>NW_026262582.1:34158341-35458341 GCF_021869535.1 Mytilus californianus | reverse complement strand
ACGCGCGCGGGACCTAAAATAGAATAAAAACTTTCCAAACTAAATATAGAAACTTAACCAACACACTAATATGGACCTTTCAAAGAAAGAAACAAACAAACAAACAAACAAACAAACAAACAAACATACACATATATCAATCAATCAATCATGTTTCAGAAGGGGAAAGACTGTTTACAATTGCTTTTTTAAGCAATTGATTTATATTTATATTCATAATTTCTTTATTATCCATGGAATACTAATTTTTTCGTGTATTTCATGGGAAAAGGTGAACAATGAATTTAAATGCTCAATAAAGAAAACTTTTTTTATAGGCTTGTATGCAGACTTTGGCAAAACTACAAAATCAAATATCCATGAAATACTAATTGTTTCCCAATCTATGTAAATTGGAACCCATGAAAATAAACTAATCCACAGTATCTCATGTAAAGATCAAATGTCTGAATTTGTTTTTTTGTTTTTTGTTGTTTTTTTTTTATTAAACCAACAATATTGATCTTCAAAATTTATAAACTTTTTACCCATTTCTATAATCATTTTCTTCTTCATCAACAATGACAATCTCAACCTGTTTTCCATTCTTCTGTCCATCTGCCAATTCACCATGCTTTTTCTTTATTTCATCTGTCTTTTCTTGGCCGTGTTTCTGCACCCTGATGCCATCGCTTACACCTAAAATAAAATGAATCTCAATTTGACATATACAGTTAAGTGTCAGAGGGTTTTGTCCTCTTTTTTTATTTGAATTCTTGTTTGAATTGTTTTACATTTGTCATTTCAGGCCTTTTATAGCTTACTATGTGGAATGGGTTCTGCTCATTGTTGAAGGCCATATGGTGACCTATAGTTGTTAACTCCTTCGTGATTTGGTCTCTGGTGGAGAGTTGTCTCTATGGCAATCATACCACATCTTCTTATTTCTATAACGGTAGCTGGAGTATAAATTTAATTACACTTTCAGGCATACTCCACACATTCACTATAAATCCTTGGTTTAAGAAAGTGCCATCATACCTAATTAAGTCTTCTTTTTCTTCTTCTTTCTATTCTACCTTTGCCTACATTAATAATGCATGCATGAATATATACTAGGAATTTCTTGAACTGACTTCCAAAAGACCGAACTAATCTTAAAACTACAATTGAATATGAATTAAATATTTTTTTTGGAAGTATACTGGCAAAAATACTGGTTCCCTGCAGTGCAGAGCAATGGTGAGAAGTAAAATAGAAAACAATATGTTACTTTAACTTACAAATATTTCCAGATTTATAATCCAGTTTGATTACCAGTATATTGGAAGGCAATTATAAGAGATCCTTAAAAAATTCTATATTTATATAAACCAAATATTGTCTTTAAATCAACAGGGTTTAAAAAAAAATATATTAATCCTTGAATCTTCAGGTGGAACTGTGAGTAGTATTAACTGTCCAAGAACTAGGTTGATCTTTTGTGTTTCCTACTTGAGGTCAATGTATCTAAACACTGAGATTTAACAAATAAATGAAGAATGTGTCCCCGCTTGCATATAACATAATAAAGGGACATAACTCAAGAATGGTAAAAGTGACATAACCCAAATTCGAAATTAATCTGTGTTTTGTGGTAATAAGCTAGCATTGTGTATAAGTTTCATAACATTTGGTAGAGGTACACTTAAGTTAGAGAATGGAAACTAGTATTGGGTACGTACGTATGTACAGCAGGGGCATACAATACATTATCTACTGAACATATTTTCCCAAGGTAAGGGATGAATCAGGTGTAGAAAAATATGAAATAATTTTACATACAGGCGAGAATGAAATTTTGAAAGTTTTATTTTTAAGAATTTTGTATTCACTGCATGTTAAAAGGCCTCATAGTACTTAGGTGGCCTTATAAGGTTTATAAAGATAGCAGAAAAGTAAACGGTCATCATACGTGTTCCAATTTATTTTTAAATATTATAATGAAATTGCTTGAGTTGACTGTGTATGTAGGTTCTGGGTTAGAAAGTGGCTGAAAATTCTAAAAAGGCTATCATTATTCCTATGGCCCAAGAGATATAACTGTATAATTTAAAGTTAAATGCATAATTCCAGAAACGAGTTCTGGAATTAAGGGCTACCGGTAAAAACATTAACAATCAGAGACAATTTTTTCACTCAAATTTTCCTCGTTTCATATATAGAAAATCTGATATGTCATGTATGCAATATACTTAAGGCATGCAATAATTAAAGTCAAAGATCCAAATTTGATACTAGGTGTGTATAAAATGATGTAATGATCGGTAAAACAACTCCATCAAATATCATTACTCAGCCTATGTAAAAAAGGCACCACCTTACACGACTTTTATAAACAAGTTATAATCAAGAAAATATATTTCAATACTACATATATATACAAAATGAGATAATAAGGTTTTCAATCATTTTCATCTCTCAGTAAAAGGTGCTTGAATTTCCCATACAGATTTTTGATTTTTTTAGTTTTACTTTTGTTCAGGGTTGCCATAGAAATAACAGGGATCACCGCAGATAAAATTAAGAGTGTGGTTTATGATATAATCATTTCATGCATTTTAATTGATGAAAAATATTTATAAATTTCATACCTTTTTGCTATATTAATGCAACCATATCATGCATATATATATACAATATAAAAATAAGAAGATGTTGTATGATTGCCAATGAGACAACTCTCCACAAGGGACCAAATGACACAGACATTAACAACTATACACTGTAGGTCACCGTATGGCCTTCAACAATGGGTAAAACCCATACGCCATAGTCAGCTGTATGTATATAGTGTGTGTCTATGTATTTTCATTTCATTTACAAAAGTTAAAAATTTGATTAATATTTGTCACTTAAATAAAATTATACTGATAAATAATTATTTTTCAAACTTCTTTCAAATACAGGGATGGGGGTAATTGAAAATGTGATGGTTATTGAGTGTATTGCATTACAATTTCCATGTAATTGAATGTAATGTGTAATTGAGCATTTTTTGAATTAATGTAATGGTAATTTGATTAATTACATTGAAAAAAGCATGAAATGATAAATTACTTTTCAATTACATTTCAATTACATGTACTTTTTTGGTGTTAATGATAAGAATTTATGTTAATATTAATTGTAAAATAATATCTATTTCACAAATTTCAATATTTCAGGTACAATTTTTTTTTTTAATACACAAATCTGTAATTTATTCTTAAGTTCTGATACTGTTTTATTTGACATGCAGAAATGTTTGCTTAAGGTGGTACCAAACACCTTGACTAAAATGAATTTGGCTCGTTTAATTTTGATTAAATTTTGACAAAATATTTACTTTGACCCTTTGTCAAAAATATAAAAATTTCAAAAAACTTGAACCACACACTTTATAGGAAAAATTTCATTGGATATATCAGTTTGACATACACTAATTTTGATCATTGAGAAGCTTAATATTTCCTTAACAACAGAATGTGATTAAAACGTTCAGCTGATTTTTACAGAGTTATCTCCCACCTTGAGGATGTTCTCTACCCTGCTTCAAAATAACAAGCTCTTTAAAAGACTGTTATAAATTGACTGTTGACAGTATATGAATAAAGGAAATAAAAAAGCTGAAAAAATTGAAGGGTCCATGTGCTTGTTTTCTAGATATAAGCCATTGAAAATTTGGCAGGAAGTGATTCTCTCTAGATTTTTTATACATTTAACATTGGCACCTTTTTTCTTTCTAAAACTATGAAAAAAAAACAAGGATTTTATAAGATTTTCAAATATAGCTTTTTTAACTATATTTAACAAAATTATAAAAAGAAAAGTAGGGGTTAACAGGCAAAATATTTATTGGCATTACATGGATAAAACTAGAGGATTCCGAATATCTGACAAAAACTCAGAAAACAAGAGGAGCGAACATCCTTAATAGCCTAAAAGTAAACTTTAAGTTAGGAGAAACACAACCTTTAAATAGCCTGATGTGATGATCTCTTAATAATGAGGATGTAGGCATATTTTTTTTCTCTACGATGCATCAAATTACAATTCGATATTTTCTTCACATTATGGCAGATTAAGAAAAAATTATATAACCCATTAAATCATAATTGGAAAGCGTTCTGACCCTATTCACAGTCATTTGTGAAAGTTTAATGAGATTAGTCAGTGATTGATTGATGATTGCTTACTGTCAAGTCAGAGCTATAAGGCTATATGTGATTGCAGAATTTCTTATTAATTACAATTGATGTAATCTTAATGTAATTGACCTGAAAATACTTTTTTTTTCAGTTTTATTGGCAAAAAATATAAAAGAGAATTGCACCAATTTCAGAGGGGCATCAGCTGTCAAATTTATGTTCATTGATTTGACTCAAATTTTCATATATGATTTGTAACATATTTATTAAAACGTATATTCAAATTACAAAAAGTCTTAAAGAAACAATTTACAATGCATAGACTATAGTTATGCATTTTGTGTGTAATTTAGACAAGACACCATTTAATTTATAATAAAAAAGATGACCTTTGAAGAATGCTTAAAGTCGCATGAATACAGATTCAAATGTGGTTGAATTATTGAAATTAAAGCCAAGAAAAAATCATTGATTTTTTTGGCTTATTTTGACAATTTTGACCAAACTGACTGCTAATAGCAAAATGTTATTTCACAACAATGCTTTTATAAATATTTAAAACAAAAAAATATCATATTTCAATTTCTTGTGTAAATTGTAGCTTAAGCCCCTTTAAATAATAATATCTCAATGGCATAAGCTACAATTTTTTCAATTCCTGGTTGATGTGGTCATGGTGGATTACAGTATGTTTAGCATGCACAAAGAACTGTATATGTACCACTGTCAAGAATCTTGAACAAATCTGAAATGTAAGATAAGGCCAATAGGTCATAAAAATTTGGAGCACAATAATCATACTCAGGCTCAGAAATCAATCAATCAATCAAAATATTGGACTTGACTTTGTGTTTCAAGCACAAATTTTGTACTACGAGTACTGAGTAAAGTTTATATGACCAAGAACCTAGGTAACACAGTCTTTTTAAATCCCTTGGGAATGCAAATTGAGAAAAAAAATCTCTAAGCATGTTCCATGGACCATCTCTATACAAAAATCATTACCATTATATTTTGTGTAAACTTCTGGTAGTACCATGTAATCTTCATTCTTATAGTTACTGTTGCCATTTTGCCCTGACCAATCAGCTTCTTTCACATCTATGTCACATGACATGTCGATTGTCTTTATGTCAGCAGACATTTCCATCTGCTCTGAGTTACTTTCCTCCTGGTCTTGATGAGTACCAGAGTAACCTCCCCTGTGATTCCCACAGGAGTTACTTCCCTTTTCACTTTCATCTTCAGTAACATTTGAAGGCCTCTTTTTCACCTCCTTCATAGAATTCCTACTAAATCTATCTCGACAACTGTTCACTTTAGACTTAACGAAATCTTTCCCTTTTACAATAACTGCCTTGAATTTTGATGACTTTAAACTATTTTCTTTTTTCAGCATAGATTTCACAGGTGAATTATTTGGACTGTCTTTGAAGCAAAAGTCAAACTGACTGTCCCATTCAGTTAAAATTTCATTATTAGTTTGCTCAACTTTGTGTTCAGGAGTTTCATTTGTACCAGGTTTTTTTTCTGTTGTCACATGACTGAGTTGGTTGCTATGGTTACTATGCTGATGATGTTTGTGCCAGGTCCCAAGGTCACCTTGATCCCACTGAATGTCATCAACTATATCTGGGACATCTTGTTTGTTAGCTTCTGTAAAATACCAAAAAGATCATTTATGATTTAAATAAACTAGAACTGAAAGTGCTAACAAAAGGATACCCAATGTTTTGTATGACTACATGTATTAGTATACTGAAATAAGTAAATTTCATTATCTGACCACTTTTACATGTTAAATTCCTCTATGCACATTGGTAGGTAGAATTCTACAACTTAAAAAGTATAAACAATATCTGTCCAGGCATGAAGGAAATGCACTGAGAATTTATGTACACAAATACAACAACAGAGAGAGAGAGACAGACAGACGGATTTAAATTTAAGAAATAATTTTTATTGCATCATATTTGTACAAAAAAAACCAAAAAGGTAAGTATCAACTATCCCAACACCTAACCCTCTTTCTGTGACATATGTGTAACACATAACTTTGTTGAATTTTCAATATTTTGATGTCAATTTGGACTTTAGTTGTTCATAAAATCTTTATCATGCAAGATAAGTTTTTCAAACCCCTTAAACCATATCTGAAAAAAAATCTATAAATAAGAACAAACTCATACAGAAGAAATAATGTCAATATGTAAAAAAAAAGTAGCTAGAAAAATGCAGTTTCAGATCGGCATAACCGGTGTGTTAATGGAATTGCCAAACTCTGTTACAATACGCTATCATATTGGCATAATTATATAAACAAGCAGCCATACCTGTAACATATTTGGTAGATTTAGTACCATGTTTAGGTTTTTTACTCAAGTGTCTATACACCCGCTTCATATTCACGTTTTTCTATTCCGAACTAAATGAATCCTGGGACAGCAATGTCACAACACAAAATCAACAATTACAGATTTTTTAAATAAAAAGATCTATATCTTAATTTAACTAAATGTCAATATATCAGTTCAGATTTTAGTCATGGCATGATTTTTCTCCCTATAAACTATATCTCTTTGCATTTCATTTAGAAGTTCCTTAAAGCTGAGTTTAATCCACTACTAATGTCTTCCTATCATTATAACTCATCAGTTTCCAATTAGTTTAACAATCTAAGGAACTTGTATTATCTCCATTGTTATTTATCAGATCATAGAAGAATCACTTTTCACATGAATCTAATCCAAGACATCCAATTATTCTTTTATTTTTTTCGGTTTTTATCATAGTAGCTTCTAGAAAAAGCTTGACTTAAAATATGAACATGTGCATGTATACAGACATTTGATATAAAATTAAGTATACTCTGTATGGATATTCAAAATTTTCAGTAAAAACAAATGTCATTAACTAAATACCAGTCCACCTAAAGATTTGTCAAACAACAGCCCAAGTCCACTTAAAACCTTTTTGCTGTAGTCAAGGTTGAATCTTAACTATACTTAACAAATGCTAAATATCCTGAGAAAAAAAATGATACATCCAGATTCACTGACAAATAACAGTCCATTTATATCTTTGCCTATGTTTATCACTTGATTCTAGAAGTAAACAATTTTTTTACTACATATATGTATAATGACCTGAATTTTAAATCAGTTTATCAAATTATAAAGCCTCTAGATCTAATCCTAACTTTCATCAGTCAGTAGCTCTTTCTAATACAGAAAGTCTTGCTCTTTCTAATACAGAAAGTCATGCTCTTTCTAATACAGAAAGTCATCACCAGATATGGGCTCTAAAAGAAAAATCAGCCATTCAATTTGACAATTGGCACTGCCTTCAAAATTAAAAATTATTGGTCTCCTTATGAAAGACAATCCTGTTTTACCACTAAGTCCTCTTTGTAAATGACCAATGCAAATAAACGCTTCATTACATTTTTCAGGGGATCAGATGCCACTATATATAAATCCTGAGAAGATAGATTGATTGTTGCTTGCTTAATGTCCCGTGGCTATGGGAATGAAAAAAATTCAATGTTTCTGCTTAATCTCTGTAAATCTTGTCTATAATAAATAGACACATTTTTTCCAAGATGCCACTAATCCGAGAAAAAAAAGATCATCAATGTTTATGCTCAATCTCTGCAAATCTTGTTTATGGTAGACAGTTCATTGTCATCTTTAGATAATCCAAAGAACTAGCATAATCAATTAATTGTTATGATTATTTATATCCTGAATGAAGAATACCACATTTAGAGATGTACTTTTAAAAAAAATTTATATTCGAAAAATCCATGTCACATCAAAAGAGAGGAATTTGCAATGGCATTTAAAACACAAACTCAATTTTTTAACCATCCATTTCCAAATATTTTTAAATCAACACAACTCCTGCCTACATATTTTTTTCACCAACTGAGAGTATATATTCACATTCACACTTCAGGGATTATCGATGAAAAGAAACTTTTCACTATCTCGCCTGCATTTATTAGGCCTAACTAAATCTTTTAAAGTTTAAAAAAATATAAATTTGTAATACATCTGTATAATTCTAAAGGCCATTTGGTATTTGTATAACCAATTTATATATGAATTTATTAAGTTTAAACCCATTTATGACATATTTTCTCACCTAAATCTTTAAAAATGAAAGTTCAATAAATATATGTATGCTTCAGTGAAATTTAGTTCTGTGGTCCAACGACTGACATTGGATAACACTTAAAAGTCAGTTTTTAAGGGTGTAAGACTTAAGTTTTACTCTCTACTTACAAATGAATCAACAGAGTTCACAAAAAAGTGGTGGTCAAAAGGATTTTTTTTTTTTTTTTGACCAACAGCATAAGTTACATATTCTAGACAAGAAGATGACTTTAAAAAAAATTTGAAACGATTTGTGTCATGACATTTTTTGGGTAGGCTGCTTTTTAGGTGGGTTGGGTCAAGGCAACATCAAACAATTTTAATTTTATATTTGGCCTAGGTACATAAAGTCATGACAATCAGAATGACGAGAAATTTTAAACTGCTACTTGAAGAAGAGAGAATGTTGAATATCAGAAGAAATGTTGCTAGGGTTCTTTAATATGCAGAACACAGGGCAATCACCCTACACAAGGATTAATTGAGTACCACATTCTCTGCATGTTCATGAACCCTTGAACAACTTCTTGATGGACCATAGGTAGCCTGTTGCTTGGCAAAATTCTCCTTATCCAACAATTAACCCTTCTTTTCCAATGGCAGTCCGAATTTCCTGCCCTTTATCCCAGAACTGAGAAGACCAACTTTGCAGAACCAACCTATTGGATTTATTATTAATTTGTTCTCATCTTGATTTACGTTTGATAGTGTTGCCACTGGACTTAAAGCAAACAACAATCGATCAATCAATCAAATAAGTTGACCTCAGAAGTTCTTAATGTCTATGAATCTGACAACTACTTCATTTTAAGTGATGGCCAAAGCTATTAATGCCTTTCTTCAATTGAGAAAAAAATAGCAAATATATGTCTCTGGTCTGAGAGGTAATAGGTGATCAAAAATTAACTTTCCGCAAGTAACGTGATCAGTAATTATCAACTTCATGTAACCCTTTTTGTTTAGCAGAATACTGTTAATTCAGAAATTATTGCATGCATTTATTATTGGCATTTTTGAAGAATGGACAAAAAATGTGAGATTAATTATTGTGATTTCAGGAAAATCTGCATAAAGATATATGTTTCAGATTTCAGAATGCGAGTTCTTCTTATTGCGATCCTCACCCAGTCGCATTATTCGCAATAATTAAAACCTTGCAATAATTTCTGAATTTACAGTATTGCAGTAAATCGCTACTAAACGTTACCGAGACCCAATCACCAAAATTTCTGTGTACATATTTGAGGTGACACAGTCATATTAAAAGTCAAAGTGATCAATTACAGGGACCTGTATGAAAACATATTTCCTTGACTAAAAATCAGGGTGTAACATGCACAACATACAATAAGTGATAAATTAACATTTATATTGTCAATAAGAGAACACCAAACAGGGCAGAGAGAAAATGTTGTTTCCATCTTGTCCAACAGGCAAGATTTCCCTTATATTATATTTTACTGGTCCCTTTAACAACATGTACTTGACCTTGAAATAGTAGAAGCTGATCAAATTTAATTGTGGTTAGTAATCTAAGAATGAGGAAGTCAGTTTGTTTGATTGACTTGACACTGGTAAGATGCATGGCACTTATTATTTTGAACCCAACCCACTTGTTTTATGCCCTGCTTACAGCAGTAGGGGTTATTATGTTTTTTGGTTTGTGCCTCTGTGTGTTTGTCTGTTCTGAAGTTTTTGAGCAATTCGAGGTCTCTAGAGGTGGATAATGGGGAGGCACAGGGTGCCCCACATCCCTTGAAAGAGCTACATTTATGATTAATGCAGACTTTTTACCCGTTCCACTCCAAATGTTGTCTAGTTTGGGGACAGCAGGCCCCCTCTTTTTCAAAATTCTAGATCCGCATCTGGTCTCATTAACTCGAAACATTATAGTACACATGATGCTAATTAAAATATGAAAATTTTCTGAATTATATACCAAAATATGGTTTCAACTCCAATTTCACAGTGTACCGATTATAGAAATGTAATATTGGTTAACCAGTGCAATGTACATACTCAGGTTAAAGGTTTTGGTTAAGATAGTTTACCATAAGGTCAGGGTCACATCAACCTGAAACTAATAAACACCCAAATTCATTATAGTGTAAACTATTAAAATATATGCCATACTACTGTTTGTACCTGATTTTAGAGTTCATTGAACAATGAATAATAAAAGTGTGAGCGGCACATCATGTCCTATGGACAAACATTCTTGTTTCTGAATATTTAATAATTCATACATTATGCAAGATGAAATGAAAATTCTTTCTATGAAAAGAAATGAAATATAATGACCAAAATAAAAATATAGAAGTTTAAATAACAACTCTATGTTTGACTCGATTCATCAATTTTTAAATATCTTGGATTACATATTTCACAGATAAATCATTATTCCAGATAATTATAACAACACTTTAATTAACCACACAATGTAAAGGTTGACCTCTATTAAAATTGTACCTCCCATATTTTCAAGTGAACTTTGCCTTTGCTATTGTTTCAGTGTCCAGTGTCCTCAATAAATTGTGCCTTATTGGGTTGGGTTTTCTTAACACAAAGACACTTTTCACACAGATCACATGCATATTTAAAGTGCAACAAAGACACACAAGGATCATTTTAAAGAGTGCAAAGAATCTCTCAAAACACCTGGGTGCAGCCAGTACATCAACAACACAAAAGGCGCATTTTCCTGAGAGTATAGCATGTTTGCTTTAAACTCTCTTATACACCTTAAAAGCCTTTTATAACAAAAGACTGTAATATATATTTTCAAATAAGAATTTTACTGCACTAGTAAATTTGCAGTGCACCAGAGACAAGGAAAGATAAGGGCACATTTCTCATCATGTTTGGGAACTGCTATATTATGAATCTAAGTTAACTAAATTTGAAGTAAAATAAAGCAGTACTAGAAAATGAACTTTTAGGAAAGAAAATGTAACACTGAAGATGTTTGTTTTAAAAGTTTTCTAAAAAGCAATGTATAAAAATGTTATTAAATCATACCTGTACATGAACTTTATAATCCCTGGTAAAAAATTGACAATAAAATATTTGTACATATGTATTAACCCTGAAGACAAATGATAAACAGTGTACAATAAAATTATGACATTTATGTCATTTTAACTGTAATTTTACAATTTGTTAATATTCTATAACAATATAGTAAATCTTATCAAAATTACAGGGCGAAAAAAAAAGACTTTAATTTGCTTTCTACTAGCTGTGTAACACAGATACATTTTTTATGACTTTAATAGTTTTTTAAAAAGAAAAAAAATATCCAAGGATGTCTGAAGGTGACTTTTTATTGGATAATTTGTTTTAATCAAAATTCTTTGTTAGAAAATATTGCACCTTTTCATCCAATCAAACAGCACCTACCACTACACTCATGTAAGAATCTAAAATAAATTTTATGGCAGAGGGTTGGTTCCTTTTCATTTTTTACTGTCTGTAGATAGAGGCGTCTTCAAAAATAGACATGTTTTAACAATGACACAATCAAAACTTAAGAAAGATTTCAAAGAACCATAACTCTTGAAAAGATAATGTCAAATACATAAAAAGTCAATTCTATGGCCCCTGACACTGCATACAAATTTCAAAAGATCTGGTCAAAATGATTAGCATTAACTATAGTGTTAACGAGAAATATATAAATTCTTTTGATGCTGATAATTGCTAAGGAAATACCTTTTAACATAATTCTTTAGTAAGTATATATATATTTGATTTGATTTTTGGTGTTTTAACGCCACTTTTAAGCACCGCTTTTGAGCTATTTCGTGGCGGCCAGTTTTTATTGGTGGAGGAAGCCAGAGTGCCCGGAGAAAACCACTGACCTTCGATAGGAAAACTGACAATCCTAGTCAATTAAGATTGGAGTCGAGTGCACCTGCACGAGCGGGGTTCGAACTCACAACCTCAGTGTTGACTGGCTAGTGATTACAGTAGTAACTACTTAGACCACTTGGCCATCGCGGCCCCCAGTACATATATATAAACAAGATACTTGTGACAAATACAAATAATAACAACAACAAAAAATAAACTGATTTGAATACATATATATATATATATATATATTATATACATAATTACTCTAAATATCAGCACAACAATGTTAAATCTGCAAATTTGCGGAAGCAATTTTTGTTCTTCCCTCACCAGGATTTGAACTCATGCTATTGGGATATCGAGACAACACGGCCTGCACTGTGTCCAGCGCTCTAGACCACTCAGCCACCTTAAGACTGAACTAAAAATTCAGCTTTCTGTGGCCTAGTGTTACCTTTCCTCGTCAGTAGAATCTAGAGTTGTAACACAGTACATAATATCTTAGGCATGAAGATTGAATTGATTGCAGATTAGGTAAGTTATCTGTACTAAAGGATCGTATGATGCAGTCACAGAAACAATTATTTTGACAAGTAAAGTCTAAACAAGTGACAACTCTAGGACATTATATATATATATATACAAGCAAGAATAACTTAGAATTCCTTGTCCTCAGATCCAAAGACTGCATGTTTTATAAAGGAACCTGTTTTATTCACTTGGTTACTATTTGAAGGATTTAGCAGGACTACTAAGTATTTCAGTATCAGAGAGATATGGAAATGTAGGATTATCTATTGCTATATCATTAAAAAGTTTAATTCTTAATATTCTATTATTTTGACAGTAGAAGAGAAAGTGGTTTTAAACTGACTGGTCTTGGGGTAGAAGCCATATCACTGAGGTCAATACCTCCTCACCTTTGCTTACTATGTATTCAGTTATAATCCAGTAAAGCTAAAAAAAATATACTTTCAAACCATGAAATTGGGATGTAAATTTTATATAATTTTTAATACTCTTATAAGTATCGTATAAATGTTAAGTAAACGGCTAGACCGTAATATTGATATGATGTCTCAAATAATTTTATGGTTAACCAAACATAACATACATGTACTTTGTCATCGTAAATTTATATAAACAAGAGTGTACATGGAGAATGAAATGTTTCACCTGTTTTACTGATCATGATTGATTTTATGCTGAAAGTCTTAGCCATGAAGGTTTTACTACAGAATATTATCTATGATCCATGACAATGAGGTCAAGGTCAGATTTTGATTTCTTTCGAAGACATGAATATTTTATATGTACTTAATTGTTTGTTTTCAAGATACTCAATTTCTCAACAGATTCTCTATTTTACTGTTTAAATAGACTAATACATCCTTTGGTTTAATCAGGCATTCCCTTGTCGTTTAAAATTTACATCAAGAAGAATTTGTGTCCATAGAATACCATGCCCTGCATTACAACATTTTCATGTTCACTGAACCATGAAATCTAGGTCAAAAACACTGAATAAGTTTAGAATGTATATTCAAATCATTTAAACTTTCTGTATGTGCCTAGTGTTCAGGAGCCTGAGTAATTCAGTGGTTCTTATTGGTTGCTATCTGTTTATTGATGCTCAATTCAAAAATGACATAAATTTCTGTATGTGCCTGTTCAGAAGCCTGAGTAATTCAGTGGTTCTTATTGGTTGCTATCTGTTTATTGATGCTCAATTCAACAAGAGTGCACATGCTGAAATGTCTCGCCTTCTTTACTAATCTTTGATATTATGTTGATAGTCCTAAATATAAAGCTTTATTACAACTGTCACATAAACTTAACATTAACCAAGTAAACTAAACATTGACCAATGAACCATGAAAATGAGGTCAAGGTCAGATGAACCATGCTAGGCAGGCATGTACAGCTAACAATTCTTCCATACAACAAATATAGTTGACCTATTGCTTATAGTTTAAGAAAAACAGACCAAAACACAAAAACTTAACACTGAGCAATGAACCTTGAAAATGAGGTCAAGGTCAAATAAAACCTGCGTGACTGCCAAATAGATCATAAAATATTTCCATACACCAAATATAGTTGAACTATTGCATATAGTATTAGAAAAAAAGACCAAAACTCAAAAAACTTAACTTTGACCACTGAACCATGAAAATGAGGTCATGGTCAGATGACACCTGCCCGCTAGACATGTACACCTTACAATCATTCCATACACCAAATATAGTAGACCTATGGCATACAGTATAGGAAAAACAGACCAAAACACAAAAACTTAACTATAACCACTGAACCATGAAAATGAGGTCAAGGTCAGATGACACCTGCCAGTTGGACATGTACACCTTACAGTCCTTCCATACACCGAATATACAAGACCTATTGCTTATAGTATCTGAGATATGGACTTGACCACCAAAACTTAACCTTGTTCACTGATCCATAAAATGAGGTCGAGGTCAAGTGAAAACTGTCTGACGGGCATGAGGACCTTGCAAGGTACGCACATACCAAATATAGTTGAACTATTGCATATAGTATTAGAAAAAAAGACCAAAACTCAAAAACTTAACTTTGACCACTGAACCATGAAAATGAGGTCAAGGTCAGATGACACCTGCCCGCTAGACATGTACACCTTACAATCATTCCATACACCAAATAAAGTAGACCTATGGCATACAGTATAAGAAAAACAGACCAAAACACAAAAACTTAACTATAACTACTGAACCATGAAAATGAGGTCAAGGTCAGATGACACCTGCCAGTTGGACATGTACACCTTACAGTCCTTCCATACACCGAATATACAAGACCTATTGCTTATAGTATCTGAGATATGGACTTGACCACCAAAACTTAACCTTGTTCACTGATCCATGAAATGAGGTTGAGGTCAAGTGAAAACTGTCTGACGGGCATGAGGACCTTGCAAGGTACGCACATACCAAATATAGTTATCCTATTACTTATAATAAGAGAGAATCTAACATTACAAAAAATCTGAACTTTTTTTTCAAGTAGTCACTGAACCATGAAAATGAGGTCAAGGACATTGGACATGTGACTGACGGAAACTTCGTAACATGAGGCATCCATATACAAAGTATGAAGCATCCAGACCTTCCACCTTCTAAATTATAAAGCTTTTAAGAAGTTAGCTAACGCCGCCGCCGCCGCCGCCGCCGCCGCCGGATCACTATCCCTATGTCGAGCTTTCTGCGACAAAAGTCGCAGGCTCGACAAAAATGACATAAATTTCTGTATGTGCCTGTTCAGAAGCCTGAGTAATTCAGTGGCTCTTATTGGTTGCTATCTGTTTATTGATGCTCAATTCAAAAATGACATAAATTTCTGTATGTGCCTGTTCAGAAGCCTGAGTAATTCAGTGGTTCTTATTGGTTGCTATCTGTTTATTGATGCTCAATTAAAAAATGACATAAATTTCTGTATGTGCCTGTTCAGGAACCTGAGTAATTCAGTGGTTCTTATTGGTTGCTATCTGTTTATTTTTACTCAATTAAAAAATGACATAAATTTCTTAAGATATATCATCTCTCCTAGCAAAAGAATTGTACCCAAATATAAAACAAGTGGCTCTCAAGAGCCTGAATCGCTCACCTGTATTTCAGAGGAGAAGATTTTTAAATGTTAGCAAACTTGATGAACAAATTGTGTAAAATTGTCTTTAAAGGGCAATAACTCCTTAAGGGGTCAATTGACAATTTTGGTCAGTTAACTTTTTTGTAGATCTTACTTTGCTGAACATTATTGCAGCTTACAGTTTATATCTATCTATAATAATATTCAAGATAATAACATAAAAAACTGCAAAATTTTGTTAAAACTACCAATTTGGTGGCAGAAACCCAACAATGGGTTGTTCGATTCGTCTGATAATTTCAGGGCTGAAAGATCTTGACCAATTGAACAATTTTACCTGATGTCAGATTTGCTCTAAAAGCTTTAGTTTTTGAGATATAAGCCAAAAAATGCATTTGACCCTTATGTTCTATTTTTAGCCATGGCGGCCATGTTTGTCAATGGATCAAAACTTTGGATACATATTATAAACAAGATACCCTAAGGAACATTTAGTTAAAGTTTAAAGGTAATTGGCACAGTAGTTTCAGAGGAGAAGATTTTTAAATGTTAGCAAACTTGATGAACAAATTGTGTAAAATTGTCTTTAAAGGGCAATAACTCCTTAAGGGGTCAATTGACAATTATGGTCGTTTTAACTTTTTTGTAGATCTTACTTTGCTGAACATTATTGCTGTTTACAGTTTATATCTATCTATAATAATATTCAAGATAACAAAAAACTGCAAAATTTCCTTAAAACTACCAATTTAGTGGCAACAACCCAACAATGGGTTGTTTGATTCGTCTGAAAATTTCAGTGCTGATAGATCTTGACCAATTGAACAATTTTACCCCGTTCAAATTTGCTCTAAAAGCTTTAGTTTTTAAGATATAAGCCAAAAACTGCATTTGACCCCTATGTTCTATTTTTAGCCATGGTGGCCATGTTTGTCGATGGATCAAAACTTCGGATACAATTTATAAACTAGATACCCTAAGGAACATTTAGTTAAAGTTTGAAGGTATTTGGCCCAATGGTTTCAGAGGGAAAGATTTTTGAAATAGTTTACGACGACAGACGACGGACGACGATGGACGCCTAGTGATGGCATCATTAAGCTCACATGGGGCCCAACCCGGTGAGCTAAAAACCAAGAAATTTCATGCCAAGTAATTTTCCTGTTCCTCTTAGATCCCAATTTATATGTTTTCAATTTAGTGTTTTTCCAAGTTAGTGCAAAATTCTTTTTTTCATATACTCTGTTTGATTTTCATAGTTGAGCTGTTAAGGACAAACAATACACAGTTTTGTTCCCATGGTGAATTTCTGATGAAAAATTAGCATACAAGATATTTTTTAACTAGTCCATTCAAATATGTAATAAAAAATATACCTGACATGTGCTACTTTAAGAGATAAATGTGGTTGAAATTTAAGCAATTTGCACAAAATTTCAGTTTCTTGGACATTTTTATCCTTTGGACAGACATACACAACTTATTCATTTAAAAAGATACTAAGTTTTAACACAAAGCAGATTTTTGTAAACACATTGTGAATATCTTCTTTACCATGTTTACATAAGTATGCTCTTTAAATATGTGCAAAAATTTTTTGGAAATAATTCATTTTTTTATTAAATTGTCAAGATTTTAGGAAATACTGGCATTTTTGCTGTATATTTAAAAAAAACAACTCATCAGTGATTTGTTCATGAAAAATTGTACAAATAATCTTGATAAATAATCAAGCCAAATGTTATTTTTAAAAATAGGGGTACATGTACTTGTTTTCAAGCTAATGTTTAGAATCAGTCAAAAATGCATCTTTTCCCCAAATGTAGCAGTTTGATGTCACAAGGCAACAAATAACATTTTATGTTAGCAAAGCCACTGCAGTGATTACCTCCTCCCCTGTAACTGTATCATATGCCCTTAGTGTTAAAAAGCAAAATACAGAACTGGTTCAAAGTTATATAAATTAATATATATATAATATATTTGAAGATTATATAATATTTCATATTCTATTTGAGGTAAAGTCAGTGAGCATAGTTAAGGGATGCAGTGTAATCAATCTACAAGAAGTAAATAAAGGAACAATCATTTTTTTTTTCTCAGGTCATAAAACACAAAACCAATTTAGCATGCATGCAGTGTACTTTAAACCTTACTTGTGAAAAAGAATAACAGACACTGTTTTGTCAGTACTCAGATTTGTTAATTCTAAAAAGGATGATTTATAACACATGTTTTATATTGCTTTCATTGTGTTTACAATAACACAGTCAAGATTATTATACAATTTGTATAAAAAAGAGAACACAGGCTAACTGTCTCAACTGGTTTCCTGTTCATGATTGAAGTTATGTTGAAAATCTTCAAAATACAGCTTTAACTACAAGTATTAAATAAACTTAACATTGACAAATGAATCATGAAAATGAGGTCAAGGTCAGAGGATTAACCTTGCAAGACAACATGTTCAACTTAAAATCATTCCTATACCAAATATATATAGTTGACCTATTGTTTTAAATAGTATATGAGAAACAAACCAAACTATCAAACTAACATTGACTAATAAACTTTGAACATAGAGTTCAGTGTCAGTAAAACCTGACAGACTGACATAAACACCCTATAACCATTCCATAAACCATGGAAGTATTATAGTCAATATACTTCAAATTTCAAAAACAAAATCAAATCAAACCAATTCATTTTCAATTATTTTGTTAGAATGATAAGTTTGTAAACAGTCATATGCAAATCAATTAAAATTTGGTAGATGAAGTTAAATTTCTGAAAATGTTTTATAGTTAAGGTTTTGAAATGAATGATCCATCTTAGACTTTACACCTCTCTCTATTTTACAATGTGCATGCGAGTTTACATTTTCAGTTATACATTATCTTTATGGATTTATGGTCAACTATCTTAATCAAAGAGTGAGGGATCTTTTCCTATATGAATGAATGCACAGATTTTAGTAATGGGTCCCTTTTTGATACCTCAAATATATCAATGAGTTTCAATTTCACCAAGGTAAAATTATTTTCATCTTTCTATTAGATATTTGTATATATGTTGTTTTATCATTTTAAATAAAAAATTAAGATTTCAAAAATTGAATATATATGGTATCTGAAAAATATATGAATGGGTTATGATTTTGCCATGAAATATATATAATTGAACTTGATTTTCACAAGACTTCAATAAACAAATAGATAGTGTTTTGGAATTCCCATCTGCACAGAAAGAAAATAAACCTGTCCATTAAACACATCCTAATGGTGATAATCATTACAACAAAAACTAAAAAGATTGCAATTCAATACAACTGGTTTTTTTGCCTTTCTGATTGCCATTCCAATCGTGTAGATTTTGATACGGTGTTAGCTATCGCATCTGCAGTACTGATAACCTGTAAAGGTGTGTGTTAAATCAGGTATTCTGCAGAGTTTTAGTTGCCAAAACACTCACCATTTGTTGATAAACAGATTTAACAGAATGATTTCTAAACCAGCTGACTGATTAATAAACTATTGACACAGAGATATGTCTCGCCTGTCAGCATAAAATTCAGAAAAAGACAATTTAATGGACACTGCAGCAACATTGCTTATTAATTCAAAGTCGCTGGACCAACTAGTGGGTTACTAAGGGCCTCGAACTGGTTGACAAACTGAGATGTACAGACAGCAATGTAACTTTATAGAAAATATTGTCTATTGTAAGTAGTTTCTATCAAACTAACTTAATCAGAAAACTTAACATTGAAAATTGTTAATTGATTGAAAGTAAGTGGACCATGACCTAGGGGGCAGGGCCTTGAAATAGTCATCAAACTTATATGTACTGATAGCAAATGCAACTTTATAGAAAATATCATTGATCTATCGCAAGTAGTTCATATCAAACTAACTTAAGCAGAAAACTTATCATTGATTATTGCTAATTAATTGAAAGTCACTGAACCATGGCATAGGGGGCAGGGCCTCAAAATAGTCATCAAACTTACATGTACTGATAGCAATGCAACTTCACATAAAATATCATTGATCTATCACAAGTAGTTCCTATCAAACTAACTTAAGCAGAAAACTTGACATTGAAGATGGCTTATTAATTCAAAGTCACTGGACCATGGCCTAGGGGGCAGGGCCTCAAAATTGTCAGCAAACTGATATGTACTGATAGTAATGCTTCTTCATATAAAATATCAATCATCTATCACAAGAAGTTCCTATCAAACTAACTTAAGCAGAAAACTTAACAATTGTTGATGCCATCACCGTTGCCGGAAAAGCAATCCCTATATCTCGCTTTCCGCGACTTTCGTCGAAGGTGAGACAAAAAAAATCAATTATTTTCAAATATCATCAACATTTGTAGGATATATGCAAGGTTCCCCCCTACTAATACTGTGGATTCCTTTATTTTTGTGGAGGTAAATTTTGGTAATTTCTTGATTTCATGGTTATGACAGATAATGTGTACTTTGTTGAACATTCAAATTCTTGGTAAACCTATACCTCGCGAATAATGATGAATCCACAGTACACTGTACCTTGTGAGGTTGAAAAATTCTACTCAACGTGTCACGGTTTACGCAATTTACGGCAGTATATAGCTTAACATATAAATTTATTTCTCATTAACATTTAAATTATCCCTCAGTAAATCCAATGTCATATTTGCTACTGGATACTCAGGCCCCATCTATCAATGAATTAATCATTGGATGAGCCTTTAGGGTAGATCGTAATTTAAAAATTAACAGAAAATTAACAGAAATACTCATCGGGTCTATTTATTATCAGTCCCAGTATGGGTCTAGCACATCTAAACTAACATTTCTTACGTGGCCTTCTTGATCTGGCCAATTTGGAACTTTGAACACCAGAAAAAGCTCCTTGATAGAGAGTAAATGAAGTTAAAATCTATATTAGGTAGTAACCTGGGATTCTTTGCATAGTTAATGGATTGTTTGATTGATTGTTTGTGTTTAACACCACTTTCAGCACTATTGGCTATTTCCTGGCCGTCAGTTTTTATTGGTGTTAGAAGTTGGAGTGCACAGAGAGAACCACCAAACTTCAGCAGGAAAACTGACAATCCTTGTCAATCAAGATTTGAGTCCAACAAATCTACCTGCAGGGCTGGAACTCACAACCACAGTTTTGACAGACTAGTGATACAGTATTTGAAGTACTTAGATCATTCGGCAACCGAGGCCCCTGCATAGTTCATGGAAAATGGGGAAGATTTTTGTTACCAATTACTTTATTCCTTTTACTGCACATAGGATATGAAATCAATCATATTGTTAATTAGCAGGTGATCTCCAAGCTTAATGAATAACATTTGCTTAATATTTTTTAGAATGTTTTCTTTTTGTGGTATTTCGAATTAATTTGAGACTGTGTGTTCATCTCAATATGTTCCACAATACTGTGGACTCATTTATTTTTGTGGGTACCAATTTTTGAGGATTGAGGAAAATTTGTACATTCAAGGATATTTAATTTAGTGGTTTACCTAAATATTTACATATATATATTAGCCTTTAGAAATTTTGTATTTTGTTGAACAGTTGAATTTGTGGTTCACCTTTACACACGAAAATGGAACCCCACTAATAATAATGAATCCACAGTATGCTAGAAACTGTTGCTATCTCAAAATGAAAACCATCTTCCCTGGGACTATTATACTAACGTTAGTATAGTAGTCCCAGATCTTCCTTTCATCAAATATTCATCAAAATTTTGTAGTTCACCTGGAGTGAACCAGGAGGATCCCAGTCTATAAATTATAAGGTAGCAGTCCTATCTAGAATAAACATACAGCCCCCTCCCCCACCCCCACCCCCCAAAATAAAGGGGAAAATACTTTTTAAGATTGAGTTTCACTGACAATATTAAACCCATTATTTACATGTTTACAAAATTGTAATGGATGCTAAAACCTGATTAAGGTGAATTAAACAATTTGCTTACCTTTAGTGGACTCAATATCCTTTTACCTTGAGTAAGTTGTATTACATGTATAACAACAATCGTAATATACAGTGAGATAAACAAATCACTTTTAAATATCTACATATCAATTTCTGTGACTAATCCCAGTGGCTGATCCAAAAGCTGTTTTAAGAAATTATTTATATTTCATATTTATAAATTTCTCTAGGTCAGATTTGTTTCATATTTTTCATTTAACATTAAATCTATTTTCCTTTTTAACTGATCCAAAACTAAAGCTGTTTTATAAATTAGTTTAATTGTTAAATATTTATAAATTATGGGTTAGGTCAGATTAACGTTTCATGATTTTATTTCATTTCAAATCTATTTTACTTTCATTATTCATTGTTTCAGAAGTACTTTTATTCCGTGTGTTTATAAGAAGAAATGAAAATAAATATTGGAAAATCATTAAGTTTTCCTACAATTTTTAATTCATTATTGAATAAAAGAAAGATAAAGTGTTAACTGAACATCAACCTAACATAAATATTGACATCACAAGATCACATTGTGAAGGTCATATATTCCAGTTATTATTATTATAAATCACTTTTAAATGTTAAACTTATAATCTGATATGTTGTTCAAACTATGAAAAAAATCAAAAATTAAATATGATTTGAAATATGAAAACTAACAGAGTCCATTCAACCGAAAATAAAACAATGATATCAAAACTGTGAAGACTTAATTATCATAAATTTGATAAAAAAAAAAAAAAAAAATACTAGACATTCTTTTATCATAAAAAAATAAAGACAATTTTTGATAAAATTAACAATTTTTTTAAAATGAGAAGACAAATAATTGATAAGATGAAACTATTTACTTTACCAAACAGTCTTTCCATATCCTCCAAGTGAAGTTATTGTATAAATTATTGCATAAATTCGTTCTAATCTTAAATAGATACATTTTCATTTTAATTTCTTACCTGACAAAAATATAAATAAGAATTTTAAAAATCTCTTTGATTCAATAATCCATAAAATTCACCTTTTCACGAAATAAACAAGATGAACATGTGGCAATTTAACTCATGAAATGTACATTGAACTTGATTTCAGGTAAATATGCAAAAAATGTATGATACAGGTGAAAACGATCAGGTGTTTGATAGCTCGTTAGCATGCTGATGTATTTCTCTATACTAATCCTGTTACATTATATCTGCTTATGGGTGTAGATATACAATACTGTGATTGAGTGGTTTTGTTAATCCTAATGTTATCAATGTCCTTAGTATTATTACTGTTAAATAGGCTTACTTATGTAATAAGTGGAACTGCCAAAATGAACTCTGCAAAATAAGAAAACCCAGCTAGTTATTTTAATTATAACCCTGTCACAACAAGGTGCAGTTGACATAGGAATACTGCATGTTTGTTGTTCGTCCATTCATTCGGTCTCGTAAGCGCTCTAACATGTACAATTCTTGTCAGCTAATTATGAAATTCATATCTAGTAAGGTGTATATCAGCAATGTCTTGGCAAAGTTTTAAAATCAGTGCCAATCAACTATTTTTAAAGCCTTTGAAAATATCTGAGTGTCAAGATTTCCTTAGTTTTTATATTTTTCTAGCTCTTGATGTAACAGAAGTTACTAAATAGTAAATCCTAACACTACCTAACTTAACATTGTTGGTTCCTATTTAAATACAACTATATCATTAGAACTGTATCATGTATCTATATTTTTTGCCAAATGATTTTTTATAATAGTCTTTTCTTGGTTTTAGTTTATTGTTTGTCACAAACACTTAGATGTTTACAAGATAGTAAAGTACTTATTATTATCATTTAATTTTAATATTTTTTTAAATTTCACTTTTGTGATAAAATTTCTTTTCAAGAAATTATAAAAATAAATAATGTTTTGTATACAATGAATTTTGCAGGAAATTAATTACTATGGGTTCATTAATTTTAGTGAATTAAGGAAAAGTTGTATTTTGGTGGATATTTGATTTCGTGATTTTACACAAGTTTGCATACAATAGATATAAGAAGATGTGGTATGAGTGCCAATGAGACAACTCTCCATCCAAGTCAAAATTTATAAAAGTAAACCATTATAGGTCAAAGTACGGTCTTCAACACGGAGCCTTGGCTCACACCGAACAGCAAGCTATAAAGGACACCAAAAATTACTAGTGTAAAACCATTCAAACGGGAAAACCAACGGTCTAATCTATATAAAAAATTCGTAAGGGTTCCACAGAACCCAGTGTCTTGCCTACTTTTTCTGTTAATCACAGGCTCAACAAAAATGAGGAAGTAAATCAATAAAAATATTCCACTTGATACTATCTTTTGATTGTAAGAAGCTTCTGTCCAAGTTTGGTAAAAATCCAGGATAGTTTATGAATCTAATAAATGTTTAAAAACTTTAACTGCAGACTGAATGTAATGTTAACTGGAAGAAAACAAAATTTCCTTCTAGATACTAGCATTTGATCATAAACAAGCTTCTGTCCAAGTTTGGTACAAATCCAAAATAGTATAAGAAAGTTATTAAAATTTTAAAAACTTTAACCACAGAGTGAATGTGTTGTTTCCTGACAGAAAATCTAAGTCCATTTAAAAGTAAAATACGGAAAAAATAGATTTATTTTTTTACAAAATTTCTTTCTAGATACTAGCTTTTGATTATAAACAAGCTTCTGTCCAAGTTTGGTACAAATCCAAAATAGTATAAGAAAGTTATTAAAATTTTAAAAACTTTAACCACAGAGTGAATGTGTTGTTTCCTGGCAGAAAATCTAAGTCCATTTAAAAGTAAAATAAGGAAAAAATGTTGTTTTTTTTTTACAAAATTTACTTCTGGATTCTATCTAATGATCAAAAACAAGCTTCTGTCCAAGTTTGGTAGAAACCCAGGATAGTTTAAGAAAGTTATTAAAATTTTAAAAACTTTAACCACAGAGTGAATGTAATATTTCCCGGCAGAAAAACTAAGTCCATTTATAAGTAAAATACGGAAAAAATGGAATTTTATTTTTACAAAATTTACTTCTGGATACTATCTTATGACCATAAACAAGCTTCTGTCCAAGTTTGGTAGAAATCCAGGATAGTTTAAGAAAGTTATTAAAATTTCAAAAACTTTAACCACAGAGTGAATATTTGTGGACGCCGCCGACGACAACAACGACGACGACGCCGACAGAATGTAGGATCGCTATGTCTCGCTTTTTCGACTAAAGTCGAAGGCTTGACAAAAACAAGAAACAAGAAACACTTATGAACCACATCAACAAACGACAACTACTGAACATCAGATTCCTGACTTAGGACAGGTGCAAACAATTGCAGCGGGTTTAAGCGTTTTAATGGTACCAAACCTTCACCCAGGCCTATATAAGTATTGAACTGCGTTGGAACTTTTTAATTCCTTGTTCACCAGTATAATCCACAATATTTATGAATATTGGTATCGGACGAATTAATAATGAATTCATAGTAAAGATTTTTCAAACACAAATAGTATTACCAAATTATTAACAATATAGAGTTGTCTTACCTATTATCAATTTCCTATAAAACTTGAATGCTTTTGCAAAAACTTAAATAGTCCATGGAGCCTACATATATCTGTGGGATATCATGGGAGAGAAACAATCTCTATGGAAAAGGGATATCCTGAAATCAAGATCCTTATAATCCTTCTTTCAAAAATTGAAATAACTAAAAAAATCACATTGTTGTAGCGCTATTTACAAATTACATAATAAGGCGAAGAGATATACATGTATAAGTGCAAACAAAGTCTCATCTCATTCTAATAACATTATTAAATACAATGTAAATTTGTTAAATCTACCCATATAGTCCTTGTACATGACTATCACGCTTTAAGATCTTATGTATTGATTTCACCTAATGGAAAGTACTATCATCAAATTTATCATTCATAGAAATTAATACCATAAAATTAATCATTCAGTCTATAACTTTCAAGGCCTTAATTCCTAGGGAAATACATTCAAAGGCTTATAGTTGGTTCATTTGACATACATCCTTCTCTTCCTTCCACAAAATAGCAAACTATGACATTTAAATGTTGAGGTTAAGTCTAGATCAGTATTACATAACACTTAAATTTTGTTGTTTGATCATTGTTGCTCCCTTAATGTCCAGTGGCACTTATTACATCATTTTGTTAAAATTTTAAGTTTTCTGGTAATCCGTATTAAAGGGTTTTTTTTCCAATCACAGCAAGTTTTTAGATTCATAAACTTTGATGTTTGTTTCTACAGAAAGAATCTGCTATTTGTTATAGAATATTGAACAAAGAACAACATGACCCTTACCTTGTCTTAAAATTTTAAAAAATGAAACAAGTTTATTATAATTTTACTATTCAGGAAATTATTGAACCAATGCATGCATATTAGTTTATCCAAATTATTTTTGCAAAGAATTCACTCAAGCTGGTGCTAGGGCTGTCTTAAACTTGCAGTGAGGTGAGAGTTTTCTTGCTATGTGTTGAAGGCCTCACTGTGACTATAAGATGAAGAACAGCAATAAAAGCCTTGTTCCTTTGCTTTTTGTGTGTTTTTTGCTGATAATATGGCCCGAGAACACAGTTATTTCGTAGTGCATTTCTTTTAGACAATAAATGAAAATAAAAAAATCCCACCTGCGCTTTCTCAATAATATTTTTACAGTGTATTGTACTACTTTTGGGACAAATTATATCAAAATTATAGAAAACTTCATCAGCTCTAACTCAAAATATGGACAATTTTATGTTAAGGGGGTCTTGAATTCTTTTGACAGCTTTCGAAATCCTAATTTTTAACCTTTTTTAGCTGGACCAAATCACTACTTTACTTTAAAATTCATGACTAAAATTTTTTTTCAGTGTAATTTCATCCCACTACTTGCTATCTGACGCATAAAACACGAAGAAATAAATTTGGAAAGGGTATAAAAAAATTGCAAGTAACACACTGTCCACACTGTGTTCCCGGACCATATACTGATTTTGTGATGGATACCCCACATCCTTTGTTTTACTATTATATATACTAAACTTATTCCTCTATGCATATTTTTTACATTTATTACGAATGTATGACATATAATTGACAAATATTGTATTCAGTGATTGTTTTTTTTTTTTGCACTTTCGCTGTGCGAAATTATAAGGAGAGGTCTCTTAGTTAAGGTCACTGCACACGGAAACATTTCGGCCAATTAGGGAATATGGGAAGACAATAATTCAATAGCAGTACATTACTGAAGATTTTGATAAAATTAAGGATTTTCTTTTACAAGAGAGTCCACATACACTTGTTTTGTAGTAAAACTTAGCCATTCAAACATATAAAACATATTCAACTCTTTTTTTTAAATTTGAAGTATAATATGAATTAATTTTAAATTGAAAGGAAAAAAAATTTTACAAAAAAAAAGTCTTCTTTGAATAATAGGGATTAAATAATTTTCCAATCTGATATGTGTTATTTTGACTGACCACTAACAAATAAAGCAGCTGTTGACCAAGTATACACTATGAAAAATTCTGAAAAAAAATTAAAAATAATTAACCCGAATAATCCAGTGGTTATATTCGGATAACTACACTCTATTTACGTCAAGAAACGGTAGAGGGCACTGAATAATTCAAGTTAATAAATAATATACCAAAAATGTCTATACAAGGGAGATAACTCAAATTAGCTAAATTTTTACGTAATTAGAAAAAAGGTAGAATTAATGTGACAGCAACATATTTATTTGATCCTATAACAACACAATGAAATTCCTTTTTTTACATTATCATATATTTTCTGTGGAACAAAATCAAAGAGAAATTGAAAAATAAATACATAGCAATGACAAATAAATCAAACATATTGTTTTTCACTAGACCAAATACTCAGTAAAAAGGTGTTTCCTCACTGGACAATAAACCTTTAAAAATCAGAAAAATTTAGGATTAAAGTTTTTAAAAGGCCCTCAAAGAAATCCTTCGTCCAGCAAAGTCTGAAATTCGTCAGTAAATGGTCATCTATTATAGTAAAAATTTTGGATCTAAGGAAACACTGGACCTTTAATTCATAAACTGACACAGATTCAGTTATTTTCGTGGGTACAAATTTTCGTGGATTGAGGGAAATTTGTATTTTTGTGGATATTTGATTTTCATGGTTTTGCTGAAGAAAGCATGCAATCCTGTATGTGCTAGCCTTTACAAACACCTTCAGGTCACTAGTGATTATCATTCTCAACCACTACATCCTAACATTACAAACTTTGTTCTTCATATAAATTTGCACTTTGTAAATGTATAAAACATGAAATCATACGTAATGAAAAAGCATCAGTTTATCTTTAAAGATTCACTTGGTCATGGTTAATTATTCATAATTGGAGAACCATATTTCTTCTGAAATATAAATTTAACAGATACCATCAAACGTTTGCTTATTTAGTATAAATATACGTTTAAACCTACCCCCAACCATTGTATAAATCTTTCTTAGTTAATCAACAACAATCATAGAAACTCTCTGTTTTCCAAATATTTTCACCAAAGAGGAAGAGATTTATAATAATGTACATGTAACTACCTTGATTTTTGGTATAGTTTGTCAAAAATGAAACAAAAATGTATACGTGCAAAAACTGTATATAAATTTGAACATATATATATATTTAAATTGGTTTTAAATTTACACCACATATCAATTAAAAATGGGGAATGTGTCCATGGGACACAGATGATGCCCCCGCTTGCATACAACGTTACAAAGGGACATAACTCAAGAACGGTAAAAGTGATGCTACCCAAATTCACCTTGATCTGAGTTTTGTGGTAATAAGCATTGTGTATAAGTTTCATAACATTTGGTTGAGGCAAACTTTTGTAAGAGAACAGAAACGAAAAATTCAGCAATTTTTCAATTTGTAAAGGGGCATAACTCTAGAATGTTAAAAATGATGCCACGAAAATTCAAACTTGATCTGTGTTTTGTGGTAATAAGTATTGTGTATAAGTGTCATAACATTTGGTTGAGGAAAACTTAAGTTAGAGAACGGAAACGAAAAATTCAGCAATTTTTCCATTTGTAAAGGGGCATCACTCTAGAATGGTATAAGTGACACCACCAACATTCAACCTTGATCTGTGTTTAGTGGTAATAAGCATTGTGTATAATTTTCATAATATTTGTTGAGACAAACTAAAGTTAGAGAACGGAAACCAATTTCGGGACATACGGACGGACAAGGGTAAACAATGCCCCCTCCACTACGGCGGGGGCATAAAAATAAAAGGAGGTGTTGGGTATACATTATAGAGACAGCAACCCAATGACATAAATAGGTAAAGCCCTTTTTCCTGGAATTAGGACTTAAAACATCATGGTCCATTTTCATATCAATATCTTGAAAAATTTCAAATGCATACCCTTTCTCACATAATTCCCCAATAAGTCACCCAAGTTTTTTAACACTAAAACTCTACAGAAAATATACATTTTGTCTAACCTGTTACAGAGGTGACACCTCTATTAGGAGAAAACCTATCTTGTCAAGTCAGTCTCTTGTTAATCCACTGTAGTGATACCTATGCAGTTTTAAAACTACACTGTAAATTCAATGGTCACCTCTTTTATATAAATGTAAGTTTTCTCAGGCCAAGAGGATGACCTTTATAAACAAGTTTGACTGTAGTTACACCGTATGTATCAACAACATATAAAAGACACCTACAAGCTACAACATCAACTTTATTAACTTTATCTGGACACTTTCTCACAAACCTTACCCTATAAGTTACAACACATTTTTTACACAACCCCATGCAGTGTAATATACAATTGGTAGGTACATGAAGTTAAACTACTTGGTATTAAGGATGTAGTCAGGTGAAATTAAATAAATGTGGATAGTGTCCACATGTGGACACAGATGATGCCCCTGCTTGCATATCATATAGTTATAAAGGGACATAACTGAAGAATGGTAAAAGTGACGCTACCCAAATTTGAACTTGATCTGAGTTTTGTGGTAATAAGCATTGTG
The DNA here is from genome assembly GCF_021869535.1 of Mytilus californianus. NCBI lineage: Eukaryota > Metazoa > Mollusca > Bivalvia > Mytilida > Mytilidae > Mytilus > Mytilus californianus. The sequence goes on along the minus strand of NW_026262582.1, from coordinate 35,428,500 downwards.
TGTAAGGCTAATAACATTTGGTTGAGGCTAACTTAATTAGAGAACAGAAACTAAAAATTCAGCAATATTTCTATTTGTAAACACGCATAACTCTAGAACGGTTGTGTATAAGTTTTATAACATTTGGTTGAGGCTAACTTAAGTAGAGAACAGAAACTAAAAATTCAGCAATTTTTCTATTTGTAAACACGCATAACTCTGGAACGGTTGTGTATAAGTTTCATAACATTTGGTTGAGGCAAACTAAAGCTAGAAAACGGAAACAAAAAATTTGTACTTGATCTTAGGTTTCATAATGTTTGGTTGGGGCAAACTTAAGTTACAGAATGGAAACTAAAAATTTTGCAATCTTTCGATTTATAAAGGGGCATAACTCAATAATGGTTAAAGTGACACTACCCAAACTCAACTTGATCTGTGTTTTATCAGTGGAAGTCAAAATTAAACATTGCATTGTATAAAGCATTGATTGTAGTTGATTCAACTTTAATCATGGACAAAGGAAGATAACTCCAATTTTAATAAAAAAAAAATTCTTGATATTTAGAAGAAAATAAAAATTTTGCAATTTTTCCATTTATAAAGGGGCATAACTCTAGAACGGTTAAAGTGACGCCACCAAAATTCAAACTTGATTTGTGTTTTGTGGTAATTAGCATTGTGTATAAGTTCCATAACATTTGGTTGAGGCAAACTTAAGTTAGAGAACGGAAACTAAAATTTTTGCAATTTTTCCATTTATAAAGGGGCATAACTCTAGAACGGTTAAAGTGACGCCACCAAAATTCAAAATTGATCTGTATTTTGTGGTAATAAGCATTGTGTATAAGTTTCATAACATTTGGTTGAGGCAAACTCAAGTTAGAGAAAGGAAACCAATTTTGGGACATACAGACGGACGAAGAGCATTAGTTAAGGGACAAAATAAGCTAAAAATATTGATAAGTTTTGGAACTCATTTTCGAGATATTTAATTTCTCTGACTTTTACCTTTAGCATTGGCATTATTTGGGTCTCAAATCGTAAGAAAAAAAATCTAGAATCTGCTTAAATTTTGGTAAATGACCTTTTATGAGCTATTGAAGTTTTATATATAAAGAAAAGTGGGTGACATGGGGCAAACAAATATTTTACTCTATATTGTAGGAAAAAATCCAAAGAGTCCGAACATCTGACAAAAATTCCTTAACCTGACATGACTACATCCTTAAACAACAAATACTAAACATTTTGAATATTTTGCAATGCTTTTATTAATGTGAAAATTGCAAATGAATATATATATATATATATATATATATAAAGTGCCTAGAAAATCAACCTAACAATGTTAGAGTAGATTTGATTCTTTACTTCCTCCCCAAGCGGGGCTGGAACCTGTACTTTTCACTTCATACTTCTACGGCAACACCGCCTAGCATTGCGCAGACGCCTTATCCCCTCCTCTAACTACAGCTATAGTTAGAGGAGGGGATAAGGCGTCTGCGCAATGCTAGGCGGTGTTGCCGTAGAAGTATGAAGTGAAAAGTACAGGTTCCAGCCCCGCTTGGGGAGGAAGTAAAGAATCAAATCTACTCTAACATTGTTAGGTTGATTTTCTAGGCACTTTATAAATATTCTAAAGCCTGGCATTTCTTAATCATAAGGAATCCGATGGACAAGGTATAATTTACAGTTGTCACTACACATAGGCAGACATACATATATATATATATATATATATATATATATATATATGTTTTTCCAAAAATAAAAACTCATTCACATTAATAAATGCACTCACAAATTTCTATTTTGACAGTAAAAAGACACCTGTAAGGTACAACACCAACTTTCTTACCTTTATCCTGATCGATGCCTTCAGCCATTGACTTCACAATCGAATTTATTCCAATTTTCATTTCCAATCACATTAAGAACAATTAACGTTTAATTAGTTTCTATAGCAACCAAACTTTTCCACAGAAAATGCCAAATAATGTTAATGATATAACTAGAAACTGAATGCTATATGTCAAAGTAATTGAATCAACAGGAGCGTCAATTGAGTATAAACTAATTTCTTATGAAATAATCGCTTCATTAGAAACAATTACTTTCCTTTCATTTAATATAATAGATCATGTCGATTTTCTTTTTTAAGTCTACAATTTCATTTTTGGATTCATCAATCTGACTGAAGACACGCCAAGGTGAATTAGGTATGCATGTGTTAAAAAGACATTTAAAAGTTATAAAATATACATAAGACCTACTAATTACAAACTCTCTAGTGAAACTTCTTCCTTATATTAAAATCTTAAATCGATTTCTTATTGATTTTTCAAATGCTTTACTGTTGTAGAAGCTGATCTGTGATTTTCATTTAGACTTCTGAGTCTTTAAAAACTCTTATGCAAATTGTAAACAAACTGTTTTTTCCAGTCTTTTTTTTTTCATTTTTTCCTCCATAATATTTTTAAATGTCATAGATTTGTTTGTTGTTGTTAATAATTAATGCCACATTTAGCATCCTTGGCTTAATCATGAGGGTGTGGATGGGGGTTTGCAGAATACAGAATAATGGGCAAAAAAATATAAAGAATAGAAAAAATGGACCAAAAAAATAAAGAATAGAGAAAAATGGCATAAAAAATAAAAGAATACAGAAATGTAGAACCTCCCACCCAGACCCTCCTTAATCATGGCATTTTTTTTGGAGGAAGAAGCTGGAGTATCTGGGGAAAACCACTGACCTTCATAGTCATTGAGATATGTTTATAAATAAATTGCAACATTAATCATGTAAACCACAAATACTAACTGAATTCTATATTTTTTAGTTGAAAGACTTCAGATGATGTATGGATTGGTGTTTGATGTCCAGTGGCAAATATTACATGCATATCAGGGCTAGAGATATGAATCTGAACCTTGTTTTGTTTTAATTTTGGAATGTTGAATTTGATTTTCAATGAGAACTCTGTTTCACAAATCTTCTGTAAGTATGCAGAAAGACATGTTTAAACCTTTCCCTGATTGCAGAATGTTTTGCAAAGCAACAAATACCAACATTCAAGTTTTCGGTTTGACCTTCCAAGGGATTGAACTCATGACCTTCTGAACTCGAGGCAAACACTATAAGACAATCAAGATGGTTGGAAGACTTTGGAACTCAATATGTTATCATGGTAATATCATACAGAAAATGTTTATGATTTCTTTTCAACATAAAAAAAGGTAAATTCAGAAATTTTGCATTGTTTTTATCATTTTTGAAAATAAAAACTTGCAATTAAATTTTAAAAGTAATATTTGTATGCATGATTTCTTAAAAATCACAATAATTAAACCTTGTATGTTTTTTTTATTATTCAAAAATAACAATAATTAATAAATGCATGCAATAATTTCTGAATTTACACTGGGACTAATAGTCCCTGATTTACAGTAATATAAAAGGCCACAGTGCATAATAAATAAGGGTTAATTACTGGAACCTGCAACTAAAAGTTTTACCAGGAAAAACCAACACTTTTGATAAAATTCTGATATTTTCAACCTTATTACTTTAGCCATTCAGATCTTTAATCACCCCTGGTTTTTGGTGGGGTTCTTGTTGCATAGTCTTTAGTTTTCTATCTTGTGTTATGTATACTGTTGTTTGTCTGTTTGTCTTTTTTTCTTTTTAGCCATGGCGTTGTCAGTTTATTTTCGACTTATGAGTTTGAATGTCCCTTTGGTATGCTTCGCCTCTCTTTAACAATAAATTGCCTATATATCAGAATTACCTTATCATGTTTCTTGTTACAGTCCTAATGTCTCATTCTCTTCCTGCAAATATATGAAAGACATCATTAAAGCTACATTATTAAAAGTAATAAATCTATTAATATCATAAAAGATCCTTTTCCAGCAGAGTGACATTGATTTTATATATAAGTACCCACTGGTACACTAGTTCTTATGTTCAGTAACTAAGTTCCACCGCATTCTTACAGTATTGGATTTAGTAGTAAAGACAATGTCACAATCATTTTTATCAGAGCTATTCAAATTTTTCTATGGGAATCCCTATAAGTTAGCCAGTACAGAGTCTTAGGCCAAACAAAAAAGGTATGTGTGTTTACTGTACCAGGCTACCTACCCTAATTTTTATCCCCTACCCTAAAGTTATTTTGACCATCCCTTAGACTCAATGTAAAAAAATATTAAAAATTAAAAAAATTACCTACCAACCTACCCTATTTTTTTCAGCATGTAACAGTAAACACACATAGTTTTTTGTATGGCCTTATACAGTAAATTCAGAAATTATAGTGTGCATTTATTGTTGTGATTTCAAGATGACAGACCAAAATATGACAATAATTACTGCGATTAAAGGAAAAGCTGTATATATATATATATATATATACATGTATATATGTGTCAGAATTAAAAATGCATGTTCTCATTATTCATATACTCACCAAGTCGCTTTATTCGTTATAATTTCTGAATTTACAGTAATCTTATGTAAAACAGATATTGGATTGCAGATTCATTATGTTTATCCCCAAATATCTTTTTATTTATATGTGTAGATATTGGGTTGTTTATCCCCAAATATCTTTTTATTTATATGTGTAGATATTGGGTTGTTTATCCCCAAATATCTTTTTATTTATATGTGTAGATATTGGGTTGTTTATCCCCAAATATCTTTTTATTTATATGTGTAGATATTGGGTTGTTTATCCCCAAATATCTTTTTATTTATATGTGTCAATATTGGGTTGTTTATCCCCAAATAACTTTTTATTCATATATGTAAATTATATTTTCAAACTACAAAGGCTATTCCATACTTCACAGTATAAAATGGTCATCTATTGGCCATTTTATGACTATTTGAGTGTCATTCTATGTATGCAAATGTTTCTAGGGTTAATTTCGATGTGTTCTAACAACTTTAAGAACATTTCAACTTCAAAGACGACCAGTTGTCTAAAGTGTCAATTGGTCATCTTGTGGTCCAGCTTTAAAGTTAATAAATGTCAGAAGTACATAGAAAAATATGTTAAGTAGGTGTAAAGTAACATGTATCATAAAATAAAGTAATGAATACTAATTACCAATACATGTACCATGTGTACAACCCACTCATGGCAATTCAATTGAAAATCTGTCTTACTTTAGATTTTAAGTGGTAAACACTGAAATAAACCTTGAATATTGAATAGAAACCAGTTTTACTGTAAATTTATTTCCATTTACAATGTAGCAATTTCATTGGTACCCATTTTGTTGAAATTGGGGGAATACATAATTTTAGTGGATTGAGTAAAACAAATATTTTTTGTGCATTGGGGAAAAAAACAATTATTTTCGTGAATACATGATTTGGTAGTTTTAACAAATTCTGAATAAAATTCTATTTAGGAAAATTTTTTTTTTTTAAAAACTTAAGATTCATGGTCCACCTATAGCTATAAACACAAAATCAACAAAAATGTGTACCCCATGAATAATAATGTTCTACATGTACATTGAAGGGAGGTATATGTATATCAGAGGGATGTTAAGCAATCAACAATCAATCAATGTATATCAAAGAGTCAATGCTCAAAATCACCAGCATATGCTTGGTTTACTGTAAATCAAGGAACACAATCAAAATTGAATTGAACTAAATCACTTTGCATGAACTGTGCTGTTGATTCATTAGTCTTTGTAGGATACTATGTTCATCAGGAGGTTCAAAGATAATGCCCTTGAAAGTGGGTTCAAGTGGCTCTCTGTGTAAACGTAATTTACTTTTTTTACATGCAGATAGTGAGATATGAGTCTGTATTCCTGAGGTTGTCATCAATTGATCTCTGACATAATTGTTTTTTTGTTAGAGATTATTAGTTGAATCAGGACTAAGGCCCTTTATCATGTTTACATAAAACAAGGAGATGTTGTACATGTACTGGTCGGATTGCCAATGAGACAACTATTTCAATTGTGTTGTTTTGCAATTTTGTTATCAGGGGCTTTTACCGATCATACATAATGAGCCTCTAGTCCAATGGTTGTCTAAATTGCAGTCACTCAAACTTGTTTTTCATCTAATTTAAGGTTATAAATCTACATAGAAAGCATTTAAAACTTTGAGATGAATTTAACAAAAGACTAACCTTCAGTCTCAGTTCCCACCCAACTTCATATTTAGACAGTCAAATGCATAAAATATTTATAGGTCATGTATATCTTTTAAATAGCTGACACATTTTATAAACACCTTCTAAATCATTTAATTTCTTTTTTTGTCAACCATTATCCATTTCCACCAAATTTACAAACAGATACTTTCTTTCTTTAAATTGTAATAATACCTTACCTGTGTATACAAAGATAGATATCAAAATCGTTTAGTATACCATACACTTTGAAAAATTCTTCTCAAATGAAATTTTAATATTAAAATCCAATAAAAAAGTTAAGATATAATATACAGCCACAATAAATTAACCCTAGTGACATTAAATGTCAGACCAGTAGATGTTCCCCTTCTACCATAACTGGGCGTTAGGTTTATTTACATTAAAGTTCATATTTGATCTTCACTTGTACAACATCTACCCACATACGGACAATGTAAATAAAATTTCACTTACGATCATTTGATCCCAAAAGATACCCTCTTAATTTTAATTGTTTAGAAATAAAATTTGAGTCTATACATTCTGCAGGTCAATACCATTGTAAGACTCAATTATATATCTTGGACATATTTATAAAATGTCGAGTGTCAACAAAGATTTAAATTTTTGAAAAAGAAAATCTTGTCTGTATTTTATGATTCACATTTATCACCATAAACTTTATAATAGATATCCACCCAATTTAACATATTCAATCAAATGTATCAAATATTTTCATGTGATGCATATTTTTTGAATGATTGACTTGACGTATGAATTTATAAACATCAATAAATAATCACTTGAGATATACATTTTTGAAAAGGAAAATTCAAACTTCTTTTTATTATTTGTTTTAATTATATCATTATTTAGAACCATCTACACATCAATTTCTATAGTCAGACCTGTATAAAAGTCACCCTTGGGACTGGAGAAATATGACCTTACACAAGAGGTGACTATTAAATCGAGGTCTAAATTGCATAGGTATTACTATAGGTGAGCTAAAATACAAGACAGGTTTTCCGTTAATAGAGATGACCTTTAGAGCAGGTTTGACATTATACATGTATGTAAGACGAAATTATACCATATACAGCTGATATATACAGGATCCATCAATACAATATTGTCTCATATATAAAGGACAACTTATTAGAGGAAGTGATATTCATGATATTGTAAATTCATAAATTTGTGCATGCATTTTATAATGGCAAATGTTGTACAATGGACGAAATGCAAGATGTTTTATTGTGATTTTAGGAAATGATGCATGCAATAGTGATATCACATTTTAGAATGTTTTTGAAAAAAAAATAACTATTTATCTTTTTTCCAAATATGAACATGTACATATCATGCGTATACACACCATGTAACTTTAATCACATATGCCATCTGGGGTCAACATCTGACAGATTAAGGATTTGGACTTTCCTTACAATAACTTCATACTTGAAAGTTTTATTACTAAATCATGTAAATTATTAGCAATCGTCCAATGATTGTTTAATTAATATTTATGACAAGGCATAAAAATATAAATACTAAGCTTTTTTCCTGCACCTTGCAGGAAAAGTATGGACAGCAAATGATTTGTCTCTTTGTAGAATATTTCACAAAGATTGCAAAAAGTTTTGGACTTTAAAGGTGCTTAACCAAAATTGTCTGGATTTAACTGTGCTTCGCCAAGAATGTCAGAAAAATGTGTTAGGGTAGGCATAATAAGTGTATGAGACTATGAAAACCTAAAATTTATTGCTGGTCCTAATCTTCATGATTAATGGACTGATTGATTGATTGTTAGTATTTTACACAACTTTTCAGCACTATTTGCTTATTACTTAGGTGGCCAATCTTTATTAGCGGAAAAAGATGAAGAAGCCAGAGTAACCAGAGAAAACAACCGACCTTCGACAGGAAATTGGTAATCCTTATCATCTAAGACAAATGTAAGATCAGAGTCGAAAGTACAAAAAATTTTCCTTGTCATGTGTGGGGTTTGAGCTTACAGCATTTGAGTGAGTGTTGCCAAGCTCAGAGATCAATGTAGATGGACTACTTAGACAACTCAGCCACTGAGACCCCTGATGGTTATTGGAAGTTTATTTGTAAAATATAATTGTTTTTGAATACATGTATATATATGTTATACTGTGCTGTTACACCACTGTCCCAGGTTAGGAGGGTTGAGCACTCAAAAACAATGTTATACCCCACCACATTCTTTATGTGCCTGTCCCAGGTCAGGAGCCTGTGGTTGTTGTTCATTCATGTCTGTCATATTTGTTTTTCGTAAATTGTTTTGTTATAAATTAGGCCATTAGTTTCATATTTTTCATGTCGGGGCTTTTTATAGCCGACTATACAGTATGGGTTTTAATTAAGTTGTTGAAGGCCGTACGGTTGCCTATAATTTCTTACATCAACTTTATTTTAACTTTGGTGGATAGTTGTCTCATTGGCAATAATACCACATCTCCTTATTTTTATATGTGTAAACTAACAATGAGCTTGTGAAACTCATAATACTTTTATACAGTATAATTCATGAAACTAGTTTCTGCAGTATGCTGGCAAGTTTCACTTTTTTGATACAAATTAAAGGTTAATTGATTGATGGTTTAATTACGCAAAAGGCAGTATATAGCAGCCAGGAATAAAGGAGGCACAGGTTACAAGTGTTTACGTCAATGAGAGAGCAACCCAACGACAAAAACAACCAAAATAAATCTACAGGGCAACAAACATTTGGGGATCCAGAAATTTCAGATTTCTTCAGAATTGTTTTTAAAATAACTTAGTAAACCAATGGACAAAAGTTATTCTGGAACCTCCTTGAAGTTTAAAATTATCTAATCTGGTTCCTGCAGATGTTAATATAATATTATTTAACCAGGAGTTTTGTATGATACAGTTCAGACTTTCACATTGGTACAGGACTACAAGCTCAGGCTTGTCAACAGAAGAAAAGGCATGTAATTAACATTTCTGCAAGAGAACAATTGATTCTATACAAAATTTTCCAAAAAAATGTCAAATCTGAGGCCACAAAAGTTTATCACGAAATACATATGATACATGTATTACTATTGCAGTAGAGTGACAAAAGATACCTATATACATGATATATATATATATACCACCCACGGCCACATCCAATTTCCCTGAAAATAACAAAAAAGATTGAATTGACCCATTTAGGTTATCTCCCTTTGAACATAAGTTACATTCACTATACATATCATGATCAGGGGCTCTTTTCAGAAAAAAATCTTTTGACAAAAATTGATCTTAAGAAATGTTCATGACTTCCAAGTGTTTTTTCCGCAAAAGAATTTTGGGTGAAATGACAGATTAGGCCAATTCATCCTTCAAACTGTATGTACACAGTAAAGAACATTGCAAATAAGCTGACAATATTTTTAAGATTGCAACTGATGACAGTCAATGTTCATAATCTACCTTGCAATTTATAAATAATGAACATGCTGAAAGGAGCATTAATCAAATTGTCATTAGTTTAAATCTGATTGTATTTCCTGATGAATTTCAATTTTTATTATGATTGCTGAAGATAACTTTAGAGTCATTTCTTTTTGTCATGGGTACCCAATTATTGTACATAGAAAATAGAGGATTTTGTGCATATGCCAATAGCAAATAAGTGTTGAAACAACAAGGACCTGCATGTCATGAATAGAAAGTATTTCATTCCTCTGTTGCATTGTAAGGAATAGTGAATAGACTGATATAATTTTTATTATATTTATAATTTTCATCATAGAATAGCCAATATTTACACTAATGTCATTTGTAATAACTCCAATGTCAAGACTGCAATTCAGCTGTCCTGGTAATCTAGTTAACGTCAAAGTTTTTCCTGTCAGATGGTTTCCAAGTCATTTTCTCTCTATTTTGGTAATTTTGTTAGAATCGTTTTTCTCACTTAAATTCAATATTCAAAAGTCATGAACCAGGATCTACAGCTTTTAGCATAAACAATCAAAAGTTACATCCCTGTTGTTGTAAAATGTTGAATAAAGAATTTTTGGAGAGCAAATGTTTAAATCTTAAATGGTTTTAAAGACTTAAAATTGCAAATTCCATACAAGTTTTGTCAGTAATAGACCATGCAACAAGCATTTTTTGATTCTGAATGTAAACAGTACTTAATAATTTGATTGTTAGCTATAAAAATTCTTAAGGGTTCCGCGGAACCCAGTGTCTCGCCTTCTTTTGCTGTTAATCACAGGCTCAACAAAAATGAGAAAAAAAAAATGATAAAAATATTCCTCTCTATACCATCTTTTGATTATAAGTAGCTTCTGTCCAAGTTTGGTAAAAATCCAGGATAATTTATGAATCTAATAAATGTTTTAAAAACTTAAACTCCAGACTGTATGTAATGTTAACTGGAAGAAAAACTAAGTCCATTTATAAGTAAAATACGGCAAAAATGGAACAAAATTTTAACAAAATTTCCTTCTAGATACTAGCTTTTAACTTAAACAATCTTCTGTCCAAGTTTGGTACAAATCCAAGATAGTTTAAGAAAGTTGTTAAAATTTTAAAAACTTCAACCACAGAGTGAATGTAATGTTTCCTGGCAGAAAAACTAAGTCCATTTATAAGTAAAATACGGAAAAAATGGAATTTTTTTTTACAAAATTTACTTTTGAATATTATCTTATGATCATAAACAAGCTTCTGTCCAAGTTTGGTAGAAATCTAGGATAGTTTAAGAAAGTTATTAAAATTTCAAAAACTTTAACCACAGAGTGAATGTAATGTTTCCTGGCAGAAAAACTAAGTCCATTTATAAGTAAAATACGGAAAAAATGGATTTTTTTTTTTACAAAATTTACTTTTGAATATTATCTTATGATCATAAACAAGCTTCTGTCCAAGTTTGGTAGAAATCCAGGATAGTTTAAGAAAGTTATTAAAATTTCAAAAACTTTAACCACAGAGTGAATATTTGTGGACGCTGCCGACCACGACGGAATGTAGGATCGCTATGTCTCGCTTTTTCGACAAAAGTCGAAGGCTCGACAAAAATGAATTCGCAATTACAGTACAAAATTTCTTCAGATTATTAAGTTGCAGTTATTATTCGTGTGGATTCAATATAATAGTTAATTGTTATACTTGTGTTATACATGTATGCATTAGGCATGAAATAATGTTGCGTTTTACGATTAATTAAGTGTCTAATCTTGTACTCGTTCAAAATAGGAGATACTTTGGATTATAATACAATAGGGTTACGCAATGACATGCAATAGATTATAATTGCTAACAAAACTTTAACTTCCCCTTTCAATCATTGCTTGATTGGGATCATTTGATGATGGCGGAAGAAAATTTAACAATGGCGGAGATCATTTGACGATGGCGGAAGATAATTTAATGATGGTAGTGTGCCTTCATAAAACAGGTCATGGATTTCCCTCCTTAAGGTTAGAATTTTTTATATGTATAAATGCATAAATTTATAGCCCTCACTGGCTCTGACAGTGATGATTTCATGGCAAAATTGGGTCTTAAAGTTGAGAGCAAAATTTCCTCTCATCATGCTCATAGTCCAGCTGAAACAAAATGGCTTCAGCATTCATGGCATTATGATGTCTTAGGAAGGTGTCAAAGCAAAAACTTCAATAGCCTTTCAGATCAAGGCGTCTTTATTATTTGGGCTAGGTTGTGCCTTCTTCCAAATACTTGTACGTATATATACAGCCCCCATCAACATGAATAATCTGGCAAGTTGCAAGTTGCGCATGATTAAAAACTGGTAAAAAATAAAGTGTTGAATAGGCCACTTCACGGTTATAACAGCAATATTTAATAGGGGGAGTTTTTGGATGGAGGTGGAAATATTAAGAAAGTACGGGAAACCTAAGCATGTTTCCAAACAACAGTTCTGTTTCAATGATGTTTTCCCCATGTTTTTCAATGCAATTTCACCTCCATTATGAAAACATGCCTCTATTCAATATGGCTGCAATTCTAGTGAAAGGGCCAATTGGTTAGATAGAGGTGTTACACTGTTGGTCACTTGAGCATCACCTGTTTGAGTCTGAGAAGAGGAACTGCAAGGAACCCATTGTTCCTTTGCATTCGGTTTTGGCAAATGCATGTAGAGAATTTGTGTCTTGAATGAATATACTATAGCCCTTCGATTCTTTACCATTGCCTGAATATCTATCAATAAGTAAAGTATAAAAAGAAATTATAGCAGCTGGGACTAAACTAACACAGTGCATAATATTTCAGTCTGAATTTCAGATAATAAAGCGACCAGAAAATAAATACCGTAAACGTGAGGCTTGTTTACTATCACTTTTCTAACTTCTTAAAAAGTCTTTCTCACCTGTTCAGTTGAAATTAAAGTTGATTTGTCGCGATTGTTAATCCATCAAAATAACCGGAAGTGTAACTGGTAACAGATGAACTGATTTCCGATTTCCCGCGGATTTGAAATCCGCTACTCTCCCATTCGGATAATTTCCCAAGTTTTTAAATAAATGCATTTAAGATTTTTGATAATATCAATGTCTTTAAACAGAAAAATGTCCTTTTATAATATGTCTTTGATTTAAATAGACAAATTTAGATAAAGTAAACTTTAAAGCCAAACTTCTAATACAAGAAACCTGGGACTATTATACTAACTGTTAGCAGAGACATATAATATTGTATTATATGTCTCTACTGTTAGTAAAATAGTCAAAATAGTCCCAGAAGAAACGGGCATGGTTTTTGATTATGTGATTACTTGGCCCTGTTTTAGTGATAATTTGATTACTAGACCAAATATTTCATGATTATTTGATTATCTATGACTATTTTTGTCTGATTAATAAACGTATTTACACTTTTGGTATTTAGCTATATTTTGCCTCCGAATGACCTTAGATCTACTCCGAATCACCTTTTGACGTCAGGCAACAATCACTTTTTAATTGTGACGTCAAATGTTTTGAATTATGATGTCAAACTTTACGGGAACCTGTGTGATTTTACGTAATGGCGGACAAATTTGCATACAAGTGTAAATACGTCTATTGATTACCGAGTTTTAAGAAAAATAAAATCGGAAGATAAAAGATAACAACTTAGGATCACCACTATAAGATATGTTTTGAATTTCTGACAAAAAAATGTTGTGAGTACCAAATATATAAATTTTGGCATGTAAGACGTCATTTTTTGTTTTAGTCTCGCTGCGCTCGGTTCAATTGTTCAGATTCAAATTCTAAGTTTGAACGCGTTCGTTCAGTAAAGTATTTTTTATCTGAAGTTAATTTACTGTTAATTAGGATTTAATTAGATGATGTAAGTAACTGTGTATTCAAACAAGAGACATAATATATACACATATGTCACATATATGTATATATGTAGATATAAGAAGATGTGGTATGACTATAATGAGTGCCAATGAGACTTCTCTCCATCCAAGTCACAATTTGCAAAAGTAAACCATTATAGGTCAAAGTACGGCCTTCAACACGGAGCCTTGGCTCACACCGAACAGCAAGCTATAAAGGGCCCCAAAAATGACAGTTTAAAACCATTCAAACAGGAAAACCAACGGTCTAATCTATATAAAAAACGAGAAACGAGAAACACTTATGAACCACATCAACAAACGACAACCACTGAACAACAGGTTCCTGACTTAGGACAGGTGCAAACAAATGCAGCGGGTTTAAACGTTTTAACAGGCGCCAACCTTCATCCTAACCTGAAACTATAGTGTAACATCACAACATAGAAAGACACACTATAAAATATCAATTGAAATGGCTTAACTCAATCAAAAGACATATCAACAGTAACAAGTAAACATACACTGAACGAATAAATTTTATCTATAACACAATGTAAATACAAAATTAATTAAAAAAAAGGGGGGGGGTGAGATGTAAAACAATATCAGAAAGACAACCATAACCTTGGACAAAATGCAGCCAAATAAAATAACGTGTATATTTGTCTCTGTTCAAACATCATCAAATTTTACAATCAATTATGATTTAATTAAATGATGTTTATTCAAACACCATGATCACATTTTGTATAGCATATTTATTTAAGGATTTTAATATTCTATAGAAATTCTTGTTATTTTGTTTAAATTCTTTTATCTATGATAACAGGAAAATACAGAGAGAAAAAAAATGAAGTGCCGAATTGTCTTGGTCCCGAAATGTCCTGATGCCGAAATGTCTTCGGACTTGGGTGCCGAATTGTCTTGGTGCCGAAGTGTCTTGTTACCTATTTTTGTTTTAAAGAATATGTTGACATTTTCGTGTCTTTGGAGGGGTCTTGAATTTATTTTCCTTCCTCAAGGTGGGACTTTAAAAAATATGAGAAAATTTCAATGTTTCCCCCTAGATTCCCCAATGAAAGAAAATGACCAGTCCCTTAGATCAGATTTGTATTAGATTAGAGTAAAATTAATTAAGTGTTTGATATTGATGTGTCTTGTGAACATTTTAGTTTAATTAGATATTTTGACTTTTTGCTGCGCCCATGGATTTGATTGCTCTTATTGTGTTCGGAGCCTTACAGAGCTGACTGTCACTTTCAGAAATGTGACCCCCCCCCCCCCCCCCCCCCCCCCAACTTTTCAATCTACTCCTACGCCATTGCGGCCAGAATAATGCCGGTAAACCATATATATATTTGGACAGGCGCTACACGTTTGAAGCGTGATTGTTGACGTATCTTGTATTATTAGTTGAATGTTGAGCAAGATAATGGTTTTGGTCTATTCGGCTACGCTGGAGATTGTGTTTGGTTTTCCAAATCATTGTTGCTCTGTTGATGATTCCTAGAGTTTCAAGTGAATAGTTTCTGCCACCATGGAAAAAGAGTTATAGTATCAGTTGGTGACGTAGTGTTCGACCCTTGTATGTACCTTCTGTATTCTAGTTTTAAGTTTTGATTAGATTTCAATGCATATTTTTTTGGCTGTATCTGGGACTATTATACTAGTATTATAGTCACAGTCTGTATCTGAATAAAATCTTCCAAAAGAGATATTACAGGAGACATATACAAATAAGATTTATCAAACAGATTTATCCCTCTTTGGTCTCTTGTGAAGAGTCGTCTCATTGGCAATCATACCACATCTTCTTTTTTTACATTATCCCTCTTTGTACTGGATCTTTGCTACCCATACATTTTAATAATCGGTATGAATATTTGTTTGTATGTGTGATGGATGCTTGAATATTGTCAATCGGATAATAAAAACCAATCGGATCTGTCGTAACTCGCTTAAAACAGCTGGTGACACACGGAATTAAAAACAAAACATAAAACACACGTACAACAAACTACACAACAATCAGTTTATCAAAAGTCCCCTATCCTCAGTTCTATTTACTATTTTAAAAAGAACCATGGAGACTTGGTACTTACATCATTGAAATATTAGATAAAGGAAATATTGTAGCTTTTTTTTTTTAAAAAGCGGAACTCACGAAGGTAGTAATTCTAGAATCCGGTACAGATAGTAAAAGTTTCTTACACTTTCATTTCTGTGGCAGTTGAAAGAGAAATGAAATTCATCACCTACATTATTACAAGAGCAACAAAAATACATATTCCCAGTTTGAATGGGATAACTAAAATGCTCTTTCCATATATCTATTTTAGAAACTCTGCAGAGACATGATTTTATGTTTACTTTAACTTTTTCATTATTATTTTTATAGACTAGTATAATGATTAGAAGTTCCTATCAAGTTCAATCTTTGTAGAATACGTAAATACACTAAAACACCTTACTTGTAATTCGATTTTTCAGAATCTAAAGGACTATGGGTAATATCATTGTTAGTACACCAAAAATGAAAATAACGTTACGTCATTGGTTGAATTTCCATTGTTTAGGACGTTTTAAACCAATCATAACGTTTTGGTGTACGCTTTTGAAAATATTACCCAGAATGCATTAGAAAAGCAGATGTTTATTGAGAAGTGTGTTGAGATTCCGAACTCAAACACTTAAACTCGTTTACTTATGAGTTATATCACCAAATTTGTACTTGCATGATCAACACAACGGTTGCCACATGTGGTGCGGGAACTGGTAATTAATCCTTCCGGAGCACCTGAAATCAAACACTTAAACTCATTTTTTATGAAACTTACCACCGGATTTGTACTTGCACGATAAGCAACACGACGGTTGTGACAAGTGTTGCAGGAACTGCTAATTAATCTTTAAGGAGCAACTGATTTCACACCGGTTTTTGGTGGTATTCGTGTTGCTAAGTTTTTAGTTTTCTATGTAATGTTTTGGACTTGTTCGACTTTTTATCGTTTTTCTTTTTTTGCATTGGCGTGGTCAGTTTTTTTTTTCTTCCACTTATGATTTTTTAATGTTATTTTTGGGGATCTATATTTGTCATTAGTAAAGAGCGACAGTATGAAAATAAGATGTAGTATGATTGCCAATGAGACAACTACCCACCGAAGTTCAGATGAAGCCTGGGTGTAAGCAATTATAAGCAACAGTACAACCTTCAACAATGAGAAAAATCCATACCGTATAGTCGGCTATAAATACCCCGACATGAAAAATATGAAACAATTAAATTGAGAAAACTAACGGCTTAAACAGTTCACGAAAAACAAATATAACAGACATGAACCAACGACAACCACTGAACTACAGGCTCCTGACTTGGGCCAGACACATAACTGGTGTGGCGGGGTAAACATATTTATGAGCGCTCAACCCTCCCCCTAAAGTATTGGTTACGGTTGATGATCACTTCGACTGCACATGCACAACTATCCAGGTAAAGATACCCACAATAAAATACACTATTTATTATGTACAAATTTACAATAAAGTAGATATTTTTATCATATTATTACTGTAAACACTACCAGGAAATAAAACAGGAAACAGCTACAATGTCGGAACATATGGAAAATGACGATTGTGAAAAAGGATAAAAGTAGATTATCAAAACTGATTGATGATACAGTTTCTATTGTACATAGCAAAGTGAGGGATATTTTCATCGATGGTGAAATAGAGAGAAAAGTTAAAGCAATTGTCCAGCAACTACTCGAATACACAGCGGAGAAGGACCCCCGTTTTAAATCATCCGAAATTCTTTCAGTAGGAAGTTATAAAGAGAAAACAAAGATATTAGAACCGGACGAATTTGACTTCTTAGTTATAATGGACGAATTATCAAAGCCAGGTGTCATGTCCATCGTCAAAGATGATGCGCTACCTTGTTACACGTATTTGGAAGTTCAAGACGAAGTAGTTGCTTATAATTGGTGGTGTGATGAAAACAAAATATTGCACCAATTTCAGTATCGTCCGAATGTTACCGGTGTGCCCGAATCATTTTGCACAACATTGTTAGCAACAATAAGTGAGGTTGCAAAATGTCAAAATGTCAAATTAGCCATGGATAACACTACCATATTAGCTGTTGAAATAGAAGAAAAAACGGACAGAAAAGGACTGATATTCAAGTCAGTTGACGATACGTTTTTGCACCAGGCAGCTGTTCGAAGTCCTAACTTCATTCTTTCACTTGTCGTAAACGGGTATCATTTGACGGTGGACATATGTCCAGCAATACGCTACAACAATGTAAACGAGGTGTACTCGATTGATGATTCTTACTATTCTGACTTAGCGGATCGAGTCATAAAAAGGGGGACGATATTGTTCGTTAATCAACATTTAGGTGGATTGCCTAATCCGCATCATAGACTATTCAAAATCACCTTTACTGAAACAGAAAACGATATTGTTCAGAACATGACAAAAACTCACAAACATATTTACATTTTTCTAAAGTTTTTTAACAAATATTTTGAGACAATATTGTATAATCCCTATCCGTCGTACGTTTTGAAAATTGCATGCATTCAGCACTCCTTAACGTGCGAAAGAAGTACAATTGCAGGTTGCCTGAAACATATTGTTGAAATACTCGGTATGTGCTCCAAAAATGAATACATTGCAAGCCCATTCCTTAAAACATTTGAAATTCGGAAGCTGGCAACCGCAGAGGTTGATGAAAATGTTTTAAGCATTTTGACAGATTTGACATCAGATTCAGCAGAAATTCCATGTTTTAGTAGATCTGATGTTGACACATTACAGTCTTGCGTAAGAAATAACAGTATGTCTACTGATGAACTGTTAAGATTGATTTTGGCCAAACTTGGTATCTTGCAACACGAATCGCCGAAAGAGGAAGACGTCAATTTATAAAGCTTTTATAGCTTGCTGTTCGGTGTGAGCAAATGCTCCGTGTTGAAGGCCGTACCTTGACCTATAATGGTTTACTTTTATAAATTGTAACTTGGATGGAGAGTTGTCTCATTGGTACTCATACCACATCTTCCTATATCTAATTAAGATGTCCATGTTGGCATTGTTTTGATTCAACGTAATTGTTCACAAATTGTTACCTACTTATAGGACACTGAAAAATTTTGGTGTAACTTTCGTATAGGCTACATGCTTTGTTTATCTTACCCTTGTGTTTTGTAAAATAGTTGTAAATATATACAGTTTACGTTTGAATTCCCCACCCAATTTTCAACATTTTAAAAATTACCAGTTGTTGAACTTTATACTGTACTGTGAAGATGTGGGAAGAATTTCAATTTTGCTGAACATTTGAACCAAAATTGAGATACTAATCATTGTTTCATCTCAGGTTTATAGTAAATGTTCTACAATTAACCTTTCTGCCCCTTTAACTAGTTCTCTTACTTCAATTAAAGAACTTATTATTAGTTTTTTTTAATAAAGAATATAAAAATAACGGAATGAATTATTTTGGAGTGTAAAAAACTCTTCAAGTTTGATGTTTTAATTAACTTATATGCTTTTGGTTGGGTCATTTAGCAATTCGGTTGACAGTTATAATATGACTTTCCACTCTCTTTTTGTTACTGTCACTCATATAAAGCCGTCGTCAGTAATAATAAAAGAGGGACATATGCTAGATACTCTTACGGGAACTGTGATGAACTGATTAAAGTTGATATTTTTCTCATTGACAACGTCTATGTACGTTTCGGAAATAAAGTTTATCGACAGGTTGTAGGTATTCCTATGGGCACCAATTGCCACCCCTTTAATAGCAGAATTGTATTGTACTGTTATGAATCACAGTAACGGTTCTATTTTTATAGCCATGTCGACGGACAATTTTTTTAAGCCAGATATCCCAATGATGATTGTGGCTAAGTTTGGTTAAATTTGGCCCAATAGTTTCAGAGGAGAAGTTTTTGTAAAAGTTAAAGGACGACGACGGACGACCTGGCGCGAAGTGATGAGAAAATACCACTTGACCCGGTCAGGTTACATAAAAATGAGTCATTTGGATATTGCAATTTCTTAGCAATTAATAATTAAATTCGTTCGTTTTGTAAATAAAAGCGGGAAATGTGAAGAATACGCCAATGAGGCCTCAAACCAACGACACAAATAACTAAAATAGTTATAAATGTCTACATATTGTTTTCAATAATAGACATGCGCTTCAGCTATTACTTTCGCAGTAACAGGGTGGAGGGAGTGTGTGAAAGTAAGTCTTTTCCAGTTCAAAATCACTAATGAAAAAAATCTTTTTACAAATTATGCTTATTTTGTCTTCAAATCGATATCAGTCACGATTGCAAAGGCTTTATCAGACCCTTTCAACATCAGTCACGGTTGATAAGTATAGATTATCTGGATTTCTACACATTGATATCGTAAAATAGCAGCCGTGAGTCACAATGTGAACCCGTAGAAAACTCGGTAATCTGTCTATCGTGCTATATCTGGTCTTTCCTTTTACGTAGACCGTTACAGAAGTAAGCTTGATAACGTCTCCTCGCACATGGTGACGTCGCTGATAATTTCTTCTCAGACATTGTGACGTCGCTGATAAGTTTTGCTCAAGTCCAAAAGACGTGATATGAAAATTACGGAGCGACTGAGCAGGGTTATTTAGGCAAACGGAAGCACGATAAGACGTTATGAAACCCCTAACCTGTATAACGTCACGTTTAAAAAAAAAAAACATCTTTTTTCAGGTATACCATACTCAAGAATGAAGGACACTAATGGCCGATTACCCTTATCAGTGACACCCGAGTGCAATGTTTTAATGATGTTCGATTAACATAGAAAGTAATGGGAAAATAAATGGGTACCCTTCATTAATTCTTCATATTATTTTTATTAATCATCTGAATTCTTATTAACACATACGACCGAATTCTACATAGATTTACCTTTCTGGTGGTATAAAAAAATCAGTTTATCTTATCTCATTGTTAGGTCTCCGATTTTTTTAAATTTCATTATCTAAATTCCCTTACTCACATCAGTAAATAACGATGAATTACCTCAAAAGAAACGAGACAGCAGTAACTAAAAAAATTGAAGCACACTTAATATGCAAAGGAAATACTATTAACACATACTGTTGAATACTCCTGTCAAAAAGCTATATTTTGATGTCAGAAAAGTCAGTTTAAATTAAGAAATTCTTAGTCTCCGGCGTTTTGAAAAGTTGTCTTAAAATAAAATTGATTGTCTTTCCTATCTCCAATTACGATGTCTTATATATATGCTCAACAGAATGCCACTGTTTGTTTTATTAAATTGAATCTGAAACAATACAACTTGTGTTAATTGGTGACATATGTACATGTAATGAATGTATGCACGATTTGTTATGGGAGTATCATCCTGTAATGACATTACATCAATGTGGTGGAACTATTAAAACAAATTTGAGAACTCGAAATCTAATGCAAAAAATCTTTCAAATCACTCTTTTTTATGGAATCGTGTTCCTCGCTCTTTAGTTTGACCATGGAAGTAAATTGATTAGTGTTATCTATGTATAGATAGTTTAATTTGCTGCTTTTATTTTTTTATTTCTTCTTTTAATTTGTAATTTTATATATATATGTTATTTTTACTTAATGGTGCAATACAAAACACATGTAAGTTGACTCTCGGTCATTTTAGAAATACACTGTTTGAAATGTTCTTGTGTGAAAAAATATAACGCTTACAACACATTGAATGTTGGTTTCTGTTATAATGATGAATGTGTTGTCATTGTAAATGAATATTAAAAAGCCGATTGCTGAAGACCTGGTGACAAGTTTTAATCTTATGCACAGCAAAAAGAGGCCCTTCTTCGTTGATATGTTGGGTTTTCCTTGTATTTCAAAACACCTTTTATCTGGTGCATATTCCACGACTCATAAAATCTAACTTATATTTATTAATTTATTTTGTCCGACGAATTTGTGTCCTTGACTTTTTTTTAATTTAAACTGATTAGCCGTTTTTTTTATCGTCTAAAAGAAAGTGTACATTTTATTGTCATGCACCAACAATTACCGTTAACATCGTTTGACATGAATTTTTACTTTTATTTGTCATGAATGTACCATCCATCATGACCCTCATACAGTGTGTTGAAGTCGAGCACATTTGAAATGTTAAAAAAAATCACAGAATCATGTTAACTATTCAACTTAAGTTCTTTATTTTGATTAATTTTTAAATTCATGACTAATGATGCTTGATTTAAAAAATAAATACAGATATATATAACAAATGAATTAGTATTTTATCATTTTATATATGTTGTAGCAGGGGTGGATTCAGCCATTTTTAGAAGGGGGTGGGGTCCAACCATATGTCCCCATTCCAAAGCATTGATTGTTAAAAAAAGGGAGGGTCCAACCCCTGGATCCCCCCTCTGGATCCTCAACTGTGTACACAAAGGTCTAATGAATAAATACAAACAAACAGGTTATTCATGGACCATGGAAGTATATAGTCAATATAATACTTCCATGATGGGACCCTTTTCATGGAAGAAAATACTGTTTTTAATTTGGGTGATTATTCTTTTAAAAGAATTTAGTATTGCTGGACAAAAGACTGGCATCTCATGCGAAATTGGCAAGAGTTGGCAGTATTGATAATGGACAATTAACATGGTAAAATGAAGACCGTACTTTGACCTATAATGGTTTACTTTTACAAATTGTGACTTGGATGGAGAGTTGTATCATTGCCATTGGCACTCATACCACATCTCCATATAAGATGAATATAAATAAGACAAAAATTTCATGAAATATTTAGAATTACATATAATACAATGAATAAAAAACACATAGGCACAAGTGATGCTGAGGTGAAAGTGTAAAGAAAATAATAATATTGAAAGTAGATCTGTCTGTCAGTCTGTCAGTCCTGTTCTTGCCATCCCACCCCTATGAAACCGTATCAAAATCAAACTGTGTAGGTTGCTGTTAAGGACTACGGAAGCCGATAAGGGCCATTCAAAAAAAAAAATTTATGTCGTAATTACGACATAACATGTCTTAATAACGACATCACTATGTCGTTTTTTCGACATAATATGTCGTTAAAACGACATGACATGTCGTTTAAACGACATCGCTATGTCGTAATTTCGACATAACATGTCGTTATAACGACGTCGCTATGTCGTAATTTCGACATAACAAGTCGTAATTACGACATAACTATAGCTATGTCGTAATTACGACATAGCTATGTCGTAAAAACGACATCGCTATATATATAAAAGAATATGTATTATGATTGCCAAGAGACTAAATGACACAGAAATAAGCAACTATAGGTCATCATAATGCCCTCAATAATGAGAAAAGCCCCCGCATAGTCAGCTATAAAAGAGGGACGAAAGATACCAGAGGGAGAGTCCCCGAAATGACAGCTGTTTAACAATTTAATTCAAACGAGTGAAAATAACGGTTTTAATAATGTACAAACAAAGACCGAAACACGAATATGTAACACAGCAACAAATGACAACCACTGAATTACAGACTCCTGACCGCTATCTGATAATAACGACAACCTTATAGTTTAACTTTTCACTTTTTGAAGCGATAGGAATTTCAAAATGGTCGCCAGTAAAGGCAAAGTTTGTATCGTAAACAAATTCATCTTTTTTTTTTTTAGAATATTGAACACTTTATGCAATCAAGCTTAATTAAAGTTATTCACTAGCACCTCAGACTTGCACATACTAGAACTTTATTTATAATGAAGTCAAATGAGACCCAGTTGAATAGGGGAGCAATTCAAGCTCCCTGGATCCTCTAATTATGTTTGGCATTGCAGGTTCTGAATGAGATGAATTTTAAGCTTTTCCCAATAAAGACTATGTTAAACTTTGGACTCATAGTGCTCAGAACCACGGATCTCTGTACCTTCATTTGTACACACTTGAATCTTAATGTACTACTGAGGCTTGATGCAAATTATAACTGTATTGCTATTGTTGGTTCTTAATGAGATTCTTCAAGCGTCCTCCCCATTGAAGCCCTATTAAAACTTTGTACCCCAAGTTCTTTTAACCACTGTTCCCCAGGACAACTATTCCTACAAACTTAGAGGGAGGTTTGGGATCCCGCTAACATGTTTAACACCGCCACATTCTTAATGTATGTGTCTGTCCCTGGCCAAGTCTTTAATTTACATATTTGTTTTTCGTTTATTTTTGTACATAAAATAGGCCGCTAGTTTTTCTCGTTTGAATTGTATTACATTTGTCATTTCGGGGCCTTTTATAGCTGACTATGCGGTATGGGCTGTGATCATTGTTGAAGGCCGTACGGTGACCTATAATTGTTAATTTCTGTGTCATTTGGTTTCTTGTTGAGAGTTGCGTTTTTGAACAAACCAGCGTATCCCAAAGCCTTGATAACCTCTGTAGGCCCCAAATAAGACGAAAAAACATCAAAATTGGAGAGAAAACAGAAAATAAATGGTTTCTAACCTCAGGGATATTAACCCTTGGCATGCTGAATTGTTATCAGAAATTGTCTAAATTTCGAGTATTTGTAAAAATATGCAAATGATATGCAAATGAGCTGTACCCTGATGCTGATGCATACTGATTGCATTAAATCTAAGATAGCCAAGGGTTAATATCCCTGAGGTTAGAAACAATTTTTTTTCAGTTTTCTCTCCAATTTTGATGTTTTTTTTCGTCTTATTTGGGGCCTACAGAGGTTATCAAGGCCTTGGGATACGCTGGTTTGTTCAAAAACGCCACTCTCAACAAGAAACAAAATGACAAAGAAATTTACAATTAAAGTCACCGTACGGCCTTCAACAATGATCACAGCCCATACCGCATAGTCAGCTATAAAATGCCCCGAAATGACAAATGTAATACAATTCAAACGAGAAAAACTAGCGGTCTATTTTATGTACAAAAATAAACGAAAAACAAATATGTAAATTAAGGACTTGGGACATACACATACATAAAAAATGTGGCGGGGTTAAACATGTTAGCGGAATCCTAACCCTCCCCTTAAGTTTGTAGGAATAGTTGCCCTGGGGAACAGTGGTTAAAAGAACTTGGGGTACAAAGTTTTAATAGGGCTTCAATGGGGAGGACGCTTGAAGAATCTCATTAAGAACCAACAATAGCAATGCAGTAATAATTTGCATCAAGCCTCAGTAGTTACTGTACATTAAGATTCAAGTGTGTACAAATGAAGGTACAGAGATCCGTGGTTCTGAGCACTATGAGTCCAAAGTTTAACATAGTCTTTATTGGGAAAAGCTTGAAATTCATCTTATTCAGAACCTGCAATGGAAATGCAGGACTTCATAATTTACACAAATCTGTACATGCCAAACATAATTAGAGGTTCCAAGGAGCTTGAATTGTTCCCCTATTCAACTGGGTCTCATTTGACTTGATTATAAATAAAGTTCTAGTATGTGCAAGTCTGAGGTGCAAGTGAATAACTTTAATTAAGCTTGATTGCATATAGTGTTCATTATTCTAAAAAAAAAAGATGAATTTGTTTCCGCTACAAACTTTGCCTTTACTGACAACCATTTTGAAATGCCTATCGCATCAAAAAGTGAAAAGTTAAACTATAAGGTTGCCGTTATTATCACATAGCGGTCAGGAGTCTGTAATTCAGTGGTTGTCATTTGTTGCTGTGTTACATATTCGATCGTTTTTCGGTCTTTGTTTGTACATTATTAAAACCGTTATTTTCATTCGTTTGAATTAAATTATTAAACAGCTGTCATGTCGGGGACTCTCCCTATGGTATCTTTCGTCCCTCTTTTATAGCTGACTATGCGGGGGCTTTTCTCATTATTGAGGGCATTATGATGACCTATAGTTGTTTATTTCTGTGTCATTAAGTCTCTTGGCAATCATAATACATATTCTTATATATATATATAGCGATGTCGTTATTACGACATAGTGATGTCGTAATAACGACATGTTATGTCGAAATTACGACATAGCGATGTCGGTATAACGACATGTTATGTCGAAATTACGACATAGCGATGTCGTTATAACGACATGTTATGTCGAAATTACGACATGCTATGTCGTAATTACGACATAATTTTTTTTTTTTTGAATGGCCCTTATCGGCTTCCGTAAAGGACATAGTAAATAGATGTGCAAAATGACAGGAAATTATGATTCAATTTTTATTCTTCTTAGAGTTATGCCCCTTTGAACTTAGAATTTTGGTCTAAATATACTACTGCAACAGTTAGTTGTAGCAACTCATCTGAATCCACATAACAGAACTTCATGAAACTTTGTAGTTAAATAGGACATAATATGTAGATGTGTATATCTACAAGAACTTATCTTTTGTAGGAGTTATGAGTCTTTGAACTTAGGATTCTGGTGAGATTTTGTTTGTTCGGTGACAATGTGGGGGCATGGGGTACATGAGCATGCTTGCTACGATTCTTTAAGTTTCAAAATTGAAATAACAGCTTGAAGGAATAAGTATAAAAATAGATGTGGAGTATATGCCAATGAGACACATCATGACAAAACAAAAACAATAGGAAGAATTCTTGATATGATCTTCAACAGATGTCTATATATTGTCAAAATCATTAATGTGACTATAAGAGCAAAAAAATTCTTCAAATTGATTTCAACTGTGTCTGTTACTCAAATATTAGAAATAAAATCGGTGACATTCCAAGATTATTACAAAAAACCTGTATCCAAGACTGCAATGGAAATGACTGTAACAGAGATCTTCATTCAAGAGTCTTACTCTTTTAATCTTTTACTTTACACCATTTATGGATGAAAATAATAATTTTGTTTAAAAGAAGAAACCATAGGTTTTTAAAATACACGATCTTTCTCTATAACACATCCCAAACATCTACTTTTATTCTAAACTGTGGGATGAATTAGAAATTGACCAACACTATCATGAGGTGCATCAAGTTTATATAAGATTTTTTTCTGCAAGCAACCAATAACAACTTTGTTTCTATATTGGAAATAACTGTTCAAAGAACTGATTATGGTCCCACACAACAGTCACAGATTTGGTGGATATTATAATGGATCATAATGTCTCCACTGTAGATGAATAGCTTACACGTATCTAATATAGTAATATGTGTCTGTCCGTCTGTGTCAGGTTACTTTTATACTATTCAACTTACGTTAACCAAACTTGGTATGCAGTTGCATCATGGGCTTCAAGGATGTGTCATATCCAAAAGTCAGGTCACTCATAATTTTTGTACCATAGAACTTAGGTAGACCAATTTTGTTATGCTGATACAACATGGAGATTGGGGTGTATCATTTACCAAAGTAAGGTCACTCTGACTTTGAAATTGTCCTATGACCCCCGTGATAGTAAAACGTTTTCTGATTTGTGTTTGGTGTATAACTATTCTTCTTTATCACATTATTCTGATCTTGATATTAACACCAAAACACCAAAAATCAATCAATCAAACTTTTTAAAATATGCTGAATCTACTCTTGTATTCAGATTTTGGGCCCCGTTTTAAATTGGTCCACATGGGGTCTAAAGTGTCATCAAAAACTGCATTGTTGAGGTTCTTTGATATGCTGAATTTAACTGTGTATTTGGATTTTTTTTTATTTTAGCCAAATTTTACTATGGGTCAACTTAAGGGCCCAAAGGGTCCAAAATTAACTTTGTTCATATTGTAAAAACTTTTTTTTTTAACTGAGTTAACCCAAATATTAGTGTTTAGATATGTACTCATTTAAATGCTTTAGACAATATCATGCAAAATTTTCAAACATTATGCAGGTTATTGGAGCCTCATGTTTTTAGGTTTTACCATCCATTTTCCCTTTAGGGGAATGCTTTATTATCTGAACAAAATTCTGTTACATATTTTGTGAAACACCTTGTGTCAGGTTTCATTTATTATATTTTTCTACCCATCCAGTTACTCAAGTATGAAGTGAGTAGATTTCAAGTGAAAAGATTTTTACCTGTACGTATGATCATGTGACTTACAGGTTAGGATTTGAATTCAAATTAGTTTGATCTTTACTTGGACAAAGACTTGCATTATTTCCTTAAAATTTTTGAAGACATGAAAAAGTTTAAAGTTTCATGACGAGTTTAAGGTATTTAATGTAGTAATAATTATTTACTTTAAGGATTATGTACCCTTCTGTTGATTCAACATGTTCAATGCTAAACATATGGAAATTTTATAGAAAATCCACAGCCTTTCCCCTTGTAATCTAATATTTGACAATTCGGTGATTGATTGATAGACGATAATTGCATGCAGTGCTAGCAATGATTTCCTTAAAACAAAATTCTAAATTAAGATATTGGTTAAAACAAATGTAAATACGGACCTATTCAAGTACACCTTCTAGGGTGCGCTAGACTTGAATGACTCACCACGAGTTTTTTTGGAATTAAAATGTTATTTAGGACTTTTTGTAAACAATAAACGCTAGCACACCATGGACAAACAAGTAAGTAATCTATGTTTAGAATTTTACTAAAAAGTCTGTGGATGTTCTACAAAAATCTGGTTTTATTTGTCTCAAAATTCCCATTTTCTATCGAATGCAATGAAACTATAAATAATAATGCTTTGTTCGAAGTTTCCCCTTGGTATATGTACAAAATGGCCAATCTCTACTGTAAATTATCTTTGCTGTTTTGATATTATTGCAGTTTGAAAATTTCGAATTCAGATGGCTTGAGAAGGGGTCATAAACCTTAATGTATTCTGTTCTGGATTTCAAACTTTTAGTTCCAGAAAATTACTTTTAAAGAATTAAAGATTTCACAAATTTTTCATACATAATAAGGTTGGATGGGAAACACAATGATGACTCTTAACCATTTCTTCATGTTGGTTTATTTATTTGAGAAGTATAACATTTTTTCATAGACTTGTTTTAATATTAAATGTTTCTTTTCAGTTCTTGGATTCTAGGAACTTAAAGTCATCTAAATTGGTATTAGATAGGAAAACCAGACACTATACGCCATTATATAGATTTTTCAACAATGCTAGACTCAGAGTATATACAGTCAGGACAAAAGTGAGTTCCCACTGAAAAAACGTCCTATCATTTCAACTAAAATCAATATTTTTCAAAGAAATTGTACTTTCAGTAGCTATTTAAAATGCCACAAAGGTCAGTAAAAGACATTTAATTAAACAAGGAGGTTATAAACACCATTTCCTTGAGTTTACTAATATAATAAATTTGGACCATGGTATCTATTTGGAAAGCTTATTATATGTAATGTCCTTTGGTTTTAGTTCATCATAATCATTTGGCAAAGTTGGCTGTGTTTACGCAACAAATGTAATTTTCCTTTTCAAAATCTAAGGACTATGGGTAATCTCATTGGTTGTACACCAAAAAAAAAACAATGTTATATCATTGATTAATTTCCATTTTTAAGATTTTTTTAAACCAATCATAATGTTTTTGTGTATGCTTTTGAAAATATTACAGCAAATTGATCACAGAAAAACCAGTGCAGCTGAAAAAGGCATATATAAATATGGAAAAGTAAATTGAATTTTGTATTTCAGAGAATTTAATAGACTATCCACAACATTCTCATTTTGATGAATTGTTAAACCAAAGAAACTTAAAGAAGACCTACAGAAAACCTAGGCTGTATAGTATATACAACAATATAAAAGAATCGGCCAGTTGCATTCATCTATAAGGTTTGTATTGGTTGAATATTACATTTCCCTTCATCAATTTTCAACATTAAAATGATTTTTTTTAAAGGGAAAGTCCGCAATTTTTTACTTATCATCTAAATATGTTCATCTTAACATAAAAAACACATTCACAAAGTTTTAAATATATATTCCTTCTAATAACGGAGAAAATCAAGTATTTGTAACTTTTTTGGTTGACCTTCGTGAGTGGGTTGTGACGTTTTAACCCGATTTGTTGAATCCTGGGAAAAAATAAAATCTGTTAAAGGCTTAATTGCTTATCGAAATTTTGCATAATTAAAAGCGCACAGATGATCTTTGGTCGTAGTTAATAACCACAATATAAGAATGAAAGAAAATGAATATGCGTGTACCGTTTTGTATTGATTGAATAAAACTTCCTATGTGAAATTATCTAAATATAAATATTTTCGAATTAATTTCATAAATTTTTTTTGAGATTGTTTCTTAAAATATCTATTGAACATTTTTACTGATATTGAACTGATTTTTTTTTACGTTTTATTTACCGTTATAACTTTGATAACCATTTAAATGCAAAATATATGTGAACAGAGTGTGTCTATTATTTTGTAAAGTCATTGTTTATTTCTCGATTTGAGGAGAATTCGTTTGAACTTTACCTTGCAGCAATTTAGCCTCAGGCGTACACAGGTGTGTATGTTGTCATTTTGAATGGATTAACAGAAAGAGTATAGCGTGTTTAATACACCAAGATGAAATATCCGATGACAATAGAGAAACAATAACTAAATTGTATAAATTAATTGAAAATAAAAAAAAAAATTTAATTCCAGAAGTGTAAACAATATTACAGTGGAACAATTTTCGATTACGTTCTGTGCAATTTGCATAAAATTAAAATATGAAGTTAAAAGAATAGTACTTTTAATCTTAAAAATTAAACGTTTCATTTCCCAATTAATAATATTTGCACATCTGTTTAATTTACTTTACCGGAATTCTTTAACTTGTATATAAATCTGGCTATGTTAAAATGCTAACAATCGTAAAACTCTCTTAATTTTTAAGTTTTTAATTGAAAAAAAATACAACAGTACAACATGCATGATTTTTTTAATTTTTTTTTTAACATTTCATTCTTTCATAATTAAATTAATCTGACAATCACTTAAACGAATTATTTTTAAAATTTATCGTTTATTTCATTAATGGATATACATACATTATAAATATAAGCTAATGACAAGGGTTATGTTCTTCTCATATATTTTATGACGGTATAATACTAAACCCCTAACAGGAGGGATTGTGCCTGATATTCATATGATGAAGATGCATAATCTTTCAATCAGTTTAATTGAGGTCTGGAGCTGGCATGTCAGTAACTGCTAGTAGTCTGTTGTTATTTATGTATTATTGTCATTTTGTTTATTTTCTTTTGTTTCCTATTCTGACATTGGACTCGGACTTCTCTTAAATTGAGTTTTACTGTGCGTACTTTTGTACGTTTGTTTTTTCTACATTGGCTAGAGGTATAGGGGGGGGGTTGGGATCTCAAAACACATGTTAACCCCGCCGCATTTTTGCGCCTGTCCCAAGTCGGGAGCCTCTGGCCTTTGTTAGTCTTGTATCATTTTTAATTTTAGTTTCTTGTGTATAATTTGGAGTTTAGTATGACGTCCATTATCACTGAACTAGTATACATATTTGTTTAGGGGCCAGCTGAAGGACGCCTCCCGGTGTGGGAGTTTCTCGCTGCATTGAAGACCCATTGGTTGCCTTCGGCTGTTGCCTGCTCTATGGTCGGGTTGTTGTCTCTTTGACACATTCTCCATTTCCATTCTCAATTTTATTTAATACATTATTTTGCTTGAGGATTTTTTTTAACAAGTTTTTTTTATATTCTATTATAATTTTGTGCAATGCTGAACAGGATAGCCGTCATTTATCCAAATTAGTAATACAGCAGTTGTAATAAATTGCATATTTTAGTAATATATAACTGATATTGACGATTTTAGAACAGTTCGTCCCAACCTTGTTGTTCGTGAAACAATCCTTACTAGTAGACTTGTAAGTTTCCTGACGTATAAGCGCCATTGAGGATGAGCGTCAGAGGTTCTTTCTAACAGACAAAGCAGACTATTAGCTTTTCGTTAGTATGTAAGTACAAGTGACATGTCTGACTCTAAACAGTTAGTAAACCGACTTAACAATGATCTATAGACATCGACCGCTTGTTCTTGATATTTGAAACTGCATGCATAAATTATATATACATTTATGAGAGTGATTATTTATCTTGTGTCTGACGAAAACTAAATGCCTGCATGGTTATATCTTGCCATTTTGTATTGGTTTGGTGGGTGTTCACTCAAAATCGTAATTCAAAAATTGTGTTTGTGAGATGTAGATTCACTTCAATAACGAATTTCGTCTATATATTTGTGACAAGTGTATACCACAGAGAAGCTCTAAAGGTATATTACTCCCATTTGGTTTGGGTGTGAACCATTGATGTTTACAGCAATATTTAATGAATAAGATGATGATGGTAGAAAGAAATACATAAATGTCGGACTATGAGTTATCTATCTTTATGAAAAGATTTCCAATACAACAATATTGAGTAGGATTTTTACATGCTATACTCGAGTCGTACTAGTATACAGGCTTCTCATGTCGTTTGACTCAGACACACATCTTTTACTTTAAGATGTATGAAAGATTCTATATATATATTAAATGTAACAGGCAATAACTAAACGGGTATGAAGTTTTTATACAGATTTATTCTTATTTACATAATCATTAACAAACTAAATAAACTGAACAAAGAAACACAGTGATACTACGATATAACAAACGTGATACTTAATTATTTTTAACCATGCTATGCAGAAACTTAACACATCAAGTTAGCGCACGTGAATACCAATTTGGAACACGATGTGTGATTTTGTATAAAAATATCAAAGCAAGCAGTAACTTCGTCTAGCAAACATTTTTTTTACTATGCCTCTCTTAAATATCTCTTTTCCTTTACAATTACTATTACCCTTTTCGTCGATCATTCTCTATATAGTATATTTTTCACTAATCAGTTATTTTTTTTTTCACTATGCCACGTACTCTATCTCCGTTCCTTTACAGTGACTGTTTCCCCTGTCGTTCTAATCCGTATGAAGATAGGTACATTAGACATAGAAGGAGCTCTCTTATCTTCAATAAATAAATATTTAATACTGACTATAATTGCTGCATTACTTTATACTGCATGTTTGCCAATCGTCAAAAGCTATTTGCGTGAAGATTTTTTTTCAAAAGAAGGGTCCAAAATCATGACAAAACCGTATTAATTTCACAAATTTTTTTAAAGGTCATGTTTATAAAATTTTTAAACTTATTATCAGCAAAAATAGTGGATAATATTATTATCAGAACATCATTCATTAACAGGTGGAATTATAATTTCAAACACGCACAAGATAAATAACATCGAACACAAATATATGTGGTTCAATAAATGTTACCTGTGCACGCCGGGTACCTCAATTAAGAAGCCATGCATGAACCTGTATAATATATTGTGTAATAGGAATTTTTAGTCGACAGGATGTCACTGGAATAACCAAGGACATGTATCTAATATACATCCTTGGGATAACTAACTGAATGTGTTGCTCTGACAGACATCTATCAATAATTCTGACATACCTATTATCAATTCCGGAGGAAGCCAAAATATGTATATATATATATATATGATAAGATAATGTAAATAAAATTATATATAATAAGATAACGTAAATAAAATTATATATAATAAGATAACGTAAATAAAATTTAAAAAGAAAAAAAAAACTATAAATTTTTTTCTAAACATACCAGATAGGGTCACACATTTAACTGTAAAGTGTCTTTATAAGTGACTGTTCTGAATTGATCCCGTATCAATTTGAAATAGTTAAAAGATTAGTTAAAAAATACTTTTGATAAAAAATTGAGATGTCCAATATTTCGATATTTACATTTCTATAACCTGGGAATATTATACTATATCAACATATTTTGTCTTAACTAAAACCTCTTCCTAACATTGCTCCCCGTCAATATCCATTAAATATCATAACTTAAAAATGTTATTTATCGTATAACTTTATTAATTTGAAAAATTATCTTGTCTAAATACGGAACTATTCTTTATATAAATCAATGCACTTTATATAAAAGAGGCATACTAATGAATCTTTTGTAAATCAGTGATTGTTACAAGAACACTGCATTTGTCTTTCTTTTAATTGAAACTTTTCTTCCTCATCAACTCTATGTTTTTTTAATCAATGAGATCTTATCATATAAGGATTTGATAACTATAGCTATCAGAACTGCTAGGTTATTTTGTTAATAAAAAAAGTATAATTACCATCAAATTTCCCTCGAAACAAGATTGTTCAAAATGGTCTTCACACATCAACTTGTGCTTGCTAAGGATGCAACTATTTGCTGTTAGTTTAAGGTTGTACAAACATGTCTGATACATTTTTTGTTTTTTTGTGGGTTTGGGAAAACTAGACTTTTGTCATAACCTTGTCGGACAGAACAACCGTACGCTTGACAAGACATTTTCACACTGAGTGATCATCTACGGTAATCCCCGATTGATGATGGGAGTTTTTAACGCACGGTCGGTAAATCCCTGATTCATTTTGGTCTTTGTGGTTTATAGATATCACGTGACTTTTTAGATCGAACATGCCAACAAGATGGCGATATGTCGAGAACTGAAAGTGAATTTCAAAAATCGATTTTGATCTCTTTTCATAGAGAATAAAAGTTTTTTATTTAATATGAATATGTGGTTTTTTATGCTTAAAGAACAAAATATCAATTTTTCATTTTTTTGAGGAGTTTCCCTTTAAGTACAATTTATTAATTACCTTGCTTATTAAAAAGGCTTTGAAAGGCATAAACATGTTGAAAATATACTGCACAGCCCTGTGTTTTGAACTTTGTAAAGAATAATAGTGCATATGAACTTAAGATTCCAGGATATGATTTTTGTCTCTCTTGACAGAGTAAAAAAGCAAGACACAGGTATGCTGTTTTCCGCGGCGGCGACGTCAACAATGTATTAGTTTGTGATAAGGTCTAGTTTATGGGGAACCACTAGTGGCAGGTTAATGATAATAGGTCTGCAGTTGTATAAGCATTGGCATATCTCATTTCCATGGAGACTATTTGGCCCTGCCCCCTTAGTTATGGTCTATTGACTTTGTAATTTTTGCTTAGTTTTCATGTATTTGTTTGTGATTAGGTTAGTTTATGGGGAACCACTAGTGGTAGGTTAATGATAATAGGTCTGCAGTTGTATAAGCAATGGCATATCTCATTTCCATGGAGATTATTTGGTCCTGCCCCTCAGTCATGGTCTATTGACTTTGAAACTTTTGCTCATTTGTCGAGCCTGCGACTTTTGTCGCAGAAAGCTCGACATAGGGATAGTGATCCGGCAGCGGCGGCGTTAGCTAACTTCTTAAAAGCTTTATATTTTAGAAGCTACAAGACCTGGAAGCTTCATACTTTGTATATAGATGCCTTATGTTACGAAGTTTCCGTCTGTCATATGTCCATTGTCCTTGACCTCATTTTCATGGTTCAGTGACTACTTGAAAAAAAAGTCAACATTTTTTGAAATGTTAATTTCTTTCTTATTATGAGTAATAGGATAACTATATTTAGTATGTGCGTACCTTGCAAGGTCCTCATGCCCGTCAGACAATTTTCATTTGACCTCGACCTCATTTCATGGATCAGTGAACAAGGTTAAGTTTTTGTGGTCAAGTCCATATATCAGATACTATAAGCAGTAGGACTACTATATTTGGTATATGGAATAATTGTAAGGTGTACATGTCCAACTGGTAGGTGTCATCTGACCTTGACCTCATTTTCATGGTTCAGTGGTCAAAGTTAAGTTTTTGAGTTTTGGTCTTTTTTTCTAATACTATATGCAATAGGTCAACTATATTTGGTGTATGGAAATATTTTATGATGTACATGTCAGTCTCGCAGGTTTTATTTGACCTTGACCTCATTTTCACGGTTCATTTCTCATTGTTAATGTTTTGTGTTTTGGTCTGTTTTTCTTCAACTATAAGCAATAGATCAACTATATTTGTTGTATGGAAGGATTGTAAGGTGTATATGTCTGTCTGGCAGGTATCATCTGACCTTGACCTCATTTTCATGGTTCATTGGTCAATGTGAAGTTTTCATGGTTAAGTTTGTTTCTTAGATACTATAAGCAAAAGGTCAACTATATTTAATGCATAAATTGATTGTAAGGTGTACATGTCTGCCTGGCATGGTTCATCTGACCTTGACATCATTTTCATGGTTCATTGGTCAATGTTAAGTTTTCTTGGTTAAGACTGTTTCTTAGAAACTATAAGCAATAGGTCAACTATGTTTGGTTTATTGAATGATTGTAAGGTGTACATGTATTTCTCGTTAGGTTTATCTGACCTTGACCTCATTTTCTTGGATCATGTTAAGTTTATGTGTTACTTGTAGTAAAGCTTTATATTTAGGACTATCAACATAAAATCAATGGTTAGTAAAGAAGGCGAGACATTTCAGTGTGTGCACTCTTGTCATGTATTAGTTTGTGATTAGGTCTGTTTATGGGGAACCACTAGTGGTAGGTCAATGATAATTGGTATGCAGTTGTATTAGCATTGGCACATCTCATTACCATGGAGATTATTTGACCCCACCCCCTCAGTTATGGTTTATTGACTTTGAAATTTTGCTTAGTTTACATGTATTAGTTTTTGTTAAGTTTGTTTAAAGGAAACTACTTATGATAAGTCAATGGTATTTGGTATGCAGTTGTATTAGCTTTAGTACATCTCATTTCCATGGAAATTGCTTTGCCATGTACCTTCAGTCAGGGTTCATTTACTTTGAATAATTGCAAAACTTACATGTTAAAGTGTTGCTATTTTAATTTCAACATTTGCATTATTGAAATTACAAAAAAGCGAGACATTTCTCTGTGATAACAGTTTATTTACGAAACTTTATAGTAATTTTTTTTTTTTTATCCTTAAAAGGAGTTCCTTTTGGAAATTGCTTTGTCTATATTTACAGAGGTTCAACCTATAAGCTAACAAATCTGAACAGAAAGAAAAAACAAATGACTGGGTTTGACAGTATAAATAATACTGGTATTAATAGGATGATGTGGTATGATTGCTATTGAGACAATTTCTGTTTATAAACAGCCATAGGTCATGGAACAATAACCATAATCAAAGTTAATGATACTTGCATGCAAAAAAATTTTGATCGGTTATTTTTACAGGACAATATTAATATCTTTTTGAGATAAATATACATGTACTGTAAATTCAGAAATTGTTGCGTGCATTTATTATTGCGAATTTGTCATTTTAGACTAAAATGCAATTTTATTTTTTGTGATATTGAGAAAATCCTGTATAATAAAAACATTGCAATAATTTCTAAATTTACAGTATTAGAATTTAAGTGAAAGATAGCATTGATTAAAGGAGATGCATCAAAGAAAACATATGACCATGATGACTGTCTTAGATTGAAATTTTTTAAAGAACCAGAAATAATATAAGTTTCCACCCTTTCAAATATATACAAAACCGATATTTTTCAGGAACCCAAAAATTGAGCAATGACCTTGAAGAGTAAGCAATGTGTACAGTAAGATATCCATCTTTGTAGTTACCAAAGAGTGTGGTAAGAACCTCGTCTATAATTATACATGGTAAGTATTTTTTTGTTGGTTAAAAATTATGCATCAGGACACTATAATTTTTTTCTTAGATCCTCTTTAGGAAAAAAGGGGATGCAGGTATACATCAATGAAGCAGCAACCCAACGAAAGTATTTTTTTCATATCTCAAAGCCCACCCTTAGAAATGAATTGAAGAATGCTCAAATTTTTAGACCTGTTGATATGAAAACTTGTGCAATGCCTAAATCAAACTACATAATTTCAAGCAGAATTATTTTTTTGAACGGCTTCAAAGTTTAGATTTGCTAATTTATGTTCTTTTAAACAAAACTACCAGATGCAATTTAACATTTTTGAAAATCTATGAGATGACACCAAGAGAAAAAATTCAATCCTGTTATTTTTTTAAATACTTTATCATTGGCCTTTAACATTGTTAATTTATCAATTGCTCTGGTACTTTAATTTATTCAAATTTTTACAAGTGAATGGAAGTTGTTTTGATGAAAATCACCTTTTATCAATGGGAGGTAACTTTGATAGCTTTTTTTTTATGTGTTTTTAAATGAAGCAACATTTCATTTTTAAAAGAAACTGAATTTCTTCTCTCAATTGTTCCTATTTGTAATGTCTTTTATATTCATAATTGATAACTGAAGATAAAGAATTACAGAAATTAGTTATATAACATAACCCTTTGCCATGCTTACATCAACACATTTTTTTTTATATTTTC
Source organism: Mytilus californianus (assembly GCF_021869535.1). Taxonomy (NCBI): domain Eukaryota; kingdom Metazoa; phylum Mollusca; class Bivalvia; order Mytilida; family Mytilidae; genus Mytilus; species Mytilus californianus. The sequence continues at coordinate 35,390,749 of NW_026262582.1, read as the reverse complement.
CACAAAAATATGGCAGTGATGTAGGATGTCATTCTAACAAAACATCACAGCATGGAGACCCACATCATCACACTAACATGTCAAAAGTGTATCCTACTTCATAATACAAATATTATTTAATAATGTTAATGTACAAGTTTGTGAAAAAGAATTTTTATTTAAAAGATTTTACTCATTTCTACTCTGTAGAGACTATTTCACCAGCACTTTGACTGATGCACAGAGACTTCTGACAAATAAGTACCGGTACTCAATATAGTTGAATGCACTATTGGCGACCGGGTTTGAGGATGTGGAAAGCACTCTATCATTGTTGGTAGTTTTAAGTGCTTTGATCTCTTAGATGAGGTCTCACATAGAAACATATGTTCCTTAGTTTCATATAAATGTTCAGTGCATTATAACTGCCAGACATCTGATTGACTTTGACTGTAGACTTTTTTTTAGTGTCTGCAGAGTTTAAATGAGTTTGATTAAAACCCAGCTTATCTATTCCAAGTGTTGAGAAGATTTTATTTCAATATTCCATTAATTTATATTTTTTACTTTTGATAGCAAGGCTGAGGGTTTATGCACTAGAGTAAACTTTTTTGGACAAAGAGGTTGTCACTGTTCCTCAACAAAAAATTAACAAACAAATTTGTAAAGCTAAGCTAGAGACACGCTTAGGAAAGACTATCTTTTTCTTTGAGGTTGAAATGGTTATAAAAAACGTTTAATTATATTGTGTATTTTAGCCAGCTTCCACTCTTTTTTTAAAGTTTGAAAAAAAAAACATTTAAAATTTTTATCCCTTAAAGGGTAACAGGAGTTTTTAAAAACATTAATTAAAATGAAATAATGAAGTAATAATTTGATTTAAGCAGCCACTTGGGTAAATTTTGTAACATTGAGCTTAAAAACATAGCTGATATATCATTGTTTTCCAAGACGAAAATTGAACCTCATTTTGGTCTGTATTGCATGCAACATTTAATTTGACCAATAGTAGTGGATGGTTGCACATATGTACAGCATGGTAAGATCTTTAAAGTAAAGAAATGTCAAAATTTAATTAAAAGGAAGCAACCACAAAAAACAGCATCCCTGACTAATTTGGTCCCCATAAAATATTCTTTCACAGGTAAAACTAAAATTTTTATGCTTCCATTTTTGACTAGCTTGAGAGAAATTTTCTTCGAAAGTAAAAATCTTATATTGTTTTTTGACAGCAGTCTTATTCCCTGCAAATTTTATGGTAAAGTGAGGTAAAAAAAACTTTGAAAAAAAATAATTCAAGTTTCTATAAAGGTTTAAAGTTACTTAAAAGAACTAAAAAAAAGGTTGTTTTATATATAATAATCTTTTTTTTTTATATGTTTATGTGTAATGCATATTGTATACTTATTGACTGTGTATGAATGTAGTAGTAAGTTTATTGTCCCTCATGGTGCAACTATTGTCCTGAGGCGTAGCCGAGGGCAATAGTTGTATCCGAGGGAACAATAAACACTTTTCCACAAATATCCAGTCCATAAGTGTTTTATTATATCAAAAAAAGACAACAGACAATAAATGGCTGTGATAAATCAACTATCGTAATATATAAAGCAGAAACCCAACCATAACGTTTACTTCATAAATATTCTGAAATGCTAAGGCGACATCTTGCACTGACATCAACCCTAGATATAATAGGTAAAAATTACTCTCCCCGGTATTTTCAAAATCCTCCATTATAGCTGCATTGGAAATCCCGCGAAATATAATGAAGCTTGCAGTCAAATAGTTGCAACGAGGTCCAATAGTTGGAAACTATTGACCGGTTCAATAATTCAACGCTTGTAAGTCAAAATATTGTGTACTTATTTTATATAGAAAATGATAATTGAGGTATAATAAATATTTATATTTCATTTCAGGGGGCAAAGTTACTTTAAAGAATTGAAATAAGGTTGGTTGATCCATTTTATTTTATGTTTTTATGTGTAATGTTTTATATGTATTTCTATTTCATTTTAAGGTTTACCACAGACATTTAATTTATGAATTTTATTTTTGTTACAGATGCAGCTGGGAGGATGTTTCAGTCATAGACCTTGGATAGACTCCGTTGTAGCAGACAAGGGAGAGTAGCATATAGTTCTCGTAACGCTATACAATAGTAACAAGATCATTCTACTCTGAGATTGTTAAAGGGCCTGTTTGATAGAAGTGACGCCAACGTTCTCCAACACTACTAATTTATGAATTTTATTTTTGTTACAGATGCAGCTGGGAGGATGTTTCAGTCATAGACCTTGGATAGACTCCGTTGTAGCAGACTAGGGAGAGTAGCATATAGTTCTCGTAACGCTATACAATAGTAACAAGATCATTCTACTCTGAGATTGTTAAAGGGCCTGTTTGATAGAAGTGACGCCAACATTCCCCAACACTACTAATTTGTAAATTTAATGTTTGTTACAGATGGGGACCAGAGGCAGATTCAGTCATAAACCTTGAATATGGCTTATTAGAGATCTGCTTCGATGGAATTGACAACAATTTTCTTAAACACATCACTAATCTTTATTATCTGTTTCCATTACAGAGTTTATACAGAGAATATAGGTATACCGTATTTTTAATTTTTTTTTTGGTCCTTTGAAGTTTGTCATAAAGAAATAGTATGTGGTATTAATGTCAATGGGATAAAACACACTGACGAAAATAAGTTAAATACCTTTATAAGTATGGATGAAGAAAGACGGACTATCCCATAACCAAAAGAAAGGACAGACAAAAATATGCAAAACAATACACAAACTAAAAAATGTATAACACCAACCCAATCAAAGACCAAGGATGAACTCAGGTGATCCAGGAAGTTGGAACCAAAAGAAATGACAGATAAAAGTCTACAAAACACTAAACTGAAAACTAAAAATGTACAACATCTAGCCAAACAGAGACCAGGGGATGAAATAAGGTGACCCAGGACAGAAGTACTACTATGGATGGGTTTTTTACTACCAGGACAGGACAGAAGTGGGTAAGTAATTGATATGTTAACAAATTTACAAATTGACAAAGTCAAGGGTGTTTTTTTCATTCATTCTTTCTTCAATTCTAAATTTTAAATGTGACAAGATAAAGATGGCACATAATTTTCAAATATAGTTTTTTAGAATTATTATTCTTTGTTTGTTATTTTGAAGTTTCTTCATGTTTGACAAAATTTCAACTTCAATTTAACTTAAAAAAAATATGCTCCAAAATTTATTAAATTGATACACCTTTTTTTCACAGAAAATATTGGTTATCTATTTTAACATTCATGTGAGTCAAGTTAAGATAATGATGACTCAGTCTTACTCCATGAAAACACTGGTATCTTGCATTATGAGGGGCTTTAGCAAGGGGTGCTACCAAAATTTGTGTAAAAGAAGAAAGCTTTCACTCACTGAGTCAGGAAAATTACTCATTAATTCCAGAGTTTTGATAAGGGTGAATCAAATTCCCATGAAAAATAAAGTCCTTATACTAAATTCCTTTTGGCTTCATAAATAAATAACCTTGAAGTCTGTAAAAAATCCTTATGCCCCTCCATGATGATAGAAAATTTAAAAATTTCACTGAGTGAAGGGGAGGTAACTCATATGAAATGAATTTACAAATTTGGAAGAATTTAAACTACATGATCCAATTGAGCTATACATTTGTAAAGTAAGACCCAGGGACCATGCTCAGAGAAGTCATTTGTGTATATTATTTTACATTAGGGAAGTTGAGTCAGTACAATGTGTTGATACAGCCATTTTGAAAAGTGGGGCTCCAAACCTAGAATCACCATGAAACGTTCACATATTAAAAAAAAAGAGGAATCAGAATAAAAGGAGGGATTCCAACCCCCAGACTCAAAATTTAGATATTTATGTGAAGTATTTATCAATTGAAAAAATATGACTGGGTTCAGATTATTTAAATTTCATATTTTTACTCTTAATATGTACCGGTATTTAGAACAAAATTTGAATGCAGTAATTTTTTAAATATCTCAACTTTTGATGATTTGAAAATGCACACATTTAAATTTAATACTTCTACTACTACTCCTATGTGGTTAATCTGCAGGCAAAATTTCTATAACACAGATGTACTGTGCGTGTCATCCAGTACACCCCAAGTTAAAAATACTTTAATTCTGAATTAGTTAATTTTATATGAAAAAGTCTTCTTTTATATTTGTTATAAATATTCACCATTAAAATTTCTAATATTTCTGAAGGATTATGATGAGCAATTTTAAATTGTGAAAGTTTTCACGTTATTTATTACAACAGTAGCCAAATTATCATTTGATCCATGATCGCCAAATACCGCTGTACTCAAAACATGTCTATCTTTTCTTCTTGAATGCAGTAAAAGATTTGTCCATAATTTTCAATAGTTTAATTATGCATCTTTTAATGTGCAACAACCTAAGAAGCAAAATATAGAAGTTGGAGATTAACCCAGGGTATAACGCCTTCTTTATATTTGGGGTGTTAATTTAATATTAAAAGTTATCAATACAGAGATGATGATAGTTGCAATAACTTCAGATGAGGTTTATCCTGGTTATGATTAATGTCTCCGTATTTTCACCACTACAGACTGTCATTTGATCCAACGATTGAAAGTTTTTTTTAATATTGTCTTAAAGGTCTATCAGTGCTTTTTTTGTGGTGAAAAAAAAGTAAAATCATAAAAATACTGAACGCCGAGGAAAAGTCAAAACAGAAAGTCCCTAATCAAATGGCAAAATCTAAAGATAATGGGTTTTAAAGTAAATGCATTTTTTTGGTTCTTCGTTAAAAGAAGTCATTTAAATTAAAATTTCAGATTTATAATGAAATAATTTTCCTAAGACAAATTAAAATTTAAGATTTGTAGTAAAATAATAATTTTCCTAAAATTTTTACATTTTCAAAGCATTGTAGTTGTCAGATTATAGAATAACATAGTACTTGAAATTGATTTAAACTCGTAGTCTAGTGCATGCAAAGTTCCGAAGCAAAACATTCTTTATCTTCAGAGTTTTGGTGTCGACTTAACAAATATCAAATGATCATTTCAGAAATACATTATGCTTGGAGCGCTGCGTGACTTTACTAACATATAACAAAGTTGCTTATTGGTGTTTAAGTAGTAGGGTTGGTTATATCTTCTGTTTGTTTCAATTGTTCTTTGGATGTTTCTTTGGTTTTGAGGTATTTAGGGTGTGGTGTTTACCATTCGAAGGAATCTATATATGTAATTCTGAAATGAAAAATATTTGATATTTCTAGTCATAAAAAAAATAATCAAATGTTTGAGCATAAAGCTGCTTTGAACTTTGAATCTGTACGATTTTCATACTTTCTTTAATTTCTTATTTTCAAAATTGAAAATGAATATCTTCAATCAAAATCAAAATCTAAATTGTATTTGACATATTATGATGAAATGGAAAACTAGATAACATATTCTCGTAAAATAAGTTGAATTAAGGGGAAGTGGAAAATGATCCAAAAATCTTTTTAGATATACTTTATCTTCTTCAAAATTGTTTCTGGGTATCTACATCTTTAAAGCACTGATCAACTATTAAGATAATAAAGAAGTAAAAATACATTTTTATAACAGTCAAGCCATAACGAAAATTCTGCCATACAAAAAAGAATTTGGATGTTTAAAATCTACATTTATTATAGAGTTATAAACATATTCGCAAAGGTTATTAATTCTTACATGACTGAAAGCTTGTGCAAGCCTTAATATTTGGTGAACAATAATAAATTTCTATGATATATATATTATTATCACTATTTTACTGAATTTTCCTTTGATCTTACTGATAATTTCCTTTTCAGCATAGTAGAAAAATATGGAAAGTATCTCTAGAAACTAAGGCTGCACGTGCCATTGTCAATGTAAATTTCAACGTCATCATAAGCAAAATAGTGATAAACAGATTATCATTGGTCATCTCAACTTGATTGTTTTTCTCACTTTCGCGGTACCGGCTCAAGGGAGAAAATCAATCTCGTTGAGATGACCAACGAAATTTATAATGATTTCCAATACCCTAAAAACTTCATTTTGAGTTATCTGAAACTATCATTATCTCCAAGTGAAGAGTTATCTAACTTATCAATCCCGATATCTTACAGTAGTTATCTCCCTTTGCTTCAAGCTTCTCAACCTTGGGTTAATTTTCAACTCTCACCTTCAACACTAGGTTTTCATCCACAGATTCCAGACATTTAATGATAACTTCATTATTATGAGACCATAATTGACAACTGGTATTTTAAATGTTTTAATTTTACTTGTTAGTCCCATTTAACAATTGCTCATCGTAATTTGTAAAATTAAATTGTCTTGAGTTTAAGCATTTCTTTGTAAAAATTTCCTGTTTAATAGAAAATTAATCTTTTTAACTTCCCAAGCCATTCTGTAATCAATATATTAAAGGATAATTTTGTCCAGCTTCTTGAAACAATTTTTCTTTTTTGCAATCAAAAGTATTGACAGTGAGCAGGATCATTTCAAGATCACAAAAAAGGAGCTGAAAACTGGTCTATTTTATTCTATTTATCATCTGTACATGAAACGGAGTAGATTGTACAACACAAAAATTTCAAATTTCAAATCATAAGTTTGTTGAAATATAGCTCATTTTATACAATTTAGATCTTTTATTGAAAAAGGTATTAGACTGATCTTAACCCTATCATACCGTTTGAATTACAACATAAATTAATTTGCTCTTTGGTATCAAACCATTCTATCTTTTTCAAATTTGGTAATTACAATATAGGTAAAGCACTTGCCATCATAAAATACTTTAAAAAAATAAAATAAGTAAAACCCAATTATCAGTAACTGATTGCAGCTATTCTTCATTGGATCCTTTTTGAAACTCATGGCCAGACAAAGAGTAATCTAAGAGCTTGACTCTTTAACAGGGATCCAACTCTAGCCTCATTAGTTCAAAGGAGTTTTCCATTAGTCCATAATAATTAAGAAATAATTATTGCAAGCTATACTTTATTGTAGTTTTAACATGGATAGGCATTATATACGTGATTATTTTTGCCTGAGCGATAGCTTACAATCAGTTCTGTTAACCAAGCAGTTTTAGATTTATATTAGACCCTGTTTCAGACTTTGGGGATTTAATCACTAAAAAAGTTAAAGATAACCAGACTATTTTAGATTTAACTGGTAATCTGTTTTCTTTTCCCGGTAGCAAAAAAGAGCTGATCAGTCTGTATATTGGCTGCTTCTGGTTCTTATCCATTTAAGGAACCAATGATTCCGGAGAGTGCAGTAACCTTGCCTCAGTCCATTATTGTCAAGATATCAGTGATTTTCCTTTTTTTCTGACAAAAGTCATTGGAAGTAATCTTACATAAAACAAATTTTGATATAACCAATCAAAAATGCTATCATAAATAATCTGGGAACAAAAATTTTTACTTTTTCAATTGTAAATTTTGCTACTATTTTTCTATTCAAGTATAAAACTAAAGTAAAAAGTAAAAATCTATTTTATTGAAGTATTACGTGCCACTTGAGTTTTGAAATTAATTTAAATTATAAAGTAATGAAATTAATTTTTATTATAAAGAATCAGTATTTATATCATTTCTTTGAGTTCTTAATTTTTTCTTTCTAAATTTTTTTTATTAAATCTAAAGATTTCATACTTGATACATGTAATATCATTTTGCATCATATTTTTATTTTTTCATTTCAGCTTCTTTTTCTTGTACAACTGAAACTTCACAGAATAATTGCATACATTTTAAAGTTGTGTACCTGCTTATATGAAATTGTTTGAGGAATTTCCCCCCATTTTTCCCTTAATTCTGATCTTGATGATTGTTTTCCAAAATTTTCAAAGATGGTACTGATTTTGTGTAATCAACTCCTGCAGTTTTCAATCTCAATCTTTTTAACTTCACACAATGATTGTACAAATATTTAAGTTGTCCACTTGGTACTATGGAATTGTTTGATAATTTTTTTCCTGACTTGGGAAATAAGTAATTTTTCATCCAAGGTAAAATAAATAGTTTTTAACCCATATCTTTTGGAATTCACAGAGAGTTTGCAAATCTATAGAGGCTTTTACAAATATTGGGACTATACATGACTACTATGTACATGAGTAGTAAACCTTGAAGAGATATTTTTTATTAAACTATGCTTCAAAATATTTTAAAAATGTTGATTTATATGTGTTTATTATACTATTACTACACTGTACTTTTTTTCTTACATTTGTATAAGTATTTTCATATCAGATGTCTGGTAACTTATATAAAAGATATTATCTAGAGCTCTGTAAATAAAAAAAATGTAAACATAGTTCTAAAATATACTTTTAATGAGTGGAAGAAATTGTGGGGTACAGAATACATTTCGTAAATTATCAAAATACAAGTTACCTGTTTAAAAGCATGTCTGGTATTTTTACAGTACTTTTTAAATGAATTTAATAAATTATTTGTATTTTAAATTGAGAATTTCTTCAGTTTCCATGATTGGAAAAATAATGTGAGATGCCTTGGAACATTCTGGTGACTATTGTACATTTTATAATGTACAATGGAAAGGACATTTCATTACTTAGATAAAATGGATTCAGTGGACTGATTAGCATAAAAAACTATGACGGAAAACCTTTGAAAGCAGCCAGGATAGCAGCTCCAAGGAAGATGGTCAAATAAATCTTCAACCAAGTCTGAGGCTTTACCAAGAAATTAAGAAGGCAAGTTTATTTAAGCCAAATATTTATCTACATTTTCTAGAAATATTCAACAAGAAGTGCATATTAAGACAACACGCCAGCACCCTTCTGATCTTCTGCATGCAAAACACCATTGATGTATTAATTTTATAATTTAAGTTATCATTTTCTTGAACAAGATTTTCGATCAAAATATTCAAAACTTCAAGGGGTGACAAGTACAATTAACAGCAAGATTTGTTTCATTCAATGGGATATAACTGTTAAATTTGCACATCACTTTTGTGCAGTTAAATTCCAAACAAAAACCTTTGACTTGTTTTATTTTTATTATGTCAAGTTTTCTGTTTAGTCAGGTTAATAGTTACTCCTTGCTATAGATCAATGACATTTTGTATTTATTTGCATTACTAACAAATTATCGAATTAATTAGCAATGTTGCTAATCATCAGATGTTTTTCATTTTCCGCTGCTAGGCGAGACATCTCTGTCAACAGTTTATCTTACAAACTTGTGTTGATACTATTGTGTACATTTTGTAAGAAATCAGAACCATTATATAGTGACTTTATATTTATAGAGAAATGGATTTGTAAAATATATAATGTGTCTTTTTTAATTCTTTTTAGGTTCTTCTGTGATATGTTTTCATGGTGTGGGAATAAGACTTGGTGGTCTAATACAGCTAATACGAAGGTATGTACCAGTATGTTAGTCCTGTTTTGAAAAAAGAAAAAGTATTATAAAATGTATTTGGAAATAGCATGTGCTCTAAGCGTGAAGGTTTGTAGGAGTTTGGTAAGAAGTCTTTGCTTTCTTTAATTGCCTTTAAAGGAGTAAATTTAATTATCTGATTTGATTATGTAAAAGTTTGTTGGGATGCTGGTTTGCTGTTCTCAACTTCTATTACATATTTATAGACTTTTATTTAATTTGCCACTGGACATTTAGCAACCAACAATCAAATGAATCAATCATTCAAAATATGGAATATACATACAGTATATCAAAAATGATCCTTTTAAACAATCTTGAATGACTAATCATTTTATTTTTCAGGTTAGCATCACAGCTTGTCTGTAAAGATTGAAGCTGGGAGTGGGCATTGGAGCTGACTTTTATGGTAAGAACCAATACAAAAAAAAACAATATGTAAAAAAAGGAATATGTTAGACATCTACCATTGACTTGTTTTTCATCCTTTTCTGCTAATAAAGACTGGTAGTTCAAAAAATATATCAGCAAATCACTTTTAAACAAAGTAAGAGAAAGGTTTTATGAATCATGATTATAATGACCAGTTATTATTTTGCATTTGATATTGTTTCAATTTTCAGATTTTGACAATTACGTTTAATTCTGTATATTTCTTTTTCAGGTAACTGTGGCTGCATAAAAGGGCTATGTGATTTTACTGTAACAGTAAAGAATGTAATTCAGACTATTTTTGTGTATGTTCGAGAAAATGTTTATAATTTTTACAAAAAGAAAAAAAAAATTATGTACAGGTTCTCCATTTTCAACAAGATTGGAAGTTGTAGGTTAATAGGTCTTTGAAATTTAAAAAATTACTTTCTATTTTCTGTTCATACTCATGTCTAGGCAAAACACTTCCAGTAGTTTAAGAATGGAGAATCTAAAAAAAAAAGAAAAAGAAAAGAAAAGAAAAAAAAGAAAAAAATGTTCAATTATTGAAATGTTTTTTATTTTTGCAAATTGTAATAAATTTTTTCACCTTTGTGTCATTTTTAGCTGAGTTTATAACAAAGGGTATATTATTTTAAGAATATTTTACAAGAAGCATAGTTGAAGAATATCTTGATGAAAGTAGATTGATTGATTTTTGGTATTTAACACCACTTTCAGCATGATTTGCTATATCTTGGCTGCCAGTTTTTATTTGTGGAGACAGCCTGGTGAAAACATCCCCTTCAACAGAGAAACTAGCAACTCTAGTCAATTAAGATTGACGTTAAACACACGTACAATGTGAGGGTTCAGAGTGTTGACAGGCTAGTGATACAGTAGTTGAACTACTTTGACCATTCAGCCACCATTACTCCATCCGCACTAAATATGTTATTGAAATGTGTTGAATTTTTGTAATTTAATTATTTTTTTATTTTGATTACCGTTATACTATTTATGTTTTTTTTTTTATGTATTACAAAGATGTGGAGTTCTAACCGGGTGAAATTTAGGTCAAAGGGAGGTAATTTATTATACTGTGTTTAACTTCAAATACTTAAAAATTCCCTCAATGTTAGATTTTTATTTACTTGGATACTCACATTTATGCACTTTTTTACATATCAGATGTTTTCTAGATAATAGAAATTTAGGGTGGGAAAAATTATGTGTCACTTAAAATAATTACGTGAAATTTTTCAAAAAGTTTATTAATTGAAAGTGCATCTGATATTTTTTATGTATGTTACTTTATTTTCTAAAAACAAATGGACACAAAATAGATTGACAATAAGATATTGAGAAAAACCACCTTGTCAGCCAGGATAGCAGCTCTTGGGAAGATGGTCAATTAAATCTTCAACCAAGTCTGACTCTTTACCATGAAAATAGAAAAGGCAAGTTTATTTTAGCCAGATCTTTTAAGATAACAGACCCTTCTGAAATATTGCATTTAAAACACCATTGATGAATTAATTTACCAGTTTAGTATTTAAAGATACAAGAGACATGAACAAGATTTTCTATTAAAATGTCAATAGTAAATCCTAAAAATAGTCATTAAACTTCAAGAAAAGACCAGTATAATTTAAAACACTATTTTGCATTCAATGGGAGATAACTTTGTAAAATATTCAGATATTTTTTGTGCAATTAAATTTAAATCTAACATTTTTTGTCGAACCTGCGAAAGCTCAACATAGGGATAGTGATCCTACGGCGGCTGTGTTAGCTAACTTCTTAAAAGCTTTATATTTTAGAAGCTAGAAGACCTGGATGCTTCATACTTTGTATATAGATGCCTTATGTTACGAAGTTTCCGTCTGTCATATGTCCATTGTCCTTGACCTCATTTTCATGGTTCAGTGACTACTGGAAAAAAAAAGTCAACATTTTTTGTAATGTTAATTTCTTTCTTATTATGAGTAATAGGATAACTATATTTAGTATGTGCGTACCTTACAAGGTCCTCATGCCGGTCAGACAATTTTCATTTGACCTCGACCTCATTTCATGGATCAGTGAACAAGGTTAAACTTTCGTGGTCAAGTCCATATATCAGATACTAAAAGCAGTAGGTCTACTATATTTGGTATATGGAATGATTGTAAGGTGTACATGTCTGTCTGCAGGGCATGGTTCATTTGACCTTGACCTCATTTTCATGGTTCATTGGTTAATGTTAAGTTTTTGTGTTTTGGTCTGTTTTTCTTATACTGTATGCAATAGGTCTACTATATTTGGTGTATGGAATGATTGTAAGGTGTACATGTCTAGCTGGCAGGTGTCATCTGACCTTGACCTCATTTTCATGGTTCAGTGGTCAAAGTTAAGTTTTTGAGTTTTGGTCTTTTTTTTCTAATACTATATGCAATAGTTCAACTATATTTGGTGTATGGAAATATTTTATGATCTATTTGTCAGTCACGCAGGTTTTTTTTTTACCTTGACCTCATTTTCAAGGTTCATTGCTTAGTGTTAAGTTTTTGTGTTTTGGTCTGTTTTTCTTAAATTATAAGCAATAGGTCAACTAAATTTGTTGTATGGAAGAATTGTTAGCTGTACATGCCTGCCTAGCATGGTTCATCTGACCTTGACCTCATTTTCATGGTTCATTGGTCAATGTTTAGTTTACTTGGTTAATGTTAAGTTTATGTGACAGTTGTAATAAAGCTTTATATATTAGGACTATCAACATAATATCAATGATTAGTAAAGAAGGCGAGACATTTCAGCGTGTGCACTTTTGTTTACTTATCTATCTTTTATATTGATTTAAAAAAAAATGATTTTATACAATTGTCTACCTGCAATAAGAAATCAGAACAAAGTTAGTAAATTTTAGGTTATCGGTAACACATAAATTGATTTACAAAATGTATAATGTGTTGATTATAATTTCATCTCAGGTTCTTTCTGAGGCATGTTTTCATGATGTGGGAATAAGACTTGGTGGTCTTATACAGCTAATACAAAGGTATGTACCAGTATGTTAGTCCTGTTTTGGAAAACAAATGTATTATAAATATTTTATGGAAAAACAAGATTTGAACGCTTAAAATATTTTTTACAGGAATCTACTCATTATTATATCAGTAAACAAATAAGAGTAAAGTTTAGGATCTGAATTGATTACATAAAAATGTGTTGGCTTGTTGGATTGCTGTCTCATCCATATGTTCTTGACATATATAACACATTTTAAGACTATTTCTATTTAATGATTTGCCACGTGACCTTAAGCAATCAACAACCAATCATTCAATCTATTCAATATACATACATAATACCAACAAAGAATTACCTTTTAAACAGTTTTTATACGCCCGTGTACGGGACATATTATGGTATACCGTTGTCCGTCATCAACATGTCGGACATTAACTCAAAAACGCTTTAACCAATTTGCATAAAACTTTGGTGAATTGTTTATATCTATTGACATGAGCTGCCTTTCGTTTTTTATAAATTTTAGATTTTACGTTTCCGAGTTGCAGGGTTTTATTAATGAATTATCATTTTATATTTCAGGTTAGCATCACAGCTTGTCTGTAAGGATTGAAGCTTGGAGTGGGCATTGGAGCTGACTTTTATGGTAAGAATCAATACATAGATTTATGAACTTTTCACCCAAGAGCATTTTAAAGCCCAAGATTTTTGTTAGGCACAGATGTAAATCTTACATATTAATGTCTTCTTTACTTATAGTTGAATAAACAATTTAGAAGGAGATATAAAGATATATAAGGGAAGTCAAAAAGTATAATGTATAATGCAAAATCTTGGGATTTCAGTTTTTTTGTTATCTATAGTTGTCCCCATATATGAAAATATGTAAGTGTGGTATGTATGCCAATGAGACAGCTATCAACCAGAGACCAAATGATGTGGATGCAACTAAATGTCACCCTATGCCTTCAACAATGAGCAAAACCTATATTGTATAGTTAGCTATAAAGGTTCAACATGACTAAATGTTAAAAAATTCAATCAAGTATGTTAATAGCCTGATATACTATATATAGCTATAAAACAATGTTAAAAAGATATTTGTCAAGACATCAGCCAATGACTTGTTTTTCATCCTTTTATTGCTAAGAAATACTGGTACTTTAAAATTTATGTCAACAAATCACTTTATAATAAAGAAAAAGAAATGTTCTATACATTATAATTGTAATGCTCAGTTAATTATAATTGTTTTGCATTAAATATTATTTCAATGTTCATGAGTAATGTATATTTCTTTTTCAGATAACTGTGGCTGCATAAAATGGTTGTGCGCTATAACTGCAACAGTAAAGAATGTAATTCAGACTATTTTTGTGTATGCTTGAGAAAAAGTTTATAATTTTTTTACAAAAAAAACAAAAAAAAAATATGTAAAGATTCTCCATTTTCAACAAGATTGGAAGTTGTACGTTAAGTTGTATTTGACATTACAAAAATTCTTTCTATTTTCCGTTTATACTCATGTCTAGTCAAAACACTTCAAGCAGTTTAAGAATGGATAATCTAAAAGAAAAAGAAAAAAAAATGTTCAATTATTGAAATGTATTTTTTTTTTGCAAATTGTAATGTATATATTTTTGCCATCTTTTTGTTATTTTAGGATTTGAGATACTTTCAAATTTTACAAGTTACTTTATACATGTAGTTAATGCAATTAAATCTGCCGATGTGAATATTCCCACTAAATTTCTTAGCAAAAATTTTAATTTATTTTTGTTTTTTTTAGCAACGTTTCAAAATACCTTACCATAGCAAATGCCTCTCTAGTGTAAACAGTAAAAAGATGAATAATGGTCTGCAGTAAATATATCCCCTTACAACCTTTTCTTTCATGTTAATTTTAATATCTTTAAGATATGTGACAAGGGTGCTCTAATGAAGAGGAATTTACGAAGTTAAGAAGTTAGAAATATATTTTTTGCACTTTTTTTTGTCATGTTTAGCTGATTTTGGTTTGTAACCAACTTGAAGGTGATATTTTTTAAAGAATAATTTTACTAAAGGTATAGTTGAAGAACATCTTGTTGAAATTGGATTGGTTGATTTTTGGTGTTAACACCACTTTAACATGATTTACTATAATTTTGGCTGTAAATTTTTATTTGTGGAGACAGCCAGAGTGCCTGGTGAAAACATCACCTTCATCAAGGAAACGAGCAAACCCTAGTCAAATTGAGAATGAAGTTACACATTTCATGTGAGGGTTCTCAGTGTTGACAGGCTAGTGATACAGTAGTTGAACTACTTATAGGACCACTCTGCCACCATAAAGTCGATCAGTACAAAATATTTTATTGAAATGTGTTAGATTTTTGTTATCAATCTATTTTTTAAATTTAATTGTACTATTTTATTTATTTTGTTTAATATAACAAGGATGTGGAGTCCGAACAGGGTGAAATTTGGGTCAAAGGGAGGCAATTTATTATACCCCTGTTTAACTCCACATACTTGAAATTCCCTCAATGTTAGGATTTTCATCTACTTGGATATTCATGTTTGTACATTTTTTTTTAATATCAGATGTATACTAGCTAATATTGACTATTATTTAGAGCTCTGTAATAAAAAAAAAATGTAAGCAGAGCTCTAGATAATAAGTATGCAGGGTGGGAGAAATCTTGGGTCATTAACAATTGATTTGCTGAAATTTTCAAGAAAGGGGATTTATTGGAAATGCATCTGATATATTTAATGTATAAAACTATATTTTAAAAAAAAAAGATCTTAAGATGATGAGGAGAGTCACCTTGTCAGCCAGGAGTGCAGCTCTAAGGGAGATGGTCAATTTAATCTTCACCAAGTCTGAGGCTTTACCATGAAAAATATGAAGTAAGTTTATAATTCCACAAATTTTATGGTAATAATATAAATATAGGCATTTAACATTATTTTTTAAGGGTTCTTTTCTATCAGTGTTTGAATTTTAGAGTATCTAGTCTTACATTTGTTTTCTGTCTGGTATCGAGTGAGCTGTGTTGGATAGAAACCAACTGTATGCAAGTTATTATCAGTGAATTTGTAAACTTATTTGGGTCAAACAAATTTTTATGCAAAGTCTGTAACTGTGTGAATATTGAATTGATTTAGAATCATTTTCATAAAAGCGTGGACAAGACGATTTCTTGGCGCTCTTATGTTATCTATTGACTGGGTCAGATAAGGTGAAAGTTTGTCTGTAACGCCCACTTGTCACATTGAATGTGTTATAGACATTTAAACTCGGGTCGCCAAAGGTTCTAAATGCCTACATCAAATAGTACGAATTACTAGCAGAGGACTAAACCTTGTGTGTTGATTTAAATGTTGAATAATTATTTTCTTTTTTTCTTCTCTTGTGCCTAGATGTACTTTGCTCTTTTATTCTATTTAAATCCCTATTGGAAGGCCTCTGACAGAATGAGTGAGCGTAAAATCACTGTTATCGATAGCCAATTGCAAACAAGTTTAAGGTACTGTAAATTCAGAAATTATTGCGTGCAATTATTAATAAATAAATTTGGTGTATTTACTGTCTTCTGATTGGTTAAAAGTATTACTTTTATTTTCAATGTCAATTTTTATGGCGAGACGCCCACTCTGACGTTGTATATTCATACGCCAACATCCGTGTACGTTGTTATGGTTAACATAAATAATATAAAAAGTTCTTTGAGCCTTATTTTTGATAGAAATTTATTTATAATGAATGGCTATAATTTTTTTTGAATTTATTGAACCATAAAATTACTTTTTGACTCTTCACATTTTACATAATCCGCTTCTCGGATTATTCAATGTGAAGAGTCAAAAATTAATTTTATGGTTCAATAAATTCAAAATAAATAATAACCATTCATTAATTGAGATTTTGTAATTTTAGACTAAAATGCGATTTTAATTTTTGCGATATTGAGAAAAATCCTGTTTAATTCATATAAAAAATTTCAAAATGCTAGTTTAAATTATTGCCAATACAACCATGTTGCATTTTTCGCAATAATAAAAACATTGCAATAGTTTGAATTTACAGTAATTGAGTTAGTATTATTACCAACATAAGTATTGGGGTTGTCTATGCTGTTATGAAAATGATTTTAAGAACCATCAAAAGAGAACAAAACCATCCGATTTTGTAATTGAATATTCCAAAATCATTGTCTTATACATATACGTGCACTTGCACAAGGTCAATTTCTATCTCTAGCAGTCTAAAGTTTATATAGTGAAGATGATAATGTATAACAGGTTTTAATAAATGAAACATAGCATTATTTTGTTAGTCTTCTTAGAGACAGATTGATCTGTTAAACAAGCAATTATTTTTTAATTTTTTTAATTTTTAGGTTGTTATAATGATGATGTTTTCATTGTGTTGGGAGTAAGACTTGGATGTCTGATATTGTTAATATGTTGGTAGGTAATCAAGCATCTTTTTAGTAATATAATATTTGAAATCAATTTCATAAGGTTCTTTAGTACCAAAAATTTTTTTTACACTGATGAGATACCGGTTGAATTTTTTTGGTAAATATAAAACTGAGTTTATAATTCAGAATACCAAATATTTTTTCCATGATTTTTTGTTATCCTAGTGCAATTTTAAATTTAGTACATGTGTAATAATTTTTTTCAGGAAAGTTTAGTATAACTGACTACTTTTATATTCCAGGTTAGCATCAGGTTTCCATTGGGTTACTTGCTGGGATAAAGCTGTTATAAGGTGAGAACTTATTCATCAACATACAACTTTAATGTGTTTATGTTATAGTGTGATGAATGTCACTAAATAGATTTCAATATATATATTTTTTTTTAATTTACAATTAAAAAAAATCAGTATTCAATCTTTTCATTTTAAAATAATGTACCCTTTAAAGCAGATACTAGATCTGAAGAAGATATATGAAGGGGAGATAACAATAAAATCGGATATTTTTGATACTATATATTTTTGAGTAATCAATATAAGTAATAAACAAATTGTTTAACATACAGTGATGTCTGTTTCTTTATTCCCGTTAGATTATTTTAAAATTTTGAATCAAGAATTGAAATTTAACTTTGTTTCTTTTTCAGTTGAAAGAGTTGCTGTTGCTGCCTTCCATGTATGGAAAAAAATCCTCAAGACTACAATCCTGCAAAACATTGGATGAACTGTCGCTATCTTTTGTAAAAAAATCAGCAGATATTTGTCTTATAAGCAGAATGAATTATAAATGCAATTAATTTTTAATGCTTTGTTATTCAAATTATAAATATTTATTTCATTATTTTTTCTTGCATTCAATTATTGTTTTGTGATTGAAGAAATATAAAAAAAAACTGTGAAATTATTGTTATTTGAGAGGTCCCAAAGGTATGATGTATGGTTTCACAAGATACCCACAAGACTTGCTTCAGTTTACATATATTTTTTAAGTTATGTACACGGGTTAAGAATTATAAGTCCTTTGTGAAATGATTTTTTCTGGTTAGAAACCTATTAAGTAGGACTTTGATGGCCAAACACTAAAAGGGAATAAAACAAATCCCTTATTAAACAATTTAAGTACTGAGTTTTTGGTGCAATATGAACTAGAAATAAAAATGTTTAGTTCGATGGTTTGTTTTGACTGAGCATTCTTTACATTCATACAAATTAATGGCTGTCAGTTTTATTTATTGGTTTTGTTTATATATTATAAATGCATTATTCAGCACCTGAGACCACTCAAGTGAAAATAATTACATAGTTTTTGCAGTTTGTCATATTTTCTCATTTTTGTGTGATTGATTTCTATATTTTTTCTCATTTATGATTATTTATATTTTAATGTTTGATTTTTGAGGCTTGTACTCAGCTTCTAAACAATTACCTCCCCCTCCACATGTATAACCAGGATCTTGTAAAAGAAGTTTTGATTTTGAAGGATGGATGGATAATTAAAAATGCAAGATTGTTTTAATGTGCTAGTTCATAATGTAAAAGTCTGCACAAGACATCTAACCCTACCTGAACACATTATTCTGACTTCCAGCTGACCAGTCTTTGCTCCTACTCCTAATTGCTGAATGCTTAGCAGGGGAGCATCAAATACCAATTTTCAATTCTTTGATATGACCCAGGGCAGGACCAAATCCCATGCCCATCTGCACTCATGTTGAGCATAAAAAGGTTATTAAAGAAGATTTGTCGGTCTGTTTGTCCATCATCTGCATCTCTCATCCACAGCTTATAAACTATTGGAAGGTTTTCATTTAAACTTTCAGATTATCTTCTGTATCTAATGGCTGTGTGTATTTTATTTTATTATAATGAAATTTTGGGGTTCCCAATTGTAATGAATGGACCTCCTAAGTATTTGAAAAAAAAGGGAAAGAAGCTTCTCATACCACCATTTTATCATGTGAAGGATAGGTTGGTTCAAATATATTTGTTTTAATCATGTTTTTAGTAGTTGGATCTCATTATGACAAAATTTTAATGACTTAAATTCAAAACAAATTTGGGGTTCACACTGATATATATATTACCACTGTAGCTTTAATGTAAATTTTATAAGGCTTTGCTATAACAAGATTTGTGTTTTATCTTGTTTTATCCGATTTTAGTGGTTTTTATGTGATTTTATTTGTTTTTAATGTCAAATCTTGTTATACCAAGCCTTAGTATGATTGAGTTCATATATTTTGATTATATATGCAATTCAAAATATAAATTTACATAATTAGATCAGACATTTATTATGCTTTTAACTCTTTTTAGTGGATAAAATAGAAAAATGAATGAACATAAATATTGAAGTGGTCGTTGAAGATTGACCAAATTACAAGATTTATAAATTCAGAATCTTGCTCTAACTAAATCTATGTTCTTATCAGCTGAACCAACCTATCCTTCAATATGAGTAATAAAATTTCATAAATGGAAAAGTCCATTCTTCGATTGGGGAACCTTTGGATGTGAAAAAAATATACACAATGCCAACAGATACTGAAGATTATTTGAAAGTTTAGGCAAAAATAATTCAATCCTTTAATTGTGATTGGAAGTTGTAGACGGATGAGCAAACAGATGATATACTTGCTTAATATGGCACATTTCCTAAAGGAAATGGACTATGGGTATGGGTTTTGCTCATGGTTGAAGGCTGTAGCTGACTGATAGTTGTAAAATTCTATGTCATTTGGTCTCTGGTGGAGAGTTGTCTCCTTGGCAATCATATCTCCTCTTTTTATTTTATATGAAATAATTACTTATTACTTCCTGGGCAAAAAGTTCTGGTTCGAAGAAGATAATAAAAAAAAAATACTTATATCATACATGTATTGTTAAATAACTATCCTACTTTGATATAAAGAATTCACTTTGGTTAGAAATTGGGAGGAATTATAAAGAAACTATATATACAACATAAGAGCTTGGGGTTATAAATGTTTAATGAAATGCAGTTAACTATTTCCTTGGTGATCTAATAATTTTTGCACAGATCACGATATTAGTTTATTTAAATAACCCAGTAAATAAATTGAGTACACCTCATAAATGAATTTGACTCATGTATTTTTATGCATTTTTTATCTTAGTATTTACCATTGTATTCCTTGTTATATTTGTAAACGCCTCTTCGTATGTGACAAACTGAGGATTCATATATTTTATGGAATTATATAAATTTATTTTAAGTTTGGTATTTAAAAGTATTGGAAAGCACCAAGTTTATTATTGAGCAAAAAAAATATTCCTTTAAGACCTAAGGATATTAAGATTTAAGACATGTATCTCAGAACAGAATTGATTTTCTAAATTCTATTTAAACAGCTAGTCTGGGAACTGGTATCAAGAAACTAAAAAGAATCCTCAGCTCTGTCAGTTATTTTGTATAATTGTAATATTTAACCAATGATACCTTACCCATGATGCAGATCCTTTTCCTCCTTTTACTTATAAAGGGACTAAAAACTTATTATTATTACAATTTCTTTGGTATTTGTACACACTTGATGGAGCAGAATGGGTCTGGTTTCATTTGAGTATTTTATATTATGATGCATGATAATGATATAAATAAATAGGTTTTCTCAATTAAATTTTTATTTACCTATCTTATATTTTATTTGAGTCTGAATGACAAATAAAGGGGGAAGAGGTTTCTGTGGTCAAGGGTAACACACAGCTGATTTATTGTATGGTATGGACGAAGTTGAAAAAGCGAGACTTGGGCATGCTTTTCCCATAAGCAGCAGCTTCAACAATGTACTTGATTGTGATAAGTTCAAGTTGAAGAAAACAACTAGTGGTAGGTCAATGATATTTGGTATGCAGTTATAAAAGCATTGAAACATCTTATTTCTAAGGAGATTATTTTGCTTCTCTCCCTCAGATATAGTCGACTTAAAACTTTAAATTAGTTTTTGTCATAAAAACTTGTTAAAGCATTAACATGGTACCAATTGTATTGATATTTGCTTTTAGATTAAAAAAAGAAGATGTGGTATGATGGCAAAAGAGACAACTCTCCACCACAGACCAAAATGACATACAATTTAACAAATAAAGATCACCACACAGCTTTCAACAATGGCCTAAACACATACCGCATTGTCAGCTACTAAAGGCCCCTAAATGACGAATGTAAAAAATTTCAAACGAGAAAAGCAAGATAAGATAAGTTTTCAATTTGTCTATTAGATAGTTAAGCAGAACAATTTGATATCAAGTCGACGACATGGGTATCTATCAAGTTGGATGTAGAAAATGCATAACCTCCGATTTTGAAAAAAAAATTACCACGGACAGAGAAAATATCAATCTATTCGTTCAGTAATTTTCGTGTCTGCCCTTCCATTACGTGACTCAAGAAAAAATTCCAAAAAATGGGTGACAATTGTATCGAAAAGAGAAAATCGAGTGCACCTTTTTATGTTTAGGGCGTGTTTGAGTTGAATATTTTGTCTTGAAAACGTATAAAACAAGAGTATTTGATACATCATCTCGCTATATCAAGGCTACAGGTTGACTTTACAACATCAAAAATTCACAGTACTAAAAGATGAAATACATCAACAAACGACAACCACTGAATAAGAGGCTCCTGACTTGGTACAGTTTGTTTTCCCCACTTTTCATAATAACAGTTTGAAATGTAAAATGATCATTTACACTGACTATAAGACAAGATTCTTATTAATTAGCTCTATCATGAAGACATTATTAGCTTTTGAGATGAAGAACTACAATCAATTCTTGTTCCTTGGTTTTTGTCAAATGTATGTTTGGATATCCTTTCTTTTATATTGCGGACTATAATTGCTTCCGTAATAAAGATATTTAAAAACTGCACCGAAATATTTTATTACACTTTTATTCCCAGGTCTGCAATTAGGTTGTGTTGGTATTGGTTTTATGTATAATAGATTTGTACTAATATTTTGTAATTTTCTATAATTTAAAATAAGAACAATTTTAATTTTATGGTCAGTTTTGGTCTTACAATTTTTGATACTATACTATTTAATACAATATTGGAAATGATCATTTACAAGAAAAATATCTCTTGACAGCTAATTCTTAACCATGCAATAATTTCACACCTTTTACTAAACTTCATGTTCATTTCGGAGACTAAAGTCTTGATATTTCAGCAAAAGGCAAAATTTAAGAAAACAAAAAAGACAAAAAACATGAATTTCATAAGCAAATATTTAAAGTTCCGTATATACGTTTGGTCCACTGGTGTCATTTGGTTCACCACTCATGGAGCAACCGGAAGATTGGTACTGTCGTTGGTACTGAAACTGTGGGTTATAAAGACTTCCAGGGGGGATTTGATTGGCAAGTGCCTAATACTGTGGTTGTGTTTTAGATGGAGTTTTGTTGATTAAAGTTGGCAAAGGTGCTTCATTAACATATGACTGGTAAGGATTGAAATTAAAGGACGATTGGTTTGGATACAGTTTGTTGTTTGGCACCTCTGCAGGCATACACATTAACTGTGTCTCATACATCAGATTTTGTATCATGTTTTTACATCATCTTTGTCCTCTTGTTAGGCATTGTCAAGAGCGATTTCCCCACCAACTTTCCGAAACAATAGTCCGCTGTCTCTTCTTCTCCAGTAGAACTTAAGGGCATATCCAACGGTTTATTTCTGACGGTGAGAATTTTTCCCTTTAAGATATATAGGTTTTTTTTATACCTGCTTAAATGAAATATGTAATAAAAAATATACCTGCATGTGCTACTTTTTGAGTAAAATGAGGTCGAAATTTCAGATATTTGCTCAAAATTCGGATTTGTGGACGTATTTTTCCTCCCGACAGAAATGCATAACTTTTTGTTTAAAAAGATAAACACAAGCTGTTTTTTGTTAAATTATTTATAAGTTCTCTTTTATATAAGTATCCTATAATTTTATGAAATATTTTGTTTAGTAATAACTAAAATTTATTAAATGTTCATGAATGTAGAAAAAAACGTCATTTTTGCTGTATATTTATCAAATTTTAAAAAAATTGCATCATTGACTTTTTCATGAAATTTGGTATATTATAATTCATCTTCATACATAATCAAACCGAATGTCATTTTAACAAATAGGGGTCCACGAACTCGTTTAAAAGTTAAATCAGTTTGAATGATAAAAATCAGTCGAAAAATGCATCTTTACCCGACATGTCACAGTTTGACGTCGCGAAAATAACATTTCACGTTAGCAACGTCATTACCTCCCCTGTAACTGTAACGTATGCCCTTAAGCTTTCAATGGCTTTGAACATCAATTGGTCTTCAAGCTTAACTTTAATCTTTTTCCCATCGGAAGTTGTTTGTTTGGCCTTTTTGGGTGACGGGCTTACGTCTGAATCATCCAACACTTCTGTATTCTCGGTCAATAATGTTAAGTTCTGAAATATGGAAAAGTTAATTGTAAATAGAATAGTTATGGTACTAGTAAGTTGTTGTTATATTCGTTCAACTTTCAAAATATTTTAAAATATTAAATAGATATCTCATAAAGTAAAAGAAATATCAAAGGTAATTATACCTGTACAAACCATATCTCCTTAATTTTATTGTCGAGCCTGCGACTTTTGTCGCAGAAAGCTCGACATAGGGATAGTGATCCGGCGGCGGCGGCGGCGGCGTTAGCTAACTTCTTAAAAGCTTTATATTTTATAAGGTGGAAGACCTGGATGCTTCATACTTTGAATATAGATGCCTTATGTTACGAAGTTTTCGTCAGTCACATGTCCAATGTCCTTGACCTCATTTTCATGGTTCAGTGACTACTTGAAAAAAAAAGTTAAGATTTTTTGTAATGTTAAATTCTCTCTTATTATAAGTAATAGGATAACTATATTTGGTATATGCGTACCTTGCAAGGTCCTAATACCCGTCAGACAGTTTTCACTTGACCTCGACCTAATTTCATGGATCAGTGAACAAGGTTAAGTTTTGGTGGTCAAGTCCATATCTCAGATACTATAAGCAATAGGTCTAGTATATTCGGTGTATGGAAGGACTGTAAGGTGTACATGTCCAACTGGCGGGTGTCATCTGACCTTGACCTCATTTTCATGGTTCAGTGGTTATTGTTAAGTTTTTGTGTTTTGGTCTGTTTTCTTGTACCGTATGCAATAGGTCTACTATATTTGGTGTATGGGATGATTGTAAGGTGCTCATGTCTAGCTGGCAGGTGTCATCTGACCTTGACCTCATTTTCATGGTTCAGTGGTAAAAGTTAAGTTTTTGTAGTTTTGGTCTGTTTTTCTAAAACTATATGCAATAAGTCAACTATATTTGGTGTATGGAAATAATTTATGATCTATATGTCAGTCGCGCAGGTTTTATTTGACCTTGACCTCATTTTCACGGTTCATTGCTCAGTGTTAAGTTTTTGTGTTTTGGTCTGTATTTCTTAAACTATAAGCAATAGGTCAACTATATTTGTTGTATGGAAGAATTGTTAGCTGTACATGTCTGCCTGGCATGGTTCATCTGACCTTGACCTCATTTTCATGGTTCATTGGTCAATGTTTAGTTTTCTTGGTTAATGTTAAGTTTATGTGACAGTTATAATAAAGCTTTATATTTAGGACTATCAACATAATATCAATGATTAGTAAAGAAGGCGAGACATTTCAGCGTGTGTACTCTTGTATTAATAAGATATCGTTTAATTTAATAGAGATATCTTTTAAACTAAATAAGATATCTTATAAACGAAATAAGATATATCTTATAAACTAAATTAAGGGGGTATAGTTAACTACATTTGTAGTTAACTCTCAGACAGTTGATGAAACCTGACTAAATATTAATATCAATCTAAATGATAAATACTAAAGCGTATTAGCTACACACATTAATTCAAGTTTTTGGTATTTCTTCCTATGTTTGCATTAACGCAAACTGTTGCGATATAAAGCAAACATAGAAAAAATATATATAATGCGTGGCGCTAATACATTCCCTTCAGTAGAAATACCTGTTAACTACCGGATTTTACTGTTTCATGAAATAATTAATTTATATACAAAATTACAGATTTATGGAAAAAAAAAGTCACTTGACGTCATATGTTTTGTACCATTTTTGTATTCCAGGGGTTAGGATAAATGTCCTATAAAAAAATGTGTTATGACTGCCAATGAGACCACTCTCCACATGGTAAAGACTTGTTTTTGTTTTGTTTTATAGGTTCCATCATCTGCATGCACATAAATGGTAAACTATTGCAAAAGATTTCAATGAGAAATGGAATTTTCCTAACTGCTTGGGTGCGGTTGATGGAAAACATGTGGTTATCCAAGCCCCAAATAATAGTGGGTCGTACTTCTACAACTATAAGAATACACACAGTGTAGTACTTATGTCAGCTGTTGACGCAAGCTACAGGTTTATTTACGTTGATGTTGGAACCAAATTCAGAACCAGTGATGGGGGTACTTTCCAAAATTGTTCATTGAACCAGGCTTTAGAGTGCAATGACTTGAACATTCCTGAACCCACATCATTATCAAGCCGAAATAAACCAACACCATATGTTTTTGTTGCTGATGAGGCATAATCCCATTAAAAGAAAATATTGTGAGGCCTTATCCCCAACGAGGGGGACTTGATGATTCGCGGAGAATTTTTAATTATCGTTTGTCCAGAGCTCGACGCATTGTGGAAAACGCATTCGGTATTCTTTGCAACCGTTTCAGGGTAATGCGTGCCCCTATTTTATTATCACCTGAAAAAGTAACACATGTGGTCATGTCATGTTGTGCTTTGCACAATTATTTAAGACCTGAAAGTTTCCTGGGATTACAAGAAACTGAAAATATTGAAATTAACAATTTCATGCCACCAATGGCAAGGGGAGGATACCACAGCTCATCTAAGGCTCGTGATATTGGGGAATAATACAAAGAATATTTCACAAATATAGGTCAGGTACCATGGCAGCACAAAGTTCTTTCTTAAGCTAAAGTTTTGTATATTCAATTCATTGCAGGTTGGAAATTGACTGTCCAGTTACTTCATTGCATTACTGTATTCTTGTACTACTATTTGTAATAGCTACATTTGTACTGATCTAAAGGTATTCATACATATCTGAGGAAACATTTCTCTTTTCTTGTCACCAATAATATATTACAGGACAAAAAGTTTTCATGTAACATGATTATTTTGAATATAATACGTTTATCTACCAGTGTGTGTTTCTGTGTAATTTTGATTTCAGTGGCAATCTTTGCCGGGTGATGAGTAATAAACAAGATTAAGAATTCGCTGACTGGAGGAATGACTATTCAATAAGCAGTAGGAAATTAAATGCATATTCAGGACGAAAACTTGATAATGGTATATGAATATATTAAAGCACTGCTTAAGTTAAAAAAAACACACATCTCAATCATATACAAAAAAATGTTATGCTTTTTTTTCTCCATCTTACAGTATTTTACTAAAAATTGCAGTCACCATTTACTCAAGTCTAAGACTAAATTTTCAAAATATTAATTTCTTCAAAATAAAAATAAGGCATCTATGTGGGGAGAGGGTGTGGGTGGGTGGATATTTTCTGAATGAGTATTCATGAGGTTAGAATGTTTGCAAAGGAGTAGGCCCGGTAAGACCCGTTTTGGCCCCAAAATATAGCATTTTTACAAATTTGTCAAAATGTTATTTTTAGCTATTTATTGGAAATTAGAATACTTGTGATCCATAAATATGGGCTGTTTTTTACAAAACAATGCACATGCATTAGGTAAAAGCATAATACATTCATGCAATATTACTGAAATCTTCACAATTTGACCATTTGTGCTAATTTTAAAACATTTTTTGCTAAAATGGAAGTGGCCACATTCGTGTTCATTCTTAATATTCAAATATATGTTGTATTTTGGTGATAATACATAACATATTTAAAGGCTGAGACTAACCTTGGACAGACATATTGACAACATAGTGGGTAAAGGCAACAAAACACTAGGCTTCATACGAAGAAAATTAAAAGATTGCACTAACTTGTGTGACCAGTTAAAGCAGCAGCATATTTAACAATAGTAAGACCTTCAGTTGAATATGCATGCACAGTATGGGCCCAAGAAATGTACAGTTTGAGCATATCTGACTTGCTGAAAAGGATAAGCAGGACAAGTTCTGTCTACAATAACATTTTTTACTTTAATATGGTGTATAATTAAGTCAACATGACCGAGATCATTAATTGACCCTGTAGAGAGGTGTTTGCTCTCGTAAGAAGATTTTTACCAATTTTTGTATTTATGTGGAAACCAAAATAGAATGAGAGAGTTTTCAGCACAGTAAGATCTTCAAATAGGACTGACTGGCCTAAATTGTCAACAAACTATTTACATATTTATATTGCAATTTCAACACATTTTGGGGCATTTGAAAAAAAATATAAAGTAGATAGAGAGAAACTTTATAGAGCAAAAATAGTCAGCATAGTGAAATCTACAAGAAAGACGATATGGTTGAAATCGTCAGGTTCCTTTCAGGAAGTATGATTTTATCAACTATCTTGAAAACAATAAAAAAACCGTTAAAAGATGAGTAGAAACAGAATTCACTATCACTAATAGGAAATCTACTAAAATGCTGCAAAATAAGAAGTTAAAAAAAGCCAACATAACGGATCCCAATAGATTTAAAATAAATCTAAAAATTAACTGGTCTTGAACATGCATGAAATATATGCCACTTGACGTTTAGTAACCACGATCTATCAATTAAAATTAAAAAATTTTACCAGGTGAACGATTCAGGTTCCTGTTTATTTGTTCAGTGCTCTGGGGTGTCCATCTGATATAAGTCATTTGTATTTGACCTCATTTTCATTGATGACTTTTAGCATAAATCTTCCCCAAGATTAAGTCATTGAAAAACTTTAAAGGGACTACCACTAACGGTAAGTTAAGTGAAATTTGGTATGCAATTGAATTAACATTACCAAATCTCGTTCCATAGAGATTGTTTGGCACTGCACTCCACTTTTCTTCCTCAGTCATAAAGAGAGAATTGTTTGCTTCCAAGTACTAGTTGATCCTTTAAATACACTTATTCTAAAAGGTTATCAATTCAACACTGTAATTAGATCATGGAATATTGTTTTAATTGGTATTAATATTGATTTTGTTCTCAGTAAATTAAAAGCAAACTAAATATTATTGTTATATACATAAAAAATTATACACATTCATGGATATTTATGTGACCTGTTGATACTAATTGTATTGCTTTTTTGTTATTTAATGATATTCAGGGTTATAACTGGTCTATATACCAGCTTTGATAAGTGTTTGGTATAACTATAAATTTTCACTTCGTACTATGAACATCAAAATTATTTATTTTGTAAAAATATTTCCTTTCTCTATTGGTACTGTACACGTATACCTAACAACTAAATTATTTTCATTTACTTGTGTTTAAAGTTATTGCAAATGGCTGATTTTTTTGTTCGAGCATATTGTTTTTCTTTAATTGTTTAACATTTCTTACCGATATAACATGTTACTTTTATTATTCTTCCCTTAGTTTATTTATTTTGTATTTACATTGTGTCATAGGTCAAATTTATTTGTTCAGTGTATGTTCAATGGTGTTAATATGTCCTTTGATTGAGTTAAGCTATTTCAGTTGATATTTTATAGTGTGTCTTTCTATGTTGTGATGTTACACTATTGTTTCAGAAAAAGGGTGAAGGTTTGGTACCATTAAAACGTTTAAACCCGCTGCATTTGTTTGCACCTGTCCTAAGTCAGGAATCTGATGTTCAGTAGTTGTCGTTTGTTGATGTGGTTCATAAGTGTTTCTCGTTTCTCGTTTTTTTTATATAGATTAGACAGTTGGTTTTCCCGTTTGAATGGTTTTACAATAGTAACTTTTTGGGGCCCTTTATAGCTTACTGTTCGGTGTGAGCCAAGGCTCCGTGTTGAAGACCGTACTGTGACCTATAATGGTTTACTTTTATAAATTTTGACTTGGATGGAGAGTTGTCTCATTGGCACTCATACCACATCTTCTTATATCTATCTTTAATCTGTCGATACCTGCACTGCACTAGGTCTTGTTTTTCTCTGACTGTTTATGACATTTTACACTAAATCCATTGGCGGCTGGGTGTGTACTGATTGGTAGTTTAGTCTTAGATGCATGATTTTTGTCGAGCCTGCAACTTTTGTCGCAGAAAGCTCGACATAGGGAAGTGATCCGGCGGCTGCGGCGGCGGCGTAAGCTAACTTTTTAAAAGCTTTATATTTTAGAAGGTGGAAGACCTGGATGCTTCATACTTAGTACATGCCTCATGTTACGAAGTTACTGTCAGTCACATGTCCAATGTCCTTGACCTCATTTTCATGGTTCAGTGACTACTTGAAAAAAAAAGTTAAGATTTTTTGTAATGTTAAATTCTCTCTTATTATAAGTAATAGGATAACTATATTTGGTATGTGCGTACGTTGCAAGGCCCTCATGCCCGTCAGACAGTTTTCACTTGACCTCGACCTCATTTCATGGACCAGTGAA
Organism: Mytilus californianus; assembly: GCF_021869535.1. Classification (NCBI taxonomy): domain Eukaryota; kingdom Metazoa; phylum Mollusca; class Bivalvia; order Mytilida; family Mytilidae; genus Mytilus; species Mytilus californianus. The sequence continues at coordinate 35,360,797 of NW_026262582.1, read as the reverse complement.
CAAGGTTAAGTTTTGATGGTCAAGTCCATATCTTAGATACTATAAGCAATAGGTCTAGTATATTTGGTGTATGGAAGGACTGTAAGGTGTACATGTTCAACCGGCAGGTGTCATCTGACCTTGACCTCATTTTCATGGTTCAGTGGTTATAGTTAAGTTTTTGTGTTTTTTTCTGTTTTTCATATACTGTATATATGCTATAGGTCTACTATATTTAGTGTATGGAATGATTGTAAGGTGTACATGTCTAGCTGGTAGGTGTCATCTGACCTTGACCTCATTTTCATGGTTCTGTGGTCAAAGTTAAGTTTTTAAATTTTGGTCTTTTTATCTAATACTATATGCAATAAGTCAACTATATTTGGTGTATGGAAATATTTTATGATCTATATGTCAGTCGCTCAGATTTAATTTGACCTTGACCTCATTTTCACGGTTCATTGATCAGTATTAAGTTTTTGTGTTTTGGTCTGTTTTTCTTAAACTATAAGCAATATATCTGTTGTATGGAAGAATTGTTAGCTGTACATGTCTGCCTGGCATGGTTCATCTGACCTTGACCTCATTTTCAAGGTTCATTGGTCAATTTTTAGTTTTCTGGGTTAATGTTAAGTTAATGTGACAGTTGTTATAAAGCTTTATATTTAGGACTATCAACATAATATCAATGATTAGTAAAGAAGGCGAGACATTTCAGCGTGTGCACTCTTGTTTTAATAGGTTGTTAGTGGCTTTTAACTACCTGTCAGTAACTGCGAGTACTCTAAGATCTGTACTTAGTTTCCTTATGTTGTTGGAATATACAAGTACGGCCACTTCCACCCTGTGTTTTTGTTAGATGTATTTTTATTTGTATCCATCTGATGAGCTAAACCTTTTTCAACTGATTTTTATAGTTCGTTCTTATGTTGTACTGTTACACCATTGTCCCAGGTTAGGGGAGGGTTGGGATCTCGTTAACATGTTTAACCCAGTCACATTCTGTATGTATGTGCCTGTCCAAAGTCAGGAGCCTGTAATTCAGTGGTTGTCGCTTGTTGGTGTGTTACATATTTGTTTTTCGTTCATTTTTTTGTACATAAATTAGGCCTTTAGTTTTCTCGTTTGAATTGTTTTACATTGTCATTTCGGGCCTTTTATAGCTGACTATGCGGTATGGGCTTTGCTCATTGTTGAAGGCCGTACGGTGACCCATAGCTGTTAATTTCTGTGTCATCTCTTGTGGAGAGTTGTCTCATTGGCAATCATACCACATCTTCTTTTTATACGCCCGTCAAAATTTTGACGGGACGTATTATGGTATACAAATGTCCGGCGTCCGTCTGTCCATCTTCCGGCGTAAGTTTTCGTTCTTTCTTGCTGTGTGGAAAAAAAATCTCAAACAAGAAAAATTGTTCCAAAGTTTCTATAATCTATTGTTCATGAACAATGTAAAATGCTTTTTTTAAAGGCGATTTATTTATCAAAGACAAACTATGAATCGTATAAATAAGCTTTGATTTAGGGACGACATCAAAAGATCAATGTAAGATAAAAAAAAAACTTAATTCAAATATTTGGGGGTGGGGTAAAAGTGCTGCAAGTTTTGTTTATTTAACATCGATTTTACATATATATATCTGTATTGGTCAATCAACTTGATTTTTCCCAAATTAAGTTAAGAGGGGGTACACATTCATATATTACTACATATATATATATATATATATATATATATAAAACGTTCAGTATGAGGTTCTTATTTCTCATATAAGATACGGGATTCCAATTTATTTTCCGTTGTTTATAAATTACTATTATATTTCAAAAACATGATAATCATATATATGATGAAAATAAACTTTTATTCATCCAGTAAAATACAGAAAGTACACGACTACTATACAAATAAATTGTCTAATCAGAGTGCTTCTACTTTTTTAGGTTTTCGAATACAGGAAAACAGTGATTTGAAAAAATCTCGGAAGGTTGATTTCTTAGCCATGTGTGGTCCATCTGAAAACAAACACAATCAATTATTATAAAAGAACTGGGAAAAACAGTATTGTTTTAAAACTAAAAACTTAATTCTAACATAATACGCATCTCCACTATGATGTATGTTATGTTTAGTTTAAACATATTTTATTTGCAAGAATAGCAAAATGGATTGGACACAAGTTTTAACAACATTAGAGACGTCCTCTCCCAATACAAATATAAATACAAAACAATCATTTAAAATTGACAAAAACATGACAGGAATGTATGTACTACAAAAACCAAATACCAGGGAAAAATGCAATATGAAATATAAGATAAAAGTAAATTGGAGTTGAGTGAGTGAGAAATCGAGTCTTACTTCATGCTGCATGGAGTTTAAAAAGAATAATGTTTGGAATTAATTTCCATTCAATAAAAAAATTGTAAGGGGTTCCGCAGAACCCTGTGTTTCTCCTACGATTGCTGCTATCAGTGTAAAAGTGTAATATTGACTTCAAAAGTTAGTCTATTTATAAGTAAAATACAGAATTTTAATAAGATCAAACTTTTTTTAGATGCTATTTCATGGTCTTGAAATTAACTTCTGTCCAAGTTTCATAACAGTCCATGAAGGTTTGCAAATTTATCATGTCAAAAAAGTTTAATCCCAGACTGTCTGTAAAAGGTAACTGTAAAAAATAAGTCGATCTATCAGAAAAATTCTGAAAATGAAAAAAAATATATATTTTCAAAGTTTGCCTCAGACATTATCTCTTAATCATTAAAAAGCTTTAGTAATTTAGGTGTAACAAATTTTAACCCCAGACTGTATCTACTTGTTTTAAAAATGTAAAAAAAAAAAAAAACAAGTCCATTTATCAGTTAAACAAATAAATAATAAATATTTTCAAAATTTACCTCGGAACATTGTATTTTGGTCATAACTATAAGCATCTGTTAAAATTTCATAAAATTGTTGAAGGTTTGACAAAGTTATTGATGACTAAAAAAATTTAACCTCAGACTGTATTTACTTGTTAACTGTAAACAAAACAAAGTCAATTTATCAGTAAAATACGGAAAAATGAAAATAAATATTTTTAAAAATTTGCTCTGGATACTGTATGTTGGTCATAAACAAGCTGCTGTCCAAATTCCATGAAGGTTTGACAAAGTTATTTATGTCTAAAAAAAACTTTAACTCCAGACTGAGCCTAAATGTTGACGCCACAGAGGCCGATGGCGAAATCTAGGATCGCCTTGTCTCGCTTTCGCGACATAAATGTCGCTGGCTCGATAAAAACTGTATTCGCGTATTTTTTCATGGATGGACATGAGGACTGTTGTTAGGCAAACATTGTCACTCTATACTCAACATACACCCCCTTACCAGCATATATCAGAGTGATACCATTTTGGCTTAGAAGATATACGAATCGATGCATTATTATGCTTTGTTGGTTCGTAAGTGTTGTTCCTTATAGGTTAATCAAACCAGCAAAAATACTTGAACCGCCTTGTTTTAATAAGATGTTTCTTTTACCTGTTTTTTGTTTCTTTTTAGATTGGCTATCCTCCGTCTGTCTTCTTTTTTTAGCATCATTAAATAAGTTATTTGTTCCTGTTCCGTTTCTCTTTTCTTCCTTTATCATTACTTTTCTTTCGTTCTTGTCAGGTACATCAAGTACAATCTCTTTCTGTCGAAAATATTTAACTCGCATTTATAAAAAGAAAAAATAAAGTGACGAATCACTAATATTATAATTTAGCCTATTTTTCTCATGCATTATAGCATTTATTTTTTTCTCTAATTTCTATTGAATGTCCACACGTGGAATTAAATTAAATGTATAGATACATGTATCCGTGTATCTATTTACAAATATGTAAATAACACTCATTTGTCATGAGTTTACCCAAGGAGGTTATATGAGGATGTGTAATTGGGACACAGTCTCCCTCTGCGACGAAGTCGATCTCAACTTATTAACACCCACTTACAGAAAAGGCGGTAACATTTTATGTGTAATTATCGTCTTTCGTCCTCTCTCCTTCTCATATAACCTCCTTGGTTTACCATACCCTCTGGACAAAGATGTTTATTGGGGGAGGAGGAAACTAGCTTACCTTCACCAGTAACTCTCAAAGCCGAATATTTGAAAGCCAAGGATGTATAAGAACAGAAATGGTTGAAGAGCTATATGGCCAGAAAGGACCTATATTCTAAAATATTAGCCAAATCCATCTAAGTTCAACTTTGCCTGATGCAGTTGAAACCTTAATTTCGTGTTAAAGGCCGTACTTTGACCTATAATGGTTTACTTTTACAAATTGTGACTTGGATGGAGAGTTGTGTCATTGGCACTCATACCACATCTTCTTATATCTATCTTAATAATTTATGAATTTATAAACGAACAATTCAAGAAACGTTTCTTAAAAACTCATGTCAGTTCCGAAGTACTGACTACTGAGGATGATACCTTTTGGGAGGACTGATAGTCCACCAGCACAGGTATCGACCCAGTGCTGTAAAACATGAAAACAACACTTAATAAAGTTCATGCGTCTGAAGCGCTTTTCTGAAGCATGTAACACTTGCATATTTGCTTGATGTGAGCTATTTCTATATATTTTCCCTTACATCAACACTTTATAAAATGTTAAGCGTCAATTTTAGCTCTAACTTCTTTCTTCGTTTTAGGAAAGAAAGGAGGGAAATGTGATATTATTGTGTCAAATGTGATATAAGTGTGTCAAATGTGATAGTTAACATCAAACACATGTGTCTAAGAAGAATATGATCATCGTTTACGATGAAGCGTACAATGTTGAAGCCCCCCACCCCCACCCCTCCCCGGCCGGTCATGTGATCAGTAGTTGTTTACAACCTCGTTCTTTTGTTTCTGGGTAATTGTTGTGTCATGTATGAGGGTCACTCTGGATGGGGGTTCTTCATTTCTGTATTCTTTAATTCTTTAGGTCATTATTATCTATTCTTTATAATTTAGCATCCCATTATTATCTATTCTTTATTTTTTTTTACCTATTTTTCTTTATACTTAATTTTTTTGCCATTTATTCTGCACCTTTTGCTCATTTTTCTCTATTCTGTAAACCCTATCCAGTATTATTATAATAATGCAACTTCTACTTCTTTGTATTATGAATGAGTGAATGTATTTTCCACTTTACTGTATACATACTATCAACTGCATAAAACTTTTTGTGATGTATGTTTACACAGTTTTGGCTGCCGAATCCCAATTATTGTCACGTTAACCAATCATGTCTGTTTGGGTTGCTCACCCAATGTTGTTGATATAACGGGACTATAAAGATCTATAAACAACAGTCATACAAGCATGACAAGTGAGATGGTTAAGTTAGCCATAAAACCAGGTTTTACCCATAATTTTCCACAGAAGATGCCTGTACCAAGTCAAAATTTGTGAGACGTTACGAGCGATGTTCGTGCCTATAAGCGTAACAGACGTTATCGCTAAAATCGGACGTTTTTTAGGGTTCAGACGCTACAAAAATACTTCTAGAATAAGTAACGTTAATAACAATTGTACTATAATGATATGTATTCCCAATACAATAAATATGATCACTTTTTGCAAACCATTTGACCTCTTTTAAAATGATTCATTTCAATCTAATTCTAATACAGATAAAACGAGAACTGTGATCACGATCACCTCCCCTTTTCCCTCTCAAATTAAGATTATCTCAAGTAACAGTTGTCAGACTACATAATTATTTTTTATGCACATCTATGCACATAGTAAACTACACTAATGTAAAGTTTCATTGAAATCCAATAAACGTTTTAGAAAAAGTTGCGCTTACATAACAAGACTATATATTACCCTATATTGTAATATTTAACGAAGTGGTCTATCTTCCTGCATGGACATCTTTAGCTAGTGTACTACAACTACATGGCATTGTGTAAAGTTTCATTAATATCCGTCAAGTAATTTATAAGGATTACCGCTTACAAGGAAAATGGACAGACAGAAGGACAGGGTGATTCCTATATAGCTCAAACCTTTTTTGCTGGGGGATATAACGATATGTTTTTTTATGGAAAAAAGAGGTTTTAAACAATAACTTTATTGTGCTCCTTCCATTTCATCCAATACTGATAAAATGTCAAGATGTGTAGTTTCCAGAAGACTAAGAGTTCCACGCGTCGAACATTGAAGAGTTGGTGAAATGTAAATAACAGACGCAATGGAAATGATGGTATGTTTCTTATCCAATAGTTTATACGACAAAAGTTTTTTTGTTTGGTCAAAGTATAAACCACGAACAACTTTGGATCCCTTTACGTAAGTTACACCCCAATCATCGGTGGTGTCCTTTTTAAGAGTTTCGGGACAAGCGTCTGCTTTAAAAAGGTAATAATTTGAATCTGCTTCATCAGTGTAAACTGCCAGTATTGTGCCAAGCGCAATGAGGTCTTCCATTTCGTAATTTTCTGTGGATTCAGCGGGACTCGAATGGCGGGTTCGGTTGTTCTCGACAACTATCGGTATGGTCGCCTTACTTCCAATGGAATTATTTATGCAGTCTTTGTAAGTACCAACCAAACAGTTTTCACAAGAATAACATGACAGGTACCTAACTGTCAAATTAGCATCGTCCGAAGAAGAAAAAACCTGATGGAGACTTCTAATACCAGGAACGGGTTTAAAAGATATTGTATCACGATCTATACTCTCGACATATCTAAATATTCGGCGCTTACAATACAGTGACTTGGTGTCCTTCAAATGTTTCCCGCAATATTTAAAAAAATCTGCTGCAGATTGTATTATTTCGTTCCCGCGAAAAACAGCCATGTTTACTTGATTCTTTAAAAGCCCCCGGCTGCGTCCTGAGGTCCATTTGCGTGAGAAGTTTCGAAATAATTTCGAATGAAAAGTTCATATCCGTGTTTGGAACAATGTCGGTTAACATTCCAAAACAATTTCGTGACTTATACTGAACCGGACAACCGTCAGTAAACTCGTGAATAACTTTTACATCATATCGAATCGAATCTAAATACTCCTTGACAAGGGATTGAACTTTTTGGGTAAAAAATTGGTCATGTTTCTCATCCGGGCTTATTACAAAGAAATGCTCAGTGATAATACATGGAATATCCGGCAAACTTTCTACTCCGTCTACCTCCAGAATTGCATGTCGATAAATTACGGACACATCGATAGATACCTCAGTGCGCTGAAAATAAGTTTGTTGAAGTTCAAACTTTTCTTTGCAACCGTAGTTTTCGGAATAGTCATGAATTATAATACAGTGATTAGGTAATAAGTTTTCTTTCAAACATTTAAGTTGTGCATTTTGCCACTGAGCACGGAACTGATGTCCAGCGAATTTGTCTAAAAGTTCTCTAAAGTAATTAAACATATCACCCGGTTTAGTGCATTTTCTGACAAGTGTAAGTTTTTTCTTAGCATTCACAGTGATATATTCGTACCGTTCCCAAGATACATTGGAAGCATCATCCGAAACTTTCAACTCTTCGTCCGTAAATTTTAATAACGAAAGTCCACATTTACTACATTCACGATCTAAACACGCCTTCGAGTAAGAATTATTAACTTGATCCTTATCACATAGAGTAGCAACGGCGATATCAGTCAGGTGTTCATAAACAGGGTACAAGTTTTGCTCGAAATCTAAAATGTTAGGAATCGTGTATTTTTTTCTAAACTCCATTGTTTTTGAAAACAAAGATCTGGCTTCTACGTGGTAGCGACAACAGCACGTAACACGATCCTTTGGTCTTGCTGACCGGACAAAATACGGCTTTAATCTCTCAAATGTTCTTTGGTTCATTTTTATGTTTGGATTATTTATACAAAAGTCATTAAACACTTCAGTTTGAGATTTATCAAGTATATATATAGGATGTTTTAAGAATTGTTTGGGACCGATACGGATACGCTTCGTGTCATTTTTGTTTCCAGACGGACGGGATGTATTAGGATCTGTCCAAAAATTGTACGCGATTTTCTTTACATCGTCAGTAAAAGCATCTTTCCTCGTTTTTCTCTCAATATATGTCCAACATGACTTTTCAGAAGTAAATATTTGCGTACGTACTCTTTTTCCTTTCGATAGCCGTTTAAGGGGAAGTCCCAACTTTCTTGAAAGCAAAGTTTTCTTTCGTTCTTTAGTTATGTTTTTACCACTCGTGCTTGCTACGATTACACTTAATGCAGTTCTTGCCGAGTCAGATCTTGAAAATTTTGCCTGGTCGACTATCTCTTTAAGATCATTTAGAACAGCATTGCCAAGTTGAATGTCCGTTTTTTCTTCAGGCGTCACAACAAACTTTAATTTTTCAAGCGATTGAACAGTTGGGGAATGTTTATTGTCTAAATACGTGGCCATTACTGCTACTCTTTTCTTCGGTGTTGTAGGAAGTGCCCTCTTCATTGACTTTACAGCCCTGCTTTTCTCCATCTTATTCGAAAAAGTGTTTTTAATGTCATTTATAGTGTTTATAGTGGAAACTTTATTATGAGTTTTCCTATATTTTCTTTTCCGTTCAGTTTCATAAAGTCGTTTATCAGCTTTAAACTGCCTTTCTTTTCGTTTTCTCTTGGCCGCGGAAGTTTCGGAATAACCACAATTGTGACATTTTTGTTTTAATGCATTCATTCTGTCTTTTTTCTTCATTTCGTAGTTTTGTTTACACCTTTTTCTGTTTTTCTGTGCCTTTTTCTCCTTCCAAATTTCAAATGAAAGCAGACGTGCTTTTATTAACTGCAAATTAAAATCATTACCAAAACTTTATGATTGAGTTTTAAAAATGGAACGCTTGTTTAAAATAAGCCTCTTTAGTGTTAAAAGATAGAAACGCATAAAAGAAATGCTCGTACAATTACGCACCCAAGTTTTACTCGTTTTAAAAACTTTGAAAGTTCTGCACCCAAGTTAAAATTTGCGGGCAAAATAAAACATGCAATCTATTCCGCGTCGAGGGCAACACTTATTAATATCACGGAATAACAAAAAGGATCCGAAAAATCAGTAACATATAGATAAATCAAATCGTAGCTTTAAAAGTCTCTCTCTCTCTATATAGTTGAACAATGCATGCACCGACAATCGACTAAGTTGTGCGCTTGTTCTGTGTGTTATTATGGCGCCGCGTTTTTTTGTTGTTTTCACTATTCGAAACGACGTCAGGTTGCCGCCGTAATAAATTTGATGCGTGTGACATCTATTCATCATTTTTCAAACATTTTTTTTTCGGAAAGTACGAATGCTACGGAGATCAATATAGATATTTTAAAAAGACTAGAAAAATAACATGTCTATATTAGAATTTCATTGTCGACAATCAAGTGCAAAACTAAACATAGTTAACTTTAATACACCTTATCGCTATTTGTCCGCCATTACTGGCCATCACACAGGTTCCCGTAAAATTTTGACGTCACAATACAAAATATCTGACGCCACAATGAAAAAGTGATTGTTGTATGACGTCAATAGTTCAAGCGGGACAGATTCTCGGGTCAGCCGGGAATAGCGATAAGGTGTATTACGACTGTACGCAACATTTTTGTAAACAATGAACGTGTGACATTTTATTCACTAAATTTAAAAATTTAGCATCTTTTTTGTTTTTATGTTTGAACTAGTTTGCTTTTGAAATAAATCAATTATAGAAAAACAACATTATACTAGCTATATCATTTTCTCACCTGATGACATCATTTATCCCTATTTTTGAACTGTTTTCGTTAAAGTAGTTTCGGAAATGGAGATGGGACACAATGAAACTTTGCCGATTTGCCTGGCGAAACAGAATATGACGTCATTAGCCGTCATACAAATACGTCATAATGGGTTACCATTTAATGGCAATTCGCGGCAAAAAAAAATAAATGAAAATCGGCAAAAAAAGAAGGCGAAAAGAAGTTTTATACTTCAGTTTTCATTGTCAAATGTTACCCGGGACAACCCATTATTTCCTCAAAATCCAGAATCAAATGCTCATCAACTCGAACAAATGCGTTTTATGTTGTTTTAATGGAGATAAATGAACAAGGACATTTATATCCAGCACATTGATATCTTTGTTTTAATTAAAATACGTTTTTTTCTGCACCTGCAGCGCAGTTTTACTCACGAAACAAGCAAAAAACGTAAACGGTACGAACATCGCGCATAACGTCTGTTCAAACAGTTGTTTTCTATTTTTTCCTTTGGTTGATGTAGTTGAGCGTTTGATTTTGTAAGGTTATATGGACTTCTTCTTTTTGTATTTAGCTTGGAGCTCGATATGTTTGGTTGATAATACTTTTTTGCAAAGGCTGCGCATTGTCAATACGTTACCTTTAGAGATATATCGATCCATGTAGGTTCTTCGTTTTGGTGAATGTGCACAAGAGAGGAAGGACCTGCAAATAATAATGTTGTCAACCTTACTGATTTCTCTTGTACTGCTCACCGCTTCAAAACTTTAGCACTCGGCAATGAAATCACGATATTTACAGTAATTATTTTAATGCGCCGAGTGCGGATTTTGAAATTTTGATTTTTATCAAAAGTTAAATATTAGCAAAAAACCTAAAATAAGACCACAAAGAACAAGGCCAGGAAAACACGTTGTAGGAAAATTAATTTCCGCTTTTTTTTAGAATCAGATAAAAGACCTTTTGTCTTCGTCTTCCTTGTTTAAAATTGAAGGTCATTTTGCTGTCTAATTTATTGTAAATATCTTTTACCAGTAATAGCAGTCGCTATTATCAGAAAAGAGGAAGACCACGAAGTTTATAAGAAGATGATGTCTTAATGCATCTTTCTTAATAATAATAATCTAATTGGCCCAAATGAATGAATTTCGTCATAAGAGAAATTCTCCCGAAAATCTATTATGATATAGCCATAAAATATATATTATAAAATTATCCTTTCAACTTGTTTCTTTTCAAATTTCTGTTTATTCTGCTTATATTTTTTTCTAAATTACTGAGTTTTGTTTAGATATATTTGCTAATAGATAAACAACTGCCTTTTGTGAAGTCGGTTTGATTGTCAATAAATAGTTCTTTTAAACTTAGTTTTACTGTGCTTATTGCTGTGTGTTTGTTTATTCTACATTGACTAGAGGTATAGGGGGAGGGTAGAGATCTCACAAAACAAGTTTAATCCCGCCGCATTTTTGCGCCTGTCCCAAGTCAGGAGCCTCTGGCCTTTGTTAGTCTTGTAAGTTTTTTTAATTTTTAATTGGTTCATTTATATGTTTCGGAGTTTAGTTTGACGTCCATTTTCACTGAACTAGTACACATTTTTGTTTAGGGGCCAGCTGAAATCCGCCTCCGGGTGCGAGATTTTCTCGCTGTGTTGAAGACCCATTGGTGGCCTTGGGCTGTTTTCTACTCTTTGGTCGGGTTGTTGTCTCTTTGACACATTCCCTATTCCCATTCTGTTTTATTTTTGAAATAATGTGACGCCACAGTTTTATGAATTAAACAAACAGGATTTTTTTACCCAAATATCTTTGTCTCTTGATACACCATTAAATTATACCTTATAATAATAGAAATATACAAGTATCCACATCTAATGTAAAACTTACGTGTTGTGAAAATATACCGGATTACTGGTGTTTCGTCAGGTTTAACTTCAGGTAAATATATAAGAGTTTCACTTGCTATCCAAATAGGACTGTCACTAGACTCTATGGGAACTGAAAAGTCGAAAATTATATACATGAATAAAAAAAAAAAACCATATTAACATATATTGATCTACTAAAACTTACTGAACTATACATGGAAATAGATGAATTAAAGTATCTTGATACAATATATTTATGTTTTGAAATTGAAATCATCAAGTGGCCACCTGGTATTATTGGCGAGAGAAACAATATCTAATTTAATAACTTATAGGCAAGAAAAATGTTGACTCTGATTGCTTTTAATTTTCTCGAACTTTCGACTGGAAATTTGATACCTGCATTAGAACAATAATTTGAGACCCTATTCACATAGTTGTTTTGGCTTTAAATTAAAACATGTCGCGTAATTTTTTCATAATTACACTGCAGTCAGAGGTATTGTAGTTTAAATCTTACCATCATCATTCTGTGTGAAGTTTTGCTTTTTCGTCTCTGTCACAGCTTCATTGTTCTGTATCTGTGAATTATCGGCACTTTCATTCCCGTTTTCCTCTGGTTCGTTCCCGGTTTCATATTGGTCATTACTGGATTCATCAAATGGTTGATTACCGATGTCAGCTTGGTCGTCACTGGTTTCATCAAATGGTTGATTACCGATGTCATCTTGGTCGTCACTAGTTTCATCAAATGGTTGATTACCGATGTCAGTTTGGTCGTCACTAGTTTCATCAAATGGTTGATTACCGATGTCATCTTGGTCGTCACTAGTTTCATCAAATGGTTGATTACCGATGTCATCTTGGTCGTCACTAGTTTCATCAAATGGTTGATTACCGATGTCAGCTTGGTCGTCACTAGTTTCATCAAATGGTTGATTACCGATGTCATCTTCGTCGTCACTGGTTTCATCAAATGGTTGATTACCGATATCAGCTTGGTCGTCACTGGTTTCATCAAATGGTTGATTACCGATGTCATCTTGGTTGTCACTAGTTTCATTAAATGGTTGATTACCGATGTCATCTTGGTCGTTACTGGTTCTATCTTCCTTGACTTCATCTAAAATATGTGAAGAATTGTTGAAAAGAAATTACGTTTAAGTGCATTGTGTTTGTCCCATGCACATGAAATATAAGCAGAACTCTGAATGCGTTGTTTTTAAATTTTGACATTATAACTATAAGTAAAATGAGTTTGCTTAGTGAAAAAAATAATGGCCAAAGCAAAACTTTGAGTTGACAAAAGTGTTTACCAAGAGTTCCGGAACTTCTAGCAGAGGTTTTGGACTTGAACAATGATCCTGAATACATGAGTTAATTTTCAACTGGGTTTTAGGGTTTCATTGTTCATCGATATCTCTTTTTTTAAAGTTTAATGCATCCCCATACGCTCTTCAACTTCGTGCTATATTTGGCCTTTTATTTTTTTTTATTCGAGCGTCACGGATGAGTCTTTTGTAGACGAAACGTGCGTATGGCGTACATTTTTTTTTATCTTAGTATCTATGATGGATTTACTTATACTCTTTCCTACATATTATAGTCACTATCAACACAAACCTGTATCTTCACATGGAACGCCTTCTTCTTCCGGATAGTGATATTCCCCTCTCATGTTTTCAATGTCTTCCCAAAAATTTAACTCTGAAATTGACTTGGCATCTTTTTTGAATTCGTTAAACAAATTCCTGGTAGCAGCCTCTATAATAAAACAGACAGTTCATATCATCAATTACTCGAAAACAAAAACAACAAAAAAACTAGAGGCTGTAAAGAGCTCACCTAGGTCTATGTGCATAATCAACAACAAACTCTCTCGAACATCCTCCACTTGTCTAAAATGTAGATCTTGTCTTGCTGATCATTTTTGCTTCTTTAAGTTTCTATCTATCTATTATAATTTTTAAGATATAAGGCAAAAACGCAAAAAATTGGTAAAAATCGTCATCAAAGGGCAATAACTCTAATTAGGAGTCGAATGACGATTTCGACCATGCATACTTATTCGTAGATCTTGTCTTGTTGATCATTTTTGCAACATAAAGTTTCTCTCTATCTATTATAGTTTTCAAATCAATTATATCACTCAATACACCTCTATTAGTTACTTTGTAAATTCAGTGTATAAAAAATCATTTTCAGTTTTGGGCTAAATTGTTGATGCTTAACCAGTACATGTATAAACAGGAAGTACACGTCAATGAACATATTTAGATCCATACACCATAGTCTATAAAATAGATTTGCTACAAGTACATGATAAGATATAATCGCAAGTTTATGAAAATTGTTCAAATTGCGTCAGTTTGGACATATTTTCATACAGCTTCTCAAAATTCAGGGTAGTTTGGGATTCAGTATTCTCATCCATGACAAGCAAAGTCAGAGGTCTATTTTTAAAAAAGTCTTTCACAAAGCTCTTTTTAGAGTACCCGCTAATTTTTAGTAACTGGAAATACTAATTGTTTTCCCCTTTTGGTCAATATAAAAGTAAGAAGATGTGATATAATTGCCAAAGAGACAACACTCAACCAGAGACCAAAATGACATAGAAGTCACCAAATATAGGCCACCATACGGCCTTCAACAATGAACATAGTCAGCATACTGCATATTCAGCTATAAAAGGTACCGAAATGACAAATGTAAAACAAGTCAAACGAGAAAACTAACGGCTTGATTTATGTACAAAACAATGAACGAAAAACAAATATGATATACAGCATACCGAATTACAAACCTGATCTTCTGTACAAATCTTCGTAATTTCGTCTGTATGAGTCTTCTTGGATTTTTTCTGTTTTCGCCCAGAATTCTTTTTCATCTTTGGTGATAGAGTTCTTTTTAAACTGAGAAATAAGCCTTTTCTTCTCTAATTCTAAAATCTCATTTACATTATGGAAGTCAGCCATCTAAAATGGACCCGGAAAAATAAGACAAAAATTCTTCAAAAATATTAATCGTGGCATCATTTTCTCATATAATATTACAAAAATTAAAAACAAATGTCTTATATAATTTTAAATTAATTGTTTTAAGTTGGTTTTGAATTTCCTTTGGAGTTTGGCATTTTTGTCATTTTACTTTTTACTACCTCAGTGATCAATTCTGCGTAATACAAAACTTTACACTAAGTCCATTTGGAATTTGATCTGATTGATATTTCAGTCTTAAATACATGATTTATTTTATAAGTTGTTATTGGCTTTGAACCAGCTGTCAGTAACTGCGAGTACTCTCAGATCTGTACTTTGTGCCTTTTTTGTTGTGAGAGACGTATAAATATCCTTCCACGTCCGGTCTGTGTTTTGGTTTGATGTCTTTCTGTTTTGTATCGATCTGATGAGTTAAACCCTTTTTAACTGATTTTTATAGTTCGGTACTTATGTTGTGCTGTTACACCACTGTCTCAGGTTAGGGGAGGGTTGAGCGTTCACAAACATGTTTAACCCCACCACATGCTTTATGTGCCTGTCCCAAGCCAGGACAGGAGCCTATAGTTCAGTGGTTGTCGTTGGTTCATGTCTGTCATATTTGTTTTTCGTAAATTGCTATGTTATAAATTAGTAGAAAAACAAAGGATGTGGGGAATCTATCCATAACTCAAAATAAGTACATGCACATTACACAATCCAACTAACAGGCATTAGTTTTCTCAGTTAAATTGTTTCATATTTAAAATGTGGGGCCTTTTGATAGCGGACTATACAGTATGGGTTTGTCTCATTGTTGAAGGCCGTACCGTTGCCAATAATTGCTTACATCCACTTCATGTTTCTAGTCTTCACCCCTAATTTTATGTAAACTTCATGTACAAAGTGTTTTTGTTAATAAAATGCAATCCTGCTAAGGATACGGTTGGACACGAGTAGGATTTAAAGATTCATTTCCTTGAAGATAACAAGAGTCTCGGTGGAGATCGTCCTAAACTTAATTAAAGTATTGCTAAATAAATTATTATAATACTACAGGGATTTTATTTAGATTAATGATTTTTGTAATGTTTCTCACGGTATTTTTCTATTTAACAGTTTTAGCACTATTTTTGACTTTTAACTGATTGACCTTTAATTTTTGGTGAACATATGGAATTCATGTCTGTTATGCTGTTGCTTCAAGTTGCATCGTTCTACATAAGCGTGAAAAAAATACCCGCTGCAAATCATGTTAAATTGAGTAACATACCTTCATTGCAATTATCTGTCCTATTCACAATAAAGACTCCAGTAATACTTTGCAAACAAATTCTTATAGAAATATACAACGATCCGTGTGTCAATCTGTGTCGATCCTTTACAACGTTAAAGACGTTGCCATTGGCGTAACTGTGACGTTATTTATATTGTTCTATATGTACTTCCGAAAAGTAACCGAAACTGCACAAAACACGCTACATAAATAAATCATTGAAACTTCTTTATCATTGTCCGGTACTTCAGTTAAGTTATTTGAAAATATAAATCACGGACAATGAGAGGCGAAATGTACAAACACAAGTGTACCATCTTACGGTGTTTATATTTCACAACTCGTTCGCTAATATATGCCCGTGTCTGTTGTAACGTTTCACAGATATAAAGATTTGGTTTTGAAGTTTGGTTGTACCTGTAGAAAACTTATTTCAAACGGGATTGCACATCCTCATTTTTACGGCAATATTGTTTACCGTGCACGGAAATTTAGAAACGATCCTGGTAAACTTATCGATCCTTTAAATAAACTTGTTCTAAAAGGTTACCAATTCAACATTGTAATTAGAACATTAAGTATTGTTTTTATTGGTACTAATATTGATTTTTGGGTAAATTAAAAGCAAACGAAATATTATTGCGTAAACCCCTGAGGGTTTACGCAGTATATACATATACACATTCATGGCTCTACAATCTGTCGATACCTGTATCTTGACATTGCACAAAGTCATGTTTTTCTCTGACTGTTTATGACGTCTTTACACTAAATCCATTGGATGTTGGATGTGTACGGATTGATAATTTAGTCTTAGATGCATGCATTTTTTTATTAGTTGTAAGTGGCTTTGAACTAGCTGTCAGTAACTGTGAGTACTCTCAGATATGTACTTAGTGTCTTTTTGTTGTTTGGATGTACAAGTGGCTGGCCATGTCCACTTGTATTTGTAGTATTTGTATTTTTATCCACCTGATGAGTTAAGCCTCTTTCAACTGATTTTTATAGTTCGTTCTTATGTTGTACTGTTACACCACTGTCCCAGGTTAGGGGGAGGGTTGGGATCCCGCTAACATGTTTAACCCCGCCACATTATGTATGTATGTGCCTGTCCCAAGTCAGGATCCTGTAATTCAGTGGTTGTCGTTTGTTTATGTGTTACATATTTGTTATTCGTTCATTTTTTGTACATAAATTAGGCCGTTAGTTTTCTCGTTTGAATTGTTTTACATTGTCATTTCGGGGCATTTTATAGCTGACTGTGCAGTATGGGCTTTGCTCATTGTTGAAGGCCGTACGGTGACCTATAGTTGTTAATTTCTGTGTCATTTGGTCTCTTGTGGAGAGTTGTCTCATTGGCAATCATACCACATCTTCTTTTTTATATTTATTTGTCATGTTGTTTATATGTTCTCCCCAAGCAGTGATCTATGATCTAAGATAATCAACAACGCAATTTCTGCGTACCTTGTATTCAATTTCATTAATTGGAAAATGCATTGCCTTGTATCGTTTGTTTTGTTGCCCGTTTAACTTTCTAGTTACCATAAACATTGCAAAACAGAAGTGAATACCAGATATCAATGTTCTTTTCGACATATAACATTGTTATTGCTACATACACGGGTAGTAACCTCGTCATATCGAGAAGCGTTTAGTACAGTGATTTTGTCATAGTTTGGTTAAGATGAACACGGTTGTGTTAAGTTACTTCCGCGAACGATTGCCTCAGTTCTATTCAAATGAGCAAATAAAAAGCAAATAAGATGTTTTAATTTGCATTGTTATCTAAACGATCTACATTGGAATTGTTGTTTTCAAGAAACTAACGCAGAATAAGCAAACTATCGAAATTTTTATGGTTTGGTTAAGTTATGACATGGTTCGGTTAAGTGTCTAGAAATTCGTCATGGTTTTGATCAAGTTTGTCATGGTGAAGACCTGTTGGTGACCTTCTGCTGTTGTCTGTTCTATGGTCGGGTTGTTGTCTCTTTGACACATTCCCCATTTCCATTCTCAATTTTATTTAGATCCAAATTAATATGTATGTGTTTCAGCTCAATATTGATAGTTTGTTTAAAAACGCTTGTAATTAAACGAAGTTACACAATTTACCAACTGACTAAGAAGAAATCTGAGGTTACTACCCGTGACATATATAATTAACAAACAGAGACACTTGTTATCTTCTTCTTCTTTTTCTTCTTCCAAGCTAAAAGTTGCGCATAATTAAAAACTGGTTAAAACGATATTGCTGATATGGTTGTTTAGTGGTATTGGCTAATTGAAACTTGAATATCTCAATTGACTTTATTCTTGCGATATCCGGAGGCAGTTTGTTCCAGTCCTTGATGCTGTTTACGAAGGAACACTTTCTACAGTCTTTTTGTAGCTGGTTGTAATAAGTATGTATGATTTCCTGTGCGACTGGTTTGTGTAAGTATATATTCTTGTCTACGGCTACCAAGCCGTTTGTTATTTTGTAACATATATCCAATGATAAGTCGTGCTTCTTTATGCCTCGATTGCAAGCTTTTCCATCCCGGTTAATTTATCATGTTGCTGACACTGGGTCTATTTCTTAAATGTAGGACAGAAAGCTACAGGACAAAATGTGACAATTTCGTTTCGAGATTATTTTTCCTTAAATAAGAAAACGCTAATTTTTAAAAACAATTTTGTTTTCTCTTGAAATATGATATATAAAGCAATTTTGTAAACAAAAATGTATTCTAAAAAGTCAATAATGATCAAATAATGGTTAGGAATTTGTCAAAGTAACAAGGCTTCATGGTGCCAAAAAATATATCCTTAGCATGATTTGAATTTGACAATCTTCATTTATGAAGATTTATGAACAGTTTCCTTAACTGAAAACATAAATAAATGTAATAACAAGTTGCTTTCTTAAAAAAAAGAAAAGCAAGACGTGAACTAAGGCCGCTGACTGGTCACAAAAGATTGTTGCTGAATATTTGTTTGTGTTTGAATTGAAATAATTGACTGTGAATAGAAGAAGATAATGATGAATAAACTACCTTTATCTAAATTATGTAATAGTGTGTACATTCTTGCACAAGTCAGTTGAAAGCAATGTTGGATAGTTGTGAATAGAAAAGTGTATATACAGCTACTATTTGAATATACATTTTAAAGCTCGACTATTTCATTTATTACTTGGGATTGTACATCATTTTTTCAAAACTTTTTAGTAAAGTCACTTGTATATATATATTAATCACCTACGCAATATTTCACAGTCAGGAATTCCACCCTTTTATTGTGTACAATAAGTTTTTTTATCCCACGCACCTGTACTATATTTTTGCAAGCCAAAATGGCGGCCACCTTATGAGTTCAAAACAATTTGAGTTTGGTACCCCTTTTAACTTAGACTAGCATAGCTGTCGTGATCTTATCATCAAGTGAAACAATTAAATGAACTTTCGAAAATACTTTTATATTCACTTAGAACAATTTTTTACCGGCAGTGCTAGCCTGTACTCCTGATGAACTTTTAATGCAGAAGTCATACTTTTTACGATATTAGAACATTGTTATCGTCACGTTAGTTTTTTATGAACTTTTTATCAATGCCAAAATAGTTTTTATTAACTTTTTATAAACAACCTATGAACTTTTAACTTCAACCCATAAAGTAAAGTTATCCGTACTTGTATTCAATACTTGGTATCATCATCATGTCACACCTGTCAATTCGATCAAGGAGGACTCGTAGACCAGCACAAGTCTTTACACCCTCAAGGCTCCAACTGTGTGTAGAAAGTAAAAGTGAAAATATATGTACAAAAACTTACGCACTGAACAAAAAGAAAGCACTGAAAAAGAAAATTGAAGCTTCTGATAGGGAATTCTCAGTAGTTGCGATTGTAAAAAAGGGCAATTTAGTTATTGAATGTGATGCTGGATTATTTGAGGTTTTCAAAATAGAACTTTGTAGACATTTTAACGATCCGCCTTGCTCAAAAGTTCACTCTATAACTAAAACTATTGATGAAGAAGGTCTGACAGTGGAAGAAAATATCTCTGTTAAACTAGTCAACCAAAAAAGACAACTGTATAAAATCAATCTCTATAACACAACATCTCGTATTCTTGTCAATGGCTCACAGTTCTTAGAGTTCGTGAAGGTGGACCTACCAAAAGTGTTAGAGACTCTGGATAAAAATCCACTACTTAAGGAAATAAATGAAAGTATCAGAAGTGCATGTCTAGCAGGTCTCTCTCAATTAGAAACACCAACAAACCCTAATATTGGTCATGATACACAGCCTGAGGGAAACTGGGGAATCACTTCACAAAAATTAAATAAACTGTCAATTTCTGATATATCTTATAACGTATTAACTGAAGATCTCCAATGTGATCATATTCGAGGACCCCCACTCGACTCTCAATCGGTACCTGAAACTCCAGATGTCAGTGGTGAAGAAATGTGTTCCTTATCTGTAAACACGTCGCCTATAGACATAGATTTACTTCGAGATACAAACTCTGACCTTATATTTTCTAACGACAATCATGTCCTGCTTTCTCCAACAATCTCTGAACTAGCAAAGGATAACGATAATACACTTATTTATGAAAGTCATGGTACTGATGTTACTATATCTGAGCCTAATGCAAGACCAAGTCATTGCAATGTCAACCAACCGTTACATATTGCATCACCAATGCCAGCCATTGAAAACTCGGAACTCACTATTCTTGAACAACAGCTAAAAAAGAAGGAAAAAGAGTTAGAAAAATGGGAAAAAGAACTGAAAGAACGAGAATACGACCAAAAAGCAGTTGCAAAACAATTAGCTCTATCTCGTTCAAAAATCTTAGCATTGGAAAAAACTGTGACTGATCTAGATCATTCAAATAGATTACTCAAATCCCGTTTTCTAATAGAACAAAACAAAAACCAAGAAAATCGATCCAATGAAACATCTATGAACTCTAGTCCGTTGTTAAATCAAGATCATACCTATATGTCATCTCAATATTCAGCAAGTCATAATTTTAAAAACTCAGACATTCAAACTCAAAAGCTACTTGATACTCAAATGGAATTTCTGCGAATGCAAGCTACTCAGTCCGAAAGACTGTATGAATTTATGTCCAGAATTTGCTCTCTGGAAGTAGAGAAGGTTACAATGAAGCACGAAATTGAAAAGATAAACAATAAACTTTTAGCATCAAATAACTTTAACTTAGCTCAACAAAATGTACATTAAGCTCAACCCCATATGAGTCAGTATTTTAACATGGGGAAACCTCCAACTACTGTACCAGTAACTCATCCTCAGCAGTTTGCACCTACTCTAGACACCTCTGTTGTACGACCATATTTTGTACATCTTCCAACAGCTCAACCTAGACCAGCGCAAGTCTTCCAAATGCCCACCAACCAAAATTTTGGCCCTACAACAAGGAACCATTCACAATTCAACTCTACGTATAACAACAACAATATAAGACCACAGGGAACTCATGTAGGGGCAAAAGCCCATAGTAAGAAGCAAGATACGAACTTAAAAATCACTAAGAACATGCCCGAGAAAACTGAACATTTGTCAATAAATAACACTCCAAACAACACGATAGTGAGCGCAGTAGATGCGGAATGTGAAACTTTACCCACGAATCATTTTTTAGAGAAAGGCCAAACATCAAATCACCCGCCCAGAACTCCAGGAACACACATAAACAATTGAGTTTTACAACACTGAACATTGAGTGCTTTACATCCAATAAGGCATATTTATTAACTTTAATGAAAACCAATTCAATAATTGCCATTCAGGAACATTTTCTGTATAATTGCGAAAAATCAAAATTGGAGAAATTCTGTTCTGAAAATAATTTGAGTTGTCTTATAAAGTGTATTGATGATACAGATCCAATTTCTAATTATGCAAAACCGCGAGGTATGGCAGGTACAGCAATGTTATGGTCAAATCAAATAACAGAGAAAATTACTGTTCTGAATGAGGGGAGTCATAGAGTAAGTGCAGTGACACTTAGTGATGATATTTTAGATTTTAATTTGTATTGTGTTTATATGCCATGTCATAATTATTCAATGGACTTATTTGAAAGTACTTTGGACGAACTAGGTGAAACTATGACAAAGTATAGTAACTCAGTAACTATAATATTAGGTGACATGAATGCCAGTGAGTATAGGTCAAAGGGTTATCGCCAAGATAAAGCTTAAAGTCATTTTTGGACGAGAAACATCTGTCCGTGCCAAAGGACTACCCAGAAGACCATACTTATTACCACCATAGTGGGAAACAATCCTCCCAGATTGACTATATACTCATATCCTCAACTCAAATAAATAAAATCTCAGAAATAAAAGTCTTGATGGATGAACCGCTTAACACCTCATCTCATAGGTCAGTGCAGGCAACCTTGTCATGTTTCTTTTCTACAAAAACTACTAAGTCTGGAAAATCGATTGCAACACTGAAGAAAGTGAACTGGAAAAAACTTGATCATGAAAAATATGAACAATTACTTCAACAGAGACTAAGCTATATGTTTATTGATAACAGTATTTTCTCATTTATCGAAATGAGCTGTGAAGAACTTTTTAATATCTTGACTACAACTGCCTTTGAATGTGCACCAACAATATCTGTTGGAAAAAGGAAACGCTCATGGAATTCTGCGCTGCAACAACTCTGTAAACAAAGCAAGGATGCACATTGGAAATGGAAGGCCATTGGATGTCCGTCTAACAAAAACGACCCTGTAAACAAAAAACGTTTAGATATGAAAAGAGAACTTAGAAAACTTCAAAGACAATTGAATGCTGAAGAGCGACATTCTCTCTATCAGAACATTATGAATGCTCACTCTGGTGACAATGCCACATTCTATAAAATTATTCGTCAGAGGCAGAGTGGAAAACGCCTACTTGACTGTCTGATTATTGATGATGTTCATTTTGATACACCTGATCTTATTCGTGAGGCGTAGACAAATTATTTCACTGAATTATCTACTCCTTCGGAAAAACCGCAGAATCAACAGTACCGTACTCAAGTTGAGCTAGACCGTATTTTGCTTCAAGACATATTTGAACATGAAGATGAAAAAACTATTGAATTTGATATTGAAACAATTCAAAAATGTATTTAAAAAATGAAAACTGGAAAAGCTACTGACCAATTTGGAATTTCTGCTGAACATTTTAAATATGGAGGTGAAAAAACAGCCAAAATACTTACAAACTTGATAAATGAAGCATTCAAATTTAAGCGTGTACCACAGTGTTTCAAAGAAGGTATTGTTTCACCATTGTTCAAAGGTCATGGAAAACCTATCTGCCTACCAAAATCTTATCGACGTATTATAATTTCTCCTGTTATGGGAAAACTGATGGAATCGGTACATCTTTATTTAGAGGAACCTAAACTACTAAAGGTACAGAGCAGACTTCAACGTGGCTTTACTGCTGGGGTCAATCCTACATTTGCAGCACTTCCCCTTACTGAGGCAATCATAGAAGCAAAAGAATTAGGACAAACACTATATACTACTTTTGTCGATGCGTCATCCGCTTTTGATGTTGTTTGGCATGCCTCTCTGCTAAAAAGGATATTTCAAAGTGGAATTTCTGGACAAAGTTGGCAAATCTTAAATGATTGGTACACAAATATGAACTCTGCAGTCCGCTGGGAAGGCAAGTTATCTACATCGTTTGCTGAACTCCAAGGCGTCCGTCAAGTCAGCGTATGGTCACCTTCCGTCTACAAACTTTTCGTTAATCCACTAATAAAGAAGTTAGAAAGTGACAGTTTGGGTTTTAAAATTGGAAATGTTTTTGTGGGTACTCCAATGTGTGCAGACGATCTGCTACTTGTCTCCTCCAAACCTGATGAACTCCAGTCTATGATAAACTATACTTCCCATTTTGCAGAGACAGAAGAGTATAAGTTAGTAAGGAAAAAACTAAAGTTATGATATGGAACTCGTCTTTAAATTGCAACCTTTGGAATCAAATGGAAAAGTTCCACATTGGCTCAGAAGCATTAGAAACTGTAGAAAATTATAAACATATAGGAATTGATAGAGACTCTCGTGAAGTAGAGGCAACAAGGACAATTGTTGAAAATCGTCTAAAAACTGCAAGACAGACGTCTTACGCACTTATGGGCTCAGGACTGCATGGTTTAAATGGACTTAACCCAGAGGTGTCATGTAAACTCTGGTCAACATATGTGGTTCCACGTTTGATATTTGGACTGGAAATAGTAAATCTTAGTGCTAAAGATATTTCCCGCTTGGATATCTTCTGTAATATTTTTCTGGAACAAATTCAAAATCTTCCCGCTAGAGCCTCCAACGCTGGAGCTTATCTACTTCTAGGTCAATTACCTATCATTGTACATCTACATAAAAAGATCCTGATAACGTTTGGTACCATAGCTAGAAACGACTCTGTTGAAAATGATCTTGCTAAACGTCAACTGTCTACAAAAGGAAAAAATTCAAAAAGCTGGTTTATAAGGGCTGACAAGATTTTGAAACAATATAATTTACCGTGTGCCTCAGAGGTTTTACTTAAACCAGAGACAAAATACAAGTGGAAAATGAAAGTAAAGAAGTCTGTTGATGGCTTCTGGTCCGAAAAACTGTTTACTGAAGCCAAATCAAAACCGTCATTACGGTACTTGAATATCAAAAACTGTAAAATTGGTGCTGTTAATTCTATATGGAAGAGTGCAGGCTCGGAACAAATGTGTATACGTAAAGCCTGTTATAAGACCAAAACGCTTTTGGATACATACATTCTACAGCACCACCGCTCAAAATTTTCAAATGGTC
Source organism: Mytilus californianus (assembly GCF_021869535.1). Taxonomy (NCBI): domain Eukaryota; kingdom Metazoa; phylum Mollusca; class Bivalvia; order Mytilida; family Mytilidae; genus Mytilus; species Mytilus californianus. The sequence continues at coordinate 35,336,140 of NW_026262582.1, read as the reverse complement.
AAAAAACTTCAATTTGTCCACTATGTGAGGAAGGAACTGAAAATTTAGAACATTTTCATGTCGTGTGCTCTACCTTAACAAGTATTAGAGACATTTTTATCTCAAAACTTTATACAGTCGTTGTATCAAAGATTGGAACTGCTGCATGGTCTGTCATATGTGTTAGCAACTCAAAAATGGTAAAATTAATCTTGGACTGTAGTCTTTTCGATTGGTACTATGTGTTAGAGAAAAATGACATTAATTTGGTGGAATCAATTACAAGAAGTCTGTGTTATTCTCTTCATGAAAAACGTAGTGCTCTCCTTGAAAGTAAATAAAACATTTATAAGTTGTAAGGTTTACCAAACTCATAGCCATAGGTTGTAAATAGATAAAATTGTTTAAAAAATAATGTATAGTGACTGGAAACAGACTGTAAATATAGTGAAACAAAATTTTACTGGATGAACTCCAGGTTCTCCTGATAGAGGAGGGATTTACAGAAGGTAACAGGTCTATCCGCTTCGATATTTGTAACGTTACATGTAACGTTTGATCAGTAAAAATATAGAAAATCTGCTATTATACTGTAAAGTAATTGGAACTGATTTTTTTTCTAAATTCTAAGATGCCCTTACTGCAGTGACGTCATTTAGAACTGTTCTACAGTCCTGACTGATTTAGTCAGTTCTGCTGACAGTTCTACGGTTAGAACTGATTTGGACAGTTCTACCTAGAACAGTTTTAGACAGTTCTACCCTAGAACTGATCCTGACAGTTCTACCTAGAACTGATTTAGTCAGTTCTACCTAGAACTGATTCTGACAGTTCTACTTAGAACAGTTCTAGGGTAGAACTGTTCTAGGTAGAACTGTTCTAGGACAGTTTAGAACAGTTCTATGACAGATTATTCTGACAGTTCTAATGAGAGGTTAGAAGTTATCTCCACTGTATGTACAAATACCCGGCCACGTCCACTTGTATGTGTAGTATTTTTATTTTTATCCATCTGATGAGTTAAGCCTCTTTCAACTGATTTTTATAGTTCGTTCTTATGTTGTACTGTTACACCACTGTCCCATGTTAGGGGGAGGGTTTTGATCTCGCTTACATGTTTAACCCCGCCACATTCTGTATGTATGTGCCAGTCCCAAGTCAGGAGCCTGTAATTCAGTGGTTGTCGTTTGTTTATGTGTTACATATTTGTTTTTCGTTCATTTTTGTACATAAATTAGGCCGTTAGTTTTCTCGTTTGAATTGTTTTACATTGTCATTTCGGGGCCTTTTATAGCTGACTGTGCGGTATGGGCTTTGCTCATTGTTGAAGGCCGTACGGTGACCTATAGTTGTCAATTTCTGTGTCATTTGGTCTCTTGTGAAGAGTTGTCTCATTGGCAATCATACCACATCTTCTTTTTTTATATTTGCCGGATTGTTGAAATATACAATGTCACGTGGTAGCCTATCCATAGAGGGAACGTATCAAAGACATAAATAACTACCTGTATAAATGATGGAAAATTTTCGAGACGTTCCGAGAATCGTGATTCCGAGGATATCGAGTGGCCCATAGACACTTTCAAAACTCGCCAATGTATATATATATGGCTATATATATATGTTCCTGAGTATAGGCATGATCTTTTTTTAATCAAATGACAAATTTTACAACTAGAAAATTAAAAAAATCGATGTATTTTACTTTTGATGTATTTATAAAAATAATTATGTCAAAACATTGAGAAACTAAAAATTATTAAGTCAGTGATATATGTATTGTATTACAGTATTTTAATTTTTCTCTATATTCTTTATATTTGTTTTTTTAATCATTTTCTTGTCTTTTTTATTTTCTTGACCATAATTCTTTAGTCTGTAAACCACAACCGGACCCCAGAGCTCTAATCCGACCTTAGATATCAACACAAACGGAGTCACTTTTGAAGGAAATGATTGAATTACAGTATGTTCACGCTTTGCTTACAAGTCTTTGTTAGCGGAAGATGCAGACGAATGTAGGACAGAAAGTCACTGGACAAAAAGTCACAATTCTTTTTTTAATTTTTCTTGAAGATTATATTTAAGGCAATTTTGTAAACAAACTATATTTAAAAAGAAACCAACAATGTTGGAATAACTGTTAAGAAAACATCTTGTCAAAGTGGCTTTGTACTTAAATGGCTTCATGGTGCCAAGAAATATATCCTTGGCATGATTAAAATTTGAAAAATCTTCATTTATCAAGGCTTATTAACCATTTCCTAAACTGTAAAATGAATATATGTAGTAAAAAGGAATGATTTCAAGAACTTTCTCGTATATTTTCTAAAAATTATAAACAAATTCCTTGTGATTTTTTGTCCTGTGACTTTTTGTCCTATCAAATTTGTGATTTTTTGTCCTGTGACTGTCTGTCCGTTTACCGATACAGGCACAGGATCTGTATTTCAAATAGATTGAAAGGAAATGCTGACTGTTCCGAAACCCTTTCGGTTGTTCTCCGTCGGTTCTCTAACGAGGTTCGTAATGCTTAATTCTTAGCTTTCTATATATAGTATAGAAATAAGGAGATGGGATATGAATGCCAATGAGACAACTATCCAACAAAGTTCAAATAAAGTGGATGTAAGCAGTTATAGACAACCGTACGGCCTTCAACAATGAGAAAAACCAATACCGTATAGTGGCCATAAAAGGCCCCGACATGAAATATATGAAACAATTCAAAGGAGAAAACTAGCGGCCTAATTTATAACAAAATAATTAACGAAAATAAAATATGACAGACATGAACCAACGATAACCACTGAACTACAGGCTCCCGACTTGGGACACGCACATAAAGAATGTGACAGGGTTAAACATGTTTGTGAGCGCCCAACCCATCCCCTAACCTGGGACAGTGCATGGTGTTACATCACAACATAAGAACAAACTATGAAAATCAGGAGAAAAGATCTTAACTCATCAGATCGATAATAAGCAGAAAACATCAAACAAAAACACAGACCATGCAGACGTGGCAGTGTATTTATACATCCCTAACAAAAAAAGTACAAATCTGAGAATACTCGCAGTTACTGACAGTTAATTCAAATAAAGACTAATAAAATAAATCACGACGGGTGCCACATGTGGAACAGGATCTACTTACCTTTCCGGATCAACTGAGATCACCCCCAGTTTTTGGTGGAGTTCGTGTTGCTCAGTCGTTGGTTTTCTATGTTGTGTCTTGTGTACTATTGCAGTTTGTTTGTCTTTTTCTTTGGCGTTGTCCGTTTATTTTCGACTTGTGAATTTGAATGTCTCTTTAGTATCTATCCTCTCTCTTTTATTATTGTTGGTCTAACTTAAACTATTTAACTTTAAAGACATAGTCGTAAATCCAGTCGTTTCTCCGAATTTCGTTGTCCTGTACAAACACCATGAGTCTTCAGATTTTATATCAAGGAAATAAATACCATAATATATACTTTTATTTATTTTATTTGGATTGTTCGAATTATTATGATATCAATTATTTTGATTTGAATTTTGATTTGAAATTTAACAGACAATTCCGTTAAATTTGCGGCTTAGTAATATAGGTATCACAAAAATACTTACGACTAAGATTGGTCGTAAGTCATGGACAATTCAGTATACTTACGATCAATCTTAGTCGTAAGTTTTTTTGTGAAACCGACTTATGATAGTAAAAATATAAAGCTTAAAATATTTGTTCTCGTTCTGAACATGCATGAAATATTTAATTGCCAATGGAGTTAAAACAAACCACAAGTAATCAATCAATGAAACACTAGTTCTTAGAATGTAGAAATCTAAAATTTGGAATTCTTGAGTTTTGGAGATAAAAATGTGCTAATTTAATTATCGTCCAAAAATTGCAGGATTGTGTGTTAAAAATTAGCAACATCAATTAACGTTAATTGGTTAAACATGTTCATTAGCGGACTCTCCAAGAGTTGGGATGCAAACAAAATATGACACAGCGGATGCTAGATTTATAAGTAAATTTTGGGCATCGAAAAATATAGTCGTAAAGTTTAATATTTAATGTTTCTTGTATTTTTTGCACACATAAGTTTCAAAATCGAGAAGTTCATGAAACCTATGGGAATTTGAATACTTCTATAAATTATGAAACTGATAGCATCCTGGTAATCATATGATATCTCTTGGTTCAACTTTGTTTCATTTCTGAAAATAATGTCCTTTAAGACTATACATTACTACTGAAACAAGTATGAAACAACATTGCACAGCAGTAGAGTGTACTGGGATTTTGGGATAGCAGAGTTTGTATGAGGGTCTCCGTGGATTGGGAGGGGGAGGGGGAGGGTCCTATATCTAGTTTGTGAGTTTCAGAAATATTGAACACTTTTAAAAAAGGCTCTGACTTGATATGAATTCATGAAAACTGACCGTACCTATATTACATACGTGTTTTGTATAATCTAAACCAAATTAGTTTAATTTGTGTCTGACAGACAATACACAACATACTACTTCCAATAAGATTTAATTTCTGATTTCAAACTTTTGAACGTGGGTTCTTCGTGTTCACCTTTTGGCTAAATTAATGCTCTAAAACTTTTTTTTTAATTTCAATATAGATTTTGATAAATTTAGGAGCTTTTTGGAGGAAGACTGTTTTTTTTTTTGTTGGTTTTTTGGCAGATATTTTATTTCTTGTCCTCCCAACGTATAGCAACAAATTAGCTGAAATGATTAATAAAGCATGCAAACATGTCACAACCGGACCTAACCAGAAATAAGATGCTATAATCTGCCATAGATTAGACCATTGATCGAAGTATTATATTATTGTCATTATACTAATACTTCCAGGAGGATCGGGTGGATGTGTTAATCAATTGAAGTGAGAAAAATCTTACTGGTAAAATCTTCTTGTGGTTATGACTGTTCAGACAACGGATGTCACAAGTGGAGGAACAACTGATTGCCTCCAAAATCAATAACGTTATTGGAGGTTCGATTCGTATTGCTCAATCCTTAGCTCTCGGTATAGTGCTTTTTTTTATACTTTGTTTCCAATTTTTGACTAATTTTCGGGGTCTTTGATAAAATAAATCCGCATAGTAAATGATATACATATGGGAAAAGTGGCAAAAGAAGGAAATATAATGCCCATGCAGTTTTGTCAGTAAAATCAGTCACAGCTAGGAAAATCGAAAATTATTGAAAATGTCATCTTAATAGAAACTCATACGACTTTCTAAGTTCGGTCTGGTACTAATACATTTATCTATTATCTATTAGTCAGGTTGGGTAGCATGAATCGAGGTTTGCCGGGTAGAAATCCGCTGTTGAAGAATGTTATATCTGTTATACGAATTGTAAATGAAACTATTCATTTACTCTGAATTAACTAATAAAGCTACATTATATGTATACATGTGATGAGTCACATACGGTGTCATTTCAATGTTTGTTTTATTGCAATCCCTCTGTCAGCTAAAAAAGTTTTAACACTGACAATTCAAAAATAATGTGTGAGAAATAATCGGATCTTGTTGTGCTAGGACTATCAGTTCCCGATGGTACAATGTGATTACTTGGCACGATTCATATGTTATTAATTCTGTCTGTTAATTTCCAGTTTATAAAATTATGTTGTTGTAAAGCTGTTCTGATCTATCAATCTATCAGTATGGTTGGCAACTCATTCATGTAGACATAGAGCCCACGCGAAGAATTTTATATTTTGTCAGATCTAAATTCACTGGATCGTAAACTTTTTCTTATATATGTAATAATTTTAGTCTGTCTTCATGTAACCTTCTAAAAAGGATCTAAAATCGGACATGCACTCTAAATCAAAATCAAGAGATATTCCGGAATGTTAGGTCTGCGCGGAAATCGTGTTTGGAAAATTCAACACGAACGCTTACTTCCGTTTTCATTTTCTGAAAATATTCTTTTCCACTTTCAGTTTGGCAGCAGGTTTTCCAACTTGCACTGTTTGCTGTCAAGACAAAAATGGTTTCCTGTAATATAATATTGGCCGAAAACATTATAGGTATAAATACTTTACAGTAAATCATGTAATCTTGAAGTTCATTTTTTACTGGTTACAAAATTAATGACAAATTAATGTTGTGCAACAGTTTCACAAACCTGAGACTACTATATGTGTTATAGTAGTCTCAGCACAAACATCATAAAATCGAACAGTTAATTTCTCATGCTTATTTGGGACTGTTCAATTATGGTACCATAATCGGTTGATAAAATCTGTCAATGTCCTTATGTCTAAGTTATGAGACTAACTGATGTTACCACATTTAAATAAGACACTGTCAAGGATTATGAATTTATGTGGAAATGTAACGATAATAACAAAAAAGTTATTGTTACCTTAGACAGGCATGACAGGAAGGTCTATTAACATGACTGTCACAGTTATTTTCGATACGTTTTCATCTGTAACTTTCGTTTTACTCAACATATTGTTAAAATTTAAACTATAATAAAGAACACATGAACGGGATATATTTACTTACATTATTTGTAGTTTTAAAAAATAAAAAAAATTAAGAAGTAAAAAAAAATCTGCCAGACAGTTATTTTATGTTCATTGGAAATTTTGAAGTATAAGCTTTAAGAAATTATAAAATTTTATGAACTTTTATTTTGTAAACCCCAAAAAACTCTGCCAGTACAGTAGCTTATTACGTCATAAATATTGTTGAAATACGCTCAAAATCAAAATATATAAAGTTTAATATCTTCTTCAAAATGAATGTCTGGTAAACGGAAAGTTTAAAATATAAGCTTTATGAAAATATAAAAAATTTATTGACTTTTATTTTGTTAACACAAAAATCTTCCAGGACAATAGCCTATTACCATGATTACCATGATTACGTTAAAATTTCTGTATAAATTGCGAAAATTAACAACGAAATTTTTGACTATAAATGAAATAGTTTCTTTTATATTACGATTGTCTGGTATACTATTTTGATATTATTAAAAAGTAACAGACCCAATCATTAAATAAAATCAAGTGAAAAAAAAATCTGCCAGACAGTTAAATTTTAAGAAAAATATGGCAGAAAATGCAGAGAAAAGTTTACTTACAATGAAATAATTTCCCCAAAACAACTTTCTGGCATAACATTTTTGTACTATTATAAAGTTTAGGGAAAAATCATTTAAAAAATCTATAATTTAATATTTTTTTCGTCTTTTAAAGGTAAAAAAATCTGCCAGGATAGTAGCCTATTACGTTAGAAATTCGGTTGAAATTTGCTCAAAATCAAAATATAAAGTTGAATATCCTCTTCAAAATGAATGTCTGGCATGTCTGGTAAGCAAATTTTTGTTCATTGGAAAGTTTAAAATATAAGCTTTATGAAATTATAAAAAATTAGGAACTTTTATTTTGTTAACACAAAAAAAATCTGCCAGAACAGTAGCCTGTTACGAAAGAAATTTTGTTGAAATTCGCTCATAATCAATAGATAACGTAGAATATCTTCTTCAAAATGAATGTCTGGTAAGCAAATGTTTGATCATTGGAAAGTTTAGAATATAAGCTTTATGAAAATATAAAAAAAATAGGAACTTTTATTTCGTTGCCACAAAAAAAATCTGCCAGGACAGTAGCCTATTATGTCAGAAATTTTGTTGAAATTTGCTCAAAATAAATAGATAAAATTGAATATCTTCTTCAAAATGCCTGTCTGGCAATCAAATTTTTGTTCATTGGAAATTTTGAAGTATAAGCTTTAAGAAAATATAAAATTTTATGAACTTTTATTTTGTAAACCCCAAAAAACTCTGCCAGTACAGTAGCTTATTACGTCAGAAATATTGTTGAAATACGCTCAAAATCAAAATATATAAAGTTTAATATCTTCTTCAAAATGAATGTCTGGTAAACGGAAAGTTTAAAATATAAGCTTTATGAAAATATAAAAAATTTATTGACTTTTATTTCGTTAACACAAAAATCTTCCAGGACAATAGCCTATTACCATGATTACCATGATTACGTTAAAATTTCTGTATAAATTGCGAAAATTAACAACGAAATTTTTGACTATAAATGAAATAGTTTCTTTTATATTACGATTGTCTGGTATACTATTTTGATATTATTAAAAAGTAACAGACCCAATCATTAAATAAAATCAAGTGAAAAAAAAATCTGCCAGACAGTTAAATTTTAAGAAAAATATGGCAGAAAATGCAGAGAAAAGTTTACTTACAATGAAATAATTTCCCCAAAACAACTTTCTGGCATAACATTTTTGTACTATTATAAAGTTTAGGGAAAAATCATTTAAAAAATCTATAATTTAATATTTTTTTCGTCTTTTAAAGGTAAAAAAATCTGCCAGGATAGTAGCCTATTACGTTAGAAATTCGGTTGAAATTTGCTCAAAATCAAAATATAAAGTTGAATATCCTCTTCAAAATGAATGTCTGGCATGTCTGGTAAGCAAATTTTTGTTCATTGGAAAGTTTAAAATATAAGCTTTATGAAATTATAAAAAATTAGGAACTTTTATTTTGTTAACACAAAAAAAATCTGCCAGAACAGTAGCCTGTTACGAAAGAAATTTTGTTGAAATTCGCTCATAATCAATAGATAACGTAGAATATCTTCTTCAAAATGAATGTCTGGTAAGCAAATGTTTGATCATTGGAAAGTTTAGAATATAAGCTTTATGAAAATATAAAAAAAAAAGGAACTTTTATTTCGTTGCCACAAAAAAAAACTGCCAGGACAGTAGCCTATTATGTCAGAAATTTTGTTGAAATTTGCTCAAAATAAATAGATAAAATTGAATATCTTCTTCAAAATGCCTGTCTGGCAATCAAATTTTTGTTCATTGGAAATTTTGAAGTATAAGCTTTAAGAAAATATAAAATTTTATGAACTTTTATTTTGTAAACCCTAAAAAAACTCTGCCAGTACAGTAGCTTATTACGTCAGAAATATTGTTGAAATACGCTCAAAATCAAAATATATAAAGTTTAATATCTTCTTCAAAATGAATGTCTGGTAAACGGAAAGTTTAAAATATAAGCTTTATGAAAATATAAAAAATTTATTGACTTTTATTTCGTTAACACAAAAATCTTCCAGGACAATAGCCTATTACCATGATTACCATGATTACGTTAAAATTCTGTATAAATTGCGAAAATTAACAACGAAATTTTTGTCTATAAATGAAATAGTTTCTTTTATATTACGATTGTCTGGTATACTATTTTGATATTATTAAAAAGTAACAGACCCAATCATTAAATAAAATCAAGTGAAAAAAAAATCTGCCAGACAGTTAAATTTTAAGAAAAATATGGCAGAAAATGCAGAGAAAAGTTTACTTACAATGAAATAATTTCCCCAAAACAACTTTCTGGCATAACATTTTTGTACTATTATAAAGTTTAGGGAAAAATCATTTAAAAAATCTATAATTTAATATTTTTTTCGTCTTTTAAAGGTAAAAAAATCTGCCAGGATAGTAGCCTATTACGTTAGAAATTCGGTTGAAATTTGCTCAAAATCAAAATATAAAGTTGAATATCCTCTTCAAAATGAATGTCTGGCATGTCTGGTAAGCAAATTTTTGTTCATTGGAAAGTTTAAAATATAAGCTTTATGAAATTATAAAAAATTAGGAACTTTTATTTTGTTAACACAAAAAAAATCTGCCAGAACAGTAGCCTGTTACGAAAGAAATTTTGTTGAAATTCGCTCATAATCAATAGATAACGTAGAATATCTTCTTCAAAATGAATGTCTGGTAAGCAAATGTTTGATCATTGGAAAGTTTAGAATATAAGCTTTATGAAAATATAAAAAAAATAGGAACTTTTATTTCGTTGCCACAAAAAAAATCTGCCAGGACAGTAGCCTATTATGTCAGAAATTTTGTTGAAATTTGCTCAAAATAAATAGATAAAATTGAATATCTTCTTCAAAATGCCTGTCTGGCAATCAAATTTTTGTTCATTGGAAATTTTGAAGTATAAGCTTTAAGAAAATATAAAATTTTATGAACTTTTATTTTGTAAACCCTAAAAAAACTCTGCCAGTACAGTAGCTTATTACGTCAGAAATATTGTTGAAATACGCTCAAAATCAAAATATATAAAGTTTAATATCTTCTTCAAAATGAATGTCTGGTAAACGGAAAGTTTAAAATATAAGCTTTATGAAAATATAAAAAATTTATTGACTTTTATTTCGTTAACACAAAAATCTTCCAGGACAATAGCCTATTACCATGATTACGTTAAATTTCTGTATAAATTGCGAAAAAATTAACAACGAAATTTTTGACTATAAATGAAATAGTTTCTTTTATATTACGATTGTCTGGTATACTATTTTGATATTATTAAAAAGTAACGACCCAATCATTAAATAAAATCAAGAAAAAACAAATCTGCCAGGACACTAGCTTATTATGTCTTAACTTGTGAAGAAATTTGTTTAAAATCAAAATACAATGTTTAATATCTTCTTAAAAATAATTGTCTCAAATGAAATTGTTATTTCTTATTAAAGTTTTCAGTTCTACATTCAGAAATATGAAAATCAATCTATGTATTTATATATAAATCTGTCGGTACAGTAGATTATAATGTTTAGATTTTAAAGTTATCTTTATTTTTTATTGGTATTGTATTAATTGTAAATTTTGAATAGAGTCTCTGGTTTGAACAATAAATAATAAGAAATATAAAAATTTTCAATTCATGATAAGTTGATACCTCAATCTGCCCGAACAGTCGTCCTTTAGCTAAATATTTGGTTGGCACGTTCCAAACTTTACGGCAAGTCTTTTCATCTGTGTAAGAAAGGCAACATTTGGAAACATGTTTTGTGTACTGGGTTAACAGAAGGTGACACATTCCTGTGATCTGAACACATTTCTAATTAGTTAGATAGTGAATAAACACCTTTAAAAGGATTTGACACCAATTAGTGACTGCAGAGACATATATACACATGTATATATGTCTCTGGTGACTGTGAAGCTTTTATCACTGTCAAAACATAATTTACCTGACTTATAAGTTCAAATTTTGCTTCTTATTTATAATAATAAGATTAGTTTGTTGTTTTTAACATTTGTGTTATTTTATTGTATTTTATAGTTATATATATATGTATGTGTAAAAAATATGAACATAACAATAATATTTGTGTCTACCGTTACATTGCGTTATTGTTATGTTAGATTTAATAAACTTTTAATCGACTTTAGTTTTGTTGCTGAATTCTGATATACTTGATAACGATAATGATGATAATAATAATAATAATGTTGTTTTTGTTCTTAAAAAAAGTGTTCACTTCTGTGTATTTATCTGCACACTTACATTTTGTACCCTTATTTTAACTGTCAAAATACTTTGAACAATGGACATATTTATTCCCATTACCAAATTTTCTTTGGTAGAAAAATTTAAAACTTTGCGTTTGAATAAAAACTGAAAAAATATCAAGATTCAAATTTTATACAGTTATATATACGAAGGTCGCGAATAATTGATACATCAATAGCAAAGTTTGACAGCAGTGAACTAAAATATTGTGAACTTGTGTATGCATGTATCCACAGAGGATGGAATTTCGTTTCAAAATCAGATTGAATTCTTGATGAACTGTTTAAAAGAGCATGTACCATTATTAATAGTTCTAAGGGAACGACCATTTAACTTCAAAGGGGGGGGGGTTATGGTTTTTTCCTCAAAAAATATTCTGATCCCCAATTTGATGAAAAAAAAAATTGTGGTCAAGCAGATGACAAAAAAAAAAATATTCTGAATCCAGATTTTCCCCATACCTTAAAGTGTGAAATTTAAAAAAAAATAATTTGATTGATAGGGTCCAAAAGATTTTTTAATTGGGTTTTAACAATATACACATTTGTACTTAATCCTAACTAATTAACACACAAAATGAACAATGTAAGGTCTGTCAGAGTAAACAGTGTTCACTGCAGCAATATCTGTCAGGGGTAATACTTATACAAGTGTTTTTTATTTACTGGTACAGGGAAATTATTTTGGAGGTAAAGTTATATCCCTCAGAAGTTAGACATTTAGTCTTTTTTACTTATATAAGTAAAAGTCTTATTTTCTTCTTCTCTTGACTACATTGCTCTAATAATGTATTTAGTTGTCTGTCATTAATAGTTGTCTTTACTATCCCTATAAGTATAATTTCATGGACAATGAAAATCTCATTTGTCTGCTATCTTCAAAATACTGCTCACTTACAAGCCTCCAGGGAGAAATTTCTGAAGGCTATGCACAGTTACTTAACATCTCTGCGCAATAGATTTCTTTGCTTAGTTCTTGAGATAAAAGGTTGAACTCTAATTTTAAATCAATGAGTAAGACAGAAAAATTCTGTTTAGGCATGTTTTGACCTCCCAAAACTTGAGAATTTAATGGGTTGTAAAAAAAAAATTACTTGTATAAGTAAATTTTTGGAGAAGATTCAAGGGGGATATTTCAAACCTGAAAAATAAAATAAAAATCCTACAAATTTACTTAAACAAGTAAATATTACTTACATCTTCAGGTGAATAAAAATGACTTGTATAAGTATTACCACTGACTGAATATGTAGTACTATTTATAAATCCAATCTCAATATTTATATATTATTTTTCTGCTGTGAATGTTGTGTTTTTGTGATCAGATATGTATATTTTTTATAAGAATTAGAGGTAAGAAATTAAGAAAGTTTTTGCATATTTAGGCTTGTTGTATTAATTTGCTGTTAAATTATATTTGAAATTCATTTAACAAACAGTTAAAGATGAAGTCAATCCTTTGAAATAAAAAAAGTGGTTATCACAATTTTACATAAGTCGATCAGGACAAAGTTTACAGTGGTCAGGTATAAAATAATGAGATGTGCATGTGGTATAAATGCCAATGAAACAACTCTCTACCATGAGACCAAATTAAATGATGGAGATATTAGTGACTACAGGTCGATCACCATACAGCCTTACCATGGCAAGCTAGAAAATGTAAAATAGAAAAAAAAATCCATTGAGAAAATCATCGACCTGATTCAAGTTAAAGAAAACAAACAAATATAAAAATATAATATACATCAAAAATTGATATTTTTTTTTTGTATTTTAAGGAATTTGATAGCAGACTTTGAATGGTCTCTGTTGAATTATTTATATAAAAGTTATCTAGACTGGGCAACTTATAGCTGAGGTTTTAGATATTTGGGTCTTTTTAACAACCCTGCATACCAGAGGTAGCCACTTAAATGTATTGAAGATTTTACTGGGTTAACTCATGTTTATAAAACTACAACTTGTTGTTTGGTGTTTTTTCAGATCTGAGTGTATCCTGAACTGATAAATGAAGTTTAAGGCCACTGATGATATGTGTGATGGTGGAATTTATCAATCTTCTAAAGAAAGTAATACAATGATTGAATTATTGTCATCACCTAAGTCAACAGTAGGATGTATGGTAGTAAGTAACTTAAGTCGGTGAATTGTTTCACATTTTGTCATATCAGGGACTTTTATAGCTGATTATAGTATGAGTTTTGATGATTGTTGAAGGCTTTATACTACAGTGACCTATAGTTGCTTAAATCCACATTTTTTGGACTGTATTGTATAAATTTGTATCATTGGCAATCATACTACATCTCCTTATTTTTTATACGACCGCAAAAATTGAAAATTTTTTGGTCGTATATTGGTATGACGTTGGCGTCGTCGTCGTCGTCGTCGTCGTCGTCGTCGTCGTCGTCGTCTGGCGTCGTCCGGCGTCGTCCGAAGACACATTGGTTTTCGCACTCTAACTTTAGTTTAAGTGAATGGATCTCCATGAAATTTTACCATAAGGTTCAATACCACGAAAGGAAGGTTGGGATTGATTTTGGGGGTTATGGTACCAACAGTTAAGGAATTAGGGGCCAAAAAGGGGCCAAAAATAAGCATTTTTGTAATTCCAGACAATAACTTGTGTGTAAGTGTATGGATCTCTCTGACATTGTACCACAAGGTTCCATATCACAAAGGGAATGCTGTAATTGATTTTGGGGGTAATTGCCTCAAAATTTTTGGAATTAGGGGCCAAAAAAGGGGCAAAAAACAAGCATTTTTCTAGTTTCATGACAATAACTTGTGTGTAAGTGTTTGGATATTTCTGAAATTGTACTACAAGGTTCCATATCACAAAGGGAAAGCTGGAATTGAGTTTGGGGGTAATTGCCCGAAACGTTTAGGAATTGGGGGCCAAAAAGGGGCCAAAAATAAGCATTTTTCTAGTTTCCAGACAATAACTTGTGTTCAAGTGTATGGATCTCTCTGAAATTGTACTGCAAGGTACCATACCACAAAGGGAAGGCTGGGATTGAGTTTGGGGGTGATGAATCATAAGGGGGTTCAAAAAATTTGGGGGGGGGATTTTTTTCTTTTCTTTTTTTTTCTTTTTTTCCTTTTTTTTTCTTTTAAAATTTTCCATTTTAAGTTGGTTATTTCTGATTAATATTTAAAAGCAAATAATAATGATATGGTAGGAGTTACACACCAAACAGGATGTGTAAATTATTATATAATAAGTATTGTGCAATAGCAAGAAATTTTCAATTGCACAGTATTGCACAATTGCAAGAAATCTTCAATTGCACAGTATTGCGCAATAGCAAGAAATCTTCAATTGCACAGTATTGCGCAATAGCAAGAAATATCCAATAGCACAATATTGCGCAATAGCAAGAAATTGTCAATTGTACAGTATTGCACAATAGCAAGAAATATTCAATTGCACAGTATTGTGCAAAAGAAGATACTTCGTATAAATTGCTTATTTCTTGATCAATTTCAATGGGGTTTTATTCTTGAATTCTTGGGGTTCTTTAATATGCTGAATCTAACCGTGTATTAAGTTTTTGGATTTTGGGCCCCGTTTTTAAATTGGTCTACATTAAGGTCAAAAGGGTCCAAAATTAAACTTTGTTTGATTTCAACAAAAATTGAATATATGGGGTTCTTTGATATGCTGAATCTAACCATGTATTTAGATTTTTGATTTTTGGGCCCCGTTATCAACTTTGTCCACATTGAGGTCAAAAGGGTCCAAAATTAAACTTTGTTTGATTTCATCCAAAATTGAATTCTTGGGGTTCTTTGATATGCTGAATCTAACCATGTATTTAGATTTTTTATTTGTGGACCCGCTATCAAATTGGTTCATATTGAGGTCAAAAGGGTCCAAAATTAAACTTTGTTTGATTTCATCAAAAATTGAATTATTGGGGTTCTTTGATATGCCAAATCTAACTGTGTATTTAGATTTTTAATTTTGGGTCCCGTTTTTAAATTGGTCTACATTAAGGTCCAAAGGGTCCAAAATTAAACTTAGTTTGATTTTAACAAAAATTGAATTCTTGGGGTTCTTTGATATGCTGAATCTAAACATGTGTATAGAATTTTGATTATGGGCCCAGTTTTCAAGTTGGTCCAAGTTGGGGTCCAAAATTAAACTTTGTTTGATTTCAACAAAAATTGAATATATGGGGTTCTTTGATATGCTGAATCTAAACATGTATTTAGATTTTAGATTTTTGGCCCAGTTTTCAAGTTGGTCCAAATTGGGGTCCAAAATTAAACTTTGTTTGATTTCAACAAAAATTGAATATATGGGGTTCTTTGATATGCTGAATCTTACCATGTATTTAGATTTTTTATTTGTGGGCCCGCTATCAAATTGGTTCATATTGAGGTCAAAAGGGTCCAAAATTAAACTTTGTTTGATTTCATCAAAAATTTAATTATTGGGGTTCTTTGATATGCCAAATCTAACCGTGTATTTAGATTTTTAATTTTGGGTCCCGTTTTTTAAATTGGTCTACATTAAGGTCCAAAGGGTCCAAAATTAAACTTAGTTTGATTTTAACAAAATTGAATTTTTGGGGTTCTTTGATATGCTGAATCTAAACATATGTTTAGATTTTTGATTATGGGACCAGTTTTCAAGTTGGTCCAAGTTGGGGTCCATAATTAAACTTTGTTTGATTTCAACAAAAATTGAATATATGGGGTTCTTTGATATGCTGAATCTAAACATGTATTTAGATTTTTGATTTTTGGCCCAGTTTTCAAGTTGGTCCAAATTGGGGTCCAAAATTAAACTTTGTTTGATTTCAACAAAAATTGAATATATGGGGTTCTTTGATATGCTGAATCTTACCATGTATTTAGATTTTTTATTTTGTAGGCCCGCTATCAAATTGGTTCATATTGTGGTCAAAAGGGTCCAAAATTAAACTTTGTTTGATTTCATCAAAAATTGAATTATTGGGGTTCTTTGATATGCCAAATCTAAACGTGTTTTTAGATTTTTAATTTTGGGTCCCGTTTTTTAAATTGGTCTACATTAAGGTCCAAAGGGTCCAAAATTAAACTTAGTTTGATTTTAACAAAAATTGAATTCTTGGGGTACTTTGATATGCTGAATCTAAACATGTGTTTAGATTTTTGATTATGGGACCAGTTTCCAAGTTTGTCCAAGTTGGGGTCCAAAATTAAACTTTGTTTGATTTCAACAAAAATTGAATATATGGGGTTCTTTGATATGCTGAATCTAACCATGTATTTTGATTTTGGACATTGGACCATAATAGGTAAATTAAAAAAATTGAAGTTCTTAGACCACATTCTTTCTGTGTCAGAAACCTATGCTGTGTCAAATATTTAATCACAATCCAAATTCAGAGCTGTATCAAGCTTGAATGTTGTGTCCATACTTGCCCCAACTGTTCAGGGTTCGACCTCTGCGGTCGTATCAAGCTGCGCCCAGCGAAGCATTTTATTAATTACTGGGAAATAAAATTGAGAGTGGAAATGGGGAATGTGTCAAACAGACAACAACCCGAACTAGAGAGCATAAAACAGCCCAAGGCCACCAATGGGTCTTCAACACAGCGAGAAAATCCAGCACCCGGAGGCAGGCTTCAGCTGGTCCCTAAACAAAAATGTGTACTAGTTCAGTGAAAATGGACTTCACACTAAACTCCGAAACATATAAATGAACTAAAATTAAAAAAAACATACAAGACTAACAAAGGCCAGAGGCTCCTGACTTGGGACAGGCGCAAAATGCAGTGGGGTTAAACATGTTTTGTGATATCTCAACCCTCCCCCTATACCTCTAGCCAATGTAGAATAAACAAACACACAGCAATACGCACAGTAATACTCAGTTTAAAAAAAGTTTGAGTTCGATGTCAGAATAAGTTGCAGAAAAAACTAAGCAAAATGACTATTGATTTTACATTTTGCTTCATTTGTGGGAATATTTAACCTTGGATTGATTTTTTTTGTGATAGAGGATGTACCCACTATAATTGTGAAGACATCATAAGGCCTATTTACAGTCACATGGCTTCATATGTGTTTCCAGTTTACTTTTATTATAAACACATAATGTGTTCATAATAAAAGTAAACTGAAAAGACAAATTTTATGAATGAACTACGTGTATCTAATTATAATATAATGGATTATAAGAAACAAGCAGTTAAATTAGCATCTATTGAAAAATCCTTGAAAAAACATAGTTGATTCTCTGTTGAAGTTCATGTGGTTAGCACTCGATTTCTTTTTGTATTGCATGTAGTGAGTAAGTTGGTGATGTCTTCCTGTCATTGACCCATGTCCGTTCTTTTTCATATGTTATGATAACATTACTAATTGTAATTTCCGATCAAAACCAGCTGACAGTGTGAGAAAAAGTTGTTGGACATTTCCAAATGAAAAAAAAAAACAACAAACAATTCCAAGTAGCCAGAAAATGTAATTTGCCAATTCTATAAATAACAACAAAGATGATCTCTCAAACTGTATCATAGGTGTCCTATTCTGTGGCTGCATGATCATGGTAGCCCGTGGAAGTGCCAATCCGTGCCTGAAAATTATTATTATATTTTAATTTTTTTTTTGGAAAGAGGGGGTGCAATTGCACCTGACGCACCCCCCTCCCCTTCCGACGGCCTTGACATCAACCACCAATATTGGATTTCTCTCAGAAAAAATCAGATATACAAAAAAGGACATCATGGACATCAGATTACAAAAAACAAAATCTCTTGATACAAATTAAAGGGTTTCATGCAACCATCCATTTGGCATAAAAAATTACAAGACAATCTCTGCTGCCAAAACTGATGTACTTGATAACTCAAGTATTTTCTTTTGGGCCCCAAATTCTGCATTTATGGAATCTTGACCAAAACTACCAAAAGTGCTATATATGTCCGACTGGTAGGTTTCATCTTACCTTGACCTCATTTTCATGATTCAATGGTCAATATTCAATTTGTGTGTTATTGTCTGTTTCTCATATATTATAAGCTATAGGTCAACTTTATGTGTTGCTGCATTTGTTTTTGTTAAGACGCTTATGCCATTTTGGTAGAGCTGTTTTTTCATATTTGTTTTCAAATATTAATGAGTTTTTTTTCTTTTTCAGACTGGATTAATTGTCTTTTATATATTATCTCAGTTTACTGGAGCCCTGTTTATAGTATGCACCTTACTGTTAGGGATTGTTTTATTCTGTTTGTCAAAAATAACAGGGCAATCGGGCAGTACAAGGTAAGGAGTACAGTTATTGAAAGTCAGTGCATCTGTACATTGCTTGATTTAACCTGAATGAAATCTGAAATATTTCTAGAAATATTAAGGGCTGTTTCATATAAAAAGACATCTTATTTGCTTTTAGTTTTTGTTTTGAACATAAATTAGGCCGTTGGTTTTCACATTTGTATTATTTCACTATTTGTCATGTCGGGGCCTTTTATGTGTTATTATATAGTATAGGTTTTGCTCATTATTTAAGGCAAAATAGTCACCTATATATAGATATAAGAAGATGTGGTATGAGTGCCAATGAGACAACTCTTCATCCAAGTCACAATTTGTAAAAGTAAACCATTATAGGTCAAAGGACGGCCTTCAACACCTATCAGCAAGCTATAAAGCGCCCCAAAAATGACTAGTGTAAAACCATTCAAACAGGAAAACCAACAGTCTAATCTATATTAAAAAACGAGAACCTATAGATGCTTACATCTACATCATTTGTTCTTTGGTGGATAGTTGTCTCATTGGGAATCATACCGCATCTTCTTATTTTTATACGACCGCAAAAAAATTTTGTGGTCGTATATTGGTATGACGTTGGCGTCGTCGTCGTCGTCGTCGTCCGGCGTCGTCGTCCGAATACATATTGGTTTTCGCACTCTAACTTTAGTTTAAGTGAATGGATCTTTTTGAAATTTGACCATAAGGTTAAATACCACAAAAGGAAGGTTGGGATTGATTTTGGGGGTTATGCTACCAACAGTTAAGGAATTAGGGGCCAAAAAGGGGCCAAAAATGAGCATTTTCTAGTTTCCAGACAATAACTGTGGAACGGTGTATGGATCTCTCTGAAATTATACTACAAGTTTCCATACCACAAAGGGATGGTTAGGATTTGCTTTGGGGGGTTATGGCTCAAACCGTTTAGGAATTAGGGGCAAAAAAGGGGGAAAAACAAGGTTGTCCTGGTTAATGGACAAATACTTTAGTACAAAACATAATTTAAAGCAGTGTAAGGGAGATAAATCAAATACCTCATTGAAATTATCTCCCTTACACTGCTTTTAAATTATGTATAAAGTAATGGTTAATGAACAATAAAGATAATCTAAAACAGTGTAAGGGAGGTAATCCAAATACAACGTTTTGGTTACTTCCCTTACACTGATTTTAAATTATGTTTAAAGAAATGCATATTTATAAAGGAAGACCAGTAAAAATATCTGCAAATGTTTTCATCTTTTTTTTTTACAAAAAAATCCATATGAAAGATTTGACACTATATTTTTATTAATTCTATTATAAAATAGATTAAGTTAGCACTATGGCAAATTTAAATGGGTAATTATGGTTGCCAACTCCATTGGAAATTTGAATTGAGATTATGACCATATCTTGAGGGAAAGAATTTTTTTGGGGGAAAAGGGGGGGGGGATAAAAAGAAATTGTGGGGGGCCAATTTTTTCTCATTTCAGATTTCAGAAATTAAAAAGAATTATTCTTCAAATATTATTTTTTTTTCAAATTTCAAATATTGAAAAATTTCAAGAAGTAATCTTTAATTGCACAGTATGGCGCATTAGATTTGTAAAATCTTTGATCACATTTATTTATTTGTTATGCCGAATCTAACAGTGTATTTAGATTTTTAATTTTGGGTCCAGTTTTCAAATTGGTCTACATTAATGTCCAAAGGGTCCAAAATTAAACTTTGTTTGATTTTAGCAAAAATTGAATATATGAGGTTCTTTGATATGCTGAATCTAAACATGTATTTAGATTTTTGATTTTTGGCCCAGTTTTCAAGTTGGTCCAAATTGGGGTCCAAAATTAAACTTTGTTTGATTTCAACAAAAATTGAATATATGGGGTTCTTTGATATGCTGAATCTAACCATGTATTTAGATTTTTTATTTGTGGACCCCGTTATCTAATTGGTTCATATTGAGGTCAAAAGGGTCCAAAATTAAACTTTGTTTGATTTCATCTAAAATTGAATTATTGGGGTTCTTTGATATTCCAAATCTAACCGTGTATTTAGGTTTTTAATTTTGGGTCCTGTTTTTTAAATTGGTCTACATTGAGGTCCAAAGGGTCCAAAATTAAACTTAGTTTGATTTTAACAAAAATTGAATTCTTGGGGTTCTTTGATTTGCTGAATCTAAACATGTGTTTAGATTTTTGATTATGGGCCCAGTTTTCAAGTTGGTCCAAGATAGGGTCCAGTATTTAAACTTTGTTTGATTTCAACAAAAATTGAATATATGGGGTTCTTTGATATGCTGAATCTAAACATGTATTTAGATTTTTAATTATGGGCCCAGTTTTCAAGTTGGTCCAAATTGGGGTCCAAAATTAAACTTTGTTTGATTTCAACAAAAATTGAATATATGAGGTTCTTTGATATGCTGAATCTAACCATGTATTTAGATTTTTTATTTGTAGGCACCGCTATCAAATTGGTTCATATTGAGGTCAAAAGGGTCCAAAATTAAACTTTGTTTGATTTCATCGAAAATTGAATTATTGGGGTTCTTTGATATGCCAAATCTAACCGTGTTTTTAGATTTTTAATTTGGGTCCCGTTTTTTAAATTGGTCTTCATTGAGGTCCAAAGAGTCCAAAATTAAACTTAGTTTGATTTTAACAAAAATTGAATTCTTGGGGTTCTTTGATATGCTGAATCTAAACATGTGTTTAGATTTTTGATTATGGGCCCAGTTTTCAAGTTGGTGTAAGTTGGGGTCCAAAATTAAACTTTTTTTGATTTCAACAAAAATTGAATATATGGGGTTCTTTGATATGCTGAATCTAACCATGAATTTAGAATTTTTATTTGTGGGCCCCGCTATCAAATTGGTTCATATTGAGGTCAAAAGGGTCCAAAATTAAACTTTGTTTGATTTCATCAAAAATTGAATTATTAGGGTTCTTTGATATTCCAAATCTAACCGTGTATTTAGATTTTTAATTTTATGTCCCGTTTTTTAAATTGGTCTACATTAAGGTCCAAAGGGTCCAAAATTAAACTTAGTTTGATTTTAGCAAAAATTGAATTCTTGGGGTTCTTTGATATGCTGAATCTAAACATGTGTTTAGATTTTTGATTATGGGCCCAGTTTTCAAGTTTGTCCAAGTTGGGGTCCAAAATTAAACTTTGTTTGATTTTAACAAAAATTGAATATATGGGGTTCTTTGATATGCTGAATCTAACCATGTATTTTGATTTTGGACATTGGACCATAATAGGTAAATTAAAAAAATTCAAGTTCTTAGACCACATTCTTTCTGTGTCAGAAACCTATGCTGTGTCAAATATTTAATAACAATCCAAATTCAGAGCTGTATCAAGCTTGAATGTTGTGTCCATACTTGCCCCAACTGTTCAGGGTTCGACCTCTGCGGTCGTATCAAGCTGCGCCCCAGCGAAGCATTTTATTTATGCTACCTAGGGAAGGCACATTGTAAATTCAGTAACAGTCTATAAAGGTAATTTTATAATTTTCTTTCATTTTTACTGTACAAAATAGTCTATAAAACACTCATCCCTGGTTGAGATTTGGAAATGATTTCTCTTTGTTACATGTATATTTTTACAGAACATCCAAAAGTACTAATTCCTTGGCTTAATCAAACAAAATTGGCAATATGCCTATTGAAATATGTGCATTAGAAATATTATATTTGCATATCAAAATGAAAAGTTATTCCATATTTACTCTAACTTTTTATACGACCGCAAAAAAAACTTTTGTGGTCGTATATTGGTATGACGTTGGCGTCGTCGTCGTCCGGCGTCGGCGTCGTCGTCCGGCGTCGTCCGAAGACACATTGGTTTTCGCACTCTAACTTTAGTTTAAGTGAATGGATCTTTATGATATTTTACCACAAGGTTCAATACCACAAAAGGAAGGTTGGGATTGATTTTGGGGGTTATGGTAATAACAGTAAAGGAATTAGGGGCCAAAAAGGGGCCAAAAATAAGCATTTTTGTAACTTCCAGACATAACTTGTGTGTTAGTGTATGGATCTCTCTGACATTGTACCACAAGGTTCCATATCACTAAAGGAATGCTGGGATTGATTTTGGGGGTAATTGCCTCCAAATTTTAGGAATTAGGGGCCAAAAAAGGGGCAAAAAACAAGCATTTTTCTAGTTTCATGACAATAACTTGTGTGTAAGTGTATTGATCTTTCTGAAATTGTACTACAAGGTTCCATATCACAAAGGGAAAGCTGGGTTTGAGTTTGGGGGTAATTGCCCTAAACGTTTAGGAATTTGGGGCCAAAAAGGGGCCAAAAAACACATTTTTTTCTAGTTTCCAGACAATAACTTGTGTTCAAGTGTATGGATCTCTCTGAAATTGTACTGCAAGGTACCATACTACAAAGGGAAGGCTGGGATTGAGTTTGGGGGTGATGAATCATAATGGGGGTTCAAAAAATTTTGGGGGGGGATTTATTTTTTTTTCCTTTTTTGTTTCTTTTAAAATTTTCCATTTTAAGTTGGTTATTTCTGATTTATATTTAAAATCAAATAATAATGATATGGTAGGAGATACACACCAAACAGGATGTGTAAATTATTATATAATAAGTATTGTGCAATAGCAAGAAATTTTCAATTGCACAGTATTGCACAATAGCAAGAAATCTTCAATTGCACAGTATTGCGCAATAGCAAGAAATCTTCAATTGCACAGTATTGCGCAATAGCAAGAAATATCCAATAGCACAATATTGCGCAATAGCAAGAAATTGTCAATTGTACAGTATTGCGCAATAGCAAGAAATATTTAATAGCACAGGATTGTGCAAAAGAAGATACTTCCTATAAATTGCTTATTTCTTGACCAATTTAATGGGGTTTTATTCTTGATTTCATGGGGTTCTTTAATATGCTGAATCTAACTGTGTATTTAGTTTTTGGATTTTGGGCCCCGTTTTTAAATTGGTCCACATTGAGGTCCAAAGGGTCCAAAATTAAACTTTGTTTGATTTCATCAAAAATTGAATTATTGGGGTTCTTTGATATGCCGAATCTAACTGTGTATTTAGATTCTTAAATTTTGGTTCCGTTTTCAAATTGGTCTACATTAAGGTCCAAAGGGTCCAAAATTAAACTTAGTTTGATTTTAACAAAAATTGAATTCTTAGGGTTCTTTGATATGCTGAATCTAAACATGTATTTAGATTTTTGATTATGGGCCCAGTTTTCAAGTTGGTCCAAATCGGGGTCCAAAATTAAACTTTGTTTGATTTCAACAAAAATTGAATATATGGGGTTCTTTGATATGCTGAATCTAACCATGTATTTAGATTTTTGATTTTTGAGCCCCGTTATCAACTTTGTCCACATTGAGGTCAAAAGGGTCCAAAATTAAACTTTGTTTGATTTCATCAAAAATTGAATTATTGGGGTTCTTTGATATGCCGAATCTAACCGTGTATTTAGATTCTTAATTTTTGGTTCCGTTTTCAAATTGGTCTACATTAAGGTCCAAAGGGTCCAAAATTAAACTTAGTTTGATTTTAACAAAAATTGAATTCTTAGGGTTCTTTGATATGCTGAATCTAAACATGTATTTAGATTTTTGATTATGGGCCCAGTTTTCAAGTTGGTCCAAATCGGGGTCCAAAATTAAACTTTGTTTGATTTTAACAAAAATTGAATATATGGGGTTCTTTGATATGCTGAATCTAACCATGAATTTAGATTTTTGATTTTTGGGCCCCGTTATCAACTTTGTCCACATTGAGGTCAAAAGGGTCCAAAATTAAACTTTGTTTGATTTCATCAAAAATTGAATTCTTGGGGTTCTTTGATATGCTGAATCTAACCATGTATTTAGATTTTGGATATTGGACCATAATAGGTGAATGTCCAATTTAAAATTTTTAAGTTCTTAGACCACATTCAATCTGTGTTAGAAACCTATGCTGTGTCAAATATTTAATCATAATCCAAATCCAAAGCTGTATCAAGCTTGAATGTTGTGTCCATACTTCCCCCAACTGTTCAGGGTTCGACCTCTGCGGTCGTATCAAGCTGCGCCCTGCGGAGCATTTTATTATAATGTACTGTGGATTCATTAATATTCGTTGGATACCGATTTCGTGGGTACAGGGGAACAACGAATTTAAATGTTCAACGAAATACAAATTTTCTAAAGGATTGAATGCAGACTTTGCGAAAACCACGAATTTAAATATCCACGAATATGCAAGTTTTCCTCAATCCACGAAAATTGGTACCCACGAAAATAAATGAATCCACAGTATCTAAATAATTTCCTTTGTAAAGAAAACAAGACATTAATAAGGGAGATGTGGGTATAAGTCAATTTGACAACAATCTAATGACAAAAACACATCTTGAGGTCAATATAAGAGGGTCTGGATGGAGTTTACAAAATATAGAATAAAAGGTAAAACATACATAATATAGGGCCAACAAAATGAAGAATAGAGAAAAATAGTCCCAAAATATAAAGAATAAGAGAATAATGCAGTGTTAAAATATTAAGAATAGAGAATAATAGCCTAAAAATAAAAGAATACAGAAAAAAGGCCCCCCTCTCCAGACCCTCATAAATGGCCCTGAGTCTTCAAAACTTGCATAAGAAATAAATATATAAGAGATTATCAGAGACCTGCTATCAACTTTAAATTCACAGAAAAAGAAAATCCACTAACAAGATGTAAATAGAAAAAAGTACTGATGAAATTCCTGACTTATATGGCCAAAGTGTCAAAAACAATTATATTTTAACTTGTAAAATTTTAAGTCTTCCGTCACCTGTCCCTAATGTTCATTGGTTATTACCTCAAAGAATTGGTTTTTGACTGAAGACTGATGCAAATTAAAACTCTGCACACATTAGAAAAAGATAAAAAAAAATATCACGAAGTAGCAACTGAAATTCCTTACATTATAATGCTTCAGAATTTGTGATATCATAAGTCCTTTTTTGTTGCAGAAGAGAAACAGACAGGGAATTTGAAAAAGTGATAACACGTCTGAGGAAAGAAAATGACAAATATCGACAAGAAAGGGACAACACTCTGCAGAGATTATCTCCCATGACTTCATTGAAACATGAAAAGGAAAACCTCCAATCACAAATAGAAAGACAAACTCGTACAACTGATAATTTACTAGATGAGATAGCACAGCTAAAAATAGAACAAAAAATACATCAGAGAGAAAAACTACAGTATGCAGATGAGTTATATGCAGAAAAAGACAATAGCAGAAGGAAATGTTTGCAGATTGAGAGAAAATGGCAGGAAAGTATCGACAGGTAATTACATTTAGGTGTATGACCATCTGGATGGGGGTCCTTAATTTCTGTATTCCTTAAGTTTTTCTTTATCTTTCAAAATTAACATTTATCCTGTAAAACTCTCATGAAAATGATCTTACAATTAAAATTGTCTGTGATTAGATGATTTATTTATTCTGTACCTTGCAAAAAAAAATAATTGTTCATTTCAAATATTAAAGTACAAGAAATAAAAAGACTTGTCTGTGACAATTATTGATGGAATCATGTGGAATCATATGGAGATTATTTTGTTCAAATCCTTTTGTCTCGCCTTGACGGAGTCAAAAAGCAAGACAAAGGTATGCTGTTTCTGGTGGCGGCGGCAACAATGTATTAATTTGTGATTAGGTCTAGTTTATGGTGAACCACTAGTGGTAGGTCAATGATATTTGGTATGCAGCTGTATTAGCATTGGCACATCTCATTTCGATGGAAATTATTTGGCCCTGCCCCTCAGTCATGGTCTATTGACTTTGAAACTTTTGCTTAGTTTTCATGTATTAGTTTGTGATTAGGTCAGTTTATGGGGAACCACTTGTGGTAGGTCAATGATATTTAGTATGCAGTTGTATAAGCATTGGCATATCTCATTACCATGGAGATTATTTGGCTAAGCTTCCTCAGTCATGGTCTATTGACTTTGAAACTTTTGCTTAGTTTACATGTATTAGTTTGTGATTAGGTCAGTTTGTGGGGAACCACTCGTGGTAGGTCAATGATATTTAGAATGCAGTTGTATAAGCATTGGCATATCTCATTACCATGGAGATTATTTGGCTCCGCCCCCTCAGTCATGGTCTATTGACTTTGAAACTTTTGCTTAGTTTACATGTATTAGTTTGTGATTAGGTCAGTTTATGGGGAACCACTCGTGGTAGGTCAATGATATTTGGTATGTAGTTGTATAAGCATTGGTATATCTCATTACCATGAAGATTATTTGGCTCCGCCCCCTCAGTCATGGTCTATTGACTTTGAAACTTTTGCTTAGTTTACCAGTATTAGTTTGTGATTATGTCAGTTCAAGGGTAACCATTAGTGGTAGGCCAATGTTAATTAGTATGCAGTTGTATAAGCATTTTCACATCTAATTTCCAATGAGAATATTTGGCCCCACCCCCTCAGTCATGGTCTATTGACTTTGAAACTTTTGCTTAGTTTACATGTGTTAGTTTGTGATAAGATCAGTTTAAGATGAACCACTAATGTTAAGTCAATGATATTCGGTATGCAAATGTATTGGCATTTGCAAGTTTCATTTCCATGGAGATTATATAACCCCACCCCCTAATTATGGTTCATTGACTTTGAAACTTTTACATAGTTTACAAGTTAATGTTTGTGTTTAGGTTTGTTTAAAGGGAACGACTTATGAAAAGTCAATGGTATTTGGTATGCAGTTGTATAAGCATTGGAACATCTCATTTCCATGGAGATTGTTTAGTCCTGTACCTTCAGTCATGGTTCATTGACTTTGAATATTTGCATAACTTACATGTTAAAGTATTGCTATTTTAATTTCAACATTTGCATTATCAAAATAACAAATAAGCGAGACATATCTCTGTGTTAACAGTTTATTGAAATAAAAAAATACCAAGTTAAACATTTTAATTTTAATCTTTCATCCTATTTTATCCAGAAACAAACGTTAAATCATTGCATTAAAATTGTTAACAGATTGGTCAGTATTTTTTTAAAAGTATACTTTGCATTTTAAACTTTTTTTACAAATTAATTTTAATTTTACTGAGAAATCAAGGTATTTCATTGCAACCAATGTTATAATTATTGTTCCTTGATATGAGCCATAATACTGTTCTAACATTTAGAAAAATGCTTTGTATTATCAAATTGAAAACATCAGTCATCAACAACACAATATATATTCTCCAGGAGTAATAAAGATATAGAAAACGTCAAAACAGCTCTGTTTCAACAAGAATTGGAAAGTCAAATGTATAGAGATCAATGCACTGGTCTGACAGAAAGGTTAAAGACAGCTATGACGGAAGGGCACTCTATAGAAACTCAGTTACAAACAGCTAGGATAGAGATTCAGAAAGAACGGGGAGCACTTGAAGCGTATAAAAAGTCCTCAAAGGAAACATTTGACTCAATGGAAACAGAAATAAACAAAAACAAAGAGTTGATGAAAAAATATGGAGAATTTGTAAATAAGTATGTAAAGATGATAAAAATGCTGTGGATTAGTTTATTTTAGTGAATACCAATAACATAACCGAATAATTCAGTCGTTATATTCCACTGCACTACGATGGCTACATCAACGCCTGAAGGCCTTGTAAAAAAAAAATTGTCAAATAATCATTCGGAATTACCTCAGGATTGACCTATCTCGATAACATTGAGCTGTCAGCTGATTGGCTCTCTCTCACAGACGTGTTTTTATTGTATAAAGAATTCAGGCCCATGCGAGTGGGAGAGTCGATCACAGGGAGGGACTGAATTATTCGGGTTACCAATTTACATGGATTTGGGCGAAAATAATTTTCAAGTATATTTGATTTAGTGATTTTGCCAATGTGTGCATAAAGCATATATATAGAAAATTAGTACTGTGTTGAACATTTAAATTTATGATTCACCTTTACCCTTTAAATCAACACTAATTGATATCCCACAAATAATATAATGAATGCAAAATACATATACCTAAGCTATTCTTAAAAGGATAATAAGTTTTTTAGAATCGTTATTATTGTTTTGTTATGATTCCACCACAGTGGAGGTTGTTATGATTCCACCACAGTGGAGGTTGTTATGATTCCACCACAGTGGAGGGGGCATTAAGTTTCACCCTTGTCCATCTGCAAGTCTGTACGCACATTGGTCAGTCTGTACGTCAAAATATTAGTTTCCCTTATTTGAATTTGGGTGGGGTCACTTTTGCTGTTAGCAAATTTTTAGTTTCCGCACTCTAACTTTACTTTGCCACATCCAAATGTTCTGAAACATATACACAATGCTTATTACTACCAAACACAAATCTAGTTTGAATATTTGTAGCATCTTTTTGCCATTATGTCCCTATAAAAATGGAAAAATTGTCAAATTTGCAGTTTCCGCACTCTAACTTTATTTTGTCACAACCAAATGTTCTGAAACTAATACACAATGTTTATTACTACCAAACAAAGATCAAGTTCGAAAATTGTAGCTTCACTTTTGTTCTTAGTAACTTGCTGAATTTGCTGTATATTTACAAGCGGGCATCAGTGTCCCATGGACACATTCTTGTATTTGTTTTAAAAAAGTATGAAAACAATATCATTTTAAATGACAAAAGATAAAAATTACAATGCATTATCAACATATAATTGAGAATGGAAATGGGGAATGTGTCAAAGAGACAACAACCCGACCATAGAGCAGACAACAGCCGAAGGCCACCAATGGGTCTTCAATACCGCGAGAATCTCCCGCACCCGAAGGCGTCCTTCAGCTGGCCCCTAAACAAATATGTATACTAGTTCAGTGATAATGGACGTCATACTAAACTCCAAATTATACACAGGAAACTAAAATTAAAAATGATACAAGACTAACAAAGGCCAGAGGCTCCTGACTTGGGACAGGCGCAAAAATGCGACGGGGTTAAACATGTTTTTTGAGATCTCAACCCTGCCCCTATACCTCTAGCCAATGTAGAAAAAACAAACGCACAACAGTACCTACAGTATAACTCAGTATAAGAGAAGTCAGAGTCCGATGTCAGAATAGGAAACAAAAGAAAATAAACAAAATGACAATAATACATAAATAACAACAGACTACTAGCAGTTACTGACATGCCAGCTCCAGACCTCAGTTAAACTGATTAAAAGATTATGTCTTCATCATATGAAGAACTTGTTTGTAAACTTGACACGTAAACTAAGGTTCAAATTGGGCACGGATTCAGACAGCCCCAAAACAGAAAAAAAAAGGGATTTATAGGAAAAATAACAGCTAATTTTTTGGGCAAAATATGGTCTTCTAACTCCTAATTCTCAAAAGCACCTATGTACTATATGTCATTTATGTACCACCAATTTTTTTTGTGATAGTTGTTTCAAATGTAATGTTGAAAATAAAGTGATGTTTTTTTTTT
Organism: Mytilus californianus; assembly: GCF_021869535.1. Taxonomy (NCBI): domain Eukaryota; kingdom Metazoa; phylum Mollusca; class Bivalvia; order Mytilida; family Mytilidae; genus Mytilus; species Mytilus californianus. Next base: position 35,306,084 of record NW_026262582.1, on the reverse strand, counting down.
GTTATTGCAGACATAAAGACTCAGATAGAATTCTTCAAACATCCTTTGCAGAATTAGAAAAAATTAAGAATGAGAATAATTCATTGAAGTTAGAGAACAGTAATCTTAATAAAAGAGTCATAGATTTGGGCAAGGTGGGTATAAGTACATGTACTGGCAAATTTGTCAACTAAATGGCAAAACTTCTAATAGATGATTATCATGATGGATGGCTGTATAATGTTCAGTGGCAAATTAATTCATTCCTGTCAACTGACCTGTATTTTGCGGGTGTGACCTGTGAATTTACTAGCTTTATTTCAATACCTGTCCGTGTCATGAAATAACCTGGGATTTCATCAAATGACCTGTTTCCACCGTATTCTAGTGCCATGAGACTTCCAATGTCTAAAATGCTAAATTTTCTTTTGATAAACGGCAAATTGGAAATTCTTCCTGGCCTGGAAGATTGATAATTTGCTCCAATTAGTTGATTTACAGCTATCAAAACATAATTTTGACACTTTTCTGATTGAAAGGTAATAATAGTGTTAACGGTTAATCGGACTTTTTTTTCAATTTTAATAGATTTGATATAAATATGTATTGAAAGCATTAAATACATTTTGTTCAATTCTAAAATGATCGTCATGGTAATTAATTTGACAGATCAATTTCCAGTATTTTGATAGCTATTGTTAACCTTGAAAACATAAAATTAATTAGCACAAAGACAACTGGTCTATCAGCTCGGGGCAAGATCTTTTAAGTAAACATAATCAGTATACATATATTTTGAATAGTTGTTAGCCAAGTAAATTTTACGATTTACTTAATTTTTTCTTTTTTGTTGAGCCTGCGACTTTTGTTGGAAAAGCGAGACATAGCGATCCTACATTCTGTCGTCAGTGGCGTCCACAAATATTCACTCTGTGGTTAATGTTTTTGAAATTTTAATAACTTTCTTAAACTATCCTGGATGTCTACCAAACTTGGACAGAAGCTTGTTTATGATCATAAGATAGTATCCAGAAGTAAAAAAAAAAATCCTGTTTATCCGTATTTTACTTATAAATGGACTTAGTTTTTTCTGCCAGTTAACATTACATTCACTCTGTGGGTAAAGTTTTTAAAAATTTTAATAACTTTCTTAAACTATCCTGGATTTGTACCAAACTTGGACAGAAGATTGTGTATGATCAAAAGCTAGTATCTAGAAGGAAATTTGTAAAAATTTACTTCCTGTTTTTCCGTATATTACTTATAAATGGACTTAGTTTTTTTTCCAGTTAACATTACATACAGTCTGCAGTTAAAGTTTTTAAAACATTTATTAGATTCATAAACCATTTAGTTGCATTAATTATTTTGAACAAAATTTTATAATTGCATTTTCTATTTACATGCATTTTTATTGATGAATTATGGGATGAATCATCAAGCAATGTAAAAATTATCTTCTTTATCATTTGTTCATTCAAACAATTTATGTTTCAACTCTTTTATAAATCTATAGATTTGATTGCATATTGTATTCATTTTTTACAAGCATAACTTTTTTCATATATTTCAAACGTTTTATTTCTTTAACTGTAAATCTATTATGTGCATTCCCCTTTAACACTGAAAACATAGACAACAGCAAAAGAAGGGGAGACACTGGGTTCCGCGGAACTTACCTATTTTTATACGACCGCAAAAATTGAAAATTTTTTGGTCGTATATTGGTATGACGTTGGCGTCGTCGTCGTCGTCGTCGTCGTCCGGCGTCGTCCGAAGACACATTGGTTTTCGCACTCTAACTTTAGTTTAAGTGAATGGATCTCCATGAAATTTTACCATAAGGTTCAATACCATGAAAGGAAGGTTGGGATTGATTTTGGGGGTTATGGTACCAACAGTTAAGGAATTAGGGGCCAAAAAGGGGCCAACAATAAGCATTTTTGTAACTTCCAGACAATAACTTGTGTGTAAGTGTATGGATCTCTCTGACATTGTACCACAAGGTTCCATATCACAAAGGGAAGGCTGTAATTGATTTTGGGGGTAATTGCCTCAAAATGTTAGGATTTAGGGGCCAAAAAAAGGGGCAAAAAACAAGCATTTTTCTAGTTTCATGACAATAACTTGTGTGTAAGTGTTTGGATATTTCTGAAATTGTACTACAAGGTTCCATATCACAAAGGGAAAGCTGGAATTGAGTTTGGGGGTAATTGCCCGAAACGTTTAGGAATTGGGGGCCAAAAAGGGGCCAAAAATAAGCATTTTTCTAGTTTCCAGACAATAACTTGTGTTCAAGTGTATGGATCTCTCTGAAATTGTACTGCAAGGTACCATACCACAAAGGGAAGGCTGAGATTGAGTTTGGGGGTGATGAATCATAAGGGGGTTCAAAAAATTTTGGGGGGGGATTTTTTTTTTTCTTTTTTTCCTTTTTTTTTTCTTTTAAAATTTTCCATTTTAAGTTGGTTATTTCTGATTTATATTTAAAAGCAAATAATAATGATATGGTAGGAGATACACACCAAACAGGATGTGTAAATTATTATATAATAAGTATTGTGCAATAGCAAGAAATTTTCAATTGCACAGTATTGCACAATAGCAAGAAATCTTCAATTGCACAGTTTTGCGCAATAGCAAGAAATCTTCAATTGCACAGTATTGCGCAATAGCAAGAAATATCCAATAGCACAATATTGCGCAATAGCAAGAAATTGTCAATTGTACAGTATTGCGCAATAGCAAGAAATAATCAATTGCACAGTATTGTGCAAAAGAAGATACTTCGTATAAATTGCTTATTTCTTGATCAATTTCAATGGGGTTTTATTCTTGAATTCTTGGGGTTCTTTAATATGCTGAATCTAACCCTGTATTAAGTTTTTGGATTTTGGGCCCCGTTTTTAAATTGGTCCACATTGAGGTCCAAAGGGTCCAAAATTTAACTTTGTTTGATTTCATCAAAAATTGAATTATTGGGGTTCTTTGATATGCCGAATCTAACCGTGTATTTAGATTCTTAATTTTTGGTTCTGTTTTCAAATTGGTCTACATAAAGGTCCAAAGGGTCCAAAATTAAACTTAGTTTGATTTCAACAAAAATTGAATATATGGGGTTCTTTGATATGCTGAATCTAACCATGTATTTAGATTTTTGATTATGGGCCCAGTTTTCAAGTTGGTCCAAATCGGGGTCCAAAATTAAACTTTGTTTGATTTCAACAAAAATTGAATATATGGGGTTCTTTGATATGCTGAATCTAACCATGTATTTAGATTTTTGATTATGGGCCCAGTTTTCAAGTTGGTCCAAATTGGGGTCCAAAATTAAACTTTGTTTGATTTCAACAAAAATTGAATATATGGGGTTCTTTGATATGCTGAATCTAACCATGTATTTAGATTTTTGATTGTTGGGCCCCGTTATCAACTTTGTCCACATTGAGATCAAAAGGGTCCAAAATTAAACTTTGTTTGATTTCATCAAAAATTGAATATATGGGGTTCTTTGATATGCTGAATCTAACCATGTATTTAGATTTTTGATTATGGGCCCAGTTTTCAAGTTGGTCCAAATCGGGGTCCAAAATTAAACTTTGTTTGATTTCAACAAAAATTGAATATATGGGGTTCTTTGATATGCTGAATCTAACCATGTATTTAGATTTTTGATTATGGGCCCAGTTTTCAAGTTGGTCCAAATCGGGGTCCAAAATTAAACTTTGTTTGATTTCAACAAAAATTGAATATATGGGGTTCTTTGATATGCTGAATCTAACCATGTATTTAGATTTTTGATTATGGGCCCAGTTTTCAAGTTGGTCCAAATTGGGGTCCAAAATTAAACTTTGTTTGATTTCAACAAAAATTGAATATATGGGGTTCTTTGATATGCTGAATCTAACCATGTATTTAGATTTTTGATTATGGGCCCAGTTTTCAAGTTGGTCCAAATCGGGGTCCAAAATTAAACTTTGTTTGATTTCAACAAAAATTGAATATATGGGGTTCTGTAATATGCTGAATCTAACCGTGTATTAAGTTTTTGGATTTTGGGCCCCGTTTTTAAATTGGTCCACATTGAAGTCCAAAGGGTCCAAAATTTAACTTTGTTTGATTTCATCAAAAATTGAATTATTGGGGTTCTTTGATATGCCGAATCTAACCGTGTATTTAGATTCTTAATTTTTGGTTCCGTTTTCAAATTGGTCTACATAAAGGTCCAAAGGGTCCAAAATTAAACTTAGTTTGATTTTAACAAAAATTGAATTTTTAGGGTTTTTTGATATGCTGAATCTAAACATGTATTTAGATTTTTGATTATGGGCCCAGTTTTCAAGTTGGTCCAAATCGGGGTCCAAAATTAAACTTTGTTTGATTTCAACAAAAATTGAATATATGGGGTTCTTTGATATGCTGAATCTAACCATGTATTTAGATTTTTGATTTTTGGGCCCTGTTATCATTTTTGTCCACATTGAGATCAAAAGGGTCCAAAATTAAACTTTGTTTGATTTCATCAAAAATTGAATTCTTGGGGTTCTTTGATATGCTGAATCTAACCATGTATTTAGATTTTGGATATTGGACCATAATAGGTGAATGTCCAATTTAAAATTTTTAAGTTCTTAGACCACATTCATTCTGTGTCAGAAACCTATGCTGTGTCAAATATTTAATCACAATCCAAATTCAGAGCTGTATCAAGCTTGAATGTTGTGTCCATACTTGCCCCAACTGTTCAGGGTTCGACCTCTGCAGTCGTATCAAGCTGCGCCCTGCGGAGCATTTTATTAATTTAATATTGCGTAGCCTTACATCTTAATATGCCACCTCAATCATCCATGGCTTTGTCATACTTTGTCATACTTTAAACGAAATGCAGACTTAAAAATGGTGAAATGCAAATCAACATGAATGGAACTAATGCATACTGGGTTGCCTAATCATCTCAAATTGAACACTCCACATTATCTTCTGAGATATCAGAGAAGATTAAACAATCAACGGTTTCAGACATTGTCATTTCGACAAAATCAAGATTTTCATCTTCTCAATTTGAAGTTATTTCAAACGTCATAGTAAATACGGAAGTATTGGATTGATAAAAGTAAAACTTTATTAGGAATGCTCAAAGCTAAGCCTTATAAATCCCACGGATGAACTTCAAGTAATCCTATCATTAAAACGCACATTTATAGGGAACTATTGATAAGACCTTTACATGTCACCTTAACTACCGGTTAACAAGTTAATCGGTCGAAAGATTATCTGAGTAACCCGTTAGGCAAAACTGTTCGATTTGACAACATTAATTATAACTATTCACTAATTACCTTGTTAATTTTACCCCAGAAAGGTTGAATCCAGCTTAGCTTGACATACTATTTTATGTCTTGAGTTATAAAATTTGCCTTTTGCAAAAATCAATTTTCCTCTGTATTTATATCTATTGGAGAGATAAAGTCCCTAGACTTTTTGTAATCATTTAATTTTGTTGTAACATAAAGTCTATTTTCCACCTGGGACTGCACAAAATGTAAACAACTGTCAACATTGTCATCTTTCTCCTTATCTTCCTCCAAGGAGCACATTAACTATAGCTGATTTCTTATTATAGTTGGATTTTATGAAATTCATTTATAAAACTATTGTGAATGAAACAATTAGAGGGTATTGCTGTTTTTTATGCAGATACTTTATGTTACAAAGTTTCCTTCTGTCATATGGCCTTTGTCTTTGACCTCATTTACATGGTTCAGCGACTGCTTAAAAAATAAGTATAGGTTTTTTGTCATGTGAATTTCTCACTTATTATGCCCCCGCCTTAGCAGAGGGGGCATTAAGTTTAACCCTTGTCCGTCTGTATGTCCGTACGTCCCAAAATTGGTTTTCCGTTCTCTAACTTTAGTTTGCCTCAACCAAATGTTATGAAACTTGTACACAATGCTTGTTACCATTTTTTTTGTTGGAAATTTTTAAAGTCTTTGGTTTGACCCAGAAGGGATTCAACCCCTAAACCTCCTGCACTCGATGCCTGTAATATACCACTAGACCTATGAGGCAGTTGACTTCTATTCGCACTCCATTCATGCTTATTTTATCTATAAAGGCAGTTCAAAAGGAAGATTTTGTATTAACTTAGGAAAACCCTCATTTTGTCTATAAATTTTAGAAAAAATTGATTTCTACAGGAAAACATACATTTTGCTTAACAGAATAGCCAAAACTTTCGAGATCAACTTTGCTTAATATATTCACTTCATTTAATATGCAACTATTTTTTCATTGTAGGAATCCGAGGTTCCACAGTGTAGTATTTGTATGGAAAGAGAACGTAATGCTTATATGGACCCATGTGGTCACACACTATGTATGGTGTGTGCTACTGAAGTTATGTGTCGCAACAGAAAATGTCCAGTGTGTCGAAAATACATATCTAAAACCGGAGAACTTTATTTCAATTGATTAAGGAGAAAAGGTACGTTTTGGGGCAAAAATTGTCCTATATTGAATTCTTTTTTTCAAAAGTAAAAGTTCCAATGTTAATCTCTGAATTTTTTAAGCTATCCTTAATATCTTGCAACACCTTGGTTTTTATATGCCCCCACTGTTGTCGACGGGGGCATTAAGTGTAACCCTTGACCGCTGTCTTTCCATCCCCCGTCTTTTTGTCCTTCTGTCTTTACGTCTGTCGGTCCTATTTTTGTTGCAAAGCTTGAGGGGGGGATTCATGTCCTTTGACATATTCTTCTTTTATTTTGTAAATCTTTATGAAAACTTTTTCTCAGCAACTACTTTAATTCTTGGTATTTTAAAAAGCTTTCATGTAAACATGTCTTAAGGAGATGTAGGGAGATATACAATGTGACAGCAGCCAAACAATGCTAAAAAGGCATCTTTATTAGTAGGTCACCATAATGTCTTGAACTATAGACAGTTGTTGATAGGATAGGACAAGCTTCAAAATGTCTACATGGCCTGGAATCTAGAAAATATGATGATGATGATGAAGGGTATTTGTAATCTAGAAACGAAGTGATAATGGAATTTAACAGACAAACTAACTACTGTTGTGTCTGTCTTGTTTTGAAAGTGTTGTAATTTATTATTCATGTATATTGTTGATACATTATAACTTTCATTTATTTCATATGAAAATTTCTGAGAAATTTTTTTTCAAGAGAAAAGTTTCAAATATCTTCAAATGTAATTTAAAAACAAGTACAGGTACACAGAATCATCTTTACTTTGCTATAGTTTTGATGTACTAAACAGTATCTTTTGAAAAAAGTTTTGTTTTTAATTTTATCAAAATGTTATTTAAAATTCAACAAAGTGCTTATAAATGTTTTCTTGAATTTTGAGAGGAATGGCACAGAGCTCACACATCACTTGCACATATTTCTCAAACAAATAGTTCATATTCATCTCTTGTTCTAATTATGCCCCCGCCGTAGCGGAGGGGGCATTAAGTTTTACCCTTGTCTGTCTGTACGTACGTCCATCCGTACGTCCCAAAACTGGTTTCCTTTTTCTAACTTTAGTTTGCCTCAACCAAATGTTATGAAACTTATACACAATGCTTATTACCACAAAACACAGATCAATTTTGAATTTTGGTGGCGTCACTTTTACCGTTCTAGAGTTAATGCCCTTTACAAATGGAAAAATTGCTGAATTTTTCGTTTTTGTTCTCTAACTTAAGTTTGCCCGAACTAAATGTTATGAAACTTATACACAATACTTATTACCACAAGATCAAGTTTGAATTTTTTTTGTTTTAGTATTCAATTCTGCAGTACTGGTACGTTAATTCAGCCAGAAACATCTGTTTTACAAATCCTGTTTATTTGACAATGTTTGCACTAAATAATGATATCATATGTATATAGAATGTGATCTAAATTAATAGGTGAAATTTCTTGATGTTTAAAAACATGGTTTTTTATGCCCCCACCATCACAGGAGGGGTCATTATGTGTTAACCTTGTCCCTCCGTCCATATGTCCCAAAACTGGTTTCCGTTCTCTAACTTTAGTTTGCCTTAACTAAATGTTATAAAACTTTTACACAATATAAAAAAGAAGATGTGGTATGATTGCCATTGAGACAACTCTCCACAAGATACCAAATGACACAGAAATTAACAACTTTAGGTCATAGTAAAGCCTACAACAATGAGCAAAGCCCATACTGCATAGTCAACTATTAAAGGCCCCGAAATGACAAATGTAAAACAATTCAAACGAGAAAACTAACGGCCTAAATTATGTACAAACTAAAGAACGAAAAACAAATATGTTACACAGCAACAAACTACAACCATTGAATCACAGGCTCCTGACTTGGGACAGGCGAATACAGAATGTGGGGGGTTAAACTAGTTGAATATTATCACAAAACACATATCAAGTTTGAATTTGGATGGCTTCACCTGTACCGTTCTTGAGTAATGCCCTTTTATATTTTTCATTTCCAGTCTCTAACTTTAGTTTGCCCCAACTAAATGTTAAGAAACTTTTATACAATGCTTATTATCACAAAACACAGATCAAGTTTGAATTTGGATGGCTTCACATATACCGCTCTTGAGTAATGCCTTTTTATGTTTTTCGTTTCCATTCTCTAACTTTAGTTTACCTCGACCAAATGTTATGAAACATACAAAATGGGGCATCATCTGTGTCCTATGGACACATTTTCCATTTATTCAAATTTATGATTCAGATTGGTATATTGTTGCAATTAATTTTTTCACATATTTACAGGGCCAAATATAACTTATCCAAGCCTTCTCCTGGTGTGTATTTTCTTCATTCTTCGTGTGATAATATCAGGATGTCCAAAGATTGAATGCACAAAGTATGAATGTGTGAAGATGACATCAATTTGAAAGAAGATAGAAACTAACACTTATAGTATATATGTATTTGGATATCAAAGTTATTCCAAAGCGGGATTTCCAGATCTGACATATTTAATTTATCTTCAAGACAAGTTTGATATGTTTTATACTGTACATGTATGTCTAGAATATAACTGATCCAGTTGAAATAGGAAAGAAATAAGCATTTATTGTCGTTATCTGTTCGAACATCAGTCATTCAGAATGTTTTGTTGCTGCTCTTAAAGATGTTTTACTAGGCCAAAATTGCAATAGAAATCTGATGGTTTCTTACCAGACCAAATATGCAAAAGAAATCTGGTGGTTTCTTTCCAGACCAAAATGCAGTAGAAATCTAATGGTTTCTTACCAGGCTAAATTGCTGTAGAAATCTAATGGTTTCTTACCAGGCTAAATTGCAGTAGATATCTGATGGTTTCTAAACAGGCCAAATTGAAGAAGAAATCTGGTGGTTTCTTACCAGACCAAGATGCAGTAGAAATCTGATGGTTTCTCACCAGGCCAAAATGCAGTAGAAATCTGTTATCTTTTGAGTCACTGCTATCAGCAAAATTTTTAGAAACAAAAAAAAATGCAGTGCTCAGTATAAAAGGTAAATAGTTACTGTGGATACATTATAATTCTTGGGGTACTAATTTTCAAGCATTTTCTTTGAAAATGTTAACCTTGAAATTAACTGTTCAATGAAATAAAAAATTTTTTTTAGACTTGTTTGAAAAATTAGTTAAAAGTACCAAATAAAATATCCAAGAAAATGCGAGTTTTTTCTCAAGCAACAAAATTTAGTTCCCACGAAAAATAGATGGATCCCCAGTATTTGTGGAAAGGTGTACAATGAGGAATTCCTAATTCCAAATGTTCAATAAGGCCAAACAAAAAATATATGTCTCTTTTAGGGTTATATCATCTAAAAAAATAGGGTAGGTAGATCGGTATCTTCATTTTATTTTTTTTTCAGTTTTATTTTTTGCAACATGATTTTGAGTAATGTGGTCTGTTTTTCATGGTCCAAGTTGACCATGGGCTTAATTAATCCGTATTTTAAATGATTGGTTTTGTTGGAAATAAAATGGCGGCAAGGTTCACTTAATTTTTCCTTTCACAACGGGAATTAAAATAGCTTAGGGTCAGTGATTTACGGATTTCAAATTAGGCATGGTCCGGGTAACCTTAAACAGACATATATTTTTTTTTGGCCTAAATGGAAATTGTCTTGGTTATGTAAAGAGATATATTACCACCAATTAAATAAAAGTTGCTTGTTTCCATAGAATAATGTTTTTCTATTTTATTTTGTTAGGAAGAGGTAATATGCTTTCTTCGAGAAACATAGACAAAAAATATGTGAAGAAGTACTTCACTTGTTTATCACAAAAGTATGATTTAAACAGCAATAAAACATGAAACATAATTCAATATACCACAGAACATTACTTATATCACATTCATCTGAAAGCAGTTTATCAGACAATCTCACTTTGTTTTCAATATGTAATGGTCTGGAATGGGTTAACAGAATAGAGAATAATGGCCAAAAAAAACAAAGGATAGAGAAAAAATGAGATAAAAAAAAAGATTAGAGAATAATGGGGCCAAATTGTAAAGAATAGAGAATTATAGGCAATAAACACGATAAAAATGAAGAATAGAGAAAACTGGTCCAAAAAATAAAGAATACTGATACAGAAATGAAGACCCCTAATCCAGACCTTCATATGTCACTCAAAGCACACAGTTCAATATATAACTACATTCCTGGAAACACAGATTAGTACACAACATTTACATCATACACAAGGCATTCCTATTGGTAGTAGTTGGTTGAAGAATGTTACATTGGTTGCATGCATGCTGTTGTAAGAAGTTGAAAGAATGTTGCTAACATTTTTGAAAATAATCTTAACGTACTACTAGAGGGGTGTTTAATGACCTTGACTACCCATCAGGGTCTTGCATGGTCTTAAATTTGAACACTCATTTTTTGAATACATTTGTTTATTTTTATTTGACTTTTTTTATGGCATTTATGACTTTTGTTAAAACAGTTTTGTGCTATACTATAAAGGACAAAAGGGACCAACACACTTGAATTTTTAAAAACTTCATTATTTCATGAATATTATATCAGTTATTAGAAAGAGATGTGGGGTCAAGGTCAATATAACAGCAATCTAACAAAAAAAATAAAAATAAATAAAATATGTAATAATATTTTTAGCAAAAGTATTTTCTTTTTAGGTTTTATTAAAACTTTGTAGCACCAAAATTAAAAATAATGCTATATTTTGCTGCATTTCAAATGTAATGTTTAAAAATAAAACCTTCCCAGTATGTTTAAAAGTGTCTGCTTCTTAGTTATGTAAAGACAGTCAAATGAAGACTATATTGTAAACGATTTTATTTTTGTTAAATGCTATGCAACAGAGATCAGGGATCTGGTCTACTAAAATTATTCATTTTTTCTCAAATCTGAAAAATGATAGAATTTTACATTACATCAATGTTACAGATTAAATTGTGAGACGGACAGTAATTCAGAAATTTACATAACAAATACCATTCATTTTCGGTGATAAATTATTTGTTTCAAAAAAATGGTAGACTGACTAGTAACCTATTATTCTGCAGTATTAGTGGCAATTACAAAATTATAAAAGTATCAATTTTTTTTACACCAGATGCACATTTTGACAATACATGTCTCTTCAGTGATGCTCAAAGCCAAAATGTTTGAAAATTAAAATCTTTTTTAAAAAAATGAAGAGCTCAGGACAAAACTATCTAGATATAAATGGGATTCTCCAAATGTTTTAGTGTAAAATTGGAAATCTTTTCCTGAAAACAAGTCTTCCGACACTGAGGTAAAATCTCCTATTTGTGAGATAAAAGGTTACCTTATTTTGTGCCATTATATCATTACAAGTAGTTGTTTTTCCTGTTCAAAAAAATGTTTATCAATGAATATTTGTACCATGTAGAGTTCTCTAGCTACCTGATATTTTGTTTCATATTGTTACTTTGGATTCATTATTGTTCGTAGGATACTAATTTTTGTGTGTAGACTTCTTGTGTACAAGCAATCTTGAATTGAAGTATTCAAAGAAGAACACATTTCTATAGGCTTGTATGCAGACTTTTTCAAAACCATTAACTGAAATATCCATGAAAACATTTTTTTTTTCATGATTGACAAAAATTGGTATCAACGAAAATGAATGAATCCACAGTAATACATTTATCATTTATTTATTTGATGATGATTGTAGAAATATGTTGAATATGAATGATTAAAAAAAAAAACTAAAATAAAAAAAAACATGAGATAGCCCCAAATCATCTTTTGTCAGAAGAAGATCTCCTATGTTGCAGGATTTAAAGGTTGAATTCTATGCTGCTGTATTAAGTTTTAATCAATTATTACTTTAAACTGTGATGTTTATATTTATACTTTATTTTTGTACAAAAAGCAATAAATTATTTATATTTTTTTCAGAGTTGTATTGTTATATCTTTTCCATTTTCTGTGAGATTGATGTTAGTGGACATTATTCACATCAGACCTAATTTTGTTTGCTCTTTGGGTTTTATATGACCAATTTTGAAGAGAATCTGATAAATTGCCATCAAATTTATTTGAAAATGCATTAAGGTGGAGGCCATTATTTGTCTCCAGAAATTGCACATAAGATAATGATTTTCAATCCTTTCAAAACAATATTAGTTTTATTGATCATTATAAAAGAGGATGATATATTTTGGACACTTCAGTTCTGAAATGTCACTTGTGATATCAGTTTGTTGTCATAAACATGTTGAATGTATAGTACCCCAGTAATTGCCTCTTTAAACTTACTGTAAAGCAAAAGGATTTTGAGGCAAGGTTTTTTTACAAGATATTTTATAAAAATATATATTAGATATACGAAGATGTGGTATGAGTGTCACTGAGATAACTCTCCATCCAAGTCACAATTTGTAAAAAGTAAACCATTATAGGTCAGCACGGAGCCTTGGCTCACACCGAACAGCAAGCTTTGAAGGGCCCAAAAAAATTACTAGTGTGAAACCATTTAAACAGGAAAACCAACAGTCTAATCTATTTAAAATTGAGAAACGATAAACACTTATGAACCACATCAACAAACGACAACCTTTGTATAAGACATTTTGTAGCATCTCTCCATTACGCCACCAGAGACCAAAAGACGGCATAGATGTCAAGATTTATAGGTCAACGTACCGCCTTCAACAATATTAAATATCTACTACTTTCCAGTATGTTCTTTTTTGTCCAGGCCCGATTTGGTGGTGCTACGTCTTACAAAGTCTATCCAAATTACTTTTGCAAATTCCGCTCTAGCTTGTGCTAGTGGCCGTCTTAAACTTGCCGTGAGGAGAGGGTTTTTTTTGCTCCGTGTTGAAGGCCTCAGTGTGACTAGGAGATGAAGAACAGCAATAAAAGCGCTGTTCCTTTGCTTTTTGTGTGTATTTTGCTGTTCATGTACTGATTTTGTGTCATGGATGAATACCCCATATCCTTTGTTTTTCTATAAGAATTTCAGTTGAAAGTGCTTAACTCATCAGATCGACACGAAGCAGAAAACATCTAACGAAAACACAGACCGGATGTGGCAAGGTATTTATACATCACACAACAAAAAAGACACCAAGTACAGATCTGAGAGAACTCGCATTTACTGACAGGTAGTTCAAAGCCAATTACAACTAATAGAAAATCATGTATCAAGACTTAAATATCAATCAATACACACCCAACATCTAATGGATTTAGTGTAAAGACGTCATTAACAGTCCGAGAAAAACATGAACTTGTACAATGCTTAGATACAGGTATCGACAGATTGTTGAACCGTGAATGTGCATACGTATATAACAATACTATTTAGTATGGTTTACATTTACTGATAACAGAACAGCAAAATTCATAACTTAATACTATATCAGTAATACATAGATTACGTTCATCGAAACCCAAAACGTCCATACAATATAGACAAGGGCATAGCGAACCAGTTGTGATATATAAACACCCTAAGATGGTACCAATAGGAACATCACCGTTTGTGTTTAAGTGTATGGATCTCTCTAAAATTATACCACAAGTTTCCATTCCACAAAGGGATGGTTAGGATTTGCTTTTGGGGGTAATGGCTCAAACCGTTTAGGAATTAGGGGCAAAAAAGTGGGAAAAACAAGGGTGTCCTGGTTAATGGACAAAACTTTGGTACAAAACATAATTTAAAGCAATGTAAGGGAGGTAATTCAAACTTATCATTTGAATTACCTCCCTTATACTGCTTTTGAATTATGTATAAAGAAATGGGTAATGGACAATTACTTAAGACAATTTAAAAGCAGTGTAAGGGAGGTAAACCAAACACAACGTTTTGATTACCTCCCTTACACTGCTTCTAAATCATGTATAAAGAAATGCATATTTATAAAGGAAGACCAGTAAAAATAAATGCAAATGTTGGATTTTTTTTTTACAAAAAAGTCCATATGAAAGATTTGTCACCATATTTTAAATTCTATTATAAAATAGATTAAGTTAGCACTATGGTAAATTTAAATGGGTAATTATGGTTGCAAACTCCATTGGAAATTTGAATTGAGATTATGACCATATCTTGAGGGAAAGAATTTTTTGGGGGGAAAAGGGGGGGGGGGGGGAGTAAAAAGAAAATGTGGAGGGAGGGTCAATTTTTTCTCATTACAGATTATAGAAATTAAAAAGAAAAATGCTTCAAATATTATTTTTTTGGGTGGGGGGGGGTGGGGGGTCAATACGCAACAGCAAAGTGTATTGCACAAAAGCAAAACATTGAATATAAATTCAAATCATATAACCAATTCTAAGTTCTTTGACTACTGTTATTCTGTGTCAGAAACCTATTATGTGTCAAATATTTAATTACAATCCAAATTCAGACCAGTATCAAGCGCGAATATTGTGTCTTTTTTTGCCCTAACTGTTCAGGGTTGGACCTCTGCGGTCGTATCTAGCTGCGCTCCGCGAAGCAATTTATTTTTATACATTTTCACTAGTATCCTATTGTGCTAACATCACCGTCCGAAAAAAAATGAATATTAACAATAGGGAATATCACGCCAAGCATTATAATTATAATTAAAAACTAATTGTTTAGAGAACAACTGAAGGTCTTTCCATATTACATTTCTAAATAACTGATAAGAAGCTACTTTTGGTTTACTCAAGGTTACTATTGGCGTCCAATCATAGGTTTTTTCATACTGATTCAAAAAAATATATGGTTTTTATATACTTTTGACTTAAATATGGGAGATAATTTGCTACTTCCGGTTAAAAAAATGTCATTTACAGACTGATATAATAGCTTTCGTTGCACTGATTCCAAAAATATATGGTTTTATATACTTTTGTCTTAAATATGGGAGATAATTTGCTACTTCCGGTTAAGAAAATGTCATTTTCGGTTTCATAACTATGCTCAAATTCCACTGATTCCGAAAATATATTGTTTCTTACATTTCTTTTAAATAAGGGAGATAATTAGCTACCTCCGTTTTAAAGATGGCGACTTCCGGTGTCATTAAATGGTTATTGTATGCTGATTTTAAAAACATATGGTTTATAAGTATTTTTTCCTTTAATTAATGCAAAAATAGATACTTCCGATTTGCACAAGGTCACTTCCGGTTGATATTTTTCAAGGCCATGTGTCACCTTACCCTTTGCAAAAGACACTGTGGCTTTATCATGTACCAAAAATGAAGTTATATTCGATTTACCTTAAATTTTAACATTTAAGGGGCAATAACTCCAATAAGATATCATCAGATCGCTTTTAACTAAATGTACCATTTGTTCGTCTCAACAACCCAAATATTAAGCATTAGTTCTTTTATATGTAGCTTTTATTGTATACGATAAGATGCACAAACAAGCAAAGGGCAAAATTTAGAAAATGATCTTAAACTTTGACTTTGACACCATTTTCTTTTTGGTGGATCAAGGATCTCAAATCAAGATACCTAGGTCTTTATCACTTACGGTTCATGAGTTACATTTACATATCACTAATGTCAAATACAAAAGGGAAAATAACTCTCATATGGAGTCTCAGCAAAAACAAAATTTGGCAGAAGAAAAAATAAATTATAATCAGAACAAATACAATAGGTCTTTCCATAGAAAAGTGGAAAGACCTAATAATCAGAAGAAATACAATAGGTCTTTCCACAGAAAAGTGGAAAGACCTAATTACGGTTAAGGATTCACTGACCTAAAAGTGTGATAGTGCATATGGCATATCATTGAAAAGTTCACATCATAATGAACATTCCTGAAGTAAGTTGCAAGTTGATGAGACTACAACTTTTTAGCTCACCGTTCCAAAGGAACTGTGAGCTTTTGCCATCACTTGGCGTCCGTCGTCGTCTATAAACTATTTCAAACATCTTCTCCTCTGAAACTACTGAACCAATTCCAACCAAACTTAAGCTAGGGTATCTAGAATAAAGTTTGTGTTTTATTTACTGTTTCGTCAAATAACATGGCCGCCATGGCTAAAAATAGAACATAGGGGTAAAATGCAGTTTTTGGCTTATATCTCAAAAACCAAGCATTTAGAGCAAATCTGACATGGGGTTAAAGTGTTCATTAGGTGAAGTTCTATCAGCCCTGAAATTTTCAGTTGAATCTGATAACCCATTGTTGGGTTGCTGCCACTAAATTGGTAATTTTAAGGAAATTTTTTCTTGAATATTATTAATGATAAAGATAAACTGTGAACAGCAAAAATGTCCAGCAAGGTAAGATCTACAAATAAGTTCGTATGATCAAAATTGTCAATTGAACCCTCAAGGAGTAATTGCCCTTTAAGGACAATTTTACACAATTTGTTTATCATGTTTTCTAACTTTTAAAAAATCTTCTCCTCTGAAACTACTGAACCAATTCCAACCAAACTTGAGCTGAATGATTCTAAGGGTATCTAGAATAAAGTTTGTGTTTTATTTTCTGTTTCGTAGAACAACATGGCCGCCATGGCTAAAAATAGAACGTAGGGGTAAAATGCAATTTTTGGCTTATATCTCAAAAACCAAAGCATTTAGAGCTAAACTGATGGAGGTAAAAATGTTTATTAGGCCAAGTTCTGTCAGTCCTGAAATTTTCAGATGAATCTAACAACCCATTGTTGGATTGCTGCCATTTAATTGGTAATTTTAAGGAAATTTTGCAGATTTTGGTTATTATCTTGAATATTATTAATGATAAAGATAAACTGTAAACAGCAAAAATGTTCAGCAAAGTAAGATCTAAAAATAAGTTCGATGACCAAAGTTGTCAATTGTCCCCTTAAGGAGTTATTGCCCTTTAAAATCATGTGTTTACAATTTGTTCATTAAGTTTGCTTACTTTAAAAAATCTTCTCCTTTGAAACTGCTGAATCAATTTCAGCCAAACTTGGGCTGAATGAGTTTCAGAGTATCTAGTATAAATTTTGTTTTTTATTTTTCTTGTACATCAAGAAACATAGCTACTATGGCTAAAATGAAACATAGGGGTAAAATGCATTTCTTTGATTTTGAAGAAAATATGACAGATACAAAGAATATTTCAATGGAAGTTTTTAAGCCATTCATTAATATATATTGAAAAGCAAAAATAATCATTGATGAAAGATATAAGCAAAAAATTACAGGTGAGCGATTCAGGCTCTTGAGAGCCTCTTGTTTTATGTAAAATTGCTTTCACCAAAAACTCCGACATGAAATGGGACGGACGGACGGACAGACGAACAAATGGTTAAATTGGGATGATGACAGCATGATAAGACATATTTTTGTTAAGACATTCACGCGTTCTAATTTGCGTAGACGAACACAACGTATAGTACAGATTCTTTCATAATATTATACAAGGTCCCAGCAATAAAGATCAATAAATTGTAAATCAACGAGTAATTGTTGTAGACTTGGTAAAGATGAACAAAACTGAAAAGCCAAAATAAGTAATTTTTCTACCTTACCAAATTACTCTTAACGAATTTCTCAATGTGAACGGTAAAATATGTACGTAAATCAGTGGCAAAAGACATCAAAGGGATATTCAAAGTTAAAAGTTGCAAACAAAGTGACAATAAAAACTATCAATAAACAAACAACTGTTTACCAAACACAACGTAGAAAACTAAAGACTTAGCAAAAAAAAAAAAACACCCAGAAACGGGGGTTCCGCAATGGTAAGCAGATCTTGCTCCGCATCATGTAAAAAGATTTGTATTGTCTCATTATATACACATCCTAGACATGTGACACACGTCGTGTTACCCATGTGAGTTCAACCCCGGTGATTAGTTTAATTCAGCAGTTCACATTCCGAGGCAAAGAGGACGGGATTATGGTTACGACAATCGGAACAAATCAGCCGTCATCTGTGAAACAGATATTCAATAACGGTCAACCAACTCGTGATGGCGTCCGAAATTTTCGAAGGGAAGATTTCAACTTGACTACTTGATACTCATAGTTTAATAGCTTCCTTGGAATATCATGCAATTGAAATATCGTACCAATTCGGAGATGTTCTCCATATTCAGGCGCTACTGGAATGGTGCTACATAAAAATGCGCAATTAAACAGATTTTATGGAAATTTGGCAAGCAACTTTATATAAAAGTAAGGAGATGTGATGTGATTGCCCAATAAGACAACTATCCCAAAGTTCAAATGAAGTGGGTGTTAGCAGTTATAGAAATAATTAAGAATAGAATAAACGTAATGTCGCGTAGAATATTAAATAATTTGACTTTTAATAATTTTCTGCTTTTTCTAAAAATCATGTCCTACGAATTTGGTATAAATGTGATAAGTTAAAGCTGCTAAAAATTTTCGTTGTACACTTTAATCACCGAATTTATATATGACTCCGTTTACAAAGCGAAAGTAGAGCGTCATGTTAGAATAGCAAATAATGAATTTACGTACAGTACCGTCTGTTGAATGTGACCAACTTGCACAGTATATTCGATAAATCGAATGGAGTGTGCTGGTTTTGTCCAGAATAAATCGAATGGAGTGTGCTGGTTTTGTCCAGAATAAATCGAATGGAGTGTGCTGGTTTTGTCCAGAACATTGGTGTGTTGTAACTGACTAGAACAGTATATATTTGACGTAAAACAAATAACATTGCATTAATTGTTCGCTATATAGTTTTTATGGTTTTGAATTAAAACGCAATACAATAACATTTTCGGGAAATTATTTGAATCACTATACAAAGGTACGTATCATATGTTTGCTTAGACTTTTGGGAGGTTTAAAAAGAAAGAACTAAAAAGTGATTGTTCATGCTTTATAGTCGCATTTCTACCCCTTACACATAAGTATATAAAATGTTAGATCTCTTACTTTTGATTTTCGATCTTTACTATTGAAGAGATCTGTTTCGGTTAATTAAAAAAGAAGTTTTATCAACTAATTTTATTGTTATTCTTGTATATTAAAACTTTTTTTTTAATTCCAAACAAATGATAAATTAATACATAAAATGACAAAAATGGTCTGCAAAGATATACCGTTGTTTATTAATTTTTTGATTATATAAAATACAGACAGATTTTCTGAAAACGTCCGACAACAATTAATCAATATATTGTGACGAAAAGTTGATTATAGAACTGAACTAAAGTGTGTATCCGTGTGTTGGTGTTTGTGCTGTGTTGTGTGTATAAGTTTCAGGTCGTGCCTTTCACTCGTACACGGACGACAGATGCCAATGATACACGTTTACAGGATTACCCTTATTCAACGGGGAGCGTGATATAGGGAAGCCTGGTCACATAAATAAAATGGATCCTGGTGTAGTTTGAACGAAGTCTTGCAGCTGAACATAAACACAAAGTCGATTAAAAGTTCAATACTGTTTTATTCAAAATCCAAAGTAACAGTAATAAAATTTACAACACCTAAACTGCAGGCTCAACAATACGGTAGCATAATCCTAAATCTCCTATGTACACTTCTCTCGTACACAAAATCGTAACTCCCTTCTCTACAGCTATTTCTCTCTTTTATACCACTCTATTTGCCCTAGTAGCCTGATTACAAATATGGTTAAATGACTCCTCACAAAGAAATAATCGACCGGAGCTAGGGCAACCGGAGCCCGGAACCCCGGAGCAGAGGTCAACCGGAGCCAGGAGCTGAGGTCAACCGGAGCACCTGTATAACCAGAGCAACGGGGCATCAGATTAGCATGATTAATTTGACATTTAACAAATAAACTCTTATTGAAGGCGATAAAAATAGATTGTAATGAATGACTTAACAACGGTAAAAGAGAATAAGTAATCTTATACAATAATAATGAAACCGTTACATATAAAAAAAAGTTACAATATTGCTATTGTATCCAATTCAAATGTTTTAAAGTTTGTTATTTAAATTAGTATTTAATACCTTTACTTGTTACAGGGAAGAAATATATAATAAAAATAGCCAAGACAATTGAAATTTGGATATTCAAAAGAGGATCTTTGAGAAAATTAAAGCAGCTAGATATTAAGAATTTCTAACATCAACTATACCGACGGTAAGTATAAATAAAATTAAATCAGCAGTTGTCGTAACACTGCCAATTCATTATTGGACATAGCCATTAATACGGCATGCTCGTATTTATAAATTACTTAAATCAATTTATTGTTGTCGGGTTTTTTTTTTGGTTGATTTTGGGGGTGATGGTGATGGTGGTAGTGGTGTAGGGGGCATCTTCCTTACCGTGAACAGAAACCTTATTATTTTTTATAACATACATGGTTTACATGTATTTTTAAAGTATCAATCTGCCTTAGAATCAGGCAGTGTTGAAAACATAACAATTTAACAAAAACCATTTCAAGTTGACATTAATTTATGTTCAATTTGTATAATGGTGCACGAATATACCATTCGTTTCCTTTTCCCGTTCTGACAATTCAAGATATAATTTGGTTAAAACGCAATATCTATGAACAAGTAAGGGGAGCTAACTCCGTTATTTGCTATCATTCTAACCAAAAGTTATCTAGAGATTTCTCGAATTATCAGAAGAGCAGAAACGAAAAGATTTTACCATTTCCTACTCAGGACGAGGGCAACTTTAAAATAGGATGATTAGGTCGGTGGTTTTTTTTTCGGCCATGTTTTGATTTTTTTCTTCTGAATTGCCTGATTCTTACAAAGACTGGCACTTAATAACTGTCACAGCACATTAGAATACCATTGGAATTCGTGTACTGATGACAAATTATTCCCATGGTTTGCCGGATTGAACAATTTTTAATCGACCTATCATACTTCACATGCTTCAAATATTTGGCACTATAGATAATTAAACAAATAATCTATCACTTAGGGGTATATTCTGACTATTCCTATATTCTGAATTAACTTACTCTGTCTATTTCAATATGGAAAAGTTTATTCCTGATTGTCCCAACTATTTTTTTAAATTGCAGAGTCCTGATTGTCCCACATCAACAGTGTTCAACAATGAGCAAAAAGAAGATGTTATGCATTTGACATTTCTTTGTGTTTTTCTTATTTCAGGCATATGGGTTAACTTTTTCTAAATTTTCTTTTATCATATATATGTGTTTTGATATTTTTAGTAATTTCATTTACAATTTAATATTCACGATGCTTTGAAAAAGCTTTTAAAAAATCCATATTGTTTAAAATTTGATGTCATCATTAGCCATTTCTTTTTCCGCTAAAAGTCTTTGGAAAACTTTTAATGTATTACATTGTTGAACATAAAAGGGGCGTTAACTACGAGATATATAAAAAAATAAAATACGATTTTTGTTTATGTTTAATCATTAATGAAAGTGAAATAGTGAAATAATAATTCGCTTTTAGCAGCAAGTTTGGTTCAATTTTGTAAAAAAAAAAAATATATGACCGTCGGCAGTCTTCATTGATCACCTCGATAGTTAATTAGATGGCGTCTAGTCTATAATTCACATGAAACGCTGATACATATTATCGCGCCCATGAATTGCATTGTTTATTTTAGACTTTCTATAATTTGGAGCTACGTTTAGACTTTTAGTATGTTATAAATCAAATATGAGAATTTGAGTCAAATCGTTGAACATGATATATAATGCACCTTTAAACAGTTCACTTATATTTACATTTTGTACCTATTACACATGAATTAACCCGATAAATGTTTGTACATGTATTGTATATAGACAATTGTTTAAAGTACTAATTGTTTGTTTTGTAAATTTTGAAATCGTCTTATATGTGTTTCAAAATAAGTACTTGCATTTTTGTAGACATTAGACGTCACTTTAAACACTAGAATCATGCAATTCATATGGTTAAACCTCTTAGGTAGTGCTTTGAAGAGAGTAATGCATCCAACCGAAATACAAAATGATGGATCAAAGTTTTCATGGAAAGATGGGTATATAATCATAGTAAGTGTAGTAAAAGTTATTATAAAAGTTTATTTACAATGTGTGTTTACACCGTAAACTATGAATTATCAAACATGAAAAAAAATGTTAATTCAAAATACAAAATATGCATATTTCAAAAATGTATTCATCGACAATCGTGTTCGACACCATGAAAATATCAAAATAAAATTTTGTTATCAGAAAACTACCTATGCGTCCTTGCTATAGAACAGTTACACAGACGTCAATGAGACACCAACCTGACTGAATTATCGCTATAGACATTTTGAGATAAACACAGTCTTCAACAGAAAGGAGTAGACTACAGGTGTCTATACAATATGTCAGTCTCAGAAATTATTACCAAATGATTATTTGGTGTCTAACGCCTCATTCAGTCCTATTGGCTATTTTATGGCGGCCGGATTTTTATTGGTCGGAGGAACCAGAGTGTACGGAGAGAACAACCGACCTTCTGCAAGAAAACTTGCAATTCTAGCCAATTAAGATTAGAGTCGAACGCACCTGAGGGGTTCGAACTCACGACCTTAGTGATGACATGCTAGTAATACGGTAGAGGAAGGACCAACACCACTCGGTCACCAAAGCCCCATTCTCGAAATCATTTAGATACTAATAAAATTGCAAATCAATAAAACAAGACATATCAATTTATGATACAAAGATATGACATTAACATCAATTTCTTAATATAACACGACACTTTAAGAGTTGACATAAGACCATTAGTAACAAGGTACCAAGACATTAATATGCGATGCAAAACTACATTTTTAAGATCCCAAACACTACTCTTTTTTGATATCGATAAGCGGAAAAATAAAAGGTACACAACCGAACATACAAAAAAAATGTGTTGACTTCCCCCTCCCCAACGAAAATTAGCAATAACAAAAAACAAGCTCAGGAGCAGCGATTAGACATCAGCAGAAAAATTGTAACCTTTATTAGTCATAATAAGTCTATTTAGAAAAAAAAAAAAAAAAACATATGAAGGATATTTTCTAATCTTGTTATCTTTATAAATAATAGTACCGTAACAAGCTGGATATAGACCGCTTCGTCAAAATATAAAGGTCTCATGTTTTCTCTTGATTGATCTAGTGTAAATTGAATAAATCTTGATTTTTTAAACGTAAGTAGTTTAAATCACTAAAACATGCATCTCCATCACATTGGTAAAAATGTCTTTATTTTCAGTGTGGAGTTGTTGTCTTTTACATCTTAACATATTATATTGGAGTATTAGGCAGCTCTGGGTTATTGGGAGTTATTGTAGCATGTTCCTGTTGGATCATATCAATTCGTGAAAGGTAATTTTAATTATTTTGCACGGTCTAACACCTTATAGTCTTGACTATTTAAGCTTAAAAGAAATAAGCTTATAAGTTGTAATGTTACACTACTGTTTCAGGTTAGGGAAGGTTGATGCCTGTTAAAACGTTTAAACCCGCTGCATTTGTTTGCACATGTCCTAAGTATGGAGCCTGTTGTTCAGTGGTTGTCGTTTGTTGATGTTGTTCATAAGTATTTCTCGTTTCTCGTTTTTTATATAGATTAGACCGTTGGTTTTCCTGTTTGAATTGTTTTACACTAGTCATTTTGGGGCCCTTTATAGCTTGCTGTTCGCTGTGAGTCAATGCTCCGTGTTGAAGGCCGTACTTTGTTTACTTTTACATATTGTGACTTGGAAGGAGAGTCTCATTGCCACTCATACCACATCTTCTTATTTCTATTTACATGGCATATGCCATACCAGAAGTCCATTACTACTACTCTAGTAATGGACTTCTGACTATACATATGTTTGTTTTGGCGGTATTAAGGGCGCTTGTGGCGTTAGTTCACATATTTATCTTTTATCGTCGATTGTTATGAAATTTTACAAGGACCCACCTGAAACAAAAATCTGCTTAATGTCTTGAATTCTGAAACCAAACAGATGTTAGTTCAGAACAAAATTACCAGATAAGAACAATGACTTTAATTGTGAATTTTCCCTTTCCGGTTGTAATATACCAATATATAATCTTATAATATGATACTCGGTTGATTTACTATTCAATACTCAACTTTTACAGAAATGATACAATACAACAACTAGACAAGGCAATTGACAGGATTCGCAGAGAAAATGAATATTTGAAATCACAGATCTTACAATACAGTTATTCGACAAACAAATTACAAGAAAAGATGTTGGTACAGCATCAACTTAAACAACTTGAATCTGAAAACAAATTGCATGAAGAAAAACACCTCAGTAGACAAAAGTGTGAGGAAGTTGCCAGAAATATGGGGAAATACATCACAAGGTAGGTACGCACAAGGTTGTTCACCACAACTTATAATTAACTCGCAACTGACAACAACTTAAAGGTTCCATGATGGTGATCAGAACGAAATATCGTGCTGTATTTGGGTAAAAAAAGAGGGGGAAACGCTTATGTCAATTTTCAATTACAATTTAATGTAGTCGCTTCTTCAGTCAACTCTATTTATGCATTTCAGAAACGCCCCTATCTTTGGAGATGTTGCATTGTGCATACATCTAGTATGTAAATATAAGAAGATGTGGTATGAGTGCCAATGAGACAACTCTCCATCCAAGTCAAAATTTATAAAAGTAAACCATTATAGGTCAAAGTACGGTCTTCAACACGGAGCCTTGGCTCACACCGAACAGCAAGCTATAAAGGGCTCCAAAAAATTACTAGTGAAACCATTCAAAAGGGAAAACCAACGGTCTAATCTATATAAAAAACGAGAAACGAGAAACACTTATGAACCACATCAACAAACGACAACTACTGAACATCAGATTCCTGACTTAGGACAGGTGCAAATAATTGCTGCGGGTTTAAACGTTTTAATGCTACCAAACCTTCACCCTTATCTGAAACAATAGTGTAACATCACAACATAGAAAGACACACTATAAAATATCATTTAAAATGGCTTAACTCAATCAAAAGACATATTAACACCAGTGAACATACACTGAACAAATAAATTTGATCTATGATACAATGTAAATACAAAAAAAATAAACTAAGGGAAGAATAATTAAAGTAACATGTTATACCGCTGTGAAATGTTAAACAATTTAAGAAAATCAATATGCTTGAACAAAAATATCAGCCATTTGCAATTACTGTAAACACAGGTAAATGAAAATAATTTTGTTGTTAGGTATACGTGTACAGTTCAAATGGAGAAAGGAAATATTTTTACAAAATAGATAATTTTGATGGTCATACTACGTGAAAATTTATAGTAATACCAAACACTTATCAAAGCTGGTATATAAACCAGATATAACCCTGAATAAGTAAACATTAAATAACAAAAAAGCATTACAATTAGTATCAACAGTCAAATAAACAAGAAAGTACGATTTGAGAGTACTCGCAGTTACTGACAGCTAGTTAAAAGCCAAAAACAATTAATAATAAAAAATCATGCATCAGAGACTAAAATCAACCAAAACACATCCCAGGTACTTGTATCTGATGCATCGTGTGTGAAGTCTGGTATATGGAAATGTTTCAATTTGTTTTAGAATTTCGATATATTCATGAGCCTGTTATTCCATGCAAGAATGATTGTCAACTAAATGCTTATGGGACCCAGATTTTTAACTCTTTTGTCAAAATTTGAAAAGATTTTGAATTGTTTTGTCAAATTTAAAATCTTGAAAATCATAAAAAATAAAAAAAAAAAAAAAAAAAAAGTGTATGAACTAAAACCAGGTCATTCGTCCGGTTTAATAGTTCTTAAGTCTTTTTTTCTTTTGATTCTTGAAAACCAAAACAGTATTTATGAAAGTTTGGAATGGTTTTTTTTTATATATCTTTTCAATGTCCTCTGGTTATATATGATAAGTATTGATGCTCGCAGTAACTATCTTCTAGATGTGAGGAAAAGAGGAAAGACGTAGCATTATCATTGCAGCAACAGCAGTTGGAGAATCAAAAATATAACCGCATTTGTTCCGAACTGTCGGAAAATTTGGATGTTGCTCATAACGAAATAAAATGGACAGAATCTCAGCTTCAAGCCTCCATTGCATACACACAAAGAGAAAGAAGAACACATGAAGAATATGAAAAAATGTCAAGAACTAGACTTCAAAAATTAGAAGCAGAAAAAAGAACACATGAAGAATATGAAAAAATGTCAAGAACTAGACTTCAAAAATTAGAAGCAGAAAAAAGAACACATGAAGAATATGAAAAAATGTCAAGAACTAGACTTCAAAAATTAGAAGCAGAAAAAAGAACACATGAAGAATATGAAAAAATGTCAAGAACCAGACTTCAAAAATTAGAAGCAGAAAACAGAGCCTTAAAAGATATTCAGAAGAAATATGAAGAAAACGTCATAAGGTATGTTTCGATAATTGTTTCACTTTTGTATATTTCTACTGACCTGAGATATCTGAACATATACTTTATCTTTAGGTTAACAAATGTTTTCTTTTTTTCCTCAAATTTAAGCAACAAGTCAAGTAAAAATGCTTTTGATTTTATAGAATTTTATTTTTAAAAAACAGTTTTGAGAATCAAATAAAAAAAGTATTTAATATTGTTTGTATTCCTCACATAAAATAAATTCCAAAAAGAACCTTGGAATCAGTGCCTAAAACAGATATTGCACATTTCTGGTTGAAATACCACATGAACCATTCAGCGAATGATTTATTTATTCAACTCGTATAGATGTTGTTGTACATCTGCTTTCCGTCTTTTTAGTGTAACTGTTTTATTGTTCTGATGCCAAAACATGAAAATATGGGTTGAAACAATATGTAAATCCTCCTAAATCGCTTAATGGATTTCTATGAAGGTTGCATTTTCTTTATCAATATATTTTTTAGGGTCGTCGATAAATTAAATAGATGTATGAGTTGTTTCGATTAGAAATCAACCTATAAACACGAAACAGTAGCAGACATCTAATTGTTTTATATTTTTCATGTCAGGGCCTTTTATAGCCGACTATACGGTATGTGTTTTTCTCATTGTTGAAGGCCGTACGGTTGCCTATAATTGCTTACATCCCATTATTATACAATCCTCATCAATTGCTAAGGTTAAAAGGTTAAAAGTGTACCGCGTGTAAAGAAAACCTGTAACCAAATAACTGTTAAAAATGCCAATAAAACAAGTTTTAACCTTTTTATTGTTTTCTGAATTTATAATTTAACACATTGTCGTTTGTGTATAACAAATGCTCATTGTGGATCTTTTATATTAAAAAATTCACCACAAGTATAAAAGCAAAGAAACTGCACTTTTATTGCTGTTTTTCATATCAAAGTCACAGTGAAGCATTTGAGTATGTTTGGTTTAGAAAACAATATGAAGAATTTCTTAGAAGATCAGAAATGGATATAATTGTTGTACGGTCATAATCGGTGTACGACAATTCTTATCACATTCCTTTTCTGAACATAAACAAAATGTTAGCAATAGAAAAAATGGAGAAATGCAACAGTCGGAATTATATCATTTACTCCAGTTTTTATTTTCAGACTCAAAGGTTTGCAAAACACTGTTTCGACAACATATAAGGAACTGGAAAGAATGAAAAATGAGAAATGTTCTTGGTCGGCAAAGTCAAACGAGCTAAAGCAAACAATTAAAGATATGGAGAAGGTGACTAGGAGAAACGTTTATGTTGCCAAATAGACTACGGACGGTGTACCTCCTCTTAGGAAGTTTTTTTAAGGCCCTGTATATGTCAATAGTAGATTCCCGAATTGATAAAAATGCCCCTAAGATCAAGTATGTTTTGTTTTAAATCAGGTCAAAATACTTCAAATGTCACATATAACAAACTGTGATATTACTATTAATACAGAATAACTTCTTTTTAGTACTTCATGTTATAAATAACGAAGTTACGACCCCTTAATCGTGCGTTATTTGTGTTGAAACACCAATTTTTGTCAAATATTTTCGAAGTTTATAACATTTTGTCGCATAATCTACTTTGGCCGTCATCTCTGATATAGAAAACAAATTGTGTGTAGAGATTCACCTTTGACCATGCCATTTTTGTGGTTACAGAACATTTAGGATCGTGTATTTTTCATGTTTAATCGGTAAGGCACAATCCATGAAAGCGGGGACTACTCTTTATATAAGTTTACTGTGATCAAATTGAAATCTTATATTCAAACTTTTTTTTTATAAAAAAAATAATCCTCATTGGAACTCCCCTCCCTAACAAAAGAAGATAGAATTTACATTTTGTCCTGCAAAAGCTACATATTTAGGTAAAAGATTGATATATATATATATATATATGTTGTGAACAAGCTTAAGTATCGTTTAGAATAGAAAACTCAACAAAATATTACATTCTTTTATATCAACATATATAAAAATACTTTTAAAAAAGGATAATCCGAGATGTCATGAAAACTGCTTCTTTTATGGTTTTATAATTAAGTATTGCAATACTTATTAATGCACTCTTTTTCAGTAATAAAATATTGCCTAGTTGAAAACCAATGGTAAATTTTTGTGTAGGATTATCGGCCTGTTTTCTTTTTTTGATAAGTTATTCTAAATTTAGGTGGAGTTTTTTCAATTCCAGGCACAACATGACGATTTTTACTCCAAGCGGCAAGTAGATGCCATATATAAACTCACATCAGGAAAAACTGACTATGACAGACTTGGGATTCGTCCAGGAGCAACAAAGTATATTTTAAGAATTTGTGATATAAAACCATGATAAAAAAAGCATATATCAAATTGTCAAATGTCTGAAGCTAGCTATGTATGATAATGTTTCCCCACTGGAGTTCTATGTTGCTTCAGTAGATTTCACCATTGTAAAATATTATTTATATCATTTGTCTGCCTCTTGTTACAGTGTAAACTGTCTAGAGTGTTTATAAAAGTTGAAGTTGATATAGTGGCCATTTTTGATTTAAGATCGTCAAATAAATCACATCTTATCAGTAATATATTAAAAGAAAACAAAGTGATCAATTACATTTTATAATAATTCATGATCCATTTTATTCATATTTAGTTGTTGTTTGACATTTGATTTACATGAGGGTTTGGATGGGGTCAGAACAGAGAATAATGAGTAAAAAGTGAAGTACAAAGGCAAAAAAATATAAAGAATAGAGAAAAAATCGGCCAAAAAAATAAAGAATAGAGAATAATGGAGTGCTAAAATATAAAGAATAGAGAATAACGGGTAAAAACATAAAGAATAGAGAAAAAATGACCTAAAAGAATAAAGAATACAGAATTGAAGGAACCCCCTCCCCTTTTCATCCAAATCCGCTTACATTGGTTTGATAATTTTTCTTTTACCCGACCTGATCTGAAGAAGAATTATGTAATTTCTTTTATCGTTTCTATGCGTTCTCCGATTGACAGGCATGCAGTCTTAGTATACTAAACGCTATTTCTTATCTCGATCATCAATGAGTCCGTGTTAAGATGAAAACACAACTTAGGAAAGAGTTAAGATAAATATAAGAAGATGTGATATGATTGCCAATGAAACAACTCTTCACAAGAAACCAAATGACACAGAAATTAACAACTATAGGTCACCGTACGGCCGTCAACAATAAGACCGCATTTATCATCCGTAAAGCAATTCCAATGTCATGCACAAAAAAGGTTCCAACACCAGGAGCTTGACACTACTAGTAATACAGTTGCATGAAAATTGACATGATGTTAGTCTTTTTTTCTTGATATCGGTCTATTTTACATGTGAATTAGTCAAGGATAAATGTCTGATGACGACATTTCTCGTGAAACAGTTGTATTAAGCACATTATTCTAAAAGAGTGATTATTTCAAAACAAATTAAAGAATGGTTACATGTATTCAATCTATTTGTTTTTCATTTTCAGGGCGGATGTGAAGACAGCTTACAAAAAACTATCTATATTGGTACATCCTGACAAAAACGCAGCCCCTGGAAGTGAAGATGCATTTAAAATCTTACAGAATGCAAAAAATAGCTTATTTAAAAACTGTGTTTAGCATCTGTTATTTATTGATTATCTCTCTTTTTTTCTTTTTTTTTGTATCAAAGTCTCAGTCGGATTTTTCATTTTATTTGAAAGATCTTTTTATCATGTTTATATTAAATCCGTTGTCGTTTATCGTATCTAAATAAAACAATAATAAATAGCGTTTAATGGGCTAAGCCCTTCACAACTGATTTTCACAATTTATTCTTATGTTGTGTTGTTACACCACTTTTCCAGGTTGACCACGTTGA
Source organism: Mytilus californianus (assembly GCF_021869535.1). Classification (NCBI taxonomy): domain Eukaryota; kingdom Metazoa; phylum Mollusca; class Bivalvia; order Mytilida; family Mytilidae; genus Mytilus; species Mytilus californianus. The sequence goes on along the minus strand of NW_026262582.1, from coordinate 35,275,439 downwards.
GCGCTCATAAACATGTTTAACCCTGCAACATTCTTTATTTACATTTCCCAAGTCCAAAACTTGTGATTCGGTAGTTTTCAGTTGTTGTCTGTCATATTTTATTTTTGTTTTGTCATAAACCAAGCCGCTGATTTTCTCTTTTGAATTGTTTCATATTTTGTCTTGTCAGGGTCTTTTGTAGCTGATTTTACGACATTGGTTTTGCTCATTTCTGAAGCCCAACGGTGATATATAGTTGCTTAAGTCTACATTTATTGGACTCTGTTGGATAGTTGTCAGTCTCATTGGCAATCATTTCCCCCTCTCCTTGTCAGTTTTATAATTAGAAAATTAACTATTTATCGGTTAATTGGTTATTTCTGCGGATTTTAAGGTGGGACAGACAGCGACGGTGTTAAATGTTCTTATTTAGCACATGACATAGGCAAAATCTCTTTGGTCTTACTGTGCTATAGTTTGGATAATGCACAATTAAGGTGTGCATAAACTACATCAGATATATTGCACAGTTCAAATGTACTCTTAACTTTAGGGGCGGATCCAGGATTTTTCAAAGGAAAGCATAATTCCATTTAATGGGGAAAATTCCAACCAGCGCAGCGAGTCGATTATTTTTTGGGACGATTTTATAGTATAAATGATATATTTTTCAATCAAAGGGGAACGCACGCCCTATACTCCCACCCCTGACCTTGTAATTACGACATAGTTTATTAATAAACAACTTTGTTCTAACTCCAGAATGAATCCATACTTATTTATATGATACAACAGATAAAGATAAGTCTTTCTCATATCTTGATTTACATCTAGAAATTGACAATGAAGGTCGGTTAAGAATAAAACTTTACGAATGCAAAAGAGATGATTTCAGCTTCCTAATTGTGAACTTTCCATTTCTATGTTGCAACATTCCAGTAGTGCCTTCATATGCAGTAGATATCTCAAAATTGATACGATATTCCAGAGCTTGCATTTCGTTTCATGATTTCCTTGGTAGAGGGTTGCTGCTTACAAGGAAGCTCTTAACGAAGGGTTTTAAGTGATGAAGTTTGTCTTCGACTTATGCGTTTGGATATATACCTTTTGTCTTAATTCCGCCTCTCTTTTATATGATCTTATTATGTACAGTGATTGAGTTATAAATTTACATGTAAAACAAAAGTCAATGATAAATGGATTGGCCATTAACATCCAGTGGCAAATATTACATGCTTATCAAGACGGGGGAAATGCTAGTAATGCGATAAAATTATGAACCTTGCATTGTACTGCATGGACTGTCACATCGACACTGAGTTGGATTTGTGACATGCTAGCTCACAAGATAACAGTACACAGGAAGATATGTGATCCTAACCGAACAACCTACCACGAGACCACTGACGAGTCCCAGTCATTGAAGTGATAAGTTCTATTCCCAGTTTTTTTCTTTTTCCTAAATGCTGACTAACTGTAAAGTCCATTTAACTTTACCAGTCAATGAAGCTGAAAATGAAGGTGAGAGTGACTTGCTTTTGTCTGGATGCTGAACTAAACTAATATACATAAGGCATGAACCATTTTGTTTTCTGGGGGGGGCTGGGATTCTATATCGAGAAAGAATTTTTTTTAACCATGCAAACAAAGCAAGAAAATCCAAAGCAAGAAATTTTTTTCGACATTTACATGTCATAGTTGCTGAAGATGAAGCCAGAATATTTTTTTTGGCAACTGAATGGGCCAGATTATCTCTTTTTTTTTGGTCAAAATTGAGGCCATATTATTTTTTTCTCAAAAAAATCCAGGCCACCCCAGAAAATCAAATGGTCTATGCCTAAAGAAGCAAGACCAATACAATGTCTGTACCTGTGCCACACAGTTCTGGTTTGAATAACATTATAATTATTATAATTATTTCCAACCAATCAAACTGCATGCCTGTGGTTGTTAAGAAAATTCTAAGCCAGAAACTAATAATATTAAGATTTGTATGTTGAGTTGGATTGTCTCTCTTTTTGGAAAGTTTAAAATGGGAATATTCGGGTCCCAATTGCAAAGTGGGAATAATGTTAAATGAAACTGTTAGATAATTGACATAAACTTAAGGTGCTCTGTAAAGCAGTTAATGACAAAAAATCCACACAATGGGAAACCTGAGAAAAAATTATTCAATTCTGGTCACTATACAAAGTTTATTATTTTGAAGGAAAACTGTAGATAACACAAATTTAAATACCTCTATGTGGGTCAAAAGGACGGAAGGAAAGACAGAGTCAAGCCTCTACTATACCTGAGTAAACCTGCTCTTCTGGCTATGAAGGTTTACAAAGTTACAAAGTAAGAATTTGGTGGATGATGTGGTTTTGTTGTGCTGTCCAGTATTTTTTGTGATTTCTGTTATCCTTTGTATGTGTCCCAAAAACAAAACCAATCAACATTATATATTTTTACAATAAATAAAAAATCCCCTGGTGTTAAAATTTCGACATTTGATATGAGTTATTTCCAGCCTTACTAAAAGACAATTTGAAACTTATAGGCACCAATGTTAACTCTCCTTTCTATTTTAGTTTATATATTTCTTCATAATTCCTTTAGTTCTTTTTAAAATAATTGCACATTGCATTGTATTTGCACCTGTACAACAATGTTAAGGTAGATTAACTGTATACTGGTGCCATCTTGGGTTGGAAAGTAGCAGTACACAAACGGTCTACCGTAGTTCTTTGCATAAATCTGCAAATTTTGACATATTGGCAAATTAATGTGTAAGACTGTTTATTTGAATAAAGTAAAAGGACCTTAACTTATTGGACTTTTTTTAGTTACTATATGATCCTATATCTGGGACTATTATACTATTAGTATAATAGTCCCAGCCTATATTTATGCACAATCATTCAAATTTTAAAGAAACCAAAGCCATAAACAAACTGGATGACTCATACTGTAATCGTATATTATTGCTTCCTAACAGAAGTTCCTCTGGGAACGTTGTTATAAATAATGCTATAATACATTTAAATGTCAGAAACAAATAAACCTGTAGTAATATTTCTTCCATTTGACACTGATAACATATATATAAAGGAACTTCTATTCCATGACAATAACAATATATACCTGTCTTTCAAATTAATTTTTGGTTCTATTTTTAGACCTTTACAAAGAGTCAACAGTGTAAAACCTAATTGCACTGCTACAAATGGTCACAGGTGGGTATTCATCTTATCAAGGAATTGAATATCTAAAGCAAAATCAAAAATGAGTTGATGTAAAAAAAAAACTGTTGACACAGATATGTCTTGACTGTATTCGAAAAAAGACAATCTGATGGACAGCAGCATTGCTACAGTTCAAAGTCATTGGACCATAACCTAGGGGACATGGCCTCAAAATAGTCATCAAACTGATTTGTACTGATAATAATGCCACTTTATAGAAAATATCATTGATATATCACAAGTAGTTCCTATCAAACTGACTTAATGTGAAATAGTGGTCAAACTGATATGTACTGATAGTAATGCAACTTTAAAGAAAATATCATTGATCTATCACAAGTTATTCCTATCAAACTAGCTTAAGCAGAAAACATTGAAAATTGCTTATTAATTGAAAGTCGCTGGACCTTGACCTAGGGGGCAGGGCCTCAAAATAGCCGTCAAACAGAAAACTTAACAATTGTTGACACATCCTCTGCCGCCACCGTAAAAGCAATACCTATGTCTCCCTTTCCACAACTTTCTTTACAGGCGAGACAAATGTAATGAACAGTCAAACAAAATAAATAACTATAAGACAACAATATTCAAGAATTTCTTTCTCATATAAAAATTGGAATAATGTAAAACAACATAAATAACAATTATAAAAATAAATGCACTGTACTTGATTCTCAACTCCACTAGTCTTACAGCAACATGTTACAACTATGACATTTTTCCCTCTCATATATATGTGCCATTTAAAAGAAAAACTTGTTTATTTACAACCTGAAATCGTTTCATTTTTACTTCTTATATTGCAAATCATTATGCAAAAAATTTGCTTGCTAACTCTATTAAGAAAAAAGTTTGTTGAGAATCTTAGTCTTCTATTAATATTTTCATTTTTGACCAAACAAAAACACATTATTCAGTGCTAAAAAGATAATTCAGTAAAATAATCACTCTTGGTACTGATATTGTTGATGGTCACTCTAAAATATCCCTCTATATATTCTATAGATACTATGTGAGTAAATCTTTATTATCATCTCTAATCACCAGCAAGCAACCTGTTGCACAGTTAAGCAACAACAGGATGAGAGTTTTTTTTTTTACTGAATCACTTTGTACGAACTGTACAGGAACTGTCTATCATCATTTACAGCAGACATTTCTGATACTTTTAGAATTGATGTTCTGATGATTTCAAATACTAATTACTGTAAATTCAGAAATTATTGCGTGCATTTATTATTGCGATTTTGTCATTTTAGACTAAAATGCGAATTTATTTTTTGCGATATTGAGAAAAATCCTGTTTAATTCATATAAAATAATTCAAAATGTGAGTTTAAATTATTGCGATTATAACTCTGTCGCATTTTTTGCAATAATAAAAACATCGCAATAATTTCTGAATTTACAGTACTATTGATGTTAAATCCAAACAAAATGATATTTTTGTCTTACATCATACATGAAAACATATCACTTCAATATATGTAATGTCACTTGAATGTTCTCTTTTTCATGGATAAATTTCTCCCATGTTTTTTTCACATTTTAACCTGAACAAGATTTTAAAATTTCCTTATGGATGTTCACAAATTCCAAATTTTTCCGCTTGTTTCGGCGTCAACACTTCAGAAGCATGTTCTGCTTGCCATTCTGAAAGTCTGTTACCAAACTCTTCTCTGTGTTTCTTCATTTTAGCTTCTGACTTTTCTATTTCAACATTCATTCTAAGATATAACAGAAGAGTTTATTACAAATAAGTTCATCATAGATACCAGGCTTTACATTTTGTACGCCAGATGCATGATTTGTCTACAAAAGACTCATCAGTGATGCTTGAAACAAAAAAGTTTTAAAAAGGTCAAATAAAGAGCTAAGTTGAAGAGCACTGAGGATCGAAAATTTCAAAAGGTTTTGTCAAATACAGCTACGGTATTCAACATGTTGTTAATTAGTACATTAATGTGGTGTTTTTATTAATGAGAAAAATGTTATACAATGTAAGATGACCATTGCCAATCTGATTAAAATGCAGATCCTGTGTCCAAGCTTTGCCTACAAGGATCTGAAAAACACTTCATTCTACTTTCTGTTTTAACCTGACCTTTAGGGATCCTTTGGTTTTGTGGTATTAATATAATACATACCTTCAAAAACTTGAAGGCTGTAATAATTATCAGAACAGAGAGTAAATGGGAGTGTTTACAGATTCTTGTAGCAAAGCTTGAACACAGGATCCGTATTTTAAACAGATTGGACCATGCAAATTTTTACTGTAAGCAAGCATACTTTTTATAATTTAATTTTTTGCTTTCAGCCCTTTTTAAGTTAACTGACCAATGCAATGTTAAAGTGATTTAATTTTTTGAAAATTTAAAACATTGATGATGTATTCATGGTTTTCATATTCATGTTGCTACATATATTTGTGTTGGTTTTTTTTTCTTGCAACAATCAACTAAATTAATCAACACAAAAGGCGTAGCTGTCAGGCCAAATATCATAAAATTGAGAATGGAAATGGGGAATATGTCAAAGAGACAACAACCCTACCAAAGAGCAGAAAACAGTCCATTAAATCAAGACAAAAAATTAATAAAGGTGATGAATAGACATGTGAGATACATGTAGTGAAATAGAACCATTTTTGTAGAACTTTTCTAATAAAATCTTAAAATTTATAGACAATAAATGGTAAAAATTTGAGATTTTTGTGCAATATGACATGAGCACAGGGTACAACAAATTAAATATTTAAATCAGATATGTTATTTGCGACCATCAAATTGTCAAGTGACGGCATCAACTCTTCAACTACAAATAAAGGGTACTGTTATTCCTTAAATCGAGATTAGTAATCCAATTTGATGTTAAATCTCTAAACTTTTAAGAAGCATATAATATACAAACATTTGTATATATCTTATTAATCTTAACTGTTGACACAATATCTAACTTAACTTGACAATTAATTTAGGTACCTTCTACTCTCATTGAGTGCTTTAGAAAAAAAGTTATTTGTTCTTTCATCATCTATCTCATCAGTTGCATCCATTTTACCAGCATCCTAAAAATGTGAAAAAAGTTAGTCTAGTATAACTTTTTATCTGTCCAAGGGCAACAACTCCAATATATTTGTATTCTTAGCTTTTTAATAAATGTCCTACAAGAAATGAAGGTATGACATCACTTACAAGTTACAATGCAATTGTCTATATTATTTTACTTCCCAGTATTAGAATGCCGTAAAAATAGTTGATTGGCACTTTTTGAAATTTTCAAAACCTTGTCATTACAGTGGGATATCTGGTGTCAAAATATTACCTCCCCTGTAAACACTGAAAATTTTATCTTTTCAATGTTTGTCCATTTTCAGCATGGATGCTAATTATGAATTCACAAGAAAACTTTTTGATAAATAGTAAAAATAAAAACAGATTTAAAAAAAAACTAAATTTCCTTACAATCAAAGTTATCATTTCCCTACTAAAATATACTTATAAATATATATTGACATATATTATATATTTCATAAACATATGGCAAGTATTGTTTGATTGATTGATTGTTGGTTGCTTAACGTCCAGTGGCAAATATCTCATGCATATTCAGGACGAGAACAAATTAACAATAAATACAATAGGTAGGTTCTGTAAGAGGGGCGTCCGGGATTAAGGTAGGAGAAATTTAGACTGCCACGGGAAATGAGGGTATATTAGAAAGGGACAGAAATTTAGCCTTGCAACAGGTCACCTACGGACCCCTCTGAGAGTTGTTGCAAGGGTTCTTAACGTGCAAAGAGCGTGGCACTCTCTTTACACGAGGCATTGGAGTTAACGTCCCCATTCTGATCAGACGTGGCTGCAAATTTGTACATCCCGCACAGCCAAATGGACGCCCCACTTTAGCAAGGGTTTTACTGCCGGTCGGAGGAAGACCAATGGTGACCATACTTCTATTCCCCAGTCACCCTTGGGGGCCAAGTATTGTTTGAGTGAACATGGCTACTTGGGGACAGGACAAATTTCTTTTGCCCTCCCCCTTTTACAAAATCTGTTATTTTATTTTTTTTTTAATGATTTTCTTGTCTTTCTGTGTCATACTGTACATAAATATACTTAAAACGAAATCTGTTTAAGGGATAGTAAACAAGCAATTGAAAGTAAATGGTAAAAAAGATTGTTTGTAGTCGTGTTATAGTACAAATGTATATCTTTGAACATGTTAGATATAACCAGAGACATATAATACAAGAGATTCGCAACTCGGCGAAATCCCGTAATAACACGCGGCCACTAGTTAAACCTCGCGAGATCTCCTTAGGTAATAAAGTCATTAATAAAAGTATTAAAAGTACTCGAAGTAAGGACGAATGTTTAAGCATAACACAAACTGTTTCAGTGTTAAATTTATCATAATTAATTAAATATAATTTGAGTACATATATATAATTATTTATTTTAATGTAATTTTGATTTTAGATTTGTATTATTGAAAAAGAGACATAATTTGATATTGTATAAAAAAAAACTGATATTAAATAATTAACACTTAATAAATTGTGTCAGAGTTCATTTTATTTGATAGTTACATAATGGGTTTCTATTGAATATACACCTGTATCGGAGACATAATTTCACAGTGTGACATGTATATTAGGTTTGAATTATTCGATGACCAGGTAAATCACGAACATGTTATAAATAATGAGTTTTAATTGACACCTTGTAAACAAGAAGTTGTCACACCACAGGTGTCCACACTCTTTCCAAAAATACAAGTCACAAAATGTATAATTAATTAATATGGAAAAAAAACTTAATTTATTTGTTAATTAATTGTTAATCATGATAGGCTTTGTTTTTTATTCTTGATATTTATAAATTATTAAAATTTTATTTATTTTTATATTCCTCATTTATTGGGCTTTCATTGAGTTTTTTTTCTGTAGGATTGTCGGTAAATGTTTGATTTCTAAGTGTTGTTTGACAGTTTTATCATATAGGCTTGCATTGAGTTTTTTTTTTAAATGATTGTCGGTAAATTTATGGTTTCTTCATGTTCGAAGTGTGTATTGAGAATTAATATTTAAGAAAATTACAATTAATTTCTCATTTGAATAAAGCTTCATTCATGTGCACGCAATATGGAAAATTCCGATTTTATTTCGTGGGATGACAATCTTAATTTCGTGGGATGACAATCTTAATAGTTACGACTTAGGTATACTCCTAGTTGAATAAACTGATAACGAACTCTTTGTTGATAGTGAAAAGGACGAAAACATAAGCGAGAGACCCACCAACAAAAACAATTGACAATACTGCATACATAGATGGATATGTGTGTCCTCGAAGCAACAAAAAAATGTATAAAAAAAACACAGGTCATACATCAAAGCAACACGGAAGACACTATTTAAAAAGTATTTTATAACCTTGTTTCCACGAGACAATCATTTGTAGTGGTTTTTGTCTTTTAATCATTTGTAGCGGTTTTTGTCTTTTTATTCTGGGGTAAAGAGATGGCAATTTAAAAGTAAGATTGTTTATGTGTATACATATACAAATCCTTGGTGTAAATAAAATCTTTTATTATCAAATATATACATATATATATATATCTCTTTTGCAGTCACCATTGAAATGTCCTCAATACGATTTTAATTTAAAAATGAATTAGGTTCATGTTTTGAACGAGAAGCGTAGTCTGAAACGACAACAGATGCATATGAAGCTCATTCATAATATTACGACCAGCAGAAGGTTTCCTTTACTAGGAAAATTTTACTCCTTTTATAAATTTACTGCATTCGTTCATCTTTGGCACCCTAAAAAGAAGAAAAAAACAATGACTTCAGAATAGGAGAAAATAAACAACTTTGCTATAAACAGAATGAAAAATGAATAAAATGTCTAACAAAATGCAGGCTATAAATTTCATAGTGCACAAAAAAGAAAGTCTGATTTAAGGAAATTTGTCCATGAACAATTTCAATATTTAGCCAGTTTAATACAAAATTTCAGGTATCAATCAGAAAAAATCGCCACATTGTTGGATCAAATTTTACGAAAATAGTCTTATTTTCACGAAACAACATTTGGGAGTACTATTGGCCCATACAATTATATATTTATTAGCATATTTTCAAGTTTAAAAAAAAAAATTGGGAGATCAAATGGTTTCTACGGCAATAGGTGAAGTAAAATGGGCCGAGTTTTAACTTTGTTTGTATTTGATTAATCTCATCATTAGAACACATTTTATCTATAACAAATTATTAGAATTAGTTTTTTGTAACTTTTAAATATACTTGCATGCTTTAGCTGTGAAAGGTATCGGCATTATCCATTAGAAAAATCATGAGGCGTAGAACCTTTTACACAACAATACAGGTTATTACCCATAAATCCATCGGATTAATCGGCTTTCCGGTGGCCACGTCATTTCATTGGCTGTTATATAGACTCTACTAGAGTTGCGAATCTCTTGTATTATATGTCTCTGATATAACTAAGAAAAACATGAAATAATTAAAGATTAAAGAAAAAAAAACAAAAAATAAAATTTGGAAAAGAAGGGAGAGGGTCCAAAAAATTGTCCTGTCACCAAGTTCCTATGTGTGTGAGTGCTTCCATAGACCTGACAGACAGAGTTTTTTTTTATTCTATTTTCCTGTAACACATTGTAAACACAGCCATTTATTCAAATAATTATGATACATGTACAGTGCATGGCCAAAAGTATTTGTCACTTCCAATTTTTTTTATATATATTGCATCAGGAACATATATATTAGATATACTGTTCCCAGATTGCATATAAAACTACATTTAAAAAAAATATTATGTGGTAATTTCAGATTGGATTTTAATCAACTTGGTACCAATAGAAGCAGAATTGTCACAGTTTTTTTATAATTTATTTGGTAAAATTTTTGTTTTGAAGCTTTCTCATTTTCAGATGATACATGTATAAACACAAATATTATTTTTTCAAATTTGGTGCATAATTTATTTCAAACAAATTAAACTGAAAAAGAATATCATATTTGTTCATGTAAGGGGAAAACAAAAACAACTGTTGACAATATTATGCCAAATAGTATAAACAAAAAACTTAAGATAATTCGGCATTATTTAACACCTTGTTTGCAATTGTTAATAGCAAAAAATTGAACTGACGAATTTTAAAAGGCAGCCGTTTTTAAAACTAAAAGGTTAATTTATTTTTTCTAGAAAAGTTCTGGTCGGGAACATTTATTCTAAAAAAAAGTGTTATTCGTCCTGATATAAATCATCACACCTTTTGTTTTTGATAATGTTCTGTTACAAAGTCTTCTAAACTTTTACCATCTTCAGAGGAATTTTTGTTATCTTTGTCCGCCATTTGTAAACAATGAATGTAGAGTTATAAGTTTATTTTCGTATACAAATTTTTAAATAGTATGATGTAAGCTTATAGTACTTTCGACAATAGTTAAAAAATTATAAAAAAGTTTTCTTTCAACAGAAGCTAAAAACAAATTCTATATTTACGGTTACTAAGGAACAAATGCATACAAACAATTTGGAATACCTCTAGATTTATCTATTCGACAAGCAGGTGCCCGTGGACTTGACAACAAGCAACATCTCTGAAGACATTTTTTAGATTAAAAATTCAAGATGCCAGGAAGACACGGCGACGGCGATTCCCAAAATGCAAACGAAGCAGGAACTTTTGAAACACTCAGAGATGAAGGAGAATACTTTGTTCATGTTAAACAATATCAAAAAGCCATTGAAAGTTTTACAAAGGTACACACCAATGTTGATCATCTTATCAATTTTATGTAAAAAGTGTATTTATAGTCCATTGAAAGTTCTAACTGTAAATACAATGTATGTATTAAAAATGATTAGCCAGTTTTACAATTGTTCGGTCCAAATTAAATTTGAGCAAACTTATGGATTAGGATTGTGTTCTTAATCTTTAAATCAGATTACAGATTAGTCAAAATTGATTATTCAAATTCAAATATATATTCACAGTACATTGTATATTGATAATTATTCATTATTTCAGATTTTATTCAATTTACAACTATAAAAAACATGGAACAATTAATTAAATTGAGGAGGTTAAGCATGATTGATTTTTAAAATGATTTTCATTTTTTTGGTAGGTCATTTTTCACAAATTTCCGGTCACACAAGTTATTTGATTCAATTAACTTTAATCATGTTTTTCTTGTAATTGATCAAAGAGGGATTAACAATGATAATGACAGTTAATGATTTGACATCTTGGATTTGAATCACTTAATTCTTGTCTATGATGTCAGAATGCCTTAATTATTAATTTTAAAATCAAATTGATAACCTACATTTGTACATGTACATGTATTTGTTAATATTTCTTTAACCCTTGAAATTCAGGTTTTCTACAATTTAGCTCTTTAAATTTCTATGTGTAATACTTTAGTTATTTACATTTTTGGATGATTATATATATATACACAGAAATTTAAATTCTACTGTAATTTTGAATACAGAACTCTGCAGTAAAAAAAACAATGTTGGATTATACATGACTATAGTTTCATATTTCCTTTTGGACAAGTGACCTAAAAAATGTTAACTTTTTAGGCCCCCACCTTATGTACTCAAAGCCTGCATTAGAGTCTGTATTTACAGTTTGATATGATTACAAATTATATGTTATTCTAGAAAAATTAAATATGGAGGCTGGTATTGAATTTTAAAACTTTCACATATTACTGTTGTTTTCAGGCCCTGGAGATGAGCACAGGAGACAAAAACTGTCTTGTAACAAGATCAAAGTGCTGGCTTCAACTAGGGAATGCTGAAAATGCTTTGACTGATTCAGAAGAAGCTTTAAGAGAGGATAAAGATTTTATCAGGGTAGGTAACTTTTAAGTTGTTGTTGGCTCCTGTAAAATTGTGTATTTGACTCAGAAAATAGAGAGAAAATATTTGATATAAAACACTTTAATCTCAGCATAGTCCATTGAATCATGTACATTGCATCATCGCAAAGAGGCTATATCATGACAAAAATCTAGATTGAAACTGAATTGAAATTAAATACCTTGAAACTGGTTAATTGTTTTCCCTTTAATAACAACTTGATAAATATTTTGAAAGGTAAAATACTTTTAATTTTTATTCATTGATTCCAATTTTTGTCACACATTTTTTTCTAATTTATGGTTTTTCAAATTTCAGACACTTATTTTCACTGTAGATGCTACAGAATTTAATATAAGTAAATCAATATTTATCCTAGTTTCATTGTGTGTTATTTTCTATTTTAGGGACTTTACCAAAAGGCAGAGGCATTGTATCAGATTGGTGACTTTGAAACAGCTTTAGTATTTTTCCATAGAGGTCACAAATTAAGACCAGAATTACAAGAATTAAGAATGGGAATACAAAAATCTGAAGAAGCAATAAATAACAGCATTGGCAGTAAGTCTTGTGATCATTTCAAATTTTGTGAAATTTTTGTTTGACATACTGTATATTCAGAAATTATTGTGAGGTTTTTATAAATGCGAATAATCGGACTCGGTTAGTATCGCAATAATAAGAAATCACATTGTGATATCTGATACATAATATCTTTATGTAGCTTTTCATAAAATTGCAATAATAAAACTCGCACTTCTGTTCATTTTTTCAAAAATCGCAATGATAAATGCACCAAAAAATTTCTGAGTTTGCAGTATACACTATGAACTCACATTGTATACACAAAGTATAGTCAATAAGATTTTAACTAAATAATCATACCAAGTGTATAAAAGATACATAAGATTATTTTCTTTTGTGCTTAAAAATAGATTTTGAAAACAATTGGCAGGTTGTACATGGATTTAACACAAACATTTGTAAAATATTATAAATTTGTCTCATTTTTGTAGCACCAGAGTCAGTAAAGTTACAGGCTTCAGGAGATTTGTCATATTTCTTCAAGCATGAAGAGGTAGGTTTTCCTCTCTTTTGTCTTTAGTTAATTTTAACATTATTATATACAATGATTAAAGAAGTTTCATTGGTTTGACTTATCTCCCCATATACATAATTTATTGTTACTTTCCAGTTTCAAATTACAATGCTTCTTTCTTTGTTTGTATGAAATTCATTTGTAAAATGTAAAGATCTATTTATTTGTAGATTTTGTTCAAAGAAATTTTAAAAATATGAACACCTTTAATTAAATAAAAACAGTGTACAAAATGAAAGATTGTTAAAAAACGAAGGTATGATAATCCTTTGCCCCCCGAAATTGCAAATAGAGTAAAATTCCCCATTTAAAAAAAAATCTTATGATATGGATATGGTTAATCTCTGTAATACAAAAAAATATGTATGTCTTAATTGACATGGTTGACCAAATGGCAAATTTACATTGAGGTTTTGGTAAAAATAAAATATGAGCAACATCCCCACACAAGAAAATATTTCACTAACATTAAATTCTTTGTTTAAGACATATACATTAACGGATTCTTTATTTCATGATTTTGACATATTTTGCATACAAGCCTATAATAAATTTGATCTTCGTAGAACACTTAAATTTATCGTGCATCCATACTCATGAAATTCACTAATATTAGAATCCCCAGAAAAATAATGAATATACAGAATGGGTTTCTTTATTTAAAAATCTAGTAAAGCATCTGAAGTGTTTGTCATCTACAAATGAAATAAATTGATAATTTGAATTTTAGGCAGTATTTCTTCAGGTATATGATAAAATATGGTCTGTACCACATCAGTATTTAAACTTAAGTTTTTGATGAAATCAGTTGCCTGTTAAGAACATGCAATGTCTTCATCATCATAAAATTCTTTTTCTTTGTAAAAGTTTCAATTCTATAGCTAACTATGTATGAAAGGCAGCTGTCAATTATATGTGACATATAATATTGATTCAGGTGTTTTATTCCTTCCAATCACCTTCTCCACCCATTCATCAGTTTGTCTGTTTGCCATTCATATATTTTCTTCACACTTTTATCAAAAACCATATTTATTTTTTATTAACAACTCGACAGTGATCCTTTGTACTGTGTGAGCTCTTTTTGGATCCTCCAGACACCAATTTCTTGTTTTTGGATACTTTGAATTACAAACAGGGCTAGTTAGAAGGACAACATATGCATTCTTGTTTTTAATAGCATTTCAATTTTCTTTGTGATTCTTGTGTATCTTATAAGTAAAATGTAGCCCTACAAATTTTCAGTTTGTCTTCACCTGTTTTGATAAGTTTTACTTTTACATGAACAACTGTTATTTTAAAGCTATAATTCTAACTCTTTTTTTGGGAAATGGATATTGGAATATAAAAATTAAATATTCTGTCTTTAGATTTAAAAAGGTTTTCCATGGACGTCCATGAAATTTTTGTTTATGGGGTATTCAGACATTTCCACAGACATATTAATGTGTCCATCTATGTTTATAAACAACCTCCAAAATTAAAAGGAAAACAACAAAAACATAATATACCCATAAAAAAGGATATCCCTGGATAAAGACCAACATCTGGAAATATTGAGTCAGTTTCTACCAAATGAGTATGTCGTATGTTTTGTTATTTTGTCTGAATATTTTTTTATTGTACCAACAAGTAAGTTTTTTTACTATTGGTCTTAATTCTTATAAGACTCATTTGACTGATTTGATCAAAATATTAAGTTTAATACTGATGTGGATCTGGTTATAAGGTTAGCTAGACTCGGATCTAATGCTAGATATATGTGATAATTACTTAATAAGAGTGTATTTGTTGTTTAAATATTAACCAAATGTAAACATTCAGTAAATTGATTATACAGCTTAAGTCATTGTTATCTCCCTTGAATATAAAGCTAAATTCATTGTTATCTCCCTTGTTGTTCAAAAATGTTTGGATAATTTGTTTGTCATTTTATAAGTTTGATAATTTTATAGTAGAGCTTCTTTTTTTCTTTTTATTTGAAAATTTGCCCATTATTAATAATTGATTATTAATAATTGATTACTGATATACTGATATACTGATTTCATTTCTGATTTAAATAAGAAAAATTACTATAACTATCATCCCAAGAATTTATGTCTAAAATGATTAGTGGAATACATGTATGCATTATTTTACATGTGTTTTCTCCTTATTTGTTATGGATATTTATGCTACATTGTAAATGCTAGAGTTTAAATTCAGGCAATAAAGTTAATGGTATTTGAACACAGGAAGTCAACCCAGTATATCATTTTGTTATGTTATGAACTGTTTCATTTCAGTAAGATAGAGCAAGAAACTGAAAATACTTAAAGGTTAATTACCCTTCACAAGTTGGTTTTTTTCAGTTAACTTTGAGTTACAATATTTGTGACCTCCCTGAAGTTTTGCACATTTTTGGAATTATCTCCCTTTAATCCTGTTGATCGTTATTAATTTAGTGAATGATTTAACAGATTGTTATTTTTTGGCATTTGTTTAATTTTGTTTGAAAATGTTGTTGTTTTGAATTGTCTAACATACTTTCATACTAATATTTGTTTACATGAGTAAATATCAAGTTTGATTTATTGTTGTCATAAAAAATATAATCATTGAATCCTTCACAAATCTACTGTAAATTCAGAAATTATTGCAATGCTTTTTGTCTCGCCTTGACGGAGTCAAAAAGCGACACATAGGTATGCTGTTTCCGGCGGCGGCGACGGTGGTGGCGGCGTCAACAATGTATTAGTTTGTGATTAGGTCTAGTTCATGGTGAACCACTAGTGGTAGGTCAATGATATTTGGTATGCAGTTGTATTAGCATTGGCACATCTCATTACCATGTAGATTATTTGGCCCCGCCCCCTCAGTCAAGGTCTATTGACTTTGAAACTTTTCATAGTTTACATGTATTAGTTTGTGATTAGGTCAATTTATGGGGAACCACTAGTAGTAGGTCAATGATATTTGGTATGCAGTTGTATAAGCATTGGCATATCTCATTACCATGGAGATTATTTGGCCCTGTCCCCTCAGTCAAGGTCTATTGACTTTGAAACTTTTCATAGTTTACATGTATTAGTTTGTGATTAGGTCAATTTATGGGGAACCACTAGTGGTAGGTCAATGATATTTGGTATGCAGTTGTATAAGCATTGGCATATCTCATTACCGTGGAGATTATTTGGCCCCGCCCCCTCAGTCAAGGTTTTTTGACTTTGAAAGTTTTCATAGTTTACATGTTTTAGTTTGTGATTAGGTCAATTTATGGGGAACCATTAGTAGTAGGTTAATGTTAATTGGTGTTCAGTTGTATAAGCATTGGCATATCTCATTACCATGGAGATTATTTGGCCACCCCTGATCATGGTTCATTGACTTTGAAACTTTTACATAGTTTACAAGTTAATGTTTGTGTTTAGGTTTGTTTAAAGGGAAAGACTTATAATAAGTCAATGGTATTTGGTATGCAGTTGTATTAGCATTGGCACATCTCATTCCATAGAGATTGTTTAGCCATGTACCTTCAGTCATGGTTCATCGACTTTAAATATTTACATAACTTACATGTTAAAGTGTTACTATTTTATAATTTCAACATTTGCATTATCAAAATTACAAAAAGGCAAGACATATCTCTGTGATAACAGTTTATAATAGTGTGAAATTTGTGACACTAACAGGTTCACAATGATAAAACTTACATTGATAATTTCAGAAGTGATTTTCCTTCACAAAATTACTTTTTTATAAAATTATATGGTGGAAGGTTTGGGAAAAGTGCCTTCTAATTTTGGAAAACCTATGGTATATTCCATGGGAATACATGACAGGGTTATTCATTAGGGTAATATTACCTTGAACTGATTCACTCAACTGCCATCTTTGCTAGCCAAGGGTTACGATCCACTTCCCTCCTCTCCACCCTTGGCAGATTAAGCCTTGTTGCGCCATCTGTCGGAAGATTAAAGTCACGCCCATTCCGAATACATTATTCTTGACCAATGGTAGCACTTGAACTCTTCAATTTGGAGGTAAAAACACAATAGCGTCTAGATTCTACACGCTTGGTAAAGCAGGAAACGAAAATAAACTTTGACATTCATGCATTTGTGCAAGAAACATACACAGGAACTTCTATTAGTTGATTAAAAACATTCAAATTGTCACTAAATATAGTCGTATGTTTAGGGATGTAAAGACTTGTTGCACAATAAGCACGTGGCAATTGTTTACATACACTTTCTACCTTTACACTTGATCATGTTATAGTCGCTTTTTGATTGGATGCAGCAAGTTTCGACTGCAACCAATGAAAATCATTACCTTGTGTCTCCGAAATTCTATCTCAATCTGCCAAGGGTGGAGAGGAAGGAAGTGGATCGTAACCCTTGGCTGGCGAAGATGCTCAACTGCTAGTGGTATGAATATTTGATTAATCACAAGTCCATTTACCATAAGTATGTATAATGTACATTTACATAGCTTGTATGATTAGATATGTTATTTAATCATCATTTTCCATGTTTAAATTGCTACCAGGAAGAGAAGAAGAAGGTAACATGATGTAACATTTGTCTGCACTATGTGTAATTCATGTTCTAACATTTCAATCTAACCTTATATCTATAAATACATTTATAAAAAAAATATGGTGTAAAGTATGCTAAGGCAAAAGAAAATAATATCTAATCCCTGTTCCTAAGCCATCATGAGATTTTTAGCTCCAACCACACAATTTTTATAAAAAAGACATGTGCTAACCTTTAAATTTATGTTTATTTATATATATATAATTATTTCTAGTACTCTCTCAAATTTTGGACCAAATTGAATAGCCTGGAAACATGAATTTATTGTTTGCCAAGCCCCAATTTGAATACTCCTGTATTTAATTCTAGGGGGTTAAATATTTGAAAGTTAGAACATGGATTCAGTAAAACTATGAAGTACTGATACAAACAATGGGTTTCACTTAACAATTCTTTTCATTATCATCTTTTCATAAACTGGTACATTGTATATATTTCTGTGGGTCTCTGGCAGTTTTGATTTTTTTAGATTTTGTTTTCAGTATGCACTTTTGTTAAAAAGAATGAAGTTTTATTATTTGTTTTGTTATATAGAAGTTTCAAATGTGTTTCAATTATCTTTCCGTTACTGTGTTGCTTAATCTTGTTTAGATTATGGGATACTTGTATCACAAAACATGTGGCCTATATTTGTTGCTTTTTTCCATTCAAACTTTACACTTAGACAGCCAAATTTTTCAGTAGATTTAGTCATAAGATAAGAAGTAGCCATTTTTTTTACAAATTAAAAACTAGATATTGAACAACACAACCTTTTTACTAACATTTGGTATCTTTCACTGGTGTTTTAAGTTATTATGTTACGATATTTAATAGCTTTTCTGGAACGACCTGGCTCTAATTTTTTTTACTTCCATCAAGAAATATTCCTCAATGCTGTATTTATTTTGAAATTGTTTTTGATTTGGTTGGTTGCTTAACTCCCAAGGGCATAAAAGGGACAAAAACTTTGATTAATATAGGGTCATTTACAGACCTCTCAAAAAGTTTTATAAGGGTTCTTTATGTGCAATGATTGATTGATTGATTAATTGTTGTTACCTTAAAATCCAGTGGCTAATATTTCATGCATGTTCAGGACTAGAAAATACAATAGGAAGGACCTGTTATAGTGAGTGGACTGGAATGAAAGGCAGGAAATTTGGACTGCCACTGGAAAAAGGGTATACGTCATATGGACAGAAATTTAGCTTGTGCAAAGAGTGTGGCATTCTTCCCAATATGGACCAGATGTGGCTACACACATATCCATGGACTGAAAAGTGCAGTTGAACTTACAAAATTCTAGCAGATTAGAAAAGAGCATTTTGTTGCAGAAAAGCTATTCATCATCATCATCATCATCATCATCATCATTGATAAAAATATTAGTATTTTAGAATTTCTGAAATTTTAATCCTTTAGTATAGATCCTGAATTAAACCCTCTCTGATAGTGCATAATGCTTAATGTGTTAATATATAAACAGAAGTTAAAACACCACCTTCCATTAGTAGAGTAGACTGGTTCCCATTCTAATAGTTCACCTTAGAACCTTAAAACAGTAACAGATAATCCATTATGTTTAATAAAGTCAAACTGAATATCTGTCAAAGAAGAAACTTATCTTAAATAGTTTCTTGTCACTGCAATGACAAATGTCACACATAATCAATATAAAAATAAGAATATGATTGCCAATGAGACTACTTTCCTAAAGTCCAAATGACATGGATTACACATCTATAGGTCACTGTACAGCTTTAAACAATCAGCAAAACCCTTAACGTATAGTCAGCTATAAAAGACCCTGACAAAGTGTCTGGTTAATTAAATTCAGTTTTTAAATTCCTTTTTTTGTGCAACATTTTCTGGTCACAACTTTTCCTGTTGATTAGCCTATTGGAGTTGAGAAAAGGGCAGTGAAATGACAACTATATATTATCTTTTTTCATTTTTTTTATATGTTACACACATTTTTACTTCAGCAAAAGGAATTAGCACAACAAGCATTTAGTGCTAAAAGCAAGACATCTTACAGTGATGTGAGAACTTTTATTTTGTTTCATGCACCAAAGTGTGGACACACAAACATATGGTGTCAATGTAACACATACACACACACACACACACATGCATGGTCTTGTCAATGATGCAAATAAAAAACTATGAGCATCTGACAATAGATGCATTTGTTTGAAACACAGATAAATGCACAATTATAAGGCTTAGTGCATTTTAGTTTTGAACATCAATAATTAAATAAGATTGTTGCATCAGCATGTGAAATAGATATAAAATATACAATATAGCACACATTATGCCACATCAGTTTACACATGAAGCATGTTTAGGTGAGTTTTTCCACACAAAAATTGGTATTGAATGGAAACAATATTCATTTTTACAGTTTAGGCTTACATACATACCTATATCAGTAAGACCATTATAAATATGCACTAAGCACACCAGGTAGGGGGTAAGAATTTGAAATTTATTCTGAAGGATTAATTTGTACCTTTTAGAGTATGACTAATTTTATTGGTGATAGTTTGATTCATTTATTTTAATCAATAAAAAAAAAAGAAAATGAAGGCTAGTTTACACTTACTTATTTTTTCATGATTGATACTTTTCATTAATTTGCATCAATACCGGTACTGATTATCTTAGACTTCAAAATATGAATAGAACGCATGATTATTTAGTATGGCTTTTCCTTTAGTATAATAGATAACAAAACCCTGACAAATCAAGAGCCTTAATTATTTTAAATATCAATAAAAAAATGTTTTTTTTGTTAAACTTTCTATTACCGATCCCATCCATTTTAGTTTCCCCCATCATGCAATGCACACTAGAGAGAGTTGTGGAATTGAAAAAAAGGCAGGAATAATTAAATAAACATGTACCACATTTTTACTTTTACCAATATATTGTTGCATATTTAATATAGGAGAATTATTCAGATATTCAAAAACCTAGCTCTGTGTGAAATTTTATTTGAATTTACTTTTTAGTCAAAAGCCAAACAATCTAAAGGGACATACCAAAAACCAGGCGCAAAGAAAGAAACCAAAAAAGAGAGGGAAAGACCAAAAAGTGGAGGAGATTCAAAAACTATCAAACAGTTATTGGGAGAATTGTATGGTGATAAGGAGTACTTAGAAAAACTAATGAAAGATAAATGTAAGACTTCAATTAAAGAACATTTAGGTCAAAATATGAAATTCTTGTTGTAAGAGTTTCGCCTACTTGCCTATTTTGTATACCTCAAAATACATGCCATGTTTCTTTGGGCACTTTTAGTAGTAAATCATGACATAATTAAAGGTGGTTCCCCATACACACAAGGTAAGCAAACAGGAAAATTTAAATAATCCAACCTACATACCCTACTATTAAAAAAGAGGGAACCCTTAACACACAATTTGTTTTTTGATAAATTCAAAGTTTACAATTTACCCCCTCTGACAGTCATTGTTTTTAAAACTTTGCAAAATTTACATGCTTTAGTTTGTGATTAGGTCAGTGTAAAGTTAACCACTTATGATAAGTCTGTGATATTTGGTCTTCTGTTCTATAAGAATTGGCATATTTCATTTCCACAGAGATGATATGACCCCACACCCACAGTTATATAATAGGTCATTGTCATTGAAATTTTTGCAACATTTACATGTTAAAATATTGCCATTTTGATTTCAATACATTATACTATCAAAATAACATACAGGCCAGACATATCCCTGTGTCAACATTTTATTTTAACTTTTTCACATTCAGAAAGGATTTACTGTTATTTATACCTTCCTATCGTTTACATACTAGAGGGTCAGGATGAGGGATTCTTCATTTCTGTATTCTTTAATTTTTTTGACATTTTTCTCTATTCTTTATAAATTTTGCCTGTTATTCTCTATTGTTTATATTTTAGTACCCCATAATTCTCTATTCTTAATTGTTTTGCCTATTTTTCTGTATTCTTTATTTTGTTTGCCCTTTATTCTGCACTTTTGCCCATTATTTTCGAATCTGTAAACCCCACCCAGAGCCTCATACAAATCCTTGGTATCTTACATACAATTAAATTCGATGCTTAACTTTTGACAGCTTTAACTGGAGAGAAATCACCAATGGAAAGAGATATAAAACACAAAGTATATGATGGTCTGGAATACCTTAATTCTAGGGCTGACTTCTGGAGACAGCAGAAACCAATGTATGCACGTAAACGTGACAAAGAGAAGTCAAGACGTAGTGCCAAGCAACAGTCCAGAGATCCAAGATCTTATATTCTTAGAAGTCTGGATGAAATTGAAGAAGGTTTGTACACCTCAGAACAAAACAAAAATACATATTTTCTCTAATATGGTTTTAAATTACACAATTAAATATTATATTGTCAACAATTTCAGTATTAGATATACATACACAAGTTAGGATAAAAATTTCAGAACTTTTGTTTCCAATTCCATTCAAATTGCCTTCATATCTTTCACCTAGCTAGATTCATCATCAACAACATAATGTTTGACCATCATTGATTAGTTTGACTCATCAAGTCTCCTGGTTAGCTTGTTAAAGGAAGAAAAATATTAGACCATCAGAACAACACAAATACGTACAATCTGTAAAATTGATTTTAAGATTTTCGTTACATGAATATAGTAAAATGTCAGCTGCTTGGTACAATCTGAAGCTTTTTGAGCTTGCTCTGTGTGCTTACATGCCTAAAAAGCTTCATGTTATGAGTGACCACAGCTAATATTAAAAAAAGATTGGTATGCAGAAACTCTGTTAATTTGTGTCTACATATTATAGCAAATAATCTATATATGAGCATGAGAATGTTTGGCACAGAGCATTTCTAGATATGTTTATCTTTTAATCCAATTACAAACATTCAAAGTTATTTTAGATGGAGTATAAAGGTTAAATTTATTTTTAGACCAATCAAATCAAAGTTATTTTTAGATGCAGTGTAAAGGTTAAATTTCTTTACTTTTAGACCAATCAGAGGGTAAATATGAACAGAGTTTGAAGAAGGCACAGAAAGTACTGAAACAAGTGGAAGGCATGTCATCGGATGAACTTCAGAACCGCGCAGAAATCATGGCTACCTTATACAGTTCTATAGGTAACGCTTACCTAGAGATGAACAATTTCAACCGATCAATGGAATATCACGAACGAGACCTTGAGCTCTCAAGAGAACAGTTAGTATTGTTTATATAGTTATTTTACTATCAACTCCATTTTAAGTCTATGTTTAATTGTCAAATCCTTCTCAAGGCTGTGTTTTTAGTAAATGAAGTCTCCTCAGAATCTATCTAACTTAAAAACAAATACAGCAGACTACGTGTAGTAACAATATATCTTTTTTCAACTACCCACATTGTTTCCAATTTTAGAATAGCAAAGTTATGTTAACAATTGGATACACGTCTTTATAAAAGTATTATTTGCCATTATTTATGGTCATTTTGTTATATTTCAAATAAAGAACTGCTTAAACAAATCACACTAAGATACAACCATAAGTTTCCTTGAAATAGGATGATACACATTGCATTCACTCTCTAAATTTGAAAATTTAATGCTGAACTTCTTTCTTCACAATGAATTCATTATCAGTTAATGTACCAATCATATTTCATTTATGATATCATCAATTCATTAACAAATCAAAATTCATTTCTGATATCATCAATTCATTAACCAATCAAAATTCATTTCTGATATCATCAATTCATTAACCAATCAAAATTCATTTCTGATATATATATCAGTTCATTGACCAATCAAAATTCATTTCTAATATTATCATCAGTTCATTAACCAGTCAGATTTTATTTCTAATAGCAACTATAAAAGCATGTCAGTTTTTTAGAATTCTTGATAAATTGATATAATTTTTAAAAAATATATGAATTATAGAATGTTTCAAAATATTAAGCCGAAGAGAAATATTAGTTTGTAATATTTGAGCATGTTGTAGCATGTTACAAATTATTTTCTACTCAGTCAGCAAGGGTAAATTTTTTAAACCAATTTATGGAATCATGAATCTGTCTGTAAAAGTGTAATTAGAAGCAACTTTATATACCCCTGCAAAAAAATTTATCTGGTTTACAGATGCCTTCTGTTTTAAAGTTTCCATCTGGCACATATCCATTGTACTTGACCTCATTTGCAATTTAATTGTTCAGCAACTGCCGAAAAAAAATCTATATGTTTTTATCCTATTACTTTCTCACTTATTATGAGTAATAGGATAACTTATAATCTATATTAGGTATATAGAATCATTGCAAATTCTACATGTAGATTATGCAGGGTTTACCTGACCTTGCCTTCATTTCATGGATCAGTGATCAAGGTTCAGTTTTTGAGGTCAAATCTGTATCTCAGATAATATAAACAACAGGTCAACTATATTTTGCATATGTAATGATTGTATTTAAAGGTGTAAATGTCTGTCTGCCAGGGTTCATCTGAACTTGATCTCATTTTCATGGTTGATAAGTCAATGTTTGATTTCGAGGTTAGATCTGTTTCTTAGATACTATGAGCAATAGGACAACTATGTTGGATGTATGGTGTACATGTCTGTCTGCCAGGGATCATCTGACCTTGAACACATTTTCATGTATCATTGACAATGTTAAGTTTACATAGATACTTTAAAATCCTTAATCTTAAAGACTTTCAACATAAAATTCAACCATAATCAATAAAGCAGGCAAGACATTTCAGCATGTGCACTCTAGTTTTAATGTACAGAAAACCTGAACAATTATTATAATCATGTGCAAACTAATCATTCACAATTTTTTGAATTTTTTTTTATTGCTGGGAAACTTTGAATTTATAATTCTAATAATATGTTTTGGAAAATGGCTTAGTATTTTGTGAGATCTTTGATTCTATTAAAGTAGATTTTTAAATATTATTGTATCTAAGGAAATTTTCAAATTTTGACTTTTGAATTTAAAGAAAAAAGGAGAACATAAAAGCATTTAAATGATTGTAAAATAAAAATGGAAAGATATAGACATATTTTAAAGCATTTTGACTTAAAACAACAGGATGAGAAAAAGAAAAAAGGGAAAAAAGAATAAAACCTCAGGGTAATTTTATGTGAAGTTTTGAAGCATGCATGCTATTTAATGTACTGTCAGATCCAAAAAGTCAGATTTGGTCAAAGATCAGAACCTAGCCCTCTTCTAATGGTGATTTAGGCTTTTTGGAAAGAAATACAATTTTATTGACTACATCTTATTAACTGTTTTTTTTTCTTGAATAACAGCCATTTTGTCCTGAGGTGGCATATTTTTTAAATACATGTACCAGTCAATCAAACTTGAATATTTCTCATCAGGTATGCTTGAGAGAAAAAGTTTTAGAATAATAGGTTAATATTCTTCAAAGCTTAAATCTTGCTAAAATAAAATAATTACACTGTTGAAAAAGGCACAAGTAAGGATGTCTGATTTGCATCAGTATTACCTCTGATAACTTTTTCTTAAAATTTACTGGATCTGTGGCTGCTGATTATGAAAACTATTTTATTAACCTGCATGCAGTAAAGATGTAATTATATATGGTGATTTTGAAATATCATTTACCAAATATTGGTTCAAACATTTGATTTTTATATGACCATATATATGATATTATTAATAACAGGTTTTTCTCTTTTTTGTTTAATTGCATGCAAATAAATTGTATAGATAGTTTTCCATTGATGTAAATTGATGTATTGCACTTGGGTGACATGTTGAACAGCAAAGTTGTAAATTTTCTTGTGTGACGAACTAAAATTAAACATGTGGTACAATCAAGTCTGATGAAAGATCGTTACTAGGTCAATAAGTGATAAATTGAATTGTACAATGAAAATAAGACTTTATGAACTTTGTGCACTGAAATATTTTTCTGATTATACCTTCATGAAGCATTGCCATGAATCCAAGTATGTATAAATACCTGAGCAGCTAAATGACCAAGAAATATAAAAAGAATAACCAATTCCAAGATTTCAAGAAAATATGTTATAAATCATGTCAATGAAATAGTTCAGAAAGCAACTAAGTCTAGAAGTCAGAGGCTCTTTTCACAAAAAATCTTGTTACTAAAACTGACCGTAAGTTATCCTGAAATGATAATGACTTGAAAGTATTTTTTTGAAATGAGTCTCAGTATAACAAGTTGAATTTAGTTTATTTATGAAGAAATTTGAAAATTTTGATCTTCATCATGGCAGAAAAGGGAATGAACTCAACATTAAATTCTGTCGATGGAAAACTATCTATTGTCGTGACTACCAGACTGGTTGTTTGAGAATTATAACAGTATTTTATTTTAGCTTTTTTTTGGCCTTTATTGTTAAATCTAAAGAATTTATTTGTTTCGATTTTCATGGAATGTGATTTTGCAATAACATGTATATTATGTATCCCAAAAGTTATTTTTAACTTTCAAAAGATCTTTATTGAAATGAATTTACTTGCATGATGACCACTACTTTTTAGTAAGATCTTTTGTTTTGCTAAAAACAGTAGAAATTGTGTTAATAAAACACTTAAAAGAATTGTGAGTAAATGATTTGTTTGTTTCGTGTTTTTTTATACCATGTATATAAAACTAAAAGCAGATGTAGATTCATTTGAAAGAAGTTCAGCATAATATTTATGATGGGAATTCTTAGTTCACGTTATTTCCATTATTTGCTTCTGGTTAAATCTTATTCAGAAAAAGGAATAAAATAATATTTACCACTAGAAAATAGATTAGCATGATAGTCACTCTCTTAAAATGTTTCATCAAACCACCTCTTATTTCTTCTCTTTATTTGCTTAAGAGACAGTTTTATGAGACTTTGACTAAATTGAATGTAAAAAAGAAAATGTACATTTACAAGGAGTATAACATGTATTTTAAATCTATGGAAAAATTATTGCCTTAAAATGATATTGTACTGTATTTTGATTTAATTTTTTTCAGCGATTTAGAAGATGCTAAGTCAAGAGCTTTAGATAATTTGGGTAGAGTTTATGCCAGAAAAGGATCCTTCCAAAAGGCCATTGATGTGTAAGATCTTTGTTTTATGTCTAACAACATATAAACTACAGTACAACCCAAGTAAATTATGCAATTTCCACTTGTCCAGAGTGGTAGTGAATGAGAGTGGGTAAAACTTCTAGAATATCCCTTATGTCCATCCTCTCAAGTGGAATGTCTATTTCTTTTGCTTCATATAAGGAGTTTACAGGCTCACTTATTGACCTTAAAAAATGAACATTAGTGTTCAACATTGATAAAAAAAAGAATATAAACTAGAATAGCATTTGGTGGGCTGCCCACCATGAACGATAAGAAAAAAGCAAAATCCACTCAAGCTATAGTGTACCATCATCACACATTAAAAGCAAAGTACAAACTCTCAGTGAAAAGAAATATGTGTGTAAGTCTTAGTAAAGTAAGGCTTTATTATGATATCTCTTAAAGTTTGTGAAAATATGGTAGGAAGCAAAATTTTTTGTGAAAAGAAAGACTACACATGCAATTATTGAATAAAATATATATTCAAAGTCAAATTTTTAAAGTTGTGTTGAAGTGTTATTTGATTTTAGTAGCTGAAGTTTTGATTTATCATTTGCCATTGCATCATATCTATTTTTATATTCATCAGGTGGTGTGAGAAGATACCAATGAGTAAGTCGCCATTAGAAAGTGCTTGGTTATTCCATGAAATAGGACGATGTCATCTAGAATTAAACCAATATATAGATGCTAGAGACAATGGAAGGAAAGCTCTAGAGGCAGCCAAGGAGGCAGAAGATGACACGTGGAAATTACATGCCTCAGTTTTGGTAGCACAGTCTGAAGGTATGATTATAAATCATTAGCATTAAATACCTTGATTCCTTTCTTAATTTTTCAAACGTTTCAAGTTTAATGTCCAGTGGCAAATGTTACAGTTATATATTTGTTGTGTACATGATGATGGTGATGGTAGATGATTGATTGATGTTAAACATCTAGTGGCAAAGTAATGCATATTCAGGACGAGAATATATTAATGTGATAATGATAGCGGGTTTTTTTTTCCCGGGGTGTAAATTTTCACTTATTTTCGTGGATAGAACAAAATCGCCAAAATAAATTCCGCCAATTTAAAAGTGTACATGCAATGGTATTGTATAAAAGTTTTGAATCGTTGAGTGTGATTTTTTAATGTGTTGGTTCACAAGGGAACAGTCCAAAGGAAGACATTGCACCCTACCTGGACACATCATTTCGACTCTTGGGTAACTAGTCTTTGTTCTTTGTTCATACTCTAAACACTGCATGGAGAGAAGGAGCAAATATTAATTTTCAAGTCTTTGGATTGACAGGCTGAGGATCAAAACCCATGACCTACAGTTCTCAAAGTGAGCATGCACCACAAGACCAGGCTTTGAATTCAATGTTTAACAAATTTGTATTACTATTGGTTTTTATATTAAAACTTTTCACTGAGCACCAATATCTGAATCATAATTACATACATCAATGAGTTCATAAACATAATATTTATAAACCTATATATCAGTGTCACTGTAAAAGTAAATTTTCTTTGATTTCAGTTAAAAATGGTGAATTACAAGCAGCAGCCTCATCATTTGAAGAATCGTTACAAATAGCTAAAGATTTAGAAGACAACGTAGCAGAACAAGCAATCAAAAAGGCATTAGATGAAGTTAACGGTAAAATAGTACGAGGTGAAGGAGACGATGAGGAAGAGCCCGACCCAAAAACGGAGCAACGACCCGGAACTGCAGGATCAGCAAAAATAGAGAGTCGACCAGGATCAACAGGTTAGTAGTGATACAACACCTATACCTGAGTGTGTACAAAAAACAAAGTTTAGTTTTCTTGCCTGTTTGGTGGACCATGAAATCACATTGACTATTGTGTACTACCTATTGAATAAGTAACAACAATTTTTTCTAGCCAATCAAATCAGGTACATGTAACAAGAGGATGACTTAAAACCTGTTTGATTCTTGTTCTTATTAACAATAGCTAATAAAGAATTCATGGTTCACCGAACAAACAAAGAAACTTTACTTTACCACACTCAAATAAAAAATAAAGTTGTACAAGAATAATTGTCAGTGAAATTACTATTATTTTAGAAAAAATTGTAATGGTTTTTTTTGCTCACACAGAAACTTTTGACAGGATTAAAAGCAGGTTGCACTTTAAGAACTTTAATAAGTTTTAATGATATATGGCGCCATAAATAAGTCAAAAACTAAAATTTTCTTATATGTTATGGCCTGTAAGCTAAACATTTTTTGGCTTTTCTAAGAGAATTCCAACAGTTTAGTTAGATATATTGACTGTTGTCCATGTTTTCATGTATATTAGAAATCAGATGATTGAACATTTTTGCTTGAAACTTATCTATGGCATTGTATAGAACTCTTATATCTATTATTATCGGTTATTCTAACACTGAATACGATACAATTAATTGATTTATATTATGCTATCATAGAAGAAACCAAGGGAGATAATTATGCAGATGATTTTGAGGAAGAGAAAGGTAAAACCTGGTGTAGATCCCTGACTGTAAACATATTGTATCTCTATCTATTCAGCAGATTTAACATTAAATTAAGATTGATGTTGATAAATGGCAGATTCTATTTATAGAATATAAGAAATTACATATTTTCTTTTTAAAATTTCGCATTGAATTCTCATATTTTTTTTATAAAAATTTTGAGTTTATAGGCAACAGGTTTGATATGGGCTATTCCAGAATTAAATGCATGGGGGGCATGGGAGACCCTGACCATCATGAAATAAAAATTTTAATTTCCACTTTTAATTCTTACAAGATTCTAATGAAAATGCAACCACCCATGTTGAATTAATTTGAGTGTCCCCCCTTCCTTCACCCAATAAATTTTGGAACAGCCATAAGTCATAGAGTTACCATTCTATTTACTTTAGTATGGATTTTGTCTTTTTTCCATATGCCGAAAGTTAAAGGGTAAAATCAAAATGTAAGAAGAAATATTGCCAAATTCATATTAAATTGATTTATGACAAATATGAAGTCTAATGTTTAAAAGTGTGCCATTAATCATGGTCAACCTTAATTTTACATATATGATATGTTCTATAAAAAACAATTTCTGCATCTATGTTTGTATCTTTGTATTGTGGAAGTACTTTTATTGTAGAGGTACAATTTTCTCTTTGCCAAGATAACATGTATCAGTTTATTTCTGAAACTGAATGAAAGAAAGGGAGAATTTATATGGTACTAGTAAATAAATTTACTTCCACAAAATGAACCTAAGTTGACCTCTGAACTGTATATCTTAACTTATACTACATTTCAGTAATATATTTTCTTGATAAGACCAGATCTGTCTTATTTGCACAGATAGAACATAAGATCTGATTTTCCAACTTTAGCATGTTCTACCTGATAAAATACCACTATTGCTATAGATGAAACACCAGAACCAAAAATGTTATCTTGATAAGGCCTAAATAAAAAAGATAGTGTTTAGGGTTTCCCTATCTACCTTATTTTTTTGCCTCAAAATGCCTGTAGCTAGCGTTTTTTTATGACTTTTGCAGTGAATTGCATATGGTCCTTATATACTCAAGGTAAAAACTATCTTATCTATCTACATTAATTTTTCTAAAGCAGGAAAACGTAAACACACATTTTGTTTTGTTTGGCAAAAAAATTGATATAAGTGACATTTTACAGAAAATAACAAACATGTAACTACCTATCTGTAATTATCAGTAAAATCAATGTTTTATCTTATTTTTTTCAAACTGTTCAGGAAAAATGAAATGACATCAATTAAATCCTGTTCTCAATTTGACAAAAAGTACAATTTATTTCCAGTTATAAATCTGTTACTAACAACTTGCTATAAGATGTACATCATGTGACCTTAAAAAAAGGAAAGCCACAGGATTTTAGTGTCACCGTCTACTAGATAACCAGGGTTGCGTTCAATATTGTAGAGGCTACATAGGGCTACATAGATGTATGACTATTGAACGTGTAGCTAGCCTAGCTGCTACATAGATATTGATAGCAGCTAGGCTAGCTACTTGTTCAGTAGACAAAAATCTACGTAGCACTATGTAGCCGCTACGATATTGAACGCAACCCTGATCTAAGCTTTTTAACAATGAAACTTCTTATATATATCTTTTACTGATATTATGATTAAATGTTTGAGTTAACCATAACAAATAGACATATTGATATATTCTTTAAAGGTTAGTCCATATATTATTCACTTGATGATAATATGATTTCCAAAATGGGACTTGTTTTTGACCATTTATTTTTAGTTTTAGAAGATATGAAAGCAGAATTTATACAAAAACACTCAAATTATCCAAGCTTGTCAAAATAATTTTCCTTTTATTGGTAAATAAATAGCAAGATAATCTGGATATTTTAGTGTAGAATATTCACTTGGGATGTCATTATGATGTCATAATCATGTCTTATTGTTTAAGTACTTATGTCTTATTGTTTAAGTACTTTACCTAAAATAACCATTTTACACAAACATATGATACATAGATATGAGCTAAAGTCTTACCAAAAAAGATATTTTACATGCATTAGCATCTTTGAAAAACACTTCTTGTAGCAAAATATCTTTTTGGGTTAAGCCATGAATAAATATAAATTACAAGTTCTCAAAGTGAGGCTATTTGACAGTTTTTGAAGTAACTGTTTTGCATTGCACCAAAATGCAAGAAGTTGAAGCCCAAATGGAAATATGTAAAATTAAAAAAATATAAATGCTGATGACTATATAATGTCTTATGAACATCTGAAAGACATTATTTGGTAGATTTATAATACTTTTTGATTTTTGAATGAAGAGGCCTGCCAGCAAGAAATCTTCCCCATTGTGAAATAGGTTCAAATATCTGGTACATGGATTGTGATTAAAGATTACGAACGAAAAAAACATATTCTCTGAGTACAACACCAACACATTCTATTTTTAGAGTACCAAAGGCTGAAAATTGTTTGTGTTGAATTATTACAGTTACATTCAATTAAATCACTGTATTTTTTATGAATTTTGAAATGCTAATGAATCAATTATGTATGTTACAAATTAGAATCATGGATTTTTTTCAGCACTTGAAGATTTAAAAACTCTTGGACCGGGTCACAGGAAACGTAGTCCTGATGCTAGTCTCAAAACCCCAAGAGGGTCTGGAAGGTCAAAATCTCCTGCTAAGCCTCCAGCAACTCCAATAGGTTCTAGGGGTCGGTCTCCTATTAAATCACCAACTAAAAGTCCTGCTCCTGATAGAGCAACACCTGCGTCTCCTTCTAAAGAGGGTAGGGACTCCCCAGCCAAACAACCCTCTGTCTCTTTTCATGAAGAAACAGGGTCACAGAAAGGTCATGAGTCTGCTGGAGGCTCAAAACAGGGTGGATCAGCCACTAGTGTTGCAAAAGGTTACAAATACTAAGTCTGCATAGATGTGATGGTTTTAAAGTAATTGATTGAAATAGGGATCATCTCAAAATGTTCATTATGACTTTTCATTTTTCTTATTTTTTCAATATATATCCATTTTGAGATTACCCCTTATATTAGAATGGTTGGTGTAGACTAATGATTTTTTTCATGATTGACATTTGAATAATCTGCAGATTATTAATTTGTATTTGATTGTGGTTTAATTTTTAGTGGATTGAATGTAACTTAATTAACGTCTAACAGAGATAAGTAATGTTGATCTATTTGACAAATAACAACACAAGGCAGCGTATAAAACAAAATACCTGTAAGTGCCAATATTTCACATGATACATGTTGTCTGAGTTTTGTGATGTCTGAAACATGGTCACTGATAGAAAATCTGTAAATGTTTTGATTCTCTTGCAGTTCGAATAGCTAGTAGGACACCCTCACCTAAAACCAAAACTAAAAATAGATCCAGAACTCCTTCACCGAAGGAGAAATCTAAATCAAGAAGAACCCCTTCACCAAAGGGACATTCCAAATCAAGGAGGACTCCTTCACCTAAGGGACATGCTAAATCAAGAAGGAGTCCCTCACCAAAGGATCAAAAGAAGGACAAAAAAGGTTTAATTGCACTTTTCAGCTATAGCATCCAAAGCATGATTCATCACTTCTTAGACTGCTTTTCACAATGTCCAGCAATTATTATTTTCTTTTTGTAGTAGCTGTTATATTTTTCTATAATTGTCACATTTTCCCCCAATATACTTTGGTTTGATAATGTTAATATACCATTTGAGAAACCATCTAATGTGGGAAATGTTCCATTTACTTTTCATTCATTATCTTAAAATGGCTGATAAAGTATTTCTATATTGACAGGTTGCTGTTTCTTTAATATATATAGTTCACCTCCTTTTATTTAAACTTACAGATATAAGATGTATGAAGGTGGGTTTTGTTGGCTCATCAATTCTGTATTCTTTTTTTTTTTAGGCCATTTTTCTCTAATCTTTTTTTTCTACCATAATTCTCTGTTTGGTATATTTTAGCACCCCATTATTAGCAATTCTTTATATTTTTGCCTTTTTTTCCCCATATTTGTTATTTTTTGTGGCCATTATCAATTTTCTGCACATTATTCTCTTTTCTGTAAACACCATTCATAACCTCATTGATGTCAACTGACTTACACTCTTTTAACTCATCCATATGGATAGACCAAGGTTAATTGTCCAGCAAGAAATCTTTCAAACATGTTGAGGATGGAACCATATTGATGTGATATGAAAATGAAACTCTCTCTGAACCGTTTTTAACACACTATCCTAGAAAGGAATAGTCCAAGGAAGACAAATTATTTGCCTAGGTCATATTATTCTGATTGAAACAGACCAGTCTGTATTCTTACTTCAAAGCTGCATGTTCAGTGGAAAAGTACCAGCAAAACAAAACAAAACAAACACACTACAGTATCGTATCTTCTGTAATACTTTGTAATATATGAATGTTTTGTAATATATGAATATTTTTATAAATACATTGTACTCAACTTGATAGCAAGAACTTTCAAGATGTGGAACTTAGAGCATTCTTGAAATAAGTAAAATGATCCCTTATTATTGAGAATGTTCATGTATACATACTTATCCAGAGGGATTAAATGGGGTGTAGAAATATGGTCATCTGGGCTATTCCTGGCCTTCCTTCAGGTCTACCTGTTTTGCAGATCATATTGATTTTACTTTAAATGTTTTTGTTCTTGGTCTTTATAAGTATTTGAAACTAGTAACAGTTGACACCAACTGTTCTCCTCAACACAATCGTACTGTATAAATATCAGTATACATAGTTTTAATCACTTATTTTCTTGATCATGTTTTTAATTATTGTCTTGCACTTTTCTTTGATATATTTACAATACCCACACATGCAGACAGTACGTAATCTTCAATGTTACCGAGCTGAAGCTGTATACCAGAGAAAGAGAACAACAATACATGCATGCTGCATGTACAATTTGTTTATATATTTTGTGCATTTATTCTTAATTTTTCATTTAGATTTTCTACTTTTATTGATTTTTTTTTTTTTTTTTATTTCATTATATAATATACCTTGTACTTTAGGCTTATTGATTAATATTTTAGATACTAACATTTTAGAACTAATGTTTGATTTACAGCTTACATTAATTTTTTTAACGATTTCATAGATTTTTGTATAACACTAATTTTATTTTTTCGTCTTATTTTCTTTTTGTTTCAGTGAACATGTACTCATAGATTCATTTATTTTCATGAATACCAATTTTTGTGAATTGAGAAAAAAATTGTACATGATTTTATAATTATGTATCTTAAGTAGCCTGCAGAAAATTTGCATTTTGTTAAATATTCAAATTCAGCATTCACCTATATCAAGGAAGTCCACGAAAAGTACCCAATACATATAAACAAATCCATAGTCTGAACAATGTTGCATGTTTACTGCATTTGTTCTTAACAATAATTCAATATTGAAAAAACAGCCACATACTGTACAAATGACCTTAATTTTTGGGGAAAAGATTAGTTCGGTACAATTAAAAACCCTATAATGTCACTGGCTTGACTGCTATATTTAGTGTTTACTTTTAATGCATGATTGTGTCATGTAACTACCTATCATTGTTTGTAAACCAAGGCTTTTTACTGTGTCCAAGATGTGTTCATTCCAATGCCTTGATCAGGTTGATTTGTACCCAGATAAGTGACTTTTAAATTTGAAATAAAAATTTAGAAACATGACATAAATTTCAAAAACATTTATAAGGTGTAGATATTGTTCCATTTTCCTTGTTACAATTCAGGATATTCTGGGTTATTCCTCTTTGGATGTGATTTTCATTCATTTTGATTTACTACAATATTAACACAAAAATGCATATGGATTCTAAATTTTAAATATTTTATTAAATTAAGTCTTGATATTTGGTTAAATGTTAAAGATAAAATCATCATGCAATTAATTTGTTTCACAGAAAGGCTGCAATAAAGTTATTTCATTAAAAACATTGTGAGAACAATAATAGATATGCATGAACATACCGGTAAATGTCCCAAGTGAAGAGCCTGTTATTCAGTGTTTGTTGTTGGTTGAATTCGACCATATTGGTTTTTTCATTTGTTGTTTTAATTATCATAAATCTGGCCATTAGTTTTCTCGTTTGAATTGTTTCACATTTGTTGGAGGCCTTTTTGACTTGCTATACAAAATGAGTTTTGCTGATTGTTGAAGGCCATACTGTACCCTATAGGATGTTCACATTATTGTTATATGCTCTCTGGTGGATAGTTGTCTCATTGGCAATCTTCTTATTTTTAAATAAGTATTCATTTATGTGCATTTATTATAAAATTGTTTAACAGATCACTTTTTGAAACTGATAAATATAGATGTCAACTTTTTAATGAATGATCTTTAAAAACTTTTGAAACATTTATAGAAAGAGAATCCAGATCGACTAAGAAAACTCCTTCATCAGATAGGAAGTCATCAAGAGAATATACAGAGTCCTCAGAAGGTTTTAATTGTTCTTGTTTGATTGTTTGTTTGAAAAACAGTATTTTGACACTGATTATTTATGCTGGTTGTAGCAAGGATTTTGGGTTTTGTTATTTTTTCAATATTTACTATAATTTTTTTTTATATTTTTCTTGAGGGGCTTGGTATGACACATTTATATATGGATAGAATTGCACATCATAAAAAATGATATCACATAGTTCTTAAATAGCAGTAGTTGTAAATATACTACGCTTGTTATCCACAAACACAGCTAAAATATGACCTATTTTATTAAGTCACTGTGGGATTGAAGTTAAATTGGGCGATGATGCACATTATCAGGCACTTTTTAAGCATAAGAAATACATTTAGATGTAACTTCATAATACTGTTAAAAAGTTTCATAACATAGGTATAAATGATGTATAGAATAAATTATTTAAAATTTGTGAATATAAATGAAGTTTATCTTAATTAACTTTTAAAGTAGAAATGCATAATTTGCAGAAATATTTTCGTTTTATATCAAATTTTCTGAAATTAATTTTCTTTCATCTGATATATAATGTCTCAAAACTCTTACTAATTTGTTATTTAGATATGATTGATATTCCTGTTTATTTATTATTTTTTTTTATATCTTTCTAGATGAACAAAAGACTGAAGAAACAAAAGAAAAAGAACAGGAAGTAGCAGAATAAATCATGTGACTGTCATTTGACTACAAACTTTTATCCACTGATACGCATTTACTCTGGTCTTGACTTATTTGTGATATTCTGGATTCCGTCCAAATTTTTGAAAATTGTAATTAAATTTCTGAACAAATGCATATCTTTCAGGGCAAATATGATTCAAGTCAGGTCACTGCTGTGATTTGATTTTACAAATTTACTTATTAACTGTTATTTCATGAATGAAAAGCTAGCTAAAAATAATGTGTTGAACACAAAAGCTATGTTTTTAGCACCAAATTGTAGTAAATTGAACATTCAGTTTTGCAAGAGGCAGGTATATTTTATTTTATGGGATGTTGGCCAAAATTATACTGCCTATTATCTGAATGGAAACTTTCAGAGCATTTCTTGGTTAATATTTTTCTACAGAAGACTTTTATTTGAAACTTCTTTTCATATTTCAGAAGTCCTAAGAGTAATTAAATATCCACTTTTTGCACGTTTTATTAAATGATTTAACCTATTTTATTCATACTTTCGTTAAAAATTATAATTTTAGTAAAATTTTACTTGTGAAAAAACTTTTTCTTTAGATAGCTAATTTTCACTATACCGTAAAAAGTTTAACTCTTTATTAATTTGGATAATCACTATGATGCACAATTCAGTGAAAAAAAAAACATTTTAAAGTTTATAATTGAATTTCAGAAATGTTGTTTTGATTGTTTTATATGCAACTATTTACAAGTACGCAAGATACACTTTTTTGTGTTGCAATTAAATATGTTTTATTTGTTAGGGTGTTTATTTGAGGATAAATTTGTGTGTGTGTGGGTATAAGTGTGTATGTGTGTGAAAACAAATGTATAAAAAAAATTAAGACATAAATGACCAGCATATCACTACCCAAAGGAGTTTAAAATTTATTATTTAGGGTTTAAGATAATTATTGTATGCACTGTGCAACCTCTACGCAAATTAATTAGTTGTGCTTTTGTTATTGAAAAAAATGTTCTGTTTCTGTTTAGAATTCAATTGTTATATGTTGAAATAAAAATTACGATAAAGGAAATTGGGTAAATTTGGTAAATTTTATACTTTCAATGATAAAGTGAACAAAAATAAGAAAGCATTCAGAAACTAAAAGAGGCAATGAAGAGTTCCATGAAAAACAAAACATTTTTGCAATGGCCTTGGTTGCATGACTGAGTCAGACAGCTTTTTAAACAAAAATATTTAAAATTTTTTTATGATAGAATATTTTAATATTAAAGAAATTAAACATCAGTTTGTTTTATTGTCTTGTTTTAAACTCAGCCATTATTTTTCAACTGAAGAGGAATCATTATGTACATCAGTTAGCATGAATGAAAATCTTGAAAGATTCCCCAATTGATTTCAGGGAGTCTTTACAAATGAGTATTGTCCTATATGGAGTATTGCAGAAATGGAGACATTTTTTGTCGAACCTGCGACTTCTGTGACAAAAAGCGAGACATAGGGATAGTGATCTGGTGGCAGTGGCAGCAGCAGCAGTGGCAGCAGTAGCAGTGGCGGCAGCGTTAGCAAACTACTCAAAACCTTACTTTGTATATAGATGCTTTATGTTATGAAGTTTCTGTCTGTCATATGTCCATTGTCCTTGACCTCATTTTCATGGTTCAGTTACTACTTGAAAAAAAAAATTAAGATTTTTTGTAATGTTAATTTCTCTCTTATTATGAGTAATAGGATAAATATATTTGGTATGTGCTTACCTTGCAAGGTCCTCAAGTCTGTCAGACAGTTGACCTCAACCTCATTATATGGTACAATGAATACGGTTAAGTTTTCGTGGTCAAGTCCATATCTCAGATACTATAAGCAATAGGTCTACTATATTTGGTGTATGGAATGATTGTAAGGTGTGCATGTAATTCTGGCTTGGTTTATCTGACCTGGACCTCATTTTTTGGATCATATTAAGAAATTAAAACAGCACATTATAAAGTTCATGCATCCAAAACGCTCAAAGCCAAATATTTGAAAGCCATAAATTTATGTGAAACTTGTAGTAAAACTTTATATTTAGGACTTGCAACATAAAATCAATGGTTAGAAAAGCAGGTGAGACATTTCAGCGTGTTCACTCATATTTCTTTAAGGTGTTGAACCACTAACTTGATCCCGATCACAAAGAACATACAAAAAAATATGACCTATTTCAAACAAAATAGTTCTTAAGCATAGCCATTTCTTTGTAAATAAGTAAAATATGTGGGTAATTTTGTTATCAATTGAAAGCTTTAGGACTTGGGATCACTGCAGAACCCCCTTATTGAAAGTTTCCTTTGAATACCAAAAAAATATGAAATTGAAATAGGTTGGCATAATTTGCCCATTGTTTAGAACATAACAACCTGTTTTTGTTCTACCAAACTTCCAGGAACCAGTGCACTCTAGTATGCAATAAAAGGTTTGTTTAGATCATAACTACCTGTTTTTGTACTACCAAACTTCCAGGAACCAGTCCACTCTAGTATGCAATAAAAGGTATGTTTAGATCATAACTACCTGTTTTTGTACTACCAAACTTCCAGGAACCAGTGCACTCTAGTATGCAATAAAAGGTTTGTTTAGATCATTACCTGTTTTTGTACTACCAAACTTCCAGGAACCAGTGCACTCTAGTATGCAATAAAAGGTATGTTTAGATCATAACTACCTGTTTTTGTACTACCAAACTTCCAGGAACCATTGCACTCTTGTATGCAATAAAAGGTTTGTTTAGGGAGCTACCATTTGATTTTTATGGGGGGGGCTAGGATGAAAAATTTTGTCCTGCATTTTTTTTTAGTTGTAATCTCTGTCCTGCCTTTTATTTTTCACTCTATTCGGTCCTGCCTTTATTTTTATTAGTTTATCCTGACTTTTTTTACATAAATTGTCATCCTGCCTTTTTTTTTGCCAAGTTGCTCATCCTGCCTTTTTTTTTTACTCAAAACTCCTGTCGTGCCTTTTTTTTTTCAAATTTCATCCTAGCCCCCCCCCCCCCCCCCCCATAAAAATCAAATGGTAGCTCCCTTAGATCAGAACTACCTGTTTTTGTACTACCAAACTTCCAGGAACCAGTGCACTCTAGTATGCAATAAAAGGTTTGTTTAGATCATAACTACCTGTTTTTGTAATACCAAACTTCCAGGAACCAGTGCACTCTTGTATGCAATAAAAGGTTTGTTTAGATCATAACGACCTGTTTTTGTACTACCAAACTTCCAGGAACCAGTGCACTCTTGTAAGGGAGCTGCCATTCGATTTTTATGGGGGGCTAGGATGAAAAATTTTGTCCTGCATATTTTTTTAGTTGTAATCTCTGTCCTGCCTTTTTATTTTTCACTCTATTCGGTCCTGCATTTTTTTTTTAGTTTATCCTGACTTTTTTACATAAATTGTCATCCTGCCTTTTTTTTTTGCAAAGCGTCTCATCCTGCCTTTTTTTTTTACTCAAAACTCCTGTCCTGTCTATTTTTTTCAAATTTCATCCTAGCCCCGCGGAGCCCTATACGAATTCTTGATATCTACTTTAGCGTCATTTACGATTGAATTATATTTCTGTGCTGATGTTTATGGTATTTGAGTATCTATTGGTAGTATGATATTATGATAGCGTATAATTGATGTCTCAGGCTGATCAAATGTAAAATAGGACGGCCAGTATAGTATTTTATTAATATAAGATAGATTGATCTATGGACCAATATATAACATTAATTCAAAAAGAACAACACCATGTGTACATTACTACAATAAAATGAGATAAATTGGCTTATTTTATATATTTTTATAAGACCAAAGGGTCAACTTCCAAAAAAATAGACACACGAAGACATGTATATTGTTAAAGGCCGTATATTTTAACCGTTTTTGTTTGGATACATGCATATTGTTGAAGGCCGTATATATTAACCGGTATAGAAATATCAAGATGCGGTATAAATACCAATGAAACAAAATGACGTAGATAACAACTATCGGGTGTTTGAACATGCATATTGTTGAAGGCTGTACATGTTAACCTTGAGATGCTTTGGTTTTTGTTTGGACACATGAATATCGTTTAAGGCCATTTACATTAACC
This sequence comes from Mytilus californianus, assembly GCF_021869535.1. NCBI lineage: Eukaryota > Metazoa > Mollusca > Bivalvia > Mytilida > Mytilidae > Mytilus > Mytilus californianus. The sequence goes on along the minus strand of NW_026262582.1, from coordinate 35,234,780 downwards.
TGAAGATGCTTTGGATTTTGTTCGGACATATGTATATTGTTGAAGGCCGAATATGTTAACATTAAGAGGCTTTTTTTTTTTTATTTTTTACACATTTATATTGTTAAAGGTCGTATATGTTAACCTCAAGATACATTGGGTTTTGTTTGAACATGCATATTGTTGAAGGCTGTATATGTCAACCTTAAGGTGTTTTTTGTTTGTTTGGACACATGCACATTATTGCATGTCGTAAATGTTAACATTAAGATGCTTTGGTTTATTTTGGACACATTTATATTGTTGAAGACCGTTTATTTCAACATTTAAAGGCTTAGTTTTTTGTATTGTTTGGTTTGTTTTCTCTTTGAAGATCTTTGAAGTGAAATGCACATTTCCTTTCATTCATATAATATTATTTTGACGTCCATTCTAACACATTTTTTTTTATTATTATAAACACTGCGTTGATTTTTTTTATAAATTGAAATTCGTGAATTTTTATTTTCGCAGATTTAGAACGTGGGAACGCCTGCCACGATAATGCGGTGACTGTAAATCACTGTTTTGATATGAAATATCATGCTTTTGTAATATTTAACAGTCAACTGTTGACAAAACTTTTAATAGTTCGAAAGACTAATGATTTTCTTACCCAAGATCAGATTACCACGGCTGTATTTGGCAAAACCTTTCGGAATTCTTAGTGCTCTTCAATTTTGTACTTGATTTGAAATTTTATTTCGAGAGCCATTGATGACTCTTGTAGACGAAACACGTGTCTGGCGTACCAAAGTTATAATCCTGGTATCTTTGATGACTTATTTATTTGGTTGGATTTGCTTAGATTTTAGTGTCCAACATTTAGATGTTGACCCTTTGGTCTCGTAAAATTTATAATATAAATTAGGTTTTTGTCATTATTGTAGCTATAAAACACATTGTGCTGTTCTTTTTTAATTTGTTTTTTTATTTTGGGCCATAGGTCAATTTATCTCATATGAATTATTTCGATGTTATTTGGGCCCCTGGGTTTTTTAAGTCCTAGCTGTCAATTTATTTTTAGAAGTTACTTTAAAATGCTGATGAAGGAATTTTATTTTTAGATATTACTATTAAAAGTTGTTGATGAAGGTTTTTTAATTTTAGCCATGACTATGATGTCTTTTTCTATTTTAATACTCTTATGATGTATTTAAATGGGGTTTTATGGTTAAAAAAAGCATCTTTCTAGTTTCCAGACAGTAACTTGTGATTAAGTGTATGGATCTCTCTAAAATTGTACTACAAGGTTCCATACTACAAAGGAAAGACTTCAATTGAGTTTGATGGTTAATGCTAAAAGGGGGATTCAAAATTTTTTTGGGGAAGTGGGGTTTCCATTTTTTTTTAAAAGGGTTCATATATTTTTTTTCAAATTTTTCAAAAGTTTCAAGAAGAAATCTTCAATTGCACAGTATTGTGCATTAGATTTGTAAGATCTTTGACCACATTTATTTTGTGTCAGAAACCTATATTATGTCAAAAATTTGATCACAATCCAAATTCAGATAGTATCAAGCTTGAATATTGTGTCCAAATTTGCCCCAACTGTTCAGGGTTCGACCACTGCGGTCGTATCAGGCTGCGCTCAGCGAAGCATTTTATTATTTATTGAATTTCTAAACACATGTGGCAGAATACTCAACCCTGATGATGGCCGCTTACTAGGTAAAAGAAGACTCTACACATGCATAAGTATAAAAGTTCTGAATTCATTATTATTGTAACTTTATGTGTAAGCATTGTGTTATTTCTTATGATGAAACCTGCAAACTTTCGTGGTTTTAATGTCCTATTAATAATAAAATGATTATAAGTAACATTAATATAAAAATATATTAAAAAATAAAATCTATGAAAAATAAGCGGTATCTATATTTTCCTTCTAAAATCAGTGTTATACTTGGTACTTTCCGCCTGTTTTTTAGATAACACTAATCAGTGATTAAGTTCACAACAAGCACTTTAATTGCATACCTTTATCTTCTTAATAGCAAGGTCAAGCCGGGCAAAAAAAAGGGGGGACTGCTGATGCCTGTCTGTATAAACTGAAATAAAAATAACAATTTAAAGTTCATGGATGACACATTTTCTGAAAAATATGTGAAAATGGTTCACGTTTAAAATGGAAATATAGAAATAAAATTATCTCAAAAATAAAATGTATCGTACTTTGGACACCAGAATAAAAAAATATACAATGTGATGATGGAAACCCAATCATATTAGAGTAAACTTTAGGAGACTATGATATTGAAAAATTAAATCTACTTTCAACTAGCTATATCTATTGGCCTATCGGTAAATTGCTATTTTCTTATTTAAGAACAACGGTTGTAGCAGATGGTCTGGGTTGGGTAAATTAATGACAAACATGCATTAAATAAAATACTGGTAACAATTAATGTTTAACGAAGATAAAGCAAAGAAAATTAAAGAATTTAGAATAATGACCTGAAAGAGAATTTAAGAATCAATAGAAACAGAATAGAAGACTCCACCCAAATCCGCTTATGTATATACACTAGGAATGGGACATTTTACATGAATACTCCCTTCCGTGTTATATATTGAATATATAAAATAGAACGAAGGAACCTGGTATTTAGAAATCTACGATTAGTCAATTCCATTTCCGTCAACTGTTTCTCATTCCGTATATGACCGCAGTTATACTACATGTATGTATGGGAACTAAATATACATAACACTGTCACATATATGTACGAAATACCCTAAAGCTTATTTACATGCACGAACCGATTAATATTTTCTTCGTTTGATTTATTCAATTCTAGAATCATTTTTATAGCAGTCAAATATAGAATAGATCTTCCTACTATAATCATTATGGCACCTGTGTGAATAAAGTACAAATTAATTATAAATCATCATGCTTTTCTTCAACAAAAAACAAGAGCTGTATTTATTCAACGTTACGCATGGCTTAAGATAAAATGCTGTAATACCCGATGTCATTTGGGTTAATTGAGACGTCATCTATCCAGTATTGTGGTAAATGACGTCCATGTACACGGAAAGCGTGAATCGGAACATAGTGATGAATAATAAACTTGTAGATGATATATAAAGCCTATCGAAACATCAAATGACACCAAAGTTAAATATCTTTTCCATTTAACAGACCACTGTTTTATTGGCTAACATGTTGACAAATTTTACCACTGTGTGTGTTGTGCTGAGCGCTTCACTAATGCTGTCGTCTGCTTTCCCGTATGGCTTTCCTAACTTCCGATCATCCTACCGTGGTGGTTATGGATTTGGTGATATTGGCGGAACCTACAGCAGATTTCCAGGTTTTGGAGGTGCTTATTCGGCTTTCCCGTCCTATGGCAGAATCCAACATCCATACAATACAGTAAATTACCACCGTCATGTAACGCCTTACTCATACGGAGGTAGAGGTTTCCTGAATAACTTCCTTAGTGGGTCAACATTACCTTCAAGTAAGTAACTAACAATTTTATGAATGGCATGTCAAGGATTTGAAAAAATACCACCCAAAGCTCAAATGTTTTTTTCATTCCTTTAATATAGGAAAATATTTTAGCCTACAATGACAAAGATGTTGCGACATATTGAGGAAGAAAGCAGCAATTTTACATATGATTGATTGGTGTATAAACAGTACAAAACTTTAAGCATATCATCAGTCTTGTTCGAACAACTTTCATAGTTTTTAGGTATACAAATGTAAAATTAACAGTAAATTTGAATGAAAGGGCCTCGTAATGTCAAACTGAAACTATAAATTAACTTAAAGTTGATTGAAAAGGCCTTTTTCTTGGTCGCATGAAATGGAAAATCACAAAGTAATAAACGTCAAGTATCGGTATAATATATGTAGATCTGGATGGGATTTATAGAATAGAGAACAATGGGGTTAAAATAGAGAATAAAGGTCCAATAAACTAAAGAATAGAAAAAAATGTAAAGATTAGATAATAATGGCGTGCTAAAATATCATGAATAAATAATACTTGGCAACAAATTAAAAAAAAGATAGAAAGATGGCCTAAAATAAATCAAGAAGTCAAAAATGGAGACCCTTCCATTCCAGACCGTCAAACACGAATTCAAATATCCACGAAAGTACAATTCTTCCTGAATCCACGAAAATTGGTACCCAAGAAACATAGGAATTCACAATGTATTTAATATTTATGTTACATATTTGCTTTAAGCCAACTAACACCTTGAGTTAAGCAAAACACTGTCGAAGTTGCTTCATTTTGAGACAAAACAATCTATATATATAATAAGAGCCACAAACTTACCTACTACGATATTTTGTTTCATGTAATTTTTTTCCCTAAGTCATTTTCTCATACTTGATGCTAAAAAAGTAAACATAATATCGTCTTAAAATGATAATTTTGAAAGGTTTAAATAATTCAAAAATCTTAATAATCATATACAGCTTTCATCATACATCGCCTGTCAATCCTTTGTATATAAATGAAAATAAAACTTTTTAAATGCTGGGCGTCCGAAGATCTTTTCTGGAATTATCTTCAACAAGAACGATAAAACCCGAACCTTTGAAAGCTATGAATGTATACTTTGAATTTAACATCACAAATTCAAGCACATACACCTGTTTTAACACTAATATAAATATAGCAACATCTACTAAAGCGCCGTAAATGTATACTTTGAATTTAACATCACAAATTCAAGCACATAAACCTGTTTTTAACACTAACATAAATATAGCTACATCCACTATAGCGCTGTAAATGAAAAAAAAGTCGAGTTTCAATGTGTGTGAAGAATTAAGCAAAAGAAAACAAAATGCCGTAGAATGAATTTTACTATTGTTTAAAAAACTATATCGTTCTTTTATTTTACCTCAGAAGTATCTAATTTTAAATGCTTGTTGAAATCCAACACCACTCCTAAACTCACAGTTTGAAATAAATGTCATACAACAAAAATAAAAACATACAAACAACCACAAGGATAATAACCAACAAATAACAACAACTTAAAAATAGAAAGGAAACGACAAAAAATAAAGTCGGACAACATATTTCATATTTTCGATTTCCGTAAACCTGTTTTAGCTTTAATTTTTGATATCATTTATAGAATATGCTTTGATGTTTTTAAGATTATGGTATATAATTGTTAATATTTTTCTTATTTTTTAGTGGCTCTCGGATTTTTAGTTGGAAAGGCCTTATGAAAGATACTCAACACATTTACTGGATATTGCCAAAGAATAGATGACTTTTTTTGTATATTTATAAACTAGAAGTTGTGAAATAAAAATTTCTATCAATTAGATGATGGTGTAAATCAATCAAAACTTTGGTGTTTTGTGTTCTTTTGGTTTTTTAGTCGGTTTTTGTTTTTTGCCATGCCATCGTCTGTTTGTTTTTGACTAAGAGTTTGAATATCCTTTTGGTATCTCTCGCCTCTCTTTTAGATTTCTATAAAGTGTTTTGTGAACTTGATCGTCTTTTCGTAGATTTCGTTTTGCCATGGCGTTGTAAGCAACTTCCGCATTTTTTTTAAAGAAGTAAATCATTATTCAACCTTGATATTCGATTCAGTGTCGTGGGAATAATACAGTTCAGTGTTTCTGTTGTTCCGTTGTTTTCCTCTTATAGTTGATGTGCTTCCCTCTGTTTTGGTTTGTGACCCGGATTTGTTTTAGCTTAATCGATTTATGACGATTGAACATCGGTATACTACTGTTGCCTTTATTTAGTGTGGAAATACGAAAAAGAGCATCCAAATATAAAAATATTACAGATACAAAATGATCAAGCATATATATATCAGACAATCCGGTCTCACTTTGGCACAAATGGGCAAATTAAAAGAACTTGTTTATGGGAAAGTCACTGATTACCATGGGACGGGGGAAAAAAAAGGGGGGGATGGTCTGGTTGGTCTAGAAGTCGTTTACGAGTACGGAAGTTGAATTAATGAATGCATCTATTTTGATACGCATGTACATTTCATCAGGAATGATGAGATACATAGTTCTATGAAACCAAATACACAGAACCCTTTTCAAAATATGATTACACTTAATGATAAGAAACATAGAAAAAGTCTGATATAACAATACAATTGCAATGAGATTTGTTTACTGATGGAAACTTCTTTTGTTACTATTTAAATAGCAAGATTGAAAAAGAAAAAGAAGTCAGAACGAAAAAAAAAAAAAACAAAAACAGAAAGAAACAACCAAAGCAAAACAAAAAGCCATACGAAAACAAAATAATAAGAAATAATTGAATAAGTAGAAAACAAGAAGAAAATGAACCAAAAACAATGGAGATTACATGTAACCAGCAAACTTATATTTGGTGTTTAATCTTAAAATTATTAATGATTCGTCTGTGTATACGATACTGGTCGTTTGAAATGACCGATTTGTCCTCAGATTAATAGTTATCTCAGATTTGTCCAAGCTGCATGTAGCAATTAACACAAAGTAAAATGTTAAATTAAAAATAAGAGGATGCGATATGAATGTCAATGAGACAACTCTCTACTAAAGACCAACTGACGTAGAAGTTGACAACTTTTGGACCCCGTTTGATCTTGCGATGATTAATGACTCGTTTGTGTATACGATACTGACCGTTTAAAATGATCAGTTTGTCTCTAGGCTACTGATCTCAGATGTCTAAGCAGCAGGTAGCAGTTAACACAAATAAAAGACTAAATATAAAAATAAGAGATGTGGTATGATAGCCAATGAGACAACTCTCCAACAAAGACCAAGTGACGTAATCATTAACAACAACAATTAAGTAAGGCCTTCAACAATTAGCGAAATACCGCATAGCAAGCTAGAAAAGGCCCCTAAATGACAAATGTAAAACAATTCAAACGAGACAACTACCTGAATCATAAACAAATAAATAAACGAAAAACAAATATCATATACAGCAACAAACGACATTCACTGAATTTCAGGCTCATGACTTGGGACAGACACATACATAAACTGGCGGTATAAAAATATGTTTGCGGCTTCCACCCTATCCTTACATAGAAAAGTGGTGTAACAGCATTACATAAGAACAAATTATCAAAAACAGTTGAAAAGGGCTTAACTCATCAGATTGATACAAAACAAAAAAACAACTAACAAAAACACTAAAGACCCAAGAACAGACCCGAGAGTACTCGCAGCTACCGAAAGCTAGTCCAAACACAATAGCAAATAATAAAAACAATCATGTATCTTAGAATAAAATATTAATCAGCACACATCAAACGTCCAATGTATTTAGTGTAAAGACGTCATTTACAGTCAGAGAAAAACAACTAAATATTAATTTCGTATACATACGAAAACATGTTTGTGACCGCAAAACCCTTCCCTATACATACGCCAAAACATAGTTATCGACAGAGTGTAGGACTGTGAATGTTCATAGGTGTATCTCAATAATATTTAGTATGGGTTTTAATTTATTGATAACAAAATCTAAATTTATATCGAAAAAACAATATTTAAAGATCTAACTACAGATTGGTAACCTTTTAGAATAAGTTTATTTAAAAGATCGATTTGATTACCAGAATAGTATCTAAATTTACGGGCTCAGTAATCAACTTCACCATAAACATTTGAATGTGCCATTCCGTTTGTAAGAAGTTTTCTACAGGTACAGCCAACCTTCCAAACGAAATCTTTGTATCTTTTAAAGAATTTAGTAGAGGTTTTATGTAATTCGCGTATACGAAATCCTTGACATATAAATTTACCAGTAATGCATAGATTACGTTCATTGAAAATAAAACGTCATTATAGACACGGACTTAACGAACGAGTTTGGATAAAAAAAAAACCGTAAGATTGTACCATGAAACATCTCTGTCCAAAAAAGGAACATTTAACAACAGGGAACTGAAAATCGTCCTTTCTGACGTAAATCTTTGTGTACAGTTTCCCGTGTAAAACTGAAACATCTAAATCTAAGAAAAGACAGTTATTGCTGTTTATATTTGATTTATATAATAAAAATAAAAATACACCATGTTATCTCAGCTCCCCCTAGAACAATAATGAAACTTTAGACAATTAATAATTGATGAGTGAATTGGTGCAGTTTACAGAATTATAAACTTCGTAAATATGTGTTCAATCGTATAACGTTCAAGGATTTTCATTACGTTATTTATATCTAAATATAGGTTTTATAAACAAATAAGAACCTTTGGTATCTTCCGCTTTAGATGACAACTATCAGTGATTTTTTAAACAATAGGCATTTTAATCGCATAACTTTATCTTGTAATCACATGATCAGAAAAATACCATAAAAGGTATATATGGTAATTCCCCTTGTTATTGCTCTTTGATCAGTTTTGTGTATTTGTATATTTGAATACAGGAAATCTTATTTTAATGAAAAATGAACCATCATGTTAGTGACAAATGTTTTTGTTTTTTGTTTTTGTTTTTGTTTTTGTTTTTGTTTTTGTTTTTGTTTTTTGTGTGTGTTTTTAAAGGGGGAATGCCTCATTCTGTAGAACTTGAAACTTTCAGAATTCAATAAAAAATACACTGCGACATTGTTTCAAATCGCGCTTTCGAACCATATAAAAAATAATAATAATATTTAAAAAAAAGAAAGATGTGTAATAACATAAACGGTACCAATTTTTCTGCACCAGATGCGCATTTCGACAATAAATGTCTCTTCAGTGATGCTCGAGACCAAAATATTTGAAAATCCAAAGCTTATTAAAAAGATGAAGAGCTATAAACCAAAAGGGACAAAAAAGTAAAGCCAAAGCCGGGCAAGGAATCAGAGCTTTGAATGAGGGAGATACATTCCTTAACTTAAATAATATTAAAATTTTGTAACAGCAAATTTTAATAACACAAAATCCGTGTTTTCATACCAGTAACGAAGTACTGGCTACTGGGCTAGTGATACCCTCGGGGACTATCAGTCCACCAGTAGAGGCATTTACCCAGTGGTAGCAATAACATAAACGGTACCAATTTTTCTGCACCAGATGCGCATTTCGACAATAAATGTCTCTTCAGTGATGCTCGAGGCCTAAATATTTGAAAATCCAAAGCTTATTAAAAAGATGAAGAGCTATAAACCAAAAGAGACAAAAAAGTAAAGCCAAAGCCGGGCAAGGAATCAGAGCTTTGAATGAGGGAGATACATTCCTTAATTTTAAATAATTTTCAAAATTATGTAACAGCAAATTTTAATAACACAAAATCCGTGTTTTCATGCCAGTAACGAAGTACTGGCTATTGGGCTAGTGATACCCTCGGGGACTATCAGTCTACCAGCAGAGGCATTGGCCCAGTGGTAGCAATAACATAAACAGTACCAATTTTTCTGCACCAGATGCGCATTTCGACAATAAATGTCTCTTCAGTGATGCTCGAGGCCTAAATATTTGAAAATCCAAAGCTTATTAAAAAGATGAAGAGCTATAAACCAAAAGGGACAAAAAAGTAAAGCCAAAGCCGGGCAAGGAATCAAAGCTTTGCATGAGGGAGATACATTCCTTAATTTTAAATAATTTTCAAAATTTTGTAACAGCAAATTTTAAGAACACAAAATCCGTGTTTTCATGCCAGTAACGAAGTACTGGCTACTGGGCTAGTAAACAGTTCACCCTTTTAAATTTAAAATATTAAACTAAATTGTTTCAAATATAAAATTTATCTCACTCAGGACATGAAAATGAAACCAATGATCCATCCCACGGAAAATGATTGACCTATGGTTGAACAGAAATGGTCCATCCCCCCGCCCTCGGAAATCCTTAACCCCCAGCAATTGTATGTTAACCTTAGAAACAATTAATTTGAAAAATTAAACCTACTCTCTAGTCGTTTTATCTATTGGCCTGGTCGTAAATTGCTATTTTGTTATCTAAGAACTAAGGTTGTAGCAGATGGCTTGGGTGGGGGTAAACTGATCACAAAAAAACCATGTATAAGAATAATAAATAATGAATCGGCATTTAATGGTTACATAAGATAAAGAAAAGAAAGTTAATGAATTTAGAATAATGACATGAAAGAGAATAAAAAATAAATAGATACAGAATAGTAGATCTCATCCAAACCAACGTATATATATATATATATATACACTGGAAATAATCGGTACATTTTACATAATCACACACTACAAATATCTACCAAGAATAGTCCCTCCCGTGTTATATATTGAATATTTAAAATGGAAAAAAACGAACCTGGGCGACAGAAATCCACGATTAGTCAATTCATTTCCCATAATTTGCTTCACTTCCGTATATGACCACAGTCATACAATGTATGGGAAATAGATATACATAACACTGTCACACATATGCACGAAATACCCTAAAACTTATTAACATTTATGACGCAGAGCCAGAACGGATTAGTATTTTCTCCGTTTGAATTTGTATTGTTAACAGTCAAACTTAGAATAAATCTTCGTACTTTGTTCTCACCTGTTTAAATTCAGTAAAAATTATTAATTAATCAACATATTTGTCCATTGAAAATATCCAATAGTTACATATATGATAAAAATTATTGTGTATGCCTTAAGCTATAAAGTTGTCATACCCGGTGTCATTTGTGTTAATTGAGACATCAAATTCAAGTACTGTGGTATATATCGACCGTTTACACAATAACGGAATCGGAAATATAGTGATGAATAACATACGTTTAGATGATATATAAAGCCTTTCAAAATGTTTATTGCCATCAAAGTTAGATATCTTCTCTTTTTTAACAAACCACTGACTATTTCGCTAACATGTGGACTAATTTTACCACTGCCTTTGTTGTACTGAGCGCTTCACTCGTGCTGTCGTCTGCTTTACCATATGGCTTTCCTAACTTCCGATCATCCTATCGTGGTGGCTATGGATTTGGTGATATTGGAGGCACCTATAGCAGATTTCCAGGTTTTGGCGGTGCTTATTCGGCTTTTCCGTCCTATGGTGGAATACAACATCCATACAATACAGTAAATTACCACCGTCATGTAACGCCGTACACATACAGAGGAAGAGGTTTCCTGAATAACTTTCTTAGTGGGTCAACATTACCTTCAAGTGAGTAATTATCAGATTTTATAAAAGGCATGTGAAGGATAAAAAAAGATACCAACCAAAAGCTAAAACCTTCTACAAAAAGTTCTTTTCGTTCCGTTAGTAAATAAAAACATGCAAGTTTGCAATGGAAAGTGGGTAAGGTTTAGGGGGAACATTGCGCAAGAAAACAATCTTAGTATCAATTATTGATTGCTGTTTAAAAAAATTAAAACTTTTAAATTTAAATTTGACAATGAAGATCTAGCGGAAATGCCAAATTAATCAGTGCGTAATGTGTACAATCTTTACGTTTCTGAAATTTGTTCATTCCCTTTAATCTTTTGTTAAATTTAAAGCTTTTGATATCAACATGATAAATAGTTATTTTGTAAGTGCTTAGAACGTCTATAAACCACTTTTAATTTATAATACTTTGCATAAGCAGCAGCCAAATTGGTCCGCTATAGAACCAGTCAACAAATGACGAAGATAAACAAGCTGTATTTAAAGGGCGTAATTACAGAACCAAATTAGGAATTGGTAAACAGACAATCAGTCTACACGATATTTTGTCTCAATGATTTTTTTTCGTTTTGGTCGTTTGCTCATATTTGATGCTTTAAAATATTTTCATAAAATCGACTTATATTTGATAATTATCGGAGGTAAAACATGTAGAATTGACATAATTTTCATGATTATGAAAACTTTAAATAACTTTACATATAATGGCTTTTATCATACATTGCCATTCAATCCGTCGATTTTAATAAGAATAGAACGTTTCAAATCTCGTGCATCTGAAGGGCTTTTCTGGGTTTAACTTCGTCTAGAACGCGAAAACCCAAAAATATGAAACACGCAATTGTAAACTTCGAATTAAACATCACAAATTCAAGCACATGAACCCGTATTTAACGCTAACATAAATATAGCTACATCCAACATAGCGCTGTAAATGAAAAAAAGTGTTATTGGTGGTAAAGAATGTGTGAAGCATTTTGGAAAAGACACAAAAAAGGAATGCCTTAGAAAGAATTTTATTATTGTTTGAAAAGTTACCCATTTCTTCAATGTTAACAAAAGTATCGGATTTTAAAGGTTTGTTGAAATCCAACACCACTCCTGGAATTCACTGTTTAAATAAATGCTATAAAAAAGAACAATTAAAAAAAAAAGGAATTCAGCCAACAAACAAAACAGAAAAGACAAAAATAGAAAAAGACAACAGATTGTTTTACTTTTGATTTTGCATACACATGGATTTAGATTAAAATTGTTTAGTCAATTATAGAAGATATTTTGTTGACTTTTAGATAATGGTATATAACTGTTAAAACTGTTTTTGTTTTGTAGTGGCTCTAGGATTCTTAGTTGGAAAGGCATTATGAGATCTAGAGATACCAAAGACAGTTACTGGATATTGCCAAAGACTAGAAGACGTTTTTTATATTTATAAAGTAGAAGTTGTAAATAAAAAAAATGCTATGAATTAAATAATGGTGTAAATCAATCTTCAGTTTCCTATGTAGTGTTTTGAGGTCTAATCATCTTTTCGTTTTTTGCTATGGCTCTGTAAGTTTTTCTTTAATGTATCAGTTTGAATGTCCCCTTGGCATATTTTGCATCTTTTTTAAGAAACTAAATCGTTGTTTAACGTTAAAAGTCGATTTAGTGTACATGGTGGTAATGTTTTAGTGAGAAAATACGACACTCTTATCTTACTTTTGCACAAATGAACAAATAAAAAGAACTGTTGCATTATGGGACAGTCATTTGTTAACAGGAGACAAGGGGTCTGGTTGGTCTTGAAGTAATTTTGAAGACGGAAGTTGAATTAATGAATTCATCAATTTTGTTGCGCATGTATATATATCAATTTCACCATAAATGGTCGGATACATAAACCAAATATACATAACACATTAAAACATTACTTTTTTGAAATAAGATTAAAACTCGACATGAAACATTGTTTTGTTTATTTCTTCAAGATTTTTTTACTTATTCAATTATTTCGTATTACGTTATTAGGTAAAATAAAAAAACCTTAGAAGACAGAATAATACGAAATAATTGAATAAGTAAAAACAAACCTTGAAGAAAAATGAAAAAAAAAGGGCTAAATATAAAAAAAAGAGGACGAGGTATGATTGCCAATAAAACAAACCTCCCCAAAAGACCACATGACGTAGAAGTAAATCACTATAGGTCATCGTACGGCCTTCAAGAATTAGCAAAACCCACACCGCATGGCAAGATGTATAAGGCCTCCATACGACCAACGTAAAACAATTCAAACGAGGAAACTAACGGCATGATTTATGTTTTAAGGATGAACGCTCTTCTAGTTTTTGAATTTTTGCCAGATATTAGAAATCCTCTAGTTTTATCTATGTAGTGCCATTAAAATTTTTTGCCCACTAACCCCAACTTTTTCCCCATAATTTGATTACATGTAGTTTAAAATGCTATCTTTGAAAATCTTATAAAATCCTTGTTATTTTTTCATAGTTTTTGAATGAAAAAGGTACCATTGTTGAATGTATGAAAAATGTAGAGAGAATCATTTCCCGCAAAATTTTCAATGGCTTATATCTCGAAAACAAGCACACGTATCCTTCATTTTTTTCTGCTTTTTGAGTTCCTTTATTTATATAATACCAATCTATAACAGTCTTTTAGAAAGCTTGTTATTTTGAAACAGAGTAGCGAACATCCTTAAAGTCAATTATATGTTTTGTTGTCCTGATATATGGTATATAAGTGTTCATTTTGTGTTGTTTTGTAGTAAACAATACATAGCAATGCAATGTGCTTCATTTTCTTTAGATACTTATAACTTAAAAAGCAAATCAAAATAAAATTTAGCATTACTATTAATGATTCATGTGTGTATGATACTATGTACGATACTTACCGTTTGAAATGACCGATTGGTCATGTGATTACCAGTAATAGCATATTTAACTAAGCAGCAGGTAACAATTAACACAAAGTAAAAGGTTAAAGTATGAAAAGATTTAAACATTCTAAATTCACGCTTGTCAATTTATTATTTTGGAAACTCTTGTCAAAAATCTATTTTTAAGCCACTGCATAAACTGCTGGTGTTGGAACTATAAATGATTAAAAAAAAAGCCTTAGTCTATTTCTACATTAAAAGTATGCAATAAAAGATCCAGCTAGCCGCAAACATATGGAGCTTTTTTCACAAAAAATCATGCATCTTAAATTGATCGTAAGTTATACTGAAATGTCATAACTTTTACTCGTAAGTTTTTTAATAAATGAGTCGCTGTCTTCATTATCAAAGAACTGGAACTGCGAAGGTATTGTCAATATTGATCTTTTTCTCTACAGTTTTGAAGCATGTTGATCCCAAAGATATCTTCTTTCAAACGTATATTTATCCGACTAGAAATCATGCTTAAAACATTGTTTTTATACTTGTTTCCTGTTATAACTAATCAATTCTAATTCCCGAGCCCTCTTAGATTATGTTCCAATTGTTGTAACCACAATCCTGTCGCTTACCATCGAATGTGACCTACCGAGTTATACTTATGACCAGGTTTGTATTCATATGAGCAACACGACGGGCGCTACATGTGGGAAGTGATCTGCTTACCTTTTCGAAGCATCTAAGATCACCCACACATTTGGGTTTGTGTTGCTCCGTCATTAGTTTTCTATGTTGTATTTTGTGTACACTTGTGTGTCTTTTTGTCGTTTTTCGTTTTTTACCATGGCATTGTCAGTTTGTTTACAACATATGAGTTTGAATATCTTTCGCCTCTCCATTAAATTCCAGTGACAAAGCTGCAAAAGCACATACTACATTTTGAAATCAACAAATACATACGAAATTAAAAAGTTAAAAGTGAAAATTGTTTACAACACTATGTAACATATGAGTCACATTCTTTTTATGTCACTCTTTAGGTCCTATTTGATGTTACATAAAAGTTGCCGTTCTAGACAAATTGGAATATTAACTTTTTTCACGTCAAAATAATGAGTGTCGTGACCAGAATATACATTAATATATCGATTTATTTCCCCATATTGACAATTTTGTAACGATTGAATTTTTTTACTATTTGTACAATTTCAGGGGCCATATGTATAGTGGCTCTTATCACATATCAACACTTTCATTCAATCCTTCCTTTATTAGTTCTCAATAAAGAACCACAAGTTCAAGTATACTTATAACATCAACGTACATAAAGCTATATCCCACAAACGTTATATTTACAAGTATACTTATAACATCAACGTACATATAGCTATATCCCACAAACGTTATATTTACAAATATACTTATAACATCAACATACATAAAGCTATATCCCACAAACGTTATATTTACAAATATACTTATGACATCAACGTACATATAGCTATATCCCACAAACGTTATATTTACAAATATACTTATAACATCAACGTACATAAAGCTATATCCCACAAACGTTATATTCACAAGTATACTTATAACATCAATGTACATATAGCTATATCCCACAAACGTTATATTTACAAGTATACTTATAACATCAACGTACATATAGCTATATCCCACAAACGTTATATTTACATAACGTCCAAATGTAGAAAGTATGTTCGTGTTTCTAGGTCATTAAAAATTTTGTATGATTGTTAAAAAAAGACGAAAAAATAGACTTTTCTATAATTTGAAAAATCCTCATGGGTTTCAATTTGTGACTACCAAGTCATCTTAATTTGAATTTTCTCACATCACTCTTGAAATTGACTATTGAAAATGAGATGGAAGATAGCAAAGAGAGAATAAAAAAGGAAAAAAAAACCGACAAAATCATGCCAAAAAAAAAAGAAACAAAAAATGAGCAGTGAAATTGACAGCAAACCGGTTTTTCTGTAGTTAAAAGGGAGCCATTGTTGAACTTTTAGGGCAGATAGTAAGAATAACATTGATCCTGGTATCTATAATGAGTTTATTGATGTATTTTAATGTATGGCTCTTTTGGGTTGTTGTTGACCTGCCACGTTATGTGCATAGTTTCCAATGTATCAAGGATCATATGTCATGAACAGTGAAAGAAAAATGGTCAATATCATCCTTGACCTCCACTTTGTCATCAGTACCATCATGTTAAAATTTGAAAAGCATTGGCTGAATAGTTCCGAACTTAGAATATGATTAATATATTGTATTCTCTTCTCTATATATATTAATTCTAATAAGCATAATATGGTCAACCGTTTTTTAAGAAAATAAATCATTTTCTAACCTAACTTGTCGATTCAATGTGGTGGCAGTGCTTTTAGTGTAAAGATATGGTAAATATCATCCTTAACTCTTTGAAAATATAACAGATTAAAAATAAATGAAGCGATTTTTTACAATTTTGTCTTACTTTTACACAAACGGACATATAGAAAGAACTATTGCATTATTGGAAAGTCTATGTTTCATATGGAATTTTGGTGCCTGGTTGGATAAGAGGTCATTTAGGAGGATGGAAGTTGAATTAATGAATGCGTCTATTGATATATGCATGTACGTGTATCAATTTTATCACGAATGATTGGATACATTAATCTATGAAACCAAATACACATAACGTTTTAAAAACATAACCCTTAAAAATAATTAAATGTAAAATAGAATAAGTCTGACATTACAGTATACAGTTCTGAAATGTGTTTCGAAAAATGTTCGTGTTTTTAGGTCATTTTGAATGTTGTAGTGTTGTTAAAAATGGCGAAGAAAAATGGATTTGAATATAATTTGAAAAATCGCTTATATCAATAGTTGAAAACCAAGTTATCTTATTATAAATTTTCCCACCTCACTCTTGACTCAGTATTGAAAATGAGGCGGAAGATGCAAAATGGAGAATCAAAACTCATAAGCCAACATAAAAACGACAAAATTATGCCGACCCTCGTCCCCCCCCCCTTTAGCCCCGAAATGAGCTGTGAAATTGACAGCAATCCGGGTTTTCCGTATTATGAGGGTAGCCCTTATTGAACTTGTAGGGCATATAGTATGAATTATATTGATCCTGGTATCTATAATGAGTTTATAGATGTATTCTAATGTATGGCTCTTTTAGGATTTTTTTTCCTGCCACGTTCTGTGAATATTTCCCAATATCTCAAGAATCATATGTCCGGAACTGTAAAAGAAAAATAGTCAAATATCAACCTTGACCCTCATTATGTCATCAATAACAACATGTTTTAAAATTTGAAGAAAAGCATTGGCTGAACAGTTCATACATTATTGCACTGAAACTAAATAAAGCGTTTTTTCCAATCAATCGTTGAACATGTAAATGTAAAAAGTGAAAAGCGACAACATCTTACTTGACTTTCATTTCTTAATCAGTAACACCACATTAAAATTTAAAAGCATTGGTTGAAGGTTAATAAGTTATTAAACGTAATCTATGGACAGTCGCCTGCGGCCCGTCGTACTTTACGATTGTAATCATTGAATTTTTTTCCTTCCGAAAACACGGTTTAAAACAACGAAGGACAAAAACAGTCTACAATCACTACAAAAAATCCTAAAGCCTGAGCTACACGAGCCCACAAAAACCAGTAAGATCTCATTTA
Organism: Mytilus californianus; assembly: GCF_021869535.1. Taxonomy (NCBI): domain Eukaryota; kingdom Metazoa; phylum Mollusca; class Bivalvia; order Mytilida; family Mytilidae; genus Mytilus; species Mytilus californianus. The sequence goes on along the minus strand of NW_026262582.1, from coordinate 35,217,080 downwards.
GCCGTACTTGGCATAAAAAAAAAAAACGAAAATGGAATTTTCGTGAATAATGCTTATTAAAAAGTAAAATAAAACATATACCGAACTCAAAGGAAAATTTAAATAGGAAAGTCCCTTATAAAATGGCAAAATCAAAAGCTCAAACACATCAAACGAATGGAAAACAACTGTCATATTCCTGACTTGGTACAGGCATTACCTAATGTAGAAAATGGTGGATTAAACCTGGTTTTATAGCTAGCTAAACCTCTCACTTGTATAACAGTCGCATAAAATTCCATTACATTGACAACAATGTGTGAACAAAACAAACAGACATTATCAAGTTTGTATTTTATTTGGCTGTCCAACAATTTTATTCGAGCGCCACTGACGAGACTTATGTAGACGAAACGCATCTGGTGTACCAAATTATAAGCCTGGTATCTTTCAAGACTGGTTCCCTGTCCTTTATCTGTTTGTCTCTGAGATACCCGTATGTTGCAAGGGAGAGAACCAGCCTAGGTATCTTTAATGAGTTTTGACATAAATAAATCTAAGCATTGAATATGAATCTGACAATTACAAACGCATTATACTGACTATAAGATTTATCTCCCCATACCTCAATGTACCGCATTAAAATGTTCTTGTTAAGTTAACTTTAATATTAATGATTGATTGATTGGTGTTTAACGCCACTTTCAACACTATTGTGCTATTTCGTGGCGGTAAGTTTCTATTGGTGGAGGAAGCCGGAGGGCCCGGAGAGAACCATCGACCTTCGGTAGGAAAACTGACAATCCTAGTCAATTAAGATTGGAGTCGAGTGCACCTGCCCCGTGCGGGATTCGAACTCACAACCTCAGTGTTGACAGGCTAGTGATACAGTAGTTCGACTACTTAGACCACTCGGCAACCGAGGCCCCTTTATATTAATGTATCGTATTGCTATTTGTTTTAAAGTTTTTTTGGCTTTCGGGTACAGTTAACGTTAGTACGATAATTCACTCTCTTTACGTGTATACTTAATTTTATACGTTTATTTCATATACATCTCATGATACTTGCTTTAAATACTAAGGATTTTCTACCCCAGGAATAGATTACCTTGGCTGCTATTGGCAAAAACTTTCCGAATTTTGGGTCCTCAATGCTCTGCAACCTTGTACTTTATTTGGCCTTTGAACGTTTTTTTCATTCGGGCTTCACTGATGAGTCTTTTGTATAAGAAACACGCGTTTGGCGTACACAATCTTAAATCTGGTATCTATACTGAATACTGAATTATCTCTATATACTTAATAGATTAATTCTAGTTAGCATGCTATGGTCTTACTAGGATCAATCTTATAGGAGGTTCATATCTTAGAAAGGACCAATCTATGTTGGCTCTGTTTGAACTATTGCCTCAGCATTTGGCTATATTTTTGGTCCTTTTGGGTTTTATCAGCCCTTACAACGTTTCTAAGGTTTAGATTTTCAAATGTTTTGTCCTCGGGCAAACTGAAGACACATTAATTGTCAAGAGGCGTAGCTGGTGCAGTAAAATTGGAACCGTTGAAGTTATTTTTAGTAAATTTCTTAGACAATCTTAAGTCACGTCTTAACATGTATCTAATGTATTTTCGTTTTTTTTTACCATCACGTTTTAAGTTTTTCGTCAACTCAATCGAGTTTTGAATGTCCCCTTGATATCTTCGGACTCTTTTTACAACATATATTACTTGTCTTCATTCTGTGTTTTTATCATAATTCGTATTATTACTGTCCGAGATATAATAGTCCTGTTGATTCATTATTATTCATGGTATATAAAATTCCATGAATTTCGGGTGAATATGTTAACAACGAATGTACATGCAGACACTAGCAAAACATCGAAATATCCACAAAAAAGAATGATTGTCTTACTTTAATGAAGACTAGAAATATGAATTCAAACTGGAACAAACATATAATTAAGGATGCACTTAGGTGAGGTTTTTAGGAATTTTTGTCAAATGTTCGGACTCCTTGGTTATTTTCCAACAATACAAGGTAAAATATTTTGCCCCATAACACCCATTTTTCTTTTCATATAAGACTTCAATAGCTCATAAAAGGTCATTTACCCAAATTTAAGCATGTTCTAGATATATTTTCTTTCGATTTGGGACCCAAATAATACCAATGCAAATATAAGATAAAAGTCCGAGTCAGCCTTTTCCCGCCATTTAAAAAAAATTAAATATCTCGAAAAGGAGCTCCATCACCTTTCAATATTTTAGCTTACATTGTCCCTTAAATAATGCTCTTCTGACTTATAGTATCAATTTTAAGTTCTAGATTTTTTTAATTTCACCTAAGTACATCTGAAGTACAATCCTAAGACCATCCTGATTTATACTATTTTAGGACAGATTTGATTAACAGTCTATGACTTATCCCTGGACAGTCCCAAGACACTCGTAAAGTTTGTCTAAGATATGTATTTGAAAAAAAGCATATTATACGTTCAAAATTATGATTAAGATTTTGTTTCATAATCCATATATGACGAAAGTCCTAGGGGGGAAAGAAATATACATAACACTTTCACGTATACATGTTCCTTAGTCCCTGAAGCTTAGTACGTTCATTACGTAAGATTAGAACGGATTAATTTGTGTTTCATTTTTTCTATTCATATCTATAGAACTGAAAGTGAAAATATTATAGAAAAGCCAAAAATTGCCAGCTGTTAGAAATTAAAATCAAAATCTTTTTACTTTTCATTTTAAAATCAAGACACAGTATTATCATTTGAGAGATAGATATCTGAGTTCATTGTGTTGTTTTATTTGTTTTGTGCCCGCTTGCTGGTATCATTTTAATATGGGGGGGGGGGGGGGGAGGGGGGGGGGAGGGATCTGTTATGAAAAAAAAAAATATTTAGGAAGATCTTATGAAATTCAAGCAATGATATCATTGAACATTGATTTAACTTCAGTCAAATACATGTCGTAAACATGTAAAATCAGCAATTGAACGTGAAAAAAATGATAATAAATTCAAGACAGATGTGTTGTTTACCTAATTGTTGTTTCTTTTTAAAGTGTACAATATATACAGTATAAAAAATCTATTTCCCTTGACAATTCCAACAGGTAACTATTTGTTAAAGTAAGTTAATCATGTCATTAGAATATAATGCTGTAATACCCGGTGTCATTCAGGTTAATTGAGACATCAAAAATCCAGTCCAGTGTTAAGAATGACGTCCATGTAAAACGGAAACGGAATCGGAACAAACTGATGAATAATAAACGTTTAGATGATATATAAAGCCTCTCCAAATATCATTTGACACCAAAGTAAAATATCTTCTTGTTTTGTAAAACCACTGACTATTTAGCTAAAATGCTGAAAAATTTTACCACTGCTTTTGTTGTGATGAGCGCTTCACTCATGCTGTCGTCTGCTTTGCCGTATGGTTTTAACAACTTTCGATCCTACCGTGGGGGTTATGGATTTGGTGATATTGGCGGTGCTTACAGCAGTTTTCCAGGTTTCGGAGGTGCTTATTCGGCGTTTCCGGCCTATGGCGGAATACCCCATTCATACAATACAGTAAACTATCATCGTCATGTGACGCCGTATTCATACAGAGGGCGAGGTTTCATGAATAATATCCTGAGTGGATCAACTTTGCCATCACGTAAGTCGTTAACAATTTAATCGTTGACACGTCAAAAATTTTCAAAAAAGTTAATTATAAAATTCTTTTAATTCCATGAGTTTCGCAAGTGTGTTGGTCTCCAATTGAAGGTTAATTGGACAAAGTTGAGCAAGAAATCAGCATTTGTATTTATTGTTGCTTGCTGCATAAACTATGTTGTATATTTGATATGTATAAATACATATGTGTTAGGAGGGGGACTTGTATAAATATTCCATATTAATTCTTGACGATGGGAGACCTTTTATTATTTGTCGAATCATCTTCAAATATAAATAAAGGTTTCCACTTATATTCTACTTGTATTTGTACAATTGTAGGAACCATATACGGTAATTGTGATCCATTCAATTTACAAATTATGATTGAACATTACAAGTTTAATTAACCTCTTTTGCTTAAAAACTGATGATAACAACGTAAATCTAGATTTATCTTGAAAACTATTTTTTTTAGCTAACGCTGTAAATGGTCCACCTGTTTTGAATCGAGGTCACATGATGAGTTTCATGCGCATATGGGTATAAGCCGGGTATCTTTGGTGTCGTTTTCCTTGGTCATTAAAATGTTGGACAAAACGGAAAACAAAACAACAAACAATAAAGCAAAGTATAACAAACACAGAAATAAAAAAAAAACTTAAAATGAAAGAAGAATTAAAACGACAATATTACAATCAGACAAAAGACTTTTGCACTTACGATTTACACACACATGGAAGTTCAAATATATTTGTCTTAAATCAATTATTGATGATTTTTTGTTGACACTTTTTAATATTTTTTGTAGTGGCTCTTGGATTTTTAGTCGGAAAGGCATTATAACAATTACCAAAGACAGTTACTGGATAATGCCAAAGACCAGGAAGGAGTTAATGTATATTCTTGAAACAAGTTACCATAAAATAAATTATGTTACAGTTTTAAATTCTGAGAAAATAAATAACAATTCAACCAAGCTAGACTTTTCAGTATGATCGAAATATTTTAGTGTTATGATACGGGAAAAGGAGAAGGTACGATTTGGTATCTAATATTCCCTAAAATCAAATGTACTACAAAGCTTCACAATCAAATGCTGAATCAATATACATTAATAACAAATTACAATTTTACTGTACCCTATCCCCTTTTGTTGAGTAGAAAACCATAAAATAAAATTTAAGTAAGATACATTGCCAAATCATGACTATTGCATGTAATTGACACGTATAAACTGTAGACGTATTAATACTTTTCGTACGCTTCTAATTGGTTTAAACATTGACAAAAAGAAGATTTTGATGCCCAAAATGCGACTTTGTTTTTCTTTTTTCTTTTGTGAAATTCCAAAAAAAAATCGGAATTCAAAATGGTGGCTTTCCTTAGTTACGAACTGGTACAACGAAGAATCTAACCCTTCAAAATATATGTCAACGACCAATGAAAATTATCGTTACGAACGAATTGCATTAGAATGTAAAGTTATTTCGAGCACATGATGTCCTTTTATATTTATCTATCAACTTAAAAATCATTTGTGGCAGTGCATGTGGTTATGTTAGGCTCTTCAACTATTTCGGTACTTATTCATCATCAGATTTCAAATGTTTGGCTTTGAGCGTTCCTGATGAAGGTAAATCCAGAAAAGCGCTTCGGACGCATGAAATTATTAAACGTGTTGTTTTCAATTTTTTACGTTATATAAGCTTTTAAGTTAATAAGCAAACACTAACCTTATAATCTCTTTATGAAGTCACATGAATGACATCACAGTAAAACATTTCTACTTTCATCAAGCAACATTACGGGTGTCACTAGTAGAGTTTGATTTGCTTACCCTTTTCTGGAACACCTGAGTACACCTCAAGTTGTTTGGGTGTTGTTCGAATTGCTATGTATATAGTCTTCTATGTAGTGTTATATGGACTTGTTTGTCTTTGCAACTTTCTCTTCGAATTATGATGTTTAAATATTTGGTATGTTCTGTCTCTTTTATCAACGACAAACTTAGAAAGACATGTTAGAAATCATGTCAGTACCAAAGCATTTGATACTGAGCTGATGACACCTTAGGGAATAGTAGTCCACCATAGTAGTGCTGGTAAAAGTATATATACCGTTTGTCCACTTCAAGTTCACAATATAAATTATAAAAAAAATATATTATTGTTTAACATATTTGTGCAAGAAACTAATATATGAAGACAAAGCCATAAACCGTATACATTGGCTAGAGGTATACGGGGCGGATTAAGATCTCACAAAACATGCTTAACCCCGCCGCATTTTTGCGCCTATCCCAAGTCAGGAGCCTCTGGCCTTTGTTAGTCTTGTATGTTTTTTAATTTTTGTTTATTTATATGTTTTGGAGGTTAGTGTGACGTCCATTTTCACTGAATTAGTACACATTTTTGTTTAGGGGCCAGCTGAAGCCCGCCTCCGGGTGCGGGATTTTCTCGCTGTGTTGAAAACCATTGGTGGCCTTCGGCTGTTTTCTGTTCTTTGGTCGGGTTGTTGTCTCAATTTTATTCTTGTATTACTAGTAAATTATTAAGTCAGGGATTTCGTTACCACAAATTACTTAAAACCTTTACTAAATTCTTCAAAAGATACAAATATTTGGTTTGCAATTTGATTGTACCCGTAGAGAACTTATTTCACGCAGAATAGCATATCCTAAAGTATACGTATATGTTGTTAACCGAGCCCGGAAATTTAGATTTAAATTTAGATCGAATTGATTACACAGTGACCATAAACATTTCTCGGGTAGCGTTTTTATACCTCTATTTGCCGGACGTCATTCAATCGTATATCATTATACATATGTTGTTTTATATTTTTACGTTAATTTGACACGTACACATATTCACAACAGTTCATAACGCTATAAAACTAAATTAATTCATATAACCACTTTAAAAAGGAACAATACAAATGTGTTGAGGTCCATACGGTGACCTATAGTAGTTAACTTAAGACAAATAAAATATATACATAAAATAAATAAAACAGATAAAACAAAGAAAATAAGTAAAATAAATAGCTGTCCAAAACTGTTGATGAGGTACATCAACTTATATAAAAAAGAAGATGTGGTATGATTGCCAATGAGACAATTCTCCACAAGAGACCAAATGACACAGAAATTAACAACTATAGGTCACCGTACGGCCTTCAACAATGAGCAAAGCCCATACAGCACAGTCAGCTATAAAAGGCCCCGAAATGACAATGTAAAACAATTCAAACGAGAAAACTAACGACATAGTTCATGTACAAAAAATGAACGAAAAACAAATATGTAACACATAAACAGACGACAACCACTGAATTACAGGCTCCTGACTAGGAACAGGCACATACATACAGAATGTGGCGGGGTTAAACATGTTAGCGGGATCCCAATCCTCCCCCTAACCTGGGACAGTGGTGTAACAGTACAACATAAGAACGAACTATAAAAATCATTTGAAAGAAGCTTAACTCATCAGATATAAAAATACAAATACTACAAATACAAGTGGACGTGGCCGGGTACTTGTACATCCAAACAACAAAAAGACACAAAGTACAGATCTGAGAGTACTCGCAGTTACTGACAGCTAGTTCAAAGCCACTAGCAACTAATAAAAAACATCATGCATCTAAGACTAAATTATCAATCCGTACACATCCAGCATCCAATGGATTTAGTGTAAAGACGTCATAAACAGTCAGAGAAAAACATGACCTTGTGCAATGCCAAGATACAGGCATCGACATATTGTAGATCCATGAACGTGTATATGTATATAACAATAATATTTAGTATGCTTTTAATTTACTGATAACAAAATCAATATAATAATGATCTAATTACAGTGTTGAATTGGTAACCTATAGAATAAGTTTATTTAAAGGATCGATAAGTTTACCAGGATCGTTTCTAAATTTCCGGGCACGGTAAACAATATTGCCGTAAAAATGAGGGTGTGCAATCCCGTTTGAAATAAGTTTTCCACAGGTACAGCCAAACTTCAAAACCAAATCTTTATATCTGTGGAAGAATTTAGTAAAGGTTTTAAGTAATTTGTGGTAACGAAATCCTTGGCTTAATAATTTACCAGTAATACATAGATTACGTTCGTTAAAATCAAAAACGTCACAACAGACACGGGCATAGCGAACGAGTTGTGAAATATAAACACCATAAGATTGTGCCAAAGGAACATCACCATCCAAAAAGGGAAAATTAACAATAGGGAACGAAAAATCGTCCCTTTTGTCGTTAATTTTAGTGTGGAATTCCTCGTGTAAAACCGAAATATCTAAATCTAGGAAAGGACAGTTGTTACCGTTTAAATTTGATTTATTTAAAGTAAGTTTCTCTGGGTAAATTTCAACAGTATATTGAGAAAATTCTTGATTATTTAACAAAAAATATCATCAAGATAACGGTAAGTGTTGTTGAATTTATCAATTAAATGCAATTTAGACGGGTCTTTACTGAGTTTGGTCATAAACTGTGATTCATAACAGTACAAAAACAAGTCTGCTATTAAAGGGGCGCAATTAGTGCCCATAGGAATACCTAGAACCTGTCGATAAACTTTGGTGCCGAAACGGACATAAATATTATCAAGGAGAAAATTAACAGCTTCAATCATCTCATCACACCTCCAGTAAGTATATCTAGCATATTTACCTTTCTCATTAGAGAAGAAGGCTTTAAATGAGTTGCAGCAAATATATGTGCATTCAGATTTACCAAACGACCATTTAATTAAATACTAGTCAAATTTTTGTTTGATAAGATTGTGCGGAAGTGTAGTGTAAAGAGTAGAAAAGTCAAAACTGTCAACAGAATCAAAAGGACCATCAAATGCACAAAATTTATCTAAAACATCCAAAGAATATTTTTACACTCCAAAAATAGTTAATTCCACTATTTTCATATATTTTATTACAATAGTTTATGATAAGCTCTTTGATAGTAGTTAAGGAACTTGTTAAAAGCACTGAAAGATTAGTTGTAGAACACTTACAAGAGGCCGAGATGAAACGATATTTTACTGGTTTTTTGTGTAGTTTAGGTAACCAATACATAGTAGGGACCTTCAAATGTTCAGAAGTAGCCTTAAGCTGTGATGTGGTTATGATATGCTTGTTAACTATATGACTCTCTGTGGGGCGCATGGACTTGAATGTAGATGAATTTAAAATTTCATTCTTAAGAACGTCCGTGTAGTATTTACGGCATACCACCACTACATTGTTGGCTGCTTTGTCGGCCGGTACAAACACAAACTGCTTTGAAAGTTCTTGAGGTTTATTTCTTATTCTGGAAATGGGTGTATTATGTACTCTATTATTTACTTCTAAATTATTTTCAAAACGTGATATTCTATTATCTACCACATTCATACATTTATTTAAATAAGAATCAAGAGATTTTTTATCAGATTTTTCCCGTTTACACCAATTTTTACAAGACGAGGAAAGAGCATCTTTTGTGACCTGACGACACTGTTTTCAATCTATTTTAGATGGAGGACGATATTTTGGTCCTTTAATTCAAAAGGTTTGTAACCTCTCTGTCCTGAACGATATTGAGGTCCCCCGTAATAACATGGCCATAGGGAACATATCTAAACTTCGACGATTCACAGTTTCAAGTTAAAGGAGTATTATTTTCTACATTGACGTCTGATGTTACCGGCGTATAATTAAAAAAAAAACTTCTGCTGGGTTTTTTGTATGTATATGAAATAATAGGTGGTTCTGTGTTATCAAAATAGGGAGATATGAAGTTTTGAACGGTAGAGTCATTAAATATACTAGATAAGTTGATAAAATCAATACCTCTGCTAATATATTTAATTTTTAGAAAATGACGATTATGATCTTCAGGTTTGTCGATACAAGGGAACAGCCTATGGTGGCAAAACGCTGTAATTATATGCAAATATTCATACAGCGGGCTGAAGAAAGAGATAGTGTCACACTCCTTGAATTTCATGTAATTTACTAATTGGTATTCGACCCAGTTTACATAATAATTGATGCCTACCATTGTTTTAAATATAGATAGATTACCAAGTGTATAATTTCAGATGTTTAATTCGTTGATTTCGATTGATACGTTTGCCATGAGACCTATTATTTTGTTGTCGTTTATCCATAATATTCATGATATCAATAGAAGAAGTTGTAGATGTGTTCCCTTGTCCAAGTATATTGTCATTTAGACCCAGGGGGTAAGCTGTTTGAAGTCGTTTAATCTTAGACAGTTCGATAATTTCCCGGGAATCTTCAAATTGTTTATGCGATTGCCCTTGTTGTTTCTGGATCGTTTCGAGCGGTTGAAATCTAATGAATTTAATATTGTGGTTGTGTTTACCTAAATTTTGATAAATTATACTTTTGAATTTCTTAGGTTTTCGGAAGCGGTATAGATGTTCCTGTGTTCGTTTAAAAAAACTCCCGTCCTGTTTGTCCTACATATTGTATACCACAATTTGGCTTTGTTCATGTAACCAGATAAATGAGGCTTTGGGTTTTTCATGTAATGTCACAGGGAATGGAAAGCGAAAAAGATCTCCCGTTCACTGTTGACCTTACAGTATTATCAGAAGATAATCTAGATCAGGTTTGTCATTTTCTGGCATTGCACGGAAATATTTGTGGATACCCACGTGCATTTTTATGAAATAATCTGGCTGCAGCAGCATTGACACCTTTGACACATTTATGAATTTTTATATTTTTGTCAACAGGTCAAAGAAAATATTTTGTCAAAATTTTATGAAAATCAAACGATTAAAATCTATTTTAGTCAAAGTGTTGGGTAATCATTTAAACGACCAATTTATCTGAGCAAAGTGTGATTGTTCTATAAGATATAAGTAATAGGATATATAACCATGAACAAATTAACACATTATAAATACATTCCTCTCAGAATATAAACATTTATCACCAACTCTTCAAATAACCGAAACATCAAAATAGTTATTAATTCTAAATAAAAATTAAGTACACAAAACAATGTTTTCATAACAGGATTAGAGATAAGAGAGACAGGATAATCGATGTACTTGTATCTTTTGGTTTAGAATTTTGACGATGATTAACTTTAACTACACAAGACAATACAGATACCATCGTTATTTTGGCCTTTGCACACATCAAGCATTTAAGGTTATAAATGATGTAAATTTGGGAAAAGCCTTTTTGATCATTTGGAAAAGAGAGGTGAAAGATACCAAAGGGATAATAAACACTCATAAGTCGAAATCAAACTGACACTGGCATGGTCAAAAAACGACAACAAGGCAAACAACAGTATACAATACAACATATAAAACTTAAGACTGAGCAACACGAACCCAGCCAAAACCAGGGATGGTCTCAGGTGCTTCGAGAGGGTAGGAGATCCTACTCCATATAAGGCACCTGTCGTGTTGCCCATGTTATTACGACCCCGGTGATAAGTCCAATTCAGTAGGTCACATTCGAGAAAAAGAGGATGGGGTTGTGGTTACGACATTTGGAACATATACTATCGACCAGAAGGCAAACAACAGTATACAAAACACAACATAGAAATATAAAGACTGAGCAACACGATAAAGTCTCAGAGATGCCACGAATGTAGGGTTTTGCACAAATAACTGTTAACAATCGAGAACACAGGCGATCCAACACTAATGTCTTTTATTTTCTTCATATTAAAAAATGGACCCAATTTATTGCGATAACGAAATATTACTAATCACATATGTTTAAACAATGAAGAAGTTTGATTTTTATTTGCTTGCATAAATTAAAAACATGATTTTTCTTTCAAAATACTTCAATGATTTTACAACTATCTAACATACATTAAAATTAAAATGAAATTGCTTTTGCTTTGCTTTTGCATTGGAAGACATTGGTGAAACAACCCAACATAAGAACAAATATAGAATTATGAATATTTTACAGGTGACTGTAAATTTTGCATCAAAGGACACACATAACTAAATAAAATTATAATTGTATATTAAGGGAAATTTGGCACGTACACATATTTACAACAGTTTATAACGCTATAAAAATAAATTAATTCATATAAACCACTTTAAAAAGAAACAATACAAATTTGTTGAGATCCGAATGGTGACCTATAGTTGTTAACTTCTTCGTCATTCTGTCTCTCATCTTAATTTAAATAATCGACAGTGAAAAATAAAAGTTATCAAAAAAAAATCTTTTTTGAACTGATATATAGATAAAATTCTAAAATATACATGATTAATAAATAGATAAAAAACAAACGAAATTAATCATATAATGTAAGAAAATAAATTTAATATAATAAATCAAATAAAATATATACTTAAAATAGATATAACAGATAGAACAAAGAAAATAAGTAAAATAAATAGCTGTCCAAAACTGTTGATGAGATACACTAACTAAGCTAATCTAAGTCATTATAGCAGGTTATAGACATACAGGAAATACAGCAGGTAGCAATAAAGCTTTCGAGTCGACATACTATATTTGAGCGTTATTTGATATCCTTTCAACGATACCGCCTGATTTCGTCCCTAGTTTTATTAAGGTTCTTGTTGTCCGTGTAGTGTTTTGTTAATTGTAACTGATTTTTTGTCGTTTTTATTTTGACCATGGTATTTTTTACTGCTTCAAAATTGTACTATTGAATCGCCTTTTTTTGGGTCGATTATGGCAAACATATCATGTGTTACGTCAAAGTAATCTCACAATTTGATATTTTTGCAGAGAGGTGACATGTCGATATATACCTATTGATTTATACGTAAGATTACCATGCTTTTGAAAGGATCGAATTATTTTACTATTACAATTTCTGTAGGCATAAAATCGCTCTTATCAACATTTAAAAACCGATCAATAATACGAAATAAATGAATGAATAAAAATTAGTTCCAGGAAGTAAATTAATTAAAAACAAAACAGTTTACTGATAGTTAGCTAAATAAAATAAATTATTATTAGTGTTTAATTTAAAACATTCACAAGGAGTTAGCAATCTGCGTTTTGATTTTATGTAAAATACGGACCAGTTAAGGGGGAACAGAACACCTAACAGAGTTAACTCAGCTTAATGTTTTAATCAAATTATTTTAGTATAGATAAATCAAGGTTCTCAATGATCACAATTAGCGTTTATCAAGCTGCTATATAGCCAATAAAATTATTCCTGTAAATTGTGTTGTTAGAATATTTTTGAAATTTGTCAACAAGTCACAGAAAATATTTTGTTAAAATTTTATGAAAATCAAATGATTAAAATCTATTTTAGTCAAAGTGTTGGGTACTCATTTAAACGACCGATTTATCTGAGCAAAGTGTGATTGCTCTATAAGATATTGTAAGTAATATGATATATAACCACGAACAAATAAACACATAAAAAGTCATTATAAATACATTCCTCTCAGAATATAAACATTTATCACCAACACTTCAAATAACAGAAACATCAAAATAGTTATCAATTCTAAATAAAAAGTACACAAAACAATGTTTTCATAAGCAGGATGAGAGATGAGAGAGACAGGATAATCGATGTACTTGTATCTTTTGGTTTAGTATTCTGACGATGATTAACTTTAACTACACACGACAATACAGATACCATCGTTATTTTTGCCTTTGTACACATCAAGCATTTAAGTTTTAATGGCCATTGAAAAGCTCATGCAAGTTGAATAATGTACACTGCAGCTTATAGTAATTTCTTACAATTAGTTTTCTAAATATTGTTTTACTTTTTTAATCAAAGAATTAAAAGTTGAAATAGTCAGAATACAAAAACATGTTTTTCTCTCAATGTAGACGCATTAGGCATATACGCTTATTTGTCAAACAATGAACGAAGCCTTTACGACCAAAACGTTAAACTATATCCGAGAACTCTTATATCGGTAATTTGTTTCTTATGTCATTTTGTTTCGTTGTTTCTGTGATTTTTGTGCTCTGTGCCGATCTGATGAGCTTTCCAACTGATTTTTACAGTTTTTTGCTTATGTTGTGATGCTACACAATGGTCCCAGGTTAGGGTTGATTGAGCGCTTTAAAATGGTCGCATATATGTGCCTGTCCAAAATCACGTCACATTACTAAAGTCTACCTTATAGAAAGAATACGGTTTCGAAATAAAAAAAAGGGCCGCACATTTGATTTTCGTGACGTCACGGGATGTAGATCTGAGGGAAGAACATAGATTTGAGCCATGATTTATTCAAAATGTAATCGCAAAAAAATGTCTTTATATGTGAATGGAAAAAAAAAACATTGATTTTGGTTAAAAATTGTTTGGTTCGGAGATTAAACAAAAACATAACCCACCACACTTGCATAACAATAGACGAATGATCGGGGACATGCATAAATTGGAATTTGATAAATGCTGTAGAGAATAAACGAAAACGCAACAAAATCAATTGTCATAGCAACAGCTAAAAAGCTGCTGAAAATGGAGAAAAATCTAAATATTTCTTTTATCTGGATAAAACAACATTCAATATCCCTCGCCGATGCATCTATTATTATCTGTCTAAGGACTGTTACTCCACACTATATGATTTTGTTTACAGGAAATTGTCAAGAAATGTAGGCTTCAGAGCGCTAACACTACCAGACGGACGGACGGACAGATATTTCGATGAGAATAACTCTTTAAAAATAGTTGATCAGTACTGATTTTCAAACTCGTTCGAGACATTGCTGTTATAATTCTATGATATAGATACATGTATTCAAAAAATCTGACATGAGCTGGTTTCGTGAGGGCGAATGCAAGACGAGATGAACGATCACCCGATATTTCTTTGTTCACCGCACTGCGTTATGGCGTATAAGAGCGTATGGAAGACCAGATGGACGGACTCCGATATTTCTATGTTCACTGCAATGCGTTAGGATTATAGGACGTTCGAGTAATCCTACGTACAAAACCGTAACTTGTGTTAAGGATGAGATCTCTGCAAACCACAAGTCTATTATGGCCTCCTTGATTATTTCATGAAGGAACCAATCTGAGGACTTACCTTCTTAGTATAAGATACCTAAAGATCACAAAACTCCTTCAAAAAAGCCAACACATTGCCGGCACATCTCCATGTTCTATCAATGAATTGTTTGTTAGATTAGCCAAAATTTTGTCCGAAGTGAAAGAGGGATTACTGAAGTACTGTGTTTCTGTTTACTTGCGTTGTGGCATTAACCACATGTGGATTGTTAAGGACTAAAAATAAATTCTTGAAACCCGTCTAACAGAAACTATCCACAATGATTGTCTCCATTGAAAAGTGTAACTAACATACGCTACAAATAATTTTTTTATTATTATACAATTCGAAATATTTAGTTATAAATGAGCCCGACGAAAATAAGTTTACAATGAAGAATAAATGGTATCTTATATTAAAAAAATAACTAAAGATGACATAAATTTAATAAACATCATGATATTATAGTTATTATCCAGCAAAATGGCCAAATATAACGATGAATGGAAAGTTCAAGAGTCAAATGTTTGTTATTTCTGAATAGAATTTAAATCGACAATAGACTACTAAAAATCTTCATTACTGTCCCTTTGCAAAATATGATTAGAAATAAGAGGAGCAAAAAATAAACAGTTATGGCAGTTGTTATCAAATAGTTCGTTTCTATGTATGTTGCATTGGCGTTTGCTTTTGTTACACTTCAGTGTTTCTGTTGTTCCGTTGTTTTCCTCTTATAAATGATGTGTTTCCCTCGGTTTTAGTTTGGAACCCGGATTTGTTTTCTCTCAATCGATTTATGACTTCTGCACAGCGGTATACTACTGTTGCCTTTATCAAACATGGCATTAGCACCAAAGAATCGTAATTATCAATTATGTATATGGAAAGAATGTAAAAAACAGGATATTTTCATAAAAGTACCAAAAAAAAAAAAAATGTCCGTTGATTAACAAACTTAATGCTTGCCTTCCATTTTTAGGGGTCTGGAAGTCTACGATGAAGGTCATCAAAGATACCACATTTATAATTTGTTAAACAAGAAAAGCGTTTCAGACTCACTAAATTAATAAAGTGCTATATTTGTTATGGCTCAAAGAAATCACTTAAAAAAGCTTTTGTAACATCAAATGCCACAGGATAAAGTGCATGCTATAACATTTGCGGTACCAATTTTACTGCACCAGATGCGCATTTTAATCAAAGTCTTTTCGGTGATGGCTGTGGCCAAAATATTTTAAAATCCAAAACTAATACAAATATGGAACAGCTAATCATACCAAAAAGGACCTAAATTCCAGACAAGGAAACAAAGCTTTGCATGGGGAGATATATTTCTTAAGTTTAAACGATTTTCAAAATTTTATAACTTCCAATTTGATAATATTGATAAAAGTGTAAGAAAGTAGGATACTGCGACAATGTAAGGGATACGACACATGTTCCTGGAACAACGACTTTTTTCCAATTGTACGCATTGCTATTGAAGACAATTGTGGTAGGTCACTACAAAATCTCCATGTTTTTGTTAAAGATTTAAGGTTTTATCCGTCATTCAGGATTAGTTAATTTTTTATAAATCCTGCTGCAGGCAAGAACCATGAGGTTTTATCATTATAGTCGATCATATTCCTGACTCTGTTATCCCACTTGGTCCATCCATTCTTTTGATTTTTGATGTTTGAACATCAAACTGTGAAACTGTGAATTCATATACATTTATATATAGCATAGAGTTAATTTATTTCTGAACACCAAAGCCATTTTTAAATAGAAAAACTTTGGCAAACATGGGAAAATTGTCAGTTTGCTATTGACTTGTTCTTCACCATATCTTTTTGAAAGTTCCTAACGCTGTAAATATTCAGCGTTTGATGTTCAATGTTATATGCTCTACTAATATTGATGACTTGTTCATGTTGTTGCAAATATGCAAATTTGTGATTTATGTATCCGAATTTATACTAATTGTTTACCTTTACAAGATGACTTGTTCTTGTACTCATGTGAAACAGAATTCATACAGACTCTTCTCTAAGACAAAAAGCTTCTGGCAGAAAAAGCAAATTATAATGGCATGTCACTTAAGTACCCACATTTCACTGCGTGCTTATATTTAATATATCCCAGTGAACTTAAGGATGTTCGCTACTCTCGTTTTTGATTTTTTTTCAGATAATCGGAATTCTCTAGTTTTATCCATGTAGTGCCAGTAAAATTTTTACCTAATAACCCCTGCTTTACTTTTTATAATTTTAATTCATATAGTTTAAAAAGCTATTTTTTGCCTCATTGAATATTTCATGAAGGAACCAATCTGAGGAATTACCTTGTTAGTTTAAGATACCTAAAGATCACAAAACTCCTTAAAAAAAGCCAACACATTGCCGGCACATCTCCATGTTCTACAAATAAATTGTTTGTTAGATTAGCCAAAATATTGTCCGAAGTAAAAGTCAAAAGAGGAATATCTGAAATAATGTGTTACTGTTAACTTGCGTTGTGGCATTAACCACATGTGGATTGTTAAGAACTGAAAATAAATTCTTGAAAACCCGTCTAACAGAAACTATCCACAATGATTGTCTCCATTGAAAAGGGTAACTAACATACGTTACAAATAAATTTCGATTGGTATACAATTCGAAATATTTTGTTATAAATGAGCCCGACGAAAATAAGTTTACAATGAAGAATAAATGGTATCTTATATTAAAAAAAATAACTAAAGGTGACATACATTTAATGAACATCATGATATTATAGTTATTATCCAGCAAAATGGCCAAATATAACGATGAATGGAATTTTCAAGAGTCAAATGTTTGTTATTTCTGAATAGAATTTAAATCGACAATAGATTACTAAAAATCTTCATTACGGTCCCTTTGCAAAATATGATTAGAAATAAGAGAAGCAAAAAATAAACGGTTATGGCAGTTGTTGTCAAATAGTTCGTTTCTATGTATGTTGCATTGGCGTTTGCTTTTGTTACACTTCAGTGTTTCTGTTGTCCCGTTGTTTTCCTCTTATAAATGATGTGTTTCCCTCGGTTTTAGTTTGTAACCCGGATTTGTTTTCTCTCAATCGATTTATGACTTCTACACAGCGGTATACTACTGTTGCCTTTATCAAACATGGCATTAGCACCAAAGAATCGTAATTATCAATTATGTATATGGAAAGAATGTAAAAAACAGGATATTTTCATAAAAGTACCAAAAAAAAAAATGTCTGTTGATTAACAAACTTAATGCTTGCCTTCCATTTTTAGGGGTCTGGAAGTCTACGATGAAGGTCATCAAAGATACCACATTTATAATTTGTTAAACAAGAAAAGCGTTTCAGACTCACTAAATTAATAAAGTGCTATATTTGTTATGGCTCAAAGAAATCACTTAAAAAAGCTTTTGTAACATCAAATGCCACAGGATAAAGTGCATGCTATAACATTTGCGGTACCAATTTTACTGCACCAGATGCGCATTTTAATCAAAGTCTTTTCGGTGATGGTTGTGGCCAAAATATTTTAAAATCCAAAACTAATACAAATATGGAACAGCTAATCATACCAAAAAGGACCTAAATTTTAGCCAATTCCAGACAAGGAAACAAAGCTTTGCATGGGGAGATATATTTCTTAAGTTTAAACGATTTTCAAAATTTTATAACTTCCAATTTGATAATATTGATAAAAGTGTAAGAAAGTAGGATACTGCGACAATGTAAGGGATACGACACATGTTCCTGGAACAACGACTTTTTTCCAGTTGTACGCATTGCTATTGAAGACAATTGTGGTAGGTCACTACAAAATCTCCATGTTTTTGTTAAAGATTTAAGGTTTTATCTGTCATTCAGGATTAGTTAATTTTTTTAAAATCCTGCTGCAGGCAAGAACCATGAGGTTTTATCATTATAGTAGATCATATTCCTGTCTCTGTTATCCCACTTGGTCCATCCATTCTTTTGATTTTTGATGTTTGAACATCAAACTGTGAAACTGTGAATTCATATACATTTATATATAGCATAGAGTTAATTTATTTCTGAACACCAAAGCCATTTGTAAATAGAAAAACTTTGGCAAACATGGGAAAATTGTCAGTTTGCTATTGACTTGTTCCTCACCATATCTTTTTGAAAGTTCCTAACGCTGTAAATGTGCAGCGTTTGATGTTCAATGTTATATGCTCTACTAATATTGACGACTTGTTCATGTTGTTGCAAATATGCAAATTTGTGATTTATGTATCCGAATTTATACTAATTGTTTACCTTTACAAGATGACTTGTTCTTGTACTCATGTGAAACAGAATTCATACAGACTCTTCTCTAAGACAAAAAGCTTCTGGCAGAAAAAGCAAATTATGATGGCATGCCACTTAAGTACCCACATTTCACTGCGTGCTTATATTTAATATATCCCAGTGAACTTAAGGATGTTTGCTACTCTCGTTTTTGATTTTTTTTCAGATAATCGGAATTCTCTAGTTTTATCCATGTAGTGCCAGTAAAATTTTTACCTAATAACCCCTCCTTTACTTTTTATAATTTTAATTCATATAGTTTTAAAAAGCTATGTTTTGCCTCATTGAATATTTCATGAAGGAACCAATCTGAGGAATTACCTTGTTAGTTTAAGATACCTAAAGATCACAAAACTCCTTAAAAAAAGCCAACACATTGCCGGCACATCTCCATGTTCTACCAATGAATTGTTTGTTAGATTAGCCAAAATATTGTCCGAAGTAAAAGAGGAATATCTGAAATACTGTGTTACTGTTAACTTGCGTTGTGGCATTAACCACATGTGGATTGTTAAGAACTGAAAATAAATTCTTGAAAACCCGTCTAACAGAAACTATCCACAATGATTGTCTCCATTGAAAAGGGTAACTAACATACGTTACAAATAAATTTCGATTGGTATACAATTCGAAATATTTTGTTATAAATGAGCCCGACGAAAATAAGTTTACAATGAAGAATAAATGGTATCTTATATTAAAAAAAATAACTAAAGATGACATACATTTAATGAACATCATGATATTATAGTTATTATCCAGCAAAATGGCCAAATATAACGATGAATGGAATATTCAAGAGTCAAATGTTTGTTATTTCTGAATAGAATTTAAATCGACAATAGATTACTAAAAATCTTCATACGGTCCCTTTGCAAAATATGATTAGAAATAAGAGACGCAAAAAATAAACGGTTATGGCAGTTGTTATCAAATAGTTCGTTTCTATGTATGTTGCATTGGCGTTTGCTTTTGTTACACTTCAGTGTTTTTGTTGTTCCGTTGTTTTCCTCTTATAAATGATGTGTTTCCCTCGGTTTTAGTTTGTAACCCGGATTTGTTTTCTCTCAATCGATTTATGACTTCTGCACAGCGGTATTCTACTGTTGCCTTTATCAAACATGGCATTAGCACCAAAGAATCGTAATTATCAATTATGTATATGGAAAGAATGTAAAAAACAGGATATTTTCATAAAAGTACCAAAAAAAAAAAAATGTCCGTTGATTAACAAACTTAATGCTTGCCTTCCATTTTTAGGGGTCTGGAAGTCTACGATGAAGGTCATCAAAGATACCACATTTATAATTTGTTAAACAAGAAAAGCGTTTCAGACTCACTAAATTAATAAAGTGATATATTTGTTATGGCTCAAAGAAATCACTTAAAAAAGCTTTTGTAACATCAAATGCCACAGGATAAAGTGCATGCTATAACATTTGCGGTACCAATTTTACTGCACCAGATGCGCATTTTAATCAAAGTCTTTTCGGTGATGGCTGTGGCCAAAATATTTTAAAATCCAAAACTAATACAAATATGGAACAGCTAATCATACCAAAAAGGACCTAAATTTTAGCCAATTCCAGACAAGAAAACAAAGCTTTGCATGGGGAGATATATTTCTTAAGCTTAAACGATTTTCAAAATTTTATAACTTCCAATTTGATAATATTGATAAAAGTGTAAGAAAGTAGGATACTGCGACAATGTAAGGGATACGACACATGTTCCTGGAACAACGCCTTTTTTCCAATTGTACGCATTGCTATTGAAGACAATTGTGGTAGGTCACTGCAAAATCTCCATGTTTTTGTTAAAGATTTAAGGTTTTATCCGTCATTCAGGATTAGTTAATTTTTTTAAAATCCTGCTGCAGGCAAGAACCATGAGGTTTTATCATTATAGTCGATCATATTCCTGACTCTGTTATCCCACTTGGTCCATCCATTCTTTTGATTTTTGATGTTTGAACATCAAACTGTGAAACTGTGAATTCATATACATTTATATATAGCATAGAGTTAATTTATTTCTGAACACCAAAGCCATTTTTAAATAGAAAAACTTTGGCAAACATGGGAAAATTGTCAGTTTGCTATTGACTTGTTCTTCACCATATCTTTTTGAAAATTCCTAACGCTGTAAATATTCAGCGTTTGATGTTCAATGTTATATGCTCTACTAATATTGACGACTTGTTCATGTTGTTGCAAATATGCAAATTTGTGATTTATGTATCCGAATTTATACTAATTGTTTACCTTTACAAGATGACTTGTTCTTGTACTCATGTGAAACAGAATTCATACAGACTCTTCTCTAAGACAAAAAGCTTCTGGCAGAAAAAGCAAATTATAATGGCATGTCACTTAAGTACCCACATTTCACTGCGTGCTTATATTTAATATATCCCAGTGAACTTAAGGATGTTCGCTACTCTCGTTTTTGATTTTTTTTCAGATAATCGGAATTCTCTAGTTTTATCCATGTAGTGCCAGTAACATTTTTACCTAATAACCCCTGCTTTACTTTTTATAATTTTAATTCATATAGTTTAAAAAGGTATTTTTTGCCTCATTGAATATTTCATGAAGGAACCAATCTGATGAATTACCTTGTTAGTTTAAGATACCTAAAGATCACAAAACTCCTTAAAAAAAGCCAACACATTGCCGGCACATCTCCATGTTCTACCAATGAATTGTTTGTTAGATTAGCCAAAATATTGTCCGAAGTAAAAGAGGAATATCTGAAATACTGTGTTACTGTTAACTTGCGTTGTGGCATTAACCACATGTGGATTGTTAAGAACTGAAAATAAATTCTTGAAAACCCGTCTAACAGAAACTATCCACAATGATTGTCTCCATTGAAAAGGGTAACTAACATACGTTACAAATAAATTTCGATTGGTATACAATTCGAAATATTTTGTTATAAATGAGCCCGACGAAAATAAGTTTACAATGAAGAATAAATGGTATCTTATATTAAAAAAAATAACTAAAGGTGACATACATTTAATGAACATCATGATATTATAGTTATTATCCAGCAAAATGGCCAAATATAACGATGAATGGAATTTTCAAGAGTCAAATGTTTGTTATTTCTGAATAGAATTTAAATCGACAATAGATTACTAAAAATCTTCATTACGGTCCCTTTGCAAAATATGATTAGAAATAAGAGAAGCAAAAAATAAATGGTTATGGCAGTTGTTATCAAATAGTTCGTTTCTATGTATGTTGCATTGGCGTTTGCTTTTGTTACACTTCAGTGTTTCTGTTGTTCTGTTGTTTTTCCTCGTATAAATGATGTGTTTCCCTCGGTTTTAGTTTGTAACCCGGATTTGTTTTCTCTCAATCGATTTATGACTTCTGAACAGCGGTATACTACTGTTGCGTTTATCAAACATGTCATAAGCACCAAAGAATCTTAATTATCAATTATTTATATGGAAAGAATGTAAAAAACAGGATATTTTCATAAAAGTACCAAAAAAAAAAATGTCCGTTGATTAACAAACTTAATGCTTGCCTTCCATTTTTAGGGGTCTGGAAGTCTACGATGAAGGTCATCAAAGATACCACATTTATAATTTGTTAAACAAGAAAAGCGTTTCAGACTCACTAAAATTAATAAAGTGATATATTTGTTATGGCTCAAAGAAATCACTTAAAAAAAGCTTTTGTAACATCAAATGCCACAGGATAAAGTGCATGCTATAACATTTGCGGTACCAATTTTACTGCACCAGATGCGCATTTTAATCAAAGTCTTTTCGGTGATGGCTGTGGCCAAAATATTTTAAAATCCAAAACTAATACAAATATGGAACAGCTAATCATACCAAAAAGGACCTAAATTTTAGCCAATTCCAGACAAGGAAACAAAGCTTTGCATGGGGAGATATATTTCTTAAGTTTAAACGATTTTCAAAATTTTATAACTTCCAATTTGATAATATTGATAAAAGTGTAAGAAAGTAGGATACTGCGACAGTGTAAGGGATACGACACATGTTCCTGGAGCAACGACTTTTTTCCAGTTGTACACATTGCTATTGAAGACAATTGTGGTAGGTCACTGCAAAATCTCCATGTTTTTGTTAAGATTTAAGGTTTTATCCGTCATTCAGAATTACTTAATTTTTTTAAATCCTGCTGCAAGCAAGTACTATGAGGTTTTATTATTATAGTCGATCATATTTCTGACTCTGTTATCCCATTTAGTCCATCCTTTTTTTGATGTTGGATGTTTGAACATCAAACTGTGAAACTGTGAATTCATATACATTTATATATAGCATAGAGTTAATTAATTTCTGAACACCAAAGCCATTTGTAAATAGAAAAACTTTGGCAAACATGGGAAAATTGGCGGTTTGCTATTGACTTGTTCTTCACCATATCTTTTTGAACGTTGCAAATGCTGTAAATGTAGAGCTTTTGATGTTCAATGTTATATACTCGACTAATATTGACCACTTGTTCATGTTGTTGCAAATTTGCAAATTTGTGATTTATGTATCCGAATTCGTACTAATTGTGTACCTTTACAAGCCGACTTGTTCTTGTACTCATGTGAAACAGAATTCATACAGAGTCTTCTCTAAGACAAAAAGCTTCTGGCAGAAAAAGCAAATTATAATGTCATGTCACTTAAGAACCCACATTTCACTGCGTGCTTATATTTCATATATCCCAGTGAACTTAAGGATGTTCGATACTCTATTTTTTTCAGATATTCGGAATCCTCTAGTTTTATCCATGTAGTGTCAATAAAATTTTTATCTATTAACCCCTCCTTTTCTTTTTATAATTTTAATTCATATAGTTTAAAAAGCTATTTTTTGACCTCATTGAATATTTCATGAAGGAACCAACCTAAGGACTTACCTTGTTAGTTAAAGATTCCTAAAGATCACAAAACTCCTTAAAAAAAAGCCAACACATTGCCGGCACATCTCCATGTTCTACCAATGAATTGTTTGTTAGATTAGCCAAAATTTTGTCCGAAGTGAAAGAGAGATTACTGAAATACCGTGTTTCTGTAAACTTGCGTTGTGACATTAACAACATGTGGATTGTTAAGAACTAAAAATAAATTCTTGAAAACCGTCTAACAGAAACTATCCACAATGATTGTCTCCATTGAAAAGGGTACCTAACATACGCTATAAATAAATTTTGATTGGTATACAATTCGAAATATTTTGTTATAAATGAGCCCGACGAAAGTAAGTTTACAATGAAGAATAAATGGTATCTTATATTAAATAAAATGCTCCGCTGGGAGCAGCTTGATACGACCGCAAAGGTCGAACCCTGAACAGTTGGGGCAAGTATGGACACAATATTTAAGCTTGATACACACTGAATTTGGATTGTGATTAAATATTTGACACAACATAGGTTTCTGACACAGAATGAATGTGGTCTCAGAACTTATAAATTTTCAATTTACCAATTCAAACCATATCATTATTATTTGCTTTGATATATAAATCAGAAATAACCAATTTAGAATGGAAAATTTTACAGAAAAAAAATCCCTCCCCCAAATTTTTTGAACCCCCTTATGATTCATCACCACCAACCTCAATCCCAGCCTTCCCTTTGTGGTATGGTATCTTGCAGTACAATTTCGGAGCGATCCATACACTTGAACACAAGTTATTGTCTTGAAACTAGAAAAATGCTTGTTGTTTGGCCCCTTTTTGACCCCAAATTCCTAAACGTTAAGGGCAATTACCCCCAAACTTAAACCCAGCTTTCCCTTTGTGATATGGAACCTTGTAGTACAATTTCAGAAAGATCCATACTTTTACACACAAGTTATTGTCCTGAAACTAGAAAAATGCTTGTTTTTTGCCCCTCTTTGGCCCCTAATTCCTAAAATTTTGAGGCAATTACCCCTAAATCAATCCCAGCCTTCCCTTTGTGGTATGGTACCTTGCAGTACAATTTCAGAGAGATCCATGCACTTGAACACAAATTATTGTCTGGAAACTAGAAAAATGCTTATTTTTGGCCCTTTTTTGGCCCCTTATTTCTAAAAATTTTAGGCAATAACCCCCAAACTCAATTACAGCTTTCCCTTTGTGATATGAAACCTTGTAGTACAATTTCAGAAAGATCCATACACTTACACACAAGTTATTGTCATGAAACTTCATCATTTTATTACATATAGTTTAAAAAGCTATTTTTGAAAATTTTAAAATCCTTGTTATTTTTTCATAGTGTTTGAAATAAAAAAAACTGCCAATATTAAATGTATCAAAAATCTAGAGAGAATCATTCCCCGCCAAATTTTCAATAGCTTATATCTCGAAAACAAGAACACGGACCCTTCATTTGTTTCTGTTTTTCTATCTCTTTTATTTATATTCATTCAATTTATCAGAGTGTTTTTTAAAAAAGCTTGTTATTTTGAAACAGAGTAGCAAACATCCTTAAGATTAAAGATACTACCGAAAAATAAGATCTGCTTCATATCTTGATCTTTTCCTCGAAATTTACACAGATGGACGACTTCAAACTAGATAAACGTGATAATTTCAACCTTCAAACTCTCTAGACTACTGATACCTGTAATTTAAACCAAAATTAATTTAATTGATATAAAATCTTAATAAAATATTCGATAATCTTTTTGTGTAAGGATCACCTCAAAATTTACACTAGCACATATGATGTTGCACATAGAATAGTCAACATATCCAGGATATCTGGAAAAGCTTACATGATGTAATCGCATTCAAGGATGACTAAGGCATGGAATCACATATAGCTGTGACTTTGAAAAGATGCCAAAGTCAAGTTAGATATTAACAATAAAAGTCTTATATATATCTGATAATTCAGATTGAATTTAAAACCCGTTAAAGGCCAATTCAAAGCTTATTGACGCAAATGAATATAATCAATGCATTTACATCATTTCCATTACCAGAAAAGATCTTTTACTATACGCTGATTGTTGACGTCATCAAGAAGTTGTATTGCTGACATGGAACACTGTATGTTTATTGCTTGATAATCTTGCAAGCAGGACCTACGCAAAATATTCCTCATTTGCCCAATGTTCTGACGTCGATTTATTGCCCCAGAAAAGCACAAATGACGCAAGATCACGTCAAATATAACGTCAAGTATTTTGATGTCAAAAATAATTATTAGAATGTGAAAATCAGATTGTGTGAGCCGTTTTATGATTAGTGGTACATGAAAGAGACATGACAATTTCTTAGAAATTCAAGACCAAATGCAAAATTGAATTTTTAAATTACTTCTTATACCGTGATATCCCTGTAAAAAAGGAGACATGTCCTATGATACATTCGTCTGACGTAAGTAAACAAAATATATTGTAAAGATAATGGCAATAAAATTTTAGTATAGCGGAATGAAAACCCGTAGAAAAAGATGTTGTTCTTGAATATCATACTTTATTTACACTTAAATAAAAGTAAACATGCTAAATAAAACGAAATATTAAAAAATCTTCAACTCGTGAATCAACATCAGTAATAATAAACTCTTAAGCTTATGCTTTGTGTAAATGTCATTATTTTCTGTTCATCGGTCACTCGTTAGAACTTTGTTGACATTGAAATCTTAGTTATTCTATAATGAAATGTAAAATAAAAATGAGAACAATTTGTTTTTTTCTTGAGCTCGGCGTTTATTCATTTATGATAATGGCCAGTTTAGAAGGAAAGTTATGTAAGGCAAGTGAAAAAAGGCACTTCAGGACTTAATTTGCAGGTTTGACTGAAGAGTGTTACTAAAAAAAATTCGGCTACAATTCATTTAATTGAAAGTATTATATTTTGATATTCTTTCAATCGTAGACTATAAAATCTAATTTGGATGTTTTTTTTTATATATAAGCTGGAATTTAATTTAAGTAAATCTTGTTTTAACATAAGAGATTTGATTTCTCAAAATGAAATTAAATAAGTCTTATATTTGTAGCTCATCTGTCTTAAATGATAATTATGAGCATTTGCCGTCGAAACTATTTGGCTGACGTCTGTGTTTTATATTGTAAACTTTTCAAAATCAGTTCGGAACTATTGGCCCAATTGCAGCTAAAACACAATCGTCAAAGTGCCATGGCAAAAAATTAGTAATCACAGCAGAATAGAGGGTAACTAACAATCAATTAAATAGTCCTGAAAATAATGCAAAGACTCTGAGTAAATGATACATTTAAGATCTCTGAATAATGATTGCTGCCTCCCATAGCCCTTAAAATGACACCATCACTTAACATATATGATATGGGATAATATTATTTATTTGTTAGTTGTAATTGGCTTTGAATGAATGATTGAATGAATGAATTAATGTATGAATAAATGAATAATTTATTGCAGAAATCTTTGAATATACCATAGCAACAAAAACATAACTACAACACAACAATGATAAACAGCAGAGATCAATACATTAAATCATAAGCCATTTTGAACTAGCTTTCAGTAACTGCGGGTACTCTTTATTTTTCTTTTTGTAAGTTGCATTTGTGTATCATGACAATCTGATTAGTGAAGCTATTTCCTACTGACTTTTTTTTCAGTTTGTTCTTATAGTGTGCTGTAAAACCACTGCCCAGGTTCGGGGACTTATATGACAGATTCATCAGGAGCCTGTAATTTAGTGGTTGTTTTTTGTTGCAGACTGTGATTTTTTTTTTCGATAATTGTTTTAGCATACATTACCTCGTTAGTTGTCTTGTTTGATTTGTTTTACGTTTTATTATGTTGGGTCGTTTGGAGTTCTGGGTCCTCAATCCTCAACTTTATACTTGATTTGGCCTTTTTAAAATTTATTATTCGAGTGTCACAGATCAGGTTCTTGTAGACGAAACGTGCGTCTGGCCTATACAATTTTAAGCCAGGTTTTTATGATGAGTGTATTTTCATCTGCCTTTACGATACGAGGTTTGCTCGTTGTTGATGGATGTACGGTGACCTATATTTGCTTACATCCATATCATTTGTACTCTGGTAGAAAGTTGTATCATTGTTGTCAATCAGTCCACATCTCCTTATTATCAATGAAACACAAGTTAAATCACGTGACAGTATTTGTTTAGGTAAATAATACATTTCTAAATATTTCTAAAAAAATATATTTAATGACTTAGTCCACCATCAGCTGTAACAATTACTTAAAACGAAAAGTTGTACAAACAATTCAATCATTTTCTTTCCTAAATATCCCTAGAAAAATTAAAAAAAAATGAATTCACGCTTTGAATTGCCTGTAAAAATTGAACTTCTCTATTTGGTTTATTTGTTTTAATGACTATTTAACGTATTTTATTATTTGATTAATTATTTCATCACTAGTTTTCATGGTTGTTTCATCTAAACATTTGAATTTGAAAAAATATTATTTTCAATTTTTTTTTTCGTAAATAACCATTATAAATAAGAAGATGTGGTATGAGAGCCAATGAGACAACTCTCCATCAGAGTGACAATGTATAAAAAATTTAACAATTATAGGTCAAAGTACGGCCATGAATGTAAATGTAGGTGCGACTTTATCCATGTCCCTTCGAAGAAATTCAGTAACATATCTATGTTTGATGATTTGCACGAAAATGCCTTATTTTGTTAACTTGAGATACATTTCTGAATCATAATCATTCAGCAGAAAATGAAATACAGAATACCAATAGTTTTTGCGAAATGCGTTGATTTTTTAGAGTATTTAATTCAATCACGTGGATATTAATAAAACATTTTTTGTTAGTACACCAATATTAAATAATGTATGAGAAGGTAGCTCTTGTAAAGAAACTCATCATACTTTAGTAGATAAAATTTCTACGCCAGACGCGCGAAAAGCTTTAAGAAAACTAATGAAAAAAAATGATTTTCCGTACTTTTTGCGTGCTACGATAGAAAATAGAATAAATACTATACATTCCTTTTCAAAAAATGAATAATCCAATTCATCTGTTAAAAGGCTGAGATAAAACAAATTGAATCAAGAAAAAAATGGTCTTCATTTTTTAAATCTGGAGTAATATTAAGAAAAAATCAAATTATTTCCTTCATTTAATTAAAAAAAAAGTTAATTGAATTTCCATTTTTGTTACTTCATTAAAATATAGACCGGTCGTTTTCTGCTATTTTTCATTTCTAAGATGGCGGGAGAATTCAGTCCTTGAAAATTATTTAGTAATGTATGTAAAGTAGTTTCCAAAACCCGGCAAGTGAGAATAATATAATCGGGCACAAAAGGACAGAGACTAGTGATCTCTTTAAAAGTATTCGATCTTTGTATCTAAATCTCTCATTCCAGGATATGTTTAGGTATGATTTTTCTGATAATATATCCTAATGGCTTTGGCTACATTGTTGCCATCTTTTAAGTATTACTTTGAATACGTGAAAACTGGATAAAATAGCTTTTTTACATAGTCTCGTCTGACATTCCATGCTTCTGTTGAAATACTCGAGAGGTTTGTGGCATCAGTCATAACTTATTAATGGGATTAAAACAATAAGGGCATCATTTCACAGAGTTTTAAGTAATTATTCTTTAAACAAAAATATACTCAAACGTATTTGTCGCCCCTGCATTTAAGCTCGCCAATACGAAGTATAGGAATGCTTATCCTTAGACGAAAACGGCAGCGTTAACTTTTTGTATAACGCATCATATTTCAGCTGATAGAAGATCTGGATAATCTATATCTGGCATGCCTTATGGTCTAATGTTTCCTTCTGGCATGCCTTGGGTCTTATGTTTCCTTCTGGCATATGACCGTCTCTTTAAAATGTTACCTGCCATATATGTTGCTTTGATGAGGGTTTTTCGGGAATAACGTTTAAAATAGAAGACCAGAGAATAACGAAGGCAAACATTGGTTTCAATAAGAACAATGGTTTCGGAACGATGGGCAATGGCCAAAGCTGACTTTTGGCCTTTGTTGCAGGTAATTTTAAGGGCTAAAACAGAAATGAAACAGGTGAACTATGGAGGCAAAGGGTTAATCTAAATTAGGTATGGAAAGTCTCAAGGTCCAAAAATTATTCGTTTTCTTTCAGGGTACACAATTGTGTTTTATATCAGCAAATTGTAGCCTTCTTCCTGTTGTTATGGCAAATTGTAAATCCCTACTATATTTTTTCTCAAGAAGGAACAGATGTTCAATTGATGAAAAAATAATATTATATTTATAAGTTAACGCGGAAACTGAAGCTTATTGTTTGAAAGATGGTAACATATAAACAAAATTATGATATCTAAAGGTACGGATATCACTTTTTTTTATACTTAAAGTTTTTATTAAGGATAACAATATCTAGCCCCTTTATGAAATGCAAAATAAATTTCAAATTTATTTAAATGCTATATAATAAACATATCCTATTACAATATAAATATCTAAATAAAATGAATTCTAGCTCTAGCTTTTGTTAAAGTTCTGCAGCACCGAAACTATTTATTTTGCCTACCGGTTGAAATTATATTCTAATGCAATTAGGCATGTAACGCCAATATTGATTGGATGACGTCTGCCATCAATTCCAATGTTGACGGACGTTGCGCAATCGTAGTCGACGTGTACGAGGTATTTGAAATGTTAAATTTTGAACATTTTAAGAGTAGAATATAAACTAATCCTGATTAACTGGCACTTTGTTTTTCAAATTAGAATATATCACGTTTGGTCTTCTAAATTTCTTGATTTTGTTCTTGTTATTATTTTCATTATTATTGTGTGGTTACTATTATTATCAATATTTCATTATCATTTTTTGTCAAAAACTTAATATACTGGTAGGGTTTTAATATACTTAAAAACGAAGCATTGATCTATAAGTTTGTCTATTTTCAACTTGCTCTTGGATCAATCAATACATTTTCATTTGTTTTATAAAAAGATTGATAATCAGTGGCTCGCACGATCATATTTCTACTGATTATTTAAACATGAGGAGATGTGGTGTGATTGGCAATGAGACAAATATTCAAAGACACAGTTCAAAAACAAATATACAAGCATTTATAGGTCACCGAACGGCCTTCAACAATGAAAAAACCGTAAAATACATGTAAGCTATGAAAATGTGAATTAATTAAAACGAGAAAACTAACGGCTAATTCATAACAATGCAATTTACGACAAAATAGCTATGACAGACATAAACCATCAACATCCACTGAATAACAGACTCCTGACTGGGGACGGGCATATAAAGAATTTGTCGAGTCGAGGGTTAAACATGTTTGTGAGCTCTCAAACTCCCCAATACATTGTACACTTGAAAACCTGCTCTATATGAGAACAAACTGTAAAAATCATTTGCAAGTAGCCAGTATTTCGATAAAGGATTTTGTGTTATCAAAATTTGCGGTTACAAAATTTTGGAAATTATTTTAAATCGAGGAATATATCTCCTTTACACAAAGCTCTGATTCATTGCCCGACTTTGGTTATAATTTTGTGTCATTTTTGGTTTATAAGCTCTTCATATTTTTTATTAGCTAAATATTTGAAAGACAAGGATGTGTAACAGTTGATGAGCTATGTGACCAAAAAAGGACAAAAATAGTAGCCAAATCCATTTAAGTCAACTTTGCATGAGTAAGTTGAAACTGTAGTTTCTTAATAATTTCTTAATTTATACACTTTATACACATATAATTTATAAGCTGATAATACCCCCTTAAACTAACATTCCACTAGCAGCGGTATCGACCCAATGCTATAAAATATGAAAACATCACTTTATAAATGTCATGCCTTCCTAACTCTTTTCTTGATTTACCATCATCAGGAACATACAAAGGGCGTAATCAATAAGCTGATAAGTTTTTAATGTACACGTAATAGAAAATTAATAAGATTTAATCATTAAGCATTAAATCAATTTAATAAATTGAGATTATCGTCTGCTAAACTAGAGTTAACTTTTCTTTAATTTTTAAGGACTTGAG
This sequence comes from Mytilus californianus, assembly GCF_021869535.1. Classification (NCBI taxonomy): domain Eukaryota; kingdom Metazoa; phylum Mollusca; class Bivalvia; order Mytilida; family Mytilidae; genus Mytilus; species Mytilus californianus. Next base: position 35,185,108 of record NW_026262582.1, on the reverse strand, counting down.
CGTCTTCCTTTTACCTAAATAATTTCATAAGCGGTTTTCCCGCTTTTATTTGATATAAAATTGCATGCTTTTCGTGATTTGTTCATTGCTTGATTTGAACTGAAGGAACGAAAAAACCCACCCTATCCCACACTTGAGAATACGTTTTCTGCTGTTTGTTGTATATTTTCAGATATTGTCAAAAGAAGCGTCGTGAATTGGACAGAATGTGAACTGAATACAAAATGTTACTGAATGGCTGAACTTATCACAGTTGGCGTCTGGTAGCCTAGTTGCCATTTGGAGAAAACATATGATGGTGGCCCTTCATTGTTTTTATCTTGGACATAAATGAGACATTGTCGATGAATGCAAATTCGTTGGCCAGTTGATATATAGTTGAACTGTCCTAATAAATCCATGACAAAAAATAGCAAAAATTCAAATTTACTATTTGTTGTTTTTTATTATGATTATTAATTAGTTTGTCCTACAATTTGTCTATAACGAAGGTAATCTGGAATCGTTGGAAATATTACGAGTGATTTCAATGTATTTGGGTTATCTTTTATCAGGTTTATCGAATTCCTAAATTTACATCTGTTGGTTTCTTTCAAATATTTAATAAAGACTGATTAACACGATTTCCACCAGAAACCAGGTTGATGATTAGAAATAACGTGTCAGAGCCTCAAATAAACACATGAAACTTAACTGTGATACTGTTAATTTGAAACCCTGTAAGGATTTATTAGCCGTTCCTCTTTGTAGAACTCATCAGTACTGACGTGTTTATCTCTTTGGCTAATTTGCACATTTAATTGTTTACATTCATTTTCTGATGAATGTTTATGTTCGGAACCTATAATTAAACAGATGTTTTTAATATTACAACAATTGTTCGACGGGAAAATATGCAATGCAAATTAACGTGAAACTTTATGTGAAAAAATAAAAAATATGATAGATCTCGCATACTTGTCCTCAAATTTGACTTCCCCAATCAGACTAAATTCCGAATCTGTACTTCAATGAACAACATGACGAGTGCCACATGTAGAAAAGGATCTCTTACAATTCCGGAGCTCATGAGATCCCACCATTATTGCAATGATAAACTCATCAGAGATACCAGGATCAAAATATAATACGCCAGACCCGCGTTCGGGTAAAAAAGATTTATCAGTGACGCCAGAATAAAAAGGTGAAAAGGACAAATAAAGTAAGAAGTTAAGGAGCATTGAGTTGAATTAGTTAGAGTTCGACAATCCGTAAAACTCACCTGAATCCAGTTGAAAGGGTACCAAAGTCAAACAGCAGTCTTTCTTTATTTCTTCATGTTCTATGGCATTAGATTCACGCTACTGAACTTTAGAAAGGTTGTATTGAAGTGGAAACGACCTGAACTAAACTTTTAACAGTAAACGCGTAAAATTATCGTCTTTTATTGAAATGTCGAGGAAAAGTAGCAAGCACATGGCGCAAAGAAATTGCCACTCGACAAATTTTGTTAAATGTATTGCCTTAGCCTTATTTTGCACTTTTTTTGGTAAAAAATGTTGTCCAATTTTCTTTAAAATTTTTTTTCAACCGTTTGATTTGAGCGCCACTGATGAGTGTAATGTATATTAAACGCTTGTCTTGCTCACCTAATTATAAATCTAGTATCTTTGTTGAGTTTATGAACGTATCTAGTGACAAATGACACGAGAGTTCAAAGATTCCCGTTTTACGGTTTAGACATAAAATTTGCCCCTTGGATGTATGCCATGGCTTTTTATACGCAACGTGTTTGATTATGTTACTAAGTTAAATGTCCTCATAAAAGGAGCCTTAACTATAAGTTAATATTTTCGATGATCGTTTCGGTAGAATTTTTACAACTTGATGTGTTTTTCTCTTTTTTTTTTAATCAACTTCACATATTTTAGTTAAATCCAGAAAAGCGCTTCGGACGCATGAAATTATTAAACGTGTTGTTTTCAATTTTTTTGATGCACTTACTAGTTGTTGTTAACAATCCCCCTTAGTGCTACAACGATGACAATAAGGACCTCCCTGTATTGTTAATTGCTAATAAAACCAGGTGATTTTATAAGCAAACGTCTTATACATTTATATATTATGTGTTAGTTTAATTTACAGAATAACCTTACAAACATGTATACGTTTTTGGTAGCACATCATAGAGAGAAGGAAAAATATGCTTTTCTCTACAAATTATTGTTGTAACATTATTATGTATATTTGTTTGTTGCGGCTCGTGTTTCTCAGTCTTTAGTTTTCTATGTTGTGTTTTGTATACTGTTGTTTGTCTTTTGGTCTATTTCGTTTTTTGCCATGGCGTTGTCAGTTTATTTTCGACTTATGAGCTTAAATGTCCCTTTGGTATCTTTCGCCTCACTTTTTCTGTCTCCTATATAAGGGTAAATGTTTTAAAGCTATTTTACATATTTTGCTAAACCAATAAGCTGATACGTTTTTAATGATCACGTGATGTCATCGAAGCAGATAATAGTAGGATTCACATAGAAATATCTTGTCGTTGATTCCCGAAAAAGATAGCATTAAGAATACTGTGGATTCATTTATTTTCGTGGGTACCAATTTTCGTGGATTGATGAAAACTTGCATTTTCGTGGATATTTAATTTCGTGGTTTTGGCAAAGTCTGGATATTTCCTTTAGAAAATTTGTAATTTGTTGAACATTTAAATTCGTGGTTCCCTTGTACCCACGAAATCCACGAAAATTGGTATCCAACGAATATTAATGAATCCACAGTATTCTCTAACCGTAACTGAACAATTATCGAAATATATCTTTAGTGAAGTTTTATTTTCCCAAACACTATTGTTCATTTGAGATTGATGAAATAAGAATTAACACCCGTCTTCTTATTACTGCAATCAGTGGTTGATACAGAGTGTAGAGCAAAATTATCCTATATGTTTTACCATAAAGGGCAATTACGCCCCATCTTTTTTCTCGTCGAAACCCAGATAAACCACTGCAAATACATATTTTTATCTACTCTGTGAATTACTATCTATTGCCAAAAATATTGCCCATGCAATAAGTTTTTGTACGCTTCAGGTGTTACCCAATGCAGGTCCTTTAACATTTATTTTTATAACGTTAATATCACTGATAACATTGCTATATAAGGGCATTATTAAGCCGCAGTGGAATATTGTCGTTAGTGAAATGAAAAACAAAGAATATGGAGTTTAAATGAATGACACAAAATGTCTTCGCTCTCAATTAAAAAAAAAGAACGAATAAAAAGAACAGCGCCTTTATTACTGTTCATCATCGCAAAGTCACAGCCTTCAACATAGATCAAAAACTCTCATCTTACTGCAAGACCGCTCATAGAAACTTGGTTAATGTTGATCACTTTTAATTTTTGCATTTTTTGTCAATGGTGTACTCCCTTCAGTACCTATCTTTGGGTGAATTATCAGGTTTTAGTAAAAGCAAAATTGACACCTGGTTGTAAGCTTTTTTTCTGGCATACTTTTATTCAAGTACATAACTCATCAAATATATATTTTTGGTATCATCTGACCTCCGTATTTTTAAATTACACTTCTATGTTGCAAATGAAAAAATATCAAAAATACTCAAAGGAAAGTCCTTCATCAAATGGCAAAATCAAAAGCTCAAACATATCAAACGAATGGAAAACTGTCATATTCCTGACTTGGTTCAGGTATTTCCTTAGGTAGAAAATGGTGGATTAAACCTAGTTTTATAGCTAGCTAAATCACTCACTTGTATGACAGTCGCATAAAATTCCATGATATTGACAACAATGTGTGAACAAAACAGACATAATAGGAAAGAATATCAAAAATTTTGGTACAGCAGTCAACGTTGTGTTATAATCTTAATCATTATAAAAACAAACAAATGTGTCAACATAGAAAAACAAAATAGTATAAAGACAAAGCACATAAAGAAAAATGAAAGACAAGAATACAACAAATGAACATAGCACAATAACACAATGGCGGGATGTATAAGTACCGAGCCACGCCAAAAGGATATTATCAAAAATAGACTTAACAGTAAAGGTTAATAATTTACAAAGACAAATAAAAGAACACTCTTACACGTAATTAAGATGATAAACAACGTCAGTACCTAGAATTTATACTTCAAGACCATCATGTATTTTATGTGAATATATACGGAATATTTATCAACAAGGTCTTGGTATTTTCCGATGAACTTTTTTTGAAAAAAGGACGAGACGTTCTTATACATAATCCTGGTTTATCAACTTTCTGCTCAGACACTGGTGACGTCTAATAAATTCTGAGTAGCAGCTGCAAGCTCTAAAATACCGAATGAGTTGGGACATGTATATCCTATATGCAGTTGAAGTTGGTAAATTGCTACCAAGATGGGGGAAATTGATAATTTCAAAATCAAAATCGTCTCGTTTGAGATGACTGCTCATGTCAAATTCGAGGTATAAGTCTAAAATGAGGCAGAGGAAGCCTATTTAAATTGGAATATTAGCCTAGAAAAGAGATATTTAGCCTTGCGATTTGAAAGATCAGTTTATGCAATTCCTTCAAAAGGAGTTGCTTAATTTGGCTTCATGCCATTTACCTTATACAAAAGATAGGACGCAGCATTGTTATTCCATGACCAAACTGACTAAGTTAAAGTGCAAGGTTTATTTACACTAAATTGTATAATCATATTATACAGGTGGCTTAATTTATTTGTTTACTAACTGTTTTTTTGGAAAAAAAATTAGCAGAAAAAAAAATGCAACAGTATGCCAAAAATTAAAAATTAGTGTGAAATTAATTAATTTTTTGGGGTAAAAATTTAAAAATTATAAAAAAACATGTTCCTCCCAGTTTTTTTTTTCTAAAAATATATATATTCTATAAATTGAATGTATTTTGTGTTTCAGAAAGATATATTATTTTTTATAGATTTTGATGAGCATTTTTTTCCAGCACTGCTGGTGATGGTAAAATCAACAAACACCTGGGTTACATATTATATTGCCTACTCACTCACACCCTTTAAATCACTTATTGTTGTATAGTTATCTGTTGTCCTGTTTTCTATATCAATCACCTGAGAGAGGTATCTCACATATTGCACCCAACTTAGTTTATTTTCACACCTTTGGCAAGAACAACAAAAATTGCTCAGCAAACAAATTATCATCTTTCTTAAACAACAAATGCATTTTACTTTCATATATCTAGTTAATGCTATGCCTTAAAGCTTTTCCAAAAGCACATGTTTGTCTGTACAAATTTGTAGGTAAAAACACTGCATTTGTGTCCATTGTTATGATGAACCTAAAGATAGAAAGAATTTCAGCTTTCATTTGAAATACTTTGCAACTTAATAATTCTCCTTCAGATTTTGATATGAACGAAGAGAGTTTAATAGAAAATATGTCAAGCATAGTCTATTTCTAGAACTGGCAGGCAGACAGTGTTTTCTTGTATCACAAAAAAAAACTACCATGCAACTAAAAGGCCGGAAAAATTCAACAGTTACATATTTTGAATGAGTTACTCAACATGCTCAAGACGCATTAGCTTTTCAAGTTTTAGTATGGGTCAGACTAAGGGATCTTTTGTACTTGTACAATATTACAGTAACAAAGGAGTAAATTTTGGACAAAGTAAATAACATGAAGCCAAATTTAGCAACTCCTATTGTTGGAATGGGTAAACTGAGCGTTCATTGCTCAATGTTAAATTGATTTATTGTAGTCTTATATTTCAATTTGAATGGCAACACAATCCGAGTCTTATCAATTGCTTTATACAATATAACAGATAGATTAGGATATTTTCTTCTGAAATATGTTTTTTGAGCTGATATTAGTTGGGCTTGAGACAAAGTTGAATAATTAATGGTAGTTTCATTAAATTCACTTTTTATTATTTACTGCACTAATAAATATAAGTCTGATAGTAATATCAGTTTAAGCAGTTTGAAGTCATCCTCATTTGTATATGTTGCCATATCAGGAGAAACAGCACACGAAAAAAAAACCGATGCAATCTTGTTTTGAATGAATAAATTAAAATACATGCTGCAAGCAAAATGAAATTAGCAGTTTCATTGATATCAACCCTAATTTTAGCTACAAATGATTCCTACATTTCCCAAAAACATATACATGTAAGGAATAAAGACACACTGTTGTAGGTACAAAATGATTGCTACATTTCCCCAAAACACACACAGCTATATACACATACATGTATATTGCATTTTAGTTTTAAAGTACCGTTGTGATTACATTAAATCTCTGAACTTCGAACAAGCTAGTTATTTATTTCATTGATTCAAAAACGAAATCAGAAGGTTAATGACGGTCATTGAGTCCAGAAAACAATAAAAACACCAAGGCGAAAGTAAAAAAAAAAAAAAGAACAGACAAACAACAATCTACAAAATACGAAAATCCTGGAGTGTCATTCAAAAATAGAGTTACAACTTGTGCGCAACAGTTACTATCTTGTTCGCAACAGTTACTATCTTGTGCGCAACAGTTACTATCTTGTGCGCAACAGTTACTATCTTGTTCGCAACAGTAACTATCTTGTTCGCAACAATTGCTATCTTGCGTGCAACAGTTACTATCTTGTGCGCAACAGTTACTATCTTGTGCGCAACAATTACTATCTTGTGCGCAACAATTACTATCTTGTGCGCACAAGTTGTGTAACTCGTGCACACAAGATAAGAACTCGTACAAGGTGTAATTTTATTTTTGTATGGCGCTCCAGGGCTTCCGTTACAAAACACTACACATGAAAATAAAAACAAATAACAATGCCTAAAACTGGGTTTGACCACATGTGACCAGAAAGTTAGTCAATCCTTCATAATATTAATTATCAGTCATATTTAAAGTTACAACTACTAATGTGATAACATACACAATGAATTTGATTTAACAGCTCCTGGGGCAAACAATATTTTTTTGAACATTGGACATGGAACGTAATTAAACTTCTTAACACACATGTATAACACCCTTTTAAACAAAAACACCAGTAGTATTATTTATAGTTCGTTGTTGTCATTCAAAGGGCCATAAAGTGCTTCTAAAAGCAATTAAACAGCGAATTTCGAATTTACCACCTATTTAGGAGAAACGTCGCGTTGGCATTACCAGTACAGAAAAACCAGATGCTAAAAAGAGAAAAAAATTAAAGCAGATACTAGTTACTAAATCAACAACAGCAGAAAATAAAAATCATGATCTATCTTGGATAAAATGGAAAAAAGGATATTTTCTTCATTAAAGCTTGTTAAACATTGAATTGAATAAAATAAAAACTTTATAATGAATGATGCAACAATAGGAATATTAGATTAATCCAAGCCAAGTTACTTTAACGTATCAGGGTCTTTTATGTTTCGATTCTAAATTAATCAAGACTGCTGCAGTTAGATGTTAGATTGAGTATCATAAAAACATACAAAAAGAACTTAATACACAAAAGGTAAACGTTGCAGGTTATGAACAGATGTGGTGACAGGGAGTGTTTTACCAATAACTGTCAAGCCACCATCAACAAACACAACAACATACCAACCAAAGTAGCTGCTAACCACAAGCACCAATCTGACAAAAAACATTGTATAAGATGATGAACTCTACATGAGAGCACGTTGCAAAGATAAGCTTTCTCCAAAACCTACAATTTATGATTTAAAATTGTTAGAAATAAATGGAATTATCAAAACACTAGCACAACTCAAAATTCCATTCATCCAAAGACCAGCTTTGCAATGTTAGATACAATAGATTTCATGCACTCACAACATCAGCGGCAGTTAGTACGATATATGATGATTGGGCTTGAACTTATGAGTAGGATGAAAATAACTTTCCAATTGAGAAACGAATTTGTTAAGAGAACATCAGCAGATTTGCAACTCAGAAATGACTCTAACATTGTGTTTATCATGTTAGATGGTACAGAAAATGTACCATTTACAAAATAAGATAAGGAATCCTGAAATAAACTAATGTAATAAAATGTATTTTTTCTCTTTAATTTCCACATTTGACTTAGATTTATGTTATTGATATTTTGTTACAACATACACCAACATAATCCCATGTTTACAAAAGTATTCCAGGAAATCCAAGATGAATTTCATTATATTATACGTTTGGAATAAAAAATGTCGGAATAAGTTGAATAAACAATTGTTCTTTCTGATATTAACAATAATCTATGTGTTATCGAAACAAATAGAAAGCTAGAGGATCACTATTTGAAGAAAGCAATATTGAAGGACAACTGCAATAGCTTTAATTGTAAGTTGTTTCCATAAAAATATACACGAATTGGAGTTTTGAATGATGGAAAAATTTCCTTGATATAATAACGATTAATTTATTCTACTTTGGGCTTATAAATGTGGATCCAAATAAAATATTAAGCATTTTTTTCATTTTTGAGATTTGTTTAAGAATTGAAATTTTCTGTAAATATTCAACAATCAACCTCTTAATTTTGATTTAGAAATATCGAATTCTGTTCTAAAAGGTTTTATATTATTTTAATAAAAAAAAATTATCATTCAAAAACCAGTAAAATGCATTTTGTTTAAAAATAGCAAAATTTAAAAATGTTTATTCTTGACTTTTGATCTTGATTTAACGGAAATTGCACACACCGTACGAATGTTTCCTACCAAGAAAAACAGCAAGTTAAGATAATTAGCTACTGAATGTTATGATATAGTCGTGCGTTAGGTTAGTGCTAGACTTTTTTCAATTTTACCTATTTAACAATTTCACTGTTTTAACTAAGAGATTCCCACTATATTAACACCTGCAGAGGAAGGGCAATCAGTATACTGGCAGTTTTCAGTAAACATATACATTAGTAAGAAAGAAATAAAAGAAAAGGAATTGTAACAAGTCTAGGTTGGTGCATTTATGTTTCCATCTCCTTATTTTGTATGATTCATTATTTGTTTTATGTTTTCAGTATCTACTAAACAGTAATTTCAGAGTTTTTTTTGTACTGGTTCTTTTCGCATGTACTTATATTTTCATATGCCTGCACCAAGTCAAGAACCTCTCCCTGAAGTTGGTGTATGCCATGTCTTCACGTTTTTCGTTGTTAAGATTCGGTCTTGATCCTTACTAGTTTCTTTTTACTACTTTTAAAAACTCGGGACGATGTAGAGCTTGACACATTGTTAAAACACCTGTCTATTGTTGAAAACTGTATGTTGTCCTCTAGATATCGTTTGGATATTTTTGTCATGGGTTGTTGTCTCATTGATGTATTACCCACATCTCCTTTTATTCATATTCCACAAGTTTAAACAGAACTTCAGGTCTGTCGTTTTGCTATAGTGGAAATTAACGTATTAAGCTAAAATTTAGATAACTTCTACTATGTAAGAAAAAAAAACATTCATAAATTTCCTGCGTCCGAAACGCTTTTTTTGTAATTTCCTTCATCACGAATGTTCACACCTTATCATTTGAAAGCCAGGGATGTATAAGAAAAAGTAGAAACGTTTAAGCGTTATATGACTAAAAGGGACCTTAAAAGAAAAACCAAATTTATCTACGGTTAACTTTATAAATTACAATTAATTAATCATTGTTTTTTGTTTGTTTTTTCAGGGCAGCTGACAGAGTGGTCCCTGCTTTTATTTTACATATCCCATTTGCCACCGAAATTGGAAATGGGTGAGAAAAGATTATTCCCTGCATATCACATTCTATATTGCATCTGTTTTCAATTAATTTTCTACACACCTTGAAACCAGTGTAAAATGGTTAAACGGAAAAAAACCCAAATAATATTGAGATATATTTTTATATTTGTATATAAAGATATATCTCAATATTATTTCAGTGTTTACATTTCAAATCTTATGTCATGTTAGCAAAACCACCCAATTATGAAATATTTTGTCATCTAAATTGTGTTCCCGTTTAAATAGATATAAGAAGATGTGGTATGAGTACCAATGAGACAACTCTCCATCCAAAAAACAAAGACATAATAAACATGTGAAAGCTCTCTCACAGGCAAACAACCCATAATTGTAAAATATAAGGGCATACACAACAAGCACGGGGACACATTATACTGCATCCACACAGCACGAGCAACAAACCCTGCAGTAAATAGATATAAAAAGATGTGGCATGAGTGCCAATGAGACAAAAATGACTGTTAGATATTGACATTGACACGACACGTGCTCCAACACTTCAGAATTTTATTGAAGGATTGAGTGTGAAATATACATGTATATATATGCACTTATGAAGAAGCACAATTCGTGGGGAGTCAAATAATTTTACAAACTTTAATATGCAATACAATTATATAATATGTAATATAAATGTGTATAAAATATTATGTTGCAACATCGGGAACATAAATATTTATTTGGTTTGGCAAAGAAAAAAATTATAATTTATAATAGTACTTATTAGTATAGGATCATCCTAGCATCTTAAGTGCAAGATTTTGTTTAAATGTTGGAGATGGTTTCTAAGAACAACTATGTGTAAATATTTTTCAAAGGGTTTAATGTTGAACTGTGATACTTGGTGCCAATTCTGTTTGATTTGGATTGGCACGAATACTTAAAAATTCCGATTCACGATGCCAAGAGATTCCTCATAAAATCTTTGCAATTTCAGGCAAATTTTTCCGATCAACTTCAAAATCTCAAACATTGTGAAGTATTTTCAAATTAATGTTTGATCCAATTTTCAAATTCTGTTATGCGGAAGAAGATTTAACAAAATGTGAGAAATTACTAAGAATGATGGAGTCAAATTGATAGAAATACCTCACACAATAGTCAAGTCTTGTGTCAGTTTAGTGCCATCTTTGAACATGTTTTCGGCCTAGACCAACAAGACCTGGTAGACAATATGTAAAATTTAAGATATTGCAAACTTTAAAAATGATATGTAGTACAATGGTAAATCCATTTTACATGTTCATATTCTTTTTTATTTCTAGATGTCAAGTAACATAAATTGTGTTGAGTAAAAGAAATATGATATTTTTACTGAATTTGGAATGAAAAAGGTATTGCTGAATTTAGTTGTTGAAGTTAAAAGAAGAACAACACTGATCTATTTTTATACAAAAAATCAACACTTACTCTCTTTTCTTCGTTTACACTTTCTTTCCAGAAGTGTGTTATCTATCTATTCTTTTTTATCAATAACAAATTTTTGTTAATGAAAGTGGTAAATGATGAAAGTTGTTGATTTGTTTCTTTTTTTTAATAAAAATAGACCAGTGTTGTTATTTTCATAACACACATAATTATCATTTAACAAATAATATTAATGTTTAACAATGTAAGATAAATTTCTAAGTCTGTTAAGTCTTATGACTTTCGTCCGTTTACATGAATATGACAATGGTTAGTTGTGCTTGTGCCTCCTTAGTAGGCAGTACAAATGGTTAAAAAACGGGTAAAACACATAGAAACATATTGCAGTTTAATAGCAGTGTTCTGGTAAATTAATATTTGGATCTAGCAGAAATCTTTGTTTATGTTCAAATAGAAATAAAAAACTGTTGAAACAAAGATAAGTCCTTCTTTTTTGCTATACGGATAGTATATTACAACTGTTGAACTTGAAATTGCAATTTTTAAACATGTAAACCATACAAAACATTTAGTCAATGAACGATGATTTAATGTACAGGGCCAAATAGTCCGAGATTACTCTGACGTCCAACGGCTGTTTTGCCAGACAAGCTGGGGCCGTGGGACGTCAGAGCTCGTCCCATATCAAAAAGTGGATATTTGCCCGTCCAAAATAGATGCGCTGCTTCGTCGCTTCTGGTGCCAACGGACGGCCTTGGAATTATATAAATCGGGTAGCAATTTGTTCATTTTGCATTTATCTCTTCATTTATGTAAGTTTCACCTACCTGCCACCCTTTATTTTCTCATATTTAGACAGTTTTCACAGTGACCCACCGATTCTGGCATTTTGACTTTCATTTTGAAAGATTGTCATGTGATCACGAGAAAAAAGTAAGGCACAATAAACTATGGGAAATGATGTATGCATATGACCCTAGGTCAATATGAATATATAATCTAACACCTCGCTCATTTACGATGCAAGCAATGTAAATATCCGAGAGCTTCCGAATGTTATCGTGGTTGGCACTAAATGCTTAATACCGATCTCCTGTAAAGGAGGTAAAAAATCGTGGTTGGCTACTAAATGTTAAATATCGATCTCCTATAAAGGAGGTGAAAAAAGTATAAATATTTGCATATTTGAGTCTCGAGGTCGCAAAATCTCTCGTAACTTGACGTTCATTTGAAAATAAAAGTAAAAATGTCTGAATCGATGGGTCACTGTGATAACTGTCTAAATATGAGAAAATAAAGGGTGGCAGGTAGGTGAAACTTACATAAATGAAGAGATAAATGCAAAATGAACAAATTGCTACCCGATTTATATAATTCCAAGGCCGTCCGTTGGCACCAGAAGCGACGAAGCAGCGCATCTATTTTGGACGGGCAAATATCCACTTTTTGATATGGGACGAGCTCTGACGTCCCACGGCCCCAGCTTGTCTGGCAAAACAGCCGTTGGACATCAGAGTAATCTCGGACTAAGGGCCAAATAACCTCAATGGAAATGAGAAATGCCAATGCTTATAAAACTGCATACCAAATACCATTGACGTATCATAATTGTTTCCATTTAAACTAGCCTAAACACGAACTTCAACTTGTAAACTACGGAAAATATCAAAGTCAATGAACTATAATGAGGAGCCAAGTGGGGTCATATAATCTCCACCGAAAAAGATTTGCAAATGCTATTACAACTTAATACCAAATATCATTTACTTAACATAAGTGGTTCATCTTAAACTGATCTAATCACAAACTTTAACACGTAACTATGAAAAACATTTAAAACCAATAGATCATAACTGAGGGGTGGAGCCATATAATTCCCAATAAAAATGAGATGCGCCAATGCTTATATATCTGCACACCAAATACCATTAACCTACAACTAGTTGGTGCCCTTAAACTGACTGAATCACAAATCATACATGTTAACTAAGCAAAAGTTTCAAAGTCATTGAACCATTACTGAGGGGACAGGCTAAATAATCGCCATGGATATAAGATGTGCAAATTCTAATACAACTGCATACCAAATATCATTGACCTACCACTACCCTTAAACTAACATGATCACAAACTAATACATTGTTAACGCCACAGCGGAAAACAGCAGGTATACTTCTCACTTTTTCAACTTCGTCAAAATTGCCATTTTACAGTCTATGTTATGCTAAATCATACATTATGCTGACAATTACGTGGATATCCTGCATAATGCTTCAGCAATCTAATGATCTTACCTTACAGCTCATATGTACATGTGGGTTGTCAGTTTACAAATCCAAAGATAATGCATAACAATGAACTGGTCTCAGTTAGAGCATAGAACCTTAACAATAATCTTATGGAGGGTGCTAAATCTGTAATAACTTGAATTAGTAGTTAGTAACAAAACTACATGGAGAACCTGCCAAAAAACCCTTGTCCATTAGTTTTGTCAGATGTAGAACCTATAAAATATTGTGTTCAAAATATACAGTACAAATTAAAGTTAATAGCACCAGTAATCAACCCACATGAACAAATTCTGGGTAAAAAAATTATAGTAAATGTTTACATTTGTAAAACGCCCCTCTTTTTGACACTTGAACATGTATTAAAGAGAATTCCGACTTTTTATGATAAACAGGTGAAAAAACCAGGTCAGAGGTTGAAATGCTACATACATTGTACCAATAATGCGATCACAGTTAAATATGCATTTTTTTCAACTCCTTTCTCGTCGCAATCTTTGCAATCATAAAAACAGTACAAACATTTCTACATTCACAGTGGCCTTATAAGAATCCACACAATTCAGAGCTTATTATATAGACACATGTTTGTTGTTGGCCTGAATGTTGCCTCTAGAAGTTCTTTTGTTGTTTTTGTTGTTGGGTTGCTTTGATTGACATATACTCCATATGTTCTTTTAATCATAAAAATAGATAACTATAGAATGGTTTACATTTATTTGTAGGAGCTCGTATCGTGGGCAGTTAATTTATCGTCATGACGATGGTCAAAATCAAAAAGTTTCTTTTTCTTCCTTTAATTTGAATTTTGAAGAATCTACATCATTTACTTTTTTTTTTTTTCGAAAAAGAATAAATCGTTGTCTCATTACCACATCTCCTTATTTTTAAATATAAATCTACATGCTTTGAAAGATATTGATTCTCATCATGCCTAAGCTGAAGGATAGTTTTTTTTATGATTTTGTACTCAATACTTTAATTTCTTGCAAATCATTCTTACATTACGGATGGTTTTCATTCGATTTTGTCTTCGGGAACATTATGTTTCCAGGCCAATACATATTAATTGTAGAAATCATCCAAGCAACCTCACTCCCCAAAATTAAATGGTTGATCAATGCCGATACTTCATTTTGTCGCTGACCTAAGCCACCCTACCCCTTGAAATCACGTAATTGTTTAATGTTCAAACGGGCATATTGTGCATGGTAAATAGCTGACCAATGGTGGATTCGTTTCTGAGACAAATTTCAGCGGATCGTTATTAAAGAGAAAATCCTGGTGAAAGCTCTAAATGTATAATACAAGCCATCCTCCGCCAGTTAAAATGCGTACCAAAACTCCTTTTAACGCAAATTGTCCAACGTATTTTTTGGCAAAAAAGAATTTACGGAAAGACCTGAAATGACCTATTTTCACTCGGCATTTTCTGCCTAGATATAGCTTCGAGGTTATAAGAAAGACATACTCACCAACTGTGCATTCCATTTTACATGTAATTACATGGTACTTGCCATTATAGCTTTTTTAAGGCAACGACAAATATCAACAGACCACTTGCACATTTTGGGTGATTGGTCGTACTGGAACAGTTTACCAATTCATTTGGAATTTTAATTTCAGAAATATATATAAAAAAACAAATAAAGAAGTTTTTACAACAATTCAGAAACCAATAAACATTCAATAATGTACAACGTTAACCAAAGATACATTGCTACTTGCCGTTTTAGTGTTTTAGGCGACGACAAACATCAATAGACCACGTGTACATTTGGGTAATTAGTCTTATCGGAAGAGTGTATCATAGATATAAAGGGGCCTATAGTATATCCTTGTCTCATTGATCTGCTTATGATTTTCAAACATTGCATTATTTCAGTTTTAACTTGAAATTGAGATTATCATGAAAAAATTAAGTGTAAATATTTGGGTCGCTTACCCAATTTTGTAAATATAAATTAAAGGAAGTATAAACAACTGCCATACAAGTGGGAGGTTTAGCTAGCTATAAAACCAGGCTTAACCCACCATTTCTTCGGAAAATGCCTGTACCAAGTCAGGAATATGTCAGTTGTTTTTCACTTGTTCCGTTGATTGATAGTGTTTGATTTTGTCAGTTTTTATGGACTTCCCATTTTTGAATTTGCCTTTGAGTTCTGTACTTTTGTTACACTCTTTTAGTAAAACTACATCTGGAGTATATGTCAGCAAACCAACGAAACAAACTACCTAAAGATATATAGAGGTTCTCATACAGCCTTCGGCAATAGACAGATAAAGTCTATATTATAAATCGTTAAAAGTTTTGAATTTTGATTAAGACATTTAGAAATAGATTACCTTAGCTGTATTTTGTAAAACCTTTCGGTATTTGTGCTCAATGCTCTTTAACTTCGTACTTAATTTGGCCTTTTTTAAACTTTTTTTATTCGAGCGTCACTAATGAACATCTTGAAGACTAAACGCGTCTGGCATCCAAAATGTTAATCCCGGTATATATAATGAGTCAAAACACGACAAAAGAAAGGACAGACAACAGTATCAAACATGACTTAGAAAAACTAAAGACAAGCAACACGAACCCTGCCAACAACCAAGGGTAACTCATGTGCTCCAGAAGTGTAAGCAGTAACGGCTCCATATGTATCACCTGTCGTGTTGCTCAAGCAAAAAAAAAAAACCGGTAATAAATCTCTTTCTGTAGTACTCTGTTATCAAGCAGTGAGTAAAGTGTTTTGAATATGTATACGATGATTTGAGGTCTTGTTTTTTTGTATCAATAACTCATTGTGTTGCCTTTAAAATTTTGGCAACAGTAATTTATCAATGTTTAAATCTCATAAATTGATTAATAAACTAAACCTGAGGAAAAAGCATAAACTCCACACAAAAAAAAAAAGCAAGACCGGATGTACCGACAGGGTAAGCGGTCTCATGGTAACGTGAATGTTTTTAAAAATGACTTTGAGCCATGGACATAATTCATCCATTGAGATACCATATATTGACCAATATCAACAACAATCCAATCAAGAAGAATTTCAGCATCTTCTTTTTTCTTTTTCAACTTAAATATACATGTCAGTTCATATGTTACGCAATATTTCGTTAATTTTCAAAAGAGTACCGTTTATGCGAGTTCAGTTATTCTTGTTTTATTTTGTATACATTTAAGTGTGTGCTTGCATCTCATATATACGAGTGAATGAAAATAACGCATCTTTGAGTCCGAAGCACTTTTCTGGTTTTACCTTCACCTGGAACCCACAAATTACAACGTTTGAAAGCTAGGGATGTATAAATACGTAGAAGTGTTAAGAGCTCTATGACATAAAAAGAATATCCAAATTGATCGGAGGTCAACTGTGATCTTTAATCAAAGACAATACCGAAACTATATATTTCTTCCTCGATATTGACACACCCTCACGAATAGGTTGACTGAAAAATCTGTCTGTGTCTCAACTCACTAAGACATGTTTCGGTGTCTTATATCTTTATTTACCAGATCATTCGTCTGGTCTGTAAATTTACCGATAGGGTTCTATTGCTTATTGTGACATTTGACTGAGTGTGGATTCACATGATGGATGTTGCATGTAGGACAGGAAGCTTCAACTTTGGCACGCTCCTTGTGGATTTCGTGCAATTTTCTCAGTTTTTGCTTCTTTTGTTAACTTGAATTTGTATGTTCGTAATGGATATGTGCGATTTGAACATCGAGAAACTACTGTTGTGTTTATTTATAAGATTTTAATTTATTGTTAAAGACAACCCATTACACATGTTACATCTAAAGCATTTTTTAATGCATGATCAATTTTCTGTCTAATGGTACAGTTTCGTTTTCTCCTCTTCTTTAAACGTGTATTTCAACACAAATAGGAGGGTAATGCCATCAATTCTTTCATGTAAAATATAGCGTGCCTGTATCCTTGGATGCCCTGTTTAAGTGGTGTTGCTCTTTAAACCGGGTTTTATCTTAATGTGTTTGTTGTTTCTTTGACTTCCTTTTGGTAATTAGTCTGTCGAATCTTTTCTCATATATGAAATCTTACTCCTGTAAAAGTTTACTCACAAAGAATATAGCCACTCAAAATAGTATGCACTCAAATAGCTGTTTTGAAATTTTCCATTAAAAATTGAATGCTTCTTTTTGTAACTTCATTGGGGTGTAAAAGCGTTGACCGAAGTACATTTTGTATGAAGCGCGGAAGCGCCTCATTCTAAAAATGTACGCACGGTCAACGCTTTTACAACCCTATGAAGTTACAAAAAGAAGCATTCAATACTTATAATTACATTTTTTAGCTAGGATCATGAACACACGATTTTTATCAAGTTTTTATTTAATTTACTTGTGCACTTTATTGTGGGACCTCGTGTCATCATGAATGATAAATTTCATTGTGTAATGAAGTTGATTTAGGAATAACGCGAGATTGTAGTTAGCCAATCAGAATAACGTATTAAGTTGAAACATACATCTAATGTAATTATTTGTTGTTGAAGGTTGTAGACTTCAAGAATGACAGTCACCAAAAGAGTTGCTTCTATTGTGACAAGTGGTTATTTCTCGTATAAATTTGAGCTAAGCATGCTCTAGCAATATAATTTGCAGCATCCATATCACTATTGAGCACTATTGAAGTTAATTATGATACATTTACTGAAAATATTACATATGTTGAAGAATCTAGTAATGAAAATTTTAAAACCAGAGAGATCAACAAACTTCTAAACAAAATAAACACCTCGAAATCATCAGGAGCAAACCAGGTACATCCAAAAGTATTGTTTGAACTAACTGATATAATTGATGCCCCACTATGTATGATTTTTTTAAGCTCAATTAAAACAGGTACTGTACCGAAAGATTGGAAAATTGGCCAAATTACAGCTTTCTTTAAGAAAGGTGACAAGAAACTAGGTTCTAATTCCAGACCTGTTTTCCTGACTAGTAGTATCTGCAAACTGATGGAGAAACTTATGAGAAAAAAAATCGTAGATCAAATAAATCGTTATAATTTGTTAAGTGAGAGACACTTTGATTTCATTCGAGGAAGATCAACCTCATTACAATTACTTAAATTCCTAGATCACTGGACCAATATTTTAAACAGTGGTGGACCGATTGATGCAGTTTATACTGATTTTATGAAGGCGTTTGGCAAAGTCCCACATAGACGACTTATTAACAAACTTGCATCATATGGCATGAGTTTACAGACATGCAATTGGATCCAGAACATCCTGAGCAGCCGCTAACACAGAGTACAAATCAATGGAAATTTTCAAAATGGCATGATGTTACCAGTGGTATTTCACAAGGATCAGTTTGGGGACCAATCCTGATTGTTATCTTTATAAACGATAAGCCGTCGTGTGCAGAGTCTGATGTATTCATGTTTGCAGACGACAAAAAACTATATAGATTTATAAACAGCGAAATTGACAACACAATAATGCAAAATGACATAGATAGTATGTTCAAATGGAATGAAAAATGACTAATACGTTTCCACCTGGACAAATGCAAAGTATTACAAATTCCTACCAAATCCACTTCTGGGGAGAGAAAATATAAAATGTCTACATACAATGGATCTGAAATTACACTAGAAACAGCTCAATCAGAGAAAGATGAAGGAGTAACTATAGATTCCAAACTGAAATTCGATAACCATATACAGACACAAGAAAACAAAGCAAACCAACTAGTTGGAATTATTAGACGATTTTTAAATATTTAGATTGCAAAAGCTTCTTTATACTTTTTGATGCATTAGCTCGTCTTGAATATGCTAGTAGTGTATGGAACCCGTACAAAAAAAAAGATATCGAGACAATTAAAAACGTCCCACGTAGAGCAAAACAAATGTTACCTAACCTCAAAGATCTGTCATACGAAGAACGATTGAAAACTCTGAAAATTTCTAAATTGAAATTTCAAAGGCTAAGAGGCGACATGATAGTAACCTACAAGATAACAACAGGAGTATATGACTCAAGAGTAACAGAAGGTTTATTTACGCGTAACACAAGCTCGACAACAAGAGGCAACTCGATAAAATTGGTTAAAAACAGAAGCAGACTATACATAGGAAATACATGTACTACTTTACTAACCGAATAGTGGAAGTGTGGAATAGCCTACCAGACATCGTAGTGACTGCAAAGAACGTACATATTTTTGAACTTCATCTAGACAAGCATTGGAAAGACCACCCAATGATATATAACTTTAACACTGAATACACATATAACACCGGAAGTAGCACAACTGTAGTTAGTGATGATGAAACAGAGCCAAATATAGAGGAGCAAACTGACCTCCTGCGTTTGGAAACACGTAGATAGACACTTAGGTAGGTAGGTATAATACCGATAAGAATTGGATACAGTACACAATTTAAAACATGCCTTTTGGAACACCAGTTAACTGTTCGTATTTCATTTATAATTTTCTAATTCAGTCTTGCCTGAGAAAAACTTTTTACACAGACAAAGGGATTATCAATTTAGATTAGCAGGAACTTTAGAACATTCCGCAGTACATGAGTTCACCCTCGATTTTCAGTAAGTTATTGTTATCCAGTCTTTAGTTTATGCCCTTTATTTTGGGGACTTGTGTGACTTTTTTTCCTTTTTTCTTTGGCCATTTTGCTGTGTGTCTTTCTTTCGCTTACTAGTATTATTTAATAATCTATCCTTTTGTATCTTTGACTTATTGATATGGTCTTCATATTTATAAATTAGCTGTTCGAAATACTAAGGATGTTCTACCCAAGAAAAAGATTAACTTAGCTGTATTTTGCAAACCCTTTCGGATTTGTGGATTCCCAAGTTCTATTTTTATTAGGCCTTTTAAGTTTTATATTTGGCATCGTAGACGAGTCAGGCGTGCAAAGTTATAAGCCTGGTATATGTGATGAGTCTTTTTTTACTGTATCAACAAAAGAGATTTTTGCATTTTTTAATAAACATATTTTAAGACAAAACAAAACAAAATGTTCAAGCTTTGCTCAAACACGTGACTGGATAGGTTACATCAACTATATAAAAGTGCTAATTCAGAATACATCTAATGTAAACACAACATATTTAACCAATATTTACAGTTTTCGGAATTCGACCTCAAAGAAAAAAGAAGAAACATTCCAAATGATGTATCTATTATCATGGAATATCACAGATAAAGATTAAAAGGGTTCACAAAGTTTTATTTCTATTCAGAAAACGGAACGATAAACCTTCAAGCTTTCAAAAGTTATATCTATATTATTTTTTCGATGAAAGTTTTTTCTGTCACCAAATTATGTCATATTTTCTTTTCAACTTTCAAAAATGTTTCCTTAAAAACATCCTACTATAATATTTTCAGATTCAATTAACTTCCAAATGAAAATTCGATGTTTCTGGGTCTACACAAACCGAAGAACTGACGTCATCAACCATTCTAGCAGCAGGTTTACGATCATGCGTAGAAAATGCTGATTTCGGGATAAGTGAAAATGGACAAAGTGGTATTTGAAAGCAAGGTTTATTTACAAAACAATTTAACAACGTCTTTATGAACCCTTTTTAATGAAAATAAAGAAATAATTTAACAAGAACAAACATAGCACTTCAACAATACATGTTAATTTGGCAAGCAAAATGCAAAAAAATATGACTAGTATAGTTAAATAATAAATACACCATATTAACATCTATCTATTCCTCGATGGCATTTGTAACTCAATGACATTATCTGCCCTAGAATGAAGAGCTCTTCACTATGAGAGAAAGATTAATTGTCGTTGCTTATATACATAAAAAATTAGTTCTTAACATCTTCGAATGCTCAAAACCAGACTTGTAAAAGACTAGGATATTAGCTTCTTCAAATTTATATAGATTTGAAGAAATCACATGAATATATTCCTTAGAGGATGAAAATATCCTGCAAAACGAATGTGTATTTAATATCACACTAAGTTGATTTTATTTTACTTTCATCATTTTTGTTTCAGCATAGTTATAGAAATGTTCACTCAGTTTTGCCTAAAATGATTTTCCAAGTAAGATACTAATTAACTTTTTTTATGGACGCACGAAATTTCAAAGTATTAATTTCATTTGATGATAAACCTCCTGAATGTTTTTCACTATGGCGTTTCATTTTATGTTTTTGGGGACTTATCTTTTTATAAACAATAATAACTGAACTGTTTAGCGTCTTTATCATTGATCATATTATTAAAAAGAGAGATAGATAGTAAATACGAATAAAAACTAGACAAAACATGAAATTTTCAAATAATGAATACACATGAATAAAAGATGCTGGATTTATGTGAGACAGCAAAACAACGACACAAAAACATTAGCATTAACACTGATTCACCGGGATATCACATTTTATGCCTCGCCAGAAAATAACGGCAAACGAGTTCGGAAACAAATCAGTTGAAGAAAATGCAGTGCATCTTACATCTGTCAATAACTATCATTATCAAACTTTTGTTCAGATTATGTGATTGTTATGCAGAATTTGATTGTAAAATTTATCAAGTTTTAAAAAAAAATATAGTTATCCAACAACATGAAGAAATTGAATCTGAATAAAATCACAGAGATGTATTCCATTTTATAACATGAAACCATTGTTCAAAATAAAGAGAAAAGTTTATGTACCTCTTAAAATCCTGAGAGTTACTAACCATTCATTATCAATAAATAAAAAAATCAGACTTTTAACACTAAAACAGTAAATCATTATCAAAAGTGAACAATCAATTAATTATCACGTGACAACATCAAAAATTTCAAAATGAATGTAACATCTTCCTACGTATCTAAAGCATTTTGCTCTTCAAATAAAATTGACACTAACATGAAAAAATAGGTATATCCAAATATTACGTGTAACTTAACAACAGATTTAGTGGACACTTTGACAACATAAATGTTTTAATATGTACAAAAGTGCAGAAAATTATACATATCATAATTATCATAAACATTGTAACAATGTATAAAATGCAAAGAGGAAATTTGGGTACTGTAGTGTGTAAGAATTAGGCCAAGTTAAAGTATTTGTCTGTTGTTGGTTTCTCTTACTACAATTATATGAATACCTTTCCCTGAACCAATTTATTGGGATTTTTGATCATTTACAGCTAAAGATAAAATTATCTCAGAGTGCAAATAAAATATTTTTTAAAAGTTTAATTATTTACTATAAACAGACGAAATATTTTGTTGGCCTTAAATAAATGTTTTACCATATCATAATATATATCCTTTTGGTATATAAAAAATGTGAAAACAGCTGTAACATATTTCAGATATTTTTTTATCATTTTTAAAATTTTGAATAGAACATTATAAATCTAGAAGTTAAAGTGAGTAATTCTTTCAAGCATAAGCAGTCAAAATATGTTTTAATAGTATTATGATACTTCAAGTATCTACATGACTAAGAGTAGACAATATTGTCTGTTTTGATTTTTGACATTTTGTCGTGTAGTCTATGTGCTCAATTTTAATCAAATTTAAAAATTATTTTTTCGAATAGTTCTCTTTGTTAAAAAAACTATGTGAAATACATATTCTTTCTTAGTAATACTATAATTGTAGATATATGAAAAAGCATTTAACCATTAAGGTGGTACATAACACTACAGGGAGATCACTCTGTAAAATTCAGCTGAACGCTTTAATCACGTTCTATTGTTAAGGAAATATTAAGCTTCTCAATGATCAAAATTAGTGTTTGTCAAACTGCTATAAATCCAATGAAATTTTTCCGATAAAGTGTGTGGTTCAAGTTTTTTGAAATTTTTATGTTTTTGTCAAAGGGTAAAATTAAATATTTTGTCAAAATTTTATGAAAATTAAACGAGCCAAATTAATTTTAGTCAAGGTGTTTGATACCACCTAAAGACAGATTGTTTAGCAATCGAAATGTCTTTTTCACACTGATAAGTAACATCTGCAAAGTAAAATCTGAACATATTATCACTAATGTTTTCTCGAGAAAAAAAACATTGTTTATTACAACCTAGCACTATATAAAAAGTAGCACTATTAAGTGATACAATGACTTCATCAACTTTCCGTTTTATAAACTAAAGGACTGTGGGTAATTTCATTGTTCGAACCAAAATTTTGAAATAATGTCATGTCATTGGTTAACAATTCCATTGTTTTTGGTGTTTTGGTGTATGCTTTTGAACATATTACCCTGAATGCATTAGATTTTAAAACAGGGAATTTGATTTCCAGTCCTTCCAGTTACCAGAAACCTAAAATGTGTGTCATAAAGTATCATTTTGTAATATAAATTTGAAATTAAACATAATAATATTTGTTTCTATTTATCAATTTTTCACAGGCATATAATGTTGTTTGATGAAAAAATATCCGTTCACATGTCAATACTAACATCCACGTCATTCTCATCCATAATGAATGACGTCACGAATGCTAATTTAAAATGGTAGTGCACTTGATAAGTAAGTATCTTCAATGATAGGTGGGGCCTGAAAAATGTCTTCGAGTTTAAAAAACAACATTCGTTGGAGCCCTTCTCGGCTTAATGTTCTAAGTTCTGCTTCTGTACTAAGAATATAGGAAAATAAATGTGGCTTTTTCTGTGCTTCACTGTTGTAGGTACAATGATCACGCAAACAGTCTATAATTTTCATTTGTAAATCTTCCATTTTCTTTTGATCTTTGACTCCATGCCGTGCTGCAAAAAAAATGAACACAATTATAACGTATGGCCATGACAATACATCAAAGACTGGCTAGATGTTTATATTTTTTATATTGTTAACCAATTATTCTGATTTTGAGTAAAATACGATTTGTCCAAAACCTCTTTGTACTTGAAGTCTTTTCTTGTCCTGTATCATTTCTTTTGATGAGTCCCTTCCACCTTTTGTATTCGTACTGCATATTTATTCCTCTATGTTATAACAGATGTTTTCGATTTCTTCGATAGTTATATATCCATTTCATTTTACTTTTTTTAAAAAGAATTGAAATGTTAATGAAACATTGTTAGTAACTTTAATTCTATTGGATAATGTAGCGAAATGAATAATACACAAAAAGAATAACAGGAATTTTCAAAAATATTGGCCACACAACCGACAACACCAACCATCAACGTTGCAAAAATCAAAGGGGTCGCAATATACAAAGAAACGAATAAATACGTGTTGAAGTATGAGAGAAACTTAATAACTTTATGTTCCATGAACAGAAAAAGCTATACAAAGAGAGATAATAAATTTTGAAACAATAGTAAACTAAGATGCCTTACTTGTGACTAGAGTAAGAGCTGCCATACAAGCAAGTGATGAGATGTCTAGATTGTTTCTGTGGAGAGACAGTCCAAAGTCTACTATGGAATCAATCCATTCTCCAAATATACTTCTGATCTCGTCTCTGTGGAATACCTGGCCATTGTCAAAAATTATCTGATCATCATTAGGATGCACTCTGAAATTATAATTACAGATTGTTAGTTTGATAGATAAGACATTGAATTTAAATATTTTACTGTGATTATATTTAATTTATATTTGATGTACATTCTAATAATCAAATCATTAAAGCTGCAAAGTTCTCTCAAATTGAAGATATACACAGCAACTGGCAGAATTGGTAAGTAATTATAGGGAACTTATTTTAATAACAAGTCCAAAAGACAACTATTCACGATTCACTTATCTTAACTAAATGAATTGGTCCTTGTTCCACATCATAAGAATCTGTAGTTAAGTTTGCAATTCACAAAGTTTTGTATTTTGTCCTTCTACCACATTTTACATATAGAACGTATTTTGTAACTTACCTGTAAGCTATCCGCAAAACAAAGAGTTCTAATGATGCTGATTTGAAAAGGAGATCTTGATCTTCTTTGCACAGGTCACAGAAGCCAGGAATTTTTTCTGCCCATGCTTTAAGTATATCCATGGAGGTAAGGATAATATCATAGAAAAGCCTGATTTTTTCTTCATGTGAGGTTGGGCTTGTTGAACCTGAAGGCACTTCAAACTGTTGGTAAATAAAAAAACCAGTTGTTTTAATAATGTTCATGTAATAAAGATACTTTGTTTTACTATTATGGCATGTATTTTAAAATTTTCATTTTGAATATTTACATGAATTGTCATTAAAGCATACACGAAAGGGAGATAATCCTTTTGGAAAAAGATAGATTTAAATTAATCGCGATATAGAGAACAACATCCACATCAGCTGTAATGTATTTGATACGAGCAAAACCAATATATCATTGAAATTTCAGATGATTCGCCTGGCAATGATGCATTCATAGCAGGAGATGCTTATCCTGTCGCCACACCCGATCTTGCTCATTTTGAAGGTAATAAAATTCCCTCAGATTTCGTGTTTAACCTTGATTTGTATTTTCTTAAATCATTTATGAGTTTTGAACATCGGTAAACTACTGTCTTTCTCAAATTTAGTCTTACCATTATAATGAATGACGACGAAACATACGTACTTTGACCTAAAATTGTTAACTTTTTATACATTGTGACTTTGATGGAGAGTTGTCTCATTGGCACTCATACCACATCTTTTTATTTATACTTATTTGTGATCTAATAATTATTTTCAATAGTACTTTATAATGTATGCTAGAAAAAAGTAAAATAACAAAAATACCGAACTCCAAGGAAAATTCAAATCAGAAAGTCCCTTATCAAATGGCAAACTCAAAAGCTCAAACACATCAAACGAATGTAAAACAACTGTCATATTCCTGACTTGGTACAGGCATTTCCTTATGAAAAAAATGGTGGATTAAACCTGGTTTTATAGCTAGCTAAACCTCTCACTTGTACGACAGTCGCATAAAATTCCATTATATTGACAACAATGTGTGACCAAAAAAAGCAGATATAATAGGTAAAAATGTCAAAAACAGGGGTACAGCAGTCAACATTGTGTTATAATCTTAATCACTATAAAAACGAACAAATATTTCAACAAAGAAAGACAAAATGGCATACAGACATAGCATATAAGCATAGCTTACCTTACTGTAGTCCAGATTTGGAATGTCTGGGGAAGAGTCTACATGTGCTCGGACCAAAGCAGTAATGAGGCTGACTGGGGGTGAAGGTGGTGATTCTTGTGGACTTTTTGGCTTTGATGGAAGCCGACCACGTCTGCCCTTTAAACTGTCTGTTCTTACAACTATAAAAAATGACACTTTTTATCATCTTTGTAACACTTACAAAATTACAGAAGGGTTTTCTTCTCACAATGAAGCCAATGAAAAAGAAAACTATACTTAACCAAGTGAAATAAATATTTACACGAATGTTCGTGATCCTTAAGTTTTTAGCTACATTTTAAAGTTCTGTAGAATTACAAAGATTAGTATAAATGAAAATTATATCACAAAATTTAATTACAAAAAATACTGAAAATGAAAATGAACGTACCTTCTTTCACCATGCCAACAACCAGACATTTTTGGAATCGGCAAAACTGGCACCTGTTTCGCCTTCTCTTATCCACTGGACAATTTTTATCGGCCAGACACACGTACTTGGCGTTTTTCTGTACTGTCCTCTGTTTAAGAAAAACAGGTTTATATTAAAAGATAGATCGACTGTAAGCTACTTGTCTAATGTGAGCAACAAGTATTACTTACGAATACATAACAGATTTGTAACAACATTGCAGATGTAGACATTCTCAAATTAAAGAGTAATGGAATTAAACAAACATGTACGGTATTTTCGTTAAACAATTTTTTACTTTTATTCTTTATTTCAAATTCAAACATTTCTCTATTAAAAAATTCTCTTCTGGGGAAAAAACCAATCTGCTTATTTTCCACGTATTACTAATAGAGACAACTGTTGTGGAAAAGGCAAATCAAAAATAAAAAAAAAATTTAACGGTATTTTCGTTTAATAATTTTGTACTTTTTATTCTTTTAATAATTCAACTTCAAATATTTCCATATTAAAAAAATCTAATATTAAAAAAATCACCACTATTATCTTGTTATAACTAAAAAAAAGACAACAGTTCTGGAAGAAGCATATAAAAATAAAATCTAGAAATATTGTTTCCTCTTACCTTGAAAAATCCCTTGCATCCTTCACATGTTCTTACTCCATAATGCTGACAAGCAGCGTTGTCGCCACAAACTGCACACAATAGACTCTCTTTCTGTGGTTGTTCCCTCCCAGGGGAAGACCTTGTGGAACTCGGCGTGGAAGGGGTTGCTGGGGATTTGATATGAAATTTCTGTACATCCATTCTGTAATGATTGAAAACATGTATTAACTTTTAAAAGTCATGGCTATAACAAAATCAATGACAGAAGAAGAAAAAAATTAACAGATTTGTATTTTGAAAATAGCATTTCTAATATAATGCTTTTCTATTATCAGAAATGACATTTCAAAGATAAGTGAGGATACATTCGGCAAAGGTTACTAAAGAGTCAGCGAAGTATATATACCCTTCCGGAGCACCTGATTTCACCCCAAGTTTTTGTGAGGGTCGTGTTGCTCAGTCTTTAGTTTTCTATGTAGTTTTTTGTGTACTATTGTTTGTCAGTTTGTCTTTTTCTTTTTTAGCCATGGCGTTGTCAGTTTATTTTCGACTTTATGAGTTTAAATTTCCCTTTGGTATATGTCGCCTCTCTTAAGCAGCAAAAATAGAATTGGAAAAAAAAAAGTAATAATTGTATAATTGATTTCAAGTCAACTTACCCTTCTGGAGTACCAGGAGGCATGGGAATCGTCAGAGGCGGTCTACGGGAGAAACCTTGACGAACAACATTTAAATCTCCAGGACGATAATGAGTCCTGTCAGTCTCCGTGTGAGGTAAACTTCGGTTGTCATAAAAACCCGGACCGTAACTAGGAAAACTGCTTCTGTCTCTGCAAAAAATGTTTGAAGCATCACTAAAACTTTGATGAGAACTGAATGGCGGATGTTTTTGATCGATTTCGGAATATCCAATATGAGGTGATTGGAAGAGTTCATGAGGTGATGGATAAGTGAATTTTTGTTTAGTGTCACTGATGTATCTTTGTGGTAATAAGTCACAATCCTGTGCCGGAAATGCTTGAAAACTGCCTTCATAAGACATCATGGAGTCGGAATACTTTGGTTGTGATCCTGGGAAACTTTGATTTTCCGTTGAATACATAGCTCCCAGCTGTTTAGCTGACTCTTTGTCCACCATGAATGCTCCTTCGTAACTGTAGGTTTCTGGATAGCCTTGTTGTATGTTTTGAAAAGCAGATGAGTCAAAGCCGCCCTGAAAAATGTCGGAAGGAATATCTTCTGACGTGTATGATGTATCCGAAGGCATTGTTCCTTGAAATCCTGAAGATGATGGAAATATTCCGATGTCCGCACTACCAGACTGTGTGCCGCACGAAGCAAACGGTGCCGGCAAATCTCCCAGAAAACTGGCTTGAGAAGTGAAGGCAGCCTGAAAACAGAAAACAAATAAATATTCGTTTTGTTAACAGCAGCTAATTCAAAAGCAAGTTTCAAATGAAATAATGTTTGACTTTTAAAAGCCGCTGTGTTATATATGCTGGTGGTGACGTTCGTATGCTCCATGCGAATATAAGACAAGCTGCGAGAAAGGTTGACCCCTTAGTTAAAT
The DNA here is from genome assembly GCF_021869535.1 of Mytilus californianus. Taxonomy (NCBI): domain Eukaryota; kingdom Metazoa; phylum Mollusca; class Bivalvia; order Mytilida; family Mytilidae; genus Mytilus; species Mytilus californianus. The sequence continues at coordinate 35,156,036 of NW_026262582.1, read as the reverse complement.
GTCAGCATAAAACAATCACAAGGTGCGAGAAATATTGACCAATTATATATTGGTCAAGATCAAACCTTACAAGAACGTCAAAGAAGAAAAAAAAACCAAACTAGTTAAAATTTCAGTTATTCCTTTTTAAATTAACTACATCGAATTTCTTCATTGGTGGGTTTTAAGTTTTGGCATTTTTAGGCACCAACAATATGCACCAAAAATATCTTTATTATAACTTATGGCTTTAATTGACAATGTATTTTTTTTTTTAAAGTTAGGCAAATTTTCGACATTGTTTCTAGTAATGTGGACATTGTTTCTAGTAAAGGTGTACGGAAATATATAACATTACTGAATGTGAAAAAAAAAACTTACAAAACAAGGCAGAAAGGTTATTTTGAAAGTATAAATTGTACTATTGCTAGAATCAGAGTAAGTTTGTTACTTAATTTATAAGCACTCTTTTTTAAATATAGTAACCATTGAGGTATGTTCGTGTCCATTCATAGCTTTTGTGTTTGTATGTGTACAAAAGGTGTACGTGTTTTTTGCATGGTTGAATAAATACCGAATTTTAATTAATTTATTCTATTAAGCAAAACCAATACATGTAATCGACAGAAATTATTATCGAATACTTTAGAAATTTCGCACGTGCACTTGGTCATTTATACATTTACAATACACCACTGCGTTTTTAATACACATCAAGTGGTTGTCTATCGCTGTAATATATAATTCTGTGGTTTCACGGCAATTAAGTTTTCACACTACTTTTGCACATGACATTAAAATTTATGTCATTTGATGTTAGACGTTGACGTTCGAGGAACACTCTTCGTATACGAAGGCATCGAACTTTTATCGCATTCTTAAACACGTGTCCGGATTTATGAAACAAATACAAGAAATTAATATTCTAATTACTTAAATTAATATTGGTGTTATAAATAAGTGTGCAAGACTTTAACGGAGTGTGCCCTCTACTCATTATTACTTGAGCATGTGACATTAACCATATGGTTGAAATCCATTGTTCATGAAATTAATAACCGTAAAAGTCAAGTTCGCTTTACAAGTAATTTCGCAATATTAAACGAATTTATTATGTTCTTCAAACTCTTCAAACAACAGACTTACATTTCGTTTTACTGATAATCTAATTCCATTATGGTTGTTAAAATCATATTAAACTTAAACTTTTTGTTTGAAGAAAATAAAGCTCGTCTATTTTGCGTAAAGAAAATGAAACTGATGTTATAAAATAAAGTTGGAAAAAAGCTTTCACATGATTCTAATGACTAAGTCAAGTTACAATACTTTTCACTTGATATGCGAACACTTTAATCACTTTCGAAATGTAATTCTAGTTTAAGATTGGACTGTTTCGTTCAAGATAACTTTTGACACCATTTTACCGACCAAAACCGACAAAAAAAACAATTTAGGACTTGGGTCCTTAGTCTATCATGTTATTGTGAAGAAAATCTACCCTGTCTTTTAAACTATAACGACGTTAACAGAGGAAGGTTGGTTTAACCTTGAAAAATGATAAAATAAATTTTGTAATACTATATAAGGTGTCAATGAAAACATCTGAATTCATGATAAAATATTTTGTTTAGATTGTTTTTTCTACACAAAGCTGTCCTTGTGAAAGTGAGGTCAATAGTGGTCAATTATATATACTAATAAACATCAAATATATGATGTATGTCTTTGTCTTGTATATCCGTGGTTTTTTTATATATCTTAAGCCGTCAAGGTTTTCTTTTATAAGTATGCATTTTTTATGTGGACGTAGCGCGTTTTCTTCCACATATAATTATACCAGTAAATGTAAAAAGAAAACCACTTAGTTATTAAAAGTAACATGTGAAATACATGTGGTTGCAAAAATAACATGTGAAATACATGTGGTTACAAAAGTAACATGTAAATTACCTGTGTCGTAGAAGTAACTTTTATATAAAAATAAGGAAATGTGGTATGATTGCCCGGTAATGAGACAACTATCCACCAGAGTTCAAATGAAGTGGCAATTATAGGTCACCGTACGGCCTTTAACAATGAGAAAACCCATTTTGTTCCGTTAATGATGTAATATATATAAATAATTACTAGCAAATGGTAGAAATAACATTTAGTTATATTTAATTGTAAAACTAACATGTAAATGAAAATTTAAATATAAATGTCATGCATTCGAAGCGCTTTTCTTGATTAACCTCAGGAACGCTCAAACCGAACATTTGAAAAGCCAGGGATGCATAAATACGTAGACACGTTAAAATATGTATGACCAAATTTACATGTGACTGTAAAGGTAACATGCAAATTACCTGGGGATGTAAAAGTAACATGTAAATTACCTGAGGCTGTAGAAGTAACATTTGTTCCGTTGATGATGTAATGGTGGTTGTTGATGGTGATTGCTGCGAAGAAGAAGTCACACTTAGTGAATGGCGTCTTGGAGAAGCTGGGACACGCTGTGATGAATCTGGTAATATAAAATAAGATTTTAAACATAAGTTATTTTGCGAAAAAAGAATATGATGTAATGAATCTGTAACTATATATACAGTTTTTAGATGTTTTGAATAACGTACACACACACACACAAATTAAACTGATGGGGACTCTGTACTAACAATACATGCTGCAGGTTTATTTCTCTTGTTCTTTCACCAATTTCTAACTACATAATGATCAGGCTAAGGAGTAGTTTAAGTTGGGTTCTGGCAATATTTAAGGTATTAAGGAATGAAAAATGGCCAACTGAAAGATCATGCCTGACCGTGTTTGATATTTATTTTGTATTCGCCAACATTTGGAAATTTCAAAAGAAGTAATATTAAAATTTAAAATAAACATTTAAAATAAATATATAAATATATTTTTTATAAAATATGAAAGTGTTCAATCAATACAAAAATTTGTCACTAACCGTTACGATTTGAAAGTGTTACATTCTAACTAGGAATCATACTATAGATAATACTTTATTAAAGTTAGTTGTGGTTAAAGATTTTATGAAATGTAACACAACATCACGACTGCATACGTTCTCGATCAAAAGCACGTGACTTGCACGAGTCGTCATTTTCTACAACATATGTTATGTATTTTAAACTTTGATAAAGTGCCCTCGAAGGTTTTTAATTTGCTATCATAAAAACACAATAACTTTCTTAAAAACAAGTTTTGTAAATATTATAGATATTGAAAAATACTCAATCTATCAGTGACTTTTGTGTAACATTAGCGATTTGTTTAACAATTCTGTTTCTCTGTTTATGAGTTTGGCTAATATTTATTTAATGGCACAAACATATATAATATCTTGTTAAAATTGCATTTGAAGTATTTTGCTAAATATTGAAACAATCAACATAAGGTTTGATAAATTTTTCCTTACTTTTATAAATTTAGGTTTAAAAATATTATTAAGCTTATAATTTCTATCGGTTCTATTTATATTATAACCATATAAAACTCATGCATTGACTTACCAAGATTATACAAAACGCATGCATTAAATGGTGGTTCTCTTTTAATAACTGGTCTTCGATGATAAAAATTTCCATTCATAATTGATGACATGTTGAGAATGAAATTATCCAATTTTAAAAGTGTTTCTAGATTTTATCCCCATGTTCAATTAGTTAACTGCCCAATGGGCGAGCCTGATTTTCTCATTGGATGAGTTACAACTATATCGAGTTTTTGCTATTACGCCAGAATTTCTTGACGCACGCTGGTCATCGCATTGGTGTGGACAAGAAAATTGAGGTTTACTTTCTTTACATGTAGACTTAACACCTTGGACTGCAAGATGTCAATCACCTGCAGACTTTACGTAAAATGAATATAAATGGGAGTGACTTCCTTAAATGGTTCAACAATACAGGAGATAATACGCAAATAATATGCACAATTAATAAATTTAATACCAAAATAAGGAGATGTGGTATAAATGAATAGTTGCCAATGGACTGTAAATACAGACCAAAGGATAAAGGTGTGATTAACTTTGTTAATTTGGGAATGACACTATGTCGAAATATCTCTTAATGTGCTTAGATTTGATTGAATCTATTCCATAAATAAAGTGTTATCCATGCGTATCTTATGTTGAACAGTCATAATTTTCAATTAAAATATATCATATATACTCGGTAAGTTGCCCGAAGACTGTTTAAAAATTAGCATTAAACGTATCATAGTAAGATTTCTGTATGCATAACACGAATTCGTAGATAAACCTTCATGTGGTCCGTTCGAAACAAAAAATTTCGAAAAAAAAAGGTATAATCAAAACTTTCAAAATCATCCAAAGTAAACTTCGCTTGAAAAAATACATATAATGAATAATTCTATGTATAAGGTGCCGTTTGATAAAATAGCTACTCACGTATCTATAAACCGTTTGATTTTGCGGACTCTAAGTTTTTATCGAAGAAAGTTCAGTTACTAAAGTAACCTGTAGGTTTTCGCTCCGATACTCTCCACCTTTAGAGAGAGCGTAACGTATCACAAAACCGGATTTCAATCAGATTGTTTCAATAACAATTGAATTTTATCAACGTTTATATATATACGGTTCAAATTAATTGATTCTCTGCAGAAAAATACGATATTATCGATATCGTTGAAACTGTGAACATGCGAACTCTACTTCTTTCCATGAAATGAATTCGAGTTGTTTCCCTTTAACTGTTATTTCACGATCACTATTTTTTCCGTTAGGTAAATAGGTAAATGCATCAAAATTTGGCAGGTTGCAAACGATGCAGCAAAGTACACAATAGAATTATAAATTACATCGACATGATTGCAACGTGTTGACAAATTAACAGTTTTCAATTTACAATTGCAGACCTTGTGCATATTTAAATGACCCTTAGTGGGGTTCGTCCCGTTCTTCGGTGCAACATGTACATACTCTTGTCGCTATTATTGCATTCTTTATAATTTATTTTACACTTGATAAACGTTTTTAGTTCTTATAACCTGTGTCTGTAATACTTGATAAAATCGTATGAAAGTTAATAAAAACTTGCTAAAAATATTTAAAAAAAAATATTCTTCGATTTTTTTTTTATTATAAAAATAAGGAAAAAGTATGTTTGTAGATAGGAGGACCCCCGTACATGCATTTATAATACGAAAACACAAACAAGCCAACTAAACACCGCAAAGAAAAGTAAAGACTGGGCAACATGAACTCCATCAACAACTTCGGGCGATCTAAGGTAGGTACTCCGGAACCCATGTTTGAAAATTGCTTAAATGTGAGAATTCAAGAGATTTGCATTGCAAAAAGAAAGTGCATGCATAAAAGTCCAGCAAAACAAGGCAAATTTATAGTTTCTTTGAAAATCTTCACGAAACGCCGTATTTTTTCGATTGATTGAAACACCATAAGAAGGCTGCTTTTATAATCACTATTAGTTTTCATTGTAAAATAGAGAGTTTAACTATCTAATTAACAGTACAAGTCATCAAAACTCCTTCAGAACTTTTGCATTTAATGTTGTCAGATATAAACAATAACCAAAACAGATATTGCAGTTGGAATATATTTTGAAGCAAGGTGGGTTTAATAAACGTCTTAATTGTTATCAATTGCTATGATTTATTGGAAATTTCATTACGAATACAATATTTTCTTCGATTGCTTACGTCACATAGGCTGATTGTATTCGAAAATATATGTATTATGGTCCATCTGCGAATTGTAAAACAAACAGATGGGCAACGATTTTCAAAACATACCATTAAGTATGCCAATTTTATAATGTAACTTATGCCTTTAGTATGCATAAAAAAAGATTTATGCACAATACGGAAAGGAGATAGAAATTCTCTAGACTATGATTTTTATTTTCAATTTGTTTAAGAAGTTATTTTGAGTCCAATAAGAAAATACATGGGTGTGTATGTCAAAGGGGGAGAGGGTGTTGTAAATATGACAGATATTAACAACTTTTAAGGGCGTGAGAGTAGAAACTTTCATTAAATTGAAAAAAAAATAAAATTTTAAAGTATTCACAAGCGGGAAAATAAAATGTATACCATCCCAAAAATATACTAAATGCCGAAATTTAGTTAATACCATCAAGACTATTTAACAATTTGCGCCAGTCAGCTTCTAAATAAAAATTGAATGCAAGTACTTCAGTTCCATTTAGGAATTAAATGTAAAAAATCTAAGAAAAAACCTATTAAAGGCCTAAGCTTAGTCAATGACATCAGCACTATTCAGTGGTGGATTCAGGAGAAACCGTAGTAGCTTTTTGATCGGAAAAATATAATTATTGGCATAAAATCGTTCAAGGTTTCGACTCGACTCGCTCCGCTTGGTTGTATATAGTTTTCTGCAATTACCCCTATTTACTAATAGTTTTTAAAAAAAATCAAGTGCAAATGCAACATTATATTGTATGATTCAGACACAAATTTTTGCATACATATTTTGCCATATTTAATAAAACATCACAGCGAAATTGTCAATGCTACAGGCATTTTAACAATAAAGTAAAAATAAGTGTACCAAACAGAGAGATAAATGAAGTACAGATAAATTTCATCAAAGAGATTTAAAAGATTATCTATATGCAGACACTGTATAAAATGCACATCAAATTACAATAAAAGAGAATAGTTTTTAAGCAGTTATTACGGTTGTTTTGTCTAATCCCGATTCATATGTTTTCATCCACATAAAACCATTTAGTTGTCTGGAATGGATATCTTTTGAGTACAATCAGGTATAACATTTTTTTTTCAGCGAAATTGAATATTGAATATTGAACATAATGCTAATATGACTTTTGGTACTGCATGATTAAAATATGATTATAACAATCCTTAAATAAGTCACTTCGGTAAGTTTTTAGTCTTCACAACTTTATAAAAAAATATTAAGGTACATTTCGTTTTCGATTTTATACATTGTCAATGAATCAAAGAATATAAACGAAATTAACATACCATTTAAAATTGCACCACTGTATCTTTTATTTTTCCTTTATATAAAAAAAACTATAAATCTCGCTTATCCAATCAAATTAAAAGAATTGTTTTTCCTATGTACTACGTATAGTTCAAAACCACGTATTTAAAGATCGTACATAACAGCAATCATTTCTTATGATATTCAAAGTGTCCCCCAAAACCTTATTTAAAAACTAAATAGTCATACCCTGCATGTAGCTTTTAGTTAACCTAATCCATTGTAAATAAAATCATTGTATATCCCGATGCTTTATATGTCTCCTTTTCTTATTAATTGTATTAGGTATCGACTCCCCCAACAAATCAATAATGTCAGAGTTATCGTTCCTGATCACTCTTGAATGTTCTGAAAGTTGACAAAAAATTCTCAGTAATTAACAATAAACGACAATCAATTAAATGTCAAATGGAGCGAAGTATAGAATCATTTAACTTATTCTAATATACTCTGAGTTTTTGTTTGTTGTATAAAATGTATGACACTCAAACAGTGTGCAATTCAAATCTGAAAAATCGCTTCTTATTTAAACAGCATTGTAAACAAGCGAGAGTCTACATTCTAACATGTCTCAGATAAGTTACACATATTGCAGATATATGCTATTTTTTGTTTGCTTATTATCCATATTTTCATGTTTATACTAGGTTTGGTGCATGTAAAATTTCATTTTTATATTGCAAGACAGGAATTTTGATCGTGCCGTAATATACATATCTAATTACAAGTAAATTACAAATGGAAAAAAATAGTCGTGTTTTATTCACAACACACCATCGATCAACATTATAAATCAATATTATATATTTCATTTTTGCTAAACAGGAAAAACCCAAGATTTGCTTAAAATGCACGAGTTTTAAAAGGTGTATAAACTAGTATTGTATGGAACGTGTCACTCTTTCTTGCTAAATGTAACTTTAAACCTCGTGCAATAAGAATAGTCAATATTAACCTATTTTTACTTATGTGTATAAACAAATACAGTCAATACACATTTCCCTTTAATCCAATACATGAAACCCTGTTTGCTCACATAGGAGCTAGACGAATTAGTATCTAACGAAAACACTTGTATGGACCCTGTGTTTGCTCAACATCAACTTGTGTCTTACTAGCTGATTAGGTTGGTGTCTTGCACCTCCCTTTTTGATCAAATTCTTTGTGTTTCAATATAATACCCATTTGAACACATCTACTGTATTTGAAGACCCTTTTGGATAATAACGAAACTTTTCCTCAAATAATGTTTCTTTGTTTATATTATAAACTTTACAGTACCCTACTTCATACCAACAGAAAATTTTGAATAAAAAATAATGTGCCATAAAAATAAGAAGGTAGCAAAAACAAAATGCAAAGGACGAGTAACATCAATTTGAACCTAAATAGTTTGCAGTTATGTAATGACTATGGTATTGTTAATTGCCGTTTTGTATTCTGTTTGATCTGGTACCCGCAAGTTTTAGTTTTTTCGTCTGTTAGACAAAATAATTCATTGAATTCAAACCATTGCACAGTATATATAAATTAGTACACATTAAGCAATAATTATTAGCGAAATAAAATAAAAAAAACTATTTCAAGAAAGTAAAGTGGCTATAATACACCTTTATCAACACAGTAAATTTATAAACACAAACAGATTTCAATGTAATTCCTACAATTTTTATACTTGTTTGTATTATCAATAATATTACCATAAAACCTTGCATATGAATTTTATAATCAGGAAATTAAGAACTGTCGCGGCGATTTGTAGAACAGGTGGTCGTTTCAAAATATTGACCTTTGGTTACTAAAAGTAAAAGGTGCTAACCATTTTATAGAAAAGTTGTATCTCGCTAAAAAGAATTAGCAAAATCAATGATACATATTATAAAAAAATATAAGTGTTAATTCTATTTACAATAGTAACTTATCAAAAAAGAAATTATAATAAATCTAAGACAAACACTTAATACTATTGTTGACTTTCAATGCTAAAATACTCTAAGTTCCTTACCTTGAATATTTTGCTGAGAATTATCCAATGTATTATCAATTTGTGACACTCCAGTATATCCTTGGTAATAATCCAGATTGTTTTATAAAGCAATACTAGTCCCTCATATACGAAGTACTCCATGCATCCGAATAGTTCGCAATCTAACTCAAACATCAATGAAAACTGGGCCATCGTGTGTATATATTTCAACATCATCGTAACAAGGTCTTGGGGAACAACCAGTGACGTCACACAGCATCAATTCGTACGTCACCACATTTCAATACACATTCCAGGTAATTGGTATAGATGTAACGGCGTTTCTGATTGGCTGTTCTTTAATATTCTGCATGGTTGGTTAGAGTTACTTGATGTCAATGGCTGCTGTGTGAAGCTCATTAGACGGTCGATACTGCGTCTGACGCAGACGATCTATCTATAGAACAGAAACATACATATTAAACAACAATAAACTACAAAGACTACCAATCAGGCTTACGATAGGGGTATTCTAGAATCATTTAACCATTGTAGCGAACATAGAATGCTTACGTATGCCTTAATCTCTTTTTCGCAAGCAGTAGTGCTAAAAATAGGAACATTGAAGCAATTATAGAACTGGAGATTTCTCAATAATGTGTATAGCGTATTGATGATTTTACCATACAATCAATACAACTTGCTTTGACAAGAATTGTAAAGTCCCTTATTTGGAAGTGTTGAGAATAAAATTGTCAATAATCCGTAGTGGTATGTTGTATTTGTTAACGCTTCAATGATTAGGATGTTTAGCTGATTTACGTTGTCTCTCTGTAAGGGTGAATTAAGGTCATCTGACATTCAGGTGATAAAATATCGTATTATCTATTTGTAACACACAAATAGAACAAATAAGTGATGAAAAACGAAATGTAAGACTAAATAAATATATTTATTGATTATTTGGTAGGCTCTAACGCACTTTAGAAATACATCTAAGTGCTTTCACAGTTACAAAAGACCTTCTCCTTTTCTATAATGTGTGATTAAAATTGTTTGACAAAATGTGCAGGGTTGCACAAGAGAGAGGAAACGTTAGGGAAATGTTTATTTTCAAGAAGAGTTTTACTCTTATAAAAGTAGTCTGATATCGGTTGGTGACCCTATTATATGTGTGAGAATTACACCAATGTTTAGTTAAAGCACAATTTTAAGAGCTTATAGGATGATAAACTTGAATAATGATGAATGCGTGCTGCTGGCATATAAAACTATTTCATAAATAGACGAGTTAGGTTGATATACTTTCAAACGATACTTTTATGAGTACAAAATAGAGCCCGTTTATCAGTTGCAGAAAAGCAACAGCATTATTTCATTATTACAATATTTATTTATTACAACCACAGTAAAATTGTATAGAATTTTAAAAATCTGAAATTATATCAATTTTTAAAAATTTACAATATAGATAATATGATGATAGCAATACTGTTTTTTTATTTTACTTTTAAATGTGGTTGATTCATATTTTGTTTGTTTGTGAATAACATCTTTTATTTCAAATTACATGAAATACATAAACCTTAAGCAGCCCAGGACAGCTCTTTAGATCTCGGTTGTATGCAACACAAGCTATCAGAAGTCCGCCTAAACATGCTTATGCGAATCACAAAGAAGGTGCAAACAGTCTGCCGATCGAGATGGTCACATGTCAAAACATATTTGTGAAAAAATAGATTAAAATTTTAAAATTTTACCAACAAATGACATATAGCAGTCTTCGCGTCTATAAATTTCCAGTTTGCACTGTGTAGTGCAACATTTGACGCGATGAATTTATTTGTGTTAAATTAAATTGTCGTCAAGTAATACAAAATTTATCTTCATTCAGGTTGAAGAAGTGATATGTCCATGTTTGATGTAATCACGTGACCGTCTGTATAGTAAAGGTGTTGACATACAGCCGGGAGCAAAAAGTACATTGTCACTAAAAATAGCTTTTGTAATAATATTATGTCCCAGGTAAATCAGAAGGATGTTTGTCAAATATTTATAACTTGGTTCACAAAACCTTTTTTAAGTTAAGTTAATTTTCAATTTTACAAATTTATTTAGAAGCATCAACATATATAATTATGACAATTTCATTATTGAAATAATATAATGTTTTGTTCCCTTGCCTCTGTACAATAAACAGGAAAATAATAGAATGTGAATAATAAATATTTTTATGGAAAAAATTAAATTTATATCATAAACAAAACACTGATTTGACGGTCTGCCTGTGTGTTTCAAAAATGGCAGAAATAGTCTCGAACTACAACTCCACAGGAAGAAATATTACAGTATTTGTTTCAGACGGGAAAAAGTGTGGAATAGTTGTTTCAACAGGAACAGATATTATATCACTGTTTCTAATAAAACATGTCTCCAAAGGAATTTCAGTTGGAAGGAGAAAAATACTTTAGCTGTCCCTACTTCTTGATTTGTTCGTTCCTCAAATTCAACTAGTGAAGTCCTGACATGGATAATAATGTTTTTCTCAAGTTACAGACACAATAAACATGCTGATGTTTACTTTCAAAGTTTATCATTTAGACAAACAAAACAGAAATAATATGGTTTAAAGATATCACAAGTTTTTCCTTAGGGAGAAAGAGAATGCTTGAAGATAATTTGTTTGAAATGTTTTACGAACCGAAAGTACTTTAAAAAAAGCAACTGAATATAACCGCATAACCAACACACTGAGTGAAAGACTGGTTTAAAGATATCACAAGTTTTTCCTTAGGGAGACAGAGAATGCTTGAAGATAGCATACCGTATTCTGTTTGAAATGTTTTTCGAACCGAAAGTATGACTGAATTTAACCGCATAACCAACACACGGAGTGAAAGACATATGTGTCGGTATGTTACGTATTTCAAATAACCTTCTCAAGCCCTCTCCGATACAAAATAAAATTATTAAGAGGAATCTAGAACGATGAGTTGAAAAAAGACAAGCTACTTGACTGAACATTAAAATACGGAAAGACAAAACGCATGGAATTAAAAAATAAAAGACAGAAAGATATAACACCTTTGCTAAAACATAAGAGACGGTAAGAAAAACACTGATGAAAACACTGAAGAATCAACGATTGAGTAACTTAAAACCAACCAAACACCGGCAGAATTCAGGTGCTCAGGAAAGGAAAGTAGTTTCTGCATAAATAGATCCCTTGCATTCGTCGCGTAGTACATCATATGCAAATATGATGTTAAATCGAGATCGATGATACCCTGAATAAAGAAAGAACGAGAGGATTGTGGCTGCGACAAATTGAAGATATCCATGGTCGTCTTTGACACAGATGTCCAATGGTCAATCCAACGATGATGAAGTCCGTAAAACTTTTGAACTTCACGATACAAGCATCAACACTCTTTCAGGAAAATCAAGACATGTGATACAGTATCAAATGAAAAATATATACCACACTGTACAGTTGCTATGCTATTACATAGAAATAAAAAAGTTTATAATGGCAAAGTGGTGACCATCCTTTATTGTCAATGTAATTTCCCAATTGGTATCTGCTGCCTCTGTTTATGACGCAGACCAAATTGTCTGTAGTTTTGTAGCAGTGTCCTGGTTGATACAATAGAACTTACTTTTTTCAGAGTAAACGTAATAAATAACGTTTGATTAACATTGTTTGACCTAACTGTATCTGTTTTTTTTGACAAATTTGTAAACACATTCATCAAACGTTGTATAATTCAATGAGAGGATGTCATTTTTATATTCGACATAATATTCATATTACGTTATAGTATCTATGACATCGAATCTCGACAATAAGTTCATTCGAGTTTTTATCAGGACATAATAATGAAAAAAGTTAATCTACGTAGTCGCATTTCGCCTATGTATGTAAAAATGCAGATAGAAAGTAAAAGTAGCTGTTATGTATCCTTTTTGTATGTATAATTCGAAATGTCTAGACTAAATCTTTAGTTAAGTTAAAAAAATTTCAGTACAGGATTTAAATTCAGACCAAAATATAATGCCTTCATTTGTGCATCTGAAAGCACTTTCGCTTTTCTTTTTTGTTTAATAAGCAAAACACAAGAAAACCAATTGTTTTGGTCTGTTTGTGTAAGTTTACAGTTCTCTTGCATTATTTATTTTCACTACAAAATCATGTGTGGGGTATTTTTTCACTTGTTTAACAAGAAGTTTGCAGCATATGTCTTCATTATACAAACAAGTACTTATTTCAACAGGTGTTAACGTTAAGTTGAACATGTGAAATTCATTTAATTACATGGAACTACATTGTCTAGCGTAAATATTATGTTATTTCCATTGAAAGGAAAATCTTTTTATACTTATACAACGTTGATTTCACATCTTTGAAATATAAACGTGGAAACGACAAGCTGTGCCTCCTTAGCACTTGTTGATAGTTCCAACATCTAAACACGGTTGATAAAACGGTACAAGGACTTTATAAGTATCGACGTTGTCCGGTGAAAGGCACAACGTGCATTATACAGCGATGGAATTAAACATTATGATAATAAAAAATCAAATATAAGCTGCTGTTTAAGTATAAACTACTGATTAAGTATAAATGTGTGTAATATTATACACTGAAGGAAAAAATACAAATCCCTTTAGGGGGCCTCCACATTACAGCATGAACTGCATCGACTATGGCAAATATCGACTTAAGGTAATCAGGTTTGATATGAAAATCGTGACATAATTTCAGCTAAAAAGTTTGTAACTCTCTTCAAATGAGTTTTAACAATTTTCGTATCAAGTTCTCTTTTGTTGTAATTTCTAAAACGCTTAAATTTCTCGAGACATAATCAGCATGCATCTTAGGAATTTGATATTCGCGCTTTTGTTTTACAATGAAGGTGTCATGATCCTGTTAGAAAAAAGGCAGAAAATACCAATTGGACAGTGACAAAACATAAGCTCTAAAAATATGGACGAAACCATGGGAACACACACAACTGAAATTCGACGAAAAGACAAACATCAAAGACTGTTTTAAAAATGATATCGAACCATCTTATTCTATAGTGCACGTACCAATTTCATTTTCTTAGAGTTATAATGGCGAGCGACATGGGGTTTTTTGTTGTTGTGTTATTAAAAAGAATACAATTCCACGATTACCTTCCCAGTCGACGACTTCCAAGAACCTAATGGATTATTGTATAATTGGCCCTCTTCCTAAAATCTATTCTCAAAAAATATTCTTCCATATTGCTGAATATTTAAATTTTTTTCTCCAAAACCCAAAATACAGGCAAGCCAGGGTTTTGTCAAGTGTGTTGCCTGTTATGGTTGATAGCATAAACTGGTTCCAACTGGTTCCAACTAAAGTATGTTGATCTTTTTAGAAAAAAAGGACGGAAAAGGTGGTGGCTATCCAGTGTATAAAAATGAATTCTGTTATCAACAAGGAATATACAGAAGTCTTCAGTGCAAATAGGGATACAAGACTCACTCGGATAAACTGGTAATACCCACTTTCAGTGATGATATGTATCTTCTCTTTTTTAGTATTTTGCTTTGATCATCTTAAAATAAACTACGTAATCTTTATCTTATATTTTGACCACTTTGTTTACAGATTTTCAAACAAAATAAATCTTTTTTAGGTCTCAAATCTAAATATAAACCAATAAACAACCAAATTAAGGTTTAATTGTTCCCTGGTGATTATTTTTAGGATTTATTTAGTCTGATCCATGACTTGCACGGAAAATACATCAATATCGATTCTAAGAAAGACAATTATAAAAAGTGCGCATGCGTATATAGAAAACTAATCAAGGTATCGTACACGAGAGACAGAAATCTGCGTCAGTATTGGTCGCGAAAGGTATGATCAATACCGTAATGAGGAAATTAAGACGTCATTGATATGCTATATCAGAACAACTCTGACGTAAAAACAAACTACCATATATGGGAAGAATAAAGATGTTTCATCAGAGTATTTCTGATGTCAGAGGTAGTGTGACGTAACAACAAGATACCTTATATGGCAGGGGTTTATTTGCTGAAGTATTGATATTTAAGTTTAGAATTTTATCCGACATTGTGGAGATTAATCGAAAGGTTTTAAGGCCATTTGTCTCATAAATATGGCAATAATCCAAATTATTCAGCCATAAGAAAGTGTAAATCAAAGATATATCATTGGGTGGGTGGCTTGGTATATATTTTATATTTTCCTGTGGCTATAATAGTTCCACTTTTCGTTACATAATGCGATAATCAAAAATGTAAAATGACAACGTTTTGATTTTCTGCTAAAGGTATAGGGTTAATGTGGGTGTCTAGAAGATTAGGAAAGGATAATCCGAACAAACGTTTTATGCAGGGGAGGTTTTTTGGTTTGCTGGAAGGTAATGCAAATTATAGTCTCGTGTTATGATTACAGTAAATATCGTTGTACAATTTTTTTAATACTTTTTTTTGCGTGGTAAGAATTCTTTAAATGTAAAATATGAACTTTATGTAACACGAGACTTGTCTGCTTATGGTTTGCAGAAGGCCACGAAGTACACCACGCTTTTGCACCTACGTTTGGAATTGCAATGTAATTGATTATCTAGTGCTATGATATAACACATATAGTTGATCATTTGTAAAAGGCCTCTTTTTTACATGTTAGAAAACCCAACATGTACATATGAACTTCAGATTACACTAGAGTTGTTTGTATAAGGGTTGCTGAAGGCAAAAAATACATACAAAAGACCTACTAAGGGACGAAAAAACAAAAATGATCTATGGAACTAGATGCAAGGTGGGGTAAAGCTTAGATATTTAAGTGAAGTGTTTCCGTGGAATTGTTATAATATGGACCATTTTTACAAGTCCCTCTCTCAAAAAAATGGTCTCCATTTCAGTTCTGACATAATTTATGGCACACCTTTCTTAAATTGTCCGTTTATAAATTAAGAAATTATTAGGAAAATAAGGTTCCAACTCCCTAAGGCAGAGATGATCCTTTCAGTATTGTAGCTCTTCACATGTTCCTATGTTTATACCTTTTTAGCTTTCAAATATTTGGTGTTGAGCGTTATGAAGGGAAATCCAGAAAAGCTCCCCGGACGCATACTTAAAAAAAGTGTTATTTAAATTTGTTGATTTAAATCAATATCAGAAAATATCGTAACTTAAATATAAAAACTTAACAAAGACACCATCCTACACCAAGGAGCCTCCTCATGGGCTTTTTGATTATTTGATCACTTGGCTGTTTTTATAGAGATTATTTGATTACCAGACCAAATATTTTATGATTATTTGATTATTTGATAATCTAAGACTGTATTTTTGATTATTTGATTATCTTGTTAAAAAAAGTAATGAATATGTGATTATATTGGCAAAAAAATTGTGATTATGTGATTACTTGGACACCCGCATGAAGGGCCTCACCAAGACGCGCGTTTCCTCTAGATAAGACTCATCTGTGGTACTCGAATCAAATCAGTTGAAAGGCCGATTCAAATGCAAAAGCGTTTAAACTTAAAACGGTTAAGGTAATATAGGCCTGAGGGTAAAAATAAATTATTAAGCATCTTATAAACAGTAAATTTACAGAAACTGAACATTTCAGTTATATTTCATATCAGCACAAAAATCACTATCAGTGGCATCGACCCAGTGGTTGTAAACTCTCATCAGAGATATACTAGCCATTTAATTTGGTGTGCGCGTTATAAAGCGGTTAATTGCCATCTATGAGCAAGAAAATGATAAGCTTGAGACATTTTCTATATAAATATGTAAAATAAGAATATCCACAGGCCAACAGCCATGTAAAACCTGAGCAGATATTATTTTATTGAACATCTTATGTTGAAAACCTTTTGGATAACGGAGTGTGTTGTTATATCCACACTATTTGTTTGTGTAGTTGTTACTTGCAATTAAGTAAACATATTAACGTTAACGCTCGGTTGAATATCTTTTCTATTTAAAAGTGTTTCAGTTATTCGTAATAGGGGTGTGGGCAGAATTATCTGATTATTGTCATTCATGCTATATAGATATGAGAAGATGTGGTATGAGTGCCAATGAGACAACTCTCCATCCAAGTAAAAGTAAACCATTATAGGTCAATGTACGGTCTTCAACACCGAGCATTGGCTCACACCGAACAGCAAACTATAAAGGGCCCCAAACATTACTAGTGTAAAACCATTCAAACGGGAAAACCAACGGTCTAATCTATATAAATGATTTGAAGCACACAAATTCGAGATAATATCAACAAATAGATACTATGATAATAAAAACAACACCTTATAGATGTTGCGTGTCGGAACCACATTCCTTGGATAACAGATAAGCTAAATTGATGAATTGAAGCACAACGATTTGAAGTAATATCGACACATTTCTGACTATAACCGAAAAGGAAATCTACAAATCTTTCATTTGCTCCAGTTCTGATATGTCGCGCCTCAGCCTTGATTGGCCCATTTTAGAAATAAATCATTGTTTCCATAATAGTTCTGATCTAAGATTCCTTTGGATTTGCTTGATTTTCTACTTTAACCTCAAAACAAATCTTCAAAAGAAGACAATCTTGTATTTTTTTACAGGTTAAGATCTTGTTCTATTGTTTAAACGCGTCAAAGATGTGGTTTACAGTAATATCCACATTTGAAATTGATAGTTAAATTGCCAAGAAAGATATAATTGCAATTACTTCCTGATACTGTTGCACGTTGTCTACAATCATGTGACAACTTTATGGCAGTTATGGGAGGTCAATTTAAATATGTTCTCTTCCTTATATTTGAACATATTTACTTTGACTTGTATAATGATGTTTTCATTATACACACCTGTAGTTAATGAACAACCAATATATAATTTAGATTTTATGAAAACAAGGATCGGTGTCAACAGAAGAAATCCGTATGTTTGAAAGAAGGGGATGGAGTATGATTTTCAGTGAGACAATTATCCAACTATATCTAAATGACGCAGATTTAGCAACTATAGGTAACCATACGGCTTTCAAGAAAGAGCTATAGCCAGTTATAAAAGTAACCGACATGACGAAATGTGAAAAAATGCAAACAAAAAAAAACCAACAGACTGGTTTATGACAAAGCAATCAAACACAAAACTAATATGACAGACAACAACCAATGACAACCCCTGAATTACAAGCTGCTGACTTAGGGCAGCTGCACACAAACAATTTGGCTGGTTTAAACATGTTATGAGCGCTCAACCAATCCCTAATCCGGGGCAGTAGTGTTACATCA
Organism: Mytilus californianus; assembly: GCF_021869535.1. NCBI lineage: Eukaryota > Metazoa > Mollusca > Bivalvia > Mytilida > Mytilidae > Mytilus > Mytilus californianus. The sequence continues at coordinate 35,137,756 of NW_026262582.1, read as the reverse complement.
CAACATAAGAACAAAATGTAGACAGTGGTATAACAGCTCAACATAAGAACAAAATGTAGACAGTGGTGTAACAGCACAACATAAAAACAAAATGTAGACAGTGGCATCACAGCACAACATAAGAACAAAATGTAGACAGTGGTATAACAGCACAACATAAGAACAAAATGTAGACAGTAGTATAGTAGCACAATATAAGAACAAAATGTAGACAGTGGTATAACAGCATAACATAAGAACAATCTATACAGACAGTAGTGTGACAACACAACAATAGAAAAAAAAACTGTAAATCAATTGGATTATTTCTGGTAAATGTATGAGCAACATTTGGAGAATCAGGACGATTTAGAGCTAGATATGGTGTATAAATGTTGCATACAAATTATCATTTTTTTACAAATTATTTTAACTTTGTACAAATTGTATTTTGTCCAAAAAGTGCTTGTACAAATTACAATTGTACAAAATTTGCTTAGAATTCACTTATAACTTGTCGAAATGTACTATTGTATTGTTTATTTGTGTATTTCTCTGTCGTGAATGTTCTTGCATTTATTTGTACTGTATTCCTGTCATGTAAGGGTGTCATTTTAGTGTTATATTTAACATTGCCATAAAAGTGCGAAGTTTGGCTAGCCACAAAACCAGGTTCAACCCGCCATATGTTTCTTTAAATGTCCTGTACCAAGTCAGAAAAATGGCAGTTGTTATCTTATAGTTCGTTTCTGTGTGTGTTGCATTGTCGTTTGTTTTTTGTTCACTTCAGTGTTTCTTTTGTTTCGTTGTTTTCCTCTTATAGTTGATGTGTTTCCCTCGGTTTTAGTTTGTAACCCGGATTTGTTTTTGTCTCAATCGATTTATCACCTTTGAACACCGGTATACTACTGTTGCCTTTATTTACTGTACAATAAATGGATTTGGTTAAAAAAGCATTGATGCACACTATAGCATTTATATCCAATGACTACAAAGTAACCCTTATTTACAAAATACATAAATTGTTCTAAATCAGTTGTTTGAGCATGTGAGAGAATTATTGGATCGGGATTTGCACAACATCTTTTTATTTTTACATCTAAGGGGGAATTTTTTGAATTCTGGAAAATTGGTAAAAAATTTATGATGAAAACTTCAGCGCATGGCTAAGGTTCAAGTTACTTTCACTGATATTTCGGTATTAACTAACTAACTAACCACCATTAGCCGTGCATGCATGGCTTACCCTCCTTAATTGGGTTAATTTTATTGTACATTTTTATGTCCCACTTAGGGGCATTATGTTTTTCGGTCTGTGTGTCCATTCGTTCGTCCGTTCGTTTGTTCGTCCGTCCATTCCTTCGTTTGTCTGTATCGCTTCAGGTTAAAGGTTGGATTAAAGTTTTTGGTCAAGGTAGTTTTTGATGAAGTTGAAGTCCAATCAACTTGAAACTTAGTACATATGTTTCCTATGATATGACCTTCCTAATTCTAATGCCAAATTAGAGTTTTTACCCCAATTTCACGGTCCACTGAACATAGGAAATGATAGTGCCCGCTTCAGGTTAAAGTTTTTGGTCAAGGTAGTTTTTGATGAAGTTGAAGTCCAATCAACTTGAAACTTGATACACATGTTTCCTAGGATATAGTCTTTCTAATTTTAATGCCAAATTAGAGGCTTGACCCCAATTTCACGATCCACTGAAAATAGAAAATGATAGTGCGAGTGGGGCATCCGTGTACTATGGACACATTCTTGTTTTATCAATTTTCTAGAATTTAAAATTATGTTTTTACATAAAAAAGTAATGCACACCCCTCCCTTCCCCTTTGTATTTACTTGAAAGAAACTCCTGACCACCAGTTTTTAAAGCCTCGTAACTACTTCAAATAGAAAAAGTTGAAGCTCAAGAATCGTTGCTGCGAATAAACATGTGTCTTTAACAGCTTTAATTTGAATTCTAGACATATATCCTGGTAAAATTCCTACAGCTGTTCCAATGCAGTACCAAAACTCAGTGGTGAACACATGATTGTGCTTTTATGTATTATTCTCTGCTAGAAGCAGAATGTTTTGGAGAAATTTGTCCTGCTGATCAACAATGCTGGCCATGTTTACACTATTCCATGAAATGAGTAAATGACCAAAAGAGTGGCCACAAACACCGGTGATATATATGTTTGACAACTTATTAAAAAAATTGACCCCAAAATAATTAAAATCAAACGTGTTCAAGAAGAGTTGAATGCAAAAATGTTTTCCTTTAGGCAATTAAGATGTATCACTGTTAAATATATTACGTATTATCCAATCGTTACTTTCATGTGTAGATATTTTGAACTGGTGTTCGTCTTTTCGTTTCTTATGGCAATAATTGTGTTGTCTGTTTTTCCCTTTTCCCCGATTATAACCTACCGAATTAGACTTATCACCGGGTTTGTACTAAAATGAGCAGCACGATGCGTGCCACATGGGGAGCAGGATCTGATTTCCCTTCCGGAGCACATGAGATCACCCCAGCTTTTGTTTGGGTTTGTGTTGCTCAGTCTTTATTTTTCTATGTTGTGTTATGTGAACAGTTGTTTGTCTGTTTGTTTTTTTCTTTATTAGCCATGGCGCTATCAGTTTATTTTCGATTTATGCGTTTGAATGTCCCTTTTGGTATCTTTCGCCTCTCTTTTTCAGATTTTGCAATGTTTTATTTGAGGCCAATAGTATGAATTGCCTCTGGTGGGCCTTTTTTCCTCTGACCAAACTAGAATTAGAAATGTTCATATTTTATATGTAAAGATCCATAGTGTTCCATTAAAATTTGGTTCGGAATAACTATGTATTCATGGAAGAAGAGTTCTTAATCGAATGATTTTCCATAAAGTTCAATGGTACAAGGAATGGGTAGGCAACATCAAACAAAGAATTTGTTAAGGGTGGCCTATGGAAAACGGCTTAAATCAACGCTACATACGTTTTACGGTAACCATCAAAAACTGGTGGATCGAGACCATGTGTCTGTGTCTCAACTCACTATCAATCTGTTTTCGAGGTCTTAGATACTTCAAGTTGATTAACTGAAAAGTCATCTACACTGTAAATTTACTTGTGATGTTCTATTCCGGATTTTAACATTTGTGTGGATTCATATGACTGGTGATACATAAAAAGCAGGAGACGTTTACCCGGTCGCGCTCCTTTTGGAATCCATGCGGTTTCCTCAGGTTGTTTTACATATTTGTTTGTTTTTATTTTGATTACGATTAAAACACAATATTGACTGCTGTCCCCATATTATTGACATTTTTACTTATTATGTCTGTTTGTTTTGTTCAATGTCAATATAATGGAATTTTATGCGACTGTCATACAAGTGAGAGGTTAGGCTAGCTGTAAAACCAGGTTTAATCCACCATTTTCTACATATGGAAATGCCTGTACCAATTCAGGAATATGACAGTTGTTTTTGTATTCTTTTGATGTGTTTGAGCTTTTGATTTTGCCATTTGATAAGGGACTTTCCGTTTTGAATTTTCCATGGAGTTCGGTATTTTTGGTATTTTACTTTTTACCTTGATGTGTATCATCTTAATGGCATCATGAAATTTTCAAAATCGGTAAACTACTGATGGTTCTAATTTAGATCATTTTCACTATGTATACCACCTAATCACCCCACAATAAATAAGGGTGGATGGGGTTTACAGAATAGAGAATAATGAGCCAATACTAAAGACAAATAGGCCAACAACCACACCTGCTTAGTTCATTTAGGTTAGCGAAGTAATTTAAGAGACGACGATAAGTTTATGTTTTTTTTTATGTTATTTATGGTTCACGTAGTCACACAGTTTTGTTGTAAATGTGCAATTTACATGTAGTCGACACATTGGCTTCGTCTGGTTATTACTGTTTTGTGTGTGAGGTTAATTAGTATGGCTTCTTTGTTTCCAGTTATTAATGGACATATTATATCCTTTGAGGGTTATTTCAAGACCATATTACTTTCTAGATGTTTTTGATAGTGGCATCATCATACTGTCCATTTTATTTTGCAATTTACCGCCAAAATAAAAATACCGTATAAATAGTTCCCAGTGAATGAGAGACATAACAATAATTACGTAAATGTCATAGATATATCTTTCATATTTTGAGGGTTATTTCAAGAACATATTACTTTCTAGATTTTTTTAAAAGTGGCATCATCATACTGTCAATTTTGTTTTGCCGTTTACCGCCAAAAAAATACCGTATGAATAGTTCCCCGTGAATGGGAGACATAATAATTACGTAAATGTCATAGATATATCTTTTATATTTTTTTGAAATTATTCTTGGTTATTAATAACCTTAAAACGCTCTATGTATAGTAATTTACAAAAATACTGCATCGTACTTAATTTATGTAACGTCTACTACTGGTTTAATGAATGGCCTATGTTTCCGCATGTCAGTCACAAAAGTGTGTAGTAGTGTAAATAATTACATATATCAAAAACAAGAAATACATAATTAATATAGTAATTTGTTAGACAAAAGTAAAGAAACTTCCGTTCTCGTACGGTTGAATGGTTTGTAGGGCGTTCTACCTTTATTTATTTCCGTTAATTTTGTAACGCTATTTTTGATTCGCTGACGTAATTTTTGTCAATCTAAGTGTGGCGTTGAAATCGTAAACGATTGGTGGTTTTATTTAGAAATATTTTTTATTGGTTAATTGAAGAAACGTACTTTAAAACTAAATTTGCATAAAATAAACAAGTCAGAGTGACATCTTATGACATATGTGTCCATCAATTGCAACTTTTTGCATAATATTATTGTGTAATTACACAGCACATATAACCACATTTTACATGGCACAACCAATCAGACAGTCCAGATGCGAAGAAGCGGAAATTCTACCAACAGTCTGCAATTATGATAGAGCTTACACATGGGAAAAACCAAGCAAAACATTATAAATCTTCATGAAAATAGGCGTTGGCATTGCAATTGTAAGACATATTTGATGACTTAGCGATAACTAATTATTCAAGTTCTTCCTCTTCACAGTTTTAGGGAAAGTTGTAATTCAATAAAAATATATTAACGGTTGTATTATGAAGACCAAATCATGAAGACTTCACAGGTGATGTTATACATATTATTTATTTCATTAATGAAACCCCCAATGCAGTCTGTCCTACGACTGTAATCCCCTATTTGGAAATGTTCCATTATAGGGCAACCGGTTATCGATATTTTTGTACAAATATACGAGGAAAACTTCCTTGCTAAAAGAATAATTATAGATATGAAGTACATAAACAGAGCCCGGTAACAGGAAGTACTAAAGCTATTGGACATGCAGTACAACAGACAATACCAACCACCAACACTCGACGACTTTGGAAACAACAACGAACAACGCATGGTTAAGATTGTCTGACTTGGTACGGCACACACTGTCGTAGGGTTAAACCAGTTTACAATCAATTATATATCAATATAAATACAGATATTGACAAATTCTGAAACCACTCTCCCATCCCTCCTTCTTCCTTCGAAAAAGGTATATATATATCTATATATGAATAAGATAATGTGGTGTGATTGCCAATGAAACAGCTATCCACCAGAGTCCATATAACGTAGAAGTAAACAAATATAGGTCACATGGAAGAAACTTTGAGACTTATTTCGCTAAGCTGACCAATTAATCATTCGTACGATTTCAACAATAGTTTATGAAAACAAAATATATATGAACACTCTTAAGTGATAACATCACTACGAAAGATATTTCTGTAATTGGTGGTTTGCAATTAGGTTTGTGTTTCATAAATGGTTGAGAACTATATCATTTTATTAACGTGATAGTGCATTTTGCCTTTATTATGCCCTTGCATGTCGGCAAATGTAGTGAGAGCATACGTATTTCACGATGATAATGTTCCTTTTTGTCTCCAATTCTAAATTTAACGCGTCAGTATAAATAAGAAGATGTGGTATGAGTACCAATAAGACAACTCTCCATCCAAGTCACAATGTGTAAAAAAGTAAACAATTATAGGTCAAAGTACGTCCTTTAACACGGAGCCTTGGCTCACACCGTACAGCAAGTTATAAGGGCCCCAAAATAACTAGTGTAAAACAATTCAAACAGGAAAACCAACGGTCTTATCTATATAAAAAAACGAGAAACAAGAAACACTTATGAACAGTATGCATTGGTTAACTTTATGTTGACTTTAAGGTAGATGGGGTGTCTATATTATAATCCATAGATTTTTTTAATAATTTGCCAAAATGTAGTTTATATCATGCTTTTTTGGAAAAAATAATAAAAAGAATGGGTCACGGGGCTTATTTTCACGCTACAGGTTGTGCAAAATTGACAGATTTTGTATAGATTATGCATGGAAAACGCAATTTTCTGCCATAAAACGAAAACTGCACCATAGAATTTTGAGATAAAATATGAGAAGATAGCTCTAATATTATACTTTCAGATAAGAAAAAGAAAAAATGGGGTCACCGGGTCCGTTTTCTTGCTACATAATAAAATAGATAAATTCCTAACACATTCTATTGTAAAAGTAACTTTATTTGAATTATCTGCCCTTACATTTGAGTTGCCTCCCCTTATGTGGCAAAGTTGGAAAAAATTGAATCAAACAAAAGTATTCTGTTTTTTGTAAAATACAACCATAAATATAATAAAACATGTCATTTTCTATATTAAAATGTAAATTCTTACACATGAATTACCCACTACTCTAAAAATTCGCACATTTTATTAACGGTCTAGACCGATTATTTTCTGGTATTTCAAAATCCAAGATGGAGGAAGACACCCTATCTACCTTAAGGGGGTTCATTTGCTGTTCGTTTCATTTTCTGGTACAAGTATATCATCTTAATTTAATGAAGAACCTGAGACGCTAACAATGCATGGGTATTGGTTGTGATAGAAGTTGTTTGATAAAAGGAGTTATACGGTAAACGCCAATGAGACAACAACCAAGCAGCACAAAACCATTAAATTAACCACAAGACATCTGGAGGTCAATACACTATTGTTTTTAAACTGTGTCCATACAATATGTAAAGCTCTTAATCGGCCGAGTTTAATCCGCAAAACGGCCAAAAAAAATTAAGACAAAAAAAAAACATGTATAGAGGTTCGTGACTTAAGATAGGTACATCAACATGTGGCGGGGTAAAATTATTTGTTGAGAGCTGAAACCTCCCCGTTTTGATCTTTATCAGCTCGTATCTCTAATAGTGTGTTACAGTAGATAACTCAAACAAAACAAAAACAGAAAAAGGTCCAAGAACAAACCAATGTTTAACAGTACTATAAACAATGCTCGTAGTTGCTGACAACAAGCTCAAATTAGTAGTTCATCTGTTACACACAAAATGTATATGTAATCGTGAAGTTCTACACTCCTATACTTTATGTACGTGGTGTACCAACATTTATTTGGAAATGTTGTTTATGTGTGTGCTATTGTAATTAAATATCTGTAAGTCTTTGTCATTTTTGCATTTAACCGGTCGAATATTTTGCAATTTTGATTTTTCTTGAAATGCAATCGCTGGCGCACTTGATTGTATTCCTTCTAATGTTAATGTATTTCGTCATACTTGTCAATCCTATTGTTTATCAAATTTGTTGACATGTGTCTTTAAAAAGTACATTCTAGTTTTACGTAAACAGGTATTAACCGTAACAACAAACACGGTATATCCGGTCTTTTCTCACATAATATAATTCTAAAAGAAAGCATTGGTTGGGTTTCTATGTCGGTGTAGCTAAGAGCAACTGTTAGAAAAATAAGGAACAATCTCAAAACATAAAACTTTCATTCAAGCATATGTTCACCCATCAACTTGCTGTTGATTTGATATAAAAGGTTCTGGACGGGGATTACAAAATAGGGAACAATGAACAAAAAATGCAACAGACAAATATCGGCAAAAAAAGAAATACATAAAGAATAGATAACAATAGATTGTTAACATATAAAGAATAGAGAATAATGGGGTGTTACAATATAAAGAATAGAGAATAATGGGAGCATAGAGAATAATGGGGAAAATAGATACAGGATAGAAAAAAATGGTCTGAAAATTAAAAAATAAAGACGTAAAAGACCTCACATCCAGACCCACATATAAGATTAAAAGCAATGGCAACATGAAAATAATTACCTAATATTGAAAGATTTTCTCCAATATGTGCTGATTTTTTTTTCTTTTTCTCATACTCCAGTACTAGTTGTAGAGGAATGAATAGAATCCTAGGTTGTTTTGAGATGTCCCCACAATAAGACTCTCCTTCAATATCGGATTCACAGAAAAAACGTCATCCTCTTTCATTCAAAAACATATATGATATTGAGTTGTTGCCAGTAAGACTTCTAGAAACCTGTAAAGATATATAAATTACGCACTGTTGATATTCATTGACGACAGGATACAATTATTAAATTATAAACTTTTCCTTTAAAAATCACGTTATATCATCTGTATATTGTCAGGAAGACACGTTTAAATGGTTAGTTTCCTTATTTTATAACTCATTAATTTCTAGTGTTTGTTTTACCTACTATTACATTGGTGAAAAGAAGTCAAAAAGAGGCGGATGATACAAAGAGGACATTCAAAACCCATGTAAGTCGAGATAAACTAACAACAACAAAAAAATGACGTAAGACAAACACGTCTAACCCCACCAAAAACCGGAAGTGATCTCAAGTGCTAAGGAAGGGTAAGCAAATCCTATTAAAAGATGATATGGGACATATAACATCAGTCGAAGAAGACAAACAAAACTAAGACAAAAATAAAAAAGTTGAAAAGACAAAAGACAGTCCACAAAACACTTCACAGAAAACTAAGGGAGCTACCATTTGATTTTTATGGGGGGGGGGGGGGGGGGGGGGGGGGGGTTGGGGGGTGGGGGGGGGGGGGGGGGGGCTAGGATGAAAAATTTTGTCCTGCATTTTTTTTTAGTTGTAATCTCTGTCCTACCTTTTTATTTTTCACTCTATTCGGTCCTGCCTTTTTTTTTATTAGTTTATCCTGACTTTTTTTACATAAATTGTCATCCTGCCTTTATTTTTTGCCAAGTTGCTCATCCTGCTTTTTTTTTACCTCAAAACTCCTGTCCTGCCTTTTTTTTCAAATTTCATCCTAGCCTTCCCCCCCCCCCCCCCTAAAAATAAAATGGTAGCTCCCTAAAGTTCAAACAACATTAACTCCACCTTGTCAAACATCGGTGTACTCGTTTTTTTTTTCCGGAAGTGTAAACATTTATCAAAGATACCATCTTATTTGGTACGCCAGACTCACGTTTCGTCTATATAAGACTCACCAGTGGCGCTCAAATTCAAACAGTTGGATGGGAAAATCAAATACGACGTTCAAGAGCATTGAAAACAAAATATTTTGAAAAGGTGTGACAAAGCGTTTCCTGGTTTCCTGCTCCACTAGTAGCAACCTTTGTGTTGATCATGCACTAAGTCAGTGTAAATCTCATTCGTTGGCGGTATACACGCTGAAAGATGGACAAGCTTGTGACTACGACCCATGGACTAAATCCGCAACCAATGGGCATGTCCGCTACACCAAAAAGATACACATGGGATACATAACATCAGTCGAAGAGTCTTATATAGACGAAACAGAACTATTCCAAAACAGTCAATTAAATACTGGTTGAATTCGTAAAACTTTCGAAGCAATGGCATGTAAATGAACTCATCATAGATACCAGGATTGAAATTTTGTATTTGCGCCAGACGCGCGTTTCGTCTAAAAAAGACTCATCAGTGATGCTCGAATCAAAAAAAGATAAAAAGGCCAAATAAAGTACGAAGTTGAAGAGCATTGAGGACCAAAAATTCCTAAAAGTTTTGCCAAATACAGCTAAGGTAATCTATTATTCCTGAGGTAGAAAAGCCTTAGCATTTCAAAAATCCAAAGTTTTGTAAACAGTTGATTTATAATTATGACCATATCAATGACAATTCATGTCAACACAGAAGTGCTGACTACTGGGCTGGTGATACCCTCGGGGAATTAAAACTCCACCAGCAATGGCATCGACCCAGTGGTTGTAAATAAACTCATCATAGATACCAGGATTGAAATTTTGTATTTGCGCCAGACGCGCGTTTCGTCTAAAAAAGACTCATCAGTGACGCTCGAATCAAAGAAATAAGTTAAAAAGGCCAAATAAAAAAGTTAAAAAGGCCATTTAAAACCACAATCAGCAATGCTTGATGAATGAAAAATCTTGATGGAATCATAAACCAGTGAAAGGTATATATCCTGCACATGCAGGTTCTCATTGAAACAATTACAATTCATTTTGTATTTACCTTTTAATCATGCCTTCATTAACCATGCAACAACATAGTACACAAGAGAGTTTACTGAATTATTATAGTACGTGTTGCGTTTCGAGTCATTCATTAATAAAGCCTTAATGCATATGAGGGTACCCAAATTGCACCTATTTTGACAGTTTTTTCACCTATATTTATGATCCAGACATAAGTTTCAATTCTGTGTTTACTTTGTAGATGTATCCTTATTTACTATATAGCTCCATCAATTTAATTTTGAATCCATATTGAATCATAGAAAAATGGGTTTGAACAGACCTCCAAACGATCCATGATTCTGTAATGAGGAGTACCCAAATTGCATCCATGCTTAAATTCAAATCCTTAAAAATCAAATAACATATGTTTTGTTTAATTTCTTCAAATATTTAGAACAATTTGATATTAGTACATGCTTACTATTCATTTCTTAAGAAATGGATGCTCGTAACATATTTTATTTGCTCATTTTTAAAAGTGAATACTTCATGTGTTGATATTTACTGTGAACGTTTTGTGAATATTTGAATATATTTACCTATTTGACAGACGTGCATAATGTCAAATAATAAAAAAATACTAATTGTTTAGTCCTTAAGAAAACTTGTAAGATTTTCGCTGCTATTTTTGCTAGATAGGTGCAATTTGGGTACTGTGACGTTAAAATATTTCCGTTTAACATACAACTTGACATTAAACATCAAAAATTTATCAATCAGTGAGTATGAAATACATTTTATATGATAATCAATTGTTTCCAAACTATTGCCCGAGTTTCCTGCATGAATAATATATAGAAAAAGCTTCGAATACAGCACGTATATATAGTATTTTTAAAGGTGTGCATGCCTTATTCAGTTTTTTTGTTTGTAATATGAGAGTTCGACAAATTAAACAGATGACTATTTACATGTATTTACAAATATACATATATTCTAATAAAACATACTTTTTTTTATAAATTGTGCGTGTCAATCTAGTACAACACAAGGGGCTCCAGTAGGGCACCCCTCTCCATTTAGGTCATAAGGTAACCAGGTCGCTATCAAGCAAACTTTATGGCTCTAAACTGATCTGATTCTCAAATTTAAAAACAAAAATTAAAGGTCACATGTCCTTTTAAATGGACGTCAGGTCGCAAAATCACCCGCGCCCCGCTCCCTTCCAAGGTCGCAGGTCGGATTTGACCGTGTTGGAACAACACTCAGATTTCAGATTCATACAATATTCATTTGAATGCTAAAGGTGCGTTAAGAAACAACCAATCATCAGTCAAACATGAGACGGTCACTTTATTCCTAGATACGGTTGATTGATTTCATCAAGTAGGTTAATCATACATCAACTAATCCTTCCATTGTCACGCCGTATAGCAGTATTAAGTTAAACCGTCCGTCATCGTTTTAAAATTAGAAAACGCCTACAAGGTATTGTACAAATTTTCTCGTTCACTTTATACAAGCTGATATAAAAGTTAAGTGCAACATACCTGCCGACGCACCACTTCTAGGGGAAGACTCCCTCTTTTTTAAATACAAATTTGAATTCCCAAATTTTGGACCTGAGAAAGAGGTCAAAATCTCCCCCTCAGACACTAAAAACCCCTATTTAAGCCCCTTTCGTCATTTGAGCTTCATATAATATTACAAAAACAATGCGTATTTGCATAGTAAGACATTTAATATCACATATTAAAAGATGTGGTATGATTGCCAATGAGGCAACACTCAACCAGAGACCAAATGACGTAGAAGTTATAGCAACTATGGCTCACTGTACGGCATTCAGCAATAAGTAAAGCCCATACCACATAGCAAGCTATAAAGGGCCCTAAATGACAAATGCAAAACAATTCAAACTAGAAAACAAACGGCCTGATTTTTGTTCAAAACAAAAAACAAAACACAAATATAATATGCAGCATCAAACGACAAACACTGAACTACAGGCTCCTGACCTGGGGCAAGCACATACAGAATACATCAAGTTAAACATGTTTTGGGGTGCCTACCCCTCACCCATCTTGGGTCAATTAGTTAGAAAAGGTTTGACTGATATGATCAACTGCGGCTGAAAAAAGCTACCGTCAGGACATAATAAATTTTAAAAATAGGCACGAACAAGGCCTTTATATAAATTTTAAAAATTACTTCAACGTTTTGATGCATTTGAAAAGCTTAGATTTGAACTATATATATATTTATTTCTTATGCAGCAAAAATCCTGCAATCTGATTGGTTAATTACCCCGGTGTAAATAACACCCCACCCTTGTTCACCCCGGGATAAATAAAAAGTTGCCAAACATTCCAAAAAATAAAATTTTGGCAAAATCATAAAGAAACAAAAATTAAAATGTAAAAAAAAACAAATAATAGAAAATAAAAAATTAATTAATTTGAGGACAAAAATTTATGTATTATACACCTCAGGGTGTATGAATTTTCCACACCGGTGTAAAATTCTGTACACCCCTGATTACACCAAGATAACTAATAATATGCCCTATGTTTGTACCAGGATAACTTTTACGTACGTAAAATACATTAAACGATTCAATGGTGTAAAAATTTAACCACAATCATAAATTGTATAGTACAAATATGTCAGAAACATACATTCAGTAGGGACATTAGTTTTCGGAAACATATTGCCTCGTCTTTCATGCTTTTTTTTAATATAAATTATATAACTTACGTAAAAATAGTAATGTAATTTTTATTTTTTTTTTCATCCCACACACATACACGTTTAATTATAACTTGCTTGGCAGTATTAAATCGCACTTTTGCCCTTTGGTCTTATTGAAAAAATCGAAATTCAAAGAGTTCAGTTATTGATTATACCTTTTTGCCTAATACTTATGTTGGAGTCTTTTTTTCGTTTTGCTGCCTTGCATTGTGTATAGTAAAATTGAAAAGGGCAATAAAATTAAATTACAATATCTAACAATCAAAAACCAATAACCTATATATGTGTGTATGTACATTTTCTAGGGGCAAACTACCAAACAATAAAAAAAAAAGGATCAAACGATATTCTATTTTTATGTCCCGCCTACGATGGTATATTTTCCGGTCAGTAAATCGGTCGGTTTGTGCGTTAATCCGCTCCCCCGTAAAAGAATGAAGTATTGCTTAAATAGATATAAGAAGATGTGGTATGAGTGCCAATGAGACAACTCTCCATCCAAGTCACAATTTGTAAAAGTAAACCATTATAGGTCAAAGTACGGCCTTCAACACGGAGCCTTGGCTCACACCGAACAGCAAGCTATAAAGAGCCCCAAAATGACTAGTGTAAAACCATTCAAACAGGAAAACCAACGGTCCAATCTATATAAAAAAAACAGAAACGAGACACACTTATGAACCACATCAACAAACGACAACCACTGAACATCAGGTTCCTGACTTAGGACAAGTAAATGTATGTTGATGATGGATGGTTGCTTAACGTCCAGTGGCAAATTAATTATGAATATTCAGGACGTTACGAGAACATGTTAATGTAATATAGATATTAACTTTGCTTTGTACTAGACCGACACGCCGAGTCGGATTTTTAACGTGCTTGTTCAAAAGCTATAACAGCTTACAGGAAGACATGTCACTTTACCCGGACACATTATTCTGACTCCGAGCCGATCAGTCTTTGCTCTTACTCCTTAATACCGCGTTCTTAGCGGGGAACCAATTTTATAGTCTCTGGTTTGACCCGACCGGGATTCGAACCCACGACCTACCGATCTCGAGGAGAACACGCTACCACGAGACCACCAAAGAGATCTGCTTAAATGTAGAATTAAGAATTTACAGTAAGTGCTGTTAACAACGCAAGAGGTGGTCATGCAAACGTGGTATTAACTCTTCAACTCTTGGTTTCGACAACGACATGCAACTTAGTGTTTTTATCTAGATTTCAAGGTTCACTAAACATGGAATAAAAGATAGTGCGAGCAAAGCATGGTGTCCATGGGCGCATATTCTTGTTTATCATCTAACATCCAGCAATATATATATAAGTCTGAAAACTAAACCCAACAGTTTTAGAATTAGATTTTTATGCTGACAAATTTTTGTCTCTCACCGGGATTTGAACTCACACCTTTGATACACTACATCACCAATCGCTTAGCCTCATGTCCAGCGCTCTAGACCACTCGGCCACATCCGCTATATTAAAATATAACTTCAATAGTCGTAGTTTTACCTTGTCACGTAAGGCGAATCTAGAGATAGACATAAGACATGTGTTTTGAGCGTGTGTAGGTGCTATATTATTTTTTTATACACAATGTATTTTTATTTGTCAGCAATCAAACTCAACAATTTTTATATACCGTATGAGATAATGATTCAAATCATTATACAGACACTAGAAATAGGTATGTCATACAAACAAGTCTAAGCAAATGACAACCATACAATTTATATATGTTTGTGCTGTATTTAGACCCCTCTAACAAGAAATTTGTTTTGCATGCACACGTATAAAAATTGCGGTTTTTATCCAACGCAATCATGGGTTTGAACGTTGTTTTCAATTTAGACTTATATATAAACAAGTCTAAATTGAAAACAACGTTCAAACCTATGATTGCGTTGGATGAAAACCGCAATTTTTGGTAGAGAGGTTTAAATACAGCACAATCAACATTGTAAAAAAGACCAAACAAGTGAAAAAAGTATATTTTAACAAAACGCATTTGACTAACAGGTCGAACAACGGATGTTCTTAAACCCTGCTGACTGCCACTGGCGATTGCCAAATAAACGGATCACAAGTTGTAACAAAATGAATCTTTATTATTAATTTAATACCAAACAGAAAACAATAAACTTGCGGAAAAGATGGTATACCGCAAAGATGAGGTGCAAACATTTGTACACAATATCCGTATGTCTCTTCAGTGATGTTAGGAATCCAAAACTGTATTTGGAAGGCCATATAATTTAGCTCAATTTAGGATAGACTCTTGAATTTTGAAAGAGTCGAAATAGGATGAACGGATCATATAAATCCGAAGGCAAATATAATACAAGCCCAAACGAAAAAATATAAATAAGTCTAAATTGTAAACCGTTCAAAGGTCAATATGCTTCTCTGGGTCGATATAATCTCGTATTGACCTCAACCAAAGGCTACAATTGTTATATTATTAATCAGCAACTGTAAAATTGGGGATTTCCTCATGCATTTGAACTATTATTTTATGTTTCTTTAATCACTCTGTAATGTCTATGTCATGTTGTTATTAATGTTATCCTCTATTTTTTTATTTGATTTTTTTGGTGTTTTAACGCCACTTTTAAGCACCGCTTTTGGGCTATTTCGTGGCGGCCAGTTTATATTGGTGGAGGAAGCCGGAGTGCCCGGAGAAAACCACCGACCTTCGATAGGAAAACTGACAATCCTAGTCAATTAAGATTGGAGTCGAGTGCACCCGCACGAGCGGGGTTCGAACTCACAACCTCAGTGTTGACTGGCTAGTGATTACAGTAGTAACTACTTAGACCACTTGGCCACCGAGGCCCCAATGTTATGCTCTAAATGGGCCCTTTAATTTGGAAAAATAAAAATATTGTATTGTATTGTATTGTATTGTGAAATGTATTTTTAGTAACATGCTGTATGCCCTGTGCAATACGCTGTTTTTGACCTACGAAAAGCTGAACACAACAGTATTGGCGCGCAAACTGAGTAAATACAAATGTACATGTGATCAAGTTTTAACGAATCACAAACCCTTAAAAATATTCGATTAATAATATATATTTATATATGTTTGTCATGTATACTAGATACCACAGAAGAAAGATACATATACTACTACATCGTCATTTCGTATCGAACATCAAAGCAACAACAAATTAACTGTAGCGTATACCAGATACCCACAACATAAAGACACAAATACCACTACACCGTCCTAACATTGTTTGATATCTCTAACATCAACTCAACAACAACATGTAGCGTATACCAGATACCATTACACCGTCCTAACATTGTGTGATATCTCTTACACCAACGCAACAACAACATGTAGCGTATACCAGATACCCACAACATAAAGACACAAATACTACTACACCGTCCTAACATTGTGTGATATCTCTTACACCAACGCAACAACAACATGTAGCGTATACCAGATACCCACAACATAAAGACACAAATACTACTACACCGTCCTAACATTGTTGGATATCTCTTACACCAACGCAACAACAACATGTAGCGTATACCAGATACCCACAACATAAAGACACAAATACTACTACACCGTCCTAACATTGTGTGATATCTCTTACACCAACGCAACAACAACATGTAGCGTATACCAGATACCCACAACATAAAGACACAAATACTACTACACCGTCCTAACATTGTTGGATATCTCTTACACCAACGCAACAACAACATGTAGCGTATACCAGATACCCACAACATAAAGACACAAATACTACTACACCGTCCTAACATTGTGTGATATCTCTTACACCAACGCAACAACAACATGTAGCGTATACCAGATACCATAACACCGTCCTAACATTGTTTGATATCTCTAACACCAACGCAACAACAACATGTAGTGTATACCAGATACCATTACACCGTCCTAACATTGGTTGAGTACTCGATATGAAGTAATGACAATCGATGACTTATACCAGATACCACAACAAAAGGTTAAAGTACCATTACATCACCCTAACATTTGAAGAGATATATAACATTATGCAACAACAAACTGAAGAAATTAAGGACTTCCATTAAATTATCCTTGCATTGCTTTAGTAGTTGTGGTATTACCCCGCGATATCAGTGATTCACGCGTGGTGTGTTTGTGTGTGTGTGTGTGTGTGTGTAAAGGGGGGGTTAAAGGTCTTACGCCCCTTTTGATTGGAAAATATATGGAAAATATATTACATTTTTAGTATAAAATCGTCTCGATCAGCTCGGCGCAATATGTTCTATTTTCTAGATTTACGCCCCCTTTTCATAAATTCTGGATCCGCCCCTGAATAATTCACGCTTTGTTGCAAATTCTAGGTTTTTCTGTTAGAAAAATCTTTTTAAAATGAATATAACTGCCGATGGTCTAAACAGAGGTTAGAAATAGATAAGAAACCTTTTGCATTTGTCATCGAAAAGTACATTTATGCTTTGTGCACGCTCATAATTAGCATGTGTTCGTCAATAGGAAAAAAATATTTCTAGTGTGAAGACGTTTTTTGGGTGATGGGAAGATGTCACTGCTCAAAAAAAAATTCTCAAGAGTCCAAAAAAAGGTATTTATAACTTGTCTTCATACCCTTTTAATACTTACCATGCACGGTATATCACAAAAGTCAGTAGAATGCCAACGAGTAAAATATGACTTAATTGGTAGCATAGCGGCAGTAAAACTTTAATAATGACACGTAAATCCGTTTCTATGTAATATCATATAATATAATATGACTAAATGTCATTTCAACGTAGAAGAAACTATACATCCATTCTGACGTAATCCAGGCGATGATTCGCACATTGTTGACGAATTAGCACATATTTTCTTTAACTTCCATTTTGTCCAAATGTCTCACTGGTCAGGAATATATATCCATTTGTTAAACATGTATTGAACCCAATGTCAACAATAAGCCTCGGAAATCTTTGTCAGGACTCTTTCTTTTTGGCCCTAGGACCTATTGTTAATAAAATAAATTATGCTTAAAATTCTACAAAACTACTACATGTTCTAGAAGAGTTTATTTTGGAAAAACCTTCATTGATATAAAATAAATCTATATATACCATAGGATAAGGCAAATACGTAAGGCAAACAATTATGTACGTTAAGGATACAAAATTTTCATTATGACGCAAGCAATGACAGTCTCGTAGCGTAGCAACGATTCCAATTGAACACTGATTGCGTTTTTCTATCGATTTAGCGGAAGCTATTGGAAGTGTTCTACCAAATGCTCTCGTTTGTTGATATAAATTTAGCATTGATCGTCTGCTAAAATTAGATCATCATCGTCAGTAGACGATCTATTCACCATCACTATGACGTAGAAATATCTCTAAAATTAGACGCATGACGACCTTATAATACTCGAGGTATTGTGCGTTTATAAGTCGTGTTAACCTGCCGTGTCGGTAACTGACAGTAAAGTTAAGTGTAGGTTTACGCTTCGATTACTATGAAATTGTAGGAGGTATACATGTTTTTTTAACAATACAGTACTTTTATATTTTATTATATTTTAATAGTATGTCCATAACACGGAATTTATAGTGTAAATCCGAATTACTGTGTTATCTGTGACTCTCCACGCCCGCGTTATCGTTAATAAAAGAGGGGGGTCATAAAAGAAGATGTAGGATACACTTTAATGAGACAGCAACCAAACGCCAAATATAACCATCCGGAATTGAAGAGGGCATTTAACAATAGAAAGGTGTCCATATAATGTGGGTCAAGCTCAAAATTGTGCCGAATCTGAAAATGCCGTTGGTTACATAGACATTAGACATAAGCTCAGGACATAAGACCCTCCCCCACATAAGACATTATTTTATTTACCAATCATTGGCCCTTGTCAGGCAAGATACATAAACATCATAATAATTATAATAAAACTTACAAGTTTTTAGTGAAAATGTACAATAAAGAAATAAGTAAAATATGAGCAATATAGGATAGTATTATTACAGTATGATATGGTTGATATCTGTGTTTAGTGTATGAGGTCGATTTCATAAAAATAGATATAAAAAGATATTAACAGGAAAGAGGGGGTGGACAGGGGTACCCTTCTCCCACCTCCCGCCCCCTATCTCCCACCTCCCACTTTTAGAATCTTTTTTTCTCTCCCACCTATTTTTTGTCTCCCACCTCCCGCCCGCCCGCCCGCCCGCCCCTCCCCCCTTCTCCCACCTCCCTCAATAGCTGCCCACCCCCTCAGGAAATAATAGGACAAGAGATATAGTTTCTCATTTTGTAGTAAGTTCTTCTCATGACCAGTGCATAGCAGTAAGGAACTTTACATCACCCGGTGACACAATGCAGAGGTCATCAATGGGGCGGTCATTCAGAACCAGCTACAAATATTATAATGAGATTTATATCCCGGTTCTCCTCATGACTAATGCACAGCAGCAAGGGGTTGACATTGCTTCTGTGCAAGATTCATCAAGGAACTTACTAAGGGGAAAATTATAAAGTTAAAGCGATAAGAAGAAGAGGGAGGTTAATCCCAACAAAACTTTTCATATTTCTTAAGAATAAAAATGTAGCACCAATTTCTCTTATTTTATCACATCGGGGCTATTATCAAATGTCCTTCAATCTTTTCTTATATTTTCTCAGTATTACATGAAAATATTCTGTCTGTAATAGGTTCAAACAACATTGTGATGTATACCAAACTATAATATTTAAATGGCCGACGATGGTTCAAATCTGCAATGTTGACAGATTTCGGAAATTTGGAGTATTTATCCAAAAAAAGTATAAAATCGCGAAGGACATTCTAAATTCAAATTCTAAAATTCTAAGGGAAGTAGAGTTTTATATTGTCATTCGAATACAAATACATTAATTTTTGTAAGAGACGTCCTTCGATGCAAAATTTTACAGTAACGCGTGAAATTTTCAGTATTTAATTATATCCTCAACAGCAATATGTAGCGCTAGAGTAACATTTATATTCATTCGATATATGTGAAATTGTTAATAATCTGTGTGAGAATACACCAAAAGGATGTTCGCTGCTCTTGACTTTTTTGTCACATATTCAGAATCTTCTGGCTTTATCCATGTAGCGCCATTACAAATTTTGCATGCTAACCCCTACTCCTCCTTTCACAATTAAATTACATATAGTTTAAAAAGCCATTTTTAAAAATCTCATCAAATCCTTTTTATCTTGTTGTAGTTTTTTTAAAGAGAAAAGGTGTCAATTTAAAATGTATGAACAATCTAGAGAAAATATTCCCCGCCAAATATTCAAAGGCTCATATCTCAAAAACAAGGACATGGACCTATAATTTTTTTACTGCTATTTTAGTTCCGTTATTTATGTACTAACAATTTATACCAGTCTTTTAAAATGCTTGTTATTTTGACACAGAGTAGCGAACATCCAGGTTCTAAAATAAGAGGTTTTTAAATTAAAGCGAAAACATCTCCTCTTATTTGAATACAATTTTATCGATCTTACAACATAAGTATCTGACTTTTCAGACATACGCATAATGCGTTTGTAATGGGAGATGTTACAAGTTTCATATATGTATATATATATTATTTTAATCATTATTATTTTTAGTTGCGGTCTTTTCTGGCAAGGGGACATAATTCAAATTTGAAAAAAAATAATTCCAAAATGCATTATTCGTATGATAATTTCTTTTTTCTGACACAGGTAAGATTGATTTTTATGAAATTTTGTATGCAAGTTGAGAAAAAGGAACTGCATATGAATATCGATAAAATGAAATTAGAATGCATGTAACTTTTATGCTATCATATATCGAGCAAACTGAATATCCAGTAAATGTATAGAATATACTTAAATCATCATACAAACATATTTTTATATAACTTTGACAAGAAAATACTAACAAGAATATTTCTACAGGACCATTTTCATGTAAATGAAGAAAGTATATTTGTTAGTTAAACATTGGGATAGTAAAGATTAATTTAAGATCCAACTTTTTTTTATGTTGACATGATGATAAAAGAGAGGCGAAATATACCTAAGGGATATCCAAAATCATTAGTTGAAAATTGAACTGACAATGCCATGGCAAGAAAAACGAAAAAACGACCAAAAAAACACACAACATAGAAACTAAAGACTGAGCCCAACAAAAACCGGGGATTATCTCAGGTGCTCCGGAAGGGTGAGCAGGTCCTGCTCTGATTAGTATTACAAAAATACAAATCTGTAACTATCAATGGTCGGTTTCGCCGCTTTCAGATTTAAGTTCCACATAGCATCAACTGTTCAGTAGCTAGTATGGCCCGTTACCATATGTGGAATAGGCTCTGCTTACCCTTCCGGAGCTCCTGAGATGATCCCCGGTTTTTGTTATATTTTCTCAGTATTACATGAAAGTATTCTGTCTGTAATAGGTTCAAACAACATTGTGGTGTATACCAAACTATAATATTTAAATGGCCAACGATGGTTCAAATCTGCAATGTTGACAGATTTCGGAAATTTGGAGTATTTATCCAAAAAAAGTATAAAATCGCGAAGGACATTACAAACAAATTCTTAAATTCTAAGGGAAGTAGAGTTTTATATTGTCATTCGAATACAAATACATTAATTTTTGTAAGAGACGTCCTTCGATGCAAAATTTTACAGTAACGTGTGAAATTTTCAGTATTTGATTATATCCTCGACAGCAATATGTAGCGCTAGAGTAACATTTATATTTATTCGATATATGTGAAATTGTTAATAATCTGTGTGAGAATACAAAAAAAGGATGTTCGCTGCTCTTGACTTTTTTGTCACATATTCAGAATCTTCTGGCTTTATCCATGTAGCGCCATTACAAATTTTGCATGCTAACCCCTACTCCTCCTTTCATAATTAAATTACATATAGTTTAAAAAGCCATTTTTAAAAATCTCATCAAATCCTTTTTATCTTGTTGTAGTTTTTTAAAGAGAAAAGGTGTCAATTTTAAATGTATGAACAATCTAGAGAAAATATTCCCCGCCAAATATTCAAAGGCTCATATCTCAAAAACAAGGACATGGACCTATAATTTTTTTACTGCTATTTTAGTTCCGTTATTTATGTACTAACAATTTATACCAGTCTTTTAAAATGCTTGTTATTTTGACACAGAGTGGCGAACATCCAGGTTCCAAAATAAGAGGTTTTTAAATTAAAGCGAAAACATCTCCTCTTATTTGAATACAATTTTATCGATCTTACAACATAAGTATCTGACTTTTCAGACATACGCATAATGCGTTTGTAATGGGAGATGTTACAAGTTTCATATATGTATATATATATTATTTTAATCATTATTATTTTTAGTTGCGGTCTTTTCTGGCAAGGGGACATAATTCAAATTTGAAAAAAAATAATTCCAAAATGCTTTATTCGTATGATAATTTCTTTTTTCTGACACAGGTAAGATTGATTTTTATGAAATTTTGTATGCAAGTTGAGAAAAAGGAACTGCATATGAATATCGATAAAATGAAATTAGAATGCATGTAACTTTTATGCTATCATATATCGAGCAAACTGAATATCCAGTAAATGTATAGAATGTACTTAAATCATCATACAAAAATATTTTTATATAACTTTGACAAGAAAATACTAACAAGAATATTTCTACAGGACCATTTTCATGTAAATGAAGAAAGTATATTTGTTAGTTAAAAATTGGGATAGTAAAGATTAATTTAAGATCCAACTTTTTTTTATGTTGACATGATGATAAAAGAGAGGCGAAATATACCTAAGGGATATCCAAAATCATTAGTCGAAAAATGAACTGACAATGCCATGGCAAAAAAACGAAAAAACGACCGAAAAGACACACAACATAGAAACTAAAGACTGAGCCCAACAAAAACCGGGGATTATCTCAGGTGCTCCGGAAGGGTGAGCAGGTCCTGCTCTGATTAGTATAACAAAAATACCAATCTGTAACTATCAATGGTCGGTTTCGCCGCTTTCCGATTTAAGTTCCATATAGCATCAACTGTTCAGTAGCTAGTATGGCACGTTACCATATGTGGAATAGGCTCTGCTTACCCTTCCGGAACATCTGAGATCATCCCCCTTTTTTTGTAGAGTTCGTGAATGATTCTCCCTTTGGTATATTCCACCTCATTTTTACTCAGGTCAAGTGATAAGTCTTCGTCATAACAACATTCAGGTAGCAACTTTCCTAGTCAAACTAAAATAAAAAAAAATACTACATCCAAAGGGCTGCCTGGGGTATAGAAATATTGTCAACCCTGGATCTCTCCCGTTCGACATGAAAACCCATGTTCAAGTGGAACGTTCAAGTGGGGCGTTCATAGGTTGTGCGTGTTGTATAAATTCGAAGCCACGTCCGGTCGGAATTTGGGGATGTTAATTCCGATGCATCGTTTAGACGGTGTGCCACGCTCTCTGTGTGTTAAAGAATCCTTACAACAATTAATTGTCTGAAGGTTCCGTAGAAGATGTGGTAGGTTGGACAATGAGACAACTATCAACCAGGGTCATCATGACGTGGATGTAAAAAACTATATAGGTTACCGTACAGCCTTCAACAATGAGCGAAATTCATATCGTATAGTCAGCTATTAAAGGCCCGAACCAAATGTGAAACAATTTAAACGAGAAAACCAACGGCCTGATTAATATCAAAATGATAAACATTAATAAATAATAAAGACAGCAACCACTGAAATACTTACTACAACCACTTAATTACAAGTTTCTGACTTTGAACAGTCACATAACGAATGTGACGGAGTTAACTCTACCCCTAACGATAAAATGTGACCATCTTATATTCGCGGCTATTTTTTTTTCTCGCGATGAGACCTTCTACTCGATTTTGCTGCGATTTATACTAGCGGTTTTCTAACTTTGTTGATGTAACGAGACGTGAATTTTCTACTTGCGAATCTCGCGTAAATAAATCGCTAGGGATAATTATTTGGTATAAAAAAAGGATGAAACCTTTAATACTAGCATTAAAACAAGGCCTAACAAGCCTAACATGGCTTTGCTTTGTACTCGTAACAATCTCGCTTAAAACATATTTCCAGAGTTTCCATAAGTTCTTGGCCATGCAGAAAAATATATCTCAAAATGGTAATGTCATACATTTACACATAATAACATTACTGCATGTTTCATAAGAACCCGTCCTTTTTTCTTGGCTGACAACAATCGAGAGGCACTTCAAAAATAGATTATATTTATTAATTGAATGCTTCGTTTTTATAATTCTTATGGGGTATACAAGCGTTGGTCGAATCACATTTTGTACGAAGCGCGGAAACGCATCATACTAAAAATGTATACAGACGATCAACTCTTTTACAACCTTATAGAACTATAAAAAGAAGTATTCAATTCTTATCATAACAAGTTTATGATACAACCAGGAAATCAAAGAATTATATCAAGCTTTTTTTCTTCTATGCATTGTTTTCATATTGTAACGGATAGCACGTGCAGTCATAGCTGGTGTATTTTATTTACGGAAATAAAATATGTTATTGGAGTGGCTCGCAATTGTAGTCAGCCAATTAAAATTACGGATTCAAATGAAACATACATGTAGTGTAATTATTTCCGTGTAAAATGCAACATCCATGACAGCACGTGCTTCCCTTGACATCGTCACCACAATGTGTAGGAAAACAAACGAAAAATTTGATATACAGGTAACACTTTCTTTCAAGGATGAAGCATACAAATGAAATTATAAAAATTGAATGTTTCCTTTTGTAATTTTATAGGATTGGTAATGCGTTGATCGTGTGCACACAAAATTTGCTTCACTGAACGCTTTTAAACCCCAATAAAATTACAAAACGAATTAAGCATTCAATTCGTAAGTAAATTTGAAGTTTTCTGACAGATTAAGGAGGGTGTCTAAGATGTCGATAAATATTTTATACTCAGTATAATAAAATATGCAACGGTAAGGGATACCATTGCAACAGAGAGGAGGCTCTAGGTGGGTCTTTCATTTCTGTATAGTCTTTGTATTTTATGCCCATATTTCTCTATTTTTTATATTTAACCACCCCATTATTCTTAGTCTATTCTTTATTTTTTTGGTCTATTCTGGAAACCTCACCCATATCCTCATAGAGAGGAAGGTTTAGATATTATTTCCCACACTAATATACGCATACTATTTTTATTTACATGTTTGTCATAAATTTTGTAAATTTACCATAAGGATTAACTGGGTACAGAAGTATGATTATCCCGGAACAGCTTCTGTCTGGCGGTAAAACCTACGCTGACGGGGAGTGCCCGGTTAGCTGTCTGGAATGTATCAATACAAAGACACCGCTGGTCAAAATGGGACCTATGCCACGTGTAAGGAGAAATGGGAGCGTTAAATCCTTTGCCTTGTAATCAGAAGTGTTCAACTTTCCTCTACACGCTTAATCCCCGGCCAGCTCTTGCATAATCTCTTAAAGACATTTTTACCTAATTATAACATAAATCTACTCTTCAAAATGGAGAGCACGTGAGTTACCATTACGAAGATTTAATATGCAATTTAAAGCAAAACTGTTTATAGTCCTAGATAAACTATTAACAATTAGAGAACATCAAAGATAAACCATGACACATCTTTATACATTATCCATGGTACTCATTTGTTATTATATATATATATACACTGAAAGACCAAAAAATCTGCAATGTTGAATAGCCGAAGATGGCACGAATAAAACTCCGTAAATCAAAGTTGACCGTAGATTAATTTGGCTACTGTTTTTATGTCCTGTTTAGTCATATAGCTCCTAAAGTTTCTACGTATTCATAGATCCCTAGCTTTCAAATGTTTAGGTTTTAGAGCTTCTGGCGAAGGTAAATCCAGAATAGCGATTAGGACGAACGAAATTTAAAAAGCTTTATTTCCATTTGTAGGATATCATGATAATAATAATTTTCCAGTGGCAGTTCAAATTTTCCCGACCTTCATCCCGGATGGCCTCCAATCCAGGACCTATACCTATTGTATAAATTGTTAATTTGTTCTCATCTCGAACATGCATGAAATATTTACCACTGGACGTTATGCAACCAGCAATCAATCAGTCAATACATTATGATAAAACTTTGTTTTTGGCTATGAAAAATTTTACTGTAAAAGAAATGCCAAAGGAATATATGTAATATAACACATTTAATAACCAGCATGTGATTTTATCTAAAGTTTTTTTTCTATAATCTTTTTGATTCTCTGTATTTAATTTGCAAAATAATTTTTATTTTGAATAAAATTCAGCTGTAACTGAAAAAGTATATTTTGCATTAAAAAAATCATACAGACAAACGAAAAACGAAAAACAACACAAAAAACCCCAATATCAATATTATAAATAAAATATAATAAATAAAATATATTCATTCATAGGCGTATTTCAAATTATACAATTCACCGTTTGAATTTCCATGACTTTCAGGAGGAGTGATATAAATGTTTTGAGAAAACTCGTTTTGTCTTGAATTCTTAATTTCCAAAAAAAAAAAAATGACATTAAAAGCTTAGACAAAATTTAGTGGACATGTGGGTATATACACAAATTAGAAAACAATACTACAACAACAAAATAAATCCAACAAAATTATATCTAAGAAAGAAATGCTCAACAGTTAAAAAAAAAAAAAAAAAAGAAAGATAACGAACAAAATTTATCCATTCATAGGTCTATTTCAAATTTTAAAATTCGCCGTTTGAATATTTAAAAGGAGTCAGATGAATACTTTGAGATAATATTCATTAAAATATTTTGAAGTGAGTTAAAATTTAAAACGGTGACGTTTTATATGATATTTTAAATGTGTGCTTGTAAAGCAAAATAAAGTAATTAAAAGTTTTGTACTGCTCGTCTGTAAATAGATTAGTTAAAAAAAATTCATAATTGATGTGAAAATATATCTGCTTCAAAATAGCTGTATCTATAATATATCAAAACAAGTTAATTTCTTAACTTTTTTTCAGCGCATGTGAATGTATATTTGTTTTCTTTGTTAGAACCACAGTCGCTTGGGGAATTTTTTCTATATATTATTTTTATGTTTTAATTTTTTAAGTAAATATTTCTTAATATTTTAACTTATTTTCACTTATCTAGTGTGAGCATAAGTTAGAATATCAAGAAACATTTACTAAAAAATATATATATATAAAAAGGGGGGTCCATCCTCCAAGCGCCTAAGGTTTGTACATGTCTATGAAGGAGTCGGAGTTTTCATAAGCTGCATGTGTCTCGCTGGTTTCGGGATCCACTTTGTTATATAATTTGACATTGTGTTAAATTTAAAAAATTTGTAATGTTAACTGAATAAGATATGTTCGAACTAAACATCCTTTATTTCTTATTCATCCTTTTCGGCTTAAGTATAAAAACATAAGGAGATGTGGTTTGATTGCCAATGTGACAACTATCCAACATCCAGTTCATCATGGCATATGCCTTGAATGCAAGCAACTATAGGTCACCGTACGGCTTTTTACAATGAGCGAAAACAACACCGCATGCTTGTTTATTTTTGGTTAATTTGTTTTTAATGAGCTTAAGGTTGACGAGGTGATCATTTACATTAACACACGTCTATTTTGTTCACAGTTAGGATTCAAGAGTTGAAGGTGGCTGAAATTAACACCTAGAAATCCAGAGGCGTGATTTCTGGGTAAACGGATCAAATAACATGTATGATTGAAATCGGAAAAATTTGTGCAAAAAATTGAAGACTATGAAGAGAGGCAAAAGATACCAAAGGGACATTCGAACTCATAAGTCGAATATAAACTGACAAAGCCATGGCAAAAAAAGGTAAAAAGACTAAAAGACAAACAACAGTATACAAAACACAACATAGAAAACTAAAGACTGAGCAACACGAACCGCACCAACAAATGGGGGCGGTCTCGGGTGTTCCGGAATGGTAAGCAAATCTTGCTTCACATATGGCACCCGTCGAGTTCTCATGCTAGTGCAAACAATAGATACGACTCAGCATGTCTGTACACCATATTACCGGCTTTCTATACTGCTGATGCAATATGTAACATATATCAAAACCTGCTGTACACGATGGCAAAAAACATTGTAATGCAATGGCAATCAAAACGGCAGAGAAATAATCACGGTACACGATAGCAAAAACAATTGTTTTAATGGCAATCGGGAAAATAGATCCAATTATAACTTAGTGATAGGCGGTAATATAAAGTGTGATCTAGTTCAAAGATTGGTATGTTTTTTTCACATAAAATTCTTTCTGTTCAGTTTATGCATGTTCTATTTATGACAGTTATATATATATATCTATCAAGCAAGATGAACAAGATTTCGTGTGGATCACAAATAACCCTGCATTCAGTTCGTACTACAATGTATTATAAAAACAAAATGATTCTTGATTTTTGTTTTTGTTTTTTTTTTTACTTGGGACGTAGTGTCGTGAAAATTTGTCTTGTAACATCTTTTATAAATATTAAAATCAACCGAAATGGGGCAAAAATGAAAAGTATACTTACAATGTATTTAATGTTCATATCAAACTACTAACACGAGAAGATACGACGAAATAACACATATTCCAAATTTACAACTATTAAAAAAGTATTCCAAAAACACAAGAAGTAATTTTGATAAAACCAAAAAGTACACCGAATGCACGTACAAACTCTGCAACCAGCAGATAATAACACTGTATATCCCCCAAAATCATAGGATACGATATATGGCATTCTAATGAAAGATTCAACATTTATATGAAGATGAGTACAATTCTGACATTTTATCAAAATACCATGACCTTATATTTTGACTAAAGACGGTTTGGTAGGATAGATATGAAAAGGTTAGTAACAATCGAACACGCCGCCCTGACATTAAAGAAACCGTATGTATAAATATCATGACCTTTTCTTTTTGACTTTCATCTCTATACAGATAATACTGCTAAATCATAGATCATATCTATCATGACGGGACAAAACAAACTTTGCTATGGATAAGTGAAAGATTTCTTTGGTTTCTGAAACCAAATTAAAGACGGTATAGGAATTACAGTGTTATATATATAACAACAGAATCCATTCGAAACAGCGAAAGGGATCGATATGATGTTTCTTCAAAAGTTTTTAATTTTAACATTCAACCATTTTATAAGTTTCTTAAAATTTAATTCAAAATCTCTATTCTTTATTACATTTAACCACGCAAGTCCAAACATTATATATAAATACGTGGAGCAGACACTTATTTCACAAGGAGACACTTTTCTTTTCAATCAATATCTGAATTAAATAGGTTCAAATTAAATTTTTGCTTGAGGTGTTTATCATAAATGATTTTTATTTTTATTTTAGAAATTTATACTGTTGACCTTTTGAAAAACAATACTTACTTCAGTATTTATTGCAAAAATCTGGGAATCGAGAGAAATTATCTAGTATGTTGTATTTTTTTTAAAAAGTACATGTAACAAATAAACTAAATATTACAGTCGAACCTGTATATTTATAAAGGTCATCCTGTGAAGGAGAGAAAACTGACCTTTTTAGAAAGGTGACCTTTGAATTGAGATCAAAATGCTTCAAGGTAATGCTACATCGAGAAAAGAAAAAGGTGACCAGACAAGACAGGTTTTCGCTTAATAAAGGCGACCTTTAATGCAGGTTTGACTGTAAAAGAATGTGGTAACATTGTTTTCATATGCCAAACGTTTTAATTTTTTGAGCGCTTTCCAAAGTTTTTGTCTCGACATGATGAAGGATATTCCAGTAACTCGCGCAGTACAAAAAAAAAAGGGTATCATAAGGCTTTTTTTTTACAGGATTCATAAAATCTTACAAAACTGGTCTGTCTCCAATAAAGTATCCCTATTGACTTGCAGCCACATTTCCCAAATGAAAGTCTTTAAAAAGGGATTGTAAATCTGAGAAAAAACTGATCAATTACGTTTTACAATCTTTTTTTTTACAGATGGAAATACATTGCATACAATTTATGATAATAAAGTAAAAAAAGAAAGAACAGAATTTGTGTTAATTTTACATTTTTTAAATGTTGAATTTAGCCATTTTACAAGATGCAATTAGCTATCGGTGTCAATGTGTATTGAATTATAACTAGAGTGTCAAACAAAGTGCCGACTCTTTGTCCTTTAACTTTTTGACAAATCTTATTAAGTTTGATATTTATCAGTTTTGGAAACTTTCATGGCAATAGATGTACCTGTAAAAACATGTACGAGGGTCTGGATTGGGGGTCCTTTAATTCTGTATTCTTTATTTTTTTAGGCCATTTTTTTCTATTCTTTATACTTTTTGCCCATTATTCTCTATTTTTTATACTTTTTGCCCGTTATTCTCTATTCTTTATATTTTAGCACCTCATTATTCTCTATTCTTTATTTTTTTTGGTCAATTTTTCTCTATTCTTTATATATTTTGCCCATTATTCTCTATTCTGTAAACCCCCATCCACACCCTCATGTAAACAACTATATCATGTGGTTGGGGTTGATATTTTAATATTTCATCGAAATATATGATTTTAAAAAGTTTGTAAACAGGTAGCACTTAATATCCTTTTATACGCGCGTATTGCCTTAAAATATAGGTGCATGTATTTTGAAAATAAATATCAATTTTATATTAATCTCATCATACTTAGGGATCAACCATTTGATTCTCTGGGAGGGATTTCGTTGTACCCCAAGTCAATCTTTTTAACCTAGAACATAACGCATTCTTTTTTTCTTATTCTTGGTGCGAACATATATCTTTTTCATTTTTCAAAAGCAAAATTGCACTATAGAAAATTTCACTACGGCATGTTTTACACATCAGTTCACTTTTTTTAATACCTCATTTTTTGTATACTGTAGCTTTATTCTTAAACCTCTGTATTTTAAAGATTTGTTCATCTTTTCTATTAAGAAGTACTTTCAATGGAGGTTATAGGGAACATACTTTCGATGGAACATGGCCTGATTGAAACAATGTGTTTTTCACCATGATGATCTCCAACGGTCACAAACCTGCACCATTCGAACAACTTAAAAATGAGATCTAGTGAATTGTTTATAAACCTAATATTATACTATATTTTGTATTGTTTAGTTATTAACTGTTAAAAATTAAATGTTTGCAAGTTAATAAAGAAAAAAGAAAAACTTGTCATTCATTTTGCTGATTTTTACCACAAAATTCTTGTTTTATGAACTTATTGTACATTTTCATGTAAAATGCTGTACCCACAATAATGAGGACAATTTTTACTGAATTTAGAATAATAAACGGAAGAGATAATTTGTAAAATTACTGCGATAACAGTTTATGTGACTAATCATCGACAATTGTATAGAAAATTGCTTCAAATTTGACAATTATCGAATTTAATCTCGTGTTTCAATTCATACATAAAAGACAATTAGGCGAATTACTTGTGGGTATTATTGCTAAATGTCAATCTGACAACTCGGGAATCAGCAACCATTAATGTAATAACATATTTGAGATAAATTGTCCCGAGCGAAGTTTTGTCCGTTTTATGTATAATTTGCACCATATCAAAAACTTTTCCCATAAATTTTATATTACATTTATTGTCTATTTGAAGCTGTTACAGTATAGGGTTAATAGTCACGATGAGTTATTGGAAATTTTATAAAATTATAAAAATATTTTATATATAGCCTGTAATTAAAACCATTATTGTCTTTGAATAAATCATACAATTTGAGGGATGTTCTTAAAGATGTACTTTACGAATACGGTCAAGTTTACGAATTTTTGTCAGATGTTCGGACTCCTTGGTTTTTTCCCTACGATAATGGGCTAAACATTTTGCCCCATAACACCCATTTTGCTTTTAATATAAGACTTCAATAGCTCATAAAATGTCATTTACAAAAAAATAAGCAGATTTTAGATTTGAGACCCAAATAATTCCAATGCAAATATAAGTTTAAAGTCCGAATCAGCCTTTTCTCTCCATTTAAAAAAAATTAAATATCTCGAAAATGAGCTCCATAACCTATCAATATTTTTAGCTTATTTTGTTCCTTAACTAATGCTCTTCTGACTTAAAGTATCAATTTTAAATTCTAGATTTTTTTAATTTCACCTAAGTACATCTTTAAGATAATCTGATAGTTCTCAAGCAAACAACTTTCGGCCCTTATCCAACATACAATTGTCTTCCAGTGGCAGTCAACATTTCCCACCCTTCACCCCTCGTTGCCCCACCTTAGAATAAATGAATGAATGAATATATAAATAAACAAGCTTTATTTGGACTCGGCATGGTTTACAAAACAAAGACACAATATACGCTCAACTTAGCTTTTAGTCTACCTATTGCTCACATTGTTAATATTTTCTTTTCCTGAATATAAAAATAAGAAGATGTGCTATGATTGCCAGTAAGAAAACTCTCCACCAGAGACCAAATGACATAGAAGTTAACAACTATAGGTCACCGTACAGCCTTCAACAATGAGTAAAACCCCATACCGCATAAGCTGTACAAGGCCCCGAAATGAAATAATTGCCACTGGACGTAAAGCAAGCAACAATCAAGCTGAAAAACTGAGCAGTTTAAGACATTGTTTGTTTATTTTGCATCCCATCTAAATAATAGACTACCAAACAAACTACTTAAAATGCATTTTTAGCACAAAGTATAGAACAATACTTTTAGGCTTTTATGCACAATCCTGATTAGTTCAAAAATATACCGGCTCTGTTAGACATTTTTGAAAATTTGCTAATTCGATGTGTCCGTATTCGATTCAAATGTAATCACAGGCAACTCTCAAACTGTTTTATCTATATTTACATGAAATATCAATCTGTATGATTGTTAAATGAATATTTGTAAATATTAATTTGCATATTATGTTCAAAATCCAAAAGGTTAATTAGGTTGTAGAAATAAGGTCATCTCTGGACGTTTCCATGCAGTGTGGTTGTTCGGGATGTTTGAAATAGAAGCCACTTGCAGTCGAAATGGGGACGCTAAATCCGCAATTCCTCGTGCAATGAGAGAGCCACGCTCTCTGCACGTTAAAGAACCCCTACAACAACCACTTCAGGAGCCCGAAGATGGCCTGTTTGAAGGCAAACACTTTATCCCTTTCAGTGACAGTCGAAATTCTTGCCCTTCATTCCAGTTGGCCCCCTTTTCAGAACCTACCTATATGATTTATGTTTAGTTTGTTCTCGTCCCGAATATGGATAACCGCTTTGCCACTTGATGTAAAAAGCAAACATAAATCAATTATTATAATGCACATATGGGTTTCAGGGAAGATTGTTCATGTCTTCTTAATTCAAAAGTTGAAACTTTTTAAAAAATAGAGTAATTTACTTTGAAAATATTTTTTTTAAAACAGATTTTCATAAATGTTGTTTAGCGCTTTACATTGCTATTGAAGATATTTTTTTTTCATAAAATATTGCAAATAAACATGTTTGTGTCAAATTTTGCGTTTACAACATTCGATAAGTAAATAGATTACCTGCCATATGAAAAAATAATATACAGCTTTACTACCGATAGAATTTTCATTTGGTTAATAATGTCCTTTTCACTTGCTGTTTTGGATAACATTCAAAATGCGCCAAAATATTTTAAGCATTTATCAGTAGGTATTAAAAATACAAAATAATGTTTAAATAATCTCCCAGTATAAAAGAAGGAGATGTGGTAGTATTGTCAATGAGACAACTATCCACCAGAAACCAAATGACGTAGCATCTATATGTCTCCTTATGGCCTTCAACAATGAGCAAAACCTCATGTATACAGCACAACAAGCTATAAACAGATCCGACATAACTGAATGTGAAATATTTCAAACGAGAAAACCAACGACCAGCTGATCTATGTGAAAAACAATAAACGAAAAACAAATATGATATACAGAAATAAAAACGACAACCACTGAATAACATGCACAAACAGATTGAAAGTCATTTTTAAATGGCCCTAACATGAAATAAATTGGTCTACCTAATTGCCAGGAGGATTATTTTCGCAATAATCAGACATTTTAAATCTAAATACCAAAAAGCACAGTATATCATTCGTGATAATATTTTATTGGCTATAATTGATTCCTGCTAATCTGCCGACTGGATTGTCTTCAAACATGTGACAAAAAGCCAACCAAACATTTATTATTTTAATCATAGTTGTATTTATGTATATGATATAAAATCAAAACAAAAATTAGAGGTACTGAAAGCAGAGCTAACAAAAGATAACATGTCCCTTGCAAAGTTCATGATTTGCTAAAGAAATCCCAAGGTAATTGGAACCAAAAACAAAATAGGATTTGCACAATCGCATTATAAGGTAAAGATTCTGAGAAGTTTCTTTAAGTAAAGACTTCCCCATTACAATACTGTTATAAGAATAGGGGGAGGGGTTACAATAAAAAAAACACTAGTTTTTATTTCAATTCGACTGATGAGGTAAAAAGTTACAATTTAATTATTTTCTTTTTTAACAATGTCTGTATAATAATTTACATTGTAAGTAGATATCAGTTTATGATAATTTAATCAATATTATATACGATATACAGGTAGACCTGTTGTCAAGATCTGTTCTAGGGTACAATTGAGAAAAGCTGTTTCAGTGTAGAATTTGGACTTCTAACAGATAATGGTCGACATATTTAAGTGAAGTTAGAAGTAATCCAAACTGAACGTGAGACATCAAGAAATGTCTTTATAAGGACCTATGTTTGCCATATTTAGTAATATATTAAAGGATTAAGCGAGGGGTCGTGTTTCTTTATTTCTCCAAAGCATTTGTAAGTTAGTTTCACTCTTTTACACATTACAAAAACATTCGTTTGTGAGTAATCATTGCTATTATGTAAAGAAGAATGATGGTCCAAAGCGAGATAACTCTTGTTGTTATATATTTTATGCTTGTCACTTACAATTTTACATTTTACTTATTTTACTTGAAACAACAATAATGTGTACTTCTGTATTGTAAAAAAATGTGGCCTTAGTTAAAAAAGGTTCTGTGACTCTTTTATATTTGTTTATTTGTTATTGCTATGTGCAACTTTGAGCTTCCTTGTCTGCATCATAGCGACCAGTTTTTATTGATTGAGAAAACCGGATTAACCGGAGAGAAACAGTTGACCTTCGGCAGGAAAAATGTCAATCTCTGTCGACTAACATCTTAGTCGAACACATCAGCACAGCAGGGGGCTTGGGTACATGCTTTGTATATTGTTTAATTTTCATTGTTTGCACTGAATATTCTTTTTTTTTAATTTTCATATCACACACTGAAGGGCACTTAACACAACTTTGCTTGTCTTACCTTGTTTTGGGAGAATTTATCAACTCTGATTCTATTCCTTATTTTACTGTCCATACTTGTCTCTTATTTTAATTTACATACTAGTATGAATTGTAAAATACGGGATTGTACCAGAATAATTGATAAATTCACCCCAAAAAAATTAACCAAGCATATTAGTGTTTAGTATGTGGTAAACTAATAGAAAATTGAAAATTCGTTGCGAAAAATGAGTACGGGTAAATTCGTATTGAAGTAAGAAAGATAAAGGATTTAAATGAGGGTAGAGGCAGATTTAGGGGGACAGGGGCCGATCACCCTATTATGGAGCTACACAAATGGTTAATGCAAAATATTTCAGATGTACCATCTCTAACGATGTCTAGTTTGCCCCTCTTCAAAATCCTGGATACGCATAAGGAGGCTTTGTGTGGGCTGTGCTCATGACTCTCAATCGCTCTTATTTCAGTCTGTAGAGGGTTTTTTTCTTTAATTGAATGAAAGTGCAGGGAAGCCAAAATTATTAAAGTTTAACTAGCGGAAGGTTGTGTTCGTGTTCTATATTACAGATTATATCGTTGACCGTGCTGTTCAGTCAATATTGTTGAACGGTGTATGTTAGCAGAATAAATATATCTATCTGGCTTTAAAAGAGATAGAGACAATTTCTCCTTTTATCTCTAAACTGAGGGGACAATTTTCAAAAGTCTTCAATTTATACTTACATTCACAGAATCCCAGTTTTAAGTTAACATTTTGTTGTTCATACTCAATGTACAAACTAAGTACTTTTCGTTTTAATAACAATATCGCGTAGTTTTCTTCACAGCATCTCAGCAATATGTTTGTATTTAAGTTTGAACAACATTGTCGCGTAGTTTGTACTTTGAGTTTGAACAATAATATCGCGACATTTTCCCTCACATTATTCCAGTTTATGTGCGTACTTTGGGAAGGAAAACTACGCGATAATATAGTTCAAACTCAGTACCCCTGTTTTATGTTCGTACTTTAAGTTAGAGCAACAATATCGCCTTGTTTCTTTCACAGTACCCCTGTTTTATGTCCGTACTCTAAGTTAGAACAACAATATCGCCTTGTTTCTTTCACAGTACCCCTGTTTTATGTCCGTACTCTAAGTTAGAACAACAATATCGCCTTGTTTCTTTCACAGTACCCCTGTTTTATGTCCGTACTCTAAGTTAGAACAACAATATCGCCTTGTTTCTTTCACAGTATCCCTGTTTTATGTCCGTACTCTAAGTTAGAACAACAATATCGCCTTGTTTCTTTCACAGTACCCCTGTTTTATGTCCGTACTTTAAGTTAGAACAACAATATCTCCTTGTTTCTTTCACAGTACCCCTGTTTTATGTCCGTACTTTAAGTTAGAACAACAATATCGCCTTGTTTCTTTCACAGTATCCCTGTTTTATGTCCGTACTTTAAGTTAGAACAACAATATCTCCTTGTTTCTTTCACAGTACCCCTGTTTTATGTCCGTACTCTAAGTTAGAAGAACAATATCGCCTTGTTTCTTTCACAGTATCCCTGTTTTATGTCCGTACTCTAAGTTAGAACAACAATATCGCCTTGTTTCTTTCACAGTACCCCTGTTTTATGTCCGTACTTTAAGTTAGAACAACAATATCGCCTTGTTTCTTTCACAGTATCCCTGTTTTATGTTCGTACTTTAAGTTAGAACAACAATATCTCCTTGTTTCTTTCACAGTATCCCTGTTTTATGTTCGTACTTTAAGTTAGAACAACAATATCGCCTTTGTTTCTTTCACAGTATCCCTGTTTTATGTTCGTACTTTAAGTTAGAACAACAATATCGCCTTTGTTTCTTTCACAGTACCCCTGTGTTATGTTCGTACTTTAAGTTAGAACAACAATATCGCCTTGTTTCTTTCACAGTATCCCTGTTTTATGTTCGTACTATTATAAGTTAGAACAACAATATTTCCTTGTTTCTTTCACAGTATCCCTGTTTTATGTTCGTACTTTAAGTTAGAACAACAATATCGCCTTGTTTCTTTCACAGTATCCCTGTTTTATGTCCGTACTTTAAGTTAGAACAACAATATCGCCTTGTTTCTTTCACAGTATCCCTGTTTTATGTCCGTACTTTAAGTTAGAACAACAATATCTCCTTGTTTCTTTCACAGTACCCCTGTTTTATGTCCGTACTCTAAGTTAGAACAACAATATCGCCTTGTTTCTTTCACAGTACCCCTGTTTTATGTCCGTACTCTAAGTTAGAACAACAATATCGCCTTGTTTCTTTCACAGTATCCCTGTTTTATGTCCGTACTCTAAGTTAGAACAACAATATCGCCTTGTTTCTTTCACAGTACCCCTGTTTTATGTCCGTACTTTAAGTTAGAACAACAATATCTCCTTGTTTCTTTCACAGTACCCCTGTTTTATGTCCGTACTTTAAGTTAGAACAACAATATCGCCTTGTTTCTTTCACAGTATCCCTGTTTTATGTCCGTACTTTAAGTTAGAACAACAATATCTCCTTGTTTCTTTCACAGTACCCCTGTTTTATGTCCGTACTCTAAGTTAGAACAACAATATCGCCTTGTTTCTTTCACAGTATCCCTGTTTTATGTCCGTACTCTAAGTTAGAACAACAATATCGCCTTGTTTCTTTCACAGTACCCCTGTTTTATGTCCGTACTTTAAGTTAGAACAACAATATCTCCTTGTTTCTTTCACAGTACCCCTGTTTTATGTCCGTACTTTAAGTTAGAACAACAATATCGCCTTGTTTCTTTCACAGTATCCCTGTTTTATGTTCGTACTTTAAGTTACAACAACAATATCTCCTTGTTTCTTTCACAGTATCCCTGTTTTATGTTCGTACTTTAAGTTAGAACAACAATATCGCCTTTGTTTCTTTCACAGTATCCCTGTTTTATGTTCGTACTTTAAGTTAGAACAACAATATCGCCTTTGTTTCTTTCACAGTACCCCTGTGTTATGTTCGTACTTTAAGTTAGAACAACAATATCGCCTTGTTTCTTTCACAGTATCCCTGTTTTATGTTCGTACTATTATAAGTTAGAACAACAATATTTCCTTGTTTCTTTCACAGTATCCCTGTTTTATGTTCGTACTTTAAGTTAGAACAACAATATCGCCTTGTTTCTTTCACAGTATCCCTGTTTTATGTCCGTACTTTAAGTTAGAACAACAATATCGCCTTGTTTCTTTCACAGTATCCCTGTTTTATGTCCGTACTTTAAGTTAGAACAACAATATCTCCTTGTTTCGTTCACAGTATCCCTGTTTTATGTTCGTACTTTAAGTTAGAACAACAATATCTCCTTGTTTCTTTCACAGTATCCCTGTTTTATGTTCGTACTTTAAGTTAGAACAACAATATCGCCTTTGTTTCTTTCACAGTATCCCTGTTTTATGTTCGTACTTTAAGTTAGAACAACAATATCGCCTTTGTTTCTTTCACAGTACCCCTGTGTTATGTTCGTACTTTAAGTTAGAACAACAATATCGCCTTGTTTCTTTCACAGTATCCCTGTTTTATGTTCGTACTATTATAAGTTAGAACAACAATATTTCCTTGTTTCTTTCACAGTATCCCTGTTTTATGTTCGTACTTTAAGTTAGAACAACAATATCGCCTTGTTTCTTTCACAGTATCCCTGTTTTATGTCCGTACTTTAAGTTAGAACAACAATATCGCCTTGTTTCTTTCACAGTATCCCTGTTTTATGTCCGTACTTTAAGTTAGAACAACAATATCTCCTTGTTTCTTTCACAGTACCCCTGTTTTATGTCCGTACTCTAAGTTAGAACAACAATATCGCCTTGTTTCTTTCACAGTACCCCTGTTTTATGTCCGTACTCTAAGTTAGAACAACAATATCGCCTTGTTTCTTTCACAGTATCCCTGTTTTATGTCCGTACTCTAAGTTAGAACAACAATATCGCCTTGTTTCTTTCACAGTACCCCTGTTTTATGTCCGTACTTTAAGTTAGAACAACAATATCTCCTTGTTTCTTTCACAGTACCCCTGTTTTATGTCCGTACTTTAAGTTAGAACAACAATATCGCCTTGTTTCTTTCACAGTATCCCTGTTTTATGTCCGTACTTTAAGTTAGAACAACAATATCTCCTTGTTTCTTTCACAGTACCCCTGTTTTATGTCCGTACTCTAAGTTAGAACAACAATATCGCCTTGTTTCTTTCACAGTATCCCTGTTTTATGTCCGTACTCTAAGTTAGAACAACAATATCGCCTTGTTTCTTTCACAGTACCCCTGTTTTATGTCCGTACTTTAAGTTAGAACAACAATATCTCCTTGTTTCTTTCACAGTACCCCTGTTTTATGTCCGTACTTTAAGTTAGAACAACAATATCGCCTTGTTTCTTTCACAGTATCCCTGTTTTATGTTCGTACTTTAAGTTACAACAACAATATCTCCTTGTTTCTTTCACAGTATCCCTGTTTTATGTTCGTACTTTAAGTTAGAACAACAATATCGCCTTTGTTTCTTTCACAGTATCCCTGTTTTATGTTCGTACTTTAAGTTAGAACAACAATATCGCCTTTGTTTCTTTCACAGTACCCCTGTGTTATGTTCGTACTTTAAGTTAGAACAACAATATCGCCTTGTTTCTTTCACAGTATCCCTGTTTTATGTTCGTACTATTATAAGTTAGAACAACAATATTTCCTTGTTTCTTTCACAGTATCCCTGTTTTATGTTCGTACTTTAAGTTAGAACAACAATATCGCCTTGTTTCTTTCACAGTATCCCTGTTTTATGTCCGTACTTTAAGTTAGAACAACAATATCGCCTTGTTTCTTTCACAGTATCCCTGTTTTATGTCCGTACTTTAAGTTAGAACAACAATATCTCCTTGTTTCGTTCACAGTATCCCTGTTTTATGTTCGTACTTTAAGTTAGAACAACAATATCTCCTTGTTTCTTTCACAGTATCCCTGTTTTATGTTCGTACTTTAAGTTAGAACAACAATATCGCCTTGTTTCTTTCACAGTATCCCTGTTTTATGTTCGTACTTTAAGTTAGAACAACAATATCTCCTTGTTTCTTTCACAGTATCCCTGTTTTATGTCCGTACTTTAAGTTAGAACAACAATATCTCCTTGTTTTTTTCACAGTATCCCTGTTTTATGTTCGTACTTTAAGTTAGAACAACAATATCGCCTTGTTTCTTTCACAGTACCCCTGTTTTATGTCCGTACTTTAAGTTAGAACAACAATATCGCCTTGTTTCTTTCACAGTATCCCTGTTTTATGTTC
This sequence comes from Mytilus californianus, assembly GCF_021869535.1. NCBI lineage: Eukaryota > Metazoa > Mollusca > Bivalvia > Mytilida > Mytilidae > Mytilus > Mytilus californianus. Next base: position 35,097,004 of record NW_026262582.1, on the reverse strand, counting down.
GTACTTTAAGTTAGAACAACAATATCTCCTTGTTTCATTCACAGTATCCCTGTTTTATGTCCGTACTCTAAGTTAGAACAACAATATCGCCTTGTTTCTTTCACATTATCCCTGTTTTATGTTCGTACTTTAAGTTAGAAAAACAATATCGCCTTGTTTCTTTCACAGTATCCCTGTTTTATGTTCGTACTTTAAGTTAGAACAACAATATCTCCTTTTTTTTCACAGTATCCCTGTTTTATGTTCGTACTTTAACTTAGAACAACAATATCGCCTTGTTTCTTTCACAGTATCCCTGTTTTATGTTCGTACTATTATAAGTTAGAACAACAATATCGCCTTGTTTCTTTCACAGTACCCCTGTTTTATGTTCGTACTTTAAGTTAGAACAACAATATCGTCTTGTTTCTTTCACAGTATCCCTGTTTTATGTTCGTACTATTATAAGTTAGAACAACACTATCGCCTTGTTTCTTTCACAGTATCCCTGTTTTATGTTCGTACTTTAAGTTAGAACAACAATATCGCCTTGTTTCTTTCACATTACCCCTGTTTTATGTCCGTACTTTAAGTTAGAACAACAATATCGCCTTGTTTCTTTCACAGTATCCCTGTTTTATGTTCGTACTTTAAGTTAGAACAACAATATCTCCTTGTTTCATTCACAGTATCCCTGTTTTATGTCCGTACTTTAAGTTAGAACAACAATATCGCCTTGTTTCTTTCACATTATCCCTGTTTTATGTTCGTACTTTAAGTTAGAAAAACAATATCGCCTTGTTTCTTTCACAGTATCCCTGTTTTATGTCCGTACTTTAAGTTAGAACAACAATATCGCCTTGTTTCTTTCACAGTATCCCTGTTTTATGTTCGTACTTTAAGTAAGAACAACAATATCGCCTTGTTTCTTTCACAGTATCCCTATTTTATGTTCGTGCTTTAAGTTAGAACAACAATATCGCCTTGTTTCTTTCACATTATCCCTGTTTTATGTTCGTACTTTAAGTAATAACAACAATCTCGCCTTGTTTCTTTCACAGTATCTCTGTTTTATGTCCGTACTTTAAGTTAGAACAACAATATCGCCTTGTTTCTTTCACAGTATCCCTGTTTTATGTTCGTACTTTAAGTTAGAACAACAATATCTCCTTGTTTCTTTCACAGTATCCCTGTTTTATGTTCGTACTTTAAGTTAGAACAACAATATCTCCTTGTTTCTTTCACAGTATCCCTGTTTTATGTCCGTACTTTAAGTTAGAACAACAATATCGCCTTGTTTCTTTCACATTATCCCTGTTTTATGTCCGTACTTTAAGTTAGAACATCAATATCGCTTGTTTCTTTCACAGTATCCCTGTTTTATGTCCGTAATTTAAGTTAGAACAACAATATCTCCTTGTTTCTTTTACAGTATCCCTGTTTTATGTCCGTACTTTAAGTTAGAACAACAATATCGCCTTGTTTCTTTCACAGTATCCCAGTTTTATGTCCGTACTTTAAGTTAGAACAACAATATCTCCTTGTTTCTTTAACAGTATCCCTGTTTTATGTCCGTACTTTAAGTTAGAACAACAATATCGCCTTGTTTCTTTCACAGTATCCCTGTTTTATGTTCGTACTTTAAGTAAGAACAACAATATCGCCTTGTTTCTTTCACAGTATCCCTGTTTTATGTTCGTACTTTAAGTTAGAACAACAATATCTCCTTTTTTTTCACAGTATCCCTGTTTTATGTTCGTACTTTAAGTTAGAATAACAATATCTCCTTGTTTCTTTCACAGTATCCCTGTTTTATGTTCGTACTTTAAGTAAGAACAACAATATCGCCTTGTTTCTTTCACAGTATCCCTGTTTTATGTCCGTACTTTAAGTTAGAACAACAATATCTCCTTGTTTCTTTCACAGTATCCCTGTTTTATGTTCATACTATATCGCCTTGTTTCTTTCACAGTATCCCTGTTTTATGTCCGTACTTTAAGTTAGAACAACAATATCTCCTTGTTTCTTTCACAGTACCCCTGTTTTATGTCCGTACTCTAAGTTAGAACAACAATATCGCCTTGTTTCTTTCACAGTACCCCTGTTTTATGTCCTTACTCTAAGTTAGAACAACAATATCGCCTTGTTTCTTTCACAGTATCCCTGTTTTATGTCCGTACTCTAAGTTAGAACAACAATATCGCCTTGTTTCTTTCACAGTACCCCTGTTTTATGTCCGTACTTTAAGTTAGAACAACAATATCTCCTTGTTTCTTTCACAGTACCCCTGTTTTATGTCCGTACTTTAAGTTAGAACAACAATATCGCCTTGTTTCTTTCACAGTATCCCTGTTTTATGTCCGTACTTTAAGTTAGAACAACAATATCTCCTTGTTTCTTTCACAGTACCCCTGTTTTATGTCCGTACTCTAAGTTAGAACAACAATATCGCCTTGTTTCTTTCACAGTATCCCTGTTTTATGTCCGTACTCTAAGTTAGAACAACAATATCGCCTTGTTTCTTTCACAGTACCCCTGTTTTATGTCCGTACTTTAAGTTAGAACAACAATATCTCCTTGTTTCTTTCACAGTACCCCTGTTTTATGTCCGTACTTTAAGTTAGAACAACAATATCGCCTTGTTTCTTTCACAGTATCCCTGTTTTATGTTCGTACTTTAAGTTACAACAACAATATCTCCTTGTTTCTTTCACAGTATCCCTGTTTTATGTTCGTACTTTAAGTTAGAACAACAATATCGCCTTTGTTTCTTTCACAGTATCCCTGTTTTATGTTCGTACTTTAAGTTAGAACAACAATATCGCCTTTGTTTCTTTCACAGTACCCCTGTGTTATGTTCGTACTTTAAGTTAGAACAACAATATCGCCTTGTTTCTTTCACAGTATCCCTGTTTTATGTTCGTACTATTATAAGTTAGAACAACAATATTTCCTTGTTTCTTTCACAGTATCCCTGTTTTATGTTCGTACTTTAAGTTAGAACAACAATATCGCCTTGTTTCTTTCACAGTATCCCTGTTTTATGTCCGTACTTTAAGTTAGAACAACAATATCGCCTTGTTTCTTTCACAGTACCCCTGTTTTATGTCCGTACTTTAAGTTAGAACAACAATATCTCCTTGTTTCGTTCACAGTATCCCTGTTTTATGTTCGTACTTTAAGTTAGAAGAACAATATCTCCTTGTTTCTTTCACAGTATCCCTGTTTTATGTTCGTACTTTAAGTTAGAACAACAATATCGCCTTGTTTCTTTCACAGTATCCCTGTTTTATGTTCGTACTTTAAGTTAGAACAACAATATCTCCTTGTTTCTTTCACAGTATCCCTGTTTTATGTCCGTACTTTAAGTTAGAACAACAATATCTCCTTGTTTTTTTCACAGTATCCCTGTTTTATGTTCGTACTTTAAGTTAGAACAACAATATCGCCTTGTTTCTTTCACAGTACCCCTGTTTTATGTCCGTACTTTAAGTAAGAACAACAATATCGCCTTGTTTCTTTCACAGTATCCCTGTTTTATGTTCGTACTTTAAGTTAGAACAACAATATCTCCTTGTTTCATTCACAGTATCCCTGTTTTATGTCCGTACTTTAAGTTAGAACAACAATATCGCCTTGTTTCTTTCACATTATCCCTGTTTTATGTTCGTACTTTAAGTTAGAAAAACAATATCGCCTTGTTTCTTTCACAGTATCCCTGTTTTATGTTCGTACTTTAAGTTAGAACAACAATATCTCCTTTTTTTTCACAGTATCCCTGTTTTATGTTCGTACTTTAACTTAGAACAACAATATCGCCTTGTTTCTTTCACAGTATCCCTGTTTTATGTTCGTACTATTATAAGTTAGAACAACAATATCGCCTTGTTTCTTTCACAGTACCCCTGTTTTATGTTCGTACTTTAAGTTAGAACAACAATATCGTCTTGTTTCTTTCACAGTATCCCTGTTTTATGTTCGTACTATTATAAGTTAGAACAACACTATCGCCTTGTTTCTTTCACAGTACCCCTGTTTTATGTTCGTACTTTAAGTTAGAACAACAATATCGCCTTGTTTCTTTCACATTACCCCTGTTTTATGTCCGTACTTTAAGTTAGAACAACAATATCGCCTTGTTTCTTTCACAGTATCCCTGTTTTATGTTCGTACTTTAAGTTAGAACAACAATATCTCCTTGTTTCATTCACAGTATCCCTGTTTTATGTCCGTACTTTAAGTTAGAACAACAATATCGCCTTGTTTCTTTCACATTATCCCTGTTTTATGTTCGTACTTTAAGTTAGAAAAACAATATCGCCTTGTTTCTTTCACAGTATCCCTGTTTTATGTCCGTACTTTAAGTTAGAACAACAATATCGCCTTGTTTCTTTCACAGTATCCCTGTTTTATGTTCGTACTTTAAGTAAGAACAACAATATCGCCTTGTTTCTTTCACAGTATCCCTATTTTATGTTCGTGCTTTAAGTTAGAACAACAATATCGCCTTGTTTCTTTCACATTATCCCTGTTTTATGTTCGTACTTTAAGTAATAACAACAATCTCGCCTTGTTTCTTTCACAGTATCTCTGTTTTATGTCCGTACTTTAAGTTAGAACAACAATATCGCCTTGTTTCTTTCACAGTATCCCTGTTTTATGTTCGTACTTTAAGTTAGAACAACAATATCTCCTTGTTTCTTTCACAGTATCCCTGTTTTATGTTCGTACTTTAAGTTAGAACAACAATATCTCCTTGTTTCTTTCACAGTATCCCTGTTTTATGTCCGTACTTTAAGTTAGAACAACAATATCGCCTTGTTTCTTTCACATTATCCCTGTTTTATGTCCGTACTTTAAGTTAGAACATCAATATCGCTTGTTTCTTTCACAGTATCCCTGTTTTATGTCCGTAATTTAAGTTAGAACAACAATATCTCCTTGTTTCTTTTACAGTATCCCTGTTTTATGTCCGTACTTTAAGTTAGAACAACAATATCGCCTTGTTTCTTTCACAGTATCCCAGTTTTATGTCCGTACTTTAAGTTAGAACAACAATATCTCCTTGTTTCTTTAACAGTATCCCTGTTTTATGTCCGTACTTTAAGTTAGAACAACAATATCGCCTTGTTTCTTTCACAGTATCCCTGTTTTATGTTCGTACTTTAAGTAAGAACAACAATATCGCCTTGTTTCTTTCACAGTATCCCTGTTTTATGTTCGTACTTTAAGTTAGAACAACAATATCTCCTTTTTTTTCACAGTATCCCTGTTTTATGTTCGTACTTTAAGTTAGAATAACAATATCTCCTTGTTTCTTTCACAGTTTCCCTGTTTTATGTTCGTACTTTAAGTAAGAACAACAATATCGCCTTGTTTCTTTCACAGTATCCCTGTTTTATGTCCGTACTTTAAGTTAGAACAACAATATCTCCTTGTTTCTTTCACAGTATCCCTGTTTTATGTTCATACTATATCGCCTTGTTTCTTTCACAGTATCCCTGTTTTATGTCCGTACTTTAAGTGAGAACAACAATATCTCCTTGTTTTTTTCACAGTATCCCTGTTTTATGTCCGTACTTTAAGTTAGAACAACAATATCGCCTTGTTTCTTTCACATTATCCCTGTTTTATGTCCGTACTTTAAGTTAGAACATCAATATCGCTTGTTTCTTTCACAGTATCCCTGTTTTATGTCCGTAATTTAAGTTAGAACAACAATATCTCCTTGTTTCTTTTACAGTATCCCTGTTTTATGTCCGTACTTTAAGTTAGAACAACAATATCGCCTTGTTTCTTTCACAGTATCCCAGTTTTATGTCCGTACTTTAAGTTAGAACAACAATATCTCCTTGTTTCTTTAACAGTATCCCTGTTTTATGTCCGTACTTTAAGTTAGAACAACAATATCGCCTTGTTTCTTTCACAGTATCCCTGTTTTATGTTCGTACTTTAAGTAAGAACAACAATATCGCCTTGTTTCTTTCACAGTATCCCTGTTTTATGTTCGTACTTTAAGTTAGAACAACAATATCTCCTTTTTTTTCACAGTATCCCTGTTTTATGTTCGTACTATTATAAGTTAGAACAACAATATCGCCTTGTTTCTTTCACAGTACCCCTGTTTTATGTTCGTACTTTAAGTTAGAACAACAATATCGCCTTGTTTCTTTCACATTACCCCTGTTTTATGTCCGTACTTTAAGTTAGAACAACAATATCGCCTTGTTTCTTTCACAGTATCCCTGTTTTATGTTCGTACTTTAAGTTAGAACAACAATATCTCCTTGTTTCATTCACAGTATCCCTGTTTTATGTCCGTACTTTAAGTTAGAACAACAATATCGCCTTGTTTCTTTCACATTATCCCTGTTTTATGTTCGTACTTTAAGTTAGAAAAACAATATCGCCTTGTTTCTTTCACAGTATCCCTGTTTTATGTCCGTACTTTAAGTTAGAACAACAATATCTCCTTGTTTCATTCACTATATCCCTGTTTTATGTCCGTACTTTAAGTTAGAACAACAATATCGCCTTGTTTCTTTCACAGTATCCCTGTTTTATGTTCGTACTTTAAGTAAGAACAACAATATCGCCTTGTTTCTTTCACAGTATCCCTATTTTATGTTCGTGCTTTAAGTTAGAACAACAATATCGCCTTGTTTCTTTCACATTATCCCTGTTTTATGTTCGTACTTTAAGTAATAACAACAATCTTGCCTTGTTTCTTTCACAGTATCTCTGTTTTATGTCCGTACTTTAAGTTAGAACAACAATATCGCCTTGTTTCTTTCACAGTATCCCTGTTTTATGTTCGTACTTTAAGTTAGAACAACAATATCTCCTTGTTTCTTTCACAGTATCCCTGTTTTATGTTCGTACTTTAAGTTAGAACAACAATATCTCCTTGTTTCTTTCACAGTATCCCTGTTTTATGTCCGTACTTTAAGTTAGAACAACAATATCGCCTTGTTTCTTTCACATTATCCCTGTTTTATGTCCGTACTTTAAGTTAGAACATCAATATCGCTTGTTTCTTTCACAGTATCCCTGTTTTATGTCCGTAATTTAAGTTAGAACAACAATATCTCCTTGTTTCTTTTACAGTATCCCTGTTTTATGTCCGTACTTTAAGTTAGAACAACAATATCGCCTTGTTTCTTTCACAGTATCCCTGTTTTATGTCCGTACTTTAAGTTAGAACAACAATATCTCCTTGTTTCTTTAACAGTATCCCTGTTTTATGTCCGTACTTTAAGTTAGAACAACAATATCGCCTTGTTTCTTTCACAGTATCCCTGTTTTATGTTCGTACTTTAAGTAAGAACAACAATATCGCCTTGTTTCTTTCACAGTATCCCTGTTTTATGTTCGTACTTTAAGTTAGAACAACAATATCTCCTTTTTTTTCACAGTATCCCTGTTTTATGTTCGTACTTTAAGTTAGAATAACAATATCTCCTTGTTTCTTTCACAGTATCCCTGTTTTATGTTCGTACTTTAAGTAAGAACAACAATATCGCCTTGTTTCTTTCACAGTATCCCTGTTTTATGTCCGTACTTTAAGTTAGAACAACAATATCTCCTTGTTTCTTTCACAGTATCCCTGTTTTATGTTCATACTATATCGCCTTGTTTCTTTCACAGTATCCCTGTTTTATGTCCGTACTTTAAGTGAGAACAACAATATCTCCTTGTTTCTTTCACAGTATCCCTGTTTTATGTCCGTACTTTAAGTTAGAACAACAATATCGCCTTGTTTCTTTCACATTATCCCTGTTTTATGTCCGTACTTTAAGTTAGAACATCAATATCGCTTGTTTCTTTCACAGTATCCCTGTTTTATGTCCGTAATTTAAGTTAGAACAACAATATCTCCTTGTTTCTTTTACAGTATCCCTGTTTTATGTCCGTACTTTAAGTTAGAACAACAATATCGCCTTGTTTCTTTCACAGTATCCCAGTTTTATGTCCGTACTTTAAGTTAGAACAACAATATCTCCTTGTTTCTTTAACAGTATCCCTGTTTTATGTCCGTACTTTAAGTTAGAACAACAATATCGCCTTGTTTCTTTCACAGTATCCCTGTTTTATGTTCGTACTTTAAGTAAGAACAACAATATCGCCTTGTTTCTTTCACAGTATCCCTGTTTTATGTTCGTACTTTAAGTTAGAACAACAATATCTCCTTTTTTTTCACAGTATCCCTGTTTTATGTTCGTACTTTAAGTTAGAATAACAATATCTCCTTGTTTCTTTCACAGTATCCCTGTTTTATGTTCGTACTTTAAGTAAGAACAACAATATCGCCTTGTTTCTTTCACAGTATCCCTGTTTTATGTCCGTACTTTAAGTTAGAACAACAATATCTCCTTGTTTCTTTCACAGTATCCCTGTTTTATGTTCATACTATATCGCCTTGTTTCGTTCACAGTATCCCTGTTTTATGTCCGTACTTTATGTTAGAACAACAAGATCTCCTTGTTTATTTCACAGTATCCCTGTTTTATGTCCGTACTTTATGTTAGAACAACAATATCTCCTTGTTTCTTTCACAGTATCCCTGTTTTATGTCCGTACTTTATGTTAGAACAACAATATCGCCTTGTTTCTTTCACAGTATCCCTGTTTTGTGTCCGTACTTTAAGTTAGTACAACAATATCTCCTTGTTTCTTTCACAGTATCCCTGTTTTATGTCCGTACTTTAAGTTAGAACAACAATATCGCCTTGTTTCTTTCACATTATCCCTGTTTTATGTCCGTACTTTAAGTAAGAACAACAATATCGCCTTGTTTCTTTCACAGTATTCCTGTTTTATGTTCGTACTTTAAGTAAGAACAACAATATCGCCTTGTTTCTTTCACAGTATCCCTGTTTTTTGTCCGTACTTTAAGTTAGAACAACAATATCTCTTTGTTTCTTTCACAGTATCCCTGTTTTATGTTCGTATTTTAAGATAGAACAACAATATCGCCTTGTTTCTTTCACAGTATCCCTGTTTTATGTCCGTACTTTAAGTTAGAACAACAATATCGCCTTGTTTCTTTCACAGTATCCCTGTTTTATGTTCGTACTTTAAGTTATAACAACAATATATTTCCTTGTTTCTTTCACAGTATCCCTGTTTTATGTTCGTACTTTAAGTTAGAACAATAATATCGCCTTGTTTCTTTCACAGTATCCCTGTTTTATGTTCGTACTTTAAGTAAGAACAACAATATCGCCTTGTTTCTTTTACAGTATCCCAGTTTTATTTGCGTACTTTAAGTTAGAACAACAATATCTCCTTGTTTCTTTCACAGTATCCCTGTTTTATGTTCATACTTTAAGTTAGAACATCAATATCGCTTGTTTCTTTCACAGTATCCCTGTTTTATGTTCGTACTTTAAGTTAGAACAACAATATCGCCTTGTTTCTTTCACAGTATCCCTGTTTTATGTTCGTACTTTAAGTTAGAACAACAATATCGCCTTGTTTCTTTCACAGTATCCCTGTTTTATGTTCGTACTTTAAGTTAGAACAACAATATCGCCTTGTTTCTTTCACAGTATCCCTGTTTTATGTTCGTACTTTAAGTTAGAACAACAATATCGCCTTGTTTCTTTCACAGTATCCCTGTTTTATGTCCGTACTTTAAGCTAGAACAACAATATCTCCTTGTTTCTTTCACATTACCCCTGTTTTATGTTCGTACTTTATGTTTGAACAACAATACCGCCTTGTTTCTTTCACAGTATCACTGTTTTATGTTCGTACTTTAAGTTAGAACAACAATATCTCCTTGTTTCTTTCACAGAATCCCTGTTTTATGTCCGTACTTTAAGTTAGAACAACTATATCGCCTTGTTTCTTTCACAGTATCCCAGTTTTATTTGCGTACTTTAAGTTAGAACAATAATATCGAGTAGTTTTCCTTCACAGTATCCCAGCTTTATGTCCGTACTTTGAGTTTGAAATGCTGAAATTGTATCAAGTATGTTAAGCTATATGTATTGTCTTGCAGACAACTTTTTATAATTTAGTTATGGATGTGCTGTACACAAAAATGTTAACATAAATATTCAATTTCAGTAGTTTTTAAGAAAAAGTTTCCCTCTATTTTGACCCTGTGAATTGAACAAATACATGGTAAATTGGACATACCCCTTTCCTATTGGAAATTGTCTATACCTCTTTCCCGTATAGACATTGGCTATACTTCTTACCAGGATGAATAACGGAATATAAGTTTTAATCTGTAATTTTCTTCGTTCCTTTATTTTTGGGGGGAGGGTAGTAGTGTAAATATAAAAATGAGAAGATGTGGTATGATTACCAATGAGACAATTCTCCACAAAAGACCAAATGTCACAGAAAATAACAACTATAGGTAAGTATTTTTTTGTCCAAAAGTTCAACCACGGGATTCACTGTACGTACGGGTGTTGACATCTTGTTTCCATGTATTCCCGTTTTCAACTATAAAAAAAAAACCTTAGAGGTAGATCTTGATTGAGGTCCTACATCTCCTATACATATAAAATGAAGGTGTAAATTAATATATAATCAAATGTATATATAAAATAAAAAGGTAAAAGTCATTGCTTTGTTTTAACATTTGATATTTAACCTCCCTCGTGTACAATGGAGGGACCTGTTATTATAGTAGAAATACTAATTAACACTTTTATTAAACCGTTTCACTTTAATTGCTAACGCTCGTACTCAATTATTTGAGTACTTTGAGCATAAATAACAATATCACGTTTTTTTTTTTTTTTTTTTTTTTTTTTTTAAAGTTTTCCCCTATTTTGACCATGTGAATGACACAAATACATGGTAAATTGGCCATATCCCTTTAATTTCCTATTGGAAATTGACTATACCTCTTTCCCGTATAGAAATTGGCTTATACATATTGTCAGGATAGATAACGGAATATTAGTTGAATCTGTAATTTTTTCGTTCCTATTTTTTTTTTTTTTTTTTTGGAAAGGGGTTTGGGGGGGGGGGGGGTCAAGGGATCACATCCATAACTAAAATTTAAAAACAAATGGTGTCAGCAAGACAATACATATAGCTTAACGTTTGATAAAAGGAGAAGGTCCGGTAAGGGGCAATTTTGTCCTAAAATGTCAGGGTACATCTGATGAAAGATTTTTGACATTTTTTAAACAATTAAGTGTCTACTTCAGTCGAATGAATTAGTTTCTGTGAAAGATTTGAACTGATTTGGTCATTAAAGACGCTCAATTTTAAGCTTAAATGTGAAAAATCTATCAAATATGCCATAAAACGTAACTTTTCAGATGGTTTTTGTCAAAAATGTTAGTGGCCGCATTCGTGTCCAGTCTCAACCTTTATATATGTTATGTATTATCATCAAATACAACATACATTAAATATTGAGACTGAACACAAATGCGGCCACTTCCGTTTTAGACAACAACCGCCTAAAAATTAGCACAAATGCTAAAATTGTGAAGATTTCAGTAATTTTGCATGAATTAATGAGGTAGTACCTGATGCATGTGCATTGTATTGTCAAAACAGCCCATATTTGTGTAATAGAAGTATTCTACTTTCAATAAATAGCTAACAGTTTATATGTTTAGCAAATTTGTAAAACTGCTATATTTTGGGGCCAAAAAGGGGTCTTACCGGGCCTACTCCTTTCTGCTTTGTTTAATAATGTCCTCGTTATTCATTTTCTAGATTCTCAGTAACTTGTCTTACTTGTTCAGAATATAGCACTAGTCAAAAAAAAAAAATTGAAATAAAACGGTCATTTCGATCTGCAAAAAGGTGGGATCAACCGTACAGTAAATCTCTTTGTTTAATACTAGGTAACAAATGCACGGAAGACCTGTCTATCGGGCAGAGTATTGGCCAATAACTATACTTGGAAGAGCAGTATAATAAATTTCTATATGAGAAATCGGTTTGACCAATTTCTTTGTATTTTTTTTACATGCCTGTGACAATTAAGTTAAAATAAAAGAAAGCTGTAGAAACAAAGATTATCGACAGTTTGTTGTAGTGCATAATATAAGATCTAGAAAGTTAGGCAATGCACCACATTGCTCTTGCAGACAATTTTGATAAAATATTGAAAATTTTACATGCCTTTGTACGTGTTCGATTGCAGAACATCAATATCCCAAATTAATTATTTTCTGACTGACCTTATGAGTCATTAGCTCAGTAGTCAGTGCTTCTGCACTGACATGGTTTATTTTCTCGTTAATAAATTTAGAAATAGAGAGACAACTAAAGTTCCTATACCCACAGTCAAAGTTGACCTTTAAGTTCGATGTATTTAGCTATTCATTATTTAAAGAGGTTTTTTTTGTCATATACATGTAGCTCCTAAAGTTTCTAAGTTTTTATACATCCCAGGGTTTCGAATTGTTGGCTTGAGCTTTCCTGGTTCATGTCAACCCACCCACAAAAGCGCTTCGGACGCATGAAGTTTATTAACTTCTTATAGAAACTTGTTTTATTTAAAAAATATCCTTCACCTTCAACTTCTGGATACACAAACTTTGCCAAAATCTACACAAATTGAAGTTTTCTATCCTCTAGCTTTACACAGATATAACTCGGTCATTTTATTAGGATATCAATACAGACGTCAGCCAATGAACCCATGGGAGGTGTTGAAACTATTTAGCATCCTAAGGTTATTACACTTTTAGTCATACCTGTTGTTTTTTAGCAACTAGTCGAGGAACCAGCTGTTATCAGAATTTTTGACGAATTTTTTGTCATAATCTGTGTTTTATTCAAAATAGGTAATTATGAGAGTAACGTTAATCATAAACGGAAATACGGAAAGAATTAAGGTGATCCATTTTTTTTAACAGCGGTTCATTATGGAAATAATTGAAAAGTCCACTACCCTCTAAAAGCAGGTCTTTACGGAAATGGTAGAAAAGTCCACTATCACTTAACAGCCGGTCCGGTCCTAACGGGAAAAGTTGAAATGGTTTACTGTAGTAGCGGGCACATCTCGACTTTGCTTTCCAAATTACGTGCCGTCTTTAATTTCTTTGTTCATGTTAGGCGGCATATTATCGTGACAACTGGTTTTTGATTCTTCTGCATAGGCTTTTGATTGCCTCGTTGCCTTTTGATTCTTCTGCATAGGCTTTTGATTGCCTCGTTGCCTTTTGATTCTTCTCACTCATTTTTGTTTCTTTTTTTGTAATATGTAAGGAAGATATGAAGCAGACTTAACTGTATCTGTTGTATCCTTTATCTCAAGTTCGATGGAAATGATGCGTTCAACATTGTCCCCAAACTTTAAATCATTTAGTGAAAGAACATCATCTATATAGTCGAAAACGGTAAATTCTTTTCTTTCTTCCTAAGAAGCTTCTATATGAAGTCAGCCTCATATGAATAAAGGGACAAGTCGGCATGAAGAGGAGCACAGTTAGAAATGCCGATTATTTGTTGAAATTGTTGAACACATCCTCCAAACGTAACAAATATGTTGTCAATCAAGAAACTATCTTGATAATGTCAGTTTCTGAGAATATTTGTTTGAATCATAGAACGATTTATCCCTCCCTAAGACAAGATACTTGTTTCTACGTTTGCCATTCTTTTTTATGAAACAAAGCAGGAGCAGCTCTTTCAATTGTCTTTTAGTTTGGAAGGGGAAAACTTCTGTTAAGTGTAGAAAAGTCAAATGTTTTAATACTATTGCAAGTTGAAAAGTCTTAGATCGTATGTACTCTTTAAGATCTTTGGATTTTTTTAGTATCCATATCTGATTCACGCCACCTCTAGAATAGGTAGTTTCACAAAATGTTAAATAATTTAAACGAGAGAACCAACGGCCTGATTTATGACTAAACAATTAACGAAAAACACATATGACAGACAGCAACCAACGACACTCACCAAAACACAATCTCCTGAAATGGGACAGTAACATAAAGAATATTAATATGACGGGTTAAATATGTTTGTAAGCGTTCAACGTTTCCCTCTAACCTAACCTTGTTTATCAACGATAAAATTTATGTTTTATATAAAAACAATCTATTCGTGCGCCATCCGTCGTTCAAATCGTTCGTTTCACGCAAATTTTGCATCTGTACAACACCGTTTTAAGTACTTACTCAAAATCTGTTACACGTGTTTTAAAAAATTGTCCATTCAAGAACAGACCTTAGAAAGCTTGCGCTGACTTATTTAGTAAGTAAATGAAAATATCAATTTTATTATAATCGTACTTTATTTGGCCTTTTACACTTTTTTATTTGAGCGTCGCTGATCAGTCTTTTGTAGACCGAGGTGGCGTCTAGCGTACACAATTCTAATCCCGGTATGTATGATGAAATTATTCTTATGATATTAAAAAAACAGACACATGAATTTACTTCCAAAATACCATTGTTTGTCATTTTGTCTCTTTTCGATTTTTCCATGGCGTTATCAGTTTATTTTTGACTTCGAGTTTGAATGTTTTTTTAGTATCATTCGCTTCTCTTTAACTATTGTACCAGCGCCCGGCACAGTACGCCTTCGCTCTACCAACTAAACTAAAACAGTTTTACACTAACGGAATTTTGCATTCAACTAGAGCCTGATTATGGAACTGCATCTTAATATTGCAGAATATAAATATGGGGACTGGATGGGAGACCTCATTTCTGGATTCTTTAAATATTTAGGCATTTTTTCTTTATTTCAATTTTTTGGGCTCATTATTCTCTATTCTTAATATTTTAGAATTCCATTATTCTCTATGTTTTTTCTTGTGGGCCTATTTTTCTCTATTCTTAATTTTCTTTACCAATTTTTCTCTATTCTTTATATTTTAGAACCCCATTATTCTTTATTCTTTCCTATATAGAAATTGCCTATATTATGTCTGTTTGTTTTGTTCACACATTGTTGTCAATATAATGGAAATTTATGCGACTGTCATACAAGTGAGAGGTTGAGCTAGCTATGAAACCAGGTTAATCATCCACCATTTTTCTACATAAGGAAATGCCTGTACCAAGTCAGGAATATGACAGTTGTTTTCCATTCGTTTGATGTCTTAGAGCTTTTGATTTTGCAATTTGATAAGGGACTTTCCGTTTTGAATTTTCCTTAGAGTTCGGTATTTTTTTTTAGAAGAAATAGATCCAATTTTCCTGATAAGTTTCATTTAAACAAGGACAATTATTGAAAAAGAGTCTTTCAGTCTTGACCTAAATTCAAAGCATCACTGTTTACTTATGTTGTCAGATGTTTAAAAGAAACTAGACACTGTTAGACCCGACTCTTAATAGAGGTACGGCCAATTTCCCCTTATCTTTACTAAAATTTACTATATCACACCCAATTCGAGGATTCGCCAGATTATAGCAACACACACTGAAAAGCCTTTTCTGGCATGCTGTTAGTTTTCTCTTTTGAATTTTTCACTTCTCATCTTCTCGGGGCCTTTTATAGTTAACTATATGGTATGGGTTTGAACAGAATTGTGATTGGTATGTCAACGTATAATTGTTCAGTCTGAAAGACGCTCCCCTAGAAACTTTGCTATGAACAATGCCATAATTTCAGTTCCTGTTGCAATAAATATTTTATACTCTTTATTCCGAACAAATACTGTAATATTTGTTCCAGTGCAAATGGGAACTTCTGTTAGGTGGAACAAATATACCGAGGACTACTCAGTAATGTGGTACTTATCATGTATGTATAAGTTTAGTCAGAAAATAATTAATTTTGGATATGGATGTTCTGCATTTCAATCATTTACAAAGAAATGTAAAATTTTGAATACTGTATGAAAAGTGTCTTCAACAGCAATGTGTTGCATTGTATGACTTTCTAATTTTATACATACAATAAACTGTCAAGAGTTTTTATTTCTAAAGCTTTCTTTTATCTTAACCGAATTGCCACGGGGACTACAAGAGTACAAGGAAATTGGCCAATCCTCCTTCCCAAATAGAAATTGACTATACTGCTCTTTATCGTATATATATTGTCCATAACTCTTTGCGATAGACAGGACTTCATGTATATTTGTTACAAAATATTAAACAAAAGGATTCACTGTATTGGTGTTGACATCTTGTTTCTGATCGAAATAAACATTTGAATTTGCACACGACCATGTTTTTCTCTGACTGCTGATGACGTCTTTACACTAAATCCATTGGATGTTTGATGTGTACTGATTGATTAACTAGCTGTGCTAGTGGAATGCTCCTTTACTTCAGTTGGCAGATCGATGGTTTACTGTGCCAGGGGCAGGTAGAATTTGATATTTGCAAGTAAAATCATGCTCCAAATCAGGAGATTGTGTTTTAGTAGATGTCGGTAGTTGCTCTCTGACATATGTGTTTTTCGTTTTTTTTTATTGTTTAGTCGTACATCAGGCCGTTTGTTTTCACGTTTGAATTGTTTTACATTTGTCATGTCTGGGCCTTTCATAGCTGACTACACGGTATGTAAAGGACCCTCTTTTATTGGATAGTGAACTTTTCAATTCTTTTCATAAGGACCTGCTGTTATAAGATAGTGGACTTTTCGACTATTTCCATAAGAACATGTTGTTAAAGGATAGTGGACTTTTTCAACTCTTTCCATAAGGACCAACTCTTAAAGGAAAGTGAACTTTTCAGCCCTTTTAACAAGGATCCGCTGTAAAAAAATAATTACTATTTCCGTATGGACCTGCTGTTATAACATGATGGACTTTTAAATTATTTCCGCATGGACCACCTGTTAGATGATAGTAGACTTTTCAAACTTTTCTGTTTTAAAGGATAGTGGGCTTTTCTACCATTTCTGTAAGGACTTGCTGTTAAAGGATAGTGGACTTTTCTACAATTTCCGTCAGGACCTTCTGTTTTAAAGGATAGTGGACTTTTCTACCATTTCCGTAAGAGCCTGCTATCAAAGGATTGTTGACTTTTCTACCATTTCCGTAAGATCCTGTTGTCAAAGGATAGATGACTTTTAAACTAATTTTGGAAGGACATGCTGTCAGAGCAAAGTAGACTTTCAACTATTTCCGTAGGGAACTGCTGTTAACGAAATTTGGACTTTTAAAACTATTTTCCTAAGGACCTAATGTCAGAGGACAGTGGATTTTTCGATCATTTCTGTAAGGACATGCTGTTAGAGGATATTAGACTTTTCAAACATTTCGGTAAAGTCCTGCTGTATGAGGAAAGAAGACTATTCGACAATTTTCATAAGGACCTGTAATTAGAGGATAGTGGATTTTACTAATATTTCCATAAGGACCCGCTGTGAAAAAGATAGTGCTTACGTCAATCATTTACGTAAGGATCTGCAGTTAAAATGGCTGTGTATCTGTATAAAGGCAACATCCTCACATATTTTTTTCGCAAATAATTAACGTCACTTTCAGATAAATCTTACACGATTTTTAATAAAACAGAGAGTATGTAAAAAAAAAACTGTCATTAATTCTGATAACAGCTTGATATTCGACTTAAAACAAAAAAATAATATGACTAAACGTTTAATAAAATGCATGGTGCTAAATAATTCTAACACTTCAAATGGGTTCATTGGCTCACGTCTGCGTTCATTTCTTGATAATTGACCAAGTTATAATTGTTTATAGAGATTCAAGTTTTGTAGATTTTGACAAATTTTGAGTATCCAGAAGTTGAAGGTGAAGGACATTCTTACCTAAATCAGAAGTTATATCAAAAGTTAATGAAAATGACACTTTATGAAATTCATGAGTCCGAAGCGTTTTCCTGGTTTTACCTTCACCTAGAACGCTCAAACCCACTCATTCGAAAGTCAGGGATGTATAAATACGTAGAAACGTTCAAACCCTAACATTCGGAAGTCAGGGATGTATAAATACGCAGAAACGCTCAAACCCAAACATTCGGAAGTCAGGGATGTATAAATACGTAGAAACGTGCAAACCCAAACATTCGGAAGTCAGGGATGTATAAATACGTAGAAACGTTTGGCGTTATATGACCATAAAGGACCTAAAATGAATAGCTAAATTCATCTTATTAAAGGTTACCTTTGACTGCTATTGTTGGAACATTAGTTTTCTATTGTAGATCAGTCAGAAAATAAATAATATTGATATGGATGTTCTGCAATGCAAACATTTTACAAAGGCATGTACAATTTTCAATATTGTATCAAAAGAGGGACGAAAGATACCAGAGGGACATTCTAAATCGTATCCTCAACAGCAAGATGTTGTATTGCAGAACATTTTCATTTTATGTATGCAATAAACTGGAGTAATATTTGATTCTACAGCTTTATTCAATTCAACCTAATGGTCACAGGGATGACAAAAATACGATGAAATCGACCAAATTATTATCGTTTGTTAACCCCTCCCCCTTCCCACCAATGCTATTCCAAAAGAGCCATACTATAAAACATAGGACGAACTTACTGTAGGAGTCATTTAATTGGTTCATTAGAATGACTCTGTATGTGGACGCTATACCTTATTCAAAGCTAATCGAAGTTTTCAGAAGAAAATATATAGCAAAACTTTAATAACCTTTAGTTATCTAAAATAAATCTGCAAAGACAAATCTTACAGTATCTAATTATTTGATAACAGTCAAAGAGTTTCAACACAACAAACGAAAACAGACGATGACTCAAGATATCCAGGAATCTTTTTATTGAAAATGTATTACATTCAATTTGATGTGATACGTATCGAAGTTTGTGGGCCAATAGTGTACATTTTTTATAATTCCACATATTCTATTTCAACATGAATGAAAGAATATATATTAACTTTTTATTGTGCAAGCAAAACCAGAACCCAAATCATATATGAAATAGAAAACATATGCTACTCAACTTCGTACCTTTTTTGGCCGTTTTAATGTTTTTGATTCTAGCGTCACTGATGACTCTTATGAAAACAAAACGCGCATCTGGCGTACACAATTTTAATTTGGTATCTATCATGAGTTTATTTTGTACTATAATATTTGTTTTTTTTTATTTATCCGAGGTTAACATCCTGTTATTGTTTGCTTCTTTCGTCACTCTCACAACAAGCGTTTCAAATTTTATAAAGTAATAAAGTATGAGCAAAAAAAGTCGTGGTCTTCTGATCGTCATCATTTCTAATACTGATGGTCCAATATTAATTAACTTATATTAAAGTAATGCAGGATGTGTTGATTAATCCATTTAACAACTTTGTGCTAAATCGTTTTTAACACCTGTCAAAAGCTGATGTGCGTACGTCTGTTTTTGTTGTTATTTTGTTAATATTCAGACGTGTTTGAGATTGGAAGTCTTTTTGTAGAAAAAAAACCAACATTTTCTTCAAGCTGCTCCATCTGTAAATAATTATGGTCTTATACCAAAATAGAAATATTTCCGATCAGATAAATTGCCATCTATGTTTAGATGAGAGATCATTTTCCTACCACTGGATCAGTACCGCTGTTGATAAATTGTTATCCCAGGTTACCATCTGTCCAGTATTTAGTGCGTCGATAATGTCCTGATATTGATCAAACATTGTCTGAAATTTCCAATAAAAAAATAAACAGTAGTAATAAAACCAAAGTTGCGACTCTCCGATACAAAGTTGTTTTGTTTTGTTACACTTTGCCTCAAGAGATATTCTTGTTACCATGGTTTAATTTCGCATTCAAAGGGATATACATTAAAAATGCAATTTAAAATTATTTCTATTTTTGTTTGTCAATTCCTAACAATTTTGGCATAAGATGTCGGATGCTTTTTTTAAAATTTTTATAATCATTGAAATGTAAATATTTATATTGTAAGCTGTAGGTTGCTTTGCATTTTCATTTGGTATTTTAAAAGGGAGAATTCAAGATAACAAGTGGACATGTAAACTATCGGTTCTCTCGATCCTGTTCTGTAATAATTTGCTGATGAATCATCTTAAAAGGTTTTGACTCCCTTTAGGCAAAGTTGACCTTAGATAGATTTGGCTATTATTATTAGGTCCTTTTTGGTCATATAGCTCTTCAACTGTATCGGTTCGTATACATCTTTGGATTTCAAATGTTCCCCATGAAGGTTAATACAAAAAGCCCTATGGACGCATGAATTTTATAAAGTGTTTATTTCATTGTCTAAACAAATATTGCTGAAAAAGTAGGACTTTCGTTTTCAAAATGGTTGAAATGTAGCTATTTGTATGGTAAGCTGTGTGTTCTTTGCATTTTCATCTAATATTAAAAAAAAAGGAATAGTCCAGCTATCGAGTGCAATTTTATCTATTTTTAAAGATCGGCTCTCTTGATCCTGTTCTGTACTAATCTGATGATGAATTATGTTGAATTATCATCGATATGGTCATTTGAATAAATTAACAGTGTTCAAAACTTTGAATTGTTCAAAATACTAGGGATTTTCTTCCTCAGGAAAAGATTACCTAGTATGATTTGAACGTCACTGATTAGACTTTTGTAGACGAAATGCGCGGCTGGCATACACAATTATAAGCCTGGTATTTTTGAAGAGTTTTTTCATAAACTTGATAAAATATTAGAAATTGAATTATCATACAGAAATAATTAGTTGGATAAAGATATGTGTTATGTACAATTCAACCAATGCATTGCTGCTAGCCTTTATTTTAGAGGGGCGAAAGATAACAGAGGGACATTCAAACTCATAAATCGAAAATAAACTGACAATGCCATGGCTAAAAAAGAAAAAGACAAACAGACAAACAATAGTACACAAAACACAACATGGAAAACTAACGACTAAGCAACACGAACCCCACAAAAAACTAGAGTGATCTCAGGTGCTCTTCATTGTGGTTGCTTTCTCTAAATTCAGAAATTAATTAATTAGTCAATGAGATCTACAATGCATTTTTGACTTTTTAGATTTTTATTTGCCGTCACTGAGGATTTTACTGCCTTTTTGAAGATTATTATGCGTGACTGTAGGTGGACTGTTAGTCTGCAATGGTATCACCAGCCCAGTAGCTCAGTATTTCGGTACCTGAATGCTAAAACGGATATTGTTTTAATTAAATTTGCTGTTTTAAAACTTAATAAAATCGTTTGAAGTTAAAGGAATGTTATTCCCTCATGCACAGGTCTTTGGTGTTTCTATTAAGATTTGGTTTTCAAATATTTTAGCCTCAAGCCTCACTGCCAGGAAGAGAATTTTTCAGTCGAAATACGCATGCGATGCAGTAAAATTAGAAACGTTTAATTTAGTTACTACGACTGGTCCAATGCCCTGCTGATGGACTGTAAGTCTTTGGGGGTATCACTTGCCGAGTAGATCAGTACTTCGGTAAAGGTATGAATATACGGATGTTGTTTTTATACAAAAATGCTGTTTTTAAAACTTAAAAAAACTTATTTTGAATTAAGGAATGCATTTCCATTATATACATAGCTATGAATCACTGTCTAGAATTGGGTATTTCTTGGGTCTTTTCGATTTTATCAGCTATTCAATGTGTTTATTATGTGTTGTTTGTCAAAAATTTTGGCATCGAGCATCAATGATGAGACATTAATTTTTGACATGCGCATCCGGTACTGTAATATTGGCGACGTTTAATTTTGATTAATACTCTTTGGTTACATGTCTTTGATGGTGGACTGTAAGTCTCTGTTTGCTCAGCCGCCGAATTGCTCAGTACTTCGGTCCTGGAATTATATACTTATTTGGTTTATAGAAATTTACCGTTTTAACACTTAGAAAATTGATTTTACATTAAGGAATGTTTTTCCCTGATATACAGATCTGATTCCATGTCCGTAATGGGTGAATGTTTTCCCTCATATACAGCTCTGATTCCATATCCGTAATGGGTGAATGTTTTCCCTCATATACAGATCTGATTCCATGTCCGTAATGGGTGAATGTTTTCCCTCATATACAGCTCCGATTCCATGTCCGTAATGGGTGAATGTTTTCCCTCATATACAGCTCTGATTCCATGTCCGTAATGGGTGAATGTTTTCCCTCATATACAGCTCTGATTCCATGTCCGTAATGGGTGAATGTTTTCCCTCATATACAGCTCTGATTCCATATCCGTAATGGGTGAATGTTTTCCCTCATATACAGATCTGATTCCATGTCCGTAATGGGTGAATGTTTCCCCTCATATACAGCTCTGATTCCATATCCGTAATGGGTGAATGTGTTTTCCTCATATACAGCTCTGATTCCATGTCCGTAATGGTTGAATCTTTTCCCTCATATACAGCTCTGATTCCATGTCCGTAATGGGTGAATGTTTTCCCTCATATACAGCTCTGATTCCATGTCCGTAATGGGTCAATGTTTTGGTCCTTTTCGATGTTATCAGCACTACGGCGTTTCTATTAGGTGTTGGTTTTCAAGTATTTTTACCTCAAGGATCATTTTTACCTCGAACATCACTGGAGAAACATTAACCGTCGAAATGCGCATCGATGCTGTCATATTTGGCAACGTTTAATTTTGATTATTACCGTTGGTTATATGCCTTTGCTGATGGACTGTTAGTCCCCGAGGTTATCACCAGCTCAGTAGCTCAGTACTTTTGCATTGGCATGAAAAAAAAACCGGAGTGGCTTTTTGTCGGGCTAGCCGGACAAATAGTGCTAGGGCTATTTTTCCGGCTATGGCAATGCGCATGTAATCCGATCACTGATGTTGGGATCATGGCTGAAAACGGCGGTGTCAATGTTTGTGATACATTTTCCAGTTATCAGAACTTGACACGCGAATTCGACAGTATGAACTTATTTTATAAATTAAAGGGAATCTTTAAGAACAATTGAAATCGCAAGAAAAAGGGGAATTAAAAGGTAAATTAGCAAATAACTCAAGTTGTTAAACAAATTCGACTCGATATAGCTGTATAATTGGTGGTAAGAATATCAAATCAGATACATACAATACTTGTCTCTGATCAAATCAAAACTAATTGAGAAAGGCTTTACACAGACATGTCTAACTTAATAAAAGAGTATTTGTTTTTATTACGAAATTGCTTTTTTTGAAAACTTAAAATTGGCTTTACTGCAGAAAGTAGCATAATACTTTGTAAATTTTATGTTAAGGAGGTCTTTGATTCAGTTTGACAGCTTGAGACATAACACTCTTTCACTTCTTTCAACTGGTTCAAATTTCTCATTACTTCAAAATTCATGACAACAAATATCAAAAATCAAAGGACGTGATCGAGCTGTTTTCCCTGACCTTACGTAATAGAAAGTTTAAAAACATGAGCGATTTTAATGAAACTTAGCATGACATAAGCTTATGGAATTATGATTCAGTTGACCAAGTTTCATGGTCATATATAGGATATATATTGAAGACAATATGGCCATTTTTATTTTTGAACTTTGGGTGTTCATTTTTTATGAATAAAGGGAACAATTTCAAGATCAACATCGAGATAAAAACGACTTATACCCAAAACATAAAACCCGAGTTGATTATGTGCTTTATAGAAAAGTCCTTCCCAGCAAGGCTATCAACCAATACAAAGACACATTGAATCTCTGACAAACTGAGGTATAGAGTGAAAAATGAGATTTAACCCAAAGATAATGCTACTTGACGAGTGTCAACAACTGTCCTATTTCGATACATTATATAACGTGTTGAATAGGGGTGCAAATTTTGCATGGCAACAGGCCACCTATGTGCCGCACAGAGAGCTGTTGCATCCGCCCTTTAAGGAGCTTCGGATGTAATCGTTTTGATCGGACGTGGCTATATATGTATACATCCCGTACAGCCGAACGGCTTTGCCAGAGTTTTCAGTCGGACTGGATAGCTTGAATACAAGGACTAAAACTATTACAATAGTATTCATCAGCAAGAATTAAATATGGAGTAACAACATAAACAGTTGAAAAAAAGCCCAAATAACAGCACAGAAAACTTTCATTTTGGGGAAAGGGAGGCGGCTACAGGTCCTTTTACCTTTTTCCGCATCACAATTGAATGGCAATATAGATTAAGACATTTTCAGTGGATTCAATATGAAAGAGGCGATATTTGAGAGATATGTTAGTCATATGACATTACAAGGAGCCAATTAGAAGAAGAGATTTCTTTATCTGTAAATCTGGATCCAATATTTCATAATCACAAACATTTTCCCTTCATTTTGGCCATTTTAATGTTTATCAAATAATCCATCCGTACATAAATATTTTTTTCATTCTTGTCTATTTTTTTTCCCGAAATGATTTTTTTTATGACGTAGCAGTTAACTTTATCTGATCCGTAGAGGTTGTTTGACGTCTTTCTATATAAAATTGAAAATAACAGAAATATAACAAATGCTTTGATTGACAATATCTCTCTGTTGATACTGCTGTTTAAAGAAATGTTATTGCGTCAATTGTTTTGTGCAACTTCGAAAGAAATTGTTATTGTAATTATGAAACATTTAATAATATAGGCCAACTATGACGATTGAAACAGAAGATGTAATGGCAACACCGGGTTGTACAAACGTCATTTAAGGATGAATTGTGTTCAAATTCTTAATAGGTGTTAATTCAATCTGCTGTATTTTTGCAGGGTCTAATATCATGCGTCAATGCTTACATGACAAAGGCGTTAGAATAATTTCAACGATGCGAAAGTACAGTCACACAGAATTATAGTTTACACATAGACTATTGTTGTGAACAAATTTATCGACTATATGTGTTGTTCAAAGGTCACTTTATTGTTTATATTTATATGTATAATAAAAACATAACATTAATGATTTATGAAAATGAGGGCAAGGTCAGATGAACCGTACCAAACGGACATGTTTCCCTTAAAATCACTCTATACACAAAAAATAGTTGACCTTTTACTTATATCTGAGAAACTAGCTTAATCAACAAAAACAAAACGCTGCGCACCGGATGTAGTAAATTTTGTACCGTGTATGATCGTTTATGTGATTGTTCCTAGTGAACCATGGAATGAGGTCATGGTTAGAGAAATCCTATTATGCAGTCATGTACACATTAACATCATTCTATACACCAAAGCTGACTTCTTAATTAAAGAATGATCGTATCATAAAAACTAATACTTTAAATATCCGATAAACTGATCAAAATCACAATGTCTTACTATTGACCAGTTAACCATGAAATTGAGGTTAAGGTCTGATTTACCCCACAAGACAGAAATGTACACCATACAATCATTCTATACTCCAAATGTTGTTGTCTTATTATTTAAAGCATCTTAACAACTGACCCAAGTTTAAAAACTCAATTTTGACCACTGAATCATGACAATGAGGTCAATGTCGATAAAAGACTGCAATACATACACTCCCATGTCAAAATCACTCAATAACCAAATATAAAACTTATTACACAAAGTGTGCGAGAAACTGACATAATCTCGAAAACACAACTTAAAAACTAGCAATCGATAAAATAGAGATCGTAGTCAGGTGTATCTAATTAGACAGACATGCACACCTTATAATAATATTTGTACACCAAATATAGTTGTCCCATTACATTTAGTATATGAGAACCTGGCCTAAACACAGAAACTTAAAGTTGATCACAAAACCACGATATGACCTCAAGGTCATGTAAACATTGTTTAACATGTTTACCTTGCAATGATTCTATAAAGCAAATAAAATTGGCCTTATAGTTAAAAAAATCATGTAATGAAAAAAATGTGTAAATAACACTGAATATATGCCAGACAGAAAATTCAGATTGTAGGGCACTTGTATATATACAAAATATGGATTATCCAGTTTTCTATTTTTACCTATTCTTACCTTCTGAAATGTAACACTTATATTCAAAAATTTAACGACTCTGTCAAATTTTGCATCAAAAGATATCCTGAATCAACAGGAGAAAAATGAAAATAGCTTCACTTTATGGTTGATTGGTGTTTAACGCCTTTTCACCACTTTTGTCCTATTTCATAGCGGTCATCTTTTATTGGTAAAGGAGGACGGAATTCCCGGAGAGAACCATGGACCTTCGGTAGGAAAACTGCCAAACCTAGTCAATTAAGATTGGAGTGGAACGCACCTGCCACGTGCCGTATTCGAACTCACTACCTCAGTGTTGACTGGCTAATCATATGACTACTCAGACCACTCGGCCACCGAATAATCTTTTTATAACTAGTCAAAAGTTGACAAATATCTCAAAATTAAGGTCACTTTTATGAATTAATAAGCAGTAAGTTCGGTATGGGGTATATTTGGCCCGGAATATGAAGTCCAAAGTTTGAAGATAAAAAATGTTTAAAATTGATGAAAAGACACGGAAGCAAATGAAATAGAAGTATTTTTGTGCATCTTTTCTCACAAAGCGTTGACATGTAAAACTCAAATAGGCCATAAGTAGAGATTTTGATAAAATTTGACAAAATCTTCTAGACTTCTACATAGGAAACATAGAGAGCAGAATTCGACAACCTAAACATTCAAATCAGATATGTAACATGTTATAACAAACATTACTTAAAAAGATCTTTCTTTTCAACGAATGCGCTCTATCTTTTCAGTCCAAAAACCCGATACCCCTTCTAACACATAATGTTGGTTTTAAGAAAATGGTGATAGAAACGAATTTTCTATGATTTTTCAAAATCCCTTGTTTATTGTTTACATTGACGTCATTTTGTTTAGTCAAGTTCCACACCGAACGACGTCTGAAAATACGAGTAAATGTATAGACTTCATCTTTGTAATTGACTGTGTCGTTTTATACACGATTTAATTCATTTATTTTTTTTCAAATTTTACATTTAAGACTAAATCGTTATTCAATATTGCAGTTTGCCATAACTAAGTGTTGCCGCAAATTATCATAAGACAGCAAAACAGTTCCGTTCTTTTTTCTTGCAGAGCAGCATAGTCTAGAGGTCGCAAAATACGCCTAAGTGTTCATTATACCAAGGATTTGTATAGTAAGACTAAACAAATATTTGAATATACCAACAAATATGTGGATGTGGGAAAGTTTGAACTGTTTCTAATTAAAAATGTTATTGCACCACGGCATAATTTGGCATTAATTAACAGGTGTATTCAGCGTGATTCGTTTTTGACATCTTAAATATATACGACAAAAAATAGCTTATCAATGATACATGATAGATTATACCTGTAAATTGGAATATCGCATATCGGTGTTTATTATAACACCTTTAATACAAGTTCTTTTTATCTAGATAAAACACTGCACCTGTTCACGTTCCTTTATACATTTCTACAACAGTCGTATTCCAAAATTGAAAAAGTTATTTTTTCAATTTTTGCCTTACCTTTCATTTTAAAAACTCCTTTAATATCGGATATCTTCTCATTGTTGCATACCTCCATGAATAATCAAGATGAGGAACAAGAATAAAAACTTTTTCATAAGTAACTATAAAAGGTATTATTGTTGTATATTTATTTATTTTGTTAATTTAAGGAATTGCATATTTAAATATACAATTCCTTGTTTCATCTCATGATTAAATGACCAAGTTCGATAACTGATTCCAGATAAGTAATGAGCTCGTTAGACCGACGGGGTGTTATTAATGCACCGCCCGAGACAGAGATGCATCATAAAGTTTTCTTTGAAGTCGGCCGCGTTTCCATTCCTTTTAAATATACAATTCCTTGGAATATATGAGCATTTGGTTATCAGGAAGTTGAAGATCGATGAATCTGAAACCGCATTACAGAGTATGGCATGTTCACTGGAAGACTTACAACACATTTTAGGAAGCTTCGATTTGTAGTTCCCGAGAAAAATACATCAGATTTTCAGGGGAAGACAATCTGACTGACAGACAGAGGTAAAAAAAGTATATCCCTTCCTTTACAGCAGGCGTATGATTATATTTTAACCACAATAAAACAATAAAACTATCGATAAATTTTCCACAACAGACACATAAAGAAAAATTAGTATCCATCAATTCGATCTTGAGATGCTTGTAATCTAATATAAGTTACATGTTTGTGCTTTCTACAAATGAAATTAAGAGGGCATCAAATCATATAAATTTATCAGTGATTTTATTAATTAAGAAATTAAGAAATAAATAATAAAAGAACAGAGTTTCAATGTCACCCGCGTTGCACATATTTTATCTATTCAGGGGCAATAACTAAAAAAAAAACTTTTTTATGTTGTTCTTTAAAACAATTTATAAATAAAAAGTGTGCGCAGGGGACAAAAATGTTTTTTTATTGTATACTTAATATTTCAAAGAGGCCTTCAAGGGCATTACTTATAGTATACTATAAGTTTTATAAAAAAATTGTACCCGTGAAAGCGCTAACGAGGCCATTTTCCATAAATTTAATATTTCAAAGGGGTATAACTCTTTTAAAGAAGAATGTGTCCATAGTACACGGATGCCCCACTCGCACTTTCATTTTCTATGTTCAGTGGACCGTGAAATTAGGGTCAAAACACTAATTCTAAATTATAAAGATCATATCAAAGGGAACATGTGTACTAAGTTTCAAGTTGATTTGACTTTAACTTCATCAACAAAATGCTTCAATGAGCGCAGCCTGATACGACCGCAGAGGTTGAACCCTGAACAGTTTGGGCAAGTCTGGACACAATATTCAAGCTTGATATTGTCTGAATTTGGATTGTGATCAAATTTTTGACACTATATAGATTTCTAACACAAAACTGATGTGGTCAAAGATCTTAAAAATTTTGATATGGGACATTTAATTTACCTAGAATGGTCTGATATCCAAAATCGAAGATTTCTTGCTATTGCGCAATACTGTGCAATTGAAGATTTCTTGCTATTGCGCAATACTTTGCAATTGAAGATTTCTTACTATTGCGCAATACTGTGCAATTGCTCAATACTTTGCAATTAAAGATTTCTTGCTTTTGCGCAATACTGTGCTATTGTGCAATATTGTTCAATTGAAGATTTCTTGCTATTGCGCAAAAGTATGCTTTTGCGCAATACTGTGCAATTCAAGATTTACCGCTATTGCATAATACTGTGCAATTAAAGATTTCTTGCTATTGTGCAATACTGTGCAATTGAAGATATCTTGCTATTGCGCAATACTGTGCTATTGTGAAATACTGTGCAATTGAACATTTTTTGCTAATACGCAATACTGTGCAATAGAACATTTCTTGCTATTGGCCAATACTGTGCTATTGCGCAAAAACTGTGCAATTGAAGATTTACTGCTATTGCATAATACTGTGCAATTAAAGATTTCTTGCTATTGCGCAATACTGTGCAATTGAAGATTTCTTGCTATTGCCAAATACTGTGATATTGCGCAATACTGTGCAATTGAAGATTTCTTGCTAATACGCAATACTGTGCAATGGAACATTTCTTGCTATTGCGCAATACTGTGCAATTTAAGATTTACTGCTATTGCATAATACTGTGCTATTAAAGATTTCTTGCTATTCCGCAATACTGTGCAATTGAAGATTTCTTGCTTTTGCGCAATACTGTGCTATTACACAATACTGTGCAATTGAAGATTTACTGCTATTGCATAATACTGTGCAATGAAAGATTTCTTGCTATTGCACAATACTGTGCAATTGAAGATTTCTTGCTATTCACTACTGTGTTGTTGCGGAATGCTGTGCTATTGCGCAATACTGTGCAATTGAACATGTTTTGCTAATGCGCAATACTGTGCAATTGAACATTTCTTGCTATTGCCCAATACTGTGCTATTGCGCAATACTGTGCAATTGAAGATTTCTAGCTATTGCGCAATACTGTGCAATTGAAGATTTCTTGCTATTGCCCAATACTGTGCAATTATTTGAAATTTCAAGAAACAAAATATGAACCCCCAAAAAAGTTGTAAAAAAAAAAAAACTCAAACTTTTTGAACACCCCCCCCCCCCCCCCCCCCCCCCGCCATCCTTTTTGGAGTAATTACCCCAAAACTCAATCCCAGCATTCCTTTTGTGATATGGAACCTTGTGGTACAATTGCAGAGAGATCTATACACTTACACAGAAGTTATTGTCCGGAAACTACAAAAATGCTTGTTTCTGCCCCTAATTCCTAAACTGTTAGTACCATAATCCCCAATATCAATCCCATCTTTCCTTTTGTGGTATTGGACCTTCTGGTAAAATGTGTTAAAGATCCATTCTTTTAAACTAAAGTTATTGTCCGGAAACCAAATGTGTCTTAGGACGACACCGACGACGACAACATCATAGCATTATACGACACACAAAAAATTTTTGCGGTCATATAAAAACTACCTTGACCAAAAGCCTTAACCTGCCCACTCGCACTATCATTTTCTGTGTTCAGTGGATCGTGAAATTGGGGTTAAAACTCTTATTTGGCATTAAAATTAGAAAGATCATAAACTATCCACGCGAGTCCTGGAAGATGGCGAAAACTCAATGTCTGTTGGTTTAACATCCAACTTGCCACAATGAACAGTTTGTGTATCTCTGATTTATATATAATGCCACATAAACGACTTATACCCAAAACATAAAACCCAGTTGATTTTTTGCTTTACAGAAAAAAATCATTCTCAGCAAGACTATCAACCAATACGAAGACACCTTGAATCTCTGGCGAACTGAGGTATAGAATGAAAAATGAGATTCAACCCAAAGATAATGCTACTTGACGAGTGTCAACAACTGTCCTATTTCGATACATTAGATAACGTGTTACCACACCACGTAACAAGTATAAGAAACCCTATAGCTAGATGTAGTCATATTGAAGGATCTGAAATAGGGCACTCACATAGCAAAATTCGGGAAGAAGTTCAATCTAATTTAAGGCTTCCAACGACGAAATCACCGACATATATAACTAATATCGAAGCTGAAACTATGGTGGTTAGTTAAAGGAGAAAGAGACCGGATATTATGGTCGTAATTTCAAATATACTGCTCAAGAAATTAATAGTAAATGCAGTAGGTAAGGTGACTGGAAAATTTTGAATGAAAAATGGACATGTTGAATAGGGGGCAAATTTTGCATGGCAACAGGCCACCTATGTGCCGCACAGAGAGCTGTTGCATCCGCCCTTCAAAGAGTTTTGGATGTAATCGTTCTGATCGGACGTGGCTATATATGTATACATCCCGTACAGCCGAACGGCTTTGCCAGTTTTCAGTCTGACTGGATATCTGGAATATAAGGACTAAAACTGTTACAATAGTATTCATCAGCAATAATTAAATATGGAGTAATAACATAAACAGTTGAAAAAAGCCCAAATAACAGCACAGCAAACTTTCATTTCGGGGAAAGGGAGGCGGCTACACGTCCTTGTACCCTTTTTCGCATAACAATTGAATGGCAATATAGATTAAGTAAAGGCAACAGTAGTATACCGCTGTTCGAAACTCATAAATTGATAGAGATAAAAACAAATCCGGGTTACAAACTAAAACTGAGGGAAAGACATTTTCAGTGGATTCAATATGAAAGAGGCGATATTTGAGAGATATGTTAGTCATATGACAATACAAGGAGCTAATTAGAAGAAGAGATATCTTTATCTGTAAATCTGGATCCAATATTTCATAATCACAAAAATGTTTCCTTCATTTTGGCCATTTTAATGTTTATCAAATAATCCAACCGTACATAAATAACTTTTTCATTCTTGTCTATTTTTTCCCGAAATGATTTTTTTTTATGACGTAGCAATTAACTTTATCTGATCCGTAGAAGTTGTTTGACGTCTTTTTATATAAAATTGAAAATAATAGAAATATTACAAATGCTTTGATTGATAATATCTTTCTGTTGATACTGCTGTTTAAAGAAATGTTATTGCACCAATTGTGTTGTGCAACTTCGAAAGACATTGTTATAATTGTAATTATGAAACATTTAATAATATAGGCAAACTATGACGATTGAAACAGAAGATGTAATGGCAACACCGGGTTGTACAATCGTCAATTAAGGATGAATTGTGTTCAAATTTTTAATAGGTGTTAATTCAATCTGCTGTATTTTTGCAGGGTCTAATATCATGCGTCAATGCTTACATGACAAAGGCGTTAGAATAATTTCAACGGTGCGAAAGTACAGTCATACAGAATTGTAGTTTTAACATAGACTATTGTTGTGAACAAATTTATCGACTATATGTGTTGTTCAAAAGTCACTTTATTGTTTATATTTATATGTATAATAAAAACATAACATTAATGATTTATGAAAATGAGGTCAAGGTCAGATGAACCGTACCAAACGGACATGTTTCCCTTAAAATCACTCTATACACAAAAAAATAGTTGACCTTTTACTTATATCTGAGAAACTAGCTTAATCAACAAAAACAAAACGCTGCGCACCGGATGTAGTAAATTTTGTACCGTTTATAATCGTTTATGTGATTGTTCCTAGTGAACCATGGAATGAGTTCATGGTTAGAGAAATCCTATTATGCAGTTATTTACACATTTACATCATTCTATACACCAAAGCTGACTTCTTAATTAAAGAATGAACGTATCATAAAAACTAATACTTTAAATATCCGATAAACTGATCAAAATCACAATGTCTTACTATTGACCAGTTAACCATGAAATTGAGGTTAAGGTCTGATTTACCCTACAAGACAGAAATGTACACCATACAATCATTCTATACTCCAAATGTTGTTGTCTTATTATTTAAAGCATCTTAACAACTGACCCAAGTTTAAAAACTCAATTTTGACCACTGAATCATGACAATGAGGTCAATGTCGATAAAAGACTGCAATACATACACTCCAATCTCACAATCCCTCAATGACCAAATATAAAACTTATTACACAGTGCGAGAAACTGACATAATCTCGAAAACACAACTTAAAAACTAGCAATCGATAAAATAGAGATCGTAGTCAGGTGAATCTTATTAGACAGACATGCACACCTTACAATAATTTTTATACACCAAATATAGTTGTCCCATTACATATACTATATGAGAATCTGACATAATCACAGAAACTCAAAGTTGATCACAAAACCACGATATGACCTCAAGGTCACGTAAACATTGTCTAACATGTTTACCTTGCAATGATTTTATAACGCAAATAAAATTGGCCTTTAGTTAAAAAAATCATGTAATGAAAACACTGTGTAAATAACACTGAATATATGCCAGATAGAAAATTCAGATTGTAAGGGCACTTGTATATATACAAAATATGGATTATCCAGTTTTCTATTTTTACCTATTTTTACCTTCTGAAATGTCACACTTATATTCAAAAATTTAACGACTCTGTCAAATTTTGCATCAAAAGATATCCTGAATCAACAGGAGAAAAAAGAAAATAGCTTCACTTTATGGTTGATTGGTGTTTAACGCCACTTTCACCACTATTGTCCTATTTCATGGTGGTCATCTTTTATTGGTAAAGGAGGACGGAATTCCCGGAGAGAACCATGGACCTTCGGTAGGAAAACTGCCAAACCTAGTCAATTAAGATTGGAGTGGAACGCACCTGCCACGTGCCGGATTCGAACTCACTACCTCAGTGTTGACTGGCTAATGATACAGTAGTATAAAATTGAGAATGGAAATGGGGAATGTGTCAAAGAGACAACAACCCGTCCATAGAACAGACAACAGCAGAAGGTCACCAACAGGTCTTCAATGTAGTGAGAAATTCCCGCACCCGGAGGCGTCCTTCAGCTGGCCCCTAAACAAATATATATACTAGTTCAGTGATAATGAACGCCATACTAAACTCCAAATTGTACACAAGAAACTAAAATTAAAAATAATACAAGACTAACAAAGGCTAGAGGCTCCTGACTTGGGACAGGCGCAAAAATGCGGCGGGGTTAAACATGTTTATGAGATCTCAACCCTCCCCCTATACCTCTAGCCAATGTAGAAAAGTAAACGCATAACAATACGTACATTAAAATTCAGTTCAAGAGAAGTCCGAGTCTGATGTCAGAAGATGTAACCAAAGAAAATAAACAAAATGACAATAATACATAAATAACAACAGACTACTAGCAGTTAACTGACATGCCAGCTCCAGACTTCAATTAAACTGATTGAAAGATTATGTCTTCATCAAATGAATATCAGGCACAATCCTTCCCGTTAGGGGTTTAGTATCATACCATCATAACATATATGAGAAGAACATAACCCGTGTCATGCCAACAACTGGTTTTTAAATAAATGTGTTTAGTGCCGATGCAAAGACCCTATAAGTGAATCAATATTAACGCCAAAATATGCAATCTTTAATGACCTGACAACAGTATCGTAACTATATCCCTTCTTAATAAGTCTATTTAAAGGTTTTGTTAGCTTCAGAGGTGAATACTGACATTTTAGTGCTTTATAAAGAATATTTCCATAAAAAAATGGATGTGAAATACCTGAACGTGTAAGAAGTCTGCATGTTGAGCTATATTTACGAATGATGTCCTTATACCGATGATAAAATTTAGTAAATGTTTTG
Organism: Mytilus californianus; assembly: GCF_021869535.1. Lineage (NCBI taxonomy): Eukaryota > Metazoa > Mollusca > Bivalvia > Mytilida > Mytilidae > Mytilus > Mytilus californianus. The sequence continues at coordinate 35,062,592 of NW_026262582.1, read as the reverse complement.
ACTAGTTTGTGATATCGAAAACCCTGGTGTAATAATTTTTCAGTAATACATAAATTTCTCTCGTTAAAATCTAAAACATTGTTACATACACGAGCGAATCGTACAAGTTGAGATATATAAACACCGTAAGATAGTGACAAGGGAACGTCACCATCTAAAAATGGATAATTAACGATAGGAAATGAAAAATCATCTCTTTTATCATATATTTTAGTATTGAGCTTTCCGTTAATGATATAGATATCAAGATCGAGGAAAGGGCAGTGGTCATTGTTAGTATTAGCTTTATTTAAAGTAAGTTCAACAGGATAAATTTCTTTAGTATACATACTGAAGTCGTCATTATTGAGAGCCAAAATATCATCCAAATATCTAAAAGTATTATTAAATTTGTGTATTAGATGTTGTTTCGATGGGTCTTTGCTGATTTTTGTCATAAATTGTAACTCATAGCAATACAAAAAAAAGGTCCGCAATAAGTGGTGCACAGTTAGTCCCCATTGGAATTCCGATAACCTGACGATATACGGAATCTCCAAAGCGAACAAAAATGTTATCTAGTAAAAATTCAAGGGCATATATAGTATCAAAGCATGTCCAATTGACATAGTTTTTTTGTTTATTGCTACTAAAAAACGACCTAAAAGAGTTTGAACATATATATTCACATTCTGACATTTTAAATGCCCATTTAATTAGGTGTGTGAATTTTTTCTTAATGAGAATGTGAGGCAATGTGGTATATAGGGTAGAAAAATCAAAACTTTGAACAGATTCAAAATCACCAATATATGCATGTAATTTATCAAGTACTTCCAACGAGTTCTTGACACTCCAAAAGTAATTAATTCCACTATTTTCGAAGGCCTTATTTGAACAATTTGTTATCGGGTTTTTGATTGTACCAAGTGTACTAGTAAGAAGAATAGACAATTTAGTAGTGGAACAATGGCTTGAAGATTTTGCATCAAAAATGTTATCTAGTAAAAATTCAAGGGCATATATAGTATCAAAGCATGTCCAATTGACATAGTTTTTTTGTTTATTGCTACTAAAAACGACCTAAAAGAGTTTGAACATATATATTCACATTCTGACTTTTTAAATGCCCATTTAATTAGGTGTGTGAATTTTTTCTTAATGAGAATGTGAGGCAATGTGGTATATAGGGTAGAAAAATCAAAACTTTGAACAGATTCAAAATCACCAATATATGCATGTAATTTATCAAGTACTTCCAACGAGTTTTTGACACTCCAAAAGTAATTAATTCCACTATTTTCGAAGGCCTTATTTGAACAATTTATTATCAGGTTTTTGATTGTACCAAGTGTACTAGTAAGAAGAATAGACAATTTAGTAGTGGAACAATGGCTTGAAGACGAAATGAATCTATATTTGTAAGGTGTTTTGTGTAGCTTCGGAAGCCAATACATAGTTGGGACTTTCATTGTATTTGGTTCTGCTTGTAAAGCGGTAGCTAAACGTTTATGTTTGTTACAGATGTCGTTTTCTGAAAATGGAGTCAGTTGGAATGTAGGTGAATTGGTGATTTCTTTTTTCAGATCCTCAATGTAAAATTTACGTCAAACAATAATAATATTATTAGCAGCTTTATCGGCCGGGACAAAAACAAATTCCTTGGCTAGTTCTTTTAGTTTATGTTTGATACGAGAAATAGGTTTATTGTGGTTATTGTTAAGAGTAAAATGTTCTTTAAAATGTTGAATACGTATATCAACTATGTTCATTACTGAATTAAAAAAAGAGTCCAAAGATTTTTTGTCAGCTTTTTCCCGTTTTATCCATTTCAAACAGTAAGTATGGAGTGAGTCGTGGATGATATTACGACACTCATTCCAATTAATAATTGACGGGGGACGATATTCAGGTCCTTTACTGAGGAATGATTTTAACTCTCGGTCTTGAACGATCTTAAGATCTCCTGTTATAACGTGGGAAATGGGTCCATAAATGTATTCGGAATTACTGCAATTACATGAAGTAGGTGTATTTTCACTGATATTAACATCTTTACACAATTGGCTATAATTAAACACAAATTTCCGGGTAGATTTCTTGTAAATATAACAAATAAGAGGGAGCTCAGTATTATCAAAATATCCCGGAATTTGTTCTTTAACAGAATGGTCGTTAAAAATACCGGCAATATTTACAAAATCAAAACCTTTATTGACATACTTAGACCACTCGGCCACCGAATAACCTTTTTATAACTAGTCAAAAGTTGAAGAATATCTCATAATTAAGGTCACTTTTATGAATTTATAAGCAGTAAGTTCGGTATGGGGTATAATTGGCCCGGAATATCAAGTCCATAGTTTGAAGATAAAAAATATTTAAAATTGATGAAAAGACACGAAAGCAAATGAAATAGAACTATTTTTGTGCAGCTTTTCTCATAAAGCGTTAACATGTACAACTCAAATAGGCCATAAGTAGAGATTTCGATGAAATTTAACAAGATCTTCTAGATTTCCACCTAGGAAACATAGAGAGCAGACTTCGACAACCTAAATATTCAAATCAGATATGTAACATGTTATAACAAACATTATGTTAAAAGATCTTTCTTTTCAACGAATGCGCTCTATCTTTTCAGTCCAAAAATCAATGAAAATTTACCTGTCTTTTTGAATTTTTGTGGAAAATTCGCTTTTTGTGACGTCATGAAAAGATCGCCAAAACGTAAATTTTCAACAAAAAATTCAGAATTTGGTTAACAGGAAATTTTTGCGTGATAAATCTGAAAATATATTATACGGTAAAGCATCTTCACATATAGCCTGAAAATAAATGTCAGGAAGTTCTTATTTGTAGTTCTAAGAAAAATGCAAGGAAATTTTCATACATGGCCATTATGTGTTAGAAGGGGTATCGGGTCCGTTCGCGCCCAATACATGTTCGCACCACACACGTTCGCCCCTTCGGTCCGTTCGCACCCTACACGTTCGAATCCTTTTTTTTTAATTCAACAACCTGATGAATTAGATGTTTTTTAGATGTTTATATCAAAATATTTTTATTTTCTTAAATAAAATTCGGGAAATTTTAAATGAAATATTGTTTTAAATTGATTTGATGATAAATTATTATATGTTAATTATGTATGATTATTGTTAATATGGTGTTTACACAGCTAAACTTGGTGTTATTGTTATGTGTTTGAAAATCGTAATTGTTGTTTTAACTAGCTTGTGGTGTAAATTTTGCATGTAGTTAGCATGTATTGAGCATGGTATGAGCAAAAATAATGAAGATTCAAAATGTTATTGTTGTTGAGTTTAATAGCGGTTTAGTATCTTTAATATTAGAAGGTCACTTTATTTTGAAACAAAGAAAAAAAAATTGATTTATAGCAATACAATAACCAAAACACGATTAAAAAATTATTCAACACAAAAATAGTTTTTAGAAATAATGAACAAACAAATATTTGTAGCAATACGCTAACCAAAAAACAATTGAAAAATTATTTAATACAAAACCAATAAGGTAGAAGGTTCAACAGGAAGTTGAAGATCGATGAATCTGAAATCGCATCACACAGTATATAGCATGTTCATATGAAGACTGATAACAAATTTTAGGAAGCTCTGAGTTGTACTAAGTGAGAAAAATGGGACGAAAATTTCATACTTCTCCATTACAAGTAAGAATATAAAAGGAATTATATATTTAAAAAGGAATGGAAACGCGGCTCGAGAACAATCGGGACTCCCACGGAACGATTATCCATGTCTGACTCGGTCGGAAGTTTGATGAATAATAAAAAGAATCATGACGGAGGTCCATTCCCTGTCATATATGTCGGTCATCTAAATTCACTGGGTCATCTTGCTTGAGAAGATATAAAGGAGAGAAAAAAAACCAAGTCAAGTATAAACTTCTATTCCATGTAAATGCTAATGCCTTAGGTATCATTTTAATTACTTTACGGATATACGTTTGCAATAAATTTTTATGAAAAGTGTTATTAAAATAGACCTCGGTCTTGAAATTTTCGAGAGTTTCATCCGGATTATAAAGCAAAAAATACAGTGTTTTGATTTTTTCTGAAGGCTCAACCACCACGAAAGGCAAAAGATAATAGTTAATATCATTATGAAGCTGAAACTTTATTCTAGAACTTTTTTTATGTTACTGGTAAAATGTCTGAATTTTCTACGATTTTCCAAAATTTCAGTTTGGAATTTTATTATAGTGTCAAAGCGTGTCATTCAATCTGGCAGTGAAATACGATTATTTTTTAAATGTTGAAAAGTAGAAGAAACAAAGTGACATCATGATATATCATTTTAAAAAATGAACATTTTCCTACAATTTGGTCTAAAATACGAATGATAAATGTTACTGGTATATTGTAAATGATTTTATTTCGAAACATACAGAAAATTTTTAGTAGAGTGTCAAAAAAAAAAACCACCACCACACTATATTCTGGTAAGGGTTAAATAACTCCTTAAAATAGACATGGCAATGAAATACCATTCAAAAGCCTAATCCTTTTTCTATGACATGGTGTTGGTTTTATGAAAATGGTAATAAAATTTTCTATGATTTTTTAAAATCCCTTGTTTATAGTTTACACTGACGCCATTTTGTTCAGTCAAGTTCCACACCGAACGAAGTCTGAAAATAAGAGAAAATGTATAGAGTTCCACTTTGAAATTGTCTGAGTTGTTTTATACACGATTTAATTCATTTTTTTTTTCAAATTCTACATTTAAGACTTAATCGTTATTTGATACTGCAGTTTGCCTTAACTAAGCGTTGCCGCCATTATCATAAGACAGCAGAACAGATCCTTCGTTTTTTCTCGCAGAGCAGCATAGTCTAGAGGTCGCAAAATACGCCTAAGTGTTAAATATACCAAGGATTTGTATAGTAAAACTAAATAAATCTTTGAATATACCAACAAATATGTGGATGAGGGAAAGTTTGAACCGTTTCTAATTGAAAATGTTATTGCACCACGGCATTATTTGGCATTAATTAACAGGTGTACTCAGCGTGATTCGTTTTTGACATCTTAAATATATACGACAAAAAATAGCTTATCAATGATACATGATAGATTATACCTGCAAATTCAAATATCCCATATCGGTGTTTATTATAACACCTTTGATACAAGTTCTTTTTATCTAAATAAAACACTACACCTGTTCACGTTCCTTTATAATTTTCTACACCAGTCTTATTCCAAAATTGAAAAATGTCGGATTTCTTCTCATTGTTGCATACCTCCATGAAATATCAAGATGTCAAGATGAGGAACAAGAATAAAAACCTTTTTGATAAGTAACTATAAAAGGTATTATTGTTGTATATTTTTATTTTTGTTTGTTAATTCAAGGAATTGTATATTTTAACATACAATTCCCTGCTTCATCTCATGATTAAATGACCAAGTTCGATAACTGCTTCCAGATAAGTAATTAGCTAGTTAGAGCGACGGGGTGTTTTTGATGCACCGCCCGAGACAGAGATGCGTCATAAAGTTTTCTTTGAAGTCGGCCGCGTTTCCATTCCTTTTAAATATACAATTCCTTGGAATATACGAGCATTTTGTAAGCAGGAAGTTGAAGATCGATGAATCTGAAACCGCATTACAGAGTATGGCATGTTCACTGGAAGACTTGTAACAAATTTTAGGAAGCTGCGATTTGTTGTTCCCGAGAAATATACATCAGATTTTCAGGGGAAGGCAAACTGACTGACAGACAGAGGTAAAACAGTATACCCCCTCCTTTGCAGCAGGCGTATAATTATATTTTAACCACAAGAAAACAATAAAACTATCGATAAATTTTCCACAACAGACACATAACGAAAAATTAGTTTCCATCAATTCCATTTTGAGATGCTTGTAATCTAATATTAGTAATATGTTTGTGCTTTCTACAAATGAAATTTAGAGGGCATAAAATCATATAAATTTATCAGTGATTTTATTAATGAAGAAATAAATAATAAAAGAACAGAGTTTCAATGTCCCTCGCGTTTCACATATTTTATCTTTCCAGGGGCAATAACTAAAAAACCCCACTTTTTTATGTTGTTCTTTAAAACAATTTATAAATAAAAAGTGTGCGCGGGGGACAACAAAAAATTTGTTTTATTGTATACTTAATATTTTAAAGAGACCTTCAAGAGCATTACTTATAATATACTATAAGTTTTATAAAAAGTTGTACCCGTGAGAGCGCTAACGAGGCTATTTTCCATAAAGGAGTATGCTCGGTAAGACCCCATTTTGGCCCCAAAATATAGCATCTTTACAAATTTGTAGAAATGTAAACTTTTTGCTATTCATTGGAAAGTAGAATACTTTTGTTACATAAATATAGGCTGTTTTTGACAATACATTGCACATGATTCATGTAATAGCATCATAGATTCATACAAAATTACTGAAATTTTCACAATTTTAGCATTTGAGCTCATTATAAGACTGTTTTTGTCTAAAATGGAAGTGGCCGCATTTGTGTTCAGTGTTAATATTTTAATATATGTTGTATTTGATGATAATACATAACATACATAAAGGTTGAGACTGAACACATATGCGGCCACTTACATTTTAGACAAAAACCATCTGAAAAGTGACGTTTTATAGCATATTTGATAGATTTTTTATATTTAAGCTTGAATTAGAGCGTATTTTATGACCAAATCAGTTCAAATCTTTTACATAAACTGATTGAATCTATTGTAGTAGACACTTAAGTGTTTAGAAAATGTCCAAAATCTTTCATCAGATGTACTTTGAATTTAAGGCCAAAACTAGCCCTTACCGGACCTTCTCCTTTAATATTTCAAATGGGTATAACTCTTTTAAACAAGAATATGTCCATAGTACACGGATGCCCCACTCGCACTATCATTTTCTATGTTCAGTGGACCGTGAAATTGGGGTCAAAACTCTAATTCTAAATTAGAAAGATCATATCATAGGGAACATGTTTACTAAGTTTCAAGTTGATTGGACTTCAACTTCATCAATAAAATGCTTCACTGAGCGCAGCCTGATGTTGTTGTCTTATTATTTAAAGCATCTTAACAACTTACCCAAGTTTAAAAACTCAATTTTGACCACTGAATCATGACAATGAGGTCAAGGTCGATAAAAGATTGCAATACATACACTCCCATCTAGCAAAATAACCAAATATAAAACTTATTACACAAAGTATGCGAAAACACACCTTAAAAACTAGCAATCGATTAAGGTAGATGGGGTGTCTAAATTATAATCCATAGAATATTTTAATAATTTGCCAAAATGTAGTTTATGTCATGTTTTTTTTTTTTTAAATAATAAAAAGAATGGGTCACGGGGCTTATTTTCACGCTACGAGTTTTACAAAATTGACAGATTTTGTATAGATTATGCATGGAAAACCTAATTTTCTGCCATAAAACGAAAACTACACCATAGAATTTTAAGATAAAATATGAGAAGATAGCTCTAATATTATGCTTTCAGATAAGAAAAAGAAAAAATGGGGTCACGGGACCCGTTTTCTTGCTACATAATAAAATAGGTAAATTCCTAACACATTCTATTGTAAAAGTAACTTTATCTGAATTATCTGCCCTTACATTTGAGTTGCTTCCCCTTATGTGGCAAAGTTGGAAAAAATTGAATCAAACACAAGTATTCTGTTTTTTTGTAAAATACAACCATAAATATGATAAAACATGCTATTTTCTATATTAAAATGAGAATTCTTACACATGAATTACCTACTACTCTCAAAATTTGCACATTTTCTTAAAGATCTAGACCGATTGTTTTCTGGTATTTCAAAATCCAAGATGGAGGAAGACACCCTATCTACCTTAAATAGAGATCGTAGTCAGACGAATTTTATTAGACAGACATGCACACCTTACAATAATTTTTATACACCAAATATAGTTGTTCCATTACATTTAGTATATGAGAATCTGACCTAATCACAGAAACTTAATTTTGATCACAAAACCACGATATCACCTCAAGGTAATGTAGACATTGTCTAACATGTTCACCTTGCAATGATTTTATAAAGTAAATAAAATTGGCCTTATAGTTAAAAAAATCATATAGTGAAAAAACTGTGTAAAAACACTGAATATATGCCAGACAGAAAATTCAGATTGTAGGGCACTTGTATATATACAAAATATGGATTATCCAGTTTTCTATTTTTACCTATTTTTACCTTCTGAAATGTAACACTTATATTCAAACATTTAACGACTCTGTCAAATTTTGCATCAAAAGATATCCTGAATCAACAGGAGAAAAAAGAAAATAGCTTCACTTTATGGTTGATTGGTGTTTAACGCCACTTTCACCACTATTGTCCTATTTCATGGCAGTCATCTTTTATTGGTAAAGGAGGACGGAATTCCCAGAGAGAACCATGGACCTTTGGTAGGAAAACAGCCAAATCTAGTCAATTAGGATTGGAGTGGAACGCACCTGCCACGTGCCGGATTCGAACTCACTACCTCAGTGTTGACTGGCTAATGATACAGTAGTATGACTACTTTGACCACTCGGCCACCGAATAATCTTTTTATAACTAGTCAAAAGTTGACAAATATCTCAAAATTTAGGTCACCTTTATGAATTTATAAGCAGTAAGTTCGGTATTGGGATATATTTGGCCCGGAATATGAAGTCCAAAGTTTGAAGATAAAAAATGTTTAAAATTGATGAAAAGACACGGAAGCAAATGAAATACAACTATTTTTGTGCAGCTTTTCTCATAAAGCGTTAACATGTTCAACTAAAATAGGCCATAAGTAGAGATTTTGATGAAATTTGACAAAATCTCCTGGATTTCTACCTAGGAAACATAGAAGCAGACTTCGACAACCTAAATATTCAAATCAGATATGCAACATGTTATAACAAGCATTATGTTAAAAGATCTTTCTTTTCAACGAATGCGCTCTATCTTTTCAGTCTAAAAATCAATGAAAATTTACCTGACTTTTTGAATTTTTGTGGAAAATTCGCTTTTTGTGACGTCATGAATAGATCGGTAATACGTAAATTTTCAACAAAAATAAAGAATTTGGTTAACAAGAAGTTTTTGCGTGATAAATCTGAAAATATATTATATGGTAAAGCATCATCACATGGAGCCTGACAACAAATGTCAGGAAGTTCTTATTTGTAGTTCTAAGAAAAATGCAAGGAAATTTTCATACATGGCCATTATGTGTTAGAAGTGGTATCGGGTCCGTTCGCTCCCAATACATGTTCGCCCCTTGGGCCCGTTTGCACCCTACACGTTCGCATCCTTTTTTTATTCAACAACCTGATGAATCATTTGATGTTTTTTAGATGTTTATATCAAAATATTTTTATTTTCTTTAAAAAATACTTCGGTAAATTTTAAATGAAATATTGTTTTAAATTGATTTGATAATTAATTATTATATGTTAATTATGTATGATTACTGTTAATATGGTGTTTACACAGCTAAACTTGGTGTTATTGTTATGTGTTTGAAAATCGTAATTGTTGTTTTAACTAGCTTGTGATGTAAATTTTGCATGTAGTTAGCATGTATTTATCTTGGTATGTGTAAAAATAATGGAGATTCAAAATGTTATTGTTGTTGAGATTAATAGCGGTTTGGTATCTTTAATATTAGAAGGTCACTTTATTTTGAAACAATAAAAAAAATATATATATAGCAATACACTAACCAAAAAACGATTAAAAAAAATATTCAACACAAAAAACGTCACTTTATTTTGAAACAGAAAAAACAAAATGATTTATAGCAATACAATTACCAAAACACGATTAAAAAATTATTCAACACAAAAATCGTTTTTAAAAATAATGAACAAACAAATATTTGTAGCAATACACTAACCAAAAAACGATTGAAAAATTATTTAATACAAAACCAATAAGGTAGGAGGTTCAACAGGAAGTTGAAGATCGATGAATCTGAAACCGCATCACTCAGTATATAGCATGTTCATATGAAGACTGATAACAAATTGTAGGAAGCTCTGAGTTGTACTAAGTGAGAAAAATGGGACGAAAATTTCATACATCTCCATTACGAGTTAGAATATACAAGGAATTGTATATTTAAAAGGAATGGAAACGCGGCTCGAGATCAATCGGGACTCCCGCGGAGCGATAATCCATGTCTGACTTGGTCGGAAGTATGATGAATAATATAAAGAATCATTACAGAGGTCCATTCCCTGTCATATATGTAGGTCATCTAAATTCACTGGGTCATCTTGCTTGAGAAGATATAAAGGAGAGAAAAAAAAACCAAGTCAAGTATAAACTTCTATTCCATGTAAATGCTAAGACCTTAGGTATCATTTTAATTACTTTACGGATATACGTTTGCAATAAATTTTTATGAAAAGTCTTATTAAAATAGACCTCGGTCTTGAAATTTTTGAGAGTTTCATCCGGATTATAAAACAAAAAATACAGTGTTTTGATTTTTTTCTAAAGGCTCAAAAACCACGAAAGGCAAGAGATAATAGTTAATATCATTATGAAGCTGAAACTTTATTCTAGAACTTTGGCTATTTTTTATGTTACTGGTAAAATTTCTGTATTTTCTACGATTTTCCAAAATTTCAGTTTGGAATTTCATAATTGTGTTAAAGCGTGTCATTCAATCTGGCAGTGAAATACGATTATTTTTTAAATGTTGAAAAGTAGAAGAAACAAAGTGACATCATGAGATATCATTTCAAAGAATGAACATTTTCCTACCATTTGGTCTAAAATACGAATGATAAATGTTACTGGTATATTGTAAATATTTTCGAAACATACAGAAAATATTTAGTAGTGTGTCAAAAAAAAACCCACCACCACACTATACTCTGGTAAGGGTTATATAACTCCTTAAAATAGACATGGCAATGAAATACCATTCAAAAGGCTAATCTTTTTTCTATGACATGGTGTTGGTATTAAGAAAATGGTGATAGAAACGAATTTTCTATGATTTTTCAAAATCCCTTGTTTATAGTTTACATTGACGCCATTTTGTTCAGTCAAGTTCCACACCGAACGAAGTCTGAAAATACGAGAAAATGTATAGACTTTATCTTTGAAATTGACTGTGTCGTTTTATACACGATTTAATTCATTTATTTTTTTTTTCAAATTCTACGTTTAAGACTAAATCGTTATTTGATATTGCAGTTTGCCATAACTAAGCGTTGCCGCAAATTATCATAAGACAGCAAAACAGTAGTTCCTTTCTTTTTTTCTCGCAGAGCAGCATAGTCTAGAGGTCGCAAAATACGCCTAAGTGTTAAATATACCTAGGATTTGTATAGGAAGCCTAGACAAATCTTTGAATATACCAACAAATATGTGGATGTGGGAAAGTTTGAACTGTTTCTATTTAAAAATGTTATTGCACCACGGCATAATTTGGCATTAATTAACAGGTGTATTCAGCGTGATTCGTTTTTGACATCTTAAATATATACGACAAAAACTAGCTTATCAATGATTCATGATAGATTATACCTGCAAATTGGAATATCTCATACTGGTGTTTATTATAACACCTTTAATACAAGTTCTTTTTATCTAGATAAAACACTACACCTGTTCACGTTCCTTTATACTTTTCTACAACAGTCATATTCCAAAATTGAAAAGGTTATTTTTTTCAATTTTTGCGTTACCTTTCTTTTTAAAAACTCGTTTAATGTCAGATTTCTTCTCATTGTTGCATACCTCCATGAAATATCAAGATGAGGAACAAAAATAAAAACTTTTTCATAAGTAATTATAAAAGGTATTATTGTTGTATTTTTTTATTTTTGTTTTTCTTTATTCAAGTAATTGTTTATTTAAACATACAATTCCTTGTTTCATCTCATGATTAAATGACCAAGTTCGAAAACTGCTTCCAGATAAGTAGTTAGAGCGACAAGGTGTTATTAATGCACCGCCCGAGGCAGAGATGCATCATAAAGTTTTCTTTGAAGTCGGCCGCGTTTCCTTTCCTTTTAAATATACAATTCCTTGGAATATATGAGCATTTGGTAATCAGGAAGTTGAAGATTGATGAATCTGAAACCGCATTACAGAGTATGGCATGTTCACTGGAAGACTTGTAACACATTTGAGGAAGCTGGGATTTGTTGTTCCCGAGAAAAATACTTCAGATTTTCAGGGGAAGACAAACTGACTGACAGACAGAGGTAAAACAGTATACCCCCTCCTTTGCAGCAGGCGTATAATTATATTTTAACCACAAAAAAACAATAAAACTATCGATAAATTTTCCACAACAGACACATAAAGAAAAATTAGTATCCACCATTTCCATCTTGAGATGCTTGTAATCTAATATAAGTTACATGTTTGTGCTTTTTACAAATGAAATTTAGAGGGCATAAAATCATATAAATTTATCAGTTATTTTATTAATGAAGAAATAAATAATAAAAGAACAGAGTTCGAATGTCACCCGCGTTGCACATATCTTATCTATCCAGGGGCAATAACTAAAAAAAAAACTTTTTTTATAAATAAAAAGTGTGCGCAGGAGACAAAAAAGTTTTTTTTTATTGTATACAAAATATTTCAAAGAGACCTTCAAGGGCATTACTTATAGTATACTATAAGTTTTATAAAAAAAATTGTACCCGTGAGAGCGCTAACGAGGCCATTTTCCATAAATTTAATATTTCAAAGGGGTATAACTTTTTTAAACAAGAATGTGTCCATAGTACACGGATGCCCCACTCGCACTATCATTTTCTATATTCAGTGGACCGTGAAATTAGGTTCAAAACTCTAATTCTAAATTAGAAAGATCATATCAAAGGGAACATGTGTACAAAGTTTCAAGTTGATTGGACTTTATCTTCATCAATAAAATGCTTCAATGAGCGCAGCCTGATACGACCACAGAGGTCGAACCCTGAACAGTTTGGGCAAGTTTGGACACAATATTCAAGCTTGATACTGTCTGAATTTGGATTGTGATAAAATTTTTGACATTATATAGGTTTCTGGCACAAAATAAATGAGGTCAAGGATCTTAAAAATTTTGAAATGGGACATTTAATTTACCTAGAATGGTCTGATATCCAAAATGAAGATTTCTTGCTGTTGCGCAATACCGTGCAATTGAAGATTTCTTGCTATTGCGCAATACTGTGCAATTGAAGATTTCTTGCTATTGCGCAATACTGTGCAATTGCTCAATACTGTGCAATTAAAGATTTCTTGCTTTTGCGCAATACTGTGCTTTTGTGCAATACTGTGCAATTAAAGATTTCTTGCTATTGCGCAAAGTTGTGCTATTGCGCAATACTGTGCAATTGTAGATTTACTACTATTGCATAATACTGTGCAATTGAAGATTTCTTGCTATTGCGCAATACTGTGTTGTTGCGCAATAATGTACTATTGCGCAATACTGTGCAATTGAAAATTTTTTGCTAATGCGCAATACTGTGCAATTGAACATTTCTTGCTATTGCCCAATACTGTGGTATTGTACAATACTGTGCTATTGCGCAATACTGTGCAATTGAAGATTTCTTGCTATTGCGCAATACTGTGCAATTATTTGAAATTTCAAGAAACAAAATATGAACCCCCTAAAAAGTGGTAAAAATAATCCCCACAAACTTTTTGAACACCCCCCCCTCCTTTTTGGAGTAATCACCCCAAAACTCAATCCCAGCCTTCCCTTTGTGATATGGAACCTTGTGGTACAATTTCAGAGAGATCTATACACTTACACAGAAGTTATTGTCCGGAAACTTCAAAAATGCTAGTTTATGCCCCTAATTCCTAAACTGTTGGTACCATAATCCCCAATATCAATCCCATCCTTCCTTTTGTGTTATTGGACCTTCTGGTAAAATGTTTTAAAGATCCATTCTTTTAAACTAAAGTTATTGTCCGGTAACCAAATGTGTCTTCGGACGATACCGACGACGACAACATCATAGTATTATACGACGCAAAAAAAAAAATGTTTGCGGTCATATAAAAACTACCTTGACCAAAAGCTTTAACCTGCCCACTCGCACTATCATTTTCTGTGTTCAGTGGACCGTGAAATTGGGGTCAAACCTCTTATTTGGCATTAAAATTAGAAAGATCATAAACTATCCACGCGAGTCCTGGAAGATAGCGAAATCTCAATGTCTGTTGGTTTAGCATCCAAATTGCCACAATGAACAGTTTGTGTATCTCTGCTTTATATATATATTGCCACATAAACGACTTATACCCATAACATAAAACCCAGTTGATATTTTGCTTTACAGAAAAAAATCATTCCCAGCAAGACTATCAACCAATACAAAGACACCTTGAATCTCTGGCGAACTGAGGTATAGAATGAAAAATGAGATTTAACCCAAAGATAATGCTACTTGACGAGTGTCAACAACTTTCCTATTTCGATACATTAGATAACTTGTTACCACACCACGTAACACTTATAACAAACCCTATAGCTAGATGTAGTCATATTGAAGGATCTGAAATAGGGCACTCACATAGCAAAATTCGGGAAGAAGTTCAATCTAATTTAAGGCTTCCAACGACGAAATATCTGATATATATAACTAATATCGAGGCTGAAACTATGGTGGTCAGTCAGAGGATAAAGAGACCGGATATTAAAGGTCGTAATCTCAAATATACTGCACAACAAATTAATAGTTAATGCAGTAGGTAAGGTGACTGGAAAATTTGAAAGAAAAATGGACATGTTGAATAGGGGGGCAAATTTTGCATTGCAACAGGCCACCTATGTGCCGCACAGAGAGCTGTTCAAGGAGCTTTAGATGTAATCGTTCCGATCGGACGTGGCTATATATGTATACTTCCCGTACAGCCGAACTGCTTTGCCAGAGTTTTCAGTCGGACTGGATAGCTTGAATACAAGGACTAAAACTGTTACAATAGTATTCATCAGCAAGAATTAAACATGGAGTAACAACATAAACAGTTGAAAAAATCCAAATAGCAGCACAGCAAACTTTCATTTTGGGGAAAGGGAGGCGGCTACACGTCCTTTTACCTTTTTCTGCATAACAATTGAATTGCAATATAGATTTAGACATTTTCAGTGGATTAAATATGAAAGAGACGATATTTGAGAGATATGTTAGTCATATGACAATACAAGGAGCCAATTAGAAAAAGATATCTTTATCTGTAAATCTGGATCCAATATTTCATAATCACAAAAAAATTTCCTTCATTTTGGCCATTTTAATGTTTATCAAATAATCAAACCGTACATAAATAATTTTTTCATTCTTGTCTATTTTTTTCCCGAAATGATTTTTTTTATGACGTAGCAGTTAACTTTATCTGAGGTTGTTTGACGTCTTTTTATATCCAATTGAAAATAACAGAAATATTACAAATGCTTTGATTGATAATATCTTTCTGTTGATACTGCTGTTTAAAGAAATGTTATTGCGCCAAATTTTTTGTGCAACTTCGAAAGACATTGTTATTGTTATTATTAAACATTTAATAATATAGGCCAACTATGACGATTGAAACAGAAGACGTAATACCAAAACCGGGTTGTACAAACGTCATTTAAGGATGAATTCTGTTCAAATTCTTAATAGGTGTTAATTCAATCTCCTGTATTTTTGCAGGGTCTAATATCATGCGTCAATGCTGTTACAATAGTATTCATCAGCAAGAATTAAATATGGAGTAACAACATAAACAGTTGAAAAAAGCCCAAATAACAGCACAGCAAACTTTCATTTTGTCTTACATGACAAAGGCGTTAGAATAATTTCAACGGTGCGAAAGTGCAGTCATACAGAATTGTACTTTAAACATAGACTATTGCTGTGAACAAATTTATCGACTATATTTGTTGTTCAAAAGTCACTTTATTGTTTATATTTATATGTATAATAAAAACAAAACATTTATGATTGATAAAAATGAGGGCAAGGTCAGATGAACCGTACCAAACGGACATGTTTCCCTTAAAATCACTCTATACACAAAAAATAGTTGACCTTTTACTTATATCTGAGAAACTAGCTTAATAAAAAAACAGAACAAAACGCTGCGCACCGGGTGTAGTAATTTTTGTACCGTTACGTTTATGATCGTTTATGTGATTGTTCCTAGTGAACCATGGAATGAGGTCATGGTTAGAGAAATCCTAATATGCAGTCATGTACACATTAACATCATTCTATACACCATAGCTGATTTCTTAATTAAAGAATGAACGTATCATAAAAACTAATATTTTAAATATCCGATAAACTGATCAAAATCACAATGTCTTACTATTGACCAGTTAACCATGAAAATGAGGTTAAGGTCTGATTTACCCTACAAGACAGAAATGTACACCACAAAATCATTCTATACTTCAAATGTTGTTGGCTTATTATGTAAAGCATCTTAACAACTGACCCAAGTTTAAAAACTCAATTTTGACCACTGAATCATGACAATGAGGTCAAGGTCGATAAAAGACTGCAATACATACACTCCTATTTTCACAATCACTCAATAACCAAATATAAAACTTAGTACACAAAGTGTGCGAGAAACTGACATAATCTCGAAAACACAACTTAAAAACTAGCAATTGATAAAATAGAAATCGTAGTCAGGTGAATCTTATTAGACAGACATGCACACCTTACAATAATTTTTATACACCAAATATAGTTGTCCCATTACATTTAGTATATGAGAATCTGACCTAATCACAGAAAACCACGATATGACCTCAAGGTCATGTAAACATTGTCTAACATGTTTAACTTGCAATGGTTTTATAAAGCAAATAAAATTGGCCTTATAGTTAAACAAATCATGTAGTGAAAAAACTCTGTAAATAACACTGAATATATGCCAGATAGAAAATTCAGATTGTAGGGCACTTGTATATATACAAAATATGGATTATCCAGTTTTCTATTTTTACCTATTTTTACCTTCTGAAATGTAACACTTATATTCAAAACTTTATCGACTCTGTCAAATTTTGCATCAAAAGATATCCTGAATCAACAGGAGAAAAAAGAAAATAGCTTCCCTTTATGGTTGATTGATGTTTAACGCCACTTTCACCACTATTGTCCTATTTCATGGCAGTCATCTTTTATTGGTAAAGGAGGACGGAATTCCCGGAGAGAACCATGGACCTTCGGTAGGAAAACTACCAAACCTAGTCAATTAAGATTGGAGTGGAACGCACTCTGCCACGTGCCGGATTCGAACTTACTACCTCAGTGTTGACTGGTTAATGATACAGTAGTATGACTACTTAGACCACTCGGTCACCGAATAATATTTTTAAAACTAGTCAAAAGTTGACAAATATCTCAAAATTAAGGTCACCTTTATGAATTTATAAGCAGTAAGTTCGGTATGGGGTATATTTGGCCCGGAATATGAAGTCCAAAGTTGGAAGATACAAAATGTTAAAAATTGATGAAAAGACACGGAAGCAAATGAAATAGAACTATTTTTGTGCAGCTTTTCTCATAAAGCGTTAACATGTACAACTCAAATAGGCCATAAGTAGAGATTTTGATGAAATTTGACAAAATCTTCTGGATTTCTACCTAGGAAACATAGAGAGCAGACTTCGACAACCTAAATATTCAAATAAGATATGTAACATGTTATAACAAACATAATGTTAAAAGATCTTTCTTTTCAGTCCAAAAATCAATGAAAATTTACCTGTCTTTTTGAATTTTTGTGGAAAATTCGCTTTTTGTGACGTCATAAATAGATCGCTAAAACGTAAATTTACAACATAAAAAAAGAATTTGGTTAACAGGAAGTTTTTGCGCGATAAATCTGAAAATATATCATACGGTAAAGCATCTTCACATGGAGCCTGACAACAAATGTCAGGAAGTTCTTATTTGTAGTTCTAAAAAAAAAATTTCATACATGGCCATTATGTGTTAGAAGGGGTATCGGGTCCATTCGCGCCCAATACACGCTCGCCCCTTGGGTCCGTTCGCATCCTTTCTTTTTTATTCAACAACCTGATGAATTATTAGATGTTTTGTTAGATGTTTATATCAAAATATTTTTATTTTCTTAAATAAAAATTCGGGAAATTTTAAATGAAATATTGTTTTAAATTAATTTGATGATTAATTTTTATATGTTAATTATGTATGATTACTGTTAACATGGTGTTTACACAGCTTAACTTGGTGTTATTGTTATGTGTTTAAAAATCGTAATTGTTGTTTTAACTAACTTGTGAAGTAAATTTTGCATGTAGTTAGCATGTATTTAGCTTGGTATGAGTAAAAATAATGAAGATTCAAAATGTTATTGTTGTTGAGTTTAATAGCAGTTTGGTATCTTTAATGTTAGAAGGTCACTTTATTTTGAAACAAAGAAAAAAAGATTTATAGCAATACAATAACTAAAACACGATTAAAAAAATATTCAACACAAAAATCGTTTTTAGAAACAATGAACAAACAAATATTTGTAGCAATACACTAACCAAAAAACGATTGAAAAATTATTTAATACAAAACCAATAAGGTAGGAGGTTCAACAGGAAGTTGAAGATCGATGAATCTGAAACCGCATCACACAGTATATAGCATGTTCATATGAAGCATGATAACAAATTGTAGGAAGCTCTGAGTTGTACTAAGTGAGAAAAATGGGACGAAAATTTCATACATCTCCATTACGAGTTAGAATATACAAGGAATTGTATATTTAAAAGGAATGGAAACGCGACTCGAGATCAATCGGGACTCCCGCGGAGCGATAATCCATGTCTGACTTGGTCGGAAGTATGATGAATAATATAAAGAATCATGACGGAGGTCCATTCCCTGTCATATATGAAGGTCATCTAAATTCACTGGGTCATCTTGCTTGAGAAGATATAAAGGAGAGAAAAAAACCAAGTCAAGTATAAACTTCTATTCCATGTTAAAACTGAGGTCTTAGGTATCATTTTAATTACTTTACGGATATACGTTTGCAATAAATTTTTATGAAAAGTCTCATTAAAATAGACCTCGGTCTTGAAATTTTCGAGAGTTTCATCTGGATTATAAAACAAAAAATACAGTGCTTTGATTTTTTCTAAAGGCTCAACAACCACGAAAGGCAAAAGATAATAGTTAATATCATTATGAAGCTGAAACTTTATTCTAGAACTTTGGCTATTTTTTATGTAACTGGTAAAATTTCTGTATTTTCTACGATTTTCCAAAATTTCAGTTTGGAATTTCATAATTGTTTTAAAGCGTGTCATTCAATCTGGCAGTGAAATACGATTATTTTTTAAATGTTGAAAAGTAGAAGAAACAAAGTGACATCATGATATATCATTTTAAACAATGAACATTTTCCTACAATTTGGTCTAAAATACGAATGATAAATGTTACTGGTATATTGTAAATGATTTTATTTCGAAACATACAGAAAATTTTTAGCAGTGTGTCAAAAAAAACCACCACCACACTATATTCTGGTAAGGGTTATATAACTCCTAAAAAATAGACATGGCAATGAAATACCATTCAAAAACCTAATCTTTTTTCTATGACATGGTGTTGGTTTTAAGAAAATGGTGATAGAAACGAATTTTCTATGATATTTCAAAATCCCTTGTTTATAGTTTACAGTGACGCCATTTTGTTCAGTCAAGTTCCACACCGAACGAAGTCTGAAAATACGAGAAAATGTATAGACTTCATCTTTGAAATTGACTGTGTCGTTTTATACACGATTTAATTCATTTTTTTTTCAAATTCTACATTTAAGACTAAATCGTTATTTGATATTGCAGTTTGCCATAACTAAGCGTTGCCGCAAATTATCATAAGACAGCAAAACAGTTCCTTCCTTTTTTCTCGCAGAGCAGCATAGTCTAGAGGTCGCAAAATACGTCTAAGTGTTAAATAATATACCAAGGATTTGTATAGTAAGACTAAACAAATCTTTGAATATACCAACAAATACGTGGATGTGGGAAAGTTTGAACTGTTTCTAATCAAAAATGTTATTGCACCACGGCATAATTTTGCATTAATTAACAGGTGTTGTCGGCGTGATTCGTTTTTGACATCGTAAATATATACGACAATAAAATGCTCCGCAGGGCGCAGCTTGATACGACCGCAGAGGTCGAACCCTGAACAGTTGGGGCAAGTATGGACACAACATTCAAGCTTGATACAGCTCTGAATTTTGATTGTGATTAAATATTTGACACAGCATAGCTTTCTGACACAGAATGAATGTGGTCTAAGAACTTAAAAATTTTAAATTGGACATTCACCTATTATGGTCCAATATCCAAAGTCTAAATACATGGTTAGATTCAGCATATCAAAGAACCCCAAGAATTCAATTTTTGGTGAAATCAAACAAAGTTTAATTTTGGACCCTTTTGACCTCAATGTGGACAAAGTTGATAATGGGGCCCAAAAATCAAAAATCTAAATACATGGTTAGATTCAGCATATCAAAGAACCCCATATATTCAATTTTTGTTGAAATCAAACTAAGTTTAATTTTGGACCTTTGGACCTTAATGTAGACCAATTTGAAAACGGAACCAAAATTGGTCAAGAAATAAGCAATTTATACGAAGTATCTTCTTTTGCACAATACTGTGCAATTGAATATTTCTTGCTATTGCGCAATACTGTACAATTGACAATTTCTTGCTATTGCGCAATATTGTGCTATTGGATATTTCTTGCTATTGCACAATACTGTGCAATTGAAGATTTCTTGCTATTGCGCAATACTGTGCAATTGAAGATTTCTTGATATTGTGCAATACTGTGCAATTGAAAATTTCTTGCTATTGCACAATACTTATTATATAATAATTTTCACATCCTGTTTGGTGTGTATCTCCTATCATATCATTATTATTTGTTTTTAAATATAAAACAGAAATAACCAACTTAAAATGGAAAATTTTAAAAGAAAAAAAAAGGAAAAAGAAAAAAAAAAAGGAAAAAAAAAAATCTCCCCCCCCCAAAAAATTTTTGGAACCCCCTTATGATTCATCACTCCCAAACTCAATCCCAGCCTTCCCTTTGTGGTATGGTACCTTGCAGTACAATTTCAGAGAGATCCATACACTTACACACAAGTTATTATCATGAAACTAGAAAAATGCTTGTTTTTGCCCCTTTTTTGGCCCCTAATTCCTAAAATTTTGAGGCATTTACCCCTAAAATCAATCCCAGCATTCCCTGTGTGATATGGAACCTTGTGGTACAATTTTAGAGAGATCCATACACTTGAACACAAGTAATTGTCTGGAAACTAGAAAAATGCTTATTTTTGGCCCCTTATTCCTAAACGTTTCGGGCAATTACCCCCAAACTCAATTCCAGCTTTCCCTTTGTGATATGGAACATTGTAGTACAATTTCAGAAAGATCCATGTACTTACACACAAGTTATTGTCATGAAACTAGAAAAATGCTTGTTTTTTCCCTTTTTTTGCCCCTAATTCCTAATATTTTGAGGCAATTACCCCCAAAATCAATCCCAGTATTCCCTGTGTGATATGAAACCTTGTGGTACAATGTCAGAGAGATCCATACACTAACACACAAGTTATGTCTGGAAGTTACAAAAATGCTTATTTTTTACCCCTAATTCCTTAACTGTTGGTACCATAACCCCCAAAATCAATCCCAACCTTAATTTCTTTTGTGGTATTGAACCTTATGGTAAAATTTCATAGAGATCCATTCACTTAAACTAAAGTTAGAGTGCGAAAACCAATGTGTCTTCGGACGACGACGACGACGACGACGCCAACGTCATAGTTCAGTTCAGTTTCTTGTATATTCCTCCATTAATTGTGGAGCACTACCCATAGGGTATAATTGTAGCAACTATATACACCTTAGAACATAAGGAAACATTTAATTATGTACAGATGACTGAATTTAGGCAATAGTAATTACTAAATAATTAATATTATAACTAATTCATAGGATTGTCATCATAAAGGTTTTAAAAATAATATTCATAATGTGCTGAAGTGTAAGAATAAGTTAAGTAAGAACTGGATATATTTACAAATAAGAATTTAGAATTTAAGTGGTCTTAAATTAAACTTTCTTATTGCGTAAACCCCTGAGGGTTTACGCAGTATATATTGGACGATGTCCGTAGTCTTTCGGAACACCGGATGTTATTCGGAATACATCTGTTCTTTCTATGACCACCTTTCATATACATGCGCAATAGCTTTTTAATTGACCTGTTGAATAAGCATTAGCATCTTAAAGTTGCTATAGAGATATGTTACATATGATGCGAAATTTATTATGATTCAAGCTACTTTAATAAGCATTTTAATTAGAGTCGAACGTTGAAACCAGCTGTGTTTAGATATGAGATAAGATTTCATGTAAACAATGCGATTTATATTCGGAACGAGAATCGTTAAAACTAAAATCTATAAAAGAAGTATTACTAGCATTTCATTTAAGATTTTGAGTCTAGGGAAGATGTACTTGATGTAAAAAGCAGGCTAATTCATTTTTTTATACTGAAATTAAAAAGAAGTCTTTCTTGCACTTTATTAAAGTTTTACGTCTAGAATAGACCAAGGACGTATCTAATCTATTATACGTCCTTGAATGGATGTAAAAAACGAGGATTTTTCGAAAAAAATATCGCGTTTACTAAAAATAACGTTTAAATTAATTATGAAAGTACATTGCAAATTGAAATACAGTTATTTTCTTTGTTTAAATATTGCAACATTATTTCCTTTTTAAAAAACAAGGAGGTCATATATCCTCCTTGATTAAAATAACACAGATTGTTATAGGTATATCTCGATCCTTTTTCGTTATTAGAATGTGAATAAATAGATATGGGGGGGGGGGGGGGGGGGGGGGGGGGTCAGATATTGAATATGAAAAAAAACTAAAACTGAAATCTAAATCTAAAATATATTAAAAACAAAATACATTTGACCATGCAGATGAAAGAAATAATACTTCAAGCAAAGAAATAATAATCGCTTTAATTACGATCGATAACCTTAAAATTAATCATGCATGCAATTTCAGCAGACTTAACAGTGTCAGCGATAAGATATCAAATGTCTATTTATAGACACCGAGTGATGACAGATGCAGGCAGAGATAAGAAAAAATAATTTCTATTTATAGTTATCTGGGCCAGGGAACAGATTATCTAACCTGTAGTAATTAATTTATAAGGCTCTTCAAAATGTTCGTCAAAATAAAAAAAAATAATTATTATTTCTTGAAAACGATCAGATGGTGAATTTTCGTTTTTAATATATTAAATACGAAAATGTAAAATAGTGCAAGGAGATTTTGAAAGACGACAGGATAATTGATACTTAGGTTTTATGCATGTAAAATAGTTTTTAGGAAATTTTGAAGTTTGTTTTATTTATGTTATATTTTTATAATTTTGACCACAAGTAGCAGAGCTTTGTGTGACCATTGTGATAATGTACTGATGTAAACGCGTTATCTAATTATTTAAAAGCTCCTGGTCAACTGTTCTCATAACTGTGTAAACTAAACTTTCTCTGATGTCTTATATAACAGCTACGGTGTATGGGTTGTAAGTGTTTCTTTGTGGTGTTAAAGTTGCGTTGCAAAATCAAATCGGTTGTTGTACTAATTAATTAGATTACAAGACAGTAAGTGAGTATAAAATTATTTATAATTGATACTGAGAGAATCTTAATTATATAGAGCGACGCCTGTTGTTACCATATGTTGACATAATGGATCATACATTGAAAGTCCATTCAGGTGGAGTGAGATGTAGACTTTACGAATGAGACATTGATATTAAATTGCTTTGTTGTTTGCATATACGATTTCTTTCACTTAAACATAGAAGCAGCAAGAAACATGACATTGTATGACATATATAATTGAGGAATTATAGTTTCTTTAGTATCGACTAATTTGAGTTACATTTTTTCTTTCAATACAAGCCATCTCAGTGATCAGTAGGCTATACAGTGCCCCCAAATGACTAGTATAAAACTATCCAGCACGAGAGAAAAAGGATAGGTCAATATAAGAAACCTACAAGGCAACTTCAGTTCCATTTCAATATTTAGATTATTCTAATGGATTTGTCAAATGTCAGAGGGAATATCTGTTTTAAATGTGGTAGGAATACCAATGAGACAACTCTCCATCAAGACACAGTGTAGTCAAAGTAAGCAATTATAGGTTATAATACAGCCTTCAACACAAAGGCTTGGCTCACATTGAACTGCATCCTACTAGGTGCCCCAAGACACTGTTATAAAACAATTCAAACAGGAAAAATCAAATATAATTTAACTTCAAACCAGAAACAAAAAGCAAATATGAACTGCACCAAAAAAAAACCCACTAAACAACATGCTTCTGACTTGGGACATGTGCTTATGAATACACCTGTTTTAAAAGAATTTACATACATACCATGAGACAGTAGTGTAACTTTACCATGTAAAAGACACCCTTTAAAAGTTAATGAAAAAACGTGTTCAAATAAAAAAGGAACACCTTAAAACAGTTCATAAATGTGGCCTTTAAACAAAATAATGTTTAGAAATGGGTATTCAGGTTTGCTTATGTTAGTTGTTTTGTTGTTTTCAATTTAGTTTGTTTATTTATAAGTACAAGGTGTAAGCTGTTTTGTCTAGGCTGTAAATAGCTTTCTTAATGAATTGGTTTTGGTCATCAAGGTGAAGAGAGCGCAATTCAAATTATATATATTTACAATTAAACTTGCAGGCCTTTTTTCATGACCCACAATTTAAAATATAAGAAAACATCAAAATAAAAAGGGACATTCAAAAAATATCTTCAAATCGAGATAAAGGTTTTAAAATTTTTTTGTTTTTAACAAAAGAGGTTTGTCATCTAAAACTTTTAAGAGCACAAAGCACAAAACTTAAAATTGCCAATGCTTACTACCCTAAGCATCACAAAAACCTTGCAGAGCAGGTGTAAGGATCTTAATAATTAACAATATCAAGCCATTGTTCAAATAACCATGAACATATCTCAAATTCCAATAAAAACAGCTATTAAGTTTCACGTATTGCATTTCTTTTTTTAAGCACAATTAATCATTAATTGATTAAATTTCTTCACATTTGTATTTGAACATAAGCCTAGAAACTAACTCTTATCTAAAAAAAACAATTATCTAATATTTAATGCCAAACAAGAATTTGGGTTTACGATTGCATTTCTTTTTTTTAAAGAAAGCAACTTGTAATTGTTAGTTAAAGGTGCTATACGTATATCAGAATTTATAATGAGAAGGTTATTTTATAAGACTTATGTAAAAGGGTTGGGGTTTAGAACAATTCATCATATATACATAAGTTTTCCTTCACAGTTTAAAGTTATTTCGGATCTTATCATTATTCTTTAAAGGTAACTGGATATCTTAAAACTTTGCAAACATTTTTATTTAATTTAGGTCCTAATACGTCATAAAATAGTGAGATGGTAAAGTAGGGAACTATTTTATTTTAAAAGTTTACTTATACTGTACTTGTGTTCAAGTTTTTAATCCTTTTTGTGCGCAGCATGTGCATCGCGTAGCACATATTTCTAGCCAGAGTTTCAATGTTTTCATACACAGTTGAGTAACAGTTTATGTCCTTGCTAGTACAGTCCATTATGAGCTGCAGTAAATTCCCTTCTTGTATGATCTTCTTGTATGTTGAGGTATCAATTTCATCCATTGTCTGTTCTATTTTTGAGCAATTTTTAGATCTTATTTGCTCCAATTCTTTGCAGCGTAGAATAACATGTTCTAGATCTTCGTTTTCCTGTTCACAGATTGTACATATCGGGTTAACTCTCTTTTGGCTTGTAATTTGTACGTTTGGGTACTTATTCTTGCTTTTATTTCTCCTGCCTTTACATCTTTACTATTGTTTTTTACGCTTTTCCATATATTGTGTGCTTCATTTAATGGATTGTTCTGTATCTCTATGTATTTAAGTGATGTTTTTTCCATTTTTTCATAATGACATTCATTTTTCCAGTATTCCTTGATCTTTATTCCTACTAGTCTTTTCCATTCGATTTTCTTAAGTGGTTTTCTATATAGTAACTACTAGATTTCAAATTGTATTTTGATAGAGTTTTTTCCACTCTGTTGATAAAGTCTTTTCCTCTTTGGTCTGAGAATGCTATTTGTCGACGCAGAATTTCACATTCTATGGTTCCTGAATTTCGAACAATATTCATGAAGAAGGTATAAGTAGATTTTTGTCTAATGTGATGGCAATAGGTTCTGCTCCTACCAGGGTATAGACAGCCATATTTGCTCTCTGCCAGTTCTAGCATATCCTTTTCTTTTGCAAGTAAGTTCATCACCTCAAGTCCGTAGATGCTTCTTGGTACTGCATATGTTCTCCATAGCTTGTATGCGACCATGGGTGAGAATCCCCTTCTGACATGTAAACAGGCTCCGAGAAGGCTGTATATTGTTGCCCTGCCGGTTCTTATTCTTTCAGAGATATTTGCCCGGTTTTGCTCGTTTCTTTTGATACCTAGATGTTTGGTTTCATTGGTTATATTGATGTCATCGTCTTCGAATTGCAGTGTTGTTATGTTTGAGCCTTTTGCATTATATAAAACCGCTTCAGATTTAGTTGGATTGATTTTAACTAGATCTCTGCTTGTATTGTGCTGTACTATGTCTAATATTCCTTGTGCGTCTGCAGTACTATTTGCCAGGACAGCAATGTCATCCGCACATGTCGGTGCAGGGACTTGTATATTACCAATACATGCTCCAAGTCCACTTTTTAAAATGCTATCTTTCTTTAGGATTAGTGTAAGAATCCCTGTCTTTAGGAAGATTGGTACATCCAGATATGTTAAAATTAAATTTAGCAAATGTACTATAAAGGGAGTTAACTCATCCATCCCATATTTGTAGTGTTCTGCCGAAATTCCATCCTCATCTGGTGCTTTTCCTGCTTTAAGTTTTTCTATAGCTTTATTAACCTCCTTTACATTGACATGATCAATGCCTTGACCTTTTTCCCTTTCTATGGATTCTATTATATTGTTTTGTATTTCTACAAGCTCTAGCTTTTCAGTGTCAGAATTTTTTTCTAATGTTGGCGTAGCTAGTTGTTGGAAATGTTCTTGCCAAATGTTCATTATGCTTGTTTCATCTTCTGCAGTCTTTTCATTCAGTTTCAGTATCTTGGTGTTAGTAAGTGGTGTTTTTCTTTGCATGTTAATAAGCTTGTAAAAAAGTTTTGTGTCTGCACTTGAAGCTTTCATAATTTTTCCCGCTGTTGATTCTCTCTGAGAGGCATAAGCTTGTCTTTGTGCTTTTCGAAGTATTCTTTTTGCAGCTGTCATTTTGATTTTGAGCTCGTTACTTCTTTCTTGGGGTGCTCCATGTTGCCTCCATACTTTATATGCATTTTTTGATTGCTTTGATGCCTTTTCTATTTGTTCATTCCATATCGCCTTTCCCTTTGATTTGATTTTGATTTTTCTTCTATACTTTGGGATTGCCGCTTCTCCGGCTTTATGTAACAATTTTTCTAGATTTCTTATATCTTGCTCAATGATTCCTTTTGATTTTTGCATGAGGTTTGGTAGATCTTTATTGATGATTTCCTTATAAATTTGATGGTCACAGTCAGTCCATTTAGGTTTTGCTATGATAGTTGTTGCTTTTTCCCTTACTTTTTTCAGTTGGCTATTCAGTGTCAGAATAACAAGTACATGGTCCGATGTATTCTCTGGGTCAGTGTCAAGGACATCAATTTGTCTGATTTTATTTATTATTTCCGAGTTACTTTTGAAGAGGAAGTAATCAATTTGTCCTTTCGATTTACCATTCTGGTGATAAAATGTTTCTTTTAATGGGCATTTCTCAGTATTTCCTATCCATTTTTCCTTGCAGAAAGTTTGTAGAATTTTATCATGAGGTGTAGAGCTTCTATGGAGTGACCCGTTCATGTCTCCACATACTATAATTTCGTGTGTATCTTTATATTTCTCTATCATTTCATCAATTTGAGCCAAAGTGTCTTTGTATTCGATATCTGCATTTTTGTTATCTGATGGCATATGTACATTTATAAGACATATTGGTTTGTCTCCTTGTTGAATATGTATGGCTTGTATTCTATTTCCACCGTCTATCAGTTCCTTTATATTTTCATTAATTTCTTTTTTCCAGATTATGGCTACTCCACCATATCCTCTTTTCATTGATACGTTGAAATCAGGGTCGTCATTATCATCAACGCTTTTAGCTATGTATCCGCTATTTTCAGCAACTTCAGCTATGATTTTCTTTTCCGCATTGAAGAGCCAGTGTTCTTGAATCATAACTACTGTACATCCCTTAACAAGTTTTTGATATAGAGAGCGTTTGACTTCACATTTTGTACATTGAGTGTACCTATAATGATATCCTCCCTTTTATCTTGTTTGATCGGCCGCTGCCTAAAAAATGATTTGGTTTCTTTCTATTCCCATCTTCTTTTGTTTCTAGATTGTCAGCCTGAACTAGTCCCTTTAGATGCTTAGGACCACCAACATTAGCCCCCCTTTGAGAGGGAAACTTCTGATGGTAGTCCGCTTTCAGCGGGGCGTCCCCACTAGAAGCTGTTGTTATAAGACCAGTTCTGGAAGTGACTTCTACTTGATGGTTTACTTCTGTATGGGTTTTATCTTCATCATTTTTCGCGGTAGTCAAAGTAGCTGAATTTGTTAGATTGATGTTCATTCTAGCTTCTTCTGTTGGTTCTTTATCTACTTGGTTGATATTATCAGCCTGATTTGTTTGTTGTTGTAGTTGATTTTGTCTTTCAATTTCTTCTGCCTGACTTTGTTTAGCTATTACTGGCATGTTTGTTCTTTGGTCATAGAATCTTTTATTGATGTTTCTTTGACTTTGTTCCTTTCTGTTTGTCTGTTGTTGACTATATCCTTGGTGGTAATTTATATTTTGTGGTATAGGTTGTGGAGCTATCCTATATTGCTGTTTGTATAAATGTGCATTTTGTATCATGTTAGTGTTGATACTGCCAGTTGGTATACCTCTATAGCCAGTGTAATAGTGGCTGCTTTGGCCATTTGCAGGTATAGCCTGTATTCTGCTATTGTGGTACATTGGCGCTTGTATATGGCCATGATTTATTCTGCTCTGTTCTGTTGGTATCTGGCTATAGTGTGGAGGTGCCAAATGATTCATGAATAGTGGATTGGCTTGATTAGGAATCCTGGATTGCTGATTTGTTAGCTGTACGCCAGTATGCTGATCACTCATTTGGTGTTGGTTTGTGTTCCTAGTATTATCCATATTCTGGTTATAAGGATAATATTCATGACTTCCTGGTCTTTGCCACATTCTTAGTTCTTTCTGTAGTTCCATTATTTGCAGTTTATTTCTTAATTCATTCATTTCCATTTGATGTTTAATTCTTAGGTCTCTATTTTCTATTTCTAGCCTGAAGTTGTTCAGCATCATATCTACTTTGTTTATAGTCTGCTCCTGCGAGTTGTTGCTACAGTTACAATTTGGTTGATAGGATTTTAAATTACCTTTGTCAATGGTGCTTTCTTCTGTTTGCATCCTAAGTAGATTGATTGTATTTCTATAGTCTCTATTGGTATCTTCCATTATGACTAGTCTTGCTCTGCATTGTGCTAATTGATCTTCCAGCTGTTGAGTAGTTTCATTTATATTTTTGCACTTATATTGCCTTTTCGGTTTTGCTTTCATGTTTTTTGGCTCATCTACATTTTCTATTTGTTCATTTCTGCCATTCTGTAATATTTGGTGAGGCTGTTTGTATGTAGCCATTTTGTTCATTTCTAATTCTTCTGTGTTTGCATTTCCTGCTTCTTCCTTTGTAACGGCATTTTTAGTTGGACAGTCTTAGATGCATTGTCTGGCACGTTTTTAACTATATGGGCCATTTCACTATATTCCTTTGTCGAGCCTTGTTCTTCTAGACTTACTTTTGGTATTGTTTCTTCTGTATCTATAATTGAGTTATTGCTTCTCATTGATATATTAACCATGTCCATGTCCATAATAGAGCAGCTCCTACATGAATACTGTTCTTCTTCAGTTTGGCTTATCCTTACAGGATCAATGTTTTCACATGTATAACGAAACAGTTGGCCGCATGCAATACAGTCTATGGATATTTCTGGTTGTGCTGTCTGATTGCATATGGCACAGTAGTTATGTATAGTAGACATGCTGACTGCACTTGTGTCCGGACTTGGTGTTGGTTCTTCTTCTGACCATTCAATTGCTCTATTCCAGTTACTTAGAAGTTCTTCGTCAGTATTTTGTATACATTCTGCCCCTTTGGATACTAGTATTCTATCACTGTGGTTGGTTTTAGGCTGATGAGCTGTTGTTTTTACAAGTGACTCATTCTGTTTTGCTCTTATTTCTATATCGGCTTCATTTCTCTTGATTATGTTTATCTGTTCCTCTATCTGTTTGTTATATATCTTATAGTTCCCTCTTGATTTCATTCTTTCTTTTAAATCTTCAATGTGTGTCAGGAAGTGTTCCATTACTTGGCCATTAACCTCTACCTTTGATGTAGTATGGAATAAATTGATACGATAGAGTTGTCTGTTACTACTTCTATTTCTGACCGAATGTGATGTTCTGATGCATAGCCCTGGATTATCATGCTGGTGTTTTGGCAAGAGCTTGTATGTAGAGTGTTGTTCAAAGTATATGTCTATTTCCCCCTTTATAATTTCATAAGCAGCTGCTGATAGCTCTAGGATGTAGTTTTGATGTTTCTGCTCAATTTGTATGTCCATTGTTCTATTACATGCTTCTAGCTTTTTGTCCAAGGCCCTGGTTTTATTGATACTAAAGTTTTCATATTTAGCTGGTGTATAGGGCTGAGGTTTGCTCTTGGTTCTTGCTGATGTTCTAGTCTGGATACTCATTTTTCACTTTAGATATTTTTTTTATTTTTTAACGAGGAAGTTCTATGTAGATTAATGTGCATTCAGCGGGGCGTCCCCACTAAAAGCTTGCTCAAATAAGAATTTTCCAGTTAACTATTATATCTTCTGATGTCAGGGTTTAATGAGTATGTAGATATATATCTCTATATTTGTTAGTTATACACTATAGACTAGGGTTATATAAAAGCTATTATATTTCTATATATGAATGCAATTAAATATGGTTGTTATAAAGTTTATATATATATATGTATATAGTATTCTATTCTACTGTATTGAGGATATCTATCTATAACATTGGTGGAGAATTTTGGTCGCTATTCTTCTCATCCAGAGCTTTGCTAATAAAGAGTTTGGATGTACACCGTCAGTTTTGTATAGATTAAAGTTGTAGTATTCGTCAGTACCGCCTTTTCTTTTAGATGTTTTTCGAATGTCTAGAACAAATTTTGGTGATTTTTCTGCAGATTGGTTTATTTCTTGGATGAAGGTGTTTAATTGATATAACTGGTTTTGAAGTGTTTGATCGTCTTCACTGAAAATGTCCGGGTTTTTGTGGCCTTGTGATCTGTTCCAGCACTGAATGGAGTATGGTGGTACTTCTAAGAAGATGATTTCTGATTTTGGTTTTATTTTGGTGATGACAGCCTTAAGTTCAATAAATTTTCTTCTTAGATATCGGACGTTTGAATCGTTTTGGTTCACAAGAGAGATGTATCTGGTAGTTTTGTTAAGTTCGGTTAAATTACGGGTTCCTAGCCAAATATAAAATGTGATGTTTTTGTGTTGATGACAGATAGATGGTTATTCTTTTTCGGCCCTATCAATTAAATTACGGGTTCCTAGCCAAATATAAAATGTGATGTTTTTGTGTTGATGACAGATATATGGTAATTCTTTTTCGGCCCAATCAATAGTTTGCTGTACTTTTTGTCCTTTTTTGTGATAAATTTTATATTTAGGAAGTCTTCAGTTGTAATGGCTCTCTTTATGTATTTGCCTTTACTATCAGATACAATTATGGGTTGGCTTTGGGCTGTTTTATCCTGAATATCTCTCTTATTTACTCTGAAGTATCTGCTTGACTTTACAACTTTAGTCTCAGACATATATCAATCTTTGTGGAAACAGAGGACTAAATTTTCTTTTATCTTTCAAACACAGGATATTGGTTGAAACACAAGTACAGTGTGTTTAAAGGTTTGATTAAACTATATATAGATAAATAGATTTAGCAAGAAAATAAAATAAGAGAGAGGGGGGGGGGGGGGGGGGGGGGAGGTCTAGACTACAGACTATGTGGTCAAAAATTTAAACTTAACTAGAATGGAAAAAATTATTTAACTGTTCGAAATGATTATAAAGATGTCTGAATTATTTATTTTAATTATTTATAATTCACAAAAAGACTTAGACTTACTGTCTGAAAAAATAAAATTTTATTTGTCAAAATTCAAATATGGCGCTGGAAATTAAATGGCCGTCCGGCAAGGCCTGCAAGAAAAGTTAGCTGGAAACACCGTGCAATTTACAAAAATGCCTGAAGTTATTAGTTAAAACAAGGTATAGTGACCTATAATATTAAATTGTGAGGATGCAAGTGCAAATCAAGACTTAGAAACTCTCCGTATTTGGATCTGTGATCTGTGCAAAATCTTCGTGCTGCTATACAACGTCCATTCGGAACAACCTAGAGCGATATACCAATATACGACCGCAAAAATTTTTTGCGGTCGTATAAAAACTAGCTTATCAATGATATACATGATAGATTATACCTGTAAATTGGAATTTCCCATACTGGAGTTTATCATAACACCTTTAATACAAGTTCTTTTTATCTAGATAAAACACTACACCTATTCACGTTCCTTTATACTTTTCTACACCAGTCATATTAAAAAATTGAAAAAGTTATTTTTTTCAATTTTTGCGTTACCTTTCTTTTTAAAAACTCGTTTAATGTCGGATTTCTTCTCATTGTTGCATACCTCCATGAAATATCAAGATGGGGAACAAGAATAAAAACTTTTTCATAAGTAACTATAAAAGGTATTATTGTTGTATTTTTTTATTTTTGTTTGTTAATTCGGGTTACACTAATGTCCTGACCAATATCCTGACTAATGTCCTGACCAATATGAAAAATGCTAATAACTTTTTTGTTCTTTGAAGGATCGAGTTCAAATTTGATGTCAAGGAAGATTATAACATAAAATATATAAATATAAGAAAAAATAAAAAAAAAAAATTTAAAGAGTTAACGTTGTAAAACTTGACCTGACCAAAGTCGACTCTGCCCTGACTAATGTCCTGACCGATGTAAAATTGCTAATTTCTTTTTTGTTCTTCGAAATATCGACTTTAAATTTGATGTCAAGGAAGATTATAATATTAAATATATGAATAAAAGAAAAAATATAAAAAAAAATTTTAAGAGTTAGAAAACTTGACCTGACCAACGTCGACTCTGCCCGGACTAATATCTTGCCCCATGTAAAAATGTTAATCACTTTTTTATTATTGAAAGAATTGACTTAAAGTTCGTTACCAAGGAAGATTATAATATAAAATATAAGAATTTATGAAAAAAAAATGTTTGTTAATTTTTGAAATGTTAGAAAACTTGACCTGACCAACTTGATCTTTGCCATGATGAATGTCCTGACCGATATATAAATGCCAATTATAACTTTTTTTGTTTTTGAAAGGGATATTATCAAGTTTAGTATCAGGGAAGATGACAACATTTAGTATAAGGCTTTGAAAAAAAATTGTAAAAAAAAAAAAAAAATTTTAAAGGTAAAAAAAACTCGACCTGACCAATTCTATACTTTGTCCTTGCCAATGTCCTGACCGATAAAAAAGAAAAAACAGAATAAACTTCTTTGAATTTTAGCAATATTCCATTTTTTTAAATATAGTTAAGAAAGAAGTTGCACTTTTTAATTTTAAGCAACATGGAACTTGAAATGACCACAATTAACCCCTATCAAAATTTCACAAAAACTGTTTTAATTCTTGCCTTGTATAATCATGAAAACATATTTATCAATCCCCTCAAGAACACAACATTCAAAGCATTTTTGTTTTGTTAATTTGAAATGATATGGTATACTTTCGTAATTCTATAAACTTGGTTAAGTGTAAATTATTAAACTAATTACTGATTTATTAAACCATATTAAATAATTATAAAAGTAATATGTGATTAGATAAACTTTATGTATGATGATTTAGATAATTCGTAAATGCACTTTTCCTACTTTCAATAATTAGAATGATATAGATGTACAGGATTCAATAAAGTCAAAAGACAGTGACATGAACAATTAAAATTTAATCACACCTATATTAATTACAGTTAACACACATTGGAGTGGTTACTTACCTATATTTTCTTTTTATTTCACTCATTTTTTGTTTTTTTTAGTTAATGAGGGATTATATATACATGTCAAATAACATAAATAAGGACAGGAAATGGCCTTCATTTGATTTCAAATAATGTTTATACAAGCATTCAAAATTTATATATTTAATGTTATAATCTTCCTTGACATCAAATTTGAACTCGATCCTGCAAAGAACAAAAAAGTTATTAGCATTTTGCATATTGGTCAGGACACTAGTCAGGACATTGGTCAGGACATTAGTGTAACCCTGTTTATTCAATGAATTGTCACTATTTATACATACAATTCTTTGTTTCATCTCATGATTAAATGACCAAGTTCGATAACTGCTTCCAAGTAATGAGCTAGTTAGAGCGACAGGGTGTTTGTTATTAATGCACCGCCCGAGACAGAGATGCATCATAATGTTTTCTTTGAAGTCGGCCGCATTTCCATTCCTTTTGAATATACAATACCTTGGAATAGATGAGCATTTGGTAATCAGGAAGTTGAAGATCGATGAATCTGAAACGCATTACAGAGTATGGCATGTTCACCGGAAGACTTGTAACAAATTTTAGGAAGCTGCGATTTGTAGTTCCCGAGAAAAATACATCAGATTTTCAGGGGAAGGCAAACTGACTGACAGACAGAGGTAAAACAGAATACCCCCTCCATTGTAGCAGGCATATAATTATATTTTAACCACAAGAAAACAATAAAACTATCGATAAATTTTCCACAACAGACACATAAAGAAAAATTAGTATCCATCAATTCCATCTTGAGATGCTTGTAATTTAATATAAGTTACATGTTTGTGCTTTCTACAAATGAAATTAAGAGGGCATAAAATCATATAAATTTATCAGTGATTTTATTAATGAAGAAATAAATAATAAAAGAACAGAGTTCCAATGTCCTCCACGTTGCACATATTTCATCTATCCAGGGGCAATAACTAAAAAAAAAAACTTTTTTATATTGTTCTTTAAAACAATTTATGAATAAAAAGTGTGCGCAGGGGACAAACATTTTTTTTTTATTGTAAACTTAATATTTCAGAGACCTTCAAAGGCATTACGGCCGAGTGGTCTAAGTAGTTACTACTGTAGTCACTAGCCAATCAACACTGAGGTTGTGAGTTAGAACCCCACTGGTGCGGGTTCACTCGACTCTACTTAATTGACTAGGATTGTCAGTTTTCCTAGTGAAGGTCGGTGGTTTTCTCCAGGCACTCCGGCTTCCTCCACCAATAAAAACTGGCCCGCACGAAAAAACCCAAAAGCGGTGCTTAAAAGTGGCATTAAAACACCAAAAATCAAATCAAATCAAATCAAAGGCATTACTTATAGTATAAGTTTTATAAAAAATTGTACCCGTGAGAGCGCCAACGAGGCCATTTTCCATAAATCTAATATTTCAAAGGGGTACAACTCTTTTAAACAAGAATGTGTCCATAGTACACGGATGCCCCACTCACACTATCATTTTCTGTGTTCAGTGGACCGTGAAATTGAGGTCAAAACTCTTTATTTGGCATTAAAATTAGAAAGATCATGTTATAGGGAACGTGTACTAAGTTTCAAGTTGATTGGACTTCAACTTCATCAAAAACTACCTTGACCAAAAACTTTAACCTGAAGCGAGACAAACGAACGGACAAACGAACGAACAGACGTACAGACCGAAAAACACAATGCCCCTCTACTATTGTAGGATGGGCATAAAAAAGTCAATTGGCCACCATTATAGAACTTGTCAAAGATATTACTGATATTAACCTACAGTATAGTATAAGTTTTATAAAAATCTGGCAAGAATTGTACCAGTGAGAGCGCTAACAAGGCCATTTTCCATAAATTTAATATTTCCAAGGGGAATAACTCTTTTAAAAAAAGTCGATCAGCCACCATTATAGAAATTTGTCCAAGATATTGCTGATAAAACCATATAGTATAAGTTATATAAAAATCTGGCAAGAATTGTACTCTTGAGAGCACTTACGAGGCCATTTTCCATAAATTTAATTTTCCCAAGGGACATATCTCTTTTTAAAAAAGTCGATCGGCCACCATTATAGAACTTGTCAAAAATATTGCTGATATTAACCTATAGTATAAGTTTTATAAAAATCTGGCAAGAATTGTACCAGTGAGAGCACTAACAAGGCCATTTTCTATAAATTTAATATTTCCAAGGGGAATAACTCTTTTAAAAAAAAGTCGATTGTCCACCATTATAGAAATTTGTCCAAGATATTGCTGATATTAACCTATAGTATAAGTTATATAAAAATCTGGCAAGAATTGTACTCTTGAGAGCACTAACTAGGCCATTTTCCATAAATTTAATATTCCCAAGGGACATATCTCTTTTTAAAAAAGTCGATCGGCCACCATTATAGAACTTGTCCAAGATCTTGCTTATATTAACCTATAGTATAAGTTTTATAAAAATCTGGCAAGAATTGTCCCTGTGAGAGCGCTAACAAGACCACACTGACAGACACACGGATGGCCAGACGCCCGGTATTTCCATGTCCCCGCAACGTGTTATGCGTTGGACAAAAACGAAATGAGTATCAATATTTTTTTTTTATTGTCAACAAATTAAAATTAATCACAAATTAATAGTAAAGTTAAACAAAAACAAAAAATAACAATTAAGAATTAAGAATTAATTTTTCTCCCAAAAACCATTACCTATAACAAGAGACCTTAATTACTCAAATAAATAAATTTCCAAATGAGTAAAAGGAATACTTAGCTAACCAATCTTCTACAATACAGTAAGATGTTGTAATATTAGTTTGAAGAAATACAGCTGCAAAAATAATGTGAATTTATTATTATTCGTAGGATACAATTTTTGTTGATTTCTTGGTTAAAAGTGAACAAGAAGTTTAAATTTTTAAACGATACACATTTTCTATAAGCTTGTATTCAGAAACAAGAGTGCACACGCTGAAATGTCTCGCCTACTATACTGACAATTGATTTTATGTTGATAGTCCTACATATAAAGTTTTACTACAAGTATCACATTAACATTTATGATCCAAGAAAATGAGGTCAAGGTCAGATAAACCAAGCCAAAAATACATGTACACCTTTAATACAATCATTCCATACACAGAATATAGATGACCTATTGTCTATAGTATAAAAGAAACAGACCAAACCATGGAAATTCTATATTGACCAATGAACCATGAAAATGAAGTCAAGGTCAGATGAACCTGGCAAGACAGACATCATTCCATGCATCAAATATAGTTGACCTATTGCTTATAGTATCTAAGTAACAAAGTTAACCAGGAAAACTGAACATTGACCAATGAACCATGAAAATGAGGTGAAGGTCAGATGATACCTATAGACATATACACTTTACAATCATTCCATACACCAAATATAGTTACCTAATGCTTAAAGTTTAAGAAAAACAGACCAAAACACAAAAACTTAACATAAGCAATTAACCTTGAAAATGAGGTCAAGGTCAAATAAAACCTGCCAGACTGACATGTACACCGTAAAATATTTCCACACACCAAATATAGTTGACCTTTTGCATACAGTATTAATAGAAAAACAGACCAAAACACAAAAACTTAACATTGAGCAATGAACCGTGAAAATGAGGTCAAGGTCAAATAAAACCTGCCAAACTGACATGTACATCACAAAATATTTCCATACACCAAATATAGTTGACCTACCGCATACAGTATTAGAAAAACAGACCAAAACACAAAAACTTAACATTGATCAATGAACCGTGAAAATGAGGTCAAGGTCAAATAAAACCTGTCAGACTGACATGTACATCGTAAAATATTTCCATACACCAAATATAGTTGACCAACTGCATATAGTATTAATAGAAAAACAGACCAAAACACAAAAACTTAACATTGAGCAATGAACAGTGAAAATGAGGTCAAGGTGAAATAAAACCTGCCAGATGGACATGTACATCGTAAAATATTTCCATACACCAAATATAGTTAATCTATTGCATACAGTATTAGAAAAACAGACCAAAACACAAAAACTAAACTATTACCACTGAACCATGAAAATGAGGTCAAGGTCAGATGACACCTGCCACTTGGACATAATCATTACATACACCAAATATAGTAGACCTATTGCTTATAGTATCTGAGATATGGACTTGACCAAGAAAACTTAACCTTTTTCACTGATCCATGAAATGAGGTCGAGGTCAAGTGAAAACTGTCTGACAGGCATGAGGACCTTGCAAGGTACGCACACACTAAATATAGTTATCCAATTACTCATAATAAGAGAGAAATAAACATTACAAAAAATCTTAACTTTTGTTTCAAGTAGTCACTGAACCATGAAAATGAGGTCAAGGACAATGGACATATGACAGACGTAAACTTCACATCATAAGGCATCTATATACAAAGTATGAAGCATCCAGGTCTTCTACCCTCTGAAATATTAAGATTTATAGAAGTTAGCTAACGCCAACGCCGCCGACGGCCGGATCACTATCCCTATGTCAAGCTTTCTGCAACAAAAGTTGCAGGCTTGACAACAAAATCATGAAATCAAATATCCACGAAAACAAAATGTTCCTTAAATCTAAGAAATTGGTACCCACAAAAATAAATGAATTCACAGGACATTAAAGTAGGCCACAGCCAACATGCATCCTACACTGAACATCAATGTCTTATGTCAAAATAAATCATAAAACATATACATTTTCTGGATTGTTGCAGTGAGCTGTTTAAGGATGTAACAAAAGGTGAACCATGATGTCAAAGTGTAATGATACTTTTGGTTATCATATGCATTCAAGCTCTAACGGGGTTTTGTAAATGCATTATTTTCTAAAGTTGGTTACAGCCAGTTGTTTACAGAATACTTCATTATTAGAGGTTTAGGGGGATTAAGGCCCATTTTTAGCCCAAGAAAATGAAAGTTTTTTAAATCTATTTCAACTTTGCACATAATGTATGGAAATGCATAAGATCAAGAAATATAAATAAATTACACAAGATTTTTTGTTATCACATCACAAAACAAGCCTTTTTTTTAAATGAAAATGAAGAAAAAGGCTGAATTAATGCAGTTTTCAACCCATATTTTCTTTTTAGAAACATTGTGCGCAACCAATTCAAGAAACAACAAAATAATTTTGAGGAAGGTTGATTATCATGATTATAGCTATTCAATAATCTCACCAAATATTAAGTTGTTTTTTGGGTGCACACATAGTTTTCCAAGCAAAGTATACTTGCTAGATGTAAAACGAGGAAATTCAAGAAATTTTACAAACTATACAATGGTTTTGTTGACATGGTCATATATGAATTTTGGTTTTATTTTCTACATATCTTTTGCTTCAGTTTTTAAATGTTCACTAATATCTTGCCTTTTTTTCAGAAATGGTAGAGGCTATACATGATTGTTAGGGACTTTTTCTACCTAGATACTAAAGATTCACAAGTATGTAATTTTTCCATAGTTCAGACTTTTCTATTTTATCTATTTTTGTTCAATGATTTTAAATGGTGGCTTCCATATATGGTTGTGGTTAGAAATATCAACCATTATTCTAATTTCCCAATAATTTTGTAGCAATTGGCCATTTACTAGATCTTTCTGTTCAATCATTTGTCAAATGTCCAAATTTATTAATAATTTCAGTCATGTCTGATGGCAGCTAGGATCAACATCCATATATCACAAAAGGAGTAATTTGACAATCACTTCATTTTGATTTGGCAGCTACATGTATAAGGCATGTATTATATTATATCATATTCAGGATGAAAAGTATTCTAACTTTAGATCATTATTAAACTAGAGGCTTTCAGATGACAGAAGCTTGAATTGCTCATATAGATCCATATAGATCCTGTATAAATATAGCTATGTAAACTCACAAAATTGAACCAGAGGCTTCCAGAAGCCTGAACTGGTCATATAGACCTCATGCACATATATATGTAAACCCACAAAAGTACATAATGTTGCCTTTGTAAAAGACTGCTAATCAATATAATTCAAAGATTGTTTAATCATGAATAAAAGAGGGTCTGGATGGGGTTTACAGAACAGCAAATAATAGGCCAATATTACAGAATAATGGTCAAAAAGAATAAAGAAGAGAGAAAAATGGGCCAAAAAAATAAAATATAGAGAATAATGGTGTGCTAAAATATAGAGAATAATGGTGTGCTAAAATATAGAGAATAGACAATAATTGGCAAAAAATATAAAGAATATAGAAAAATGTCCTAAAAAATTAAAGATTACAGAAATGAAGGACCCCATCAAGACCCTCATAAAATTTATCCTGATACAAAGGGAAATAACACTTTCAAAAGTGTTTCTTCTGTTATAAAGCAGTGATCATCCATATATTTTTCTGACTGTGACCATCAATTTATCTATCTCCAAGACTATCAACCAATGATTTATATTCCTTAAGAAACTGTTCCTCTTCAGTCAGTGTTAAATCTAAGTAATCTTCCTCATCTTCAGGAAGGTCAGACATAAAATCTTGTAAAACTTCCTTTTCTTCTTTCTTTCTCTTTTTCTCCTCGCTTTTATTGATATTAGATGGCCCAGCTTCTGGTGAACTGTCTGCAAGAGAATAAAAAGTTTTTAGAACGTTTTATGGCATTTTAAAATAGATATGGGTCCAATCAAATGTTACTATTCATAACCAAATCAACAGCTCTTTTCAGAAAAATCTCTGCTCATTGTTGAAGCCTTACTGTAACCAGTAATTTTATAAACATTGGATTCATTTCAAATTAAAAAGTTGGATTATAAAGTACTAGGTGTTTATCAAAACAATTTAAGAAAAATAAAATGTTTAAAAATCTGTCTGTGATGTGTATTTAAGCTCAAGGTTTATTAATTTGGTTTACAGATGTTTAATCTCTAAACTTTAAGTCAGTTGTTCGAAAAAAAAAAGTAAAATAAAAAGATCTTATAAAACATAAATGTGTGATTTACTTAATTGTGTATTTCATCTTCATCACA
This sequence comes from Mytilus californianus, assembly GCF_021869535.1. NCBI lineage: Eukaryota > Metazoa > Mollusca > Bivalvia > Mytilida > Mytilidae > Mytilus > Mytilus californianus. The sequence goes on along the minus strand of NW_026262582.1, from coordinate 35,021,115 downwards.
AAACCTAGTGATTTCTTGAACTTCAACAGGGGAGAAAACCAAAAATCACACGATGTGGTTAATTGTTATTTATAATTTGTGTATGTTTGAAAAAGCTGATCTAAAAAGCTTGGAATTAAAATCTTACAGAATAATAAAAAAAGAGCAGAATGAACTTATTTTAATGGAATAGTTAGATGCAATTCAATCTGTGAACGCTCTCTGCACTGTAAGATCCCTTGCAACAACTCTTTGAGAGGTCTATAGGTGGCCTGTTATAAGGCAAAACTTCTATCCCCATCCAATATACCCTCACTTTCCAGAACCAGACCAAATTTCATCTTGGAAGGCCTCTACTACAGGAGCTACCCATTGTAATTATTGTTAATTTGTTCTCTTCATGAAATATTTGCCAACAGACACTAAGCAAACATCAATCAATCAATCGATCAATCTGTGAAATTTTATCTTAACAAACTAAATTTGGTTATTTTTATTAACAAAATAAAATCCCGGCCTTATGATATTTAACAGAACCAATCATATCAAAGTGCTTGTGAGAACCAAAGGGTAAAGACTGCATTCACTTTGCAGTGGGAGCTTAAAATAACAAATGCATTGTATAAGTATTGGAAGGCAATACTTTTATTTGTCAATGATTGTAGTTTGTACAACTTTTGGACAAAGGAAGATAACTCCAATTCTAAATTTTACTTTAACTATGACATCATTGATATAATTTCCTGACAAAACTTAGTATACATCATTTTGTAACTTGAATATCTGAGGGTAAATTTCATTCATAAATTTCTTGAAAAGTTGATGAATAAGGTGGATAGAATGTTGTGCTCAATGTACTATTCTTTATCTCAAAAGTAGAGATTAAGGATGTTCGCTACTCTGTTTCAAAATAACAAGCTTTTTAAAAGACTATTATAAATTGATAGTATATAATTGAAGGAACTGAAAAAGCAGAAAAAAATGTAGGGTCCGTGTGCTTGTTTGAGAGATATAACCCATTGAAAATTTGGCGGGAAATAATTCTCTCTAGACTTTTCTTACATTTAACATTGGTACCCTTTTACTTTAAAAAATTATGAAAAAAATAACAAGGATTTTATAGGATTTTCAAATTTGGCTTTTTAAACTATAAGTAATAAAATTATAAAAAGAAAAGTAGGGGTTAGCGGGGAAATTTTTTTAATGACACTACATGGATAAAACCAGAGGATTCCGAATATGTGTCAAAAATCCAAAAACAAGAGGAGCGAACATCCTTAAGCCTGGAAAATGGATACCTATCAAGTCAGCCATGTATCTTAACCCCAATATATAATCAATATCTACACATTTACATGACTCTCAAACAAAATACATTATCAAACTGAATCTTTAACCTTACCAGCACTTGAACTATCAGAGCCTTCCGAACTACTTCTAGAGCTTGTAGCTATAATACCACCACTGCGTATTAACTCATCTATTGCCTTCTGGATACTCCCTGCATGTAATTTTAATGCTTCTCTGGCCATTTCTGGATCAAACCCTAAACTGTACACCTTTTAAGATAAACATTCTAAGTACAGCAGATTCATTATTATTCGTCTGGGTACTAATTTTCCTGGATTGCAGGGATTTTCAAGTACTGTAAATCAGCTTATTTTTACTGATACTTTTTGCTGTTCAGCTCTTTTAAGCCAACTTTATAGCGCAATTTATTTTGGCATTTTTTAAATTTTTGTGATGTACATGTATTTAAACAAGAAATAATTCAAGCTTGACATAATTGTGACGATTTATATTCACACTTTTTTTGTACAAACAAATATCGCAAAAATAAACTCATTGTGATAAGTTGGTTAACAATATTCAACGAAAAACAAATTTCTGATAGGTTTGTGCGTAGAATGTTTACTATAAGAGATCTCGACCCTCCCCCCTTTTTAATCTCTTAAAGCTAGTTTTATCCTGGCACATGTTTTATTTCCTGTCCCAACTCAGGAGCCTTCTCAATCAGTCGTTGTCATTATTTATATGGTTATGTATTTATAGTTCAGGCCATTAGGTATTGATGGCAGTTTTTCGATAGTTTGCTTCCAAGATTTCTGACAACTTTTTTAATAATGTGGATTAATTTATTTTCCCATACCAATTTCATAGATTGAGGACAAAGTTTTCGTGGATATTTATTTTTGTGGGTAAGCCAACCTCTGCATACAATTCCTTGTGAGATGTGTACTTCATTGAACATTTAATTTGTGAAAGACCTATACCCACAAAATCCATAAAAATGGTATCTCACGAATAATAAGGAATCCACATTATAGGGCAATTTAGAACTTGACATATTGAATAGATATATCCTATATTGTCGAAGAACCACTGTTAATCCAGATGTCTTTTGGTTTTTATAAGTTTTTATAAGTTCCGCTCCAAAGACGGGGGGTAATACTGGTTTACGTCTGTCCTTCTCTTCTTTTTTCTCATTTCTCATTCAGGGACTAAAAATTATTAGAACTTCCCCGAACTTTGATTTCAAGTTTCATTTGAGCATGTTTCACTGTATGATGTGTTATAGCATGCTCACATGAAGATTATTTTCAGAAAGCCTTGACTTGCAGTTTCTTTGGAAAATGTGAAAAAATTTTATACATGGCAATTTGAAAAATAAAACAAAAAAATCGGTAATCAGGAATTTGATGAGTGATGAATCAGAAAATCAGTAACACAAAATAGCATGCTCACGTGAAGTGTTACCAAATTTCAGAAGCTTTGTTTTGTAGTTTCAGGAAAAATGCTACCAAAGTACTATGGGACAGACAAAAGGTCATGCAAAGGATACAAGGGCTGACAGAAGTAAACCATTATTACCTAAATTCTCTTTGATGGATGATGACCAACATGAATGAAAGCATTATGGGTAATATCTTCAAAAGCAGCCATAAAAGCATTTATAATGGTTAACAACACTCAAAAGGGGCCACTAGTGGAGCAGGATCTGTTTATCCTTCCCTATAGCTAGCACCGAATATGACCTCCAGTTTTTTGTTGCTAAGTTGTTTGTTTCATGGAATTGTTGTTCATTTTGTCTAGGAAGTTTCACTTTCTATATTTGGAAGAGGAATGTTTTTATTCTAAAATTAGGTCTGCTGTGGTGTTTGCTCGTATATATATGTCTGGCATTTTCAGATTCTCTTGAGTTATGAGTTTTGAATGTGACGTTGGTATCTTCCGTCTCTTATTTTTTCTATTAAAAAGATGGATTATCAACCAGAGGTGTAATCCTATTTTCTTCTATCTTGTATAAACAATTAAATTACCCATAGTCGAGGGGCCTGATGGGTTATTTTCGTTCTTCGTGATCAGCGCATTTTCGCTATCGTGATCCGTTTTTTTACAGATTTATTTTTTTTTTATATTTTCGTGATCCGTGATCATGGAAATTTATTTTCTGTGAATCGTGATTGACAAAAAAATCAACTCGTGAATCGTGATGAGACCCCCCATCAGGCCCCTCACAGTCCTTTATATTCTAAAAAGGTAAATTATAAGCTTGTTGCAAATCTCTGTTTTACCTGAGCTAACATTTCATCTGTAATTGTAATATTCTTGTGCTCTGGATCAGGTAGGGAAAGAAACTCTGGATGCTTTTCTAGTACCTATAAAGATATCAAAGTATTTAAAGCATTTAAAGCAATGATTACTGTCAAGACCTTTACAGTTCAGCTAAAGATTGTAACATCTAAATAATTGGGTTTTGGGTATTTTTAAAAATAAAATGATGCTTTCTACATATTCAAGGAAAAATCCTCAAGACCTGTCTATGAGTTTTCTAAAGTTTTACTAGTCACAAAAAAATATCATCGAATTAACAACAAAATCAAATAAGTCAACAGGCTTGTTACCATCACATGAAACTGACTTTTTACAAGCAAACTACTATGCTTCTAAATCTTACCTCTAAAGCTTGGCTAACATCATTGTTAGCCTGTCTTAAGGCCTCTGCTGCTGCTCCTCCTCCAAATCCCATATTAGTCAACATTTCATAACTGTCAACGTTCACTCTATAATATATTTTTCCTACAGTTATTCAATATTAGATTCTACTAGAAAAAAGAGAACAACTTTGTGAAATAAAATCAAGTAATACTCTTAAAAATAAATAATGGCAGTTCTTTCCAGAGTTCCAAGATAGTTTCTGTTTCAGAGTAGGTGTTGAAAAATTTGTATCATGTGATATTATTCCATGAATCTGCATAGTCTTTCACACATGCAAATTAAGCAAATTGAATGATTTTAACCGGTTTCGTCTAAAATATTTGACCACACTTCTATTTTGACTTCCTTACCCAGGCGAAAACATATGAAAAGGTGGCATTAACTATAAGTTGATATGTCATGCAGACAATGTTTAAATTGTTTATCCCAACACTACATATATTTCTGACATAATCACATGACTTGTGTGTTTAAAATGAGATCAGACCTGAAAAAAAACCCAGACCAACCTCAAACTATTGTGGATTTATTATTATTCTTTGGATACCAATTTTCGTGGATTTCTTTAGTATAGGTCACCACTATAAATACAAATGTTCAACTAAGTACATATTCTCTGAAGGCTTGTATACAGACTTTGGCAAATCCAGGAAAGGAAATATCCAAGAAAATACAAGCATTCTGCAATCCACGAAAACTTGTATCGAAGAATATAAAGAAATCCAAAGTAAACGAGAGGAGCATGCATGTGGAATTCATTAAAGTCCCTTCAGGTTTGCATATTCATATATTTTTCCTCAGATTTTTTTCGGATAATTAAGTCAACAGCTATTTGGACTATTTCATAATCTTTTGATTGATTGAATGATTGATTTTTAACGCCACTTTCAGCACTATTTTGCTATTTTGTGGCAGTCAATTTTAATTGGTAGAGGAAGCTGCAGTGCCGGAGAGAGCCACCAACCTTAGGTAGGAAAAGACAATCCTAGTCAATTGAGATTGGAGTCAAGCGCACCTGCCACATGCGAACTCACAACCTCAGTGTTGACGGGCTAGTGATACATTAATTCCACTACTTAGACCACTCTGCCACCGATGTCCCCATAATCTTTTGAGAATAATGTCTAAATGTCTGACTTAATTCATAAAAAAAAAATACTGACATAATAAATGCAAGAGGTTAATACTATCTATATAAGATATAAAGTTCTCCTTCTCAAGAAACTACAGAATTTTTTTTACTTAAAATTGCCATCAACATCTTACATCTCTCCTGTTTAAGTTACAATGACATTCAAACAGAATTTTTGTGGTACTTTCTTCGATATAAATAGATTTATACTTGTCTTTATTAGCTGTTAATCCCAAACTTTTCTGGATTCTTTTCTTTCTTCTTTCTTCTTTAATTTTCTTTGATATTCCTTTTTTCTCCTGTTTAAATGAAAGAAGCTGTTGTATGATGGTCTGGATGTGGGGTCTTTCATTTCTGTATTCTTTAACTTTTTTAGGTAATTTTTCTCTATGCTTTATCATGTGTATAGTTGAGCACCCCAATATTCTCTATTCTTTATTTTTTTTGGCCTATTTTTGTCTTTCAAAAATGCCTGAACCAAGTCAGGAATGTAACAGTTGTTTTCAAGTCATTCTGTTGGTTAATCTAGTCAAGCATTTAGTTTTGCCAGTTTTATGGACTTCCCTTTTTTTAATTTACCTTGGAGTTTGGTATTTTTGTCATTACATTTTCCCCCTGCCAAGCTATCTATCATATATCTTGATGTGCTCTATAGTTTTCTAATTGTTTGCATTGTTTCTGTATTTTACAGCATGGCAATTTATGACAGTATTTCTTAGTTTTTTGCCGGGCATGATTTATAATCACCTGTGCAGCTATCTTCTTCAACGCATAGATTTAGCACGACTGTCTTCGAACAAAGAACTTCGCAAAAACTGGTGCTAGGGGGTTTTCAGTGAAGTGAAGGGTTTTGCTCCACCTTGATAATAATTGTTAATACCCTCTTTTTTCTGCTTTATATGTTGAACCCATGATCTACACAAGCGGTCAGTATATTACGTTGAGCACACCAAATTACTCTGTGGAGTGTGGACAATGTGATAAACAGACACAGAACACCTAAAGTACTCTATGGAGTGTTGAACAATGTGATAAACAAACCAGGGAATATAATTATAGATTATCTACAGTTTTGAAAACTGGAGGGAATTTCTCATCTTCTATCTCATTGAAATCCAAAAGCCCTGAGATGAGCTATAGCAGAGAAAACTGCTGGAGCTGAAAGACCGTAGATAATAGGTTTATTACTGTTTCCCTAGGCAATGTCAATGCCATTGGCTTACGACATCATCATGTTCTCATTCTAATCGACTGATACAAAAAAAATCTCAGTTAAGTAGCTCGAGTTGTAGAATTATCACACAAAAAGATAAAAGCAAAATTTCAGAAAATGGTGATAATTTGTAATACCTCCTTTCTCTGCATTATATGTTGCACAGCTTGTTCTATATGTCCAGCTGATGCTCGCAGTCCAAGACGAGCCTCTCTTTCATTAAATCCCATTGTCATCACTGAAATGATCCAAAATTTCAATACAGTTATAACCATAACATCTTGTTCTGCATGTTCTGTAAATATTATTTTATTATGATTTCATTTTTCTCACCCCCTGTCATTAGTATTTTGAACCCCATGGTAAATTGACCCCCCCCCCCCCCCCCCCCCCCCCTGTATGGAAAATTGACCCCCCATGGTAAATTGAACCCCCCTGTTTTTTTCATTCTAGATGATTATTAGAACATTATACATTGTTCTAAAGCTTATCATAGATTAAAAATTATTCCTACAAGAAGGGGAGGTCAATTTTCCATGATTGGTTAAAAGAAATATCTTTGCTTGGTATAAGTCCTCTGAAGTCTTTACTAACAAAATTTCATTCAAAATACTTATTGAAGCATTATAACTAGACCATGTAGCTTGAAGGCTTTAATTATTTGAAATTATAACATATATATATATATATATATCGGTTTGAACGTTCTTTTCAATTTAGACTTGTTTATATATATATATATACTGGTAGTTTTAATTTTCCATGGTAAAAAAGGGTGAGGGGGTCAAATTACCATGGCTCAGTTAAATTCAAAAAGTAAAACTTTCAAAACATCTTTTTCAGCATGTTAAATACATACAAACTACTTATTGGGGTATTATTACTATATACAAGAGTTAGAATTGCTAGAATTTTAGAAATTAAAGGTCTATGGTAGGGGGTTCAATATACCATGGCAGGGGGTCATAATACCATGGCAAAGTAAAATTTTCAAACTATCTTTTCCAGCAAGTTAAATACATACAAACTACTTATTGGAGTATTATAACTATGTAACAGAGTTAGAATAGCTAGAATTTTTGAAATTGGAGGTGTGAAGGGGGGGGGGGGGGGGGGGGGGGGGTCAATATACAATGGCAGGGGGGTCAAAATACCATGCCTAAATATAATTTTCAAAACATCTTTTCCAGCAAGTTAAATACATACAAACTACTTATTGGAGTATTATAACTATATACAAGAGTTAGAATTGCTAGAAGTTTTGAAATTAAAGATCTATAGTAGGGGGTTCAATATACCATGGCAGGGGGGTCAAAATACCATGGCAAAGTAAAATTTTCACTTTTAAAGGGGGTTCAAAATACCATATGACACCAGTTGATTTTATTATCACTCATCTCATCCAACCTCTTTTCTCACCTGGTCGATTTATCTCATCCAACCTCTTTTCTCACCTGGTTGATTTATCTCATCCAACATCTTTTCTCACCCGGTTGATTTTATTATCACTCATCTCATCCAACCTCTTTTCTCACTAGGTTGAATTTTATTATCACTCATCTCATCCAACCTCTTTTCTCACCCATTTGATTTAATTATCACTCATCTCATCCAACCTCTTTTCTCACCCTGGTGATTTTATTATCACTCATCTCATCCAACCTCTTTTCTCACCCGGTTGATTTTATTATCACTCATCTCATTCAACCTCTTTTCTCACCCAGTTGATTTTTATTATCACTCATCTCATCCAACCTCTTTTCTCACCCGGTTGATTTTATTATCAATCATCTCATCCAACCTCTTTTCTGAACCGGTTGATTTTTATTATCACTCATCTCATCCAACCTCTTATCTCACCCGGTTGATTTTACTTTCACTCATCTCATCCAACCTCTGACATACTATATAGTATTGTTAAAAAAATTGTCTAGGGCTAAATAATTGTATTTACCTCTTATTTTTTTTTCTATTTCTGTTTTTTTTACAAATAAAATTACTTCAGATTACAGCATTTTATGCAAGTAAATACAAGGAGACATTTCTGAAGCTCCTGTATAAGCCTATAAAATGGTCATTGATAAAGAACCATTTTGTGAATTTCTGGTTTTAGAAGCCTATAGGAAAAAACCCTATCCTGGCATTTGGTATTGCATCCATGAGGTAAATTTACAGTGATATCCTCTTAGTGGTTCCAAAGTTCTGTTCATTTATGACTGTATATATCTAACCATGTGAAATCTGTTGAATTATCTTAATAAAAATATACAGATACTACAAGAGTGCACATGTTTAAATGTCTTGCCTGCTTTATTGAGTAGGACTGAATTTTTTTTCTAACTACTGGTACAACATAAACATAACATAATCAATGTTCCATGAAAATGAGGTCAAGGTCAGAAAAACTTTGTAAGTTGAACATTTACACCTTACAATTATTCTATGCAACAAATATAGAGGATCCATCATTTATATTACCTGAGAAACAGACATAATTAAGAAAGCTTAACATCGACCAATGAACTCTGAAAATGAGGTGATGGTCAGATGAATCCTGTCAGACTGACATGTACACCTAACAATCATTCATACCTAATATTGTTAACCTATTGCTTATTATGCTTGTAGTATCTAGATTTGAGATACAAACACTATCACAAAAGGTTAACATTGACCAATGAACCATGAAAATGAGGTCAAGGTCAGTTGAACCCTATCAGACAGACCCATACACATAACAATCATTTATAAACTGAATATCATTGACCTATTACTTATAGTATCTGAGAAACAAAACCTGATCACAAAAAGTTGACTATGACAAATAAACCAAGAAAATAATGTCAAGGTCAGATGAACCCTGTCAGATAATTAAACTATGTACCTTTTAAAATCATTCTATACGCCCAATATAATTACTGGTACCCTATAAGCTATGGTACATATATCTAATAACAAGGCCTCATCACAAAAACTTTGACTCCTGAAACATGAAATGAGGTGAAGGTCAGGTTTACCTTGACTGAATGACATCTATATATATAGCAAATACAGGTATCAATGTCAGGTAAAAAAGACCACATAAACTTCAATTTTTTTTTCTGAGTTATTTTTAAATGGCAAACCTATGTTAGATGTACAGTTCAGGCTCAGCACATCAAGTCAAATATATAATTAACCAATCAAGTCTGGACAATACGACTGTTTTGGAAGCCTGTTCCAGTTAGAATTTGAAAAGGGCAGGATGTTAATCGCAAAATGGACATTTTAGCATGCATGTAAACAGGACTGTATAAGGGCACTAAAGAGCTTTAACGAGATTTATAAAAGAGTACCTCATTGTGTAAATAAATTTGAAAAAGTGAGCAATTTGAAGTGATAAAAGCTACCTATTCATTTCCTCAAGCTATCAATGAAAGATGTTTAAAGACAATGTATTTTATAACACAACTGGTGTTGCATGTGGAGCAGGATTTGCTCACCATTCCAGAGCACCTGATATCACAAGGTTTTTGGTGGGGTTCCTGTTGCTTAGTCTTGTTTTTTTTATGTTGTGTTTTGTATACTGTTACTTGTCTTTTGGTTGATTTTTGCCATGGCATTGTTTTTTTCTTCAATTTATGAGTTTGAATATCCATTTTTGTAGCTGGTCCGAGGACACAGTTATCTTCCTTTGATATTTCACTAAATCTGTAATAAAAGCACTTAACAATGACAAGTGCACCTTATTCATATCATATACTACCTTTAGTTTCTTCATTAGGAGAGTAAGTGGTTCAAATATATGCCTGTTGAGACTAAAACTACACTAGACCATACTGTCTGCAAATAAGTTGAATGCAAGAGTCCTTTTGCATTCAGACTTTTTGATTCATGACATCTTAACCATATTAACATAGAAATGAGAAAAAAGTAACAAATTTCTATTTCTTATAGCTTCCGTATGCTTTTTTATATGTAAATATGTGGTATGGCCTAAATTGACCCAAAATAATTTTCAGTCTTACAAGGCCTAAGACTATTTTATACTCATGTGGTATGCTATTTGTAACTTTTCTTTCCATTTAAAGTTCATTTAATATATATCACAGAAAAATTTATGGTAAAAAAACTTCAAAAAATTCAAATTGGTTGAAAAAAATGTATTTTTATGTAAGGCCCCCTTAATTTGAAAATCTCCGTTTTCAGGCACAGGCATAAATTTTACTTTTGAATCATTGTAATAAATCTGATGAATCAAATGAGTGTTCAGCTTTTAATATATAAAACATTATATAAAAGGGCATTTAAAAAGCAAATTTTTGCAATATTTAAATTTTTTAGGCCCAAATCTTGTTCTATAAATTATAATATATATCATATGGCCATGAATCTTGGCCAACTACCTTATAATTCACTAAGCTTAGGTCATGCAAAGTTTTATTAGAATTGGTGAAGTCTTTCTATCCTATTAGGCCCAAGGACACAGTTATCCTCCTTTGATTTTCGTCGTCTAATAATATAGTCCCTAGTGTGGACAGTGTATAACTTGGAAATTTGTTTCAGTCACTTTCCAAATTTATCTATTTACATTTTATGCATGAAATATTAAGTAGGGGGCCGGGTGAAATTACATATTAAAAAAAATTTGGGTGATGAATTTTTATGTAAAGTAGGGATTTGGTCCAGTTAAAAAAGGTCAAAAATTATTATGTCTGAAGGTGTCAAACTGAATTATAAATCCAGCCCCCTTAACATAGAATTATTAATATTTTGAGTTAGAGCATGTAGACTTATCTATAATTTTGTTATTATTTGTCCTAAAAGTAATACACTACACTGTAATAATAAAATGCTCCGCAGGGCGCAGCTTGATACGACCGCAGAGGTCGAACCATGAACAGTTGGGGCAAGTATGGACACAACATTCAAGCTTGATACAGCTCTGAATTTGGATTGTGATTAAATATTTGACACAGCATAGGTTTCTGACACAGAATGAATGTGGTCTAAGAACTTAAAAATTTTAAATTGGACATTCACCTATTATGGTCCAATATCCAAAATGTAAATACATGGTTAGATTCAGCATATCAAAGAACCCCAAGAATTCAATTTTTGATGAAATCAAACAAAGTTTAATTTTGGACCCTTTTGACCTCAATGTGGACAAAGTTGATAACGGGGCCCAAAAATAAAAAAATCTAAATACATGGTTAGATTCAGCATATCAAAGAACCCCATATATTCAATTTTTGTTGAAATCAAACAAAGTTTAATTTTGGACCCTGATTTGGACCAACTTGAAAACTGGGCCCATAATAAAAAATCTAAATACATGTTTAGATTCAGCATATCAAAGAACCCTAAAAATTCAATTTTTGTTAAAATCAAACTAAGTTTAATTTTGGACCCTTTGGACCTTAATGTAGACCAATTTGAAAACGGAACCAAAAATTAAGAATCTAAATACATGGTTAGATTCGGCATATCAAAGAACTCCAATAATTCAATTTTTGATGAAATCAAACAAAGTTAAATTTTGGACCCTTTGTACCTCAATGTGGACCAATTTAAAAATGGGGCCCAAAATCCAAAAACTTAATACACGGTTAGATTCAGCATATTAAAGAACCCCAAGAATTCAACAATAAAACCCCATTGAAATTGATCAAGAAATAAGCAATTTATAGGAAGTATCTTCTTTTGCACAATACTGTGCAATTGAATATTTCTTGCTATTGCGCAATACTGTACAATTGACAATTTCTTCCTATTGCGCAATATTGTGCTATTGGATATTTCTTGCTATTGCCCAATACTGTGCAATTGAAGATTTCTTGCTATTGTGCAATACTGTGCAATTGAAAATTTCTTGCTATTGCACAATACTTATTATATAATAATTTACACATCCTGTTTGGTGTGTATCTCCTACCATATCATTATTACTTGCTTTTAAATATAAATCAGAAATAACCAACTTAAAATGGAAAATTTTAAAAGAAAAAAAAAAGGAAGAAAAAAGAAAAAAAAAGAAAGAAAAAAAATCCCCCCCCCCCCCAAATTTTTTTAACCCCCTTATGATTCATCACCCCCAAACTCAATCCCAGCCTTCCCTTTGTGGTATGGTACCTTGCAGTACAATTTCAGAGAGATCCATACACTTGAACACAAGTTATTGTCTGGAAACTAGAAAAATGCTTATTTTTGGCCCCTTTTTGGCCCCCAATTCCTAAACGTTTCGGGCAATTACCCCCAAACTCAATTCCAGCTTTCCCTTTGTGATATGGAACCTTGTAGTACAATTTCAGAAACATCTAAACACTTACAAGTTATTGTCATGAAACTAGAAAAATGCTTGTTTTTTGCCCCTTTTTTTGCCCCTAATTCCTAAAATTTTGAGGCAATTACCCCCAAAATCAATTACAGCCTTCCCTTTGTGATATGGAACCTTGTGGTACAATGTCAGAGAGATCCATACACTTACACACAAGTTATTATCTGGAAGTTACAAAAATGCTTATTTTTGGCCCCTTTTGGCCCCTAATTCCTTAACTGTTGGTACCATAACCCCCAAAATCAATCCCAACCTTCCTTTCGTGGTATTGAACCTTATGGTAAAATTTCATGGAGATCCATTCACTTAAACTAAAGTTAGAGTGCGAAAACCAATGTGTCTTCGGACGACGCCGGATGACGACGACGACTACGACCAAGTGAATCAGCAGTCAATAATCAAAGATTTTGCTGTTTTGAAAAGATAAGGGTAACTCATTAAATAAAATGCTCCGCTGGGCGCAGCTTGATACGACCGCAGAGGTCGAACCCTGAACAGTTGGGGCAAGTATGGACACAACATTCAAGCTTGATACAGCACTGAATTTGGATTGTGATTAAATATTTGACACAGCATAGGTTTCTGACACAGAATGAATGTGGTCTAAGAACTTAAATTTTTTTAATTTACCTATTTAAACCATATCATTATTATTTGCTTTTATATATAAGTCAGAAATAACCAATTTAAAATGGAAAATTTAAAAAAAAAAAAAAATCCCTCCCCCAAATTTCATAAAGATCCATACACTTACACACAAGTTATTATCATGAAACTAGAAAAATGCTTGTTTTTGCCCCTTTTTGGCCCCTAATTCCTAAAATTTTGAGGCAATTACCCCAAAATTAATCCCAGCCTTCCCTTTGTGGTATGGTACCTTGCAGTACAATTTCAGAGAGATCCATACACTTGAACACAAGTTATTGTCTGGAAACTAGAAAAATGCTTATTTATGGCCCCTTATTCCTAAACGTTTTGGGCAATTACCCACAAACTCAATTCCAGCTTTCCCTTTGTGATAAGGAACCTTGTAGTACAATTTCAGAAAGATCCAAGTTATTATCATGAAACTAGAAAAATGCTTGTTTTTTGCCCCTTTTATGGCCCCTAATTCCTAAAATTTTGAGGCAATTACCCCTAAAATCAATCCCAGCATTCCCTTTGTGATATGGAACCTTGTGGTACAATGTCAGAGAGATCCATACACTAACACACAAGTTATGGCTGGAAGTTACAAAAATGCTTATTTTTGGCCCCTAATTCCTTAACTGTTGGTACCATAACCCCCAAAATCAATCCCAACCTTCCTTTTGTGGTATTGAACCTTATGGTAATATTTCATAGAGATCCATTCACTTAAACTAAAGTTAGAGTGCGAAAACCAATGTGTCTTCGGACGACAAAATTTTTTTTGCGGTCGTATAAAACGGCAGGGCAGTTCAATAAAATTGCCAAAAAAAGGACACAGGCTGTCAGATATAAAGTGTTGGTGCTACACCCTATGAAAAACCCCTTGAAAAAGGTGTAGCTTGAACACATCTGGTTGTCCTTTTTCTCAATCTAACTGGAAAAATCAAGAGATAAAAACACTTTTAAAGTTTTTATACAGTCACTGAACCATGGTCAAGGTCAACAAACATGTCAGTCAGAAACTTGGGACTATTTTAAATGAGATGTCAGGTCGCAAGGTATGTTCATCAACCTCCCAAAAGGTCACAGGTCAAATTTGCTAAAACTCAATACTGTACCTTGAGTCAATTTCTCTGAATCAACCACTAAATGTTGTAATTCAAATTCAGCCTGAAAGAGAAAATGTTAATATATTGTTATATACAACATGAAATTATCATTCAAATGTCAGCTGAATTTTTATGTACCTTTTAAACAGCTACATGTATAATGCTTTGCAGATGTGGTTGTCTTTTTGTTGTTTTTCATTATTTACTGTAACTTTGTTGTTTTTCATTATTTACTGTAACTTTGTTGGTTTTCATTATTTACTGTAACTTTGTTGGTTTTCGTTATTCACTGTAACTTTGTTGGTTTTCGTTATTCACTGTAACTTTGTTGTTTTTCATTATTCACTGTAACTTTGTTGTTTTTTTATTCACTGTAACTTTGTTGTTTTTCGTTATTCACTGTAACTTTGTTGTTTTTCGTTATTCACTGTAACTTTGTTGTTTTTCGTTATTCACTGTAACTTTGTTGTTTTTCGTTGTTCACTGTAACTTTGTTGTTTTTTTATTCACTGTAACTTTGTTGTTTTTCGTTATTCTCTGTAACTTTGTTGTTTTTCGTTATTCACTGTAACTTTGTTGTTTTTTATTCACTGTAACTTTGTCGTTTTTCATTATTCACTGTAACTTTGTTGTTTTTTTATTCACTGTAACTTTGTTGTTTTTCGTTATTCACTGTAACTTTGTTGTTTTTTTATTCACTGTAACTTTGTTGTTTTTCGTTATTCACTGTAACTTTGTTGTTTTTTATTCACTGTAACTTTGTTGTTTTTCGTTATTCACTGTAACTTTTTACTGTAACTTTGTTGGTTTTTTATGATCTGTGATTGTCACTTTGGTATCTTCTCCATGTTTGTTACATTAGATTTATTTCTTTTCATGGGTTCAAGTTTTAGTGGATTGAGAAAAAAAATGGTATGTTTGTACATATTTGATTTGGTGGTTTTAAAATACTGTGGATTCATTTATTTTCGTGGGTATCAATTTTCGTGGATTGAGAAATCTTGCATTTTCGTGGATATTTATTTTCTTGGTTTTGCCAAAGTCTGCATACAGACCAATGGAAAATTTGTAGATAGTTGAACATTTGAATTTGTGGTTTACCAGTACCCACGAAATCCACGAAAATTGGTATCCAATGAATAATAATGAATCCACAGTACACTGTATTTAAGATTAAATCATTTGTATTTTTAACACTTAGATTTACGATTTACCAATACATATGAAAACAGAAAAAATTAGTACAGCATGATTATTGTTTGATCCACAGAACATCATGTTTGCTCTATAAGGGAGGTATTAATGAGTGAAATACATTTTTACGTCAAGGTACAGAAAAATGTCACAGATTTTAGTAAAATTTTGCATATAACTTCATGAACTTTGGCTCCTTGAACTATAACACAATATTGAAAAAATAATGCATTTATCTCTTTTATTTTCTGAATAATTACTGAATGAATTCTTAAATAAGAATGTGTCCATAGTACACAGATGCTCCACTCGCACTATCATTTTCTATGTTCAGTGGACTGTGAAATTGGGGTCAAAACTCTTAATTTGGCATTAAAATTAGAAAGATCATATCATAGGGAACATGTGTACTAAGTTTCAAGTTGACTGGACTTCGACTTCATCAAAAACTACATTGACCAAAAACTTTAACCTGACGCAGGACAGACGAACTAACGAACGAACGAACGAATGAACGAACAAAATGAACGAACGAATGAACGGACAGACTGAAAAACATAATGCCCAAAAATGGGGCATAAAAATACTGTGGATTTATTTTTTTTGTTCGTGAGTACCAATCTTTGTGGATTGAGCAAAAATTACATTTTCTTTGATATTAAGATTTGTGGTATTGGTGAGGTCTGAGCATACAAGCCTATGGGAAATTTGTACTTTGGTGAACATTTTAACTTGTGGTTCACCTATACCCACGAAATCAAGGACAACTAATATCACAGGAATAACAATAAATCTCATAGTAAGTGAACATTTGTATAGAATGCACATATAGAATTGTTGAAAAAGATTGATTTCTTAAATTTGTCTTTAAATCATCAAATCTCCAGTTACAAATCCATAGATATGTTGTTAATAAATAAATTTCTGTTTAAAGTATGTAAAATGATAAGAAAGTACTGACTGGACCTTGACCTTTAAATGTACCATGTACTGTAAAACTGATATCAAGTTCACCTATAAAATGATATTAATGAAAATCAAAAATATTTTACATAAAATCTAACTGTACAGTACAATTATATTTAAATAAATGGGGAATGTGTCCCATGCCCCCACTTGCATATCATATAAAGTTATAAAGGGACATAACTGAAGAACGGTAAAAGTGACGCTACCCAAATTTGTTATTGATCTGAGTTTTGTAGTAATAAAAGTATTGTGTATAAGTTTCATAACATTTGGTTGAGACAAACTAAAATTAGAGAATAGAAACGAAAAATTCAGCAATTTTTTCATATATGTAAAGGGGCATAAACTCTACAACAGTTTAAGTGACGCCACCAAAATTCAAACTTGATCTGTGTTTTGTGGTAATTATTGTGTAAAAGTTTCATAACATTTGGTTGAGGCAAACTAAAGTTAGAGAACGGAAACCAACTTCGGGATGTATGGACAGACGGCCCTTCAGACGTACATACAGACGTTCAAGGGTAAAACTTAATGCCCCCTCTGCTACGGCGGGGCATAAAAAAAACTAGAGGCTCTCAAGAGCCTGTGTCGCTCACCTGATTCTACTTTGGTTTTGGAAATTATGTAAAAATAGATTAAAATCATAACAGATACCCTAATAATGAGTGAGGCCAAATTTGGTTTAATATTGGTCCTGTAATTTAATAAAAAATCCTGGTGGCCATCTTGAACAGTAAATCGGCAACAAAGTAGCAACACTTAATCAGCACCTCATAAGAAACATTTATGCCATGTTTTGGTTTCATTCCATTCAGTGCACCTCTAGAAGAAGCATTTGTATGTATTTCCCATATGGTCTTATGTTAAAGGAAGTCCCCCCATTGGCGGCCATCATGTATGAAGGATCAGCTTCAAAGTAACAAAACTTAGTCAGCACCTCATAAGGAACATTCATGCCATGTTTGGTTTCAATCCATTCAGTATGTGGTTCTCTAAAAGAAGACATTTGTATGTATTGTTCATAGGGTCCTTTGTTAAACATTGTCCACATCTGGCAGTCATCATGGATGAAGGATCAGCTTCAAAGTAACAACACTTGGTCAGCACCTCAAAAAGAACATGCATGCCATGTTTGGTTTCATTCCATTCAATGGTTCTCTAAAAGAAAACATTTGTATGTATTTCCCAAAGAGTCCTATGTTAAACTAAGTCCCCCGCTGGCTGCCATCTTGGATGATGGATCAGCTTCAAAGTAACAACACTTGGTCAGCACCTCAAAAGGAACATGCATGCCATGTTTGGTTTCATTCCATTCAATGGTTCTCTAAAAGAAAACATTTGTATGTATTTCCCATAGGGTCCTATGTTAAACTAAGTCCCCCACTGGCTGCCATCTTGGATGATGGATCAGCTTCAAAGAAACAACACTTGGTCAGCACCTCATAAGGAACATTCTTGCCATGTTTGGTTTCATCCCATTCAGTGGTTCTCTAAAAGAAGACGTTTGTATGTATTTCCAATAGGGTCCCATGTTAAACTAAGTCCCCCACTGGCGGCCATCTTGGATTATGGATCAGCTTCAAAGTAACAACACTCGGTCAGCACCTCATAAGGAACATTCATGCCATGTTTGGATTCATTCCATTCAGTGGTTCTCTAAAAGAAGACATTTGTATGTATTTCTCATAGGGTCCCATGTTAAACTAAGTCCCATGCAGGCGGCCATCTTGGATTATGGATCGGCTTCAAAGTAACAACACTCGGTCAGCACTTCATAAGAAACATTCATGCCATGTTTGGTTTCATTCCATTCAGTGGTTCTCTAAAAGAAGACATTTGTATGTATTTCCCATAGGGTCCAATGTTAAACTAAGTCCCCTGCTGGCGGCCATCTTGGATTATGGATCAGCTTCATAGTAACAACACTTGGTCAGCACCTCATAAGGAACATTCATGCCATGTTTGGTTTCATTCCATTCAGTGGTTCTCTAAAAGAAGACATTTGTATGTATTTCCCATAGGGGCCTATGTTAAACTAAGTCCCCCGCTGGGTGCCATCTTGAATGATGGATCAGCTTCATAGTAACAACACTTGGTCAGCACCTCATAAGGAACATTCATGCCATGTTTGGTTTCATTCCATTCAGTGGTTCTCTAAAAGAAGACATTTGTATGTATTTCCCTTAGGGTCCCATGTTAAACTAAGTCCCCCGCTGGCGGCCATCTTGGATTATGGATTGGCTTCAAAGTAACAACATTCGGTCAGCACATCATAAGGAACATTAATACCATGTTTGGTTTCATTCCATTCAGTGGTTCTCTAAAAGAAGACATTTGTATGTATTTCCCTTAGGGTCCTATGTTAAACTAAGTCCCCCCGCTGGCGGCCATCTTGGATTATGGATCGGCTTCAAAGTAACAACACTCGGTCAGCACATCATAAGGAACATTCATGCCGTGTTTGGATTCATTCCATTCAGTGGTTCTCTAAAAGAAGACATTTGTATGTATTTCTCATAGGGTCCCATGATAAACTAAGTCCCCTGCTGGCGGCCATCTTGGATTATGGATCGGCTTCAAAGTAACAACACTCAGTCAGCACCTCATAAGAAACATTCATGCCATGTTTGGTTTCATTGCATTCAGTGGTTCTCTAAAAGAAGACATTTGTATGTATTTCCCATAGGGTCCAATGTTAAACTAAGTCCCCTGCTGGTGGCCATCTTGGATTATGGATCAGCTTCATAGTAACAACAATTGGTCAGCACCTCATAAGGAACATTCATGCCATGTTTGGTTTCATTCCATTCAGTGGTTCTCTAAAAGAAGACATTTGTATGTATTTCCCATAGGGTCCAATGTTAAACTAAGTCCCCCGCTGGCGGCCATCTTGGATTATGGATCAGCTTCATAGTAACAACACTCGGTCAGCACCTCATAAGGAACATTCATGCCATGCTTGGTTTCATTCCATTCAGTGGTTCTCTAAAAGAAGACATTTGTATGTATTTCCCATAGGGTCCCATGTTAAACTAAGTCCCCTGCTGGCGGCCATCTTGGATTATGGATCGGCTTCAAAGTAACAACACTCGGTCAGCACCTCATAAGGAACATTCATACCATGTTTGGTTTCATTCCATTCAGTGGTTCTCTAAAAGAAGACATTTGTATGTATTTCCCATAGGGTCCTATGTTAAACTAAGTCCCCCGCTGGCAGCCATCTTGGATTATGGATCGGCTTCAAAGTAACAACACTCTGTCAGCACCTCATAAGAAATATCATGCCATGTTTGGTTTCATTCCATTCAGTGGTTCTCTAAAAGAAGACATTTGTATGTATTTCCCATAGGGTCCCATGTTAAACTAAGTCCCCCGCTGGCGGCCATCTTGGATTATGGATCGGCTTCAAAGTAACAACACTCGGTCAGCACCAGGGCTTCCAAAATTATTTTTAGCCAGCCGGACATTTTATATATTATCCCGATTTTAATCCCTTAAGACTAAATAAGCAAAAGGCAATTATGGTAATCAGTTGCCGAGTTGGCAATCCCAAAGATTGATATTTAAAAAAACGATATTAAACTTTCTTTGATTCAAATTAGAAGTTCTGACGTAAACTGTTAAATTGGCAGTGCACCATCAGAAGTGTGCAACATCAGCGTACTTATATCCGCCTTAGACTCTTTATTTGTGCAAAATAACGTTGTCAAAAACTTTACTTTCGTTTTTAAATCTGAAACCGGATGTTATCTTGACAATGGTAAAACATGGACCAGAGACGGATACGTAAATTCCATGTACGTTTGCAAAGCATGAATGAGTGTAAGTAGCTCATTCTACGTTATTTCTTCAAGAAAATATTCGAAATAAACGTGAGATAAAGGTATCAATGACAATTTAAGCATTTTTTTAAGAAATTAGGATGCATAATTAAATTTCACACCTGCGCACATGCACATGCGCACACGTGTAACAGTTCAAACAGAGCAACGTGGTTATGACGATTTTTCATTTTCACCTCTTTAATTTTTTCATCAAATCTTATTTGTAAATGTATTTCTGATAATTTAAATCTTTTTGACTAAATTAATTAGATGCAAACCGGTGAAATGTAAGAAAATAACTTTGAATAGACCGATCAATGTCCGGTTCAGAATAGTTTACCTCAGTGTCACCTGAACAGGTAAATTTCAGCTGTTCGACAACTAATTAGCCTTGATTAAAATGAGAAAGTATTAAAGTAGGGGTTGTTTTGATAATGTTATTTATGCATAATTAAATTTCACACCTGCGCACATGCACATGCGCACACGTGTAATAGTTCAAACAGAGCAACGTGGTTATGACGATTTTTCATTTTCACCTCCTTTATTTTTTCATCAAATCTTATTTGTAAATGTATTTCTGATAATTTAAATCTTTTTGACTAAATTAATTAGATGCAAACCGGTGAAATGTAAGAAAATAACTTTGAATAGACCGATCAATGTCCGGTTCAGAATAGTTTACCTCAGTGTCACCTGAACAGGTAAATTTCAGCTGTTCGACAACTAATTAGCCTTGATTAAAATGAGAAAGTATTAAAGTAGGGTTTGTTTTGATAGTGCTTAATGATCATGGCACTTCTATGACCGGAAATGTGTGGCTGATAAAGGCAAAAGGTTGGGTCAAAAAGATCGTGAATTATGTTAAAATGACCGTCTCTTAAGAAAGCCTTGAAATCTAAAAAGTAGATGACCGTTTCGTGCTTTGCCCAGCCGGACTTTTACCGGACATTATACAAATGTCCGGAATATATGACCGTTTTGGAAGCCTTGGTCAGCACCTCATAAGGGACATTCATACCATGTTTGGTTTCATTCCATTCAGTGGTTCTCTAAAAGAAGACATTTGTATGTATTTCCCATAGGGTCCTATGTTAAACTAAGTCCCCCGCTGGCTGCCATCTTGGATGATGGATCAGCTTCAAAGTAACAACACTTGGTCAGCACCTCATAAGGAACATTCTTGCCATGTTTGGTTTCATTCCATTCAGTGGTTCTCTAAAAGAAGACGTTTGTATGTATTTCCCATAGGGTCCAATGTTAAACTAAGTCCCCCGCTGGCGGCCATCTTGGATTATGGATCGGCTTCAAAGTTACAACACTCGGTCAGCACCTCATAAGGAACATTCATGCCATGTTTGGTTTCATTCCATTCAGTGGTTCTCTAAAAGAAGACATTTGTATGTATTTCTCATAGGGTCCCATGTTAAACTAAGTCCCCTGCAGGCGGCCATCTTGGATTATGGATCGGCTTCAAAGAAAGAACACTCGGTCAGCACCTCATAAGAAATATCATGCCATGTTTGGTTTCATTCCATTCAGTGGTTCTCTAAAAGAAGACATTTGTATGTATTTCCCATAGGGTCCAATGTTAAACTAAGTCCCCCGCTGGCGGCCATCTTGGATTATGGATCGGCTTCATAGTAACAACACTCGGTCAGCACCTCATAAGGAACATTCATGCCATGCTTGGTTTCATTCCATTCAGTGGTTCTCTAAAAGAAGACATTTGTATGTATTTCCCATAGGGTCCCATGTTAAACTAAGTCCCCTGCTGGCGGCCATCTTGGATTATGGATCGGCTTCAAAGTAACAACACTCGGTCAGCACCTCATAAGGAACATTCATACCATGTTTGGTTTCATTCCATTCAGTGGTTCTCTAAAAGAAGACATTTGTATGTATTTCCAATAGGGTCCTATGTTAAACTAAGTCCCCCGCTGGCTGCCATCTTGGATTATGGATCGGCTTCAAAGTAACAACACTCTGTCAGCACCTCATAAGAAACATTCATGCCATGTTTGGTTTCATTCCATTCAGTGGTTCTCTAAAAGAAGACATTTGTATGTATTTCCCATAGGGTCCTATGTTAAACTAAGTCCCCTGCTGGCGGCCATCTTGGATTATGGGTCTGCTACAAAGTAACAACACTTGGTCAGCACCTCATAAGGAACATTCATGCCATGTTTGGTTTCATTCCATTCAGTGGTTCTCTAGAAGAAGTTCAAAATGTAAAAAGTTAACGCCGACGACGGACGACGGACGCCAAGTGATGAGAAAAGCTCACTTGGCCCTTTGGGCCAGGTGAGCTAAAAAGGTGAGTCAATACATATTATGGAAGTGCTAACAAAACAAACTTATTATGGGGACATATAGGAATTTAACATTTTATTTTAGCTGGCTTCTTTTGATTGATTAATTTTTGTTTGAATACATTCCAGTGGCAAATATTTCATGCCTATTGAAGATGAGACCTTCTTGCAAAGTTCAATTTATTATTTTAATCTTTTTTAATCACTCCTCAATTTTTCCCTCAAAAGTTGCCTTCACTTTAAACACATTGAGGTTAAATTATGTTAATCTTTTTCTTCACAGGGACTTCAAATTATCTCAAGCTATCTAACCCACAAATTTTGAGACACATCAAAAATAGAATTGCATTGACCCAAAAGGAATTCCCTTGGGAGACAAAATAACACAAATTATTTACGAAACCAAAGTATGACTGTATGTATCATAAAGATGTATTGTTTTTGATGATTCTAATCAACACAATACAAAGGAAGGAATTTCATCTATAATTAACCAAGAAAATGAAAGTCATTTTAAGGTTACTCTATTTTTGGCCTTCTACTTTTATCCTGTTAATTAAGGTGATATCTGACACTGAAACGTGTGGATTTACATAACAATGCCGTTTTTTTCTTTTCTAAAACTATCAATACAATGCAATAACAGGCTAAAAGTTTACACAATGGTTATTAAAATTATCACTCTGACTCGAGTAATTGACATGTTTAATAAAAACAACGAAAATAAGTATCTTGTTCTCAAACTGTTCACAAAACAGCCTAAAAACACCTGCTCCAACTAAAAATTTCTTGACTGTTAATAAAATAACCTTGAAATGAATTGACAATAATATTATTAGATGAATAATAGCCTTTCACTTGTCCTCAGCTTAAACAGGATTAAACTAGATGAAGTAACCTTGATCTAAAATAATTATGCAAAGCCATTAATTTTTTTCTGGGCTATCACGGCATGAAATAACCATTACTTCAAAAGAAAATAATTAAAATGTAAATAACATATCACCTTTCTTCCTTGTCAATCTAATATTGTAAATCGGGTAATTTTTGGCGTCAGGATATTTTTAAGAGCGGTTTTCACCAAAGCAGTATTGGTAACAGGACAATGTAAACTTAACCCTTTCCTCCATGGAATTTTTTTTTTTACATACTTGATTTGCATAGGATTTTTCATTAAAATGCTGAAAATATGCTTACTTTAATGAAATATTACCTGTACCTCTAATAGACCAGTTATACATTTGAAATTTTTTGTCAGTTATACATTTAAGTCAGATCTTCAAAATTTACTAAAAAAAAATTTTTAATATTGTTGCCATGGTAACAGATTTATCCAAACATAATGAAAATGGTTAAATTTTGGGTTTAATCTTGTAATATCAATTTTTTTCTAAGAAAATAATGAGAGAATTGAATGTACATAAATAATCTGAATGGAAACTTTATTTTCTTTAAAAATTGTCTAATTTTTTTCCTCATAGCAACAGAAGTATTTCGGTAGCAACCAAAGAAAATTGTGATTAAATTTTGAATTTAAAAAAAAAAATTGGTGAAAATATTTAAAAATAAGGTTTTTACAGTTTAATCAAGATGACTCATATATTGGAATATATTATGGAAAATTATATTATACCTTATTTTTCCCTAGCAACAGTTTCTGTTCATAGCAACCAACTGAAATCCTGTATAATAAGTAAAAAATGAACAGTTGACAGTTAGAAATTTTGGATGATAACAAATGGAAACTTTTTATCACAACATTGCTCTTGAAAAAGATTTAACATATGTGTGCTCCTAGCATCCAAGTAAGGCCCAAGAATCAGACTAAAAAGTAGGTGCTTAGGCCAACAAATTATTAGTTATCAGATATCTTGTTTCTAAAAGAAAATCTATGATGTTTGTGAAGTTGGTTAACAAAGACCTTTTTGTATACTAGTAGTGATAAATATCACAGTTTGAAAAGGCAATATGAAAATAATAGCATGTGGTATAGTTTCTTTTTATTACATTTTTGTACACCATTTTGCATCTGGTTTTAGTTGTGTTCAATGGAACACTGACATTGTTATTGTTAACATTCTGATTATGTATATGCCTGTTTCTCTTTGTAAAGTCCCTTGAAAATGTAACATCAATCCTGAAATCTAGAAGGGTATTAAACTTTTTCCTATGTTGATATCCTGCTGTGCGTTTCATCACAATTTGAATTTATAAAAAATAAAAACATTATTTCAAGTTAGGTTTTTTCCTATAAAGGCAAACCCCTTCCCCTCCAGAAATAACAATACATTACTCTTGAAAGAATTCAGCTAACCCCTTCCACAGGGTTAGGTATTTTCTTTGCATCATTCCTTCTTCTAGATACACAGAAGATTTGAAAGAAAAAAGATGAAGGAAAGGTTCCATTCATTTGTAAAATATGAATCATACATATATTCATATCTTTCAAAATCTACAATAGATAGCCATAACATTGATTGGTTGTTTGTTTCATGTCCAGTGGCAAATATTTCATGCATATTCATTTTATTAAGAAGGAGGCCCTTATAAATCCTTATTTGTTTACCTCTTCTCAATGCTAGTCTTCTAAAGATCTTTCTGTAGACTGTTTTGCATACAAAAATGAAATAAGGAAATGTGGTAAGACTGCCAATGTGACAACTTTTCAACAGTCGAAATGATGTGGATGTAAGACAATGACCATTCATAGTTTATGTGTGTAATAAAGGGATCACATGAGTTTATTTTTTCATATAAGAGTGTTGCCCATAATGTCTTGAATAGTCTGGTTTCAGAAGTGAAAATAAAAGTTGCTTCCAATGAAAATTAGAGGGAAAAAATCCATTGAGTTACCAAAATAATTAAAATGTTCCTGTATTTTTGTTGATGAAAAAAATTGTTTGCCTACAATTAAGTCCAAAAGAATTATTTTGTTCCTACATGTATAAATAAATATGCTCCCCCCTCCCCAACAGTAAATATTAAAAGGTCATCTTGTTATGCATGTTATGACAAAATGTGAAGCAATCCACACTAGAAAACCAACGTCCTGATTTATGCTAAAAGGGTAAACAAAAAGATGATAGACAACAACCAACAACAACCACGGAATAATAGGCTTCTGACTTTGGACAGAAACATACATAATGTGGTTGTGTTAATTATGATTATGAGCGCACATTACTCCCCAAAGAGAGGCAAAAGGGACATTGAAATGCATAAGTCGAAATAACTGACAAAGCAATGGTAAACACCAAAATAGAAAAAAGACAAACAGCAGTATACAAAACACAATATAGAAAACTTAAGACTGAGCAACACAAACTTGGGCAGTGAATTAAATAGACAAAAAGAGGAATAAATGTAAAAGTCTGCTTTGAATGGCTTGAATAGATGTAGATAGGAGTGCTAAGCATCCATCCAAACAGGAAATTAATGCTCTTTAATGGTTGACTTGACTCATTAGATTGGCAAGAAGTACTTATAAAGAAAATAAAAAAGACAAAACATGTGAGTGAGTGAGTGAGTGAGTGAGTGAGTACTGATCTAAGAGTACACAGTTACTGAAAGCTAGTTTAAAGCCAATTAATTATACCTATTAATAGGTATTGGTTTTTTTTCTCCCAGACTAACAAAATATTAGTCAGTAACAGCCAGTGGATGTAGAAAACAAGTTCCTCAAAAATCAACTTGAAAAAAATTTGCAACATACAATGTATGAACATGACATGTTCTTTCATCAAAGTTTAGGATACTAATATTATTTAATATCCCTCTTGTTCCTCTACTAAACATTAATAATAAGATGTGCTGATCAATTGGTTGCTTAAATTTAAGGTAGCTTTTAATCAAATGAGTAACTACATTTTTACTTCTATCTCGCATTTTGATTCTGTGAAACCCGAAATACGGTGAAAATCGTGAAGAGAAAAATGCACGTATGTCTGTTTTTTTAGTCTGACATATTTTGTAAATGGGAAGTGAACCGCAAAGTTAAGGCTCGGTAATTTGTTAGTCAAATTGTTACTACTAAAACAAAGTTGTTCACGGAACCATGTGCTTTTATAATTGTTGAAATAAACATCTCGGAAAAAATATTCATCATCTTTTGTTTGTGTAAACATCACTGTAAAAACGGTAAATTCTATTGGTGGGTGGGGCTTAGAATCACAACTTACGGATGCTGAATATTGTTGCATAATTCGCTATTCTCGTTAATTAAAATGAAGAAATTAAAATAATTATGATTGAAACTTAAATGTCACTTTCATTAAGCAAAAACATTGAAAGATTGTACGTTGAATGTTTTTTTGTAGTCATTAAAATTTGCATGTTCCCGCCCTCTTAATGACTCGCCGGAAGTCGTATAATGGGATTCCCCAAACACATGTTTACATTTTGCAAGTTGCTATATTTGTTCACTCAATGGGTCAGAAAAGAATTGTATGGACTCGACTGCATATTTCCGCGTTGTTCATTAAATTTCTGATATGTCAACGTAAGTTTAAAAAAAAAATGCTTTTGTTGCAATATTGTACGACTCGAAAGCGAGATAAGTGGCAGTGAACACTCGGAGTTTCAAAATAAAGTTTTTCTTACGGAAAATAATTGTTTACGCAAACTGTATCGTAAACATTGATTATTAGGTATTTTATAACCAGTTGGTATTAATAACCAACAAAAAATGTAGTTAGCATGACAATGTCAGTGTTCTGAAACTTGGTTGTTAACAAGAACTTCGAAAAAATGGCGACGGCTATTTATAAAACAAATCAGCACGTTTAAAGTATTAATGCATTGCGAAAACAAATATTTCATCAAGGAAATTCAAGTCAGATATTCTTATGAATATCCTTTTTATATTGAATACAAATTTTATTAAGTCTGATACAGATATTTCGTAGTCAAAGTGTTTCAACTGAGGTACTACACAGAGGCGTCAAAAGGCGTCATTATGGAGTAAAGGGGGTGGCGTCAAAAGGCGTCATTATGGAGGAAAGGGTTAAATTTACCTTTGAAGTTCATGTCTTGATGGTAATGGTGGTCAAGTTTGATTCCAACTTGTGCAAATGTTTAAGACATTGAAAAAGTTGAGGGTAATAGAACACACTTGCCTGGGTATTTCAGTCAACTGAGTCAATGATAAATAAATGGGAAATGTGTCCATGTTACACAGATGATGCCCCCGCTTGCATATAACGTTATAAAGGGCAATTTTTCCATTTGTAAAGGGGTATAACTCTTGAACAGTAAAAGTGATGCCACCAAAATTCAAACTCGATCTGTGTTTTGTGTTAATAAGCATTGTGCATAAGTTTCATAACATTTGGTTGAGGCAAACTAAAGTAAGAGAACGGAAACCAATTTTGGGACGTATGGACAGACCGACATACGTACGGACGTACAGACGGACAAGGGTAAAACTTAATGCCCCGTCCATTATGGCGGGGGCATAAAAAGTTGAACTGTGAGCTATCTATTGCTCACAATTGATACCCTACTATAATTTTTTGGCATACAGGAATTTGATAGGAAATGAAGGTTAACACACATCACATGGTATTGCATACTCACATGAAGCTAGATTCCAAATTTCAGAAAGCCATAATTAGTAGTTCCTAAGATAAGTGCATATAAAATTGAAGGGAAGGAGGGATGAGAATACAGATAGACGCAAGACAATATATCTCCTTGCTTTCAGAGTGGGGATATAGGAAATGTTTGTCATTGGACACTAAGAAAACAACAACCAATCAATCATAATGCACGTGCATCAGTGCTAATCTATTAAGTCATTTCTGTCCTATTTTTTAAGTTAAAAATGTTCATGTCTCTTAAATTATCAGACGTGTGATGTCCAATACTGAAAACTTATAAACATTAACATTAAATTTCCAAATTTTTTACTTTAGTTCTGAAGTTAGCTGACAAAATCAAATCTTTTTGAGATCTCAGCTCTATAGCAATTTTTTTTTTTTTCTAAATTACTATGCGAAAAGATCAATAAGCACCATTGTATTGTATAAATTAGGCTGTTAGTTTTCTCAGTTGAATTTTTTTACTTTTTTCATGTCAGGGCCTTTTACAGCTTGCTATGCATTTTACAGTTTTGTTTTTTCTCATTGTTAAAGGCCATACAGTGACATATAATTGCTATTGAACTTTAAGGGATAGTTGTCACATTTGCAATCATACCACATCTTCTTATTTTTACACAGACATATTATCACTGACCTTTGATAAAAGTCTTCTAGCATCTTGGAGTCTGTGCTGATGAAAGGCTACAATTCCTTGAAGTAAATGTAGCCTCATAAACAATGCTAGTTCTGTTCCAGATCCACCCTATAAAAAATATTTACATGCATATTCAGGATGATAACATGAAAATTCATTTATTATATATACTTAGCAATAAATATAAGTAAAATTTATAAATGTGTAATATAAACAATAAAAATCTTGCTGGATCTGACATCTTTGATCATATCGATATCAGTCACGACTGCAAAGGCAAAATGGATGACTGCTTAACATTTAGCGGCAAATATTACATGCATATTCAGGATGACAACATATTAATCTATTTATTATACAATTAATAGTAAATATAAGTGAATTGTATGTGTAATACAATCGATGGCAATTCTGCTGTATCAGCCATCTGAGATGATATCTATATCGATCAGTCACTGTGCAAAAAGCTTTATCAAACACCAACAGAAAAACCTGTTTTATGTTTATAATAAAGTATATATGATATATGGCTTTTTCAATATCTCACATCGTATCAACAGGAGACACCTATACAATCTCTATTTGAGGGACTATATTGGTTAATGGTTGATACAGGTGGGATATTGAGAAGCCATATAATTTTCTTCATTTATATAATAATGAGATATTTTTTAAGCTTTAAGAATCTTTCACACCATGTTTAATCCTGCCAACTCTAAAACAAAAGATTAGCATATTTTCTAAATGTGTATGGCTGACAAAGATTACTTCAAAGGAAATGGTAACAACTCACACAAGTACTTTGAGTCAACTGAGCTAATCAAGGAAAAATGTAAATTTGCCAATTGATGTTTTTCTTCCTAAAAAAATTATTAAGCGACATTCAGCAAATTAATATATATGACGATAAATGTATTGAAAAAAGTTACCACTGGTTTCTGATAAACAATGATCTATATTGCATTTGTCACCTCTAATTTTTTGCCATATTTTTTATTAAAATAACACATTAAAAAACTAAATATTTTGCAGGTGTTTATTGTGTGATTTTAACAGCCCAGATGTTAAATGATATAGTTTTTTTTTTATCAATTTCATCTTTAAGTATCTTTTCTCCTGATGAAAACTCACATAATAATTTTTTAATATTTTAATTTAGCTGAAAAATGTGCAAATTTTCCCAAAAATAAAACTTGCTTTTTCATCACCAGAAAAGGAAAAAGCTTCTAATATGGTTTAATATGAAATAGAAAATATAATGTCTAGCATTTAAGTGATTTTGATGAAATTAAAATGGCAATATTTTAACATGTACATGTATGCAAACCATTCAAATTCAATGAGCTATGATGAGGGGGTGGGCCATATAATATCCATGGGAATGAGGCATGTAAATGCTAATACAACTGCATACCAAATATCATTGATCTCCAACTATTGGTTCCCTTAACTGACCTAATCACAACTTATAAACTATGCAAAAGTTTCAAAGTCAATAGACCATGACTTAGAGCAGCAGGATCAAATAATCGCTATGGAAATGAGATGTGGCAATGCTTATACAACTGCACACCAAAATAATTGACCTTCCACTATTAGTTCCTGATAAAGTGACCTAATCACAAAATAATACATTAGTGTTGAAGCTTAGGCTGCTGCTGAAAACTTTTTTCAATTTCGTCAAAATATAGCAACTGACAAATAATTTTGTCCATGCACTGTGCTTTGACTGAAGAAACATAATTGTCATGTCAGAAGCAAATGAATTATGTGAAATATTTTCAAAACATTGAGATTGGATAACAACATCCTTAACAATGGGAATTCAACCAATGACCTGAATTTCTTTTCACTTTGGGGGTACAAACAATGAAATTAACCACAATCCTTCAGATTCTGATTTTGTGTCCCTTAAAAACTTACTTTTACAGCATTTAGTCTTTCAAAGTTTGATCCATAACTTCTGATAAAACAATCTTCACTCATGTTCAGTCTTTTTTCTAAAGAAAAATTAATCATTTCTATGAAAATTCAAGCTATTTTAAAACAAATTGATAATCAAAATTTTTTTGGATTTGAAGGGGACAAATATTCCAATATTTCATATACATTTACACTTATCACATAAAATGAAAATTCTCACATATTTTCTTTATAACAAGAAATGAGTGGCCATAAAATTCAAGATCCACAAATTAACCTTTTTAGATGACGTTAAACTTTATTGCCAAAATAATTTTTCCTTGGCATTGTATTTGGTTGGATGTATAATATAATTAGAGCTTACATATAAGTTTGAAACTATTTGTGGCATTTGTCAGATAGACAATTCTTATTATTGCTATTTTGTGCATTTTTCCTTTGATCTTTTTTGGTGATATTACTGGTCTTTTAAACTCGAGGATGTTTCTCAGCCACCTCTCATCTCAGGGCTGTCGCTCTTCGATGAGATTGTAGGCGAGAAACACCCTCTTGTTTGAAAAACCATCAATAATATATAAAAACATACCAGTATCTACATACCAAAAATTGTTGACCTGATACAGATACTTACTAAGGATCAGCCCTAACTGAACATGATAGCTGAAGTCAGATTGCAATTGTGAAAATGAAGTCCAGGCTATGATTTGTCATCCAGGCTTTTTTTTACTTAAGGGAATGTACTTACATGATTCCTCAACCCTCATCCCATTAACACTGAATTCTTAATCTTAAAAAATTATTGATCTGAGCAAATTCATGACATAATGTAATCTTCCTCAAACAGTAAATTTTATACAAATACTTTTACCGATAACCACAACATAAAATTAATGCTTTTTTTTTTAAAACAAGAGAAACCTAGTTCAGTAGTTCCCAATTGTTCAAACTTTAACATTGTTCATTATCACTTGAACCTAGTAGTCTATTCCAAATGACCTTGGGATAACACGGGAATCAGAGTAGCTTACAAAAGGATTGAGTTGATGGTTGAAAGAAAAAAAAGATATGTGGTATGATGGGCTACTGGACAACTATCAATCAGAGACCAAAGGTAGAGAATGTAAACAACTATGGGGCATTGGAAGCCTTTAACAATGAGCAAACTCAATATTGTATAGTAAGCTTTAAAATGGCCTGGCATGACAAATAAAGTAGCTGACAGCAACTAATGACAACTACTGAATTACAGGCTCCTGACTTGGGACAGTCACATAAAAGATGTGGTAGGGTTAAACATGTTTGCCAAAAAATATATATACTGTTTCCTGTCTCATGGCAAAATAAACAATAGGATAGCCAAGTCAGGAGCCTGTAGTTCAGTGGTTTTTGTTGGTTCATGTCTGTCATATTTGTTTTTCGTAAATTGTTCTTTTATAAATAAGTTTATTTTCTCAATTGAATTGTTTCATATTTTTCATGTTGGGGCCTTTTATAGCCGACTATACGGTATGGGTTGTTCCAACCCTTCCCTCACCTGGGACACTGAGGTGTAACAGCACAACATAGGGAAGGTCTATTCTAACCTGCATCTGGTAAATCTTCGACATTCTTCAGACATAAATAACACCACACAATATCCAAGCATAAAACAGCATAATTGTCTACAGCATTCAAAATATCAGCTCTGCATTTACTGTAAAATAAAATATCATTATATAAAAACTGTGGATTTCATTATTGTTCGTTGGATACCAATTTTTGTGGATTTCATGGGTACAGGGAAACCACGTATTGAAATATTCAACGAATTACAAATTTGCTTTATGAATATATGCAGACTTTTGGAAAAACCACGAAATCAAATATCCACGAAAGCGCAAGTTTTCCTCAATCCACGAAAATTGCTACCCATGAAAATAAATAAATCCACAGTATGTAACTGCTGTGTGTGCCAAGTCTATATTTAAATGCCCTTTCAATTTAACACTCTATTTGTTAAAACAGTAGTGACTTAATTAGAAGGAAGTGTTGGATCTACAATCACAGACATATTTTTCTATATTTTCTGTCTTCTCTTATTGATCAAAAGACAGAAAACACATTAACTATCATCATTTTTGTAATGCATTTTAAAATGTCTTGCCTTGTTCTAATGTGGTTTTCAAAGATCCTTCAGATGTTACAAAACTTAAAAATATAACAATGCAATTTTTATTTCCTGAGTATGTAAACAATTTAAAGGTAGCATTATCAAAAGGGTTTTATATCCTGTAATACCCTGGCCAAGTATACATAACATGTATCACATTTGCAGGGTGTGCACTAACAATGAGTCAATATATAGTTGCACAAACTGTATATTTCTTGGATATTGATGAACTTTAATTCAGAAATTTTTGCATGCATTTATCTCTGCAATTGTTGAAAAATCTTGAAAAAGGAAAGATGAATTCAGGAAATGCTGCATTACCAATTATACTATCAAAATTAAAAAAAATAAAATTTAATTTTGTGACACCTATTCCATATCAATTTTCCCAATAATAAAAACATCGCAAAAATTTCTGAATTTACAGTATTCATATCCACTTAAACATAGACACTATGCAGAAATAAACTAACACACAAAATATCAAACCCTAACAAGGCTACAGTTTTTTCTTCCTAGTTACATGTAGCTTTAACATGAAGTGTTAGCCAAAAAATATATATACTGTTTCCTGTCTCATGGCAAAATAAACAATAGGATAGCCAAGTCAGGAGCCTGTAGTTCTGTGATTTTCGTTCTTTTATGTCTGTCATATTTGTTTTTCGTAAATTGTTCTTTTATAAATAAGTTTATTTTCTCAATTGAATTGTTTCTTATTTTTCATGTTGGGGCCTTTTATAGCCCACTATACTGTATGGGTTTTTCTCATTGTTAATTGCTTACATCCACTTCATTTGAACTTTGGTGGATAGTTGTCTCATTGGCATTCATACCACATCTCCTTATTTTTATATAATAGGATAGAAAGGTAGGTAAAAGGATTTTTTTCCCATAGACAATATAGGAAAATGTTCTGGACTTTAACGATGCTTAATAAAAAAAAATCAACTCTTGACTTTTACTGTGCTTACCTGATGAGTTTAGCCCTTTTCAACTAATCTTTATAGTTTGTTCATATGTTGTGCTGTTACACCACTGTCCCA
Source organism: Mytilus californianus (assembly GCF_021869535.1). NCBI lineage: Eukaryota > Metazoa > Mollusca > Bivalvia > Mytilida > Mytilidae > Mytilus > Mytilus californianus. The sequence goes on along the minus strand of NW_026262582.1, from coordinate 34,987,086 downwards.
GTTTAGGGGAGGGTTGGGCGCCAGCAAACATGTTTAACCCCTCCACATTCTGTAATTGCCTGTCCCAAGTCAGGAGCCTGTAATTCAGTGGTTGTTGTTTGTTGCTGTATATCATATTTGTTTTTCATTCATTGTTTTGTACATAAATCAGGCTGTAAGTTTTTTTTGGTTTGAATTGTTTTACATTTGTCATTTCGGGGCCTTTTATAGCTAACTATGCAGTATGGGTTTTGCTCATTGTTGAAGGCTGTACAGTGACCTATAGTTGTTAACTTCTATGTCATTTAGTCTCTGGTAGAGAGTTGTCTCATTGGCAATCATACCACATCTTCTTATTTTTACATTAACCTAAAATGGCCATTAAATGTGTTAGGATAGGTATATATGCATGAAAATTAAGGGCTGGTGAAGTGGAAGGTTACACAGCTATAATTATTGGCCTTATCAGGTCGTTTTGATTCTACTTCTTCAATATGAACCTTTCTTATATGAACCATGTTTACCTAAACTCTTTATCTGCTTCTAATAACAGTAACAAGGCTTGTGCTATTTCTTTCTTCTTAAGAGCAACTCTCCCTTTCTCATGTAAGGTCATGGCTAGTGTCAGAGCCTAAAATAAATATAACCTATATAAATAATCTAATTTAAAGTCATGGTTAATGGCAGGGCCTTAAACAAATAAGGCCCCTATAAATAAAGGCAGTGTTTCATTCATCCATTTTCCATGTAAAATTATGGCTAATGTCTGATCCAAAACCAAATATGACCCATATAAATAGTCTCATTTAAAGTCATGGTTAATGTCCAGGCCTTGAACAGATAGGACCCATATAAATAAAGTCAGTGTTTCATTGATCCCTTTCTCATGTACAGTCATGGCTAATGTCAGGGCCAATTACAATCAGTACCAGATCTAGAAGTAACCAGAAAAGTCTTACCTAACTCATAAGCCAGCTAGATTTGTAATCAAACATGCAAAGAGAAACAACTCTTGTCAACAAAAGCAATTCTTTATCCTACTACAACATAGAATGTTAAGCAAGCTAGCTTTGAGGTATAAGGAACTAAAAAAAAAATTACAGGCAAAGGGAAATAACTCTTGTCACCAGAAACAATTCAAAAATTATCATTGTTATCCTACTACAAACCCTGGGGTGTGGCACTTTACTAAAAAGGACCAAAAACAACAAAAAAAACTGTATATCCAAAATGTGTATCCTTTTATGGTTTGTGTCAGTCAATCAGCCATGGATGTGGAAAAACATCAAATGTTATAGCAATACTTTCATGAACTTGCAATAAATGTGAACTTGGTAGCAGGTGTATTACAAGTTTTTTGCAGAAAGAAATTTTACAATTGAAGGGATGTAACTTTTGTTAATACTTTCGGCAGTTTACGAAAGAATTAATGACAATAAGACACATTAAAATTCACTACCCAGTATAAGAACCTTAATGTCTAATTTCATGTTCAATCCATTTGATTTTTATGTGAAAATGGTGTTACTTATATCTCTACTTTTCTTGCAGAAAAATTAAACAACAGAAACTAAAATAGATTGATTGATTGTTGGTTTTAAATGCCATTTTCAATACTCTTGGCTATATTTTGGCAATCAGTTTAATTTGTATTGGTGGAGGAAGCCTGTGTGCCCAGAGCAAACCATAGAACTTTAGCAGGAATACTGGCAATCCTAGGTATTAAGATCTAGGTTGAGTAACTTAAGTAGATATGCAATACCTTCTTTTCTTCTGATGGCAACTGCAGGGGTCTGCCTGATTGGTCTGCTATCTGTATTTCAAAATCGTCATCTTCATCTGTCGAAAAACAAATATTTGTCTTTTGTTACATAATTAAATAATCTTCAAAATACATTTAAAATATAAGCATCATATATGCCCTATATATCAAAGTACCATATATGAGGTTATTTTCTCTCTTCAGGTTTTGTTAGAGTTTGGAGCCTCAGAAGGGTCAGTTAAATCTTTGCTGTGTTCATTATTCATGTTTCATGATGTGTTCATTATTCATGTTTCATGCTGTGTTCATTATTCATGTTTCATGCTGTGTTCATTATTCATGTTTCATGCTGTGTTCATTATTCATGTTTCATGCTGTGTTCATTATTCATGTTTCATGCTGTGTTCATTATTCATGTGTCATGCTGTGTTCATTATTCATGTGTCATGCTGTGTTCATTATTCATGTTTCATGCTGTGTTCATTATTCATGTTTCATGCTGTGTTCATTATTCATGTTTCATGCTGTGTTCATTATTCATGTTTCATTGCCTTGTACAATGCATTTAAAATAACAGTGATATGCTTAAGCTTGCAATGGGTAAATTTTACAGTTAAATGCCTACTGAGAAAATAGCAAAAATTGGACATATAAGATAATATCTAATAGACGGTAATAATATCAACCAAAACTGCTTCTGTTATTTTTTTTTCTGTATTGTTCAAGGTTAGATGATTTACATTTAAGGAACTTCCATCATTTTCAATAAACATTGCACATGTACTTACTTTCAAAAAGCATTGTACATGTATTAATTTCCAATAAAAAATTGTACATGTATTAATTTCCAATAAAAAATTGTACATGTATTAATTTCCAATAAAAAATTGTACATGTATTAATTTCCAATAAAAAATTGTACATGTATTAATTTCCAATAAAAAATTGTACATGTATTAATTTCCAATAAAAAATTGTACATGTATGTATTTTCAATAAAATTTGTACATATAAACCTGAGAATGAAAATGGGGAATGTGTCAAAGAGACAACAACCCGTCCAAAGAGCAGAAAACAGCCCAAGGACACCAATGGGTCTTCAACACAGCAAGAAAATCCTGCACCTGGAGGCAGACTTCAGCTGGCCCCTAAACATAAATGTTTACTAGTTCAGAGAAAATGGATGTCACCTTAAACTCCGAAACATATAAATGAACCAAAGTTTAAACAAACATACAAGACTAGCTAAGGCCAGAGGTTCCTGAATTGGGACAGGCGCAAAAATGCGGCGGGGTGAAACATGTTTTGTGAGATCTCAACCCTCCTCTATACCTCTAGACAATGTAGAATAAACAAACACACAGCAATACACATAGTAAAACTATATATATCTATACTAACCATATACTGCTACGATTTTATATTGTAAAATGGTCCATTATTTATGAAAACTCATTAAAACAATTTTACTCCAATGACTTGTAAAAAAACAAAATGTACAAGATTGACAATGTCAATTTCTTAAAAAAAATATGTCTCGCCTTTTTGTAATTTTGATAATGCAAATGTTGAAATTAAAATAGCAATACTTTAACATGTATATATATATATATATATATTTATATATATATATATAAGTTATGCAAATATTCAAAGTCGATGAACCAAACTGAAGGTACATGGCTAAACAATCTCCAAGGAAATGAGATTTGCCAGTGCTAATAAAACTGCATACCAAATACCATTGACTTATTATAAGTCATTCCCTTTAAACCTAAACACAGACATTAACTTGTAAACTATGTAAAAGTTTCAAGTCAATGAACCATGATGAGGGGGTGGGGCTATATAATCTCCATGGAAATGATACTTGCAAATGCCATTAAATTTGCATACCAAATATCATTAACTTAACATTAACAGTTCATCTTAAACTGATCTAATCACAAACTAATACATGTAAACTAAGCAAAAGTTTCAAAGTCAATAGACTATGACTGAAAGGGCAGGGCCAAATAATCTCCATGGTAATGAGATGTGCCAATGCTAATACAACTGCATACCAAATATCATTGACCTACCACTAGTGGTTCACCATAAACTAGACCTAATCACAAACTAATACATTGTTAACGCCTCTGCCATCACCGCCACCTGAAACAGCATACGTATGTCTCGCTTTTTGACTCTGTCAAGGCGAGACAAAAACCAAAACAATCGATTAATCAAAACTTTGAATCTTTTAGTGTTAGTATGCATAAAAGACATGAGGTATATACCAATGACACAGCAACCCAATAACAAAAATAACCAAAAGAACTGTTAGAATTAAAATGTTTAACCTTTTCCTGCCTTTGTTGACAAGAGTTCAGCAGCTTTCTTTGTTGTCATAAACTTTGTTATCTCCCCTTGTTGTTTGGCGGCCTCTGATTCTGACACAGATAAACACAGGACTAAAACTTGTGAACTATTCTGAAAAATAAATAGAAAACACATGAACTTTGTTATATCCCCTTGTTGTTTGGTGGCCTCTGATTCCGACACAGATAAACACAGAACTAACACTTATGAACTATTCTGAAAAATAAGTAGAAAACACATGAACTTTGTTACCTCTCCCTGATTCTTGGCAGCCTCTGATTCTGACACAGATAAACACAGGAATAAAACTTGTGAACTATTCTGAAAAATAAGTAGAAAACACATGAACTTTGTTATCTCCCCTGTTTCTTGGCAGCCTCTGATTCTGAAACAGATAAACACAGGACTAAAACTTGTGAACCTAAAAATAAGTAGAAAACACATCAACTTTGTAATCTCCCCTTGTTGTTTAGCAGCCTCTGATTCTGACACAGATAAGCACAGGACCAAAACCTGTGAACTATTATGAAAAATAAGTCGGAAATATGTATTGCATACAATTAAATAGTATCTTATTTCTCACTTACATTGTAAATAAAGCTTTATCTATTGATGATTGATTGTTGCTTGCTTAATGTCCAGTGGTCAGTAATTATAAATCAAAATAGTAATCAACAATTTCCTATAGGCTTGTATACCAACTTTTGCAAAACCATGAAATAAAATATCCACTAAAAAATGCTACACACGAAAATAAATGAATCCACAGTACATAAATGACTATAGTAACCAACATACTTTCAATGAGTATTTTTTCATACATTAAAAGGACATACTCCCATAAATGGCCCACGAATCATGTCCATTTATAAAACTTTCCTTTCTACCCTTCCACATTCATGTGAGTGAAAAAGCCCTGAAGTAAAATAACACTCTAATTTTACTCATTCATTTCCCCTTTTTCTAAATATTTAACTTTATACTTTGACATTTTGTTCCTTCAATGTTGTCTCATTCCCAACGACTTTTCCCTGACAAATGATTTTCAGCTGATCTTGCGGGATGCCTATTCTATCTGAGATTGTCTTTCTAAAGTTCTGTCCTTTACTGTCTAATGAAATCTCTACAGATGTAAGACCAGGTATTTTTTCTTCCTGAAACATAAAAACCATTATAATACTCATAAATTTATAAAAAAAAATGTTTAAAATATATCATTCTATGTTACATATATAATACCTGTTTCTTAGTCTTGTACAAATGAATCTTATATTTTGAGAGAATGCATATTCTTTTAGTACATATTCTAGAAAGGTTAAAAAATAGAGAGCAAAACACCTAGTTACTCCATGTGACACAGTTATATAAAAATAAGGAGATGTTCGTTAAGCAATTAAAATATCCTCCATCAAGAATGATTTAAAACAATTATTTTTTTTTCTAATGCAATGCAGTACAATAAAGGTGATTTATATAAAGGAGTAGGTCCGGTAAGGGCTGATTTTGGCCTCAAAATTCAGGTTCATCTGATGAAAGATTTTGGACACTTTTTAAACACTTAAGTGTCTACTTCAGTCGATTCAATTAGTTTATGTGAAAGATTTGAACTGATTTAGTCATTAAAGACGCTCAAATTCAAGCTTAAATATGAAAAATCTATCAAATATGCCATAATATGTCACTTTTCAGATGGTTTTTGTCAAAAATGAAAGTGGCCGCATCCGTGTTCATTCTCAACCTTTATATATGTTATGTATTATCATCAAATACAACTTACATTTAAATATTAAGAATGAACACAAATGCGGCCACTTCCATTTCAGACGGAAACCGTCTAAAAATTAACCAAAATGCTAAAATTTCGAAGATTTCAGTAATTTAGCATGACTTAATGATGCTAGTACCCGATACATGTGCATTGTATTGTCAAAAACAGCCCATATTTATGTAACAGAAGTATTCTTCTTTCCAATAAATAGCTTAAAATTTACATTTTAACGATTTTGTAAAACTGCTATATTTTGGGGCCAAAAAGAGGTCTTACTGGAACTACTCCTTTAAATCACTCTGAAACAGGGTAACAGAAGTAGAAATTCTCTGGTTTACAAACTCTGGCCTGTCATATCTGATGAAATATATGCACAAGGTGATTTAGTTCAAAATTACTATTGCTGGTGAATATTCACATGATGATGATTGTAGATGATTTACTCTGAAATTTCTCTCTGTATATTCAATAAATATTACACGACAGGGTAGTAAATCACTCAAGATCTAAATTACCAGCAAGAGTGATTATTAACTGAATCTGAAGCACCCAAATTCATTAAGATTGACTGTGTACTGTGAAAATTCACCACCAAGAGTGATATTAACTGAATTACTGTTGATTCATTTATTCTTCATGTTCTTGTGGGTACCAGTTTTCATGGATTGAGGAAATCTTGCATTTTCGTAGATATTTGATTTCATGGTTTTGCCAAAGTTTGCTTACAAGCCTATCGAAAATTTGTAATTCGTTTGTCACAGTACTTGTATATACTGTAAATTCAGAAATTATTGCGAGGTTTTTATTAATGCTAATAATGCGAGCGGATGAAGATCGCAATAATAAGAACTCGCATTCTGATATCTGATACTTATATCTGTATGCAGATTTTCCAGAATTCGCAATAATTAATCTCAAATTTTAGTCCATTCTTCAAAAATTGCAATAATAAATGCACCCAATAATTTCTGAATTTACAGTACATTATTCCTACCTTTAATATTAATACCAGTAACACCTTGGTATTATAGAAAATGCAAAGGGAGAAACATCCTTAATCAACCTCATTTTGAGTTATTAATTGTATGTACCTTTGACTTTTGTCCAGATATTTTGACTTTGATTGTGGCTAGTCCAGATTCCTGGAATTTGTTTCTTTCCTGTAGTTTCTGAATAGCATGGATTCTCAACGACTCAAGAATATCTGTGATTTCATCTTGTGGTAGTTTTAAATCTTTACTAAATCTATCAATCAAATCCTAAAATAACAATACAAAATATGGTTGTTTTCAATTTTAGTGGTTTAAACAGGTTAAGGTAGTATGGGGGTCTTCGACCATTTTGGATTGTGAAGTAGCAGAAAACATTTGATGGCAAAATGATGAAAATTGTAATCCTGACTTTCAAAGAAATAAATAAAAATATGTATGTATAATTTTTCATTTTTGCACAAACCTATATTCATGTTGAGTTACAGTCTCACTTATATACAAGTATACCCACTATCAGTGTTTATTCTTACTAGTGAAGATATCTATTTATGTTGAGCTTTTGTTGTTTGGTTGCTAGTGTCTCTTTGATGTTCATCCTGAATCTCTTTTCATTCTTTTTTTTTACTGCCAAACATTGTAAAGTGATTTCATTGCAGTAAATGTGGTAAATGCAGCCCTTGTAGGCTGTAATCTACATACATGTATATATAAAATAAGTCAAACAGGTACTTGTGTTTTTGCTACCTATATATCAAATTGTTATCATGGAGTTGAATGCTTTTCCTCATTTTCCTGTATACCTTTAGTTATTCCAATGATCAAGACTGAAAGGGGGATGGTTGAGATTTTATAATAAAATGCTCTGCTGGGCGCAGCTTGATATGACCGCAGAGGTTGAACCCTGAACAGTTGGGGCAAGTATGGACACAACATTCAAGCTTGATACAGCACTGAATTTGGATTGTGATTAAATATTTGACAAAGCATAGGTTTCTGACACAGAATGAATGTGGTCTAAGAACTTAAAATTTTTTAATTTACCTATTCAAACCATATCATTATTATTTGCTTTTATATATAAATCAGAAATAACCAATTTAAAACGAAAAATTTTAAAGAAAAACAAATCCCTCCCCCCCCCCCCCCAATTTTTTGAACCCCCTTATGATTCATCTACCCTAAACTCAATCCCAGCCTTCCCTTTGTGGTATGGTATCTTGCAGTACAATTTCAGAGAGATCCATACACTTGAACACAAGTTATTGTCTGGAAACTAGAAAAATGCTTGTTTTTTTTTGGCCCCTTTTTGGCCCCAAATTCCTAAACGTTAAGGGCAATTACCCCCAAACTCAAACCCAGCTTTCCCTTTGTGATATGGAACCTTGTAGTACAATTTCATAAAGATCCATACCCTTACACACAAGTTATTGTCCCAAAACTAGAAAAATGCTTGTTTTTTGCCCCTTTTTGGCCCCTAATTCCTAAAATTTTGAGGCAATTACCCCCAAAATCAATCCCAGCCTTCCCTTTGTGGTATGGTACTTTGCAGTACAATTATAGAGAGATCCATACACTTGAACACAAGTTATTGTCTGGAAACTAGAAAAATGCTTATTTTTGGCCCCTTATTCCTAAACGTTTTGGACAATTACCCCAAACTCAATTCCAGCTTTTCCTTTATGATATGGAACCTTGTAGTACAATTTCAGAAAGATCCATACACTTACACACCAGTTATTGTCATGAAACTAGAAAAATGCTTTTTTTTTGCCCCTTTTTTGGCCTCTAATTCCTAAAATTTTTAGGCAATTATCCCCAAAATCAATCCCAGCATTCCCTTTGTGATATGGAACCTTGTGGTACAATGTCAGAGAGATTCATACTCTAACACACAAGTTATGTCTGGAAGTTACAAAAATGCTACTTTTTGGCCCCTAATTCCTTAACTGTTGGTACCATAACCCCCAAAATCAATCCCAACCTTCCTTTTGTGGTATTGAACCTTATGGTAAAATTTCATAGAGATCCATTCACTTAAACTAAAGTTAGAGTGCGAAAACCAATGTGTCTTCGGACAACGATGACGCCAACGTCAGACCAATATACGACCGCAAAGATTTTGCGGTCGTATAAAAAAAAGCTACTGTAGCTTAAAGCCATGAACACTGCCACATTTTTTTGGTATCTCTCCAAAATCAGAAACCATGTCAGTAGTTGTCTTTAGTTACATACATGCACATGTATACTTTATTCAATGTTTTTTTGTCATTTGTGGAATTGGACGATCAAGGAAGATCTTTGATAGCCTCTGTTAATTTTATACACAACTTTTTTCGAGCCATTTCGAGCTTGACACCTGTCTACTGTTGAAGACCTTAAGTTGACTTCTAGAAGTTTTTATTTTTTAATGTTGTTGGGCTGTTGTCTCATGATGTATAACCTGTATCTCCTTTTATTCATACATACATATGTATGATGAAGACATAATCTTTCAATCAGTTCAATTGAGGTCTGGAGCTGGCATGTCAGTAACTGATAGTAGTCTGTTGTTATTTATGTATTATTGTCATTTTGTTTATTTTCTTTTGTTTCCTATTCTGACATCGGACTCGGACTTCTCTTAAACTGAGTTTTACTGTGCATACTGTTGTACGTTTGTTTTTTCTACATTGGCTAGAGGTATAGGGGGAGGGTTGAGATCTCAAAATACATGTCTAACCCCGCCGCATTTTTTCGCCTGTCCCAAGTCAGGAGCCTCTGGCCTTTGTTAGTCTTGTATCATTTTTAATTTTAGTTTCTTGTGTATAATTTGGAGTTTAGTATGACGTCCATTATCACTGAACTAGTATACATATTTGTTTAGGGGCCAGCTGAAGGACACCTCCGGGTGCGGGAGTTTCTCGCTGCATTAAAGACCCATTGGTGGCCTTCGGCTGTTGTCTGCTCTATGGTCGGGTTGTTGTCTCTTTGACACATTCCCCATTTCCATTCTCAATTTTATGACATACTTTTGGTATATCTCCTTTTTCACCATTTTCTGTTGTATAAGGTGGTAGCCATAGCTTTATCTTCTCAGAATTTAACTTTTCCCTAACATTCTTCTGGTTCAGCTCTTTTGTATAATTTTCTGCCATCTAATGTTCTAAAAATATAACATGTTTTTGAAACTATTTTTTTTAAATAGGGCTAAAAAAGGATGCAATAATAAAAATAAACACTATTTATACATTGCGTATATTTATTATTATTGTATAAAAATAACATATTGCGGGCAAAAGATAACCAAATGATAGTGTGCAATATTCTATCATATTGCAATAGTCATGATAATTACAAATAAAGTTTCAAATTAGTGATGCAATCAATGTCGACAAAAATATATTTTAAACAGTTTTATAAGCTTTTCCATACAACCATAACAATACACATGATACAGGGATTAATGCATGAATATTGGTGACCCCACTAGATATATGTATATTACTATATATCATGATATATTGCACTTCAAAGTCCTTGCAATGTAAAAATCTACTAGAATGAAAAAGTCCTCTATCATGTCTATGAAAAAAATACTTAAGCAAGGATCATGGCAACTGACAGAAAATTTGTCTGTATATGAAAAAATATCTAACACTTACTGAGGTTACTAAATAATTTTCACTCTATTATGACATAGAAATGTGTGTGTCAAGTTGTCAATGAATTGAGAACTACATTATTAATCATCTGTTTCAAAATCAGATTGTGAGCTTCATTAACATTCATGTAGACCCTTTGGCTAAAATGGCTGCATTTTCACCTCAAAATTAACTCCGAGTACAGACAAACCCGTGTATCTGGAAAAGTTTTAAGGAAAAACATGCCCTAAATGAATAAAATTCAAATATATCTTTTGTTTTAGAAAATTAAAAACTTAACAGGATTTTGCAATGCACTTTTTTTTCATTCCTCAATTTTATAAAACATACAATGCATTTGAATTTTATTTATCTAAAGCATGCTATGCCTTAAAACTTTTCCAGATGAACAGGTGTGTCTGTACTCAGAGTAAATTTTGAGGTGAAAACGCAGCCATTTTAGCCAAAGGGTCCATATGAACCTGAAGGTTCATCATAACAAATGGACAAAAATGGCTATATTTACATGTACACCTCAAAAACTACTCTGAGTACAGACTTACCTGTCCAGCTGTAAAAGTTTTAAGGCCTGGCATCCACTAGATATATAAAAGTTAAATGCATTTTGTGTTTCAGAAAGATATAATCTTTTTTTGATTTTGATGGGCATTTTTTTTTCCTTTCTGCAGAAGGTGTAAAAATAAACAAACACCTGAATTGCTTTGATACTGTCCACTCAGTTAAACCCTTTAACAGTTTAACTCACCTATAGATGTGAAGATACCTATTGTCCCTGTCAATCAAGGACAATCAATACAATACAATAGAGTTTTTACCTGAGAGGGAGCATCTCAAAGTTGTATCCCAACTTAGTTTATTTTTTCACCTTCTGCATGAACGAAAAAAAAAATGCCCATCAAAATCCAAATCTTTCTGAAACACAAAAAGCATTTAACTTTTATCATGTTTATATATCTAGTGGATGCCAGGCCTTAAAACTTTTCCAACGGGACAGGTAAGTCTGTACTCAGAGTAGTTTTTGAGGTGTAAATACATAAAATTGAGAATGGAAATGGGGAATGTGTCAAAGAGACAACAACCCGACCATAGAGCAGACAGCCGTTTTTGTCCGTTTGTTATGATGAACCTTAAACAGAAGTGTGTCAGTAAGACTAAGAGAAGGCCAGAATGTTATGTGTATGTGCACGTGGTAGTATGACACTAGACCATTCAAGTATGTATTCCTATCCCGATTTCGTTTCAGATATGAAAAATAATTCTTCCCTTCAAGAAAATGTTTCATGAATTTCGAAACAAACACTTAAATTCTTAATTTTTGAAGTTTATTTTGTACAATACCTGATAACGGCGTCTTGAAAAGTCTACAATTTTCAAAGGCTATTTACAATTTGAATATGAATTTGTGATTATGTTACCTTTTCCAATGAATTACATAAATGATATTGCTGTTTTAGTTTATAGAAATGATCTCACTTTGGTTTATGCTCGTAACGTTTTTTCGGGGTTTCCTAATGTTTTGGTCAGGAGAACCGAATTTTCGTACAAGGTTTTCGCTATTTGGAAAAAAATCCACGATTAATATATTTTGGTCAAACTTATTCATTCTATTCTGTTTCTAGTAACAAAAAAAGACTTTTTAGATTTCAAAGAATGCAATATTTTTGTTCATCCGAAACTACCGTGGTGAAGATTATACAACAATCAGTAGCTTTTTTAAAAAGCTTGTCTTGTAGTGCTGTTTCGAACAGTCGTTTCGGTCATAGTCGATTCGGCCACACTTTTCCACATGCATGTATATACATTAATTGTTTTACAAAAGTTTGTTTTGAAAAGGAATATTATTTAACAAAAAGTTAGTTTGTCACAAAGTGTGCATCTGGTCTAAACACGTATGTATGCTTCGTAGGTCCTCCTTTCATTAGGAGCCCCCAACATGAGTTATGGAGTAAAGGAGGACATTTAGCACACTGTATCGGGCACATAGTTAATATGAGTATTTGCCTACCCAGTTCCCCAGCCTGGACGTGACGGGACTTACTTCGGGAAAGTTAACCTTCCTCAAAAACATGAATAAATACAATGCAATAAACTGACATACGAAAACACCCAATCACCGGCTCGCTCATGCTCAAGATATCAAAAGTATAAAATAAAAGTGCAAAATATATACAAAATAAAAGAAAATGTCATTCCTGGATGTCGCACAAATGCCATGGCAAACTGACGTCGGAATGGGAAACCGGTAAAAACAGTTACTTGGATTCCAAACCGATACCGCTTAATGTCCAGCTGTATTCCCGGTAGAGGAAAGCTGAAAATTCTACCATAAAAGATCCCGGAAAGAAACTACCAATTCATTATGAGAACAGCGTAAATCCTCAGACATCAGATAGATTGGTCTGATAGTTTCCTACATGAAACTACTAATGATCCCATCTGACCACATGTCTCAAACAAACCTGAAAATATCTGCAGAAACTTTCCTCAACAAAATAATATAATCCAAAACATAAAATATACGCAGTAAGGATACTAATTTTTTTCCATGAAACCACATTGACAAAAAGATTGTAATGATGTTGAAGGATTCTCTCTGCAAAAATTTTCACGTCCGCTCTTATCGGCATGCTTGACTCGACGAAGACATTATAATTACGTTTCCCTTTCCCTTTTTCTTTGGTGCTTGATTAATATATATTTTTTAACAGAGAATAGAAAATAAAAAAAAATCATTCGTGGACGAAAGAAAGAATACCTATTCGAAAAATTCGGCAAATCAATTATCTATCTTTTCAAGTTTCATAACACATAATTGTAAGTTTTAGTAATTTATCGGCGGAAATATGTTTTTTTTTTTGCTAAGATGTTGATTTAGTAACAATGCTTTGATGCCAATTATGTTTTTCTAATTACTTAACAATTTATATATTATTATAACTATTATCAACAATATTTAAAAAAAACACACATTTCTTTATCATTAGCTTAGAAATTATTTTAACAACATACAAACTTAAACAACTGTTACTCACGACAGGTTCTCACCGTGAAAGATAACATCTTGTACGTTTTGTATATGCAACATCTGGATACAAGTGGTCGTTAAAAATACAGTAAAACCTTTCGTTTACATTTTATGGTTTTATCCATAAAATTATTGTTCTTTTTTTTTTTTAAAGTTTTTTAAAACTGACCAAATGATAAAAAAAAGGGGCAAATATACCAAGCGAACATTCAAAACGTCAAAAAGAAACTGACAACGCCATGGCATGGCAGAAAACAATAAAACGACGACAAAACAAACAAGACCACAATACACTACATGAAAAACAAGAGGCTGAGCAAAACGAACCAAATCAAAAACCGGGGTTGATCTCAGGGTAAGCAGATCCTGTTCCACATATCACAACTTCAAAATCAAAATTTGGCCCAATGTGATCTGTAATATTCTCATTACATTTATTTAATCGCCCTATTCAATTTATTCAACATCGATCATGTCTACATGCTTCGAAATGATAATTTAGAACACCAAAAACAGAGCCTTACAATTATTTGGTTTCGCTGCAAGAATACAGGAAATGCGACTGCTAAAGTACGAATTTGATACACCATGGCACATCACAACGATGACATTTTGCCTGTAATGTCATGGATTATAGTCTAAATTAGCTTGTTTTCCAACATTGAATTCTAAAACGTCACAACAGACACGGACATAGGGAACTAGTTGGGAAATATAGACAACTTTAAATTAGAAGTCATCGTCTAAAACCGGAAAATTAAGAACAAGGAAAAACATTGTCCCTCTGAATTTTTGAAAGAGTTTCCTTTCGCCTTTTTCAAAATTAATTCATGTTGACCAAAGTCTAACAATGTAGTCAAAAAATGAGGTTACTATAATCATAAAAAGAACATTTGCATTATACAACTTGATATCTATAGAAATAAAAAACAAATCATCATGAATTATTCTCATCTATTAAATACGATATGCATATTCAATTGATATGTACAAAGGCCAGTTGTGGACACTACACTAAACGCTGGTATAGGCTAACGACACATTTTTGTGTACTATAATATATTATTCTTGTGTACATTATTTTACTTTTCAAGTGTGGATTCTACTTTGGGAAACTTAAGTTATGATCAAAATATATATTTTTCTTTTTAAATGATTCATTGTTTACAGCGATTTGAAGGAATAACATTTCAATGATTCAATTTTCAAAAAATTGATCATAAAGAGATAGGCGAAAAATACAACATGGACATTCAAACTATCCAGTCGAAAACAAACTGACAACGCCATGGCAAAAAACCGATAAACTACCAGAAGACAATTTGAAACAACATCATACAAAACACAACACAAAAAACTAAAGACTGAGCAACACGAACCCCACCAAAATCTGGGATGATTATCTCAGGTGCTCCGAACAGGTAAACATATCCTGCTCCACTCGTGGCACCCGTCGTGTTGCTCATGTAAGTACGAACCCGGTAATATCTCTAATTCGGTAGGTAACATTCGAGGAAAAGAGGACGGGATTGTGATTACGACAATTGGAACATATTTGAAACAGATATTCCATAACGATTAGCCAATTTGTGATGGCGTGCGTATAATTTTCGAAGTTATAATTTCAACTTCATCACTTGGAACTCTTGGTTTAAAAGCTTCCTTGTGAGTAGCAAACATCTTTCAGGGAAGGCATAATAGGAGTGCAAGCTCTGGAATTTCGTATCAACTGGGAGATATATACCCCCATAAGAAGGCGCTGCTGAAATGTGCTACATATAAACGGAAAGTTCACAATTCGGAAGCTAAAATCATCTTTGTCGAAAAAATCTGTTCTCAACCGACACTCATTGTCAATTTCTAGTTAAGGTATGAGGCAGGCTTAGATGTATCTGTAGTATCTTTTATTTCAATTTCGACGGGATAGATTCGTTCAACATAGTAGTCAAACTTTGAATTATTTAATGAGAGGACATCATCTATACAGCGGAAATTGAAGTTAAAGGATAATGCTAGCTTCTTTTCATTCTTCCTGAGAAGCTTCTGTTTGAAGTCAGACGCATAAGCATAAAGCAACAGTTCGGCAAGAAATGAAGCACGTCTGGTTCCCATGGGAATGCCGATTGTGTGTTGAAAAACACGTTTTCCAAAATTTTTGAAACTTTTTTGAACTTAAAAAATTGTTTCTTTTTGGTGCATTTCTAAAAAGATCACGGAAAATAAGAAGTTGAATCTGTGTACAGAGATCTTGTAGATAAAATATGCATACTCCCAAATTAGAATTTTTTGAAATGGGAGGAAGTAACAAATTTTGAAATCTAAGAATGATCTAAGTATTTTTCTCTTCAGAACAGATGTTGTAGAAATACATATTTAAAGAATTTTCAGTATTACATAGATTTTTACCTACAAATACGTTTTTATATAGAATCAAGCAAAAGGAAACAAGTCTATGTACCTTCTGCAATGAGGAAGAGGAAACAAAGGAACATTAATTTTATCATTGTAATGTTACCTACAATTTTTGGTTTCCATTTTAACAGAGAATCAAATTATTTGATTATCATTTCAGCATCAGTAAGAGAGAGATTTTGTTGGGATTTATGACAAAGAGTTTGTTTATAATCTTTTAAAATTATTACAGTTAAAAACAACATCTTCAGATGTAAGTTAATAAAAATAGCTCCTAGTGTAATAGGATTAAAATCCAGAATAAAACAATACCAATCTAATGAATTTTATATTGCAAACAAAAAAATAAAGCAAATGCTTATGAAAGATTTTGGTCCCCACTACATAAAATATTTTCGTGATTTCGTATTATTTATACTTTTAATTTTACGGTAGCGAGCAGTTAATATTTGTATTTTACCGTGTGTATAGGCATGCATACTAAAGATTGCAGTGACTTTTTGTTAGTAGTGAGTGAAAGTGTGAGTGTGAGTAGATTTTTTTCAGTAACTATATTCTTGTATAATATATATGAATTTTAAAAACAACATGGATAGGAATGTACATATTAATATATGGTTACCCCAAAAACCATAGTCAGGTGTTGATTGAAGGGGTATTGTGAAATCCTACCTACTGAAAACAAATAAAAGATAAAAAAAAAAAGAAATCAAGCATCTTGATAATGTCAGTTTCAGAGAATATCTTGTTTGCATCAGAATCATGTTTTACTAAGTAAGAGTTATCCCTCTCTTAGACAAAATACTTGTACCTACGTTAACTTTTTTTATGAAACAGAGCAGGACCAATTCTTTCAATTTGTCTTTTAGTTTGGAATGGGGAGTACTTGTGTAAAGGGTAGACAAAGTCAAATATTTTAATACTATTGCAAGAGGAAAGAGACTTTGATTGTTTATAATCCTGTATTAAGTCAGGAATGTGACAGTTGTTTTCCATTCGACGTTTGATGTGTTTAAGCTTTTGATTTTGCCATTTGATAAGGGACTTTCCGTTTTGACTGTTCCTTGGAGTTCAGTTTTACTTTTCAAGTGTAGATTCTACATTGGGAAACTTACTTTTCAAGTGTGGATTGGGAAACTTAAGTTATGATTAAAATATATATTTTTCTTTTTAAATGAATTATAATTGTTTACACCGATGTGAACATTTCAATGATTCAATTTTCAAAAGAAAACTGATCAAAAAGAGATAGGCGAAAGATACAACATGGGCATTCAAACTCTCAAGTCGAAAACAAAACGACAATGCAATGTACAATCCACACTTGAATTTTTTAGCACCACGTCTGATTAACGCCGACCCTAGAGTAGGTAGTTAAACAAAGGCACAGATTGAAATATTTCTGTGATAACAAATATGATGATTGAATAACTTTCAGATTCCAAAGTACAAATAAAATCATAGTTTCTAACCGAAGAAGTATGACAACCAAATATGTTGTGGACACTACATGACAACATATATATGGAAACCTTCTCTATATGCAGACTGATATAAGGAACTGATGCAACATATGAATTATTTCTAAATAATGTGAAGAGGTAAATATCATTTCATAAATATCATTCTGAAAAGAAGTTAACTTTTACGTTTATCCTAATAAAAGATGGGTTAACATGACAAAGCTAAATGACTGTTATCCTGTTCTCCTCGATTGATACATCACCTAATATATACGTGCAATGAGTCACACGACTGGTGCCACATTGTTTTACCTGTTTACCTTTACAGATCACTGTAGTTCACCCTTATTTTCGGTAGGGTTCGTATTCCTCAATTTATCGTTTTCTGCGTATTGTTTATCAATTGTTGTTTGTCTTTTCGTCATTTTCTTTTTTCCGTCGTGGTGTTTTCGGTTTATTTTCGACGTATGAGTTTGAATGTCCCTTTGGTGACTTTCGCCTCTCTTTTCTGTTTGGCTATGGTATTGTCTATTTTATTCGAATTACGGTTTTAATTGCTCCTTTTCGTATTTTCTCATTTTCTCTCAGGTTATTGAAATTAAATAAACATTTGTGTTGGAGCAAATCGCATTACTTGAATTTCGTTATAAGGCGATACTACAAAGTTTCCCATATACTTCATCGCAAATTTCTTTAACAGTCTGCATAGTGCATACATTATTTGTATTCTTTACTATTTGATTTAAAATATTTCTTAGCTGCAATAGACTGAGAAGCAGGTTATTGGAGGGGGTTCTCTTGTGTTTATCTTACTTCCAATTTATATTCATCTTTGGTTGTTTTTTCTGTAAGTTTTTGATCTTAGAGTCTCTGTAGTAGCTTAATTCAGATATGAGTATCGAACGCTGCAAACATAGTTCGTTCTTTAGTCTTCTCAGTGCCAACTATTTCACAGAAGCCTTTTCCCTAATGTATGATTATGGTTTCAAAATTTGAAACGTTATGAACGAGCATATTCACAGCAGCGTTATGAAAAAAGAACGACTGAAATGGACACTTTACAAGTTGTATGATCGTTATCACAAAATGTATAATCTACACGATGGGCTGTATCTCCAGTTACGATAAAAAAAAACTTGTTTACGATCTTAGACATTGAGACATGAGTAGAACAGTCTTTTGATCTGGAGTTTTACTGATTTTGTCAAGAATGTTTTACTGAGTCTGGTTTGCCAAGAGTGACTCATGCATAGCAGGAGAGTGACGTTTACCTCGTCGACGTATACATTCTCACTCCGTTCGGAATTCATTCGATATTCTATGGATTTTTTTATTGTTGTTTGTATTTGCAAATTTAGAACATTAGTAATCTATTACCGCGTATTATTTACTTGCAATAAAACCATTTGGTCGATATTTTGTAAATGAACCCCTCTCAACAAATCGCTATTCTGTGTGAATGAATTATTCCATATTTCGGGATATTTCTAGAACATGCATTGAATTAAAATGACATACAGCATATGCCATGTTGGCAGTGGAGTGATTTTCTAATAAAATATAATTCATTCTTAAATTCGTCTCAAATTTCAGTGCTTTTCTAATTTTCTGATAATATCTAATTAAATTTGTAACTTTTTCTCAGGCTTCATTTAAAATAAAATACAAATAAATCATTAAAATTATGAATATACAAAATGTTTTATTATTATACAATACCTCATGATGATGTAAAACAATATGCAATAACAATTAACAGAAATAAAAAAAAAGATTTCAACACAGTATAAATAGCATCATAATCAACACAACAGACGGGGGCGGATCCAAGATTTTTGAAAAGGGGGCGTAATTCCATAAATCTGAAGATATACCGCCGAGCGTAGCAATGCAAAAAAAAAATTAAGGACGATTTTATGCTAAAAAAATATATATTTTCCAATTCAAGAGGGGAAGTACGACCCCTGCTTCCGCCACTGACATACATTAATGCTCTATCTGGTCATATTATTCCTTTTCAATATAAACAATATCGTGCTACCACACCTAGGATAAACGTTTCAGATCCATGCTCTACGTTTTCTCTCTGCGGGGCGAACATCCTTCTGTGTTTATTCTTTGTTAGTCAATAACAGCGCGCCATCTCAACTTCAGTTAAGTTTGTATTGTTTTTTCATCATTGTTCTTGTCCGGAGATTCGTCTCCACTGTCTGTATTTTGAAAGCCTGGGTTATCTACACCTTCGTTTTCATTTGTGGTTGCTGGGTCTTCAGCTTGAACTATTGATACAGTGTCTTTTACTTTTGGGTCTTCAGCTTGAACTATTGATACAGTGTCTTTTACTTTTGGGTCTTCAGCTTGAACTATTGATACAGTGTCTTTTACTTTTGGGTCTTCAGCTTGAACTATTGATACAGTGTCATTTACTTTTGGTTTTTCAGCTTGAACTACTGAAACAGTGTCTTTTATTTTAGAATCTGACAGAGTCACTATCAAATGAGATTTGTAGACTTCTGGATAGTCTGGATGATTTATGTCTATCGTATCATCAATGACATCTGCGAAACAAAAAAGGCAAATATAAAGTTTTAGGTTAAGAAAATTTATATGTCCGATGGTTTAAAAATTCAATGTATTTTTAGGGTTAGATAGAAGTCAATTACCAATCCGCTATTACGTGATGCCAATTCAGTTAATAAAACTTATCAACGTATTTTATAGGAGTAACACAACAAGTGTCACATGTGGAACAGTATCTGCTATCACTTTCCTACCACCTAAGATCAGCCCTTATGTTGGTGGGGTTTGTGTTGCTAGGTCTTTAGTTTTTAATAAAGTGTTTCTTTGACAGTTGTTCGCCTTTTCGTCGTTCTTCGTTCGTTGACATGATTTTGTTGGTCTCTCTTCAACTTATTAGTTTTTATTTTTCCCTTTGGTGTCTCCCGCCTCTTTTTTGTATAAAGGAAAATCATTCCCACGAAAACAAAAACATAAGGATAAATAGAAAATCAAATTGATGAAATCTGCGCATTGATATATTTAATTGAAGATGATTTTTAAATACAAAAAAGTATCTATGGATAAAAATTATATGAAAG
The DNA here is from genome assembly GCF_021869535.1 of Mytilus californianus. Classification (NCBI taxonomy): domain Eukaryota; kingdom Metazoa; phylum Mollusca; class Bivalvia; order Mytilida; family Mytilidae; genus Mytilus; species Mytilus californianus. The sequence continues at coordinate 34,966,585 of NW_026262582.1, read as the reverse complement.
TAGCGTCATTTTTGAGTTGTTCGAAAATATGCTGTCACGATAATTTGCCATCAACATTTTTTTCTCCCCCAAATATGTTAACTGGTAATTAATTAAGAATGGCTTACACAAGCAGCACTGACTTTATATATTGTTCAGAATGTTAGATATACCTGATTCTAAAAGTATTTTTTCCTCATTAACTTGAGTTAATTTTTCTTCATTATGCACTGGAACCTCGATTACATCAGAGTCTTTATGAGATCCGGTTTCTGTCGTTGTAATCTTGTTATCATGTGATGGTTTTGAAATCTCCAGATTTGTATCTTTGTTATCATGTGATGGTGTTGAAAACTCGAGGTTTGTGTTTTCAAGCGGTTCTATTGCAATTTCTGTCATTTCAGGCTTTTCCTTTAACTCAATGAGTTCATCCTTCACCTTTGTCATATCTATTATTTGTATATGTTTATCATTAACATCCGGGCTAGTTGTGCAAATTTCGATGGATTCTTCCTCAATATATCCTATGAAAGAAACAAGTTTTTAAAATGAAGCTCTAATGTTGATCATGTTATGGTCGATCAACAGCATTAGCAAATTAATAGATATATTTAGAATCTAAAAGCAAGAGTTAAACATTTGTGTACTTTACAATTTTTCAATCAACACAGAACTATAATGATGTGCTTGGTAAAAAGTAACATTGTAAAGTTTCTCTGTGTGCTTCCAAAATATTTGCATTTCCCGCTGGCAAAATTAAATTCAGATGGTTTGGGCTATTCTATATATGCAATCCTGGTCTATTAGTTCTTCGACGTTTCATAATTTTGCTTTTCAAGACCTTCCGTCTCGAGCGCAGTACTTATAAAGGTTATTGTAAAAAAAGTCTTGTACGTGCGGCTTTCATATCACAAGTAGCACCTGCGATAATCACCGGTTTTAGGTTGGGTTCGTGTTGCTCAATCTTAAGTTATATCTATGTTGCGATTTGTAGACTGTGGTTTGTCTTATGGTCTTATGGTGGTTTCCCTTTTTTCGCCATGACGTTGTTAGTTGGGTACCAGAATCTGCCGAGGTTTACCGATTAAATGTTGTTACGTTGGGCAAAATTATGGCAAGTGGATTTAGCTATGTAAAGCATTGTCTAACGATTACACCTTCGCAGGATTTTTTATTTGCGTTTATAATTGAAATAAGGAGATGTGGTATGATTGCCAATGAGACAACTATCCATCTGAATTCAACTGACGTGAATGTAAGAAACTATGGATCAACAATGAAAAAAACAATAACGTAAAGTCAGCTCTCGCACATTTATAAAAATAAATCCGTAACTGTAAATTATAATGGCATATACTAGAAGAACGGGAACACATTCTACTGGATTCACACGACACGAGCAACACACCCTGCAAGTTTATATTTCTTTTATAACAGCAAGGAAATGCAAAGATTTTTTTAAAACATATTTACATCAAATTTAATAATGAAATTAGCTAAATTATCAATAATCGTTTCAATCATTGTCAAAAATAAAATTTATATTTTATGATTAAATCAATTACCTTTTTGTAGAAATTTTGGACCAAGAACTGCCATTAAGGTTGCTCCTATTGGTGCACATATTATAATAGCAAGGACTGACAATGTTAAAATATCTGTGGCATATTTTACAATTTCCTGGTCAGGATTTGACATTTCTCGAACTTTATCCAATGCAAGTCCTCCTATAGCAGCCTAAAAATAACAGCAAACATGAGATTGTATTGTAACTAAGAACAACTTACCACGATCCTCTCATCTATTTGTGAAAATATCGCAAAGAACATGTGTCACGATTGAAAACTCCAAAAAATTATTTGAATTAAGAGTAAAGTAGGTGTGTAATGCATTTGCAAACATGCGTTGCAGGATCTCAACAGTGACGACTTCTGATTGCAATGTTGCAAGTTCCCTATTCATATATAACCCGAAAGGCCATGCTAGAACTTGTGACCTTTGACATGTATCTAAGACTTGTAAATAGACAAAAATAATGTGAGCCTAAATCCATAAACTAGAAATTCTACTTAAAAGTACCACTGTTGCAGGTTAGGGAGAGGGTTTGGTGTCTGGTGGAGAGTTTTCTCATTGGCAATTATACCACATCTTCTTAATTCTATGAGGGGCGTAAAGGGGGGAGGGGTATCTGCACGGAAGAACGCGAAATAAAAATTGCCATTTCACGAAAAAACAATTAAAAATTTCTTGCACGTTGATCTTTTTACCGATTTCACGAAACACGGTGAATAACGAACCTTTTTCACGGTTGCACGTGAAATAAAAATGGCAAAACACGTTGCACGAAAATAATCCTTTACCACCCTCTTCTATTATGGGTTCAGTCGCGGATCATGTAAGACATCATGACAAATCATGAAAAAGATGAAGGTATTCTTTGTGAATGGTTTAAGGCTGTGGGAACAGATCAGAATTATAAAAATATGATAATAGGTCTATGAACAGTCATGTTAAATATATTAAAATGTTTCAAAACACTAGTCTATCTCTATGACTTTTTTTTTGTCCCTGTAAAAGCCAAAAATATATATATTGTTTGTCTGCATGTAAATCACATCATATTTAAACTGCTTTTTCAAAGGAAAAAAAATAAATAGAGAAACATATGTCTACAAGAAGATTTATGTAAGGATTTTTGTTTCAATGCATGAAGTTTACCAGAAAAGGGATTGGTTGATTGTTGCTTGCTTAACAGTTTAGTGGCAAATATTTACCAAAAGAGGGATAGGGTTGGACATAGGTATCTCTTACTGAAGCGTTATAAAATTACCTGCACAGTAGCTTTGGACAACCAGGTCAGAGTTATAAAAATTCTTTCTTTGATATTAAATCCAGTACGAAGTGTAACTGTAAAGTCTACTCCACTTCTCACTACTAGGCCAATTGCTAGTGTTAGGATTCCCAAACCTGTAATAAAGAAGAAAGTACAATGAAATATCACCACAAGGGTAGCAAAAACCCACTAGACCAGGGGAAAATTACCATATCAGAGAGGCGACCTTTGAACTGAGATTCAAATTAAATATGTATGACTGCAGCGGGACAAGAAAAGGGTAACCTGACAAGAAGGATTTTTTCGTAATATAGGTGACCTTCATAGAAGGTTTGACAATTCATATGAGTTAAATGGCATATGTGGACTCTTGCTGTTGTAAAAGCAATGCGTTTTTTTTCATTTGGTTTTTTTTTCTTCATTCAAATGCCATATACTGCCGCATTACGTTAAATGCAAAATCCAAATTGTCAATGCATATAAAAAGATACAAACAGATATTATTTGATTGGCCGAGAAAAACCTTTTTCTAATCAAGCCTTAATGTAGAATATATAGCATTAAATAGAACTTAAATTTCCAGACATTTTGTTACCAAAATTTTCCATAATTTCCCTACTTTTCTGTTGTTTTTTCAAGGAGGGTCGTGGTGCTCAGTCATTAGTTTTCCATGTAGAGTTTGTGAACTTTTTTTCGAATTTTTCGTTTTTTTGCCATGGCGTTGTCAGTTTATCTCGATGTAAGACTTTTGAATCCCCCCTTGATATTCTCCGCCTGTTTTTTCCTCTCCATTATTACGGACAGCAGAAAGCACTTTTGAGGAATGGTGAGAAGGCAATAGACAACAAAAGATTACGACAAATAAAAAAAAAAAATTGTGTTGTCTTAAAAATACCAAACACGAAATAGTCGCATTTTTGAAAATATATCAATTTTTTTATTCGAAGAGATTTAAAAGCCGACATAGATGGTCAAAAACTACATTCAAGTCTGAACAATTGTCCATATTATAGCATTGGCTGATCATGTCTTTTTAGTACCCACCAGCTGTACTTGACTGTATTTTCCCAATATCAACTGCTGCGCCGATCAATCCGAAAAGAAAATGTTGAGCAATCAACCACACCAAAGCCATCACACCGGATACTTCGTCCTAGATACGAAAAAAATACATATCAGGTATTAGACATTATAGACTACAAGAGGAAGGCCACATTATTTAATACGCTGTAGGGACTGAAAACTTACAGAAATATAGGTTGATATCTTGTAAAACGATGTTTCAACCGTATTTTTGACAATTTCTCCTTCTTAGATTTTACCAAATCTCTCGTCCTGGATTCATAAGTGACCCTGGGAAGTAATATTGTTCAGCCATTAATAACTTGATACCAGAGGGTCTAGATAGCGTTTACAGAATAGAGAATAATGGACCAAGAGTACAGAAAAATGGAGCATAGAAAATAAAGAATAGAGAATAATAGGGTTCTGGAATATAAAGAATAGAGAATAATGGTGTGCTTAAATATAAAGAATAGATAATAATTGGCAAAATAGATAAAGAATACAGAGAAATGGCTTTAACAATTGAAGAATACAGAAGTGTAGACCCCGCCATCCCCACCCTCATACTATATTAGTTATTTACCTGTTCACCTGGTTTACGGCGTAGTCGCCATTTGTAGCCTGCAACAGTTGCAGTCGTTAGACATCCAAGGGGACCAGCTCCTGATAGTCCAATTTCTGAACTTCCAAATATGGCTATCATTCCGAATCCAAATAACAACAAAGAACGATAAAACACTTTATTTGCCTACAAATATGAAAATTGATGATTACTAGTATACCTATTAATCAAACAAGTTTTGTAAACATCGTAAAGATAAATTGATACAGAGATTTCACTGGTATCCAGTTAAATCTAGTTTGTGTTCTTTACAAATTTAGTTTTGTCTAGTATGTTCAGATAACAAAAGTACATACAAATACCCTTGACTCCACTTCATCTTTTGACTATATAACATCCGATTTCCTATCTAATGTAAATTTAGATTTTTTTAATGTTTTGATCATTGCGATGGTATAGGTTTTGCAAAAAATAAAAAAACTTGCATTCATAATAATGGATATCATTTTGTATGCATCATTTTCTGAAACAGTAATAATTATTAATCGCATTGTTTGTTCATTGTATCACAATTCGCAATGATAAATGCAAGCGAACATTTCTGGGTTTACAGTTTTTTTTGTACAAATATGTGTGCCATCGTCAAACACATGAACCATGAACCATTTTATAACAAGCTCATTGTATCTTTAATACTTACGCTGTCTTTCGAAGGAATGTACCATAGAAATACCCCGGCTACAAATCCATACACTATGCCTACAAATACCCCTAAAGGACCTTTCACAATGGTCACAGCTAGATCACCTAAAATAAGAATTAATTGTTTTAACCTTTTTGGTTTATTAATAAGTTATTTAAGGAATGACTGTTATATTTTTTCTGTCTATGAAGAAATAACATAAAAAATGTGGTGCACACTGAATAACCCGCGTAGCGGGTTATTTCAAAGTGTGCACAACATTTTTTATGTTATTTCGAATAGACAGAAAAAATATTACAGTCATTCCTTATTATTTAATTCTAAATTGCATTTTTAACCGGAGTAAATCATGAAAAAACGTTGATGACGTCACGGTCACATGACAAAATTATGTCTATTTGAGCTGATAGACAAAACACTGTCAGCCAATCAGAAGACGCGTTACATCCAAAATTAAATTATTTGTCTACATTTTCATTTTCATTTTTGTATTATTGAGTACTATGCCATAAAAAATATATGGATAAATTCTTTTGGTCATTGTATTTACGCATCTCGTCTATGCGGGTTCCTTGTGACGGTGAATCAAGGAAAATGCGTCGATAGCAGCAAAAACAAAATAAGAAAATGGTTGTCTTATGTCATATGTATTTCTTTTTGTTATTTTTAAAAAAAAAATCGGAGTTGATGGAAGATCGTTGATATTTGATGCTTAACCTATTCTCATTTTGCTATAGAGTTGACTATCTAGAGTTTTAGATATGGTATTGTCAACTATCATCGTTTTATACTGTATGCTCCCTCTAGATATATTTAGGATATTTCTGTCGTTGGGTTGCTGTCTCATTGACGTATGCCCTACACCTCCTTTTATCATCCTATTTATATTCAAGAAAGACAGCGGACGAATTTCTGAATTTAATTGTCGAAATATTCGATATAATGATAGTTTAACTCTCGTTTGGCAAAAGGCTAATGAGTTCGGCTGTTGAGGGCTATCTTTCGTTTAGTATTTCACCCACAACCGACAGTTCAGCCTTCGCTTAAACGGAATCGACACGGACTGTTATTGTATCACGTTTTGCAATTATTTATTGCAAGACCCATACGAAACATGGTAGCGTCGCTGCTTGTACATCTGAATTAAATTTAAGACTTTGATAATTTAGAAAAAATATTAAATATGAACTTATTATTTTGACAGTTGTGGTTCCTACCTTCAGAAAATATAATTCCCATGAAGACAGAAAAACCTGTGACACACAGGACATTGTCAAGTCCTCCAGCAGCCAATAGCATTGTTGGAATTCCCTTTGCAACTCCGTACTGACGATCTTGTAAATTCACGAGGGAGGGTACTGTTACAGCTGGTGACAAAGCTCCCAGAATGCATCTTGAATAAATAAAAAGTAATTCGTTGAATACCAAAATCGAATCATCTTTTTTAAATCAAAGGCAGATATGAATACTAGATATTATTCGAGCATTAGTGTGGTGGAGGTAGAATAGTAATAAATGATCAAGACCCTTAAAAACCTGCAACAACGAAACATTGACGGATTTTTTTTTTGTATAAAAAAACAAAACAAATAAAAATAATTGATAATAACGATGACATTCTCAATGGTATTTGCTTCAAAGGTAATGTGTTCTCTCGAAGAATATAATTATAATATCATATTCATACAAAATTGTAATTGACTTTTACAATTGTTTTAGAATAAAGAGGGCATGCACTTCAGCTAGGACAGTAAAATGCGATACTGGATGACAAAGTATAAGTGAGGGTCTAGATAAGAGGGGCCGGGGGGGGGGGGGGGGGGGGGGGGGGTATTTCCGTCTTGTTTGATTTTTTTTAGTCATTTTTCTGTATTCTTTATGTTTGTGTCCACTTTTTTCTTTTCCTATTTTTTTCTCTCAGTCATTGTTCTCCATTGTTTGCCTGTTCTGTAAACTCCATCTACACCCTCATAAGTTGGAATGAAATTACCGTAGAAATATGATATTCGAATAAAACTCCGAAACAGTGGTAATTTTTTTTCTGCAGCGGTTTCGGATTTTAATTCGAATGAAAACCGTCCATGTTGACCTACCCTAACATGAGGCTCCATATCCATGGAAACCCGAGGATAAAGTGTGATGCTATTCCCACTGTTATTATCTCACAAGTACATGGTAAGAATGCCAATCGTATAACAGCCCATGATAACTTTCGTAACTTCACAATATCTAGACCAAGTCCTGCCCTGGTTAATATGACAGTTAAGGCAATTTTTCTACAAATATATAAGTAAAACATTATTCATATTGATTAGTTTTGACTCATGGAATGAAAACGACTATTATATGTTAAAATTAAATGAATAAGTATGAAATCAATTAATTTAGCTCATTGTAGGCGTTTATCAACTTGAGAAAAATATACTTAATATACTCAAAAGCACTTACAATAAAAATCAGAAAGCAAAAGCACTTAACTCTTAAATAACGGAATAAAAGATAGTGTGAGCATATTATTGTCCTTCAAAATAAGATGTTACACGAAATAAACATATTTATAAGAACACGTATACAGTTTGTATATCAATCTCTACAAATCAATGTTATTTTTATCAAAACTTGCCTGAGTGCACCTGACCATTTAGAGTCGATACTTTCACCAATCGTGTTGACGCCTGGTATATTTCTAAGCAATACTCCAACAATTAACATACCTAAATGCACAATACAGTAAAATCATTATCAACAAAACTATACTGTTAGTATCCTATAAACGAGAGACTGGGATAGAGCGTATTCTTTCATAAGCAATCTACAGTCTTCTTTTTTGTTCAATTTAATTAAGGAATGACTGTAATATTTTTTCTGTCTATGAAGAAATAACATCAAAAATGTGGTGCACACTGAATAACCCGCGTAGCTGGTTATTTTAAAGTGTGCACCATATTTTTTATGTTATTTCGAATAGACAGAAAAAATATTACAGTCATTTCTTATAATTTAATTCTAAATTCCATTTTAAACCTGAGTAAACCATGAAAAAACGTTGATGACGTCACGGTCACATGACAAAATTATGTCTATGAGCTGATAAACAAAACAACGTCAGCCAATTAGAAGACGCGTTACATCCAAAATTAAATTATTTTGGTATAACCAGTATTTTCTTCTGTGCTAAAGTGTAAAGCGCAATGACCATTCATCTTTTTTAAGGGATTCGAGCATATTTTCTTTAAATGCATTATTAATTTTTAATTTCTTGGGGGAAAAAGTTTCAGATTAGAAGTTTAAATGATGTCGCTTTACTTCGACAGTCAAAAATAGACAACATAACTGTCAGATAATTTCAGGTACACTCGGAGACAGTGGCTAGCAATTACCATAGATCGACTAAGATACAATTGTAAGCCATACACTGCCTTTTCTATTCCTTATCCAACTTTGTATTTAAAAAGACCCCTTCATTTCAGTATGCCAATGTCATGTTATTATATATAAAAATTAAGAAGATGTGGTATGATTGCCAATGAGACAACTCCACCAGAGACCAAATGACGTAGAAGTTATTATACATTTTTCTCATACATTTATCAAATTCGTTTTTTTACACAATATGCCATTTTTATTAGTTTTACAAGGATAAAGTTTATTAGGGTTAAATAAAAGGAAATAAATTATAAAAAAAACTTATTTAGTTATCTTACCTAACAAAGGAGGAAGTCGAATAAGAGAAATAAAATAGCCTCCAATAGCACAACCAATAAACAGTATCAATAAAGAAAATAAATTTCCTCCTGGAAGTGCTTGCCCGTGAGTTAACGAATAGATGATAATCCACAACTGGACGCAGACGACAGTAAACTGGAGGTAAGTGGCCACATTTCCATGAAGAGGTAACATGAATGCATGTTTGAATCGCTGTCCTCGTGATGGATTCTCAGGCAGGGGGTTGTGGCTTGTAAGACATGGTATACAGCACGTGGTACATGTATCTTGTATCTGGTCTATTTTACTTGGTGTTTTCTTTGATTCATGGTCTTTTTTGTTCGGAATGTCAACTTCATCTTCATGTCCGTTTGGAATCTTTCCGTTTCCGGTACCATGTTTTACGTCTCGTTGGCGTATATCAGATGTTCCGTTCATTGTTATTGCATTTGTTTCTGAAAAATATGGGTTTCGTGTTAATACTACACTCCTGATGAATGATATTGTCATATGCTGTATTTGCATAGATATTATATGAATACGAAAAAGGACATAGTCCTATATGAGGCTTATGGGTATACGTTTGTGATAGAAACAACCTCAAAACAATAAAAAAAATAAAAAAAGACATCTAGAAGTCAAAAATATAATTATATTATTTTTAAATTGTTCAACTACAGGATGTTTTAATTTTATTATAATTAGACAGGTCTTTTTTATGTATATTACCAGAGACATATGTATTATGTGTCTCTGATATTACGTTTGAGGAAACAACTATATTTTGCTAGGGAGGAGTCTATGTTTGTATAAAAAACAATCTGTCCTTATTTTTGAAGATTATATTGACAAAAAATTGTAAAGTTTCAAAATTCGTTGAAAAATTTGATTCTAAGATTCAAAAAAATAAAAAAAAATTACTAGTATTTCAGATAAAACAATTTGTTAACAAATATGTGTCACTTCAATGTCAATCTAACACAGGATGGACCAATGTGTTAACTAGTATATCGGTCACTTGCCAATCTAACACGGACGGGACCAATGTGTTAACAAGTATCGGTTTCTTACAAGCTTGTCACTCAAACACGGAATGGACGAATTTGTTTACAAATATGGGTCATTTGTTAATCTTTTGTAGAACTCATTGTGGAAAAATTGAAAAATCCCCTGAAATTCCGTGTGACGTTATAATTTAATGTTTATGGGGGCATGAAGATTATTTATAGTACATCGGCGACCGTCAATCACTACACATATAGTATACAATGAATGCTTATAAAATATTCAAAAAAATAAGTGTATGAACTTTACAATGAAAATATACCTCGAGGCATATTGTTGTCTCTTACATGGTGTTATTATAATGTCAACAAAAACAAAAATAAAGCGTACTGGTTTAATTTTGTCATAGTCTTGTGAATGAATACATGTAAAGTTCTAAAAAAAACATATGCATAGTTACAGAGAATATAATATTACGATGAGAACAATTATTGAAAATGCAATGAGCTGAGCGAAATACAAATGATTAATAAATACTATTATAAAATAAGATATTGAACAAAAGACATATATTATTATGGTATTAATATGCATATATTGGTTTTGTTTAACCAGGATCATATATTTTAGCTTAAATAAATAGTATTCACATTGTTAATTTGGCATTATTTTAGGTATTTGTTTCTTTTCAAAAGTACCATGGCATAACATAATAATATTCGTCACCGATTTCAGATGAGTCGAAAAGGTGACACAATCAATCAGTTCTTGGTATAGTTTACCATCTTTTCGGTTCAGTTTGCAAACGGTTATTCCAACATTTACTGACTTACATATAGCAGCTTATATAATAAACATGGTATTTTGCTCTCTTTTCCTTCTTGTAAGCCACACCAGAAATTGATAAGACGTTACTTGACGGTTACATGAGATAAAGTATCTTCCCAATTACCCACTGCATCATGAAATTCGGGTTTAGTTGCATCAGACGTAATATATTATGTTTGCAGAACGCAAATGGACTTATTGTATCTAAAATTTCCAATCCCCACATTTTAGTATATAGGTTCAATTATAATAGCTTTACCAAACATATCGTGTTGACAGTCGAAACATGTGCCTTTTGAACCTTTCTTTGATTTGTGAAAAAGGTTATGTTGAAGGACAGGAAAGCTTTAGTCTTTTTTCTCTTTCACATCAAAATGCAATAGTTTAAACCACCTAGTGAGTGTATATATTCCAGTATAATGTAAAACACAGGTCTCAACTGATATGAATGTTAAAAGTCTTAGCATTGCATACGCTTGTCTTTATTACCCATTAAGTTATAGACCAACCGCCCAGTTTAGAAAATAAACACTTGAGCTACCAATTTAATGTGTTTCCCCTGACAACAGATTCGTACATCGTGGTTTTCTAAATGTACTATGATAAATTCTCTTTAAAGCATCACCCCCTTTTGAAATAAAAAAAATCGTTCGACACTATGTATCCGAGTTTTATAAAATGTATTTGGTCTGCAAAAGAGACTAATCTCTACCCTTTTAACTTTGAGATATACAACTTACTTACCCATGTAACCCCATGCAAGTTTTATTCCTTAAACTACTTTTTTTTAAATTCATCATTTTTCATTCTCCAATGAGATTAAAAAAATCTCGCTTGACCTTGTACGGGTTATCATCCCCGATAAATACATACGTCCAAAATTTGAACCTTAATTTTGGATAAAAGTTCATGGTTCATCATTCTTGACTTTAAACTGTTAAAGTAATCTAACATCACCAAACATGCGTGATATTGATGATATCTCCAATAGTTTATTTATATTTAACTTGCTGTAATTCCTGACGGGTGCCACTAGCGGAGCTGGAACTTCTGACGGGTGCCACTAGCGGAGCTGGAACTTCTGACGGGTGCCACTAGCGGAGCTGGAACTACTTTCACTTCCGGAGAACCTGATTTCACTTGCAGTGTGTGTTGGGATCGTGTTGCTAAAACTTTATATTTCTGTTTAGTGTTTTGTGAACTGGTATTTATCTGTTCGTTTTTTTTTCTTTTTGACATGTCGTCTTTTTCAACCTATGGTTTTTTATTGCCTTTTTTGTATTTTATCCTTCCTCCCTCCCCCTTTTTTAAAAAACTTTCCAACATATAAGTAAAGATAAAAAATATTATAATAGTGTCCTTGGGGGACAGCCTTGGTCTGTTGAAATAAGTGAATCTAATTTCTTCGGGATAAATTCCGTTTACTGAACCCGTTCAATCACGAACGAATAAGCATCAGTACACTCCGGGAATTTAAATTTTTTTTTTTTTAACTATTTGGTCATTTGATTTGAAAATATACCTTTGAAGACCCTATATACGCACCGGTGCATTACAACTGCGCGCAGCTTTTGGTTACATTTGCGCGCATTCATTTTTACAAAAATACATGGATGTGCTGAATGAAATTGCTCATTGTAGTGAGCAAGGAATTATTCCGGGCCATTTGTAGAAATTCAATATGAAAAATATGTAATTTAAAATTATAGATATGTTCAAAATTGATAACTATCGACATATCTATTATGAAGTATCTTTATATTTATCTGTGTTACCTGTAAAATGAATGCGCACAAACGCAAAAGAAATAATCCCCAAATGCACGCAAATGTAATGCGCCCATGCGCACACATAGTGAAGAACAATATTTTGGTTTATATTGCGCAGAAATATACTAGACGTAAGCCAGCATGTTGTTTATATGGTAACAGCATCTTCTAAAACTCTTTAGATAACATAAAAAAATCAGTTATGAATTCGAACTTAAGACAAACCGTCTAACATTCAACTTAAAAAAATAATCGAAGATTAAGGGGTTAAAGTCCATGAGACAGAAGCAAGACAATACAAAAAAAAGAGATAAAAAAAACCAAAAGACATCAAGAGGTTGCAATTAATTTCATTTTGACTAAATTTTTTTTATTTTAGAATAACATTGTAGGTTAAAATATACATGACTTTTTTGTACTAGATTTTGAAATGCCTGTGGTATTTCCTTATTTAAATAATTTAACCACTAGATTGCTGTACAAAAATTGTGACATATTATCAAATAATGCATACAAGTCAAGTATGTTTTATATTTAAGAGTGACAACATTCTGTTACAGAATTCTGAGGTCTGGGTTACAGGGCTTTTTAGTCAGTTTTATTAATGAAAACTGTAAAATTGTAAGAGTTAATATAATTACTTAATATGTAACATATCTTTTCGTTATAATTGCATGTTTAAAATATTAATTATCTGTAGTTTTTGTCTTTTACAAGGTTAAAACACTACTACATTTACTGTCCTAAGGCACGATGGCATGCAACGACATTTAAAATAACACGTGACGTTTAGCCCTTATTCATTTGATGGTACACAATTACTATGTACAACATGACCACAACAACCTTATTGGTGTGTAGTTGAAAATTGCAGTATTTTTCATTTGTTAATGATGTCAAACTTAAGGAAAAATTGTTAAAACTATATTTATAAACCTATAATGGGTTACTTGTATAAATTGTAACGGCTTGGATGGAGAGTTGTCTCATTGGCACTCATACCACATCTTCCTATATCTGTTTGCTTAAAAATATCGTTGTTGGATTAGAATTCTAGATTAGTAATCACAATGCTTAATCAAAAAGAGGAAAGGGGGAAAAGATACCAAGGAGGCACTAAAAATCAAAAGTTGTAGAAAGCCTTAATAAGTATAAGGCATTTATACCAAAGTTTTCTCCATAAGTCCAAACGAAACTAGCTACTTTGCCGGTTGTTTTTTAAACTTTTTATTCATTTTCATTGATCAATGTCTACTCAAAGCAGTTTATTTCAGTTGAAAATGAAGCAACATTCTAGAGCACATTTCTAAAATCGATTTTAAACCTTTAAAGCTATTCCAATTTGTGGTCTATAAAGTTATATAATTGCGAAAACAAAGAACACACCCTATTACCGGTTATCGGTACGGCAGATGCAATAGATTAGGTGTTCTCGATTGCTATTCAAATCTGTTTTACCTATTATATCTGCCGTTCCGAAAGTAATAGGGTGTGGAGAATTTGATAATTGATATAAAACAGCATTTCGTTTTATAATATTTACTAATAGATATGACATGTAAAGGTCCAACACTTAGTGTCCTGGCTGATGATGTTGTTCTCTTTTATTGTATGTATAATTGACAATTTTCATTGTAGCTTTTGACCCTATTGTGATCTATATTTGTAAAAAAGTTAGTATCATTATGTTATAATTGCACATACATGTATGCAATACTGGTAGGGACATCCTATTTTGAATTATCTAATTTCCAAATTTCTAACTTGGAAGTTAGAAATATAAACCTGGAACTGAGAAATGTCAAGTTCTTGAAGCTAAGAAATGTCTCCTTGAAATTGAGAACTGTCAAGTTTGAAATGAATAATTTTAACAACAGAATGTCCCTACCGGTTTTTTCGTACACATGTTATTGATGTAAAAAGTAAATTATAAATCGAAGAAAGATGCATGCAAAATAAAATAGTAACTGGAGTACGAAATACATTGTAATTAGATGCTATTTGATGAAAATATAGAAAACAGAAAAAGATATAGAAAGACAGAACGAATTAAGGAAACCATTTACAAGGGGAGTGGTTTTCATTAAGGACTAATTAAGAAATGAAAAAAACATGGAGGTGATGTCCCCCGGTATGACGTATTAATTTGACATGTGGTAAAAATAATGTCCGAGCAAAACAAATTTATGATGTTTTGTGTCGGATAAGTGAAAAACTAGACAAGAATAGTTGTAACATATCTATCAACCATTTATGGACAAATGTCAAAAATGTCATATACGTGCCAGCCAATTTTACATCGTCTCAGTTTGGGTATTATTTTCATTTCAATAAAAAAAAAACGTTATTTATCTTAATTTAAAAGACAAAAAAATTGACAAAATATCAGATTTTGAAACGGTTCCCACTCCTTAGTGTACTGCAACCAGGGAAGATTCCAAAAGATTTTTAGGAAGGTTGCGGGGCCACGAGGCGAAATCCCCCTTATGACTGAATTTTCAGTCTGACTTTTGCCGGTTGACTACACCATATTTTTGTGGGTCCTTACGGACCCCCTTTTGAAAGTCCTGGTTCCACCACTAACAACCCATAACAGGTTTGGTTTACTGACAAAAATAGAAAAATGTTTGGAAAATTAAGATCGCATGAGATTTTGACAAACATGTGCATACAAGATAAAATTTCCCTGATTAATTCACTAGAAAGATGAAGAAGAGAAAGTGCTTTATTACAAATACAAAAAAACATATACACTCAAATAAAAAGTATGTTTAATTATAAGAAATAACATCGCAGGCAATGGAGATGTACATGTGTGCTTCATTCGACAGTTCCCACAAATATTTGAAGACATACCCTTTTAAAACGAGATAGGTATGTAATTGTCTGGCACGTTAGTGTTCTGATAAGTTTGTATAGGATTTCAAAATTTTTATGTTATTTTTTCACCCTTCAATCCTTGAGATTTTCCTTGGCCATTTCTATTATCGGAATCTGTTCTTCAACTTTATATATAGCATGGAAAGCTTACATTCATTGCAACCGTATTAAAATGCAGAATAAAAATTTTCATGTGTATGTAATTAATTAATAAGTTATTTGATTTCTGCTTCGAACTAATGGTTGCTGCACTATTTACGTGCACCCGTATCACACAAAAAATAAAAAGATGTTCATTTGTATGTAATATATTATGGAATTTGATGACTGCTTCGAACTATTGGTTGCGGCACTATATGTATGTAATGTTAATATGCATACATTAACATATAAACAAAATTAAATAAAACATTTAAATTCATACCTGATTCCGACATTCTGATGCCTCTATTTCAAAACAAACAAAATCCCAACACAATTAAATAAAATATTTAAAGTCGTACCTGTTTCCTCAATTTCGAAGCTTCTATTTCAAAACAAACAAAATTCCAATGCACACTTAAATAAAATATTAAAATTCTTACCTGTTTCCGCAATTCAGATGCCTCTTTTTCAAAACAAACAAAATTCCAACTGACAAAAAAATATATCTTAATGGTCCTGCCTGTCACTCTAACATGTGACAACCGTAAGATGGCAATGCATCAATGGACGTATGTATGTCAAAAGCGTAATTGTTTAGAATACAGAATTTTATGTCTGTTATATTAAGTTGTTCTTTATTTCGTCACTTTACGTTACACAAAACGATAAATAAAAAAGGTGTGACAAGATATAAAATACGATTTATTACAGTGGTCAACCTTGAGTCATATTGATGAGGGACACCTAGAGACGTAACTAGACACGGAACAGAGTAAAGGCACTACATTGGGATTTAAGGATCGCGGATACCACGTCTTAGTAGGACTGTGGGAAGATGTGGGGAACCGCTCTCCATCCAACGAATCTAGTATTGAATTTATTGGCAATGAATAGAAAGCTATAATAACGTGCAGAGGCTGATTTCGGTGGGACCCAGGGGGCCTAGACCCCATTTATGGAGCTACATATATAGTTTATGCATGGCATGTCAACTTGTCCCATTCCTAACGTTTGCTCGTTTATGGCCCCCCTTTTCAAAATCCTGGACTCGTATCTGATGTGTTGGCTTTGCTTCGAAAAATATACAGGTTTCCTACTAACAGCGAAATTCAAAAATAAAGCTTCTTCACAGAGGTATCTTAAATTTTCAGTGTATCATAACATTTGGTTCAACACCGCGCTCCCTCCTCAACGATGCAAATCTCGCAAATAAACATTTAATAAGAAGTTTTAAAATGTAAGCAAGGGGATCTCGAGATATAGGATATATCTAGCTCCCTGAGTTTGAACAAACTAAGAATAAATTCAAAAATGACTATCAAAGAATTAGAATTAACGCCAAACTATTTTTAAAGACGAAACAGAAAAAAAAAAGAAAAAAACTAGAGGCTCTCAAGAACCTGTGTCGCTCACCTGTCTCTACTGTGGTTTTTGAAATAATGCAAAATAAGGTTAAAATCATAATAAATAGTATTAGATACCCTAATAATGATTGAGGCCAAGTTTGGTTTAATTTGGTCAAGTAGTTGAATTAAAAGCAGGTCATCCCATTGTAGTCTTACAATAGTTACTGACGACCCCTTATCATTATATAAATTAGTTTTCAAGTTGTGACCATCTGAAAATGGGTTTTTTTACAATCTTCCCATAAATTTCTATAGTAAACCCCTATGTTCTATTTTTAGCCATGGCGGCCTCAGGGTTGGATGACAGGGTCATCGGATACATGTTTCAATCAAGATACCCTATTGAAAATTGTGGCTAAGTTTAATTCTATTTGGCCCAGTAGATTAAGTGGAGAAGATTTTTGTAAAAGATTACGAAAAATTTAAGCAAAATTGTTAAAAATTGACTATACAGGCAATAACTCCTTAAGGGGTCAATTGACAATTTTGGTCATTCGACTTATTTGTCAATCTTACTTTGCTGAACATTTAACTGTTTACAGTTTTTCTCTATCTATAATAATATTGAAGATAATAACTAAAAACTGCAAAATTTTCTTAAATTACCAATTCAGGGGCAGCAACCCAACAACGGGTTGTCTGATTCGTCTGAAAATTGTAGGGCAAATAGATCTTGACCTGATGAAGAATTTTACCTCAGATATAAGCCAAAATCTACATTTTATCCCTATGTTCTATTTTTAGCCGTTGCTGCCATGTTGGTTTGCAGGCGGGGTCATCGGACACATTTTTAAACTAGATACCCTAGTGATGATTGTGGCCGAGTTTGGTTAAATTTGGCCCAGTAGTTTCAGAGGAGAAGATTTTTGTAAAAGTTAACGGACGATGGCTGACGACGGACGACGGACGACGGACGACGACCGCCAAGTGATGAAAAATGCTCACTTGGCCCATTGGGCCAGGTGAGCTAAAATTACAAGTATTCCACAAGGTTCTAGATTTAGGACATTCATATTCATTGATTCATTAACCTGTTATGCTTTTCCTTAAACATACTACTGATCTATAGAGATTGCCCGAATTTCAACATTCAATGCATCATCTTGCAATTGCCATTCATGGCCTTTAATGATTGACTGCTGGTTAGGAATAAAAATAAAGAGTGCCATAATTTAGGTGCCATAATTTCTTTTTGTATGAATAACACTAAAAAAGTATTTTTCGATTAAAATAAAACTATTTTCGTCCTTACCATGCACTAACCACCACGTACAGTAGTGCATATTCTATACTGGAGGCATGAAGAAAGGTAACTATGCTAGACTATTTTCAAAGCAACAGAAAATAACAAACGTAACAACTTCGACTGGAACCAGCAGAATCTTTTAATCGAAATATAAACTAACTGAATCTTTAAATCGAAATATAATAACACAACCTTCGAAAATCAAGTAATTCCAAAATAAGTTAGGAAGAAGGTCACGGGGTATGCGGTTATGCTGACTGTTGAATTATTTGGTAAGATCTCCCTGTAACTGCTTTATATTTCAAACTTATTTTTTTTATTACAGACTATAGTTTGAATTCCAAAAAAAAAACAATTCCGGTTATAATATAAAACGAATGCTCCATATGGTGTTTCATTATCTTATTCTGATAATACATCTTAAACAGCAAGTTTAAAGCCATTTTTAGCCACTCGTGGTCCCGTCTCGAATGCCGGATGTCGAGCCGGGCCAAACTAAAGAATTGAAAATTGAAATGTGCTTCTTCTACGCTTAGCATGCGGCATTAAGGAATAAGAGCAAAGAGTCTTTGTCCTGGAATCAGACTAATGTGTCCAGTCCAGATATATCTTCCGTTAACATTAAAGATAAAGACAAAACTTATGAAGGTCGATCATGTGCAAAATCTGAAAATGAAAAAAAAAAATATATTTTTGTGTTAGGGAAAGTTAAATCCAGTCACTTTGTATTTGCTTTTGAAATGAATCTTCAGCATACATTGATATATACCTAGGTCAAAGTTGCGTTAAGTCTTTTGACAAGAAAGAATTCAGGATTTTCAAGAGGCTTTTCACTGACGTTATATATCATGAATGTATGTCTCTAATCATTATGTGTAGTTGTTTAATAAACATTGATAAAGAAAGAATGATTTTGACGTTGAAAATATTGTCAAGTTTTATTAGAATGTTATTCTTCGGTCGCTTTTTATATATACGTGTGGTTTTCTTTCTGACTATCTTGTAAGTTTTAAAAACTTTACTTGACACTTTACACCTATGCTTCCTTGAAGAGCTAGTAATATTTAGTGGTTTGAAAAGGACAAATAACATTAACAATAAATTCAAAAAGAAATAACTGACAGAAGATATTTGTTTTAATATGACAAGGACGACTTTTACATGACAAAAAAGTTTTGTGCATCATATAACGTTTATTCTACATTTGAAAAATGGCAGAAAATTGGTTTTCAAAAACAAACCTTTCCGTCATTTTTCACCTTTTCAATGTCATATTCATCTAATGACCTCATATAACATGTATTTCGATTTCAATTCAAATTTCATGGAGTCAAGGTACAAACAGTCACAAAGAAGTTGAAATTGGACAAAATCGGAATGGGTTGAGACCAGCTTCGTCGACAGGATAAGCATCTCTTTCTATGCATGTACAACTATAATATACGAGTACTACATATATTTCTTTCAATTTGCAGATCAGCTACTACTTCGAGCACATAAAGAATCATTTCTTTGCATAATGTTTTATCAATTATTTGTATAATTGACTGTGTGTTGAATAATTGTCACCTGGACTTCTAGCATCCTGCAATAAAAGCTCTGCTTAGGCGGGTACTCGGTTTGATTGTGTAGGATGTTTAAAGACTCATCCACGCAATGTAGGTGTTAAATCCGATGTCTCCTGTATGGAGAATTTCACGCTCTGTTCACGTAAGAGGGACCTTGAAAGAGTTCTTGGCTAGTTGCAAAGCAAATATCTTATCCAGATACCCTCTTTGACAGTAGCAGTACAAATTTCTCTCCCTTTAGCCTGGTCGATTCTCTTTGCAAAACCTTCCCATTACCATAATTACTGAGATTTATAATTGATAAAATATTCTCGTCCTGAATCTGCATGATATATTTACCTCTGATCATTAAGGATGTTCGCTCCTCTTGTTTTTGAATTTTTGCCAGATATTTGGAATCCTATGGTTTTATCCATGTAGTTCCATTAAACATTTTGCCCGCTAACCCCTATTTTTCTTTTCATAATTTTATTACATAGAGTTTAAAAATCCATATTTGAAAATCCTCTAAAATTCTTGTTATTTTTTTAATAGTTTTTGAAAGGAAAAGGGTGCCAATGTTAAATGTATGAAAAGTCTAGAGAGAATCATTTCCCGCCATTTTCAATGGTTTATATATAGAAAACAAGCACACGGACCCTTCATTTTTATCTGCTTTTTTAGTTCCTTTATTTATATACTATCAATTTATAACAGTCTTTTAAAAAGCTAATTATTTTGAGACAGAGTAGCGAACATCCTTAAGCAAATGACAGTATAAAAAAAGAAATTAAACTTCAGAATTTGTTTATTACTTCCTCGTTAAAGTATGTGCAGAATTCCATTCTCTTTTAATGAAAGAAAACAAGAAGAAATGTATATAGATAATTGCTCACATCTACGTCATTTGGTCTATGGTAGATAGTTGTCTTATTGGCAATCATACCAAATCTTCTTATTTTTGATCATCGAAATTGCCATGTCTATCAAGCTTTTTATTCTTTTATACTATTTTATTTGGTTTACTTTCTTCTCAAGCATGCTCTTGGTACATTTTCACTAGCTCGCTATTGACAATGAGTATCATCAAATGATGTGCTATGCACTAAAATGTATACGCGGTAGTATGCATGTCCATATATAAACAGTTTGTAGTGTTTCAAAATATTTGTATATAAAAAATATGGTACATTGTTAGAGATTTAATAAAAATTTACATAATTATAGGCGTCCATATTTGAATCTGCATCTTGATAATGATACTGTGCATTCCAGACAGGTCTAATTCCTCCTTTTGAGATTGTCGACGGGTTATTATATGTATCGTGCAGTGAATAGTGTTCTCTGTGTAACACCCTCTGATGCCATCGTCCTGACATTGTATCATAAGCCATAACTGGAGTTGAGGGGTTGTTGTATGAATAATAATCTGGCTAAAACAAAAGACGATCAGCGTGTAAGTATATAATTTAATTTTGGATGTAACACGTCTTCTGATTGGCTGAAAACGTTTTATCTATCAACTCATGCATAGACATAATTTTGTCATGAGACCGTGACGTCATCAACGTTTTTATCATGATTTACTCCTTTTTAGAGTTAAATTATAAGAAATGACTGTAATATTTTTCTGTCTATTCGAAATAACCTAAAACATGTGGTGCACACTTTTAAATAACCCGCTACGCGAGTTATTCAGTGTGCACCACATGTTTGATGTTATTTCTTCATAGACAGACAAAATATTACAGTCATTTCTTAAATAAAGTAACTTTATAAAGAAAAAACAGTAATGTCAATGATGTCATTATTCTGTTTGTCTCCTGACTTTTTGCAGGAATTTTCCGATTTGGTCTAAATGACCTTTTGTGTCAACTTGTTTTCATTAAAAACTAAACGGTGAACCTACAATGTACGGTGTACGGTTGACTGAATTCAATATGAATGCATGTACAAAATATTAATGTACGTTTTTATATACTTTACCTTCTTTGAATCAATGACTATGTCAACATTATAAGTGAGACAGCAAAAATTTGAAAGCTCATCTATTTTTTATGTTAGTTAATAATATCTCTTCAAACCAGGATACCAGGCTTAAAATTTTCTATGCCAGACGCATATTTCATCTACAAAAAACTCGTTCAGTGATGCTCGAAGAAAAAAAATCAAAAGGCCAAATCAAGTGCGAAGTAGAAGAGCATTAATGCCCCCAAAAATTCCGAAAGTTTTTTTAAGCCACATACATCTTAGTTAACGCTTTTGTTAATAAAAAAAATTGCTTCAGTTTATATCAACCTTCGTCATGTTTTTGTGTATAGGCTAATCTTCGACGTCACACTACTCAATCCAAATCATAACATAGAACGTTGTCTGAGATTTCAGGGGAGGATCCAGCCATTTTTAAAAGGAGGGGATGGGTTTCCAACCCAGGATAAAAGGGGGATCCAACATATGTCCCCATTCAACAGCATTAATCGTCAAACAAAAGGGGGATCCCCCCCCCCCCCCGATCCGCCAATGGACTACCACTGTGTTAAACATTTCCATTATTCAAAATGTGATAATTATGACAAAAGTAATGCATCTGTGTAAGATGAATCAACTCATACCTCTACAGACTTTTTAAAGTCATTTGTACTGCGACTTTGGTTTTTGGAGTGTTTTCCACGTCTTCTATAGTACACTGTTAGACAAACTATAACAATGCCAAGGATGGTTAAACCAAACACTGCAATGCCTACTCCTATCACGACTGGGTCTATAATATGAATAAAAAGTCTATCTTTTGTAAGCTATTCATTCAATCTGTTTTTAAATGTATAATATAAAACGGGAGACAAGGAGTACTGTATTCATGTCTTTTGTTTTTACTTATGTGCTTTGTCTATATATCATTTGTTTAGACACATTTGTTTGTTTTTTATAATGATTAAAATTATAACACAATGTTGACTGCTGTACCCCTATTTTTGACATTTATTCCTATTACGAAGTGTTTGGTTTGTTCACACATTGTTGTCAATATGGAATTTTATGCGACTGTCATCCAAGTGAGAGGTTTAGCTAGCCATAAAACCAGGTTTAATCTACCATTTTCATATAAGGAAATGCATGTACCAAGTCAGGAATATGACAGTTGTTTTCCATTCGATTGATGTGTTTAGGCTTTTGATTTTGCCATTTGATAAGCGACTTTCCGATTTGAATTTTCCTTTGAGATCGGTATTTTTGTTATTTTATTTTTTTGTATTTTTTTTTAATAAATATGTTGTTAACTGTATACTATAAAAAGGGAGACAAGGAGTACAAGTACTAGTAATACAGAGAGAGAGAGAGAGAGAGAGAGAGAGAGAGAGAGAGAGAGAGAGAGAGAGAGAGAGAGAGAGAGAGATTTCATGCATTGCTTTGATTGGAAAGATAAGCAGCCACTTAATAGAGAAAACCAAAATGCACATCAACAGTGTACTTCTTCTTACACGTTTAAAATGACAAGAGTGTGACCATTAAGTAATTAAATTAACGTTGTAAACCTACCTATAATACCATTCGTATTATCTACAACATCAGTTACATTGACAGAAGATGTATCTGGCTGCTGAGTTTTGTCTGTTGACACTAATGTTGCTTTCTGTGTCGGTGTTAATTCTCCTGTTGTAGTTACAGCTTTGGTTGTTCCAACTTTTTGTGCCGTTGTGGTTGGAACAGCTGTTGTAGTTTTAACCCGATTTGTTGTTAATACTGATGTTTTTTCATGTGTCGTTGTTAATCCCGCTATTGTAGTTATACTGTCAGTTGTAGTTACAAAATCTGTTTTTGTTGTTGTGGAGGTGGCTGTTGTAGTTTCGTCGTGCTCTGTTGATGATTTAGGTGTTGTTGCAACATTTAAAGTTGTAAAAGTTTTGGTCGTTATTAATTGAGGGGTTGTAGTATCGGCCTTTGTTGTATGAATTACGGACGTTGTAGTTTTTGGTTGTTTAGATGTTTCCATTGTTGTAATTTTAGTTTCGGAAGTGGTTTCCGGTTTTATAGTTGTTTTCAACGATGTAGTGGTATCAGAGTCCATTGTTGTAACATGTACTGTACTAGTCACATAATTTTGTGTCGAAAGAGACACAGTCGTTGTTTCAGGGAAACATGAACCACAACAAAAGAGAGACACAATAGGCTGAGAAGAACATAGGCTTGGATTGTTAGCATACGCATCTGCGCATGTCCAGCCAAGGTTACTAAATATAATACCTTTCCTGTCACCATACAAACAGTTCTCTGTAATAGAGTTCATTCAGTTTATTACAAAATTACTGTGGTATTGTTCTAGGCAACATGGTGTGTACTTTTACAGCTTTTCGGCTGAATTGACATTTATGCTAAACTAAAGTGTTAATAACTCAAAAGGTAATGTTTTTACTTATCATTTCAAACAATAGCAATCAACTTAACAGACATTGAGATTGATGTATTGGGAATGACATAAGTGGAAGATAGTAATTTCACCTTCAGTTGGAAAACGTTACGTTTCCATAACTAATTATAAATGCTTATTTGTTCATTTGCTGGGATTTAAAACACACCAAAGATACCAGGCTTTTAATTTGGTACGCCATATGTGCGTTTCGTCTACACAAGACTCATCAGTGGCGCTCAAATCAAAAGAAATATAAGGACAAAGTTAATACAAAGTTGAGCATTTAAAATTGAAAATTCCAAAAGGTTATGCCAGTACTGTCAAAGCAATCCATATCCAGGGGTTGAAAATTCTTAGTGTTTTGAGTACTAGTAATTCAATATTTTATTAACAACAATTTTACAGATACTTAAACCACCTTGTGCAATGTTATGTAAGTACTCAGCATTGATGCGCTCAGATGGACGATGAACGAAACCGGAGAGAATGGGAAAACACCATTGTCATGGAGTTTTGACAAATTAGACAAAAAATATAACGTACTGATTGTTCGAGATTTTGTTTAACTACTACTGTTTAACTACTACTGGTGCTTGAAAAAAAAATTGAAACACAAAACTATCAAGTCAAATCAAAATAAAAAATATAATAATTTACATTAATTCACGTATCAATCACCTACATAAAGGCAAAGAAAGTGAACTTTCCTATAATACATTTTTAGAATATGTAAATCCATTGGCAAGTTTCCTCTTACGCAATCATCGAATGTGACTCATCATAGGATTTTCATTTTCCATACGCAACACGAGGATTTCACTATTGTAGCACATGTTTACTCTTCAGGAGCATCCGGATTAACCACAGACATTTGGTGGGGTTTTTGTTACTCAACCTTTAGTTTCGTGTGGTGTTTTGAAAACATTGTTTTATACTTATAATTGAGAAACAGGAACTGCTTACCGGAGAACCTGAGTTCACCCCCAGTTTTTGTTGGTGTTCGTGTTGCTCAATCTTTAGTTTCTGTTCAGACTATTGATTGAGATATAAGAAAGTGTATTAGTTATCCACAGGTGTCATTCGGTTTATCGAGAGAAATGATCGTGAAAGAATAACTAATGGTGGTCCAGCATTGCGATCAGATCGTGAAAGATCTGGTATAGGATCGTGAATGAAATATTATCGAGAAGACACATGCTCCGTCAGTAAATAATCTTATTTAATCAATTATTATGAAAAATATTGGAAGAACAAAACTGTCTGTCAAAATGGTTCAACATTCTGATTAGTATTTTAGATAAATCAAGACTTAAATATACACCATTTTTACAAAACTACAAAAGGTAGATTGCTCTTCGAAGTTCAGAGAAATAAAAATGTAAACAAACATGATTTTTTTTAAATGTTTAATGCATAAACTACTTTTCTCCTAGAAATATCGTTCAATATTACTGTTTGAAATAGTTCTTAAAGTTATTTTGATTTAGTTTATTCAGAAACTGTGCAAAAACGGTAATATTTGTAATAAAATGATATTACGGATCGTGAAAGATCGGGTACCGCATTTGAATGATCGTGAAAAGGATCGTGAAAGATCTATTGCCGCTTATACGTTATTGCAAAAAATCCACGAAAACGCTCGAATCTTTCTTTAAACAAGTGATTATTTATGCTTGTAATCGGTATATCAACAGATTGGATTTACATGACTTATTCCGCTTCACTTTTGTTTGTGAATAGGGTTATAATGGTTCAATGCCATTGGATTTGATTTTTTGATAATACCACACCGACTAGTTTTCTTATAACAATATAAGGGTGTCTGTTCGTCCTGCATAAGTTTTATTTTGTTTGAAAAGTTAAGATTGTCTCATCTGATGCCCATTAATTTTTATGCATAGTCATATCTGTAAAACGAAGATCCTTGCTGATTTTTGTAAAAATTGGGGAAAAAACATTGTTTAAAACAAAAGAGCAGAAAAACAACTGTCATATTCCTGACTTGGCACAGGCATTTTCCTAAGCAAATGGTGGGTTAAATCTGGCTTTCTTGCTTGCTTATACGCCGACTTGTATGACAGTTGTTTAATGTTCCGTAATATTGCCAAATTAGGGGAGCAACACTAACAGAATTAATTGGTTTACGTGGTCATATCTGGCATCCAGTAGCATACATAACAGATATACAACACAGCTTAACTTAACGTTCAATAGATATTAGAAGATGTGGTATGAGTGCCAATGAGACGACTCTCCATCTAAGTCACAATTTGTAAAAGTAAACCAAGGTCAAAGTACGGCCTTCAACACGGAGCCTTGGCTCACACCGAACAAACACACTTACAATCGAATCAAACAAATACGCCAGCCAAAAAGAGATTATGTAGTTGATAATACAGCCAGTATAGTAAAGCATAATTAAGGAGCCCCTTAATTGTCATGTAAATATAAATATGTTCGTTTGCCGGATTTTAAATCTTGCAGGCACCGGTATGAAAACTCGTGCGCACGACTCTCGAACTTGTGTGCATGACTTTCAAACTGGTGCGCATGACTTTCAAACACTTGCTCACGACTGTCAAAAATGGTGTTCACGATCTTCAAGATCTGGCGCGCTTAACTTTGAAACTGGAGTTCATGACTTTTAAACTGTTGCGCATGACTATCAAAATGGTGCGCACGACTTTCAAACTGGCGCGCACGACTTTCAAAGATGGTGTGCAAGACTTTCAAGAACTGGGGCACACGACTTTCAAACTTGTTCGCATAACTTCAAAAACTCTTGTGCACCAGTTTAAAAGTCGAGCGCACCAGATTTTGAAAGTTATGCGCACCAGTTTTTAGATGTCGAGTGCACGACTTTTCAAACAAGTGCACACCAGCTTGAATGTCCGGCAAATGAAATTATTTCTATTTACTTGGCACTTAAGGGGCTCCGTAAGGGTCTCCTCTCATAATGACATATACACTAACCGGATAAAATTCATAAAAATTAAAATATAAGTACAAGGGTATACAAAATGAAATTACGCTATAAAAATCCTCATGTGTCCTTATCGCATCTCTGAATCAAACCACTTAAAGAAGGTTGAAAGTCAAAAATCTGAAAGCTGGATGCATATATACCAAACCACGACAAGAGGCATACGATCAAATTGAACATAATACTATAGTAGTACAAAGACAAATAAAGATAAAACTGCAAAGTAGATAAAATGATAAACAGAGTCAACACCTTAAACCCTGGTTCATTATTGTTTGCGCAGGCACTGATTACGTTTTACAAACTAGATCTGAGTATCAGCTGCAATCTCTTGAAAATCGTAGGAGTTCAGAAATGTATACTTCATAGGCGGATGAAGTTGGTAAATCGCTGCTAAGGTGAGGAAATTTTATAATTTCAAATTTGAAATCATCTCGTTTGTCATACTAGACTCGGGTATTAAAAGATGACCGCTGTAGTCAAATTCGGGGTTTATGTTTAAAAATGATACAGAGGAAGCTGTATATGTGGTGTCTATAATATCTAGTTCATGACTATTAATGGGACCAAATGAGAAAAGTTCGTATTGTTAATGGAAAGAAAATATTCAATACACCTGTGTGTAAAATTAGATGATAGAGCTTATTTGATCAAATATAAAATTAAAAATGTGGTATGATTTCCAATAAGACAACTTTGCACATGAGACCAAAATGACACAGAATTTAACAACTATAGATCAGCATACGGCCTTCAACAATGAGTAAAACCCATACAGCTATAAAAGGCCACGAAATGACATATGTAAAACAATTCAAACGACAAAAAAACTAACGGCCTGATTTATGTACAATGAACGAAAAACAAATATGAAATACACCAACAAACGACAACCACTTAATTACAGACTCCTGAATTGGGACAGGCACGTACATAATGTGGCGGGGTTAAACTTGTTAGCGATCTTCTTTCTAACCTATCGTGCGGGTGCACTCGACTTCAATCTTAATTGACTAGGATTGTCAGTTTTCCTATCGAAGGTCGGTGGTTTTCTCCGGGCACTCCGGCTTCCTCCACCAATAAAAACTGGTCGCCACGAAATAGCCCAAAAGCAGTGCTTAAAGGTGGCGTTAAAACACAGAAAATCAAATCAAATTTTTCTAAACTGGGGCAGTGGTGTACCAGAACAACAATTGAACAAACTATAAAATTCAGTTGAAAAGGGCTAAACTCATCAGATCGATACAAAGCAAAACAAGTAACAAAAACAGAGTGGACTTATACATTTTCATTACTCTTTCGAAAACAAAAGCGCACACATTAAGATATTTACGGGGGAAAACCACAAGACCCCCTCTCGCTTCCTTCGTTTGTGAATGCATTACACACTATGTATACACAATATTGACCTTTCGATCATTTACGCTGCTGTAGGTCTTGCTATCTTGGATGCCTAGTTACGCGTAGCATTGCCTCATAAATGAAAACAGGTCTAAATATGGGTAAAAATATATATATCACCAACAAAAATTAAAGCAATGATTTACGTTCTTAGAAAGTAATTACACACTTCAACCAATTACAAGTATATCAATTGGTAATCAAATGCTGTTTTCTAATCATTAAGTCTGGTCACGCCTTATCTTTCACGATCCAAATAATGCGTTGAATGATCTTTCACGATCAATTTTGATTAAAAATCAACAAAAATAGACTTTTTCAAAAATAATATGAACTTTTTCAAGTAATAACATAAATATATTTTACTGGACTATCTGACATATAAAGATTTAGTTTTAAATATATCATGATATATTGGAATGTGACTATTATCGTTACAAAACGTGATTTTTTTCTTAATGATTTTCATAGGATTGTGTGTCGCCTTTTGTGTTTTCTTAAAAAGTACTGCATTTTTTCATTTATTAGGTGCACAGTTTTATTGAGGAAGTTGAATCATTTTGACAGACATAATTATTTTTTCTTATTTGTTTCACCTTTTGAAACTACAGCAGATTGTTTCATAGATTTTGAAGTAGAATTACACTTAATTGCATTCACGATCCGATACCAGGTCTTTCACGATCAATTCTCTCGATAAACAGAATGACACCCGTGTTATCATTTATGATAGATATTTGTTGTAGTTATATTTTTTTTTTTTTTGACGTGAAAAAAAACTAGCAACTGAACAGTAAAAGAAGTTGGCGGCGTTATAATAGCATCAACGCAGAAAACCCTCCAACAATGTCTTTTTCAGTTAAATCAAGTATTTGAAATCAACGAATCCTTTTTGTCATACTTAAGGTTGACGATAACATCATTGCCATTACATTTTTGTTCTCCGCATTTCTCCTCATTTTCGTTTGGTTGTTTATATGTCGCGCGTGGGAGAACCTCCCAAGCGCGATATATAAACAACCGAACAAAAATGAGGAGCAAGTGCGGAGAGCTAATATTAATTAGATTGATTTAACATTGCATAGTGATAAAAGAAATAAAACTGGTCTTGCATAATCGACATGGCAGTTTATTGAATGCACTAAACTGCTGCATGCCGTTCTGTTTTTTCTCGAATTGCAATGGTCTCGATCATCCAAATGCTTTATGAATCTAGTTTTTTCTTTGCAAAGACAGTTGTCAAAGTAACAGAGACTAGAATTGTAATAATTGATGGACTAAAAAAATAATAACCATACATTCTTCATACGAAAATTATCATAAATGATCACGGTAGTTAAAGTATATACATCAGTGAATAATAAGATATATAAAAGGATAATAAAAAAAACAATAAATTACGCAGGTAATTACATATATGTTATATTTTAAGTAAACTTCGGAACGTATTTGATTTTTTTTATTAATGGTAATGAATAAAAGGAGATGTAGATTATTACGTCAACGAGACAGTATCCTAACAACAATATACCAACAAGACATTCATGGAACAATTTAGTCTTCGACAATAGATAGGTGTTGATACAATATGCCAAGCTCTAAATCGTCCCAAGCTCTAAAATTGTTAAGCAGATACTATCGTCCCCTACAACCAATTTCTCCAAATGATAACAAAAGTATATAAAAATGATATGAGACAACTACTGATCAAGTTAATGACTTGGGACAGGTCGTAAATTTTTACAACAGATTCAAGTAAAATACATTCATATCTTGCAATTGGTATTTGAAACATCCGTTTTAGCTTCGAAGTTCAACATTATTTCATACGACTATGAAATTCAAATTCTGAGAAATTGTCATCGCTGTTTTATTTATTCATGGATTAGTGTGATTATAAATTTTCATTCCTTTTTTGCACATGCTTGCAAGCAGTCATTAAAGATACCAGGCTTAATACTTTGTACGCCGGACGCCCTTGTCGTTCACAACGTCACCTGCATATGGGATATACATTTCCCAACTCGGTATTCAAGAGCTTATACAACTGCTATAACCAGACTTTATAAAACATCACCAGTGTCTGAGCAGAAAGTTGATGAACCACGGTTATGTCAAAGAACGGTTCGTCCTTTTTCTAAAAAGGTTCATCGAAAGATACCAAGACCTTGTTGATAAATATTTCGTATCAAATTTGCCAAATAATACATGATGGTCTTGAAGTATAGATTCTAACTACGAATGATCAACTTTTGGTGTCGCCTTCTAGTTAATACAAATGAAGATAAATTATCCTGTATACTTTATAAACTATTATACATTGATTGTAACAATTATGGTATTGGAAATAAATGGATGTTATTTATTAAGAAAATATTTGATGAATGTGGCATGTCAAATGTATGGCATTGCCAAGATTATTTTAACAAAAAATGGATAAAATTAAGTATTGAGCAAAAGCTAAAAGACCAATTTCGACAAGACTGGTTTGCAGATTTACATCAATCCTCGAAAAGTTTATGTTATAGAATTTACAAGACCGAATTTAAATTTGAAAAGTATTTATCGATTTTGCTTTTTAATTTTTTATATACTTTGTGTAAATTTAGATGCGAAACACAATATGTATTATATATGAACTGTTATTTTCTCTGTAGCTATGTACTAGTTTATGAGAATAAAATCATTCATTCATTCATTCACTGTTTAGTCCATTTTGGTATATACTTTTGGCGTGGCTTGGTATTTATGCATCCCGACATTGTGTTATTGTTTAATGGTCATTTTTGTATTCTTGTCTTTCATGTTTGCTTATGCACATTGTCTATAGAGTGTCTATATGCCATTTTTTTTTCTTTGTATTTCTATGTAGACTTTTGTTAGTCTTTTTGTCGTTTTTGTTTTGTTGCCATTGTTTTGTCGGTCTCTCTCCGACTTATGAGTTTTGATTGTCCCTTTTCTAACTTCCGCCTCGCTTATATTTAAGTTGCATCCCTTTTATTGTTCGAGGAATTGACCTTACCGTTCCCTATGGGGGCTTTAACATCCTGGGTACACACGCCAGAAACACACCACTACAAATGTATGACAAAATTGTTATTTTAATTTAATATGTAAACTATGACACTGCTTGTCCAATTAAGTTGTATTCTAATTGCAGTCTTAAATACAAATACCATTGAACTTTTCGTCCTCTATAGAATATTGCTTTACAAATGAAACTGCAAAGCATTAATCTCTTAACAAAGTTTGTGTGTAGCTATTTTATTAGAAAATATCAAATCAACAATTATAAAGGTAACTAAATACAGAATACAATTATAAATGGATTTAAAATAGAATTGTTTTAATACACATATGACAGATTAATAATAAACCTAGAAGAAATAAGGCAAATGAAGTCATGAAATTTGTCTTTATCATTCTTTATCACATGAAGATACCGAGTTTAAAGAAAAGAATTGTGAAATATCACTAATGCCTTTTAATAAAAAAAAAGGTCCAGCTAAGATTAACTAAGTTTTTATTTACGCACCTTTTGATTGCCGCAATGAGTTCCTTCCCCTGCAATCGATGACTGACATTGGGAAATGTCTGGTTTGTAACACCAAAGAATATTACATATGGTCGAAAAATCGCCGTTATATTGTTCCTTTAATTATAAAAATATGGAAATAAATTCCCAGTAATTTATTTTATAACAGCAGCAAAGATTTCTATTAAAGGTCTATCTCATTTACAATTTTCTAAGGTATATATGTTACAGTGAATTTGTATAATCAGTGATTATGTAGAATCCCTAAAATTTTCAGGGATTATGTAGAATCACTGGTTAGTTTAGGGGTTATATATAATCACTAAAATTTTCAGGGATTATGTATAATCACTAGAAAAAAAGTCAGGGATTATACAGAATAACTGAAATGAAGAATTAGTTTCATTTATATAGAAAATGAATAAAAGTTAAATAATTCATTCTTTAAAATCATATTAAAACATCATTATAAACATATAGATTGTAAAATGTAAAGCACAAAATGTTAAAATGATAACCTCGAATACAGTAAAATGTTATGCACAACATATCAAAATGTTAGGAACAATATACTAAATTATTAAGCACAACATATTAAAATATTAAGCACAATATTTTAAAAAACAAACATTACATTCACTCTGTGGTTAAAATTAAAAAAAAATTAGTAACTTTCTTAAACTATCCTGGATTTGTACCAAACTTGGACAGAAACTTGTTTATGATCAAAAGCTAGTATCTAGAAGGAAATTTAAAAACAAATTATTTCCTGTTTATCCGTACATTACTTATAAATGGACTTAGTTTTTTTTCAGCTAACATTCAGTCTGCAGTTAAAGTTACAGCAAAAGTAGGCGGAACCCTTACGAATTTTTCTATACATTTAGTTTCTTCAGTTCTCTCAGTTTGAATTTCTTGTTCATTTGAACACAAAATACACACAGATGTTTCATAACCTTCCTCACCATTTGTTTTACTACAAATAAAATGAACTGTGGATTTACAGTTTAAACATTTTTTGTCATATAAATGATCTTTGAAAACCATAATGAACTTGAAATTAAATAAGTTGCATATCATCGTCAGATATTTAAGATTTGTTGTTTTTTTTAGATCCATGCCCACCAGCCCCAACCTTATGTTAATGTGTAATGATGTAAAGAGTGTTATCTATATGAAATATAATAGATGGTAGGAGCCCTTAAACAATTTAAATACTTACTGTTCACTTAAACTTTCAAGGAATAAGAAAACACAAATGACAAGTTATCTTTATCTAATTTTTATCAAACACAGGATCTTTTAATTATTGATAATCCCTGAAATCATACTAGGGAATTTGTAGAATAATTATATTAATGTTCAGTGATTATGTAAAATCACTGGTCATTTTCAGGGATTATATATAATCACTAATGATTTTGGTGATTCTACATAATCTCTGAAAAATCAGGGATTCTACATAATCCCTGATTATACAAATTCACTGTAACATATATATATATAGTGATTGTAACTTCTCCAGTAGAGTTATAGGATGGAACGACTGAAATTGACATCACGTAGGATTAACATTCACATCACCAATTAGTTGACCAATCCAATATACTTGGTTATGTCAACTCATGAGAGATGTTTTCGCTGTCTTTGACATATGGACACCGACATAGTTTTCTGATCTGTTTTTATCGTTAATTCCCTTTTCTGAATTTCATTTTAAGAATAAAACGAGGGAAAAGTTAACTCCAATCATGTCTTCTAATAAAAGAAAGGCGAAAGATACTACTCATGAATCGAAGACATACTGACAACGCCAAAATAAGCTTCACACGTGACAGTCAAAGTCACTGATATAAGAATGCGCCTTTCAAACTATAAACAAGAAGTGGTTGTACAGTTACTCCTTTTTATAAAAGTCAGAGCATTGTTTCGTTGAAGCATATTTGATGAAACATTAGTTTGATATCAGTAAAACTACTTGATATTATGATGACAGTATTACAGGATTCGCCAGGTTCCGTGTCCGATGTGGTTTAAGTATAAGTAGTTCATCAACAGTGATTACTAGTGATCATACTGATGTTGTGAGTTCGAACCTCTCTTCGTCAAGGTGTGTTAAACCTCGGTCTAAATTGACTATGATGACCAGTTTTCCAGCCACAGTTCAGTGGTTCTTTCAAGGTATTCCAATTTCCTCCACCACCAAAATTACCGTCGTGATATAGCTAAATGTGCTAAACATGGCGAAAAATACCAACACTGATTCAACCATATTACAGGAATTATTATGCTATTGATGATATATAATACGTAAAACAGTTTATTATATTCGGTTTTGAGCGTTCCTGATTAAGGTAAATCCTGAAAAGAGCTTCAAAGGCATTAAATTTAGAAACTGTTGTTTTCGTTTTATTTTTTAATTGATAAATAGGTGTATGCCTTGTTTTCTGTAGAATTTGAAAGATCCTCTTTTTTTAAGACATTTAAAATTGCGATATAGCCGTTTTGCGCTGATGTGTCGTAAAGTGAATAACAACCAATAAAGGTTTCCTGTAATCAGTTAAATCATGGAAGTAAAATCAATATAATACATCCATGGTTAAATGAAGGTTTTATTTAGCTGGTTTTTTTTCGATTTTAGTTTCAAGTTAAATGCTCTCCAACTGTTTGATAATAATTTGAATAATTTTGGTTAGGCAAGACGACGAGGAAATCAATTAAACTGCAACCCATTTCACAAAATATATTACGAGAAAAAACTCATGAACATTTAAGTATAACTTACGATCAATTTTAGTCGTAGGATTTTTTTTGAAAAGAGCCACTGTTGTGTATCAAGTAATTATATTTTTATTTACCCTGCACAAGCATGATCCATCTCCGTGCAAGTAAGTGTTATACATACCGACTATCTGCATCATATAATTGTGTATTTATTTACCCTGCACAAGTATGAGCCATCTCCGTGCAGCTGTACACATTGACTATCTGCATTATATACTTGTCCTGCCAGAAACTGGTCGTAAGGAGACTGGGCTGTCGGGTCGAAACTTGTACTTAATGTCTTCATACAATTGTTATTAGCCCTATGGATATGAAGAGCGCCATATTTATTTTGACAATCATACATTTTTTCTAATTATATTTCATTTTTTTATTTATAAGTCGAAAACAAAATTGTATCACATTTCAGAAATGTTCTGCACTATAAATCATAATAAATAGTTAGTTATATGCACAGATGTAAGAAAACGAACAAAAATGGTTATGACATTCATATAAAAATAAGAGGATGTGGAATGATTGCCAATGAGACAAATCTCCACCAGAGACCAAATGACATAGACATTAACACCTATAGGTCACCGTACGGCCTTCAACAATGAACAAACCCGAAACCGCATAGTCAGCAATAAAAGGCCACGAAATGACAAGTGTCAAACAATTCCAAAGAGAAAACTAACGGCCTGGTTTATGTACAAAACAATGAACGAAAAACAAATATGATCTACAGCAACAAATTAATGTAATCCCTTCCCCTAACCTGGGACAGTGGCGTAAAAGTACAACATGAGGAATGAACTGTAAAAATCAGTTAAAAAGAAAAAATGCATTATTGATACCGTCCCTACCAGGCATGGGGCGAATTACATTGCAATGTAATGCATTATATTACAATTACTTTGACCAAACCATGCATTATATTACAATTACAATTACATGCATTTATCAAAGTAATGCATTATATTACAATTACTTTTGCAAAGTAATGCCTTGAATTACACATTACATTTGAAAATTTTATTAACTGACTAGAAAAATTAAACATTTTATAAAACAACTAGAAGTCACAAAAGATTCTAGCATATGCAGTAACTGTTCCATGAATTGAATATAAGTATACATGTAAAAAGTCTATTTAATTCGACTTTTACAATTTTAATTATTTTAACTTAATGTTGACTTTACTTTTATAAATATACTTTTTGTTGTTTTTTTTTTTTTTTAATTTTAAACGAAATATTTAATTACTGTGAATTACTTCCCTAATTATAAAATAAACATAGACATTAATTAATGAAAAATTGTCTAAATGGTGAAAATATTGATTGTAAAACAAACTAATTAGTGTTTATAACAAAGTTTAATTATCTTTTATTTAAGCAAGACAAGATATTCTTTGACCTTATGACAACACTACAGTTATGTTTTTCAAATATCAATCTTTTTATGCAGGAAAATGTATGAAATAAGATGAAATAAAGAATATATTATAATGATTAACATATTCTTAGTTAATCAAGAAATCTTAAATTTGGTTAGTTAAAACTCCAACAATATGTTAAAGATGTAGTATGTGAAAAATGTAATGCCATGTAATGCATGAAATTACACAACTTTTTGCTAAAGTAATGCATTATATTACAATTACATGTAATGCACAAATTTGATTACACATTACATGCAATTACTTGGAAAAATGTAATGCATTACCATGCATTACAATTACAAATTTGCATTACCTCATGCCTGGTCCCTACTAAAGTAGATTGATACTGTCATAGTACACTGATTTTACAAGTCCTTGATGGTATCAACCCCGTAGAGTTTTTTTTTCTGCTTTGTAAATCTAAAGATGCGGGTTGACTAAAATTGACCGTACACCAATAATGTATATTTAACTTAAACTTCATTTGATTTCCGTTAGGCACTATATTCGATTTTGAATCTTATTTGGAGAGAAGAACCACTAAAATTCGTCAGTGGTTATTTTGTTTTTGTTATTAGTATATGATACAATTGTTTAATCTGTCAGTTATTGAATTATTGATGGTAGATCCAAGTGTGTGTGTGTGTGTGTTTTCTAATCTATTCCATTAATTTATATGGTCATATCTTTTAAATTAAATGTTTACCAAACTTTGAATTCTTCGAAAATCTAAGGATTAATTTTTCTACATCATGAATATATATTTGGCAAAACCTTTTGGAAGTTTTGGTCCCCAGTGCTCTTCAATTTCGTACTTTATTTGGCCTTTTAACTTTTTTGATCCAAACGTCACTCATGAGTCTTTCAAAGACGAAACGCTCGTCTGGCGTAAACAATTACAATCCTGGCATCTTTGTTAGTTTTTTTTAGACTTTTCTTGGCGAGAAACGTACATGGAACATTATATGTCTTTTAATTTTTTGTATCTTTCGGTTGATTTCTTATTGACATATTTTATTCGCTATCAAGTTATAGTAAGACACATACCAAATGAATGTTTCTATTTCAAGCATGAATTATCACAAGTTAACAAATTTGACGCCCAGTAAGTAGTCTGTCGCTGCAGTCTGTCTCGCCTCTAATACTACTTAAAACTTACGAATCAAGTTGATCGATGTATGAGGTAAAATATTCTGTAGAACACGAAGAGAAAATCCAAGGATGTGCTGCAGTGGCCCCTTGTTGTGGCATACTAGATGCTGCCATTATATATGCGTCAGATGGACTACACAGGTTTCCAGAGCCGTCATGGCTAGCGCTCAAACTACAAAAATTCAATTATATAAGCATTAATAAAAATATATTTTCTGTATGCTTATACATTTAATACATGTCTACTTTTTCATTTACGTGCATATTATATATTTTTACTAAAAAAAACAGATAATTCAGATTTTAAGTAACTTTGTGAAATATCTTTTTTCCTTCTCCAATGTTTTTGACATCCTTTTTAAACCCAACAGCACACTTTAAATCAAACAGCAATCCATGGTCTTAAGCGAAGTCTGAAGCAAGGTTAAATCCAAAAATTTTACAATGCATTGGGTTGAAAATTCAACCAAATGATTCAATTGCATAACAAAAACAACAAACATTTCAGTTTTGTCCTAGGGTTTACCGTTATGAAGTTCAATTCCCGCTTAAAATTTAAACAATATATGAGCAACCGGGCAAAGACGTTTTGGGCTTTGTGTACGCTTCAGATGAGAATAAAATTTTACACACAGTCGATATTAAGATTAGAAACGTGATTGATTGTTGGTGTTTAACGCCACTTTCAGCACTATTGGCTATATCTTTGCGGTCAGTTTTAATTGGTGGAGGTAGTCAATGCCCGGAAAGAAA
Source organism: Mytilus californianus (assembly GCF_021869535.1). Classification (NCBI taxonomy): domain Eukaryota; kingdom Metazoa; phylum Mollusca; class Bivalvia; order Mytilida; family Mytilidae; genus Mytilus; species Mytilus californianus. The sequence continues at coordinate 34,928,471 of NW_026262582.1, read as the reverse complement.
ACTGCTAATCCTAGTCAAGTAAGATAGGAATCGATCGCACCTGCCACGTGCGGGGTTCAATCTCACAGTCTCAGGGTTGATAGGCTAGTGATTCTGTAGATGAACTACTTAGACCCCTCGGCCACCGAGGCCCCTGGTGACTATCTTGTTTAGTACTGAAGAAACCACATATCAATAAATTCGGAATGGCGGCATGATCTCTTATCTACAGTTAGGTACATGTGGATTAAGAAATTGACGCTCAGATCCATCGATACAAAAATATTGCATTATAATCAACAATATACGTGTCTGTAATATTCTATGTACAATCTAAATGGATGAAAACGGATAAATCTTGTTTTTAAGTATTGCAGAATTTGATTAGAATGCCTATCCTAATAATCGTAATGTTCAATGTAAATATTTCGCTTAAAACTATCATGGAACTTATGTATAGAAAATGAAATAATCTAGCCTATCATCAAAGAAAGATTTATAGGGCTTACCAGTGTCCCAATTCATGTGCTGCTGTAGTAATGACAACAAAATCAAATGCTTCCTCTACTATAGATTGACTGTTCTCCGAACATACAGCACTAGTGAAAGCGAGACCTATAAAATCAATCACAACTCATTGTAGATTTGGTAATGACCATGTCCCAAATGAACCGCTATTTAATAATATAAAACCCGTGCTGTTGGTACAGTCGACTTGTGTTGTTTTTTTTAACCATCTTGAATTTACTTTCACTGTCTAATAAAGCCTTTTTTTATGTTATCAAAAGTTATATAGAGATTTCTTAAACGAGTACATGTACCCGTTATCTCCAATTTTCGAATAATTAAAACGGGTAATTCTTGATAATTTGAACCGTTGCATAAAATTTGAAATAGACACAGCGCTGAAAGCGTCGTACAGATACATTTCATATTCTAAAAAGAAAATGGTATAACCCGAATAATTCAGTCCCTCCCCGTGATCGATTTTCCCATTCGCAGGATCTGCCTATCCGTCCGGAGAACCAAAGATCACTCCTAATAGGGTTCGTGTTTGTGTGTCGGTCTTTAGCTTTGTATACAGTTTGTCTCTTGGTATTATTGCCCATTTTAAGCAAGAATGGATAAGATAAATAAGGACACGTTGATCAAGTCATGATAATAAATGCCTTCACGTATCTTAAAATTTGCATTTTAAAAGGTCAACATTAAAATCTTCAAATACCCTTTTGTATTATTAGATTGTAAAAGTCTTACCGGCATTCCCTGTCAATCCAGAAGCTGTCAGATCATATCTTAAAATTAAATTGATATAGTTTGATGGTTTTTATGGCTGACACAAAACTTTTTCATCTTGGAGATCACTGCTGTTTGATTTAAGTTCTCAAACGAAATTCTTGCAATGTAAAGATATAATTAGACTTCAATACATGTAGTGAGTCTTTTTACGTTGTAATGTTACACTATTATTTCAGGTTAGGGTGAAGGTTGCGCCTGTTTAAACGTTTAAACCTGCTGTATTTGTTTGCACCTGTCCTAAGTCAGGAACCTGTTTCAGTGGTTGTCGTTTGTTGATGTGGTTCTTAAGTGTTTCGCGTTTCTCTTTTTTTTTTATAGATTAGATCTTTTATTTTCCTGTTTGAATTGTTTTACACTAGTCATTTTGGGGCTCTTTATATCTCGCTGTTCGATGTGAGCCAAGGCTCCGTGTTGAAGGCCGTACTTTGACCTCTAATTGTTTACTTTTAACACATTGTGACTTGGATGGAGAGTTGTCTCATTGACACTCATACCACATCTTCTTTTTTCTATTTAGGAACTTATAAACATTATCTTCTTTTGGGCCCTGGTAATAAAAGAAGGATATATAATATGATTGCCAAAATGAGACAACTATTTACCAGAGTCCAAATGACGTAGATTTAAGCAACTATAGGTCATCGTTCGACAACAAGCAAAACCTAAACGGTATAGACAGCTATAAAAGGCCTCGGCAAATCAAAATTTGAAACAATTCAAACGTAGATACATTAATGTGTAGTTAGATATTGGGCTATCATATCACATCTATTTGATATTCAATCTTTTTTTGAAATAAAAAGCATCCAAATAATTACTGTTATTGGGGAAACGATTGCATTCATGCAAGTGAAACCCTTAATGTGACAGCTTGCTTGGTAGTTTTCCAGACTGAATCACTACTTTTGAGATAAACAAAACATAGTGAACTGAGGACAACATTCTATACATCCTATCCATGAACATATCAATCAGTTTAAGTGAAATATATACTCGGATATTCAAATTGCAAAATGCAGTGTATGTGTTGTCAAGAAAACAGACATAAATTGTGCACGGTGCATGAATTTAGTATCTGTTCATGATGTCATTGTTGAAAAAAAGTTATATATAAAATTGTAGTTATTTTCCTTTGCCCATAATTGTAGTTGAACCAATTCATACTTAGCGCTTCCAATGCTTAAAACAAAACAATGTTTAATTTTTAGTTCCCACCACAAATAAAAAGCAATCTTTATACTTCAGTTCTCACAAGCACTTTATTTTTACTGGCATATACAGTTAATTTAACGAATTAATCCTAGTCAAGTATAAGGCTTTTTTAAAGTTCCTTAAGATGATAATCTCAAGAAGTTTTCACAAGAGTAACTGCTCTGGGCTATTGGTTGCGCGTAATGATCCAGAACGAGCTTTCGAAAATTGTTTAAATGATGATTGCAAATCTGGAAAATAGATATTTTCCTTATAAAATATAGACTGCTATCATATTTACCGGGTAAACAGCATTGCATGATCGTGATCTGGTAATCCGGTTTGTAGCTTTACCCATGCCTGGAAATTCCCTAAAGCAACAGTTGAATCGACTCTGTTCGGAGTAAATGACGTATCTTTAATATTCTCTGTCCATGGAGCGTCACCTGGTGTCTACAAATAAACAAACATTACATAAACTCAATTAAATGAAGTACTTCTTGTGATTTGTTTGCTGTGATACTCCTTTAAGTCGAATAGTTAGCCGATTTTTAAATCTCGAAAATCGAGTTAGAATAAACAGTCATGGTAAGAAACAAACACTGATGGAATCGCATGAACTTCAAAAGAAGCAAAACCGGGTTCGGCGACAGGATAAGCGTCTCCTGCTATGAATTTAACCACCGCCATGCGAATAGGACACAATTCGTAAAATTACAGATCAAACGACTTAACTGGTATCTAAAGATCTAATACTGTGGAAACACATCGCTAGTGAGTAGAGGAACAGACACCTCGTATCGATCAACCAATTGATCTACCAAATCGTAAAGGTGATCGTAAAACGTATGAATATACCACTCTTTTATTCCTATTGAAGAAAAAGCTGACCTGACTTTTCATGTGAAAATGAAATTTCTCAGAAATTTCACTGTACTCTAAATACCTAACGGTCGATAAAAAATTTGGTAAATGTTCACCCAACGCCATATTAGTACTACAGTATAAAAATCGTATTTAGTACATTTTTTTCTATAGGCAACTTTTAATAAACGATGGTTGTCTTGTGAAATTTTTCATGTTCCAATATTAACCAGTTATCAAATAAAGTTATATATTGTTATTCAAAAGTAAACCCGTTGACGACATTTGTTTCAAACATACCCAGTTGTACATTTATCTACATGTATGTACTTGTGATTACAACACAAAGGACGGTACGAATGTATCCCGATTTGGCATATCGAATATGGCACCTTTTTGTATTCGAACAAGTACATGTATAAAACAAATAGTATGTACTTAGGTTTCTATCTTACATTGCATCTAACGGCTCAAAGAAAAAACTCTTTAAAGCCAAAAAATATGGACATCTTGGAAATAATAAAAGCAATGAAGTATAAAAATCTGTAATATACTGTAATACTATAATTTTCGCAGATACTTCTCTTCGTGTTTAGCCCTTTCTTAACTATTTTGCAAAAATGTTTAACCCTTTCTAACATATTTTGCAACGATAAGTTTACGCAATTATCTAAGGCTTTTATATTTATATACGACAAGATCCAAGTATACCATATTCGCGTTGATTCATCTTCGCGATATTAGTTTACAGTGACTCGTAGAAATAAACTGTCCGACAAAATGAGTTGGTTGACAATACTCAAATCTTAAATATACAATGTACCTGAGAAATAATAATTCCAGTAAATAAAACAGATATTGTGTAAGATGATGTTTGGATATTTTTATACATGGCGTCCATCTGAAACAATATAATAAAAATACAAAAATTGCTAAGAGAAGTGTAAGCCTGAAATTGAGCCCATTCAACATATGTAATTCGCCGTTTCAAAATCTAATCCCTTCTAGGTAATATTTTTAAACGCGTACACCAAACATTATAAATGGCTAACAACGGTCTAAACAATGAAAAAATCAACCAATAAAGTGGCGTTGTTTGTATTTTGGGGGAACAAACAACGAAAACACCCAAATGTCATTGGAATCTAAACGGCGAATGAAAACGAAAACATTCACAAATAATTCACCGAAACTGAAAGATAAGACATCGAAGTGTCAAAATCCAATTTTGATAGCATAATGTAGCATTCAATCAACTCTAACACTAAATCGCGAATAATGTATATATGATCCATTCATCCTATTTCGACTCTTAACAATTCAAGAGTCTATCCTTAATTGAGGTAAATTATATGGCCTTCCAAATACCGTTTCGATTCCTAACATCACTGACGAAACATTAAATGTCTAAATCCGGATATGGTGTACTTATTTTTGCTTTTTTGTTTGCGGTATACCATCTTTTCCGCAATTTTTTTTTTTGTTTGGTATTAAATTAATAGTAAGAATCCATTTTGTTACATCTGGTGATCGGTTTATTTGGCAATCGCCAATGGCAGTCAGTAAGGTTTAAGAACATCCGTTGTTCGACCTGCTAGTCAAATGCGTTTTGTTAAAATATACTTTTTCACTTTTTTGGTCTTTTGGAAAATGTTGTGTGTGCTGTATTTAGACCCCTCTACCTAGAAATTCATATCAGTTGAAACCCAGCGGATCCCTGTCGTCCACCTTGCAAAGTTTCTCGTCCTGAATATGTTTGAAATAACTGCCACAGGACGATAAGCAAAAAATAATTACTAGTAATCAGTCTTCCTTAAGTATTTTATCTTATCTATATTATTATATAAGAAGCACAAATGTTAATTTAATATATGTGAATCTACAAAAAACAGACCTCATACAACGCTTACCCCGTTGAGAACAAAAGCATAATACTGTCGAACTGTTGTCAGGGCGTCTGTTTCCTTTTCCTGTATTGTAGATTTGTCACTCTTAGCGTACCAACTGAAAAAAGTTACAATAGATATAAGAAAATGTGGTACGAGTGCCAATGAGACAACTGTCCATTCAAGTCACAATTTGTAAAAGTAAACCATTATAGGTAAAGAACGGCCTTCAACACGGTATACCCAAATGTGGTACATTGTACATTTTGTATCAGAACACAAAAAGGTTTTTCAATCATACAACCCAAACGAAAACAGTTTCACACCCATGCTCCCAAATTTTTAAAAGCTATGGCAATGAAATATTTTGTCTATGGAAAAATAATCATTTGGAGAAAAAAAATGATAAGATAAGTGGTACACAGTATGATCAGATACTGAAAATTTTGTCGTAAGGAAATACGGAATCAAAGCGTAAACCACCAACACAGATCACTGGATATAACAAAGTCATGATAATCTATCATTTATATCATTATTAAAGCGCTCTTTTTTTAGCAACACTTTTAACTCAGCTTCTGCGCAAAATCTAATCACAAACGTCGTCTTATACATTCAATTGATGCTAACTGAATGGCATTTACATTCTAAGGGTTTGATGCATTTGAATGTGTCATTAGCTCTTTGCACTATGGTAAAGTTTGGTAAAAAAAAATTTAAATAGACTTTTTACGATACATGATTACATTAAAGTATAAAATATTAGCTCCATAAAACTTACTAACTATAAATAGCATAATCGCAAATTATTAGTAACTCAATCTGATGACTTCCAGTGGCTCTTTTTCGTCTGTGGTATTTTGTCTGATGTTTGAAACTGTCACCTATAGTTCAATTAGTAAATCAATGTTGTGGTATAGAATAGACAAAAGCAGAATTACAGAAATGTCAGTAGCCACTAAACAGACAAGACAAACACAGCAGTATGCCAAGAAATCTTTCGAAAGACACGAACAACTCAGTATAGATATATATATATATAGAACAACTAATTCGGGCACGGTCTGAAAGAACATACAAGAAAGCAGTACATGCTTTAAAGTTAACAAAATAATTCCTACGCATAACTGTTTTTTTTTATAAATAAGTAAAATATTTAGATAATTTGTGTATTAAATGAAGGGACTTGGGACCACTGTAGAGCCCTTGTTGAAAGTCTCTTTTGAATAATACAAAAATCATGAAAATGAAATAAGAAGGCCTATTTTGCCTGTTTCTCAGATAAGAAGTACTTATTGTACTACCAAACTTCCGTGAACTAGTAACTCTAATATGCAGTTAAAGGTATGCTCATTTTTTAGCACAAGCCATGATAATGTATTGTTTTGACATGAAATGGCTGTCACTTTATCTTAACTTAAGAAAAATAGCTTTAAATGCCTGAAATTGCAGAATTTTACATATAAATCAATTGAGTTATATATACATACATGAATTAATGATTTTATATTCCTATAACTTAAAATAAGTTTAAGTTGTAAGATTTCTTTTTATTAAAAAGAGAAATCACCAGTTAGGGCGCTACCATTTGATTTTTATGGGGGGGGGGGGGGGGGCTAGGATGAAATTTAAGAAGAAAGGCAGAACAGGAGTTTTGAGATAAAAAAAAAAAAGGCAGGGTGAGACACTTTGCAAAGAAAAAAGGCAGGATAACAATTTATGTAAAAAAAAAGAAAAAATGCAGGACAAAATTTTTCATCCTAGCCCCCCCCCCCCCCACATGAAAATCAAATGGCAGCTCCCTTAGTTGATTGTAACACAAGTATTCTCCTGATTGTGCAAGCCATAACTGATCAAATAATCAATAACATCTTAATTGTTGTGCACAACAGTTTGTTTATGTTGAATTTTCTAATTCTAAATTGTTTTGTTTTCCTACCGAAGGTCGGTGGGTTTCTGCGGGCACTTCGGCTTCCTCCACCAATATAAACTAACAGCCACGAAATAGAACCATAGTGCTGAAAGTGGCGTTAAACACCAATCAATCAATCAATCAATCAAACAAACAATCAATCGATATTTTGTTTTGATTTAGCAAAATTTCTCAGGCATTTCAATTAAGAAGAATTTGAGTTTGCAAGCATCAAATCAACAGACAGTGTTTAAAACAAAGTGAAACTGAAGTGAAATGAAAATATTTACCTATTTTGAAAACGTCATCAAATTGTACATTTCTTTTACGTTCTTTTATAAGTTGAACATTTTTATATCTTCCATCAAATGTATTGTTTCTTTGTGGAGAAGTCTGCATAATATATTCCTCCCCTGCAAAGCTGAACGTTCCAAACTGAAATCACATATAAAATCCAATTACGCCCAATAAAGAGAGGCGAACGATACATGTGTACCAAAGGGATAGTCAAATTCATATATAGAAAAACAATCTGACAATGCCATGGCAACAAACGAAAAACGACCAAAAGACAAACAACAATATACAAAACACAACATAGAAAAACTAAAGATTGAGCAACACGAACCCCATCAAAAACCGGGGATGATCTCAGATGTTCCAGAAAGGTAAGCAGATCCTGTTCCACATGTGGTTCAAGTTTTGAACATTTGTTTTTCTAATATAAAGTTATGCATTAGTTGGTACATGATTTTTGATATGGGGACTTGCTGCTTTATACACTAAAATTTCAGTAGACACAAATAAAAAACAAGATTCAAAGTAAGTAGTATGCCAATTTATACTATTTCGTAAGACGCGAACAACTCGATATAACTTATGATCAATTTAAGTTGTTAATATATCTTTTTATTGAAAAGAGCCATTGATCTCCCACTCAAAAAACAAAACAACAAATAACAAAACAAACTAGAGTCAGGAGCCTGTTGTTCGGTGGTTGTCGTTTGTTGGTGTGGTTCATAGGTGTTTCTCGTTTCTCGTTTTTTATATAGATTAGACCGTTGGTTTTCCTGTTTGAATTGTTTTACACTAGTCATTTTGGGCCCTTTATAGCTTGCTGTTTGGTGTGAGCCAAGGCTTCGTGTTGAAGGCCGTACTTTGACCTATAATTGTGAACTATGTATACACTGTGACTTGGATGGAGAGTTGTCTCATTGGCACTCATACCACATCTTCTTATTTCTATAGAGTCTCTAAATAGCCTGTGTCGCCAATCTAGGTCTATGTGCATATTCAACAAAGGACACTCTCCAATATTGTAGAAGAGTAAAGAATTCATGACAAAAATCTCTTTTGTTTTTATTTTGAATTGCGTATCGTTTTGTCTGTTTGTTTTCTCTCTCTCATCTTTAGTTTTTGCTCAAAACACAAAGAACACTCATTTAAGGGCAATCACTCCTATAAAGAGTGACAGTCTACTAACTATATCAGCAAAATGTGACTTGTTTGTAGATCTTGCCTTGCTGATCATTTGTGATATTCAAAGTTTCTATTTATCTATTATAATTTTTATCATATAAGGCAAAAAGCAAAAACATAAGTAAAATCGTTATTAAAGGGCAATAACTCCAATAAGGAGTCGTCAGACGATTTCCATCATGTTTGTTTTAATTGTAGATCTTGTCTTGCTGATCGTTTTTGCTTATTTAAGTTTCTATCTATCTATATAATTTTTATGATATAAAGCAAAAACGCAAATAATTGGTTAAATCGTCATCAAAGGGCAACAACTCTAATAAGGAGTCGACCATCACACGTATTTGTAGAACTTGTCTTGCTGATCATTTTTGCATTTTAAAGTTTCTCTCTGTCTATTATTGTTTTCAAGAAAAAAGGCAAAAATGAAAAAAGTGGTAAAATTTGTCATTTTAGGGCAATAACTCCTATAAGAAATCGTCTGGCAGTTTTGACGTATAGAAACAATTGGTAGAGCTGAACATTCTGAACGTTTGTGCCACAGTAAGATTTTCTCTATTTATAACGGTTTTCAAAATAATGGACAAAACTTGCATTTAACCCCTAATAGTGTGTTCTATTTTTAGCCGTCGGCCATCTTGGTTGGCAAGCGGGGTTATCGGACACATTTTTAAACTAGATACCCAAATGATGATTGTGGCCAAGTTTGGTAAAATTTGGCCCAGTAGTTTCAGAGGAGAAGATTTTTGTAAAAGTTTATGACGACGGATGACGACGGACGCCAAGTGATGAGAAAAGCTCACTTGGACCTTTGGATCAGGTGAGCTAAAAATGAAGAAACAATATACTTACAGGACATAAGAGTAACATTTGTTAACCATGCTCGTTTTTCAGTAATCTGGACAATGTTTTATTAAAAAAAAGCCCCCCCCCCCCCCTCCAAAACATGCGCAGGTTAAAGCAAAAGGCAACACTAAAAATTAAACCTAAAGCAAATTAACCCCTTTAAAATGTCTGATAATGTTGTCTTTATTTACTGTTTTTCGCTAGCTACCTGGCACGTGAAGAGGGATCGCAACGTCCTTTTACAACTAAACCTTTCCTAAAGTAAAATTTCGAGAATAAATTTGTCAGTACTTTTACAGAAAGATGAACTTGGTTTTTTGTAGTTAACCTTCATGAATTGTTATGAAACGTGGACAGAAGCTTTTTCATGATAATTAAAAATAGCATCAGAAGAAAATTGTTATAATTTTGCTATATTTTATTTTATTTTTTTTTTCATTTCCGTGCGTTACTGATAAATTGACTTTGTTTTTGGCAGTCAACATTACACGTTTACACGGATAGCAGCAAATGCAGGCAAAACACAGCGTTTTCGGAATCCTTTTCGATTTTTTCTTGTTTTGGTTGCCTAGGTGTTGTCCTTGAGCATCTATTCATTATCCGCGTTTTTGTTTTTGATTTCAAAGAAATATGTTGCATAAGGAAAACCACGATCGTTGACTTTTTAAACTGATTCAAATTCAAAGTGAATTTAATTCAGATAGTGAAATATTCTATCATTTTCTGTACCTAATAAGCTACAAAAATGTAATACATTTAAACGGTAAAAGGCTTGTATACCTATGATCAAATTCAATTATACTGACTGTCCATGGGTTTTAATTGACAAAAAGTCGGAAACAAGGTTACTTCGTGCGTTTATTAGGGTTAACATTATTTACAGAGCTTATAGAATTTTTCCCACAAAACATTTTTGGTTGATAAATCTGCATTGTAAATATCAACACCCACAAACTATGTTCGTGTTAGACTGTCGTGTAAGACAACGTTTTTAGTCATTTCATTTTCAATTTATTCATATCGTCGTTGATATTGGGCTTTGCCTTTGATATTTAATACACTGTTATTTAAATAAGAAACATTGAAAGAGAAATTTGTAAACATTTCTATTAACCTCAAACACGTTTTTTTTTTATGTACTTCAAACTATAAAAAAAAATTGGAAACGAAATATTTATATGCAAAATTTACATATCGTCATATAATACATTTGTACCCGTATTTATTTTTAAAGTGAGCGAAATGAATTATCTTAAATCGATTTTTGAATACACGTATAGTCTTCTAAATGGTATATTCCAGCTGTGTCTGTGGTGTAGAATTTAGAGTCATCCACCATGTGACATTGTACTTAGTATCTAACTCAGTCTATCATGTAATACATTGAAATATAATTCAAAATTACATATATCAAATCTCTGTGGCAGTGATTTTCAAAAAATTTATTTCAATTACTCGGAGTATGTCCGTTAGATTTGAAATTAGAAAAAAAAAAAAAAGAATTGGAGTATATTTTTGATGGGACCAGTTTTTGCTTCTGTTTGCTGAAAACGATCAGGGAAGGCCAATTTCTTTGTAAATAAATAAATGAAAAAGAAAAACAAAAGGGGTGGTCGCTAATGAAGGTTTTCCTTGAATAAACACAATTCCGAAAAAAAAAAACCGAAACATTGCGTACATAGCACAGTATCAATATAAGGCCAGACATGTGATTCGCATCAAAATGGGTGGATATTAGATCAATTTCTATGAAATTACATAATTTAATTGCATATGAATGGAATATTTCTTTTGGCTGTTCGGGATGTATAAATACGCAGTTCCGTAAGGTCAGAAAGGGAACGTTTAATCTGAAACTTCGAGTGAGGAGATCTATGAAAAACTCTCTTGCACCAATCATTTGTGGAGTTATTACATACCATCACTTTCGAAATCTCCTGGCCTCCATTTCGATCGAACCACTCTACATAAATTCCCTATTGATAGTTAATTTATTATCGTCCAAAATATTTATAAAATATTTACAACTGGACCACTATTGTTTAAATATATAAACATCTAGTACATTTCATCGCGATTCGTTTGAAAATCTATAAAATAGATGTATTGCATAATCGCTTTCAGTTTTGAGTAGAGGCTTTTCCTCCCCCGCTTCATACAATCTGGGAGCAGTATTTGTATGGCCAGAATAGACATACAATTTACACAAGCTGCAGAAGTTATTTAAAAAAGTTGCATGTGTATAATACTCAAAATCGCAAGATGTCAAGTAGACAATATAAAAATAAGAAGATGTGGTATGATTGCCAATGAGACAACTCTCCACAAGAGACCAAATGACACAGAAATAAACAACTATCATAGGTCATCGTACGGCCTTCAACAATGAGTAAAACCCGCATAGTCAGCTATAAAAGGCACCGAAATGGCAAATGTAAAACAATTCAAACGAGAAAACTAACAACCATTTGATAAAGATATGAATTGTTGATGGGAAAATTTGCCAAAATATTGGAACTGACTGTTCAAACATTAAATCACGTCTTGAAATTCCGAGAGAAAACATGAAAACAAATCCTATATGCCGGCGCCTTTCAAAACATTATGCTTTTGTTCATAATATTCGTTTTTTGCGGTTGTTTCGATATCGCCTGGAGTGCAGTTTCTAAATCGTACATTGGAAATACAGTACAAATGTAACAAATACATTAACTGCGAGTACATTCATAATATAAGAAAATAAGATGTGATGTCCCAGGTTCGGGGATGGTTCAGCGTTTAACATTGTTACTTTGAGATGAAGAACAGCAATAAAAGCGCTGTCCCTTTGCTTATTGTGTGTCTTTTTGCTCTGCATGTATTGATTTTGTGTCATGGATGGATACCCCATATCCTTTGTTTTTCTATATTTAACCCCACCTTATTCTTTATGTTTCTTTCCAATTTAGGTGCCGTTGGTTGCTGTCTGCCTTATTTGTTTTTCGTTTGTTGTTTTTAGCATTACGCAAGGTTAGTTTTCTCGTTTATTGATATGCTTTGGCCGTCTACAGCTTGCTATACAATATCGGTTGTGCTTATTGAATGCCGTGCAGTGCCTTAAAATTGTTATCATACTCGTCTTTTGGTCTTTGGTTGATAATTGTCTAATGGCAAATTAACATACCAAAGTTTCTTATCTTAAATATTTTTACCATGCTTTGTTTTCCTTGTAGATCTGTTTGAACCACAAATGATGCATCATTCTTTACGTCTTGATAAAAAATGGAATCCTAAAAAAGAAAGGCATATATATTCAACATTGTAAAAATCATTTGTTTTGCTGGTTAGAAGGGCATAGACGAGGAAATTTATTTTCTATAATATCTGTTTCTTGTTTTGCAGGTTCAAAGGACATAGACTTAGAAATTTTGTTTGCTCGACGTAAAATTGACTTTCCATTCTATGAAAGGAACAGACAAAAAACAACACTGATTATAATCAGAACATTCATTCCATATTTAGTATAAACAAACGTACCAATAAATGAAATCAGGCACGGAGTTCCGTCCGAAAAAAACTACATAGTACTGTCTAAAGAAAACCTTAATAAATAAAAAAAATAATAAAAAGGATAAAATATGAAAAATATATAATACCTCTTTTTCACGTCCATTGTATTTTTTCGTTGAACCATGTTTCATGGTATAGATTGGAACATTCGTATCAATCTTGTCATTGCGTACAAGGTGAAGCTTAACGTTTGACCTTTCTACTTCAAAGTCAAGGTCATATGTTTCTATATGGTTTAAGTTGTCTGTAGACCTTCTAGGTCGATGTTCATTTGATATTTCAATATCTATTACGTCTAAAAATAAAAAAAATACAATTTGAACATAAAAGACATTAAAATCGTTTTTACTGTTTATCTAATCATTAGCATTAAAATGTAGTTGCTTACTGATGAGCTTACAAATTCTATTGCTTTCTGCATGTTTGTTTTATTGGCCATATCATGTTTCAGTATCAGATATACAAATATTTAGGACCCATGCAAAATTTCGTTTAGGGATCCATAGGTGGCCGGTTGTAAGCAAAATGTCTGTCCCAATAAAAAGTGCCCTAAATTTTTAATTTGTATTCTAAATACCCGGCATTCATCCCAGTCTATCTATTTGGCAGAAGCTACTTACTTGCTGTTTAATTGTTAAATTTTTTCTCGTCCTCAACATTCGTAGAGTGTTGTCATTTGACGTTAAGCAAACCACAATCAATCGATTAACTGATTGATTAAAGACAAGTATTTACTACGGACATATCTTTAATCTTAGCGATACATTCTTATTATTGAAAATAACACTTTATAAACATGCGTCCAAAGCGCTTTTCTTGATTGACCTTCATCAGGAACGCTCTAACCTAAACATATGAAAGCCCCGGATGTATAAATACGTAAAAACGTTTGGAGCTATATGACCAACACAGGCATAAAAAGAATAGGAAAATCCATATAAGGTCAAATTTGCCTGCGTGATAAAAATTTGTATAAACAAAAAGTTCAGAAATAAAATATTGATTCATTAAATGCATCAATTTTCATTAGTGCCTTGTATATAAACATAAAATTTTCCTACTGCAACCATTTCGGGAAAAGGGGGATAATTTGTCTCAACTAGAGAAAGATCTATCAATCTGTTGTATGCTTGATTGTTGTTTGCTTACCGTCTAGTGGCACATTTTTCATGTATATTCAGGAGAAATTTACTATTCATAAAATGATAGGTTCGGAAAGTTGGCGGTTGATAAATCTTTAATATGTTTGATTGTTGATTGCTAAGCGTCTAGTGGCAAATATCTGAGGTATATTAAATATAACAATAGATAAAATAATAAGATCGGCAAAGTGGGCGGTTGACCAGGATAAATTTGCAATAATTTTCTAGAGATATCTTTATTCTGTAAAACTGTGTTTCATTCTTACCGTGATATTAAATTTGAATTTTGTAACAATAGATTAAATAATAGGATCGGCAAATTGGGCGGTTGTCCAGGATAAATTTGCAATATGAATTCACTAGAACGGATTAATTTTCTACAGAGATATTTTTATTCATAAAACTTTATTTAAAAAAGTCTGTAAAAATGTGTTTCAGTCTTACCGTGATATTGAATTTTGTCTTTAAATGGGAGTTTTAGGAAACATTGGCTCCTCGCAATTAACAGTACACCTATGATGATTAAGATTTGCATTTCGTCTCTATAACTCCATACGAACAGTACGGATGGTTTACACGTTATACATGCTGAATCTATCGTACCGATGCTTTATGAATTATACCCAATTTAAAGCTTAACACTTGTTTGTGTTATGACCCTTATATAAACTTGCATATGAAAGCATTTATCTATTAAATTTTATTGAGATTTCTATTGCGTTCGATGAAGTCAGGGGTGACTGATTTCAATGTTAAAGTTCATACCGTGACTGTTTAATAATTCATAAATATTTTATAAGATAGATTGAGATCTTTATGGTTTTGGGATTGAAAAAATTAAGAGTTAATGAATAATTCATTGTACTTCTTACAAAACTCGAAACGATTGATTGAATTGATATTGTATTTAACGTCCAGTTTAATACCAACAAAAAAGAAGAAATAAACAAAATGTGTTACAGTCTAATGATAAAATATACAGAATCAACTTCAGTCTGGCGTCTCATTTGTAGAAATTAACTGGGTTTCGACAAATGTCGAAATGAATGGTCATACGAAACTCTTTATCTTTATCTTTATTTTTTTTCTCAATAAACCATCATTTTGACAAGGTATAGAGAAATACATATGTACAATATATACAATATATAATAAAATACAATTAGTACAAGACATTTGATCAACAATAATAGGGGTAGCTTCACACTAGATTAAGCCTGGAGTACACACAGAATTATTTATGTTAAGTAAGTTTTCAAAGTTTAATAAGCTTTGTTTTCTTTTTTGATGACATCAATAATTTATACTTTAAGATATTTGGTCTGGTGTAACTATATTTTTGTATGTTAATTTTTCTCTCCTGTTCAAAAAATGGACATTCCAAGATAAAGTGAAATTCATCCCCGATTTCATTTTTTCTACACAGATTACAGTTTCTGTTTTGTCTGTTGGTGTTATACCATCTACCAGCTCCAATAGGTAATTTATGATTTGTTGTTCTAAATCTGCAAAATTCCACAACATTTTTGTTATCTAAAATATCTAAGTAAACTTCCGAACAAAACTTATCTTTAAATACTCTGTAATTTACAGCTTTGGGTGATTCTTCTAACGATAAGTGCCAATTCTGTTCAAATTGATCTTTAAGGTTTCTACTAACTGTCAGACGCAGCCAATTCAAATTCATAAAAGTTTGGGTGTTCCAAATATATGTTAAGCCACATTCATTTAGAATATTTTTTATGTGATCTAACCATAAAAACCGATCTCCGTTCACATATGACAATTGATAACATAAGTTATAAACAATTTTTGACAATTTTGACTCTTTTCCAGAAAGAAGTTTAGCCCAGAATGATATCATTCTATTTTCTATGTCAATTTCTAGAGGATATCTTCCAAGTTCACCATATATCATATACGATGGTGTAGAAGATTTTAAATGTAGCAGCAATTTACAAAATTTTAAGTGGACTTTTTCGATTATTTCGTTATTGCTGAATCCCCATACTTCGCACCCATACAGTAAAATAGGTTTTATCATTTTATCAAATAATTCGAGCTGTGTTTTGATTGCGAGGCCGTGATTTCTGCCTAATTTTAGAACCTCATAAAAAGCCTTAGTAGCTTTGTTGGCTATGGACTGTTTCGCTCTCTTAAAGTTCCCATTCCTGGCCAATTCTATCCCTAAATAATTTAAACTGTTCACTATTTCTAGTTCTATTCCGTTTAAGTTAAAACTTAGGTTCCTTGGAAGTGTTCCTCTAGAAAAAACCATGATTTTACTTTTATCAGCATTAACTTTCAGTTTCCATATAGAACAATAATCTTGAAATGAGTCAAGTTGCCTTTGGAGATCTGCAGGTGATTCTGCCATTAGCACAGTATCATCAGCATATAAAATTACAAATAATTTTAAATATGTATTAAGTTTGAGTTCAATTTCGTTAGAAATCGTTTTCAGTCCGTTTAAGTTACAGTTTGATAAGTATGACTCAAGGTCGTTCATAAATAAGGCAAAAAGAAAAGGGGACAAATTTTCCCCTTGTCGTACACCGTTACTACAAGGGAAAAATTCTGACTTACAATCATTATAAGAAATACAGGACTTTGTACCATTATACATATTTACAATTTAAATTTATATTATACATGTTACCATTCATATTATTCACTAGCAACTTATACCATAGTCCATCCCGCCAAACTTTATCGAAAGCTTTTTCAAAATCAATAAATGCGCAAAACATTTTTTTCTTCTTGTTTTTTAGAATTTCAAAAAAGTTGAAAATTATGAATAAATTATCAATTGTTGAATAGCCCTTACGAAATCCACATTGATTTTCATTCAAGATAAGAAAGTCGTTTGAAAACTCAGTTAATCGCTCACTCAAAATTGCAGTAAAGAGTTTCCCAAGGCAACTCAGAATTGTTATTGGTCTATAATTTTTTGGGTCCATTTTGTCACCCTTGTTCTTGAAAATCGGTTTAATATTTCCAATAAGCCAACTATCCGGGACAACACCTATTACGAAAATAATATTAAATAGTTGCTCGTAAATGCCTATGAATATATTTTCTGTAGACTTAATATATTCATTTACGATTAAATCCTCCCCTGGGGATTTATTGTTTTTTAATTTTTTAATACATTTTTTAATTTCGTCTTTTGAAATGTTCCTATTTATACTTTCATTCAGACGATTAATATCTCTAAGAAAAAAATGAGGACCTTTGATTTTGAAATAATTAAAAAGCAATTAAGATACCATCATAATGAAGGAGAATGTGTCACAAATCAAGAGCTTATGGGGTTATTTAGAATTTGAGATCATTAACGCAACAGAATTTTTGAAATTACTGAATCAAAAATTTCAAAAGAACTTCTTAACTTATTGCTCCAAAAGCGCATCGGTAGATACCAACATTTGGTGAAAAAATTAATTGTCACACGAATGACAAGGTAAATGCATTCTTGCTGTAGTCCTTGACAAGTAGTGCTTGGCGGATTCGGATGTATAAACACGTAGCCACTTTAGCTGTGATAATCATATAGTGTAGCCGGAACAGTCAAATACAAGTGAAAATATGGTTTGTGTGTAGTGTAACCATACAACTGTTCCGGCTAAAGAAGGGAGCTCGGTAGTCAAAACTATTCCATTTTCACGTATCTTTAATTCTTTTCCTCTATTATAGTTAATTACTAAAACTTTTCTAAGGTATTCACTCTCGTAGTACGTCGGCAATTTCGAGCAGTCTCCGGTGCAAAGCTCACATCCGCTCCGTACTTCGTAGTGTAGTGTACTGAATATACGGAACGGAAACGAGCGCTGTACGGAGATTGGTACTCCGGCTTCCTCAGGCAATAAAATCTGACGGCCATAATATAATCAAGTGTGCTGAAATTCGCGTCATACACAATCAATCTATCAATAAAACATATATTGGGCTTATAGTTGATTATGCCATACGCGCATTTCATATACAAAAGATTTATAAGTGGCGCTCAAACAAACCAACCGGAAGGACAAATCGAAAATGTAGTTGAAGAGCAGTGAAAATTACATATTCAAAAAGTGATGCCAAATCTGGCTATTAAAGACTTTCTATACCCGCAGAAGAAAAACCTTATTGTTCATCTTTTAAGTACAGAAAATGAACGTTTCACGTAGTCGATGGTTACTAGTTTGGTATGGAAAGCCAACGGGGTCAGAATTCTTAATTCGTAAATTGTCAATTTGTAACTTGTAACTGTGAAGTTTTAAAATTCTTAATTCGTAAATTGTCAATTTGTAACTTGTATCTTTGTAATTTCAAAATTCTTAATTCGTAAATTGTCAATTTGTAACTTGTAACTGTGAAATTTCAAAATTCTCAATTTGTAAATTGTCAATTTGTAACTCGTATCTTTGAAATTTCAAAATTCTTAATTCGTAAATTGTCAATTTGTAACTTGTAACTGTATAATTTCTAAATTCTTTATTCGTAAATTGTCAATTTGTATATTGATGTTTTGTAACTTGAAACATGTCGTTAAATGTCGATTCGTTAAATGTCATCGTTGTATTATGCTACGGATCATTATGACGACAGACGGCGCTCTGTTTCTTTTTCTGTGTATAAGCCTCCTGTAAGTAGGAGCAACTCCACATGGAGTATATACCCTTTGTAATTTAAATCCGTGAATTATGTACAGCACATATATATAAAAGAAAACAAATAGAAAAATAAAATTTTTATTTTTATATGGCATGTATACAGGAACCCAGTTTTATTTTGTTTTCTGAAGACGACAGGTTGCGTTTCGTTCGAGAACGGGAACTATATAAAATATAACCCGAATAATTCAGTCCCTCCGCGTAATCGATCTTTCCTACTTCCGAGGTTAATGAAGTAGTCCTAGATCAGCGGAATATAACGACTGAATTACTCGGGTAAATAGATATAAGGAGATGTGGTAATAAACCGTATGATTGCCAATGAGACAACTATCCACCAAAGTTCAAATAAAGTCGATGTAAGCAATTATAGGCAACTGTACGGCCTTCAAGAATGAGAAAAACCCATACCATATAGTCGGCTATAAAAGGCTACATCATTACTGGAAAACCCAGGAAATAAACAGTTTCTATTAATCCTAAAATGCTATTATCGGTCCATTTTATTCTGACTGAGGGGGAAGGACTGACAGATACATATATATATATATAAATGAATATATAACAAGTCTAAAAGGGTACAACATCACCAAAAAATAACAATAAAATGAACAAATGTTAAATATATCGGATAACAGATATCCTTCATCAGTATGAATATGATGTAAAATGAAACTATTCTGATTATAAAACTATAACAATCTTGAAATTTATACAATAAAACAGTTAAACCCGAACAACCTAGAGACGCTTGTACAATTCTAAATTTGTTTGTAAACATGACGTAGGTTATATAGCTATTGACAACAGAGTCTGCAAAAATATGCATTAAATACAAATAGTAATGTGCGATATGAACGGGTACAATTCTAAAATTTAAAAGGTGACGACAGTTACGATGTTACAACAACGATTTCGTGGAAATACATTCTCAATAAACAGCACTGACCGATCAAAACTTGAATATTATTTCAAATTTGACAACGGTAGAATATTTATAACACAGGCTGCGTATTTAAACATCCCAAATAAATAGCAGTTTGATATTGATTAGAAAAAAATAAAAGTAAATATTTGAACGTGACTGCGAATTTATACATCCCTCCCAAATGAATAGAACCCTGTAATTTAAACTGGTATAATTCAAAAATTCCTTAAAACTGTAAGAGTCCAGTACGGAGGCCTAAAATACTGGAAACAAGTGATGGTAGGAAAATGAGTGATGGTAGGGAAAATGAGTGACTCATTCTATGTTTTTTCATTTATGACCTCTGGAGAAACTGTCCTTAGCTTTCTTATCCAAAACCTTTCCGGAGCAAGTCTGTCGACCCTTGACCAACCCTCATTGTGGTCTATGATTGTGATGGTAAGGTTTTTGAGATCAGCTTGGGCGTGCCCAGGTGATCTCAAATGACGACTTACGTTGAGGTCGGGCTTGCATGTGTTGTCACTTCGATGACCATTCATGCGTTTGTTGAATGGCTGTTCTGTCTCGCCAACATACTGCATGCCACATCGACACTGAAGAAGGTATACAACATTCTGGGTTTTGCAAGTTACATCGAGAATATAGTGTACACAGACCCCTTGGAGTGGCAAGTAAATGTTTGAGTATTCAGTATTTGTTGGCAAGTCAGACATCGTCTGTTACCACACGACTTGCACCAGCCTGCAGTTGAACAGCTTTTATTAGAGGAGACGTCAGCTCTCACAAATAAGTCTTTAAAAAATATACATGCCTGATAAACTTTTCTGGTCTAGAAGGAATTGCCGCCACCTGAATTTTCGTTCTATAAAAATTTACAAAATGTGTTGCAAACAAAAAGTCCGATAAGGTGTTCTCCAAATATTCCCGATTCCCTCCCTACACTCCGGCTTCACGCCCCGTACTCGCGGTATCCCGCCCCCTTGCCACCCCTCCTCACAGTTTGCCACCTTTTTGCTCTCCAAAATGAGCCTTGACAGACCCCCCTTCCAACCACAAATCATGTGAACAGATTTTCATGGAGAAATAAAATTATTGTGAACAGATTGGCGAGATTTGTTTCTGTGAGGTCTTCTCTCTGACCAGCCAGTAGAAGTACTTTTCAAAAAATAATTCTCGCCGGCAAGTTATTCTTGTAACACCATTTTTAGCGCCTTTCTTGTCCGAAAATTTATACCTAGATTGGAAGACATAACATCTAACAGATTGCAGATATTTGCTCTCTAAAATGAGCTGTCATATATGAAGATTTTCATGGAGAAATAAAATAAGGGTAAGCGGATTGGCGAGAATTGCTTCTGTAATGCAAATGGCGAGATGGGGAGACCTTCTCTCTGACCATTCAAGGGGTTAGGGTATCACTTTGGTTAAAATTAGGGATAGGTGTGTAATAAAAAAAGAAACAGTTTCATAGTTTAACGATCATGGTCATTGACAAAGGGGACACCACCAGGACATCACACTGTTAAACTCCTAGTATATGTTATGTCTTGTCGAGCCAGTAATCATTCTCTATCTGTATCTGTAGGAATACGTTGTGGATACCAATACTGGCTTTAATACAACGGTAGAGAGAGCGCCGTCGATTTATTGACGGTGCGCGAAAGCAGTTTCTGAAGCACTCAACGCTCGGTGTTCGTACTACAGTGTCTTCAAGGTGAAGAAATATTCGTCTGGTTCTATAGAAGGGACCAGCCACTCAACCACCTCTCATAGAAATATTTGCTTCTGGCTTGAGCGTCTTGTCTGTATGTCTTGTAGTTCCAGTTTGCCGAGCATGTTTGAGAAACAACCATCTCCTCTGGATTTGTAGTCTCCTGTTATAAATCTTGCAGCTTGTCGCTGTATTCTTTCAAGCTTGTTGATGTTCGTAGATGTGTAGAGGTCCCATACTATTGCTCCATACTCCATTATTGACCTGACCAGTGAAATATTTGCGGTTTTCTTGCATTCTGGTAGGCAATATCTCAAATTCCTTATCAGGAATTCTAGTGTTGAGTTTGCCTTCTTGGATACTTTGGAAATATGAGTAATCCATTTTAGGTCCTCGTTAAGTTTTCTGGTAAGTCAAATTCCTTTAGACTTTATAACAAAATATTGCATATTCAATACATTTTTAATATATAGTATACATTAACTATTGTAAGTGACTCATTTAAAATAATACTTTTTTGCTCATTCAAAATTGTTTTGCAAAGTACAAACATGATATTTCATGTATTTAGTATGAAATTTTTGACCCGGTCAAATATTAAGAAGAAATTTCTTGCCAAGTGACAGTCATATATTTGCAAAGTTGAAAAGGGGATACATCTGTATATACCTTAATAAAGGAAGTGACACACCCCTCCCAGGTGTGGTGACCAGTACAGTAGACATACATGTATATTCGAGACCACTTCTATATATTCCGAGTCCCTGTATATATGCCATATAAAACAAACAATGTATTTATCTATTTGTTTTCTTTTATATGTATGTGCTGTACATAATTGACTTAAATTACTTAGGGTATATACTCCATATGGAGGTGCTCCTACTTACAGGAGGATTATACATCGAAGAAGAAACCTATGCCATCTGTCGTCATAATGATCCTTAGCATAATACAACGATGACATCTAACGAATCGACATTTAACGAATCGACATGTTTCAAGTTACAAAACATCAATATACGAATTTCAGCGTGTCTATGGCAAATATTAAAGTGACGTGGTTACAAAGGAAGAATGGCAAAATAAGAAATAGTATTCGAATGTTAGATTTAATGAATTATAAAGTCGCAAATTAAGAATCTCAAAGTTACAAATGTTGAATTTCAAAGTTGCAAAGTATAGATTTTCAATATACGAATTTTGAAATTTCACAGTTACAAATTGCCAATAGACAATTTACGAATTAAGAATTTTGAAATTACACAGTTACAAGTTACAAGTTACAAATTAACAATTTACGAATTAAGAATTTTTAAATTATATAGTTACAAATTGACAATTTGCAAATTAAGAATTTTGACCCCGTTGGCTTTCCATAGTTTGGTGATACTCTTGGGGACATTTTCATCAACCAGCAGTGGTAACGTCCCAGGTCAGGTTTTTCGTGTCGTAAATATAAGACTATACAATTGGTGTTTTGTCTAAGAATATAAGTAGAAACATAGCCAGAAATTCGTTTTAACAAAATTTCCATTTAAGAATGTTAATTCATAGGATTCTACCATGTAATTCTTTATTTTTGTTGAGATACCGAACTATGTACTTTTTGTTCAGAAATCAGAGTAAATATTTATCACATTTTTTAGGAATGTAATGTTATACAAAATTTCGAGCTATCCATGATAAGCCTGACTCAAGCTAGCGAACAATTGTAGCGAACAATTAGCTAGCGAACAATTAGGAGGTATAACTAAAAACCACAATATCACATAAGTATATCACGTTTTTCGAGCTAGCGAACAATTATGAGAATACATACAATCTTAAACAAAAACGAAAAAACTAACTTAAAACAAAAGGGAAACAATACTTCATATATAAAGAATACAAAGCTTTTCTTTCCTAACTAAATAAATCCACATAAGGCATTCAATATACAGCTGGATTACAATGACCATAAGTTAACACATTGACACAATGCATTTTTAGGGAATGGGGGTACACTTTACGTTGTTTGGTCCGATTAATAGAGATTGTGACAGGATACGACTATATAGGTGTTTAAGAGGAGATAGTGCCGCATCGTTTAAGAAAATCTCCAGAGTGGTTTATGTTCAAAAATCTGAAGTTACGGTTAAAAAACTGAAAATTTTATTGTGAAATTGACAAAATGAGATAAGGGAGGTAGGGCACTAAAAGAAAAATTTGGACCATTTTAAAGAGATTGTGACGGGCAACGACTATATAGGTGTTGTAGAGGAGACATTGGCGCATCGTTTAAGAAAATCTCCAGAGTGGTTTATGTTCGAAAATCTGAAGTTACGGTTAAAAAACTGAAATTGTGAAATTGACAAAATGAGATTAGGAGGATAGGCCAATTTTAGTTAATTTTGGACCAATTTCAAGAGATTGTGACGGGCAACGACTATACAGGTGTTGTAGAGGAGACAATGGTGCATCGTTTAAGAAAATCTCCAGAGTGGTTTATGTTCGAAAATCTGAAGTCACGGTTAAAAAACTGAAATTGTGAAATTGACAAAATGAGATTGGGGGTTAGGCCAATTTAAGTTAATTTTGGACCAATTTCAAGAGATTGTGACGGGCAACGACTATATAGGTGTTGTAGAGGAGACATTGGCGCATCGTTTAAGAAAATCTCCAGAGTGGTTTATGTTCGAAAATCTGAAGCTACGGTTAAAAAACTGAAATTGTGAAATTAACAAAATGAGATTAGGGGGGTAGGGCAATTTAAGTTAATTTTGGTCCAATTTCAAGAGATTGTGACGGGCAACGACTATAAAGGTGTTGTAGAGGAGACATTGGCTCATCGTTTAAGAAAATCTTCAGTGTGGTTTATGTTCGAAAATCTGAAGTTACGGTTAAAAAACTGAAAATTTTATTGTGAAATTGACAAAATGAGATTAGGGGGGTAGGGTACTAAAAGAAATATTTGGACCATTTTAAAGAGATTGTGACGGGCAACGACTATATAGGTGTTGTAGAAGTGACATTGGCGCATCGTTTAAGAAAATCTCCAGAGTGGTTTATGTTCGAAAATCTGAAGTTACGGTTAAAAAACTGAAATTGTGAAATTGACAAAATGAGATTAGGAGGGTAGGCCAATTTAAGTTAATTTTGGACCAATTTCAAGAGATTGTGACGGACAACGACTATACAGGTGTTGTAGAGGAGACAATGGTGCATCGTTTAAGAAAATCTCCAGAGTGGTTTATGTTCGAAAATCTGAAGTTAAGGTTAAAAAACTGAAATTGTGAAATTGACAAAATGAGATTGGGGGTTAGGCCAATTTAAGTTAATTTTGGACCAATTTCAAGAGATTGTGACGGGCAACGACTATATAGGTGTTGTAGAGGAGACATTGGCGCATTGTTTAAGATAATCTCCAGAGTGGTTAATGTTCGAAAATCTGAAGTTACGGTTAAAAAACTGAAATTCTGAAATTAACAAAATGAGATTAGAGGGGTAGGGCAATTTAAGTTAATTTTGGACCAATTTCAAGAGATTGTGACGGGCAACGACTATATAGGTGTTGTAGAGGAGACATTGGCGCATCGTTTAAGAAAATCTCCATAGTAGTTTATGTTCGAAAATCTGAAGTTACGGTTAAAAAACTGAAAATTTTATTGTGAAATTGACAAAATGAGATAAGGGGGTAGGGTACTAAAATAAATATTTGGACCATTTAAAGAGATTGTGACCGACAACGACTATATAGGTGTTGTAGAGGAGAAATTGGCGCATCGTTTAAGAAAATCTCCAGAGTGGTTTATGTTCGAAAATCTGAAGTTACGGTTAAAAAACTGAAATTGTGAAATTGACATAATGAGATTAGGGGGGTAGGGCAACTTAAGTTAATTTTGTACCAATTTAAAGAGATTGTGACGGGCAACTACTATATAGGTGTTGTAGAGGAGACATTGGCGCATCGTTTAGGAAAATCTGCAGAGTGGTTTATGTTCGAAAATCTGAAGTTACGGTTAAAAAACTGAAATTGTGAAATTGACAAAATGAGATTAGGGGGTAGGCCAATTTACGTTAATTTTGGACCAATTTTAAGAGATTGTGACGGGCAACAACTATATAGGTGTTGAAGAGGAGACATTGGCGCATCATTTAAGAAAATCTCCAGAGTGGTTTATGTTCGAAAATCTGAAGTTACGGTTAAAAAACTGAAAGTTTTATTGTGAAATTGACAAAATGAGATTAGGGGGGTAGGGCACTAAAAGAAAAATTTGGACCATTTTAAAGAGATTGTGACGGGCAACGACTATATAGGTGTTGTAGAGGAGACATTGGCGCATCGTTTAAGAAAATCTCCAGAGTGGTTTATGTTCGAAAATCTGAAGTTACGGTTAAAAAACTGAAATTGTGAAATTAACAAAATGAGATTAGGGGGGTAGGGCAATTTAAGTTAATTTTGGTCCAATTTCAAGAGATTGTGACGGGCAACGACTATAAAGGTGTTGTAGAGGAGACATTGGCTCATCGTTTAAGAAAATCTTCAGTGTGGTTTATGTTCGAAAATCTGAAGTTACGGTTAAAAAACTGAAAATTTTATTGTGAAATTGACAAAATGAGATTAGGGGGGTAGGGTACTAAAAGAAATATTTGGACCATTTTAAAGAGATTGTGACGGGCAACGACTATATAGGTGTTGTAGAAATGACATTGGCGCATCGTTTAAGAAAATCTCCAGAGTGGTTTATGTTCGAAAATCTGAAGTTACGGTTAAAAAACTGAAATTGTGAAATTGACAAAATGAGATTAGGAGGGTAGGCCAATTTAAGTTAATTTTGGACCAATTTCAAGAGATTGTGACGGGCAACGACTATACAGGTGTTGTAGAGGAGACAATGGTGCATCGTTTAAGAAAATCTCCAGAGTGGTTTATGTTCGAAAATCTGAAGTTAAGGTTAAAAAACTGAAATTGTGAAATTGACAAAATGAGATTGGGGGTTAGGCCAATTTAAGTTAATTTTGGACCAATTTCAAGAGATTGTGACGGGCAACGACTATATAGGTGTTGTAGAGGAGACATTGGCGCATTGTTTAAGATAATCTGCAGAGTGGTTAATGTTCGAAAATCTGAAGTTACGGTTAAAAAACTGAAATTCTGAAATTAACAAAATGAGATTAGAGGGGTAGGGCAATTTAAGTTAATTTTGGACCAATTTCAAGAGATTGTGACGGGCAACGACTATATAGGTGTTGTAGAGGAGACATTGGCGCATCGTTTAAGAAAATCTCCATAGTAGTTTATGTTCGAAAATCTGAAGTTACGGTTAAAAAACTGAAAATTTTATTGTGAAATTGACAAAATGAAATAAGGGGGTAGGGTACTAAAATAAATATTTGGACCATTTAAAGAGATTGTGACCGACAACGACTATATAGGTGTTGTAGAGGAGACATTGGCGCATCGTTTAAGAAAATCTCCAGAGTGGTTTATGTTCGAAAATCTGAAGTTACGGTTAAAAAACTGAAATTGTGAAATTGACATAATGAGATTAGGGGGGTAGGGCAACTTAAGTTAATTTTGTACCAATTTAAAGAGATTGTGACGGGCAACGACTATATAGGTGTTGTAGAGGAGACATTGGCGCATCGTTTAGGAAAATCTGCAGAGTGGTTTATGTTCGAAAATCTGAAGTTACGGTTAAAAAACTGAAATTGTGAAATTGACAAAATGAGATTAGGGGGTAGGCCAATTTACGTTAATTTTGGACCAATTTTAAGAGATTGTGACGGGCAACAACTATATAGGTGTTGAAGAGGAGACATTGGCGCATCATTTAGGAAAATCTCCAGAGTGGTTTATGTTCGAAAATCTGAAGTTACGGTTAAAAAACTGAAAATTTTATTGTGAAATTGACAAAATGAGATTAGGGGGGTAGGGCACTAAAAGAAAAATTTGGACCATTTTAAAGAGAATGTGACGGGTAACGACTATATAGGTGTTGTAGAGGAAACATTGGCGCATCGTTTAAGAAAATCTCCAGAGTGGTTTATGTTCGAAAATCTGAAGTTAAGGTTAAAAAACTGAAATTGTGAAATTAACAAAATGAGATTAGGGGGGTAGGGCAATTTAAGTTAATTTTGGTCCAATTTCAAGAGATTGTGACGGGCAACGACTATAAAGGTGTTGTAGAGGAGACATTGGCTCATCGTTTAAGAAAATCTTCAGAGTGGTTTATGTTCGAAAATCTGAAGTTACGGTTAAAAAACTGAAATTGTGAAATTGACAAAATGAGATTAGGGGGTAGGCCAATTTAAGTTAATTTTGGACCAATTTAAATAGATTGTGACGGGCAACAACTATATAGGTGTTGTAGAGGAGACATTGGCGCATCATTTAGGAAAATCTCCAGAGTGGTTTATGTTCGAAAATCTGAAGTTACGGTTAAAAAACTGAAAATTTTATTGTGAAATTGACAAAATGAGATTAGGGGGGTAGGGCACTAAAAGAAAAATTTGGACCATTTTAAAGAGATTGTGACGGGCAACGACTATATAGGTGTTGTAGAGGAAACATTGGCGCATCGTTTAAGAAAATCTCCAGAGTGGTTTATGTTCGAAAATCTGAAGTTAAGGTTAAAAAACTGAAATTGTGAAATTAACAAAATGAGATTAGGGGGGGTCAGGGCAATTTAAGTTAATTTTGGACCAATTTCAAGAGATTGTGACGAGCAACGACTATATAGGTGTTGTAGAGGAGACAATGGCGCATCGTTTAAGAAAATCTTCAAAGTGGTTTATGTTCGAAAATCTGAAGTTACGGTTAAAAAACTGAAAATTTTATTGTGAAATTGACAAAATGAGATTAGGGGGGTAGGGCACTAAAAGAAAAATTTGGACCAATTTCAAGAGATTGTGACGGGCAACGACTATATAGGTGTTGTAGAGGAGACATTGGGGCATCGTTTAAGAAAATCTCCAGAGTGGTTTATGTTCGAAAATCTGAAGTGACGGTTAAAAAACTGAAATTGTGAAATTGACAAAATGAGATTAGGGGGGTAGGGTATTTAAAGAAAAATTTGGACAATTTTAAAGAGATTGTGACGGGCAACGACTAGATAGGTGTTGTAGAGGAGACATTGGCGCATCGTTTTAGAAAATCTCTGAAAAAACTGAAATTGTGAAATTGACAAAATGAGATTAGGGGGGTAGGCCAATTTAAGTTAATTTTGTACCAATTTCCAGAGATTGTGACGGGCAACGACTATACAGGTGTTGTAGAGGAGACATTGGCGCATCGTTTAAGAAAATGTCAAGAGTGGTTTATGTTCGAAAATCTGAAGTTACGGTTAAAAAACTGAAAATTTTATTGTGAAATTGACAAAATGAGATTAGGGGGATAGGGTACTAACAGAAAAATTTGGACCATTTTAAAGAGATTGTGACGGGCAACGACTATATGAGTGTTGTAGGGGAGACATTGGCGCATCGTTTAAGAAAATCTCCAGAGTGGTTTATGTTCGAAAATCTGAAGTTACGGTTAAAAAACTGAAATTGTGAAATTGACAAAATGAGATTAGGGGATAGGCCAATTTAAGCTAATTTTGGACCAATTTCAAGAGATTGTGACGGGCAACGACTATATAGGTGTTGTAGAGGAGACATTGGCGCATCGTTTAGGAAAATCTCCAGAGTGGTTTATGTTCGAAAATCTGTAGTTACGGTTAAAAAACTGAAAATTTTATTGTGAAATTGACAAAATGAGATTAGGGGGGTAGGGCACTAAAAGAAAAATTTGGAGCATTTTAAAGAGATTGTGACGGGCAACGACTATATAGGTGTTGTAGAGGAGACATTAGCGCATCGTTTAAGAAAATCTCCAGAGTGGTTTATGTTCGAAAATCTGAAGTTACGGTTAAAAAACTGAAAATTTTATTGTGAAATTGACAAAATGAGATTAGGGGGGTAGGGTACTAAAAGAAATATTTGGACCATTTTAAAGAGATTGTGACGGGCAACGACTATATAGGTGTTGTAGAGGAGACATTGGCGCATCGTTTAAGAAAATCTCCAGAGTGGTTTATGTTCGAAAATCTGAAGTTACGGTTAAAAAACTGAAATTGTGAAATTGACAAAATGAGATTAGGGGATAGGCCAATTTAAGCTAATTTTGGACCAATTTCAAGAGATTGTGACGAGCAACGACTATATAGGTGTTGTAGAGGAGACATTGGCGCATCGTTTAGGAAAATCTCCAGAGTGGTTTATGTTCGAAAATCTGTAGTTACGGTTAAAAAACTGAAATTGTGAAATTGACAAAAACGGAAAAATTGATGAAATTTTCGTTTCCGTTCTCTAACTTCAGTTTGCCTCAACCAAATGTTATGAAACTTAGACACAATGCTTATTAACACAAAACGGTCTCAACTGTATGTAGAAGTTGACTCATGCATATTTAAAATCTTGAAAAATAGACCAACACTCATCCTTCATGTTTAAAATTAATTATTTCCCAATTATTCAAAGTGACAATTTATATACCTTCAGATATTTATTGACATGTACAATATATTTCAGATCACTTGAAGTAGTATTGGCAGTAATTTTAAAGTGATCATTTGATTAAGCATTTGAATGGGCTTGATAGTGCTTTTTTTTTCGATATCTCACTTTTTGAAGTAGTCATTCAAAATTCGTAATTTGTCTAAATAAACATATCTTTAATAAATAAATATCACAAAATAATAAAGAAAAAACATACGGAAACAGAAGAGGGCAAGTGGCCGAAAATTGTTTATTTATTACAATAACAAAAATAGACATAATTTGAAGGTCACAATTATGAAATGCTTACGTTTTCCCTTTTCTTTAGATTACTACGTATTCGTGAACATATACATGCAAACAAATAAATATTTTCCTCTCATTCTACGTTTAGAATTAACAATGGGAATGGAATTAAATGAGGTTTTTCTAAAGATTTAATTATGTATATTTCTGTTAATATTTGAAATGGATGTTCTTATTATTTAGTTACTTTTTGTTGGGTTGCTTAATGATTGACATTTGCACTTCATTTGGTTTTATTTGTACCGAATGAATACTCATTCATTTTACAATAACAATAACAATAGGTCTTGACAGATACAAGTTCTTAATTACTTCATTTAATTTAAGGATGAAAATGCAAAGGGATACTGAATTGCACATAACTATTACATCTTATTTACTTTTGTTTTAATGAGTTTGGACTGATGGGCATAAATCCTTCATTTGAAACAATTAAACTTGTTATAAAATATTGTAAGAGGAAATCTGTCACTGAAACCAATTAATCCACCTTAAAATTTGATGGTTCTCCCATTAAAATTCTAACCTTAGAGATTTGGTAATTGTTTTAAATGGCTTTCTATAATCATTATCATGATAATCTATCATGTGTCTCTAGATTTCAAATCATGTTTTATTAAAGAAACAGGGAAGGGGGGGGGGGGGGGACACATTGAATGAAAAGTGATATTACATGTTTAATATAACATAACAAAATAACAAAACATTTAACATAAATAGTTTAAGAAAGGTCGTAATGGAATTGTAGCAAACTTTGCACACTTTTAAATGAGTTTGTAAATCAACAAAAAATACTCCGGCGATATGGTCATTATTTTTCATAACAATTCTTTCGGTGGAATTTTGATAAAGTCGTGTATTTCTTCCTGAAAAGGTTCTGTTTCGTACACATCGCTATGTGTGATTTCTCGAAATTTCTACATTTTCTGCTATTTATCCGTAGCAAGTTAACTTCTCCAGCTAAAATTTTACCGCTGGTAAATAATTTGTTATTTGTCTCATAATTGTTAAATTCATATAATGGCACTCATACATATAAGTTTTATAACATCCAGAATCAATTTCAAACCTTCGTTCAGTTTAATAAAGGAAATAAAATACGAAACATTCTTACACACTTTTCAAATATTCACAAATTGAACCTTATATACCCGTATATATAATGTTTTGGTGAAACACTTATATTTTCTTTCCTCCTTCATATTCAACTGACTTGCCGATTGCAGCCTGCAACCAACAGTCCGCTCCGGTATCACTTGGTCCAACTCTTTATTGGAATGATTGAAATCTACATTGTAATCACAAGTCAATTTATCTACAAAACTACTTTTGAAATAACAAATGTTTTTTTTTCAATTCTTAATTTTCATCCTTATGATACTTTACTTCAGAACTTGTTCCTGTATTGTTATGAATTTCAGTTAATGGCCAATTTCTTAGTGAAGATTCGTCTAAATTCCATTTAATAGATACATTTAATAACGCTTACCGTTACCTTGATGGCATTTCTGCTTCAAATAATAAAGAATTCCCTAATCATACTGCTGAAATTTACCCCAGATAACTTACTTTAAATAAAAGTAATACTTGTATAAACAGCAATACTTTTGCTTTTATGCAGATTTTGACATATGATGACATTTCAGTTTCATACGAACAAATTCGTAAGGGTTCCGTGGAACCCAGTGTCTCGCCTACTTTTGCTGTTAGTCGCAGGCTCAACAAAAATGGAGAAATAATTATTACAAATTTTCCTCTAGATACTATCTTCTGATTGTAAGAAGCTTCTGTTCAAGTTTGGAAGGAATCCAGGATGGTTTATGAATCTAATAAATGTTTTAAAAACTTTAACTGCAGACTTATGTAATGTTAACTCGAAGAAAAACTAAGTCCATTTATAACTAATATACGGAAAAACAGGAATTTTTTTTTTACAAAATTTCCTTCTAGATACTAGCTTTTGATCATAAACAAGCTTCTGTCCAAGTTTGGTACAAATCCAGGATAGCCTTTAAGAAAGTTATTAAAAGTTTGAAAACTTTAACCACAGAGTGAATGTAATGTTAACTGGCAGAAAAACTAAGTCCATTTATAAGTAAAATACGGATAAACAGGATTATTTTTTTAACAAAATTAACTTTTGAATACTATCTTATGATCATAAACAAGCTTCTGTCCAAGTATGGTACAAATCCAGGATAGTTTAAGAAAGTTATTAAAAGTTTGAAAAACTTTAACCACAGAGTGAATGTTATGTTAACTGGCAGAAAAACTAAGTCCATTTATGAGTAAAATACGGATAAACAGGATTTTTTTTTACAAAATTTTCTTCTGGATACTATCTTATAATTATAATCAAGCTTCTGTCCAAGGTTGGTACAAATCCAGGATAGTTTAAGAAAGTTATTAAAATTTGAAAAACTTTAACCACAGAGTGAATGTAATGTTAACCGCCAGAAAAACTAAGTCCATTTATGAGTAAAATACGGATAAACAGGATTTTTTTTTACAAAATTTACTTCTGGATACTATCTTATGATCATAAACAAGCTTCTGTCCAAGTTTATTAGAAATCTAGGATAGTTTAAGAAAGTTATTAAAATTTCAAAAACTTTAACCACAGAGTGAATATTTGTGGACGCCGCCGACGACGCCGGACGACGATGACAACAACGCCGACGACGGAATGTAGGATCGCTATGTCTCGCTTTGCCGACAAAAGTCGCAGACTCGACAAAAATCAAAAGAAAACTTCACGACGACAAAATAGACGATTTTGTGCCCTGGATCGTTTTAAAGCGTGAATTGATCGGTCTTTTTCGAGTGTTATCATGTTTTTTTCGTGTGAATATGGTGTAAAATGTTAACAAACAGACTTCATCTCTTTTCGTAAGACGGGAAATAAAAGTTTAAAAAAAACGTCCAAGGTAAAAACATCAATTGAAGTTATACACGTTGAATATAAAATTATCCTTAGAATGCTCTTTTTGAATATTCAAAAATGTGTAATAAAGCCATCTGTAGGGTGTAGGTAGGTGAAATTCTAACATAAAAACCGATCTTAAATTGATACTTTAAGTCAGAAGAGCATACGTTATGGAACAAAATAACATCTGGTTGAGACAAATTGGAGTTAAAGAGAACGGAAATGAAAATTTCAGCAATTTTTACTATTTGTAAAGTAGTATAACTCTAGAACGGTAAAAGTGACGCCACCAAAATTAAAATTTGATCTGTGTTTTGTGGTAATAAGCATCGTTTGTTGATGTGGTTCATAAGTGTATCTCGTTTCTCGTTTTTATATAGATTAGACCGTTGGTTTTCCCGTTTGAATGGTTTTACACTAGTAATTTTTGGGGCCCTTTACAGCTTGCTGTTCGGTGTGAGCTAAGGCTCCATGTTGAAGACCGTACTTTGACCTATAATTGTTTACTTTTATAAATTTTGACTTGGATGGAGAGTTGTCTCATTGGCACTCATACCACATCTTCTTATATCTATATATTGTGTATAAGTTTTATGAAAATTGGTTGAGGCAAACTAAAGTTAGAGAACGGAAACCAATTTAGGGACGTATGGACACAGGGACGTTCAGACGGACAAGGGTAAAGCTTAATGCCCCTCCGCTACGGCGGGGCATAATAAGCTAAAAATATTGATAGGTTATAGAATTCCTTTTTGTGATATGTATATGATTTTTTTTTAAATGGGGCGAAAAGGATGACTCGGACTTTTACATTATATTTAGCATTAACATTATTTGGGACGTACAGACGCACGGACGTAAAGACGGACAAGGGTAAATCTTAATACCCCTCCGCTACGGCGGGGGCATAATAATCTAAAAATATTGATAGGTTATAGAATTCCTTTTTGTGATATTTTTTTTCACTAGAATTATTTCACACGCGAGTAAATGTAAATATATTTATTTTCTAAAAAAATATAAGTTCGATATCGCACAGCTAATGCTTCTAAAATCTAGAAACAACTGATTAACATAAAAGTTGACAAACACTAAAATTGGAACAGGTGCAACCTAGTTCACGAGAAAGATAATAAACCGTTATTAGCTACCACAGACGAACATCTATCAACTCTTGCCATAAACTTGCGTATCGTCCCCATAACATTTATGAATTTGACAGATGCTGAGTTCGGACAGAGAAAACAATAAACATTGATATAAACATCTATTACAATTTTAAATTCAAATCAAAGTTGTGTTTTAAATTTCGTTTTTGTATTACTGTTCTCTCATATTTTCCATTATTTTGTAAAAAAAAATTGAAATTGTCTACGTCAAATAATTTGACAAAGTTTATCAGAAGTTTAGCTATTACCCTATTATACTCAACGAAGCTCGGAGATAAATGTACGTTCACCCGTTAGAACGTTTAACGACCGTTGACTCGAAAAAAGGGAAGGGGTGTGGTTTGGTAATTCAACAAGATAATTCCAAAGCTTTCAGACAAATTACTTCTTTATTTCAGCAATCACTTCTTTTTTATTAGTAAAATAAAATTAATAGGACTGTATTATATTTCTTTCCATTTTTGGGGACCATTA
Source organism: Mytilus californianus (assembly GCF_021869535.1). Lineage (NCBI taxonomy): Eukaryota > Metazoa > Mollusca > Bivalvia > Mytilida > Mytilidae > Mytilus > Mytilus californianus. The sequence goes on along the minus strand of NW_026262582.1, from coordinate 34,893,632 downwards.
TTATCAATAATGTTGTGTGCAGTATACAAATATGTAATAATGTGCACGTTTACAATAATCCATGTTTTATGTGGATGGCGAAGGAGTATGCAAAAAGAATATAAAATGACATTGTCAAAGTTTTAGTATGGAAAGCCAACGGGGTCAAAATTCTTACTTCGTAACTTGTCAATTTGTAACTTGTAACTGTGTGATTTCAAAATTGTTTATTGGTCAATTTGTATATTTATGTTTTGTAACTTATCGATTCGTTAAATGTCGATTTGTAAATTGTCAATTTGTATATTGATGTTTTGTAACTTGTCGATTCGTAAATTTTATATAATGTTGTTTGTGCTGTATTTAGACCCCTCTATAACGAAATATGTGTTACATGCACACGTATAAAATTGCGGTTTTTATCCAACGCAATCATAGGTTTGGACGTTGTTTTCAATTTAGACGTGTTTAATGTTATATATATAGGCCTATGTATTAACATTCATTTGTACATGCCTACTAAACTTTTCTGGTCAAGAAGCTAAGAAGTTATTGACGGTGCCGAGAGCAGTATCTAAAGCTGTCAACGCTCGGTGTGCGCACTACAGTGTCTTCAAGGGGGTACCACTCGATTACCGTTTTTACGAAAAATGAGTTGGAATGTGGGATTTTGATCGTTAAAATCTCAAAACACTTTGTGTAGTTCTTGATCTGTTTTTCCACAATATTTTTTGACTGATAATTGTCAAATCCCTAGGCAGCAATTGTTCTTTTTGGACGAGCTTTTTTCTTAAAAATTTTTCAGGTTCTATAGCAAGAACCAGCCCCTCAACCACCTCGTACAGAAATATTCGCTTATGGCTTAAGCGTTTTGTCTGTTTGTCTTTGAAGAGCGTGTTTGAGACGCAACCATCTTCTCTGGGTTTGTAGCCTCCTCGTTATAAATCTCGCAGTTTGTCGCTGTATTCTTTCAAGCTTGTTGATGTTCGTAGATTTGTAGGGGTCCCATATACTATTGTTTCATACTCCAATATTGACAAGTGAAATATATGCGGTTTTCTTGCATTCGGCTGGTGGGCAATATCTCAAATTCCTTATCAGGAACCCTAGTCACGGTTGAGTTTGCATTCTTGGTTACGATGAAAATATGGGTAGTCCATTTTAGGTCCTTGATAAATTTTTTGGTTCCTTTAGATTTTATTACAAAATATTACATATCTAATACAGTTTTAATATATAGTATACATCAATTAAGTGACTCATTTAAAATAACACTTCATTCAATTTGTTTTGCAAAGTACATGATATAAAACATTTTTATCTTCATTACTCAAGAGCTAATTAAGTAAAGATTTTTCATCAATTTCAGTGCTTTTTGTATTCAAAAATCATTAGATATAAATACATTCTTTTCCAATATCTTAATTATAATATTAAGGAATGGCCATTTCTCCCATCATACATTTAGGGGGGGGGGCTAGGATCAAAAATTTTGTCCTGCCTTTTTATTTTTCACACTATTCGGTCCTGCCTTTTTTTATTAGTTTATCCTGACTTTTCTTTACATAAATTGTCATCCTGCCTTTTTTTTTGGCAAAGTGTCTCATCCTGCCTTTTTTCAACTCAAAACTCCTGTCCTGCCTTTTTTTCAAATTTCATCCTAGCCCCCCCCCCCCCATAAAAATCAAATGGTAGCTCCTTAAGTATGAACTTTCCAGCTTAGTCTTTTATTTCATGTATTTAGTCTAATTTTGACCCGGTCAAATATTAAGAAGAAATTTCCTGCCAAGTGACAGTAACATATTTGCGAAGTTGATAAGTGAGCCCATTCCAGCGACACATCAGTATATACCTAAATACAGGAAGTGACACACCCCTTCCAGGTGTGTTGACCAGTCCGGAAGACATACATGTTTATTCGAGGTCACCTCTATATAAAACCGAGTCCCTGGTATATATGCCATATAAACCAAACAATGTGTTTATCTATTTATTTTCTTTTATTTGTATATGCTGTACATAATTGATTTATAAAATTACTTAGGTATATACTCCACATGGAACTGCTCATACTTACAGGAGGCTTATACACCGAAGAGGAAACCGAGCGCCATCTGTCGTCATAATGATCGTTGGCATAATACAACTATCAGAACGACAATTAACAAATCGACATTTAACGAATCGACAAGTTACAAAACATCAACATACAAATTGACAATTTACAAATCAACATTTAACGAATCGACAAGTTACAAAATAACAATATATATACAAATTGACAATTTACGAATCGACAGTAACGAATCGACAAGTTACAAAACATCAATATACAAATTGACAATTTGCCAATAAAGAATTTTGAAATCACACAGTTACAAGTTACAAATTAACAATTTACGAATTACGAATTTTCAAATTACAAAGATACAAGTTACAAATTGACAATTTACGAAGTAATAATTTTGAAATTACAAAGATACAAGTTACAAATTGAGAAGTTACGAAATAAGAATTTTGACCCCGTTGGCTTTCCATATTTTAGGACCCTGTTATTTCAGTATAAAAAATTACTTACTTCATTGTCGTGTTTGTGGACTACCGACTCAAGAGAAAGTGTGTTGTAAACGGTGTATACATACTGTCGGATAAATTTCGCGGGCAAAAATATTGTTGTACTTTTTTATACAAGTATAAAAGTAACATCATTCCATTATACAAGGTAATCCCCCCTCCTTATTTTTTTTTACCTAACTTCAGATTTTCGAACATAAACCACTCTGGAGATTTTCTTAAACGATGCGCCAATGTCTCCTCTACAACACCCATATAGTCGTTGCCCGTCACAATCTCTTTAAATTGGTCCAAAATTAACTTAAATTGCCCTACCCCCCTAATCTCATTTTGTCAATTTCACAATTTCAGTTTTCTTTAACCGTAACTTCAGATTTTCGAACATAAACCACTCTGGAGATTTTCTTAAACGATGCGCCAATGTCTCCTCTACAACACCTATATAGTCGTTGCCCGTCACAATCTCTTGAAATTGGTACAAAATTAACTTAATTTTGCCTATTCCCCAAATCTCATTTTGTCAATTTCACAATTTCAGTTTTTTAACCGTAACTTCAGATTTTCGAACATAAACCACTCTGGAGATTTTCTTAAACGATGCGCCAATGTCTCCTCTACAACACCTATATAGTCGTTGTCCGTCACAATCTCTTTAAAATGGTCCAAATGTTTCTTTTAGTGTCCTACCCCCCTAATCTCATTTTGTCAATTTCACAATAAAAGTTTCAGTTTTTTAACCGTAACTTCAGATTTTCAAACATAAACCACTCTGGACATTTTCTTAAACAATGCGCAAATGTCTTTACTACAACACCTATATAGTCGTTGCCCGTCACGATTTCTTTAAAATGGTGCATTTTTTTTCTTTTAGTGCCCTACCCCCCTAATCTCATTTTGTCAATTTCACAATAAAAGTTTCAGTTTTTTAACCGTAACTTCAGATTTTCAAACATAAACCACTCTGGAGATTTTCTTAAACGATGCGCCAATGTCTCCTCTACAACACCTATATAGTCGTTGCCCGTCACAATCTCTTTAAAATGGTCCAAATTTTTCTTTTAGTGCCCTACCCCCCTAATCTCATTTTGTCAATTTCACAATAAAATTTTCAGTTTTTTAACCGTAACTCCAGATTTTCGAACATAAACCACTCTGGAGATTTTCTTAAACGATGCGCCATTGTCTCCTCTACAACACCTATATAGTCATTGCCCGTCACAATCTCTTTAAATTGGTCCAAAATTAACTTAAATTGGCCTACCCCTAATCTCATTTTGTTAATATCACAATTTCAGTTTTTTAACCGTAACTTCAGATTTTCGAACATAAACCACTCTGGAGATTTTCTTAAACGATGCGCCATTGTCTCCTCTACAACACCTATATAGTCATTGCCCGTCACAATCTCTTTAAATTGGTCCAAAATTAACTTAAAGTGCCCTACCCCTAATCTCATTTTGTCAATATCACAATTTCAGTTTTTTAACCGTAACTTCAGATTTTCGAACATAAACCACTCTACTAGTACTTGACTACTTGACTACAGATTTTCTTAAACGATGCGCCAATGTCTCCTCTACAACACCTATATAGTCGTTGCCCGTCATAAATCTTTTTAAAATGGTCCAAAATTAACTTAAATTGGCCTACCCCTAATCTCATTTTGTTAATATCACAATTTCAGTTTTTTAACCGTAACTTCAGATTTTCGAACATAAACCACTCTGGAGATTTTCTTAAACGATGCGCCATTGTCTCCTCTACAACACCTATATAGTCATTGCCCGTCACAATCTCTTTAAATTGGTCCAAAATTAACTTAAAGTGCCCTACCCCTAATCTCATTTTGTCAATATCACAATTTCAGTTTTTTAACCGTAACTTCAGATTTTCGAACATAAACCACTCTACTAGTACTTGACTACTTGACTACAGATTTTCTTAAACGATGCGCCAATGTCTCCTCTACAACACCTATATAGTCGTTGCCCGTCATAAATCTTTTTAAAATGGTCCAAATTTTTCTTTTAGTGCCCTACCCCCCTTATCTCATTTTGTCAATTTCACAATAAAAGTTTCAGTTTTTTAACCGTAACTTCAGATTTTCAAACATAAACCACTCTGGACATTTTCTTAAACAATGCGCAAATGTCTCATCTACAACACCCATATAGTCGTTGCCCGTCACAATCTCTTTAAATTGGTCCAAATCTTTCTTTTAGTACCCTACCCCCCTAATCTCATTTTGTCAATTTCACAATAAAATTTTCAGTTTTTTAACCGTAACTTCAGATTTTCAAACATAAACCACTCTGGACATTTTCTTAAACAATGCGCAAATGTCTCATCTACAACACCCATATAGTCGTTGTCCGTTACAATCTCTTTAAATTGGTCCAAAATTAACTTAAATTGCCCTACCCCCCTAATCTCATTTTGTCAATTTCACAATTTCAGTTTTTTAACCGTAACTTCAGATTTTCGAACATAAACCACACTGGAGATTTTCCTAAACGATGCGCCAATGTCTCCTCTACAACACCTATATAGTCGTTGCCCGTCACAATCTCTTGAAATTGGTACAAAATTAACTTAATTTTGCCTATTCCCCAAATCTCATTTTGTCAATTTCACAATTTCAGTTTTTTCACCGTAACTTCAGATTTTCGAACATAAACCACTCTGGAGATTTTCTTAAACGATGCGCCATTGTCTCCTCTACAACACCTATATAGTCGTTGCCCGTCACAATCTCTTGAAATTGGTCCAAAATTAACTTAAAGTGCCCTACCCCCCTAATCTCATTTTGTTAATTTCACAATTTCAGTTTTTTAACCGTAACTTCAGATTTTCGAACATAAACCACTCTGGAGATTTTCTTAAACGATGCGCCAATTTCTCCTCTACAACACCTTTATAGTTGTTGCCCGTCACAATCTCTAGAAATTGGTCCAAAATTAACTTAAATTGCCCTACCCCCCTAATCTCATTTTGTTAATTTCACAATTTCAGTTTTTTAACCGTAACTTCAGATTTTCGAACATAAACCACTCTGGAGATTTTCTAAAACGATGCGCCATTGTCTCCACTACAACACCTATATAGTCATTGCCCGTCACAATCTCTTGAAATTGGTCCAAAATTAACTTAAAGTGCCCTACCCCCTAATATCATTTTGTCAATTTCACAATTTCAGTTTTTTAACCGTAACTTCAGATTTTCGAACATAAACCACTCTACTAGTACTTGACTACTTGACTAGAGATTTTCTTCAACGAATTGCCAATGTCTCCTCTACAACACCTATATAGTCGTTGCCCGTCACAATCTCTTTAAACTGGTCCAAATGTTTCTTTTAGTGCCCTCCCCCTTATCTCATTTTGTCAATTTCACAATAAAATTTTCAGTTTTTGAACCGTAACTTGAGATTTTGAAACATAAACCACTCTGGAGATTTTCTTAAACAATGCGCCAATGTCTCCTCTACAACACCTATATAGTCGTTGCCCGTCACAATCTCTTTAAAATGGTCCAAATGTTTCTTTTAGTGTCCTACCCTCCTAATCTCATTTTGTCAAATTCACAATAAAATTTTCAGTTTTTTAACCGTAACTTCAGATTTTCGAACATAAACCACTCTGGAGATTTTATTAAACGATGCGTCATTGTCTCCTCTACAACACCTATATAGTCATTGCCCGTCACAATCTCTTGAAATTGGTCCAAAATTAACTTAAAGTGCCCTACCCCCTAATCTCATTTTGTCAATATCACAATTTCAGTTTTTTAACCGTAACTTCAGATTTTCGAACATAAACCACTCTACTAGTACTTGACTACTTGACTACAGATTTTCTTAAACGATGCGCCAATGTCTCCTCTACAACACCTATATAGTCGTTGCCCGTCACAAATCTCTTTAAAATGGTCCAAATTTTTCTTTTAGTGCCCTACCCCCCTTATCTCATTTTGTCAATTTCACAATAAAAGTTTCAGTTTTTTAACCGTAACTTCAGATTTTCAAACATAAACCACTCTGGAGATTTTCTTAAACGATGCGCCAATGTCTCTTCTACAACACCTATATAGTCGTTGCCCGTCACAATCTCTTTAAACTGGTCCAAATGTTTCTTTTAGTGCCCTACCCCCCTTATCTCATTTTGTCAAATTCACAATAAAATTTTCAGTTTTTTAACCGTAACTTCAGATTTTCGAACATAAACCACTCTGGAGATTTTCTTAAACGATGCGCCATTGTCTCCTCTACAACACCTATATAGTCATTGCCCGTCACAATCTCTTGAAATTGGTCCAAAATTAACTTAAAGTGCCCTACCCCCTAATCTCATTTTGTCAATTTCACAATTTCAGTTTTTTAACCGTAACTTCTGATTTTCGAACATAAACCACTCTACTAGTACTTGACTACATGACTACAGATTTTCTTAAACGATGCGCCAATGTCTCCTCTACAACACCTATATAGTCGTTGCCCGTCACAATCTCTTTAAAATGGTCTAAATGTTTCTTTTAGTGCCCTACCCCCCTAATCTCATTTTGTCAAATTCACAATAAAATTTTCAGTTTTTTAACCGTAACTTCAGATTTTCGAACATAAACCACTCTGGAGATTTTCTTAAACGATGCGCCAATGTCTCCTCTACAACACCTATATAGTCGTTGCCCGTCACAATCTCTTTAAATTGGTCCAAAATTAACTTAAATAGCCTTACCCCCTAATCTCATTTTGTGAATTTCACAATTTCAGTTTTTTCACCGTAACTTCAGATTTTCGAACATAAACCACTCTGGAGATTTTCTTAAACGATGCGCCATTGTCTCCTCTACAACACCTATATAGTCGTTGCCCGTCACAATCTCTTGAAATTGGTCCAAAATTAACTTAAAGTGCCCTACCCCCCTAATCTCATTTTGTTAATTTCACAATTTCAGTTTTTTAACCGTAACTTCAGATTTTCGAACATAAACCACTCTGGAGATTTTCTTAAACGATGCGCCAATTTCTCCTCTACAACACCTATATAGTCGTTGCCCGTCACAATCTCTTGAAATTGGTCCAAAATTAACTTAAATTGCCCTACCCCCTAATCTCATTTTGTTAATTTCACAATTTCAAATTTTTAACCGTAACTTCAGATTTTCGAACATAAACCACTCTGGAGATTTTATTAAACGATGCGCCATTGTCTCCTCTACAACACCTATATAGTCGTTGCCCGTCACAATCTCTTGAAATTGGTCCAAAATTAACTTAAATTGCCCTACCCCCCTAATCTCATTTTGTTAATTTCACAATTTCAGTTTTTTAACCGTAACTTCAGATTTTCGAACATAAACCACTCTGGAGATTTTCTTAAACGATGCGCCATTGTCTCTTCTACAACACCTATATAGTCGTTGCCCGTCACAATCTCTTGAAATTGGTCCAAAATTAACTTAAATTGCCCTACCCCCCTAATCTCATTTTGTTAATTTCACAATTTCAGTTTTTTAACCGTAACTTCAGATTTTCGAACATAAACCACTCTGGAGATTTTCTTAAACAATGCGCAATTGTCTCCTCTACAACACCTATATAGTCGTTGCCCGTCACAATCTCTTGAAATTGGTCCAAAATTAACTTACAGTGCCCTACCCCCCTAATCTCATTTTGTTAATTTCACAATTTCAGTTTTTTAACCGTAACTTCAGATTTTTGAACATAAACCACTCTGGAGATTTTCTTAAACGATGCGCCAATGTCTCCTCTACAACACCTATATAGTCGTTGCCCGTCACAATCTCTTTAAATTGGTCCAAAATTAACTTAAATTGCCCTACCCCCCTAATCTCATTTTGTTAATTTCACAATTTCAGTTTTTTAACCGTAACTTCAGATTTTCGAACATAAACCACTCTGGAGATTTTCTAAAACGATGCGCCATTGTCTCCACTACAACACCTATATAGTCATTGCCCGTCACAATCTCTTGAAATTGGTCCAAAATTAACTTAAAGTGCCCTACCCCCTAATATCATTTTGTCAATTTCACAATTTCAGTTTTTTAACCGTAACTTCAGATTTTCGAACATAAACCACTCTACTAGTACTTGACTACTTGACTAGAGATTTTCTTCAACGAATTGCCAATGTCTCCTCTTCAACACCTATATAGTCGTTGCCCGTCACAATCTCTTTAAACTGGTCCAAATGTTTCTTTTAGTGCCCTCCCCTTATCTCATTTTGTCAATTTCACAATAAAATTTTCAGTTTTTGAACCGTAACTTGAGATTTTGAAACATAAACCACTCTGGAGATTTTCTTAAACAATGCGCCAATGTCTCCTCTACAACACCTATATAGTCGTTGCCCGTCACAATCTCTTTAAAATGGTCCAAATGTTTCTTTTAGTGTCCTACCCTCCTAATCTCATTTTGTCAATTTCACAATAAAATTTTCAGTTTTTTAACCGTAACTTCAGATTTTCGAACATAAACTACTATGGAGATTTTCTTAAACGATGCGCCAATGTCTCCTCTACAACACCTATATAGTCGTTGCCCGTCACAATCTCTTGAAATTGGTACAAAATTAACTTAATTTTGCCTATTCCCCAAATCTCATTTTGTCAATTTCACAATTTCAGTTTTTTAACCTTAACTTCAGATTTTCGAACATAAACCACTCTGGAGATTTTCTAAAACGATGCGCCATTGTCTCCACTACAACACCTATATAGTCATTGCCCGTCACAATCTCTTGAAATTGGTCCAAAATTAACTTAAAGTGCCCTACCCCCTAATATCATTTTGTCAATTTCACAATTTCAGTTTTTTAACCGTAACTTCAGATTTTCGAACATAAACCACTCTACTAGTACTTGACTACTTGACTAGAGATTTTCTTAAACGAATCGCCAATGTCTCCTCTACAACACCTATATAGTCGTTGCCCGTCACAATCTCTTTAAACTGGTCCAAATGTTTCTTTTAGTGCCCTCCCCCTTATCTCATTTTGTCAATTTCACAATAAAATTTTCAGTTTTTTAACCGTAACTTGAGATTTTGAAACATAAACCACTCTGGAGATTTTCTTAAACAATGCGCCAATGTCTCCTCTACAACACCTATATAGTCGTTGCCCGTCACAATCTCTTTAAAATGGTCCAAATGTTTCTTTTAGTGTCCTACCCTCCTAATCTCATTTTGTCAATTTCACAATAAAATTTTCAGTTTTTTAACCGTAACTTCAGATTTTCTAACATAAACTACTATGGAGATTTTCTTAAACGATGCGCCAATGTCTCCTCTACAACACCTATATAGTCGTTGCCCGTCACAATCTCTTGAAATTGGTACAAAATTAACTTAATTTTGCCTATTCCCCAAATCTCATTTTGTCAATTTCACAATTTCAGTTTTTTAACCGTAACTTCAGATTTTCGAACATAAACCACTCTGGAGATTTTCTTAAACGATGCGCCAATGTCTCCTCTACAACACCTATATAGTCGTTGCCCGTCACAAATCTCTTTAAAATGGTCCAAATTTTTCTTTTAGTGCCCTACCCCCCTTATCTCATTTTGTCAATTTCACAATAAAAGTTTCAGTTTTTTAACCGTAACTTCAGATTTTCGAAAATAAACCACTCTGGAGATTTTCTTAAACGATGCGCCAATGTCTCCTCTACGACACCTATATAGTCGTTGCCCGTCACAATCTCTTTAAAATGGTACAAATTTTTCTTTTAGTACCCTACCCCCCTAATCTCATTTTGTCAATTTCACAATAAAAGTTTCAGTTTTTTAACCGTAACTTCAGATTTTCAAACATAAACCACTCTGGACATTTTCTTAAACAATGCGCAAATGTCTTTACTACAACACCTATATAGTCGTTGCCCGTCACGATTTCTTTAAAATGGTGCATTTTTTTTCTTTTAGTGCCCTACCCCCCTAATCTCATTTTGTCAATTTCACAATAAAAGTTTAAGTTTTTTAACCGTAACTTCAGATTTTCGAACATAAACCACTTTGAAGATTTTCTTAAACGATGCGCAAATGTCTTTACTACAACACCTATATAGTCGTTGCCCGTCACAATCTTTTTAAACTGGTCCAAATGTTTCTTTTAGTGCCCTACCCCCCTTATCTCATTTTGTCAAATTCACAATAAAATTTTCAGTTTTTTAACCGTAACTTCAGATTTTCGAACATAAACCACTCTGGAGATTTTCTTAAACGATGCGCCTAAGTCTCCTCTACAACACCTATATAGTCGTTGCCCGTCACAATCTCTTTAAAATGGTCCAAATTTTTCTTTTAGTGCCCTACCCCCCTAATATCATTTTGTCAATTTCACAATAAAATTTTCAGTTTTTTAACCGTAACTTCAGATTTTCGAACATAAACCACTCTGGAGATTTTCTTAAACGATGCGCCATTGTCTCCTCTACAACACCTATATAGTCATTGCCCGTCACAATCTCTTGAAATTGGTCCAAAATTAACTTAAAGTGCCCTACCCCCTAATCTCATTTTGTCAATTTCACAATTTCAGTTTTTTAACCGTAACTTCAGATTTTCGAACATAAACCACTCTACTAGTACTTGACTACATGACTACAGATTTTCTTAAACGATGCTCCAATGTCTCCTCTACAACACCTATATAGTCGTTGCCCGTCACAATCTCTTTAAAATGGTCTAAATGTTTCTTTTAGTGCCCTACCCCCCTAATCTCATTTTGTCAAATTCACAATAAAATTTTCAGTTTTTTAACCGTAACTTCAGATTTTCGAACATAAACCACTCTGGAGATTTTCTTAAACGATGCGCCAATGTCTCCTCTACAACACCTATATAGTCGTTGCCCGTCACAATCTCTTTAAATTGGTCCAAAATTAACTTAAATAGCCTTACCCCCTAATCTCATTTTGTGAATTTCACAATTTCAGTTTTTTCACCGTAACTTCAGATTTTCGAACATAAACCACTCTGGAGATTTTCCTAAACGATGCGCCATTGTCTCCTCTACAACACCTATATAGTCGTTGCCCGTCACAATCTCTTTAAAATGGTCCAAATTTTTCTTTTAGTGCCCTACCCCCCTAATATCATTTTGTCAATTTCACAATAAAATTTTCAGTTTTTTAACCGTAACTTCAGATTTTCGAACATAAACCACTATGGAGATTTTCTTAAACGATGCGCCATTGTCTCCTCTACAACACCTATATAGTCATTGCCCGTCACAATCTCTTGAAATTGGTCCAAAATTAACTTAAAGTGCCCTACCCCCTAATCTCATTTTGTCAATTTCACAATTTCAGTTTTTTAACCGTAACTTCAGATTTTCGAACATAAACCACTCTACTAGTACTTGACTACATGACTACAGATTTTCTTAAACGATGCGCCAATGTCTCCTCTACAACACCTATATAGTCGTTGCCCGTCACAATCTCTTTAAAATGGTCTAAATGTTTCTTTTAGTGCCCTACCCCCCTAATCTCATTTTGTCAAATTCACAATAAAATTTTCAGTTTTTTAACCGTAACTTCAGATTTTCGAACATAAACCACTCTGGAGATTTTCTTAAACGATGCGCCAATGTCTCCTCTACAACACCTATATAGTCGTTGCCCGTCACAATCTCTTTAAAATGGTCCAAATTTTTCTTTTAGTGCCCTACCCCCCTAATCTCATTTTGTCAATTTCACAATAAAATTTTCAGTTTTTTAACCGTAACTTCAGATTTTCGAACATAAACCACTATGGAGATTTTCTTAAACGATGCGCCATTGTCTCCTCTACAACACCTATATAGTCATTGCCCGTCACAATCTCTTGAAATTGGTCCAAAATTAACTTAAAGTGCCCTACCCCCTAATCTCATTTTGTCAATTTCACAATTTCAGTTTTTTAACCGTAACTTCAGATTTTCGAACATAAACCACTCTACTAGTACTTGACTACTTGACTACAGATTTTCTTAAACGATGCGCCAATGTCTCCTCTACAACACCTATATAGTCGTTGCCCGTCACAAATCTCTTTAAAATGGTCCAAATTTTTCTTTTAGTGCCCTACCCCCCTTATCTCATTTTGTCAATTTCACAATAAAAGTTTCAGTTTTTTAACCGTAACTTCAGATTTTCGAAAATAAACCACTCTGGAGATTTTCTTAAACGATGCGCCAATGTCTCCTCTACGACACCTATATAGTCGTTGCCCGTCACAATCTCTTTAAAATGGTACAAATTTTTCTTTTAGTACCCTACCCCCCTAATCTCATTTTGTCAATTTCACAATAAAATTTTCAGTTTTTTAACCGTAACTTCAGATTTTCAAACATAAACCACTCTGGACATTTTCTTAAACAATGCGCAAATGTCTTTACTACAACACCTATATAGTCGTTGCCCGTCACGATTTCTTTAAAATGGTGCATTTTTTTTGTTTTAGTGCCCTATCCCCCTAATCTCATTTTGTCAATTTCACAATAAAAGTTTCAGTTTTTTAACCGTAACTTGAGATTTTCAAACATAAACCACTCTGGAGATTTTCTTAAACGATGCGCCAATGTCTCCTCTACAACACCTATATAGTCGTTGCCCGTCACAATCTCTTTAAACTGGTCCAAATGTTTCTTTTAGTGCCCTACCCCCCTTATCTCATTTTGTCAAATTCACAATAAAATTTTCAGTTTTTTAACCGTAACTTGAGATTTTCGAACATAAACCACTCTGGAGATTTTCTTAAACGATGCGCCAATGTCCCCTCCACAACACCTATATAGTCGTTGCCCGTCACAATCTCTTGAAATTGGTCCAACATTTTTCTTTAATGCCCTACCCCCTCTAATCTCATTTTGTCAATTTCACAATAAAATTTTCAGTTTTTTAACCGTAACTTCAGATTTTCGAACATAAACCACTCTGGAGATTTTCTTAAACGATACGCCATTTTCTCTTCTACAACACCTTTATAGTTGTTGCCCGTCACAATCTCTAGAAATTGGTCCAAAATTAACTTAAATTGGCCTACCCCCCTAATCTCATTTTGTCAATTTCACAATTTCAGTTTTTTAACCGTAACTTCAGATTTTCGAACATAAACCACTCTGGAGATTTTCTTAAACGATGCGCCAATGTCTCCTCTACAACACCTATATAGTCGTTGCCCGTCACACTCTCTTGAAATTGGTCCAAATTTTTCTTTTAGTGCCCTACCCCCCTTATCTCATTTTGTCAATTTCACAATAAAATTTTCAGTTTTTTAACCGTAACTTCAGATTTTCGAACATAAACTATTTTGGAGATTTTCTTAACCGATGCGCCAATATCTCCTCTACAACACTATATAGTCGTTGCCCGTCACAATCTCTTGAAATTTGTCCAAAATTAACTGAAATTGGCCTACCCCCTTAATCTCATTTTGTCAATTTCAAAATTTCAGTTTGTTTACCGTAAATTCAGATTTTCGAACATAAAACACTCTGGAGATTTTCTTAAACGTTGCGCCAATGTCTCCTCTACATCACCTAAAGGCAGTCGTTGCCCGTCACAATCTCTATAAATGGGTCAACAATCAACTTAAGGTATCCCCCCTTTTCGTTTTTAATTACAATTTTTTCAACCTAACTTCAGATTTTTTAACATAAACCATCCTGGAGTTTGTCTTAATAGATACGCTAATGTCTCAGCTGCATCACCTATGCAGTCGTGTACCGTCACAATCTCTATAAATGGGTCAAAAATCAACTTAATGTATGCCCCCTCCTCCCTTTTCGTTTTTACAATTTCAGTTTTTTAAACTTAACTTCAGATTTTTAAACATAAACCATTCTGGAGTTTATATATTTATAATTCTTATTAGATACGATAATGTCTCCTCTATGTTACCTTTACAGTTGTTGCCTGTCACAATATCTATAAATTGGTCAAAATCTTTATGGTATCCCTTTTGTTTTAATTTTTTTTATTCGTTTTTGTTTAATATTTTGATTATTCTCATACTTGTCCGCTAGGTCTCTGTAATTGTTCGCTAGCTCGAAAAAAACGTGATATACTTATGTGAAATTGTGGTTTTTAGTTATACCTCCTAATTGTTCGCTGGCTAATTGTTCGCTACAATTGTTCGCTAGCTTGAGTCAAGTCCATGATAAACTGGATTAGAAATTATGACATTTACTTGCCTTTTAGCACAAAAGAAGTCATTTTAAGTGTGTCTGAGGATTTTGTTGACAGTAAAACAGTAAATAATATTTTGTTGTTATTTAAATACTATATATACAAATGTAAATGTAAGAACGAAATATGGTGGGAACGAATATTTAGAATAATAGATAAATAAACTCTGTATGTTTCTTAACTCCTGCACAAATAATAATAATAGATCAAAAGTAGCAATTGTTAGAAGCAGCACTTAACTAATCAAATCATTTGTAACATATCTTATTATATCATGATGACTTGATCAATCGTACAAGTGTAACTTAATTTTCATAATTTGTCACATGTGGAGCAGGATCTGCTTACCGGAGCACCTGAGATCACCCCCCCCCCCCTACTCATATTCCCTGTCAGTGTTTAATAACCCGCGATCTCTTAGGCATAATGGGGGGAGGGGGTATATGTCAATGACAGGGAATATGAACCAACATCACTAGTGAATTCTGAATAACAGTATATCATACTGGAGTGTTCTGATTTCAATATTAATTACCAATCAGATCTACGTTTTTGGTCACATGGTATACGGGCTCATTTACCCTGTCAACAAACAAATCAGATTGTATGATTAGACAGCTTATTTTACACCTTTATGATTTATTTCGGATATCCTTTGAAGTTTGAATCAAAATATGCTATAATAGCTCTGCAATTATGATCTTTAGCAACCTACAACAAACTAAAATAAATGTGCATACTTCTAGATCTGATGCTGCAAACATGTCCAACGCTGCCACCCAAGCCCATGCCCATTATTATCCATTATATTAACATTGTTCAAATAACAGTCTTTTTTCTGAATTTATATGAGTAAGGTATGATACATAATTTAATTTCCTGTTATTCCAAAAATGTACAAAATGATGATTAACACTCATCAAAACATTTATTTCGCCAAAATTAATGTTATTTATTAGCGATGAATCCTATCTGGTCTTTAATAAACATAACTTCTATCTTTTTTGTTCGTTATTTAACGTATTCTTTTTTCCAACTAATCAGTGATTTTAATTTACTGATAACAAAATCAATATTAATATCAATAAAAACAATATTCAAAGATCTAATTAGAGTGTTGAATTTGTAACCTTTTAGAATAAGTTTATTTAACGGATCGATAAGTTTACCCGCATCGTATCTTAATTTCCGGGCTCGGTAAACAACCTCTCCGTAAAATTAGGATGGGCTATCTCGTTTAAAATAAGTTTTCTACAGGTACAACCAAACTTCCAAATCAAATCTTTGTATCTATAGAAGAATTTAGTAAAGGTTTTAAGTAATTTATGGTAAATCCCGGACTTATTAATTTACCAGTAATACATAGTCATATATTACGTTCATTGAAATCCAAAACGTCACAACAGACACGGGCATAGCGAACGAGTTTGTGATATATAAACACCGTAAAATGATGCTAAAGGAACATTACCGTCCAAAAAAAGGAAAATTAATAATAGGAAGCGAAAACTCGTCCCTTTTGTCGTAAATGTTATTGTAGAGTATATTTGATTAAGTTGAATAAATTGATTTTAAATAGACAGACTTTATGGTTTCACTCATTATTTAGGGCAGGATGGTGACTTTAATTAATTGAAATCTTTTATCTTAATGGATAGTTGTTACGGTATTGACAATCAAACCGCATTAGAGACTGTTGAACTATTCGAAGTACTAATGTTTTTCAAATCGAGGCAAAGATACCCATAACAGTATATTACACAATTTCTTTTTCCAATATTTTGTTCTCTTTGGCTTTCTAACTGTTTGGATTGATGAGTCTTATGTAGACGAAATACCAAATTATTATTTGATGATCTTTTTATAGGCATATTAGAAAAAGGGGGTGTACTACGTTTGTAAAAGAGAGGCGAAGGATACCAAAGGGACATTCAAAGTCGAAAATAAAATGACAACGCCATGGCTAAAAAAGAAAAAGACAAACAGATAACCAACAGTACACAAGACAACATAAAAACCAAAGACTGAGCAACACGAACCCCACCGAAAGGGGGGGGGGGGTGATCTCAGGTGCTCTGGAAGGGCAAGCAGATCCTGCTCCACACGTGGCACCCGTCGTGTTGCTCATGTTAGCACAAACCCGACGATAAGTCTTATTTAGTAGGTCACATTCGAGGAAAAGGGGACGGGATTGCAGTTACGATAATTGGAACATATCCGTTGTCATCTGTGATATTCTATAACGGTCAACCAACTCTGTAAGTGTCAAACTGTGTTTGCTCCTTACCCGAGAAAGTAGTGTAATGTCCATTACTGAATCATATACTTAGATAACTTTTTAAAGCTTATGCTGATGTTGATATTTTGAGCGTAGTGTCATTAAACATTTCTTCTGTCTAAAATTACGCTGTTGAAATAGTGTTTCGTTATTATACGACAAAATGTTGGAAAAAAAAAGATCAGATACCTAATGAGCAATCAAACACCATAAGTCTTAGAAAGACACAGATAACACCATGGCAAACATGATAAACGACCACAAAGAAAACAAAAGATCACAAAACACTATACAGAAATCAAAAGATTTAGCAACACGAAACCCACAAAAACATATATTGCACGGATCAGTTGCTCCAGACTGGAACGCAGATCCTACTCGTCAAGTGTCAAACAGCGAAATGCTGCTCAAACTTCTAAAAGCACTCTCGCAGATTGTTTGCTGGGTAGATACGCTAAAATGTTTGGTCGACAGAGAAGAACACTCGTAATGGTGAAAAATCTCCAAAAGATGATTATTTCTCATGGTACATGTTGAGGGTCTTAATATTATGCGGCAAGTCTTTTCCTCAACTGGCTATTTTTATACAAAGTTTAAGTTGAAAAATTGTCCAGAATAAGTATTTGGATTTAGTTGTGTACAATAGTGTTTGGCATGTAAGAAGCCATTAAGCAGTTGCTCATCATCTTTCTAGCATAGAATGCAGCTGTAAGAGGACTTCTCATAATTGAACTTGCTTTATTTATTAGGATCAATATGGACACGAGAAGTATATAAGCCGTGCGAGGCCTTTCTTATCACATATTTGTGTTTATTGTCAATAAAGAAAATAATAAGCAATCCTGAAAAATCTATCTTCAATTGAAAACGAGGTCGTTAATTTGGAATGAACTACTACGTTATTATTTTAGTGTGAACCCAAATTGTAAATTAAGTCTAATTTTTTGTTTATTTTTTATTTGTTCTTGACCGCTAGGATGTTAATGATTTTTTATTTATATTACTACTGATTGTAATACGTGTCCGAGACCATATAAAAAGAATTAAATACGGGCTCTTATTTCTACAATTATTGCAATATTATAAAGGAAATGTTTCTTTCAAACACTTAAGGGGTATATATTGTAACAATAATGACATACTCCATAAAAGGGCGCAAGTTCCATATCAGAAAAGCCGCCTCCTAAAACATCAATAATAATATTACTCCATAACGGTAATCAACTCTGTAAATGCTGTGTTGAGGCTCATCAAGTCACCAAAGATACCAAGCTTACAATTTCGTCTTCAAAATATTGAATAGTGGCCATTGAATCAGGTGATTGAAAGGCCAAATCAAATCCAACCAATCAATGCATTGAGTTATATAAATATTATCATCACATGTCATTTATTTTTTACGTCATACTTAATTGTGTCATTACTATTTTAAGTTATGGTTTATTTAATTAATGAAAAAAATGTGAAAAAATAGGATAACTTTAAACATTTTTGACATTTTACTTCGTTTTACAATTTGTTTTTGTTAAACAGATATATATTTGTATATATAGTGTCTCATAAGCCTGTCTAGGCTTAGTATTTGTCTTTTTTTTTATTGTTGTGCAATGTATTTTATATAATCTGTATAAAAATCTGTAGACAAGTATGTGACACTTTAATAAAATGAATTATTATTATTATTATTATTATTATAAAAGTGGTAATATTTAGAAATCTTAGACAAAATCAACACCTTTTCCACCTATGCACAAATCTTTAATGAGCCATAAGACAGAAGAATATTCGAGCACAGTTTGTCAGGGTTAACAAATAGAAGGAAAAAACTCGGACTGTATAGAAATTTTGGGGCGTTATGAACGACGCAAAGAAAATCAAACGTATTGAGGATTGTTTCTTAAACAACCAAGAAATTCGATGTCTTAAAAGTTCTCGAAGGTATCCCTAGAAAGTAAACAAACGTTGGATTGAACGTTCAAAAACATTGGTTATATGATTGAAAACTTCTAAATAGTAGTTTTATAACCGAGCTTTCATTGCAATATAGATAGATATAGGTCTTCTATGAGAGCAATTTGTACAAAGCTGGGATTGTGCCAGAAGCAATGCAGGTGATAGTATGTGACAATATTGTAGATGGTAGAGGCAGAGTGGGATCGTAATGGCACATATATAAAAGAGGTTCGAATCTTTTAAAGAAAAAAACTACTAACGTAAGAACAATATAGGATAAATATAATATTCAAGTTAAAACAAAAACCAAATAAAACATTCATTTTTCAATTATTCTATTAAGAAAAGAATCGTTAATTTTGATAGAGCATGTTCAAAGTAAAATATTAATTTTATTTTTCCTGGGCTGATATGCATAAAACTACATAAGTTAAGATTTGTTCCGAACGGACGGATTTTTCTACATGTTCTATGATAAATTAGTACTACGATAGGATATCTTAACACAAGTGGTTTTATGCATATCAGCCATCATCTTTATTCAACTTTTTAAGAACTATAACAGAAATTTTTTTACCTTAAGTCTTATTTGTTCTAACTTTAATAATCTTACCTATATCTATATATTTAAAGGTTAGAAAGCGAACTAATTACCTTGATCTTGAAATTATACAGCAAACGTTGATGTCATAACAACACAACTTTCTCAGACAGTGTAATTTCAGATATTTCTAAATATGGTAATGGTCAGTATGCGAGTGGGACAAACTTCTTAAATTGCATTCGACATTTAAGGTAAGTTTTTCTTTGATTCATTTAATTTCTTATTTATATATTACACAATTTTTCTACAAATTTGTTTATTACCCCTAGTATCTAGTATACAATGTTCAGTATCTAACTACGTAAGTTATAAACAAACTCATCAGCGATCCAGGATTATAATTTTGTTCGCCATATGCGCGTTTCGTTTACAAAGGACTCAGCAGTGACTCTCGAATAATAAAAAAAAACTAAATCAAGTACGAAGTTGAAAAGTATGGTGGACCCAAATTTTCGAAAGATTTGCCAAATATAGCTATGGTAATCTAGGTCTGGCGAAGAGAATATACAAGCTTATCGCACCGCGGGTAAATTATCACGTTGTGATTGGTTTAACGCCGTCACGTGGTGACCCCCTATGGCTCCGTAGGGGGTCAGTAGCGAACCATATAACTTATATTATGCATCCTAATTCTGTAAATATTGATCGTACGCTGAATTTGTAGATATCATGTCCAAGATAGTACAGGTCACTTTGATTATATTTATGCTATTGCCTTTAGCAATTTTTTATCGTTTCTTGGTACTACAAAAACACCAAGTATATCCAGAACGTAGTTCGCAAGTATAAATGTATTTAATTCGACCTTTTTTCTTTGTCAACTTTTTGTTAAACACACTGAATTATAGCTTCAATAAAGTAACAAAATAACAGCACAGTCTCTTTATGGCCTCCTACAGTCTTAACAAAAATAGTTCTTCGAAATGAAAAGATTAAAACTATCTAAGATGAAAGACGATTCGTCTTTCCCTTTTCATAGAAAGATGCAGTAGATTCATGTGCTGTTATTGTAATGCTTTGTTTGAAGAATCTTAAAACACATTAGTGTTCATTAATTTTGTTGTGAAATCATAGAGTGAAGTGTTTGAACCTTAATGAAAACATGATTAAAGAATGATTAAAATAAATATTTTTCAATGACCGAGCATAGGTTGTTTTGAGATTTGGTATTAATATAGCCTGCACAGGTATTAATAATAAAAAGGTTGTTGACGTCAAATATATCATTTTATCTGCATATGACTTTATATTTTTCTGTTTATCACCAACGCAAGATGATTTATAAGTTAATTAGTAGATTCAAAAAACAAAACCACACACAATTTCAAAAAACGATATTTAAACTTAAACAAAAAATTTAATATGATATGATATTTGTTTTGTTATCAATTTTCAGAAGGCAGACGTCACTTTTTACAATATCCGTATTAAAATATGATAACTTAAAGGGAACGTTTACTCAGCTTCTTAGCAGTAGAAAAAACGTATCAGAATCCTGAAATATCAAAATACATATATCAGAAAAGTTGTTTTCATTCAAACCTTTCTCATTAAAGGAAAAAAAAAGTTGGTAAAAACTGCCAAATTGGTCTTTTTTGGGCCTTCCGGTCAATAAACTGACTCAAATACCAGGCTAACCTCACGATATTTTCCCACAGGATGTCTTTATACAAGGAGGCTAATGTAAGTTGATGTACTTTGTGCTATGAAGCTCACAAATAATTTTAAAGCACATATACATCAAGGAAAAAGATAACCACCCCTGATATATTGAATAGCATGCTACCTCGAATTTCAATTTAAAAGCAAATATTTATTTCAACAAAACCATTGTTCCATTAAAATATGTAATCATACAGGTGTTACCGGTAATTGTTATTTCAACAAGATCATTATTCCATCAAAAGATATGATCATTCAGGTGTTACCGGTAATTGTTATTTCAACAAGACCATTGTTCAATCAAAAGATATGATCATTCAGGTGTTACCGGTAATTGTTATTTCAACAAGACCATTGTTCAATCAAAAGATATGATCATTCAGGTGTTACCGGTAATTGTTATTTCAACAAGACCATTGTTCCATCAAAAGATGTGATCATTCAGATGTTACCGGTAATTGTGATTTCAACATGACCGTTGTTCAATCAAAAGATATGATCATTCAGGTGTTACCGGTAATTGTGATTTTAACAGTACCATTGTTCCATTAAAATATGTGATTATACAGGTGTTACCGGTAATTGTGATTTGAACAAGACCATTGTTCCATTAAAAGATGTAATCATACAGGTGTTACCGGTAATTGTTATTTCAACAAGATCATTATTCCATCAAAAGATATGATCATTCAGGTGTTACCGGTAATTGTTATTTCAACAAGACCATTGTTCAATCAAAAGATATGATCATTCAGGTGTTACCGGTAATTGTTATTTCAACAAGACCATTATTCAATCAAAAGATATGATCATTCAGGTGTTACCGGTAATTGTTATTTCAACAAGACCATTGTTCCATCAAAAGATGTGATCATTCAGATGTTACCGGTAATTGTGATTTCAACATGACCGTTGTTCAATCAAAAGATATGATCATTCAGGTGTTACCGGTAATTGTGATTTTAACAGTACCATTGTTCCATTAAAATATGTGATTATACAGGTGTTACCGGTAATTGTGATTTCAACAAGACCATTGTTCCATTAAAAGATGTGATCATACAGGTGTTACCGGTAATTGTGATTTCAACAAGACCATTGTTCCATTAAAAGATGTGATCATACAGGTGTTACCTGTAATTGTGATTTGAACAAGACCATTGTTCCATTAAAAGATGTGATCATTCAGGTGTTACCGGTAATTGTGATTTCAACAAGACCATTGTTCCATTAAAAGATGTGATCATACAGGTGTTACCGGTAATTGTGATTTCGACAAGGCCATTGTTCCATTAAAAGATGTGATCATACAGGTGTTACCTGTAATTGTGATTTGAACAAGACCATTGTTCCATTAAAAGATGTGATCATTCAGGTGTTACCGGTAATTGTGATTTCAACAAGACCATGGTTCCATTAAAATATGTGATCATACAGATGTTACCGGTAATTGTGATTTCAACAAGACCATTTTTCCATCAAAAGATGTGATCATTCAGGTGTTACCGGTAATTGTGATTTCAACAAGACCATTGTTCAATCAAAATATATGATCATTCAGGTGTTACCGGTAATTGTGATTTCAACAAGACCATTATTACATTAAAAGATGTGATCATTCAGGTGTTACCGGTAATTGTGATTTCAACAAGACCATTGTTCCATTAAGAGATGTGATCATTCAGGATTTACCGGTAATTGTGATTTTAACAGTACCATTATTCCATCAAAAGATGTGATCATACAGGTGTTACCGGTAATTGTGATTTCAACAAGACCATGTTCATTTAAAAGATGTGATCATACAGGTGTTACCGGTAATTGTGATATTGAGGTATGATGCACGTGAAACATGCCTCCCATGCAATCAGGGGCGGATTCTGTAAAGCTATTGGACATCAGATGGACATTACTGTAGTTAGCCGGTCTGTGAGAAAAAAATATCCAAACCATCTCTGTGAAAGACTTGCCAAGACTCGGTAAACCACCCGTAGTCCGACGATTCACTGGAGGAATGAGACGCAGGATTGAGGTTGTCATCCAATTGATCAACAGTATGATTAAACGGAGATTATTCTACAAAGCACTGTATTTTTACGACTACAAAATTTACAAGAAGACGTAATATATTGAACTTTTCAACTTTGTGTATTCAAAACAACAGCGTAAACATAGTAATTATATATTCAATATAATTAAAAACGATATGTTTTGTGATAAATACTTAGAAGTCTTTATTGCTAGTGTGTTAATTAATAGGATTAACTTTATTTCCTAATCCCTTGCTCATATCCATATAGTTAAACGTAGATAAAATCTGTAATGAAACATCAACTAATAAGCAAAGGTTAAGTACTATCTTAAAAGAACAACGTTAATCAGCAAAAATAGACGTCAAGTTCACAACCTTCCGAATAATAGGCATACTTTGTTAATTATCTATAATATATGATTTAGATCATTGTCGTTATAACTATGGTAACGAACTGTGTGCCTTTCCTTGCCGACCTCTTCCTATCTTCATATGAGGCAGAGTTCCTTCGGAAACTTATCAAAAACAAGAAGATCAAAGAAACCAGATCATTTAATTCAGATATATTGATGATGTTCTTTCCATTAACAATCCAAAGTTTTCTGATTAGATTCCATTAATATATCCTCCATAACTAGAAATTAAAGAAACAACAGACACGGCTTCCTCCGCCTCATTTTTACACATATATCTCGAATTTGACATAAGCAGTCACCTCAGTACCAGAATCTATGACAAACGAGACGATTTTAATTTTGAAATTATAAATTTACCACAACCTAAGCAACAATATACCAACTTCACCTATGGGATACATATTTCCCAACTTATTCGGTATACAAGAGCATGCAGCCGCTACTCAGACTTTTTCAAACGTCCCCAGTGTCTAAACAGAAAGTTGATGAACCAGGATTATGTCAAAGAACGTCTCGTCCTTTTTCTAAAAAAAAGTCATCGGAAGATACCAGATTGAAGACCTTGTTGATAAGTATTTCGTATCAACTTCACAAATAATACATGGTGGTCTTGAAGTACTTTTATAGATTCTAGGTACTGTCGTTGTTTATCATCTTAATTACGTGTTATAATGTTCTTTTTGTTAGTCCTTGTATATTTTAAACCTTAACTGCTAATTCCATTTTTGGTAATATACTTATGACGTGGCTCGATATTTATACATCCTACCATTGTGTTATTGTGGCATGGTCATTTTTGTATTCTTGTCTTTCATTTATGCTCACGTACTTTGTCTATAGAGTGTCTATATGCCATTTGTGTTTTTCTTTGTTGAAATAGTTATTTGTTTTATACTGATTAAGATTATAACACAATGTTGACTCCTGTACCCTAATTTTTGACATTAGTACCTATTATGTCTGTTTGTGTTGCTCACACATTGTTGTCAATTTAATGGAATTCTATGCGACTGTCATACAAGTGAGAGGTTTAGCTAGCTATAAAACCAGGTTTAATCCACCATTTTCTATATGAGGAAATGCCTGTACCAAGTCAGAATATGACAGTTGTTTTCCATTCATTTAATGTGTTTGGGCTTTTCATTTTGCCATTTGATAAAAGACTTTCCGTTTTTAATTTCCATTGAGTTCAATATTTTATTATACAATTACATGTATAGGTGTTTACATTTAAAAGGTAAAATCACAAAAATACTGAACTCAGAGGAAAATTAAAAAAGGAAAGTCCCCAATAAAATGGCAAAATCAAAAGTTCAAACACATCAAACGAATGGATAACAACTGTCATATTCCTGACTTGGTACAGGCATTTTCTTATGTAGAAAATGGTGGATTGAACCTGGTTTTAAAGCTAGCTAAACCTCTCACTTGTATGACAGTCGCATATATAATTAATAGATAAACTGCAGCGATATACGTATAATATGAATAAATCGTCTCCTGATATTCTGCTTCTGTTGCGAGTGAACTGGTACGTTCAAAATTCCTGTTTACGTCACATTTCACTTATTGGTTCACTAATCTCGATTTGGGTTTCAACCATTTATATTGCACTAAACATCATATTCTAAGGTTGGGAAGTAAAAAAAGTTTACGTTTACGCACAAACGTTTTCGTCAGGATAAATGCATTAGTATACTTGTATTCAATTTGAATGGAACTTTGAGATTTATTTGTTCGGCTTTAGAAAGAGGAATAAGAGAGGGGCTTGTCCAAGTCCTGTTTTGTTGAGAGTTTAAATGATTTCTATATTTTCAAAGGTTGGGAAGTAAAAAAGTTTACGTTTACGCACAAACTTTTAACGGCAGGATAAAGCATTAGTTATATTTGTATTCAATTTGAATGGAATTATGAAATCAATTTGTTCGGCGTAAGAAGAGGAATAAGAGAGGGGCTCGTCCAAGTCCTGTTTTGTTGAGAGTCTAAATGATTTCTATATGTTCAAAGGTTTGGAAGTAAAAAAGTTTACGTTTGCGCACAAACTTTTTACGGCAGGGTTAAGCATTAGTTATACTTGTATTCAATTTGAATAGAACTATGAAATTAATTTGTTCGGCTCAGAAAGAGGAATAAGAGAGTGACTCGTCCAAGTCCTCTTTTGTTGAGAGTTCATATGATTTCTATGTATATGTAAGAGAATGATAATCCCTTTCTTCATGAATAAGTACGAGCGTTAGCGAGTACTTATCATGAAGTAAGGGATTATCATTCTCTTACAAACTTAGAATATTGTAAAGTGCTCAAGGCTCAAATGATCTATTCAAGAATTAGTTTCATTGTCAGTGCAATGTTTATAATTGATGCATGACTTCCTTTATCAGCATGTCATTTAGTTTTAGTGATGTGAGGACTTTCTTATCATTTGGGGAATATTTAAAAAAAAAATGCGTTATAGATATTAGGTGACACAACAGTAGAAAGAAAAGGTAGGAATTGTATGTTTCCTGATTCAGTGATTGTGAGTATGAATGTAAATCATGTAATATTTTAGTGAGGAATTATCCTGTTTTATTTACAGTTTAAATCAATTATTACATTAGAGTTACAACTAAATTTTATTTCACAGCCAATAATTTGGTCCGGCTTTTTACATCAAATACTGTTTCATTATGTCAGGGAAATGCTCAAAAGTAATGCACTTAAAAGTTTTTAATATGTTTAAAATTTAATTCCTGTTTTTTTTATTGGAATAATTGTATTGGAAATAACAATTCTCCCCAACCGCTGATCAAGTAATCAAAGTGTTGGAAAGCTAAAGATTTAGGTTATTTTTTATCTGAAAGATTTTTTTAATTTTTTTTTGCATTGCTTTGGTATTGTTTAATTTTATAGTAATTTGAAGTTATTAATATTTTCATAATAAAATTCACGGTACCAATTTTACTGCACCAGTAAACTTCAACTTATTATGAGATTTTTTTTGTTTCACAATTCAACTTTTAGTCAGTTTCAATCACTGTGTGATAAATCCTTTCAATCTGATAATTGTGCTTCGGGGCAGTTGTAACTCATTTATAGAAACTCTTTGTTTTGAACGGTAAATAGACCCAAATAATAGGATAATCCCTTACTAAGAACATGATTTACATTCATTCTTCACAATTAAGAGGCATCCAATTCTACAATTTCATTGGTCGAGAGTACTTTGCTATATTCTAAATGTGATATATTTTCAAAATGCATGCAACACTCCTAATATTCATTGTATCTATAACTTAAACTATTGTGTTGAGTTCTTTTCAAAATTAAAGCCCTCTCTTAATTAGTAGGTATTGTAAGTGAGTATAAATAACCATGTTATCATGTTCAACGATGCATTAATAAATCAAAGTTCACAATTAATTGGTTAGAGAAATACAAATATAACATAACACGTCTGTCTTTAAATCATTATGCATTTGAATATCATCCGTAATTTACAAAATAAGACATATTCGAACTTATTTTTATGTAGATTTAATAAGTATGTTACCGAATTTCTAGCAAAAAACCTAATTGTAGGCACATTACAATTTATTCGCATAAGTATTTGAGAATAAACATTTGTAGAGATATGTAGTAAAACAGATGAAATCATTCTATAATTATAAAACAAAAATGGACAAATAGAAAGTAATCATTTTTTTTCAAGTACTTGACCTGGCCAATAATAATCCAAAAATAAACGGAAAAACCAGCAATTTTACAAAAACATCCACAATACAGTAACACACAAAATAAGAAAAACGGAAAAAAACTAAAGAATAGGGAAAAAACAGGGATTCGAACCTAAACCGAAAAGTCTCTACTTCTAACTTGACTCTATAACTCATGGATCTTAACCTCAGGGCTACCAACTTATACTATACGATTGTCTATTATGTATATATAAAGATACAAACCCTGTGTGTCCGTTGTACCGATGTGTATCATATGTTCATTTATATATATATAATAGACTTCTAAATTGCAACCCATTGGTAGCCGAGAGGTTTCGTCGATGTGTTAAAGTCAGTCACACGTTACACATTTCAAGGAGGGGTTCGATTTTTAGTGAAGGTATAAAAAAATTACAAAAGTAAAAGGTAAGTTTTTAAATTAATTCCATTAGTGCACAGAAATCAGTAAATTAGCCAGTTCAAACTTAATGAAATTAGGCTCACAAAGGAAACAATTGAATATAATTTGGTGAGTCCATTTCAGCGACAGATTTAGGAAGTGTTGATTCTTGAAAAAGAATCAACGGTAAATGAATAGGCTGACGTCACGGCAATGGTTTTTACATCGGTCATTAACTACTGATTCTCACTTGAAGTATTTCAGTCAACAACGTGCAGATGACCACGACCATGTGGAATGCCTGGAATAAATGTATTAAGTATAAGACTAGTATTCTTTTCACTAAATGATTATACAACTAACATTTAGGGTTTTGGCCTTCCAAAATCATTATCCTATAGGTAGTATCGATCACAAATGAATATAAGGAGATGTGGTATGATTGCCAATGAAACAACTCTTCAACAAGTGCCTAATGAAGAAGGTTTAAGCATGAATAGATCGCTGCACAGCCTATAGTTCACCAAAGATTTGTTATATTTTACTTAATATTATCTCTTGTATAATGTTTCAAGGATAATTTCTTGTGAAATGTGTCTTTTTGAACATACAGGTTTGTCTTTATTGATACGCGTTTGATTGGCCATTATCATCTTTATGTTTTCTTAACAGTTATTCTGTTTCTATTCACAGATACACAAAATGGATTTTTGTTTGTTTTATAAAGCTTAACAATATGTTTTTGAATTAGAAGGAACGGCAAAGCTTATAATATATATATTTACACATTATGCCAACTAATGCCAATGTTAATGCGTACAATGGTATTGTTTTCATTGATGAAATGTTGATCTTACCACGGAATAGTCTAACTGGAACTTAATTATTTTTACGCCCATTTTTAATTTTGGGACACGTGAGCAGGAAAAAATTAACATATCCTGAAAAAGTGGATAAATTGAAATTCGATTAGCTTGGACTCTATTCTACCAAGATATTGAACAGATATATTTTCGACGTAAGTTTTAACATACGATTTTTGAGTTATTTACTTTTACATAAAAATGGAAACTTATCATCAACGCATCTCTATTGCTTGTTTAACGTGGCACTAATTTAATGTTTTTGCAGCTTTTCTACAATTTGCAAGTATTGTTATTTTTTTTTTTAAGTTGATACTTTTGATTATTGATTTACAAGCGTTTGCACTTCCATAAATAATTACATGTAGTTTTGCATTCAATAAAGTTTTGTTTATTTAAAATGTTTGTAAAACCGTTCTTTTTTAGAAAAAGGCTGCACGATTTTTCGACTTTGATTTTTCTTATAAATCATTTAGATTTATGTTTGACCATCTTTGTGTTCGCGATGAAAGCCAACTTCAAGAATGCGTTGATGATTTGTGTCAATTTTTAACGTTAAAGAGTAGATAAGATACAATTTATGATTCTGTATAATACACTATTTGTTTTGTTGTTTTATTTAATATTTCGTGATTGAATAAATAAAGATTAGAATGAATACCAACGGGTACGATAAATGGATTATTTTGCGCCTCTGAAAAGTTGTAATAAAAAGATGAAATGTGCTGACGTTTGCTCCTTCAATTGGCGTTAGCGTTGTTATTGAAAACTTAATAAGATGAACAGTTTTTTTTGTCCCTTTACAACACAGAAGGTTATAGTTATCAAGTTAAAAAAGAACATTCAGACCATTACTATAAACACAACGAGGTAATAATCCTTACTCACATTGATTTTGTTTTTAATAAATTAAAACTGAACTTTATATGTATGAACTCTTTGGTCCTACAACCTGTCAAAGCATAAAATTGCATGGGCTAATGCTTTAAGCTGGCAGTTTATGACGTCTTTACACGTGTACTGATAAACATTTTGGTGTAGGAAAATTGGCTTTGATCGAGTGTTAAGCACTTCAAGCTAGTAAAAGTCTGAAATGGCCTATATCTGTACTCGACTGTACTGATTTTTACTCGACCAGTCTGAATTGGTCTGAAATTTACTTGATAAAACTCGACTGTAGTCTGAACCATACTTTACAGTCTGAATTTGTACTAGACCTTTACTCGACCAGTACTTAACCATTTTATTTGCGTCTGAACCATGCTTGACCTAGTCTGAACCATGCTCGACCTAGTCTGAACCATACTCGACCTAGTCTGAACCATACTCGACCTAGTCTGAACCATACTCGGCCAAGTCTTAACCAACCTAGACCTATTTTTTGTATATATCTATTGTATTTCATCAATTTAGGAACTGTTTTTAACAGCTATTTTCCTTGGCTAGAAATTTGAACAACTATTTGAAATTAAAAATGTATTCAATATGGCATTGAAACCTAAATTTCACAATAAACATAATATAACTTCAACACCATATTCATCAACACTTACATATATATATCACCTTTAAAATAAAAATAAAACAAGCTGATCAAATAATCTCAAAACTGAATTGTGACTAATATTTTCAATGTAATTCAAAATTTTTTGAATGTTTCAGATATATTTTATGGTTATTGGACAATTTTCACCATTTACTTAAGCCTTGTATAGATTTATGGTGTCAGTTGAGTTCAGTTAATAATGCAGTGAACTTTTTTTTTTATTAAAATATATTTAAATAGTATAAAAAATCACACCTTTGTTTTGTATAACCAAGAATTTAATATAATCATAATAATAGACCTTCCATAGCAATCCTTGATAATCTTTTAAAAGGAAATGTGTTCCAAAGTTGCAGTAAAAATTAATTTCAATTAAATCTAAATAACTTTTGTCAAAATTAAAGACATGGCATACAAGAAGCACTTTAATAAGGTTTAATTACCTCAGAACATGCGTGTTTACAGGTAAAAAGAAAGCCCTATTTTTCTTAAACTCGTGTATTATTTATCTAGCGAATTCAGAAGGCATTGTGATTTAAGTTTTACAGGATGTTGCAATTTTTAATGAATGTTATTTAGAATTTAATACTCTCTGACCAGGTGTGATCTTTTTAATGAGTTTTCCCCAAGCACATGAAGCAGGAGGTATGCGACTGTCATACAAGTGAGAGGTTTAGCTAGCTATAAAACCGGGTTCAATCCACCATTTTCTTCATAAGAAAATGCCTGTACCAAGTCAGGAATATGACAGTTGTTATCCATTCGTTTGATGTGTTTGTTTTTTTGATTTTGCCATTTGATTGGGGACTTTCCTTTTTGAATTTTCCTCGTTCAGTATTTTTGTGATTTTACTTTTTACTTTATACATTACCACTAATCAGAAGAAAAATTGTATTCATTTCTTTAATTTTTTATCCCTTTTTGATATATATATATTATATATCGAAAATTATAATAAGAATAGATATATTTCTAATATAAGGTTAAACAACTTCAGTGATTTTTTGACTTTTGTTACCTCATTAAAAAGATAATTATATAACTATTGTATGTAACCATGAAACCTATTTAGGAAAATTACATGCCAAACAAGAAGCACCTTAATCATGTAAATAAGGTTTTATTACCCTCCGTATAGGTGTGGTTTTTAGGTAAAAGAAAAACTTTTTTTTCAACAAAACTCTAAAACTTAAAAATTAATCTATTTAAATTATTATATAAGATAATTTGATTTAACTATCTCTATTTGATAAATCGGAGAATTATGTAAGGATGTGAAAATCTGTTTTTATATATATCTTTATTTTATTATGGCTGTTGTCATGTCATTTAAAAAGAAATTATTTTAACAGTTAAAATTTTAAAAAAGTAGAGGTTATTTGGTCAAGTATGGTTCAGACTGGTCGAGTATTGTTCAGACCTTTGGTCGAGTATGGTTAAGACTGAAAAAAATAGGTCGAGTACAGGTCGAGAATGGGTTAAGACTGTTTCAGACTGGTCGAGTAATACTTCGGATATCAATCATACATTTTCTTCTTGATTTGTCATGCCTTTGACTTATAACAAATGGATAACAACTAAAATAGAAGAAAATGGTTTGAAAATTAAAAACTATGAATATAACAAATATGCTAATTTAAAGGTCGCATATGTCAGTTTAACTTCTAAGTATAGACTTGTTCAGACAATTATCAAATATACATCACATATATTATATTTACAGGAACCAAATATGTGTGGTTATTATATATTCCTTGTATGGTTTTTGCTTCTTCGAATTCCATATGCAAGTACAACTATCTTTTATACTGCCAACAACTCTGATTTACGTACATCCGACAATGATTTCGATGTTCCAAATGTAACTGTATATCCGGAAATACTACAACGTGGTGGTGATAATGATGACGAAGCGATGACTCCTAGAAGATACGGCGATACAGAGGTTATGAGACTGAAGGGTGTCCTACAAAACAATAGCACCTTATCAAATAAAGATACGACGCGAATGCTTTCCGATAGAAAGAATACGACCTGTGAACAGGGTAATACTTCGTATATAGAGATAGGAGAAAACTGTTCAATAAATAGCAACATTCTTGATTCCACTGATTCCAAAGACAGATTAACATCACTAAAGAAAACAATAGCTGATACCAACAAAGCTTTTATGTATTTTTTACCCTTTATGTACATTCCTGGTCTAATTTTAGGATTCACAGGGCTGCGTATAAATCTAAAAGAAAACAGAAAAAATAAAGCGTCATTTAGCATGACTTATTTTCTTATAACGATATGCGTGAGTCTAGTGTTATCCTTGGTAAAATATATTGTTTATAACATCTCCGTTTTTTTCCAGACAAGTGTCTGGTTGAATATTGGTCGTTGGGTAGTACTGATAAGCTATTATCATTTCGGAAAAGTCTTAAACTGGATGGTTTTTTCTCAATATGCAATGGTTGCGATTAATAGCTTTGTCTCAACTGCGTTTCCATTTTACGTGAGAAGATTTCCTCTGGCGCAGAATCCTAAAATAGTTACAATAGTTTTGCTTACCATCTGTCTATTGTTTGGCCTTGTTAACGTCTCAAGACAAACAGTCATGGTTACACGAGACGAAATTATAGGGGTTGGTTATATTCCTGTTTACACTGATATCGGAAATCGACACAAAAAACTATTTGATCTGTATGGTTTCCTAACTACAGTTTTACTTACGATGATTCCGATCATACTTACAACAGTTTTCTATCTATTAACCATTGCTGCACTTATAAGATCTCGTAAACGTGCTCCTGTGAATGATAAAATACAAAGATCAAAGGAAAGAATTACACGGCGCCTGACTAAGATATTCGTTGCGCTCATAGCTATCAAACTCATAACAACGTACCCCTGCCTTTTATTTGTGATGATTAATGGATTTACGTTTACCGCTGAAGATGATGAGAGTTCAATGTTAAGTCTTTTCGTTTTCAATGTGGTACAATATGTAGGAGATATCACTCACGGAATCAGCTCAGCTATTCTTATCTTCATGTCAAGATCGTTCCGTGAGGAAGTTTACAGAATTTACTGTTGTTGGAAAACAAAGGAAACAGTCTCAACAGGATCAGCGAAAACAAACTCAACAGGATTGGCGGAAACAGACTCTGCAAATTCCAAATAGATATCCAAACTTACAAAGTTTAAATTTTAAAGGCGTATTGTCAGTAAAGTGTTTCCCTGTGTTCAGATATATGTTCCTTGCATTCAATAAATTAACAATTCTAAAGCTTTTTTCTAACGACAGTCAAGAATATTTTCACTTTCACATTTTTCATTTTATTCAAGGACTTATAATTTTACAAACAGAACATCCATAACTTACTACTTTATGTCGTCTACAGAAAGTTTTATGGTGTTGTTATTTAATTAAATTTTTATCAAATTGAAGGAGATGTGTTAATTCAGAACTTTTTTTTGGAGAGCTCATGTTTTAATTGCTGTATTTAATATTCAAACTCTGTCCAAATATGATTATTGTCCGGATTATCACTGTGTACCGGTTTAGGAGAGGGTGCAGTAATTTCCAGCTGCTTAATAGCCCCTTAGCTAGTTGTAATCGGCTTTCAAGCATCAGTCAAAGCGACTATCAACACATATTCGCTCGGTTCGAATATACTTACTGTTAAACTATTCTTTTTTAATTCAATTGTTCTATTATACAAATATACCATAATTTCTATACATATACATCTAAAATACCTATAATTGCTTAAGACACATACCATATTAAATATATATGACTACCTATAAAAATCATAACGATACCAGCTTTATGATTATACTTTACTTCAACATGTTTAAATTACCTTGTTTAAATAACTGAATGATGAAAATATAGAAGAAAAATTTAATAAGCGCACAACACACTCTTCTATCGGCCATTGGAAAGTATGATTCAATAGCTTACACAGATAAACATATGCTGTGCAGAATTGTGTAATCCACTGTACTGTAATGGCAAACGGAATTGAAGACAAGAATCTGCTATACACGATAGAAAAATAATTGTTTAAACAGTAATTCGAACACATTTCCTATTGTATCAGCTATACCGATAGCTTGTAATTAAGAATTGAATGCTTCTTTTTGTAAATTTATTGGGGTGTAAAAGCGTTGACCGAAGTACATTTTGTATGAAGCGCAGAAGTGCCTCATACTAAAAATGTGCGCATGGTCAACGCTTTTACAACCCTATAAAATTACTAAAAGAAGCATTCAATACTTATAATTACATTGTTTTGCTAGGGTTATGAAAACCCGATTTCTATCAAGTTTTTTTTATTAACCTGTGCACTTTATTGTGGAAGCTCGTGTCATCATAAATGTTACATTTCATTTTGAAATGAAGGTTAAATTCAGAATGACGCGAGATTGCTGTTAGCCAATTAAAATAACGTATTATAATGAAACATACATGTAATGTAATAATAAGGATGTAAACATCAAACCTTACTGTAGTGCTATTATGCCATCTTCCTACAACCGTAACAAACCATCTGATATGATGTAAGTGTCAGAATTCGACGAAAAATTCTCTTTGATATCGTATGGGCAATGTAAAAATGAATGGAGAAACAAGAAAGTAGATCGCAAAATTTTTACTTATTCGTAAAAAATTCTTTCATATCAAAATACACAATATATATACGTCTGTACAACATGATAATAATGAATGAAAATACATAAAAACACTAATAACATATTACATAACATATTACATAATACAATAGCTTGGGTTAGAAAAGGGATCAACTAAGCCAAGCCAAAAATGTCATAGTTAGACAAAACAACAAATTTCTAAGTTAAAAAAAGGAGTTGAAAAAAGGGGATGGAGGGAGGGAAAATTGATAAAATCCCAAATAAAATCTTGTTTACATAAATATCGATCGTGTTGATTATCAAGAATGTGTAAAACTGTGACGTGTAGTGTAAATACTGCAACACAAGATCTAGTGCAGGGGCTCCCCAAAGGGAAATGCAAAAATTAAATTAGAATAAAACTAAAGAGTTCCGTCATCTGCATAAAATAACTTGCCTATATACTAACATTGCACTACGGATTTTCTGATTAAGTTTTATTTCAAGTCATAAGTACAACATGACTGCGGTTTGCAATTCATTAAAGAAACCGTAAGTACGGATGCTATAGGAACCTTTCTCTACTCGAAGTTTGAAGTTTGTAATGCGTATTCAGGATTAAAACTGCATAGTCAGTAAGTGAATTCCCAAATTTTAAACACATCAAAATGTCAATTTAAAACGCTATTGAAGCAAGCAAGAAGGAAAAGAATGTTTTGATTGATCCAAGTAGACAGATGCTAGCAGTCATGTTATCTTATTGCAATGTTAAATTAGGTGTTTGTTTTTTTATTAGAATCCTAAATAACTTATTGTGATGTATAATGTTTTATATATATTTTCTATTAACTGTTTATTGTATTTTAATTCATGTTTATTATTGTATATTTATCTCATGTTACAAATATATGTGTCTGAGCGTTGCTTTACAATAAAATCTTGAAATTTTGAAATCTTGATTGATGAGTATTTAATGAGAAAAACAATCAAATTCCACTTCTACTGAAACTTTAAGGAAAAGGACAAAGGCATTGAAGGAAAAAAATCATCATGCATGCGCAAACAGGTGCACGGAGCGAAATCGTTTGACATACAGCTAGTACAGACGAGGTCGAAAAGTAAAAAGATACACTGAGTTTTCTCTTTACTCACCTGTCTATTGGGACATTTTTTTACAACATGTAACGCATTAAAACTACATTGATCGTTTTAAAACGACCAACCTTTCAGATCTATTAAACAGGTTTTTGATGAACGAATCACAGATAATGTTTTGAAATGATACTCTAGCAAACAAATTCTAAGGCAATCCATTATGTTTTTCAATGGGTATTTCAAAATTAAAAAAGGAAATAATTCTAAATCATCTTGAAGAAAATCTGGCAGCTTAAGAATTGTGTGTAAATCAACGTGCAGACATCTCATACGTTCAGGTATTTCACATCCCATCTTTTATGGTAAGTCATTAAAGACGGCATTTTTTGGAATTATTATTGATTCATCCACAACGGGTCTTTGCATAGGAAATAAACACATTTA
The DNA here is from genome assembly GCF_021869535.1 of Mytilus californianus. Classification (NCBI taxonomy): domain Eukaryota; kingdom Metazoa; phylum Mollusca; class Bivalvia; order Mytilida; family Mytilidae; genus Mytilus; species Mytilus californianus. The sequence continues at coordinate 34,857,269 of NW_026262582.1, read as the reverse complement.
TTCTAAATCTAGTTGTTGGCATGATACGGGTTATGTTCTTCTTGTATAATTTATGATGGCATTATACTAAACCCGTAACGAGAGGGATTGTGATTGATTCTCATATGATGAAGACAACTTTCGATCAGTTTAATTGAGGTCTGGAGCTGGCATGTCAGTTACTTTTAGTACTCCTTTGTTATTTATGTTGATCATTGTCAGTTTGAGTAGTTTCTTCTGTTACCTATTCTAACATAGTACTCGGACGTCTTATAAACTAAGTTTTACTGTGCGTATTGCTGTGTGTTTAATTTGTTTATTCCACATTGAATAGAGGTATAGGGGGAGGGTTCTGAACTCCAAAAAAATGTGTAACCCTGCCGCATTGGTGCGCCTGTCCCAAGTCAGGAACCTCTAGAATTTGTTCGTCTGATGTGGTTTTTAATTTTGGTTCATTTATATGTTTCAGTGTGGCGTCCATTTCGCTGAACTAGAATACATTATTGTTAGGGGTCAGCTGAAACCCGCCTCTGGGTGCGGGATTTTCTCAATGCGTGGAAGACCCATTGGTGGCCTTTCGCTGTTTTCTGCTCTTTGGTCGGGTTGATATCGCTTTGACACATTACCCGTTTCCATTCTCATTCTATATATATAATAATAATTCCAAATTATCGTATGTATCAACACCAATTTTACTATCCGACAGAAAAACTTATGCTGAAGGGGCGTCCATTTTGGCTGTGCGTAATATATAAATACGAATTCACGACCTTCTTATTTAGAGAATTAAATTTGATTCAACGTGTAAGGAGAGGGTCTCTGTTGTGGTATTTACCCAAAGGTATATGACTTATTTACCCTTCGTGGAGACGTTTGATCAATTCTGAACTTTCCAATCTTTAATTCAGTCATCAATTAGACGTTTCGTATGCATTAGTTTTATGAACTAGAAACACAATTATTAATCCTCCTGATTAGTCAATATTTTGTTGAAATTGCTTTAAAAGATATCAAGGGGACATTAAAAAGTTAACAACTATAGGTCATCGTACGGCCTTCAACAATGAGAAAAACAAATATCGTAAAGTCAGCTATAAAAGGCCCCGAAATAACAGTCCACGAAAACACTTCCTAAAAATCTAAAGACTGAGCTTCACGAACCCCAGCAAAATTTCTCATTTAGTGATGTCTCAATAGAGGATACAGTAAATACTTCAATCAATACTTCAAATTGTATAATATATATTGTCTATATATATATCTTAACTTTTAACATTGATTTATGAAAAATAAATTTGTTGTTGTATTTCTTTTTTTTTAAATTGATCTTTTACTTATCTAAGATCCGAAACGATTCACTACTTGTCTACCGCTACAAATGGTATGTCGACCGGTGGCCATGGAGTATTTTTTGTTTTGCATTATTGTTTTGTTGGGTTTCTGACTCTTTAACCGCAATTATCCTTTGATGTAAATGGATAATATTTTTGTAGTTGTCTACTATATTTGATGTTTTATTCAGGTGTTTTCAACATTAAATATGACTGTACTGTCATGATTGTGCAGAAAGAAAAGATCCGTTATTAGGTACATTGCTTTTAAAATGTATGTGGACATTTTACGAGGTTTCCATACGAACGTTTTAACCAATTGATCGCCATCATCATCATTTCATTTGACATTATTATACTGTTTCCCTAACTCTGTTAACATCTCCCCGTCCAATCAAATGGTTTGAATAACCTTTCACAATGTTTATACCTTTTAACGTACAAAATAAAAGAATGGATTGCCATAGTAATAAGATCGCTTTGTACTGTGATCAAGATTTGAGAACAATATTAGTTTGTTTTCTTTCTTTTGTAAATGATAGCGTCTTCTCGTTTTAAAAATAATGTTTTATACTAAGGATTGCAATATTTGGCTTTATGATGAATAAGTAAATAAACTAATTCCATACACTCATTAAATTTGAGACACAAAATTGTATTCCAAAATATCCAGTGGTACTTATTGTTCTTCATATCTTGATTATAAGACAATGAAATATTAACCTTGTGGTCATTCATGCACAGTTACAAAGTACACACAAATGTGTGTACTATAAAGCTTAAAAGGGAAATTCGAGCATTTTTATTAAGCGAGAAAGTTTTAAAAGGTGTTAAGAAACAGCTAGTCAACGGAAAGACATAGGCAATTTAGTGAGAGGGGCCTTTGAATTCATATGTGCATTTTTAATCTTAAATTTAGGCTTTCAGAAGTGAGTTTGAAGAAAGGTAATATATAAAAAGGCGCAATCCATCTTCGTTTCTAAAATGTCTGAAAAATCTGTGATTAGAACTGGATGAAATGGTTAACAAAGGAAATCTTACTAAAATACATTTCGGCGTCTAACAATGATATGGCAACACTCCGTTCTACTTTCAGTTCTGGTTGCAGTTAGATCAGCTTATGATTTAAGCCTATTATAATTTAAATTTGTGTATCCGTTTGACAAAATCAGAGTTTTGCGAAAGGTGTCTAAAACAGAAAGTTAACCTGGTCGTTTTTAGATATTGAAACAAAACGAGAAGATCAAGTTAAATTTGAACAAACACCAACATGAAATTATGACTAGTAAGGGCGTGATTTTGGAAAAAAAAAACAAAAAAAGATAATATGAGGGTCTGGATTGGGGTTTAAAGAATAGAGAACAATAGCAAAAACATACAGAGTAAAAATATGTTGTAAACAAGCAATTTATGTCATCTCACTGATAATTGATGATAGTAATCATGTTGTGTGAATGAGACATATCTAGACTTAGGTGAATACAGCAACAAAACAACATTGTTTTGCAACTGACTGTATAGTTATATCAACGTTAATTACTTTATATACTAAAAGGAGGCGAAAGATAACAAAAGGACATTCAAACTCATAAGTCAAAATAAACTAACAACGCGATGGCTACAAAACAAAAAGACAAACAGACAAACAACAGTACACAAAACACATCAGAGAAAACTAAAGTCTGAACAACACGTAACCCACCAAAAGCTGCGGGTAATCTCGGGTGCTCTAGAAAGGTAAGCAGATCTTGCTCTATACGTTGCACATCTATGACATGAAATCACGTATCTATGCATTCGAAAAAATGTAAGAAGTAATCAATTAAAGACACAAGAGGCTGGTATAAATAGGACATTTTCATATTATTGTTTTACCTTTATTGCAATCATGATCAGTTATGTTTGCTTATTTGTAAATCATATTTAGAGAACATTTCGTAGATCTTGTTTTGCTGATCAATTAAAATCACTCCTTTAAAGGGTCAATTGACGATTTCGATTTCAGAATTTGCTGTACATTTTAGCTATTTACAGTTTGTCTCTATCATTATTTTGCCTCAGTTCCACTCGATCTATTATAGCTTTTGCGATAATGGGTAAAAATCATCTTTTAAGGGCAATAACTCATATAAGGGTTAAATGGACGATTTAGACGATGTTGTCTTTTGTGTACATGTTAATTTGCCTAACATTTCTGCTTCCACGACTTCTCCCTATCTATTACAATTTCTGCCAAAAAATGCGTAATTAGGTAAAAATCGTCTTTCAAGGGAAATTATTCCTGTAAGGTGTCATATGATGATAAGGTCCATTTGACTTATTCTTATATCCTATTTTGTTAAACATTTTTACTATGAAATATTCTCTTTATCCACTATACTAGAAGTATCCGCAAAAATTTAAAAAAGGGTAAAAATCAATATCGAATGGCAACAACTCCTACAAGAGGTTAATTGACCATTTCTACGAATCCGACTGATTTATAGATCTTGGTATTTTTTAATTTTTTATTTTTAAATATCATTTATATTTTTTAAAAGGAAAAGATATAAGCCAAAAATTGTCAAGTTATCTAACAAAAATAATATTTCTGGGACATAAATCCAAACCAGGCCTAGGCTGTCCTGTTCTTTTCCTGAAAACTCCATAAGAGATAGACCTTTACCTGCTTGTCAGTTTTGCTTTAACTGATTTGATTTATTAGAAACAAGCCAAACACAGCAGTTTACCTCTCTTTTCTATTTTGAATAAAAGTCAAGAATACAATTCTTAAGCAAGATTCCCTAAGAAACGTTCAGAAAAAGTTTCAGTTATTTCAGATAAGAGTTAATTGTTTTTTACGACGACAGATGGACGGGTTATGACGTTGGACGCCTAGTGATGACAAAGGCTCACATGGTCCTTATGTTAGGTGATCTAAAAAAGATAAAATCCAATACTAAACACTTCACTTTTGAAAATTGCTCAATCCGTTCATTCTAATCATATCAATTACCTTACTCTCGTTTGTCTCATACAGGAACTTCTTAGGAAGAAAGATAAGACGTTAGCAATATCCTTTAACTTTACGTTCCGCTATATAGATGATGTTTTCTAACTAAATAATACAAAATTTGGTGACTATGTTGAACGAATCTATCCCATCGAACTAGAGATAAAGGATACCACAGATACAGTTAAGTCTGTCTCATATCTTGACTTACATCTAGAAATTGACAATGAGGGACAGTTGAAAACAAAGCTTTACGACAAAAGAGATGATTTCAGCTTCCCAATTGTGAACTTTTCATTTCTATGTAGCAACGTTCCAGTAGCGCCTGCATACGGAGTATATATCTCCCAATTGATACGATATTCCCGGGCTTGTATTTTCTATCATGATTTCCTTGATAGAGGATTGCTGCTCACAAGGAAGCTATTAAACCAAGATGGTGAAGTTGAAATCATCCCTTCGTAAATTTTACGGACGCCATTACGAGTTGGTTGACCGTTATGGAATAACCGTTTCACAGATGATATCGGATATGTTCCTTATGTCGCAACTACAATACCCTCCCTTTTCACGAATGTGACATACCGAATTACACTATTTACCGGATTTGTAATAACACAAGCAAAACGACGGGTGCCACATGTGGAGCAGGATCTCCTTACCCTTCCGGAGCACCTGAGATCGCCCCCAGTTTTTGGTGGGGTTCGTGTTGCTTAGTCTTTAGTTTTCTATGTTGTGTCATCTGTACTATTTTTTGTCTGTTTGTCTTTTTATTGTTGGCCATGGCGCTGTCAGTTTGTTTTCGATCTATGAGTTTGACTGTTCCTCTGGTATCTTTCGTCCCTCCTTTGTGGTCTTATTGTAGCGTGTTCGCTGCTAGTGCGGGAAGTCGTGGGCTCGAACCCCGGCCGATTCAAACCAAAGATTGAAAATTGGTATTTACTGCTAGTCTAAGAGTAAAGACTGGTACGTACGTGCTAACTAATTGTATATCAGACACTTAATCATGTTCAGGGAAGTTGACTTATGGATTAAAGATTAAAAATCAAAACATTATTGATATTTGTCAGAAACGTATAATAAAGAAGATAATTACATGTCAAAACTAAGTGCTTTGGAAACTCGACTATCCGATATTTATAAAAGACATGAGTATCTTTCAACAGATGTCTTCGTATATCGGGCAATGTCAATAACGATAACTCATTATTTACCTCGAACAGCAAATCGAATTCTGTACAATATTATTATGGACGGTAGAATATAATTAAACACTACCACTAGACTCAGAAAAGTAACATTAACGTGTGATGCGTCGTGCCGTTTGCTGTTGCTGAATACTATACAGTAGATTTCAGATTTGTGACATTCCAATATTTGAAATTTTTGACTGACACTTCAAATAAATCGTAAAACTTGTACGTGGCATAATAATGAGCAGAATTTTATCCTCCTCTAGCTCGATGACAATAAAAAAAAAAAAAAAAGAACCAAAAAAATGCAATGCGAGTTTGTAAGAAATTGATTTTTTTCATTGTTAGCATCATTACGAAATATTCAAAGGATTTCAGTAGTTCCTTTTCAAATTAACATTCATAAAAATTTGAATGGAACTATGAGAATATTTTGTTCGGCTTTAGAAAGAGAGAAGGGCTCGTCAAAGTCCTGTTTTGTTGAGAGTTTAAATGATTTCTATTTGTTGTACATTTTTAAATTGCATGCAACCCTCCTAAAATTATTTTGATCAGTCGCACAACAAAAGATACACTGAAAGTTTTCAATTAATAATAAACGTATTAAGGACGACGAAACTTATGGAAAACAACTTTAAAAAACAGTTTCTACCGTTAAAGCTTGCCAGAATCTAGTATGTTTATCTGCTGATTGTCAATTATGTATATTTACATCGGTCGTTCACTACTGATTCTCACTTTAAATATTTCAGTCAACAACGTGCAGATGACCACGACCATGTGAAATGCCAGAGATAGAATCATGTGCAAAACAGTGTAGCCGAGACCATTGATTGGCGCGCTAAAATATCCCATTGACTGGGTCAGATTAGGTGAACGTTCGTCTGTAACGCCCACAACTCACGACGTTTTTATTATAGACATTTAAACTGTGGGGTCACCAAAGGGTCTCAACGCCTAAATAAAATAATTCAAAAAACTAATCAGGAATAACCTTTGTGTTTTGATTTATGTTGAATACTTAAACGTTCTTTACTTGTGTTTTTGTTATGTTTTGATAATGAATTTTTATGATATCGGACGTTCTTTCAGCAAAAAAGGATTTAACTGGCTTTAAAAGTTACAATGGATGTGTTGATTATTATCTTTTTTTCGGACGTCAAAGCGATTTAACAATTGCGGTTGTCCAATTATGTCATCTTTCAACTTTTATCTGATCAAAATTTTATTTTAGAACGAATGCATGATCAACTTTAAAAAGTGTGCAAACACAAAACATATAGACAAAATATACTTCTTTCCTGTCTTTTTCGTACTTGCAAGTTATTAGACAGTAAAAAGGATATTTGGATCAAGCCTTGTGAAATTTGCATTTACGTTTTTGAATAGGTAAAATGTATAGTTTGGTGATCTTTTCTGATTACTACTATACTTGTCAAAAACCCTTGACAGAAACATATTCAGCTTTTTTTTTAATCGACCCAATTTACATAGTAATGGACGTCTTCGTACATTTTATGATCGCAAATAAAATATGTATATAATATACTGTGCACTGTAGTTCGTATATATACTGAGACCCTTTGGTGACCCCACTGTTTAAATGTTTATAATAAATACGTCGTGAGTTGTGGGCGTTACAGACGAACGTTCACCTAATCTGACCCAGTCAATGGGATATTTTAGCGCGCCAATCAATGGTCTCGGCTACACTGTTTTGCACATGATTCTAAATGTTTTAAGTATATATAAGACTAGTATTCCCTACGCTAAATAATTATACAACTAACATTTAGGGTTTTGGCTTTCCAAAATCATTTTCCTATATATCGTATCGATCACAAATAAAGATAATGAGATGTGGTATGATTGCCAATGAGACAACTATTCAACAATTTCAAGATGAAGAGGGTTTAGCCAAGAATAGATCACTGCACAGCCTATTGTTCACCAAAGATTTGTTTTATTTTACTTAGTATTATCTCTTGTATAATCACAGCCAGGGGCATTACTTAAACAAGTAATTTTTAGAATTACCTATACAAGTTATGTTGAAAACGAGGCCATTTTAAATATTACTTATGTAAGTAACTTTTCTAAATATTATTTTTATAGGTGTCCTTTCATACAGATTTTACTACTTTTAACAATTTTTCACAGTCATCTGGTTATTTTTCCCATGAAACATAAAAACTATTCCTCCTGAAACACTAATTGCCTCTCTGACGCACTTATCTTTGATATCGACGCTTTTGTGTCAAAGATTGGTCTCCTGGGACTATTAAAATATCATTTTCCTTGAAGTTCTTGAAGGTAGACAGATATAATTAGATAGACACTTTTGATTTAATTAAGACTTGAAGTTATTTTTAATTTGTAACCCAAAACAATTACCTATGTTCCTTAAATAACTGTAATTACTAATTCTTTCAAAGATGTATAAAATAACTTAATCAAGTAATATTTTTGTCATTATTTTTAAAGTAACCTTTTATCTCAATACTCCTCTCAAATTTAATAAATTCCTTATTTTATATAATAAAATGATGGAAAAAGTCATGAAAACTACATCTAGTCCATGTTTTATTGAAACATTAAATAACTCTATTGAGTAATTTAATAATTTTTATAAACAAAAATTACCTATATAAGTAACTAAAAATAATAACTTGTTTAAGTAACGCCCCTGACGTTTTAAGGATAATTTCTTGCGAAATGTGTCTTTTGGAACATACAGGTTTGTCTTTATTCGACACGCGTTTGATTGGCCATTACCCTCTCAATGCTTTCTTAACAGTTATTCTGTTTTTATTTACAGGTAAAAGGCAAAATGATTTTTTTTTGTTTTATGAAGCTTAACAAAATGTCTTTGAACTAGAAGGAGCGGCAAAGCTTATAATATATACATATTAACACACAATGCAAACTTAATGGTTTACTTTTATAAATTTTGACTTGGATGGAGAGTTGTCTCATTGGCACTCATACCACATCTTCTTATATCAATATAACATGTCTTCTTTGACTGTCCATGACGTTAAATTACTAAATCCCTGGGATGTGTTTTAGTTGGTTTTAGTCTCTGATGCATGATTTTTTGTTATCAATTGTTTGTGGCTTTTAACTAGCTGTCAGTAACTGCGAGTCCTCTCAAATTGTACTTTCTTGTTTATTTGACCTGTTGATAATTATTGTAATGCTTTTTTGTTATTTAATGTTTACTTATTCAGGGTTATATCTGGTCTATATACCAGCTTTGATAAGTGTTTGGTATACTATAAATTTTAACTTCTTCGTACTATAAACATCAAAATTATTTATTTTGTAAAAATATTTCCCTTCTCCATTTGAACTGTACACGTAAGGCTTATAACAACATTATTTTCATTTACCTTGTTTAAAGTAATTGCAAAAGGCTGATATTTTTGTTCTAGCATATTGTTTTTCTTAAATTGTTAAACATTTCACAGCGGTATAACATGTTACTTTAATTATTCTTCCCTTAGTTTATTTATTTTGTATTTACATTGTATCATAGATCGAATTTATTTGTTCAGTGTATGTTCACTAGTGTCAATATGTCCTTTGATTGAGTTAAGCCATTTCAATTGATATTTTATAGTGTGTCTTTCTATGTTGTGATGTTACACTATTGTTTCAGATAAGGGTGAAGGTTTGGTACCATTAAAACGTTTAAACCCGCTGCAACTGTTTGTACCTGTCCTAAGTCAGGAATATCTGATGTTCAGTAGTTGTCGTTTGTTGATGTGGTTCATAAGTGTTTCTCGTTTCTCGTTTTTTATATAGATTAGACCGTTGGTTTTCCAGTTTGAATGGTTTTACACTAGTAATTTGTGGGGCCCTTTATAGCTTGCTGTTCGATGTGAGCCAAGGCTCCGTGTTGAAGACCGTACTATGACCTATAATGGTTTACTTTTATAAATTTTGACTTGGATGGAGAGTTGTCTCATTAGCACTCATACCACATCTTCTTATATCTACTAACACCAATGTTAATGCGTACAATGGTATTGGTTTCATTGATGAAATGTTGATCTTCCCATGAAATAGTCTAACTGGAACTGAATTATTTTTACGCCCATTTTTGATTTTGTGACACGTGAGCAGCAAAAACTTAACATATCCTGAAAAAGTGGAAACATTGAAATTTGATTAGCTTGGACTCTATTCTACCAAGAAATTGAACAGATATATTATCGACTTAAGTTTTAACATAAGATTTTTCTAGTTATTTAATTTGACATGAACATGGAGGGAAAAAATCCACGCATCCCTATTGTTTGTTTAACGTGGCACTAGTTTAATGTTTTTGCAGCCTTTCTACCATTTGCAAGGAGTTTTTTTTAAGTTGATACTTTTTGAATATTGAATTACAAGCGTTTGCTCTTCCATAAATATTTACATATGGGTTTGTATTCAATAAAGTTTTGTTCATTTAAAATGTTTGTAAAACCGTTCTTTTTAAAAACAAGGCTGCCAGATTTTCCGACTTTGATTTTTCTTATACATCATTTAGATTTATGTTTGACCATATTTGCGGTCGCTGTGACTACAGGAATGCATTGGTGATTTATGTCAATTTTTAACGTTAAAGAGTAGATAAAATACAATCTATGATTCTGTATAATACATTTCTTTTTGTCGTTTTATTAAATATTTCTTGATTGAATAAATAAAGATTAGAATGGATACCAACGGGTAAGATAAATGGATTATTTTGCGCCTCTGAAAAGTTGGAATAAAAAGATAAAATCAGCTGACGTTCGCTCCTTCAATTGGCGTAAGCGTTTTTATTGAACACTTAATAAGATGCACAGTTTTAATCGGCCCTTTACTACACAGAATGTTATGGAAGCCAAGTTAAAAAAAGAAAATCCAGACCATTATTATAAACACAACGAGGTAATAATTCTTACTCAAATTGATTTTCTTTTTAATAAATTAAAACTGAACTTTATATGTATGACTGTACTGTTATGAACTCTTTGGTCCTACAACCTGTCGATGCAAGAAATTGCATAGACCAATGCTGTAAGCTGACAGTTTATGACGTCTTTACACGTGTACTGATTAAAAGTTTGGTGCAGGAAAATTTGCTTTGATAGAGTGTTAAGGCAATAGGAGTACACTTAGGTAGGTACCTTGACATGCTTTTTGTATTTTTGTACGAGTTTTTGGTGTGCTTAATACCGATCAGATGAGTCAAGCCTTTTCCCAAATGATTTCTATAGTTTGTTCTGATGATTTGAGGTAACATCACTGGCCCAGGTTAGGAGAGAGTGTCGAAGAAGTAATATGAAAATGTCCAAGACCAAAGTTTATATTTTGAAAGATTTTAGTTTAAAAATGCGTACTGTCAGTAAAGTGTTTCCCTGTGTCCAGATATATGTTCCTTCGTTCAATTAATTAACAGTTTTAAAGCTTTCTTCCAACGACAGTCAAGTTATGGTGTTGTTATTTAATTTTTTTATCAATTGAAGGAGATGTGCTTTTTCAGAACTTTTGTTTGGAGAGCTCATGTTTTAATGGCTGTTTGTAATATTCAAACTCTGTCTAAACTTGATTATTGTCCGGAATATCACTGTGTACCGGTTAAGGATAGGATGCAGTAATTCTAAACTGCTAAATAGCCCTTAGATAGTTGCAATCGGTTTTCAAGCATCAGTCAAAGCGACTGTCAACACATATTCGCTCGGTTCGAAAATACTTACTGTAAAACTATTCTATTTAAATTCAATTGTTCTTTTATACAAATAAACCATAATTTCTATACATATACATCTAAAATACCTATAATTCTTATGACACACACCATATTAAATATATATGACTACCTATAAAAATCTTAACGATATCTGCTTGATAACTATAGTTTACTTCAAATCACCTTGTTTATATAACTGAATGATGAAAATATAGAAGAACAAATAATTAGCGCACAACACACTCTTCTATTGGCCATCGGAAACTATGATTCGATAGCTTACATCAGATTTGCGTTATCCATTGTATTGTAAAGGCAAACGGAAATGAAGACAAGAATCTGCTATACACGAAAGAAAAATAATTGTCTGAATAGTAATTTCCCGTGTGTAGCATAAATAATATTACATAATGATAATACAATAGTTATGTTAAATTACACCCGACCCGTTGGACCTATAAGTCACTTTAAACTTAATATTCATATTTTCAATAAGCAATGTGAGATTGTTACTTGTAAAGAAGTTCCTTCCTTTTACAGAAAAATAAAATTGAATATTTGGCGGTTTGTCATTGATGAAGTGTCATAAAATTAGCAAATGTTCTATTATCAATAAAATTACTATCAATTCTTGTAAAAGGATGTGAACATCAAAATTTACTGTAGTGCTCAATATACTAACATTGCACTACGGATTTTCTGATTTAAGTTTTTATTTTAAGTCATAAGCACAACAGAACGGAACCTTTCTCTACTTACAGTTTGAAGTTTGTAATACGTGTTCAGGATTAAAAATGTACAATCAGTTAGTGAATTCGAAAATTCTAAACAAATCAAATGTCAATTTAAAGCGTCATTGAAGCAAACAAGAAAGAAGAGAATGTGTTGATTGATCCAAGTAAACAGATCTTAGCAGTCATGTTATCGTATTGCAATGTTAAATTATATAGACAGGTGGCTTCTTTTATTAGAAACCTAAATAACTTATTGTGATATGTATAATGTTTTGTATATATTTTCTATTAAGGTAGATAGGGTGTCTTCCTCCATCTTGGATTTTGAAATACCAGAAAACAATCGGTCTTAATCTTTAATAAAAGGTGCAAATTTGGAGAGTAGTAGGTAATTCATGTGTAAGATGTGTTCAATATAGAAAATGACATATTTTATCATATTTATGGTTGTATTTTACAGAAAAACAGAATACTTTTGTTTGATTCTATTTTTTCCAACTTTGCCACATAAGGAGAGGCAACTCAAATGTAAGGGCAGATAATTCAGATAAAGTTACTTTTACAATAGAATGTGTTAGGAATTCAACTATTTTATTATGTAGCAAGAAAACGGGTCCCGTGACCCCATTTTTTCTTTTTCTTATCTGAAAGCATAATATAAAATCTATCTTCTCATATTTTATCTCAAAATTCTATGGTGTAGTTTTCGTTTTATGGCAGAAAATTGGGTTTTCCATGCATAATCTATACAAAATCTGTCAATTTTGCACAACCTGTAGCGTGAAAATAAGCCCCGTGACCCATTCTTTTTATTATTTTTTTTTTAAAAAGCATGATATAAACTACATTTTGGCAAATTATTAAATAAATCTATGGATCATAATTTAGACACCCCATCTACCTTAACTCAATAACTGTTTATTGTATTATAATTTATGTTAATTCAATCGTGATTGATGAGTATTAAATGAGAAAAAAAATCAAATTACTCTTCTACTGAAACTTAAAGGAAAAGGACAAAGGCATTGGAGGAAAAAAAGATAATCATGCATGCGCGAAATGCCATATAGAGATATGCAGAAGATCTCATTAATATATTGGAAAACAGGTGCGCGGAGCGAAATCTTTTGACATACAGCAAGTACAGACGAGGTCGAGAAGTAAAAAGATAAACCGAGTTTTCCCTGTACTCACCTGTCTATTGTTAAATTATTTACTACATGTAACGCATTACAACTACATTGATCGTTTTAAAAACGACCAACCGTTCAGATATTTAAAACTGGTTTTTGATGAACGAATCTCAGATAAAGTTTTGAAATGATACTCTTAATAAACAAATTATAAGGCAATGCATCATGTCTTTCAATGGGCATTTCAAAATCAAGAAAGGAAATAATTCTAAATCATCTTGAAGAAATCATTTCTGAACTTTCCAATCTTTAATTCAGTCATCAATTAGACGTTTCGTATGCATTAGTCAAGTTTTGATTTAACTAGAAACACAATTAATAATCCTCCTGATAGTCAATATTTAGTTGAAATGGCTTTAAAAGATAACAAAGGGACATCAGACACATTAGTCAAAACAAATTTAGACATTGAAATTGCAGAAAACAAAAGACGACAAAAAGATAAACAAAATAAAAATAAGAAGATGTAGTATGATTGCCAATGAGACGACCAGAGACCAAATGACATATAAGTTAACAATTATAGGTCACCGTACGGCCTTCAACAATGAGCAAAACCCACACAGTATAATCAGTTATAAAAGGACCCAAAATAACAGGCCATGAAAGCACTTCATAAAAAAACTAAAGACTGAGCAACACGAACCCCAGCAAAATTTTTAATTCGGTGATGTCTCAATAGACGACAGTAAATACTCAAATCAATACTTCAAATTGTATAATATATATTGTTGAATCTAAACTTGTGACATTGCTTTATGAAATAAATTTGTTGCTGTATCTTTTTTTTTCAATTTATCTTTTATTTATCTAAGATTCGAAACGATTCACATCTTGTATACCGCTACAGATTGTATGCCGACCGGTGGCCATGGAGTATTTTTTGTTTTGCATTAATGTTTTGTTGGGTTTCTGATTCTTTAACCGCAATTTTTCTTTGATTTAAATGGATAATAATTTTGTAATTGTCTACTATATTTGTTGTTTTATTCAGGTGTTTTCAACATTTAGTATGACTATACTGTCATGATTGTGCAGAAAGAAAAGATTCTTTATTAGGTTCATTACTTTTAACATGTATGGGGGCATTTTACGAAGTTTCCATAGGAAGGTTTTAACCCATTGATCGCCATCATCATCATTTTATATGACATTATTATAATGTTCCCCAACTATATTACATTTCCCCGTCCACTCAAATGGCTTGAATTTCCTTTCACAATGTTTAATTGTACATAAGTTTTAATGTACAAAATAAAAGAATGGATAATAACATGAATAAGATCGCTTTGTACTGTGATCAAAATTTGAGAACAATATTAGTTTTTTTCTTTTGTAAATGATAGCTTCTCGTTGTAAAAATAATGTTTAAAACTAAGGATTGTAGTATTAGGCTTTATAATAAGTATGTAAATAAACTAAATGCATACACTCATTAAAGTAGGGACACACAATTGTATTCCAAAATAGCCAGTGATACTTATTGTTCTTCATATCTTGATTATAAGACAATGAAATATTAACCTTGTGGTCATTCATGCACAGTTACAAAGTACACACAAAGGTATGTACTATAAAACTTAAAAGGGAAACTTGAGCAATTTAATTAGACGAGAACTTTTTAAAATGTGTTCAGTAACAGCGCGAGTCAAATGGAAAGACATACGCTATGCAATTTAGTGAGAGGGACTTTTGAATTCATATTAAAATTGAAATCTTAAATTTTGGCTTTCGGAAGTGAGTTTCAATATAGGTAATATATATAAAAAGTTACAATCCATCTTGGTTCACTAATTAATGTTCAATATTTTTTGTTCGAGACTTTTGTTAGCAAATCAGTGCGAAAAGTGGCATTCATCTATACAAGTTTTTATTTCTAAAATGTCTGACAAATCTGTGATAAGAACAGAATAAGATAGTAAACAAAGGAAATTTTACTAAAATACATTTCGGCATCTAACATGGATCTGTCAACACTCCGTTCTACTTTCAGTTCTTGTACATGTTGCTGTTGGATCAGATTATGAAATTCAAGCCAATGATGTTTTTAATGTGTGTATCCGTATGACAAAATCAGATTTTTTGTTAAAGGTGTCTAAAACAGAAAGTTAACCTGATGAAAGCAAAGCGAGAAGACATGAACTGTTTTAATGTTTAATTGAACAAAAACCAACATGAAGTTAGGACTAGGAAGGGGGTTTAAATGATAGAGAATAATAGCAAAAAAGTACAGAGTAAAAGTCCTAAAAATAAAGAAAAGATAAAATTTAATGAATACAGAATTAAAGGACCTTCATCAAGACCTTCTCATGTCACAACATTGAAAAATGAGTAACAAAAATGTGTCAATAGTACACGGATGCCCCACTCGCACTATCATTTTCTGTGTTCAGTTGACCGTATAATTGGTGTCAAAACTCTAATTTGGCATTTAATGAGAAAGATCATATCATAGGGAACATGTGTTCTAAGTTTCAAGTTGATTGGACTTCAACTTCATCAAAAACTAACTTGACCAAAAACTTTAACCTGCCCACTGGCACTGCCATTTTCTATGTTCAGTGTACCGTGAAATTGGGAAAAAAAACTCTAATTTGGCATTAAAATTAGAAAGATCATGTCATAGGTAACATATGTACTAAGTTTCAAGTTGATTAGACTTCAACTTCATCAAAAACTACCTTCACCAAACACTTTAACCTGAAGCGGAACAGACAGGCGGACGAACAGACAAACCAAAGGACGCACAGACAGAAAAACATAATGCCATAGGTGGGGCATAAAAAGAATGATCTGGTGATGCCGTCCTATAGCTACATCTTTGAATAAATAGACAATAATAGTGCATTGACTTGACATATCAACGATATAAGGATGAGGCTTAGAAACGGGGAAATGCGAGGCTCTGCCGAGCTTTTTTCCCGTTTCGGGCCGAATCCTTATACCGTTGATATGTCAAGTCAATGCACTATTATTGTCTTTATACTGCAATCTAAAAAAAAACATTTTCAATTGTTGTTTAATGTGTTAATGTTATTATTTGATTTAAATATTGGGAAACTTCCCCCTTTTATAAAAAGGCCCCATATCATGCAGGCGGAGAAATATACAACACAATGAAATGTACATTACCTGTTGAAACCCGCAATCGAAGGTGAACGAATTTGTTTGAGAATGAACTAAAATATCAACAATAAGCATAAAACATAATGATTTATAGTTTGAAAACCAAAAGTATTACAAGTGAAATATGTTTTTTTTTCTAAAAATTGCAAAAGAAATAAGTTTGAGTCGTTATATACATTGGAAACAAGAACAGGTTGAATAGGTCGTATGAATAATTAATTATAATTTCGGCAATTTCTATTTAAATATTCATGAGGAAAAGTGATATCAGGTCAGTGACTGTATATGACATAGAAATATACGGTCAATGCATTTTGACTGCTCAAATAGAACGAGTTTAGTATAAAGAAGGTTATACACCAATGATACAGCAAGCAATCATCAAGTAAATTAAAAATGATAATTATAATGC
Source organism: Mytilus californianus (assembly GCF_021869535.1). Taxonomy (NCBI): domain Eukaryota; kingdom Metazoa; phylum Mollusca; class Bivalvia; order Mytilida; family Mytilidae; genus Mytilus; species Mytilus californianus. Next base: position 34,840,584 of record NW_026262582.1, on the reverse strand, counting down.
AACAAGTATCTATACCATATCTCAAGTGCTGTGAATAATGTCTTGTTCTACCCAGAGTAAGCCGTAAATTCTTCAAAGGACAGACAACATAAATATATAAGTGATATCAATTATTTAACGATTTGATACATATAATTTCAAAACAATAACGTACTCAGTGGAAATATAATCGCAAAACATCATATACCAGGCCTCTGATACATACATTATTTCAGACCTATAATATACTCAGTGGAAATATAATCGCAAAACATCATATACCAGGCCTCCAAATGGTTCCATGTTCTCCAGTATTGCTTAATATTTTCTCAAATATTTTGCTATATCTGTATATGTTTCGCAAAAAGTTGGGTTGACATTAATATTTTCTTTTCCAAGTAAAATCTGTGATGTATCATAGGGACCAAAAAGATAATATTACACTGGACTAAATACAAAGGCTAATTGTTTAACCTTCACTATTTGTTATCAAAATTGATTTGTTGGATTCATTATGACTGCAATTTGCAATCTGTTTGTGCAAATTTTATGTTTTTGATGATCATTATTGAGTTTGTGAATATTTGAATCGGAAACACAAATAGCTCTGAAATTTGTCAAAAATGTTCTGTACATATATGTATATAGTAAGAAGTCTGCAAAATCTTACAATTACTGGTGAACATTTATACATTTATAGATAGCTGTTGAAATGAACTTTAAATTAAATGCGAATTTCAAGTTGGTGCTGTATTTCTATTGTCACTTAAAATATTTTCATGTTCAGCAATTTATCTCACTGATAATCGATGATAGTAATCAAGTTGTGTGAATAAGACATATTTAGACTTAGAAATATACGGAAGGGTAAGCTGATCCTGCATTTTTTGCATAAAACTATTTTGTTATATTACTATATATCTCCTTTTCAAATTGTTAATCACTGAAAGCGTTTAGTAAAACGACGCTAAAGATACCAAAGGGACATTCAAAACTCATAAGTCAAAATAAACTGACAACACCATGGCTAAAAAACAAAAACAAAAATCAACAGACAAACAACAGTACACAAACCACATCAGAAAAAACTAAAGACTGAGCAACACGAACCCCCACCAAAAAACTGCGGGTAATTTCCGGTGCTCCGGAAGGGTAAGCTGATCCTGCTCCATATGTAGCACATCTATGACAGAAAATCACGTATCTATGCATTCGAAATAATGTAGGAAGTAATCAATTATAGACACAAGAGGCTGGTATAAATAGGACATTTTCATATTATTATTTTTATCTTTATTGCAATCATGATCAGTTATATTTGCTTATAATTTATGTAAATCATATTTAGAGAAAACTTTGTAGATCTTGTTTTGCTGATCAATTTTACTTCTATAGTTTATACCACTGTTTCTCTCTATTTAATATAGTATCCGCAACATTACCAAAATGGGTTAACGTCATCTTTAAATAGCAATCACTCCTTTAAAGGGTGAATTTAATATTTAGATTTCAGAATTTGCTGTACATATTTATATTTTCAGTTTGTCTCTATCATTATTTTGCTAATCACAGTTCCACTCGATCTATTATGGCTTTTGCGATAATTGGTAGAAATCATCTTTCACGGGCAATAACTTATATAATGGTTAAATGGACGATTAAGACTTGGCTTTATTGTAGATCTTAATTTGCCTATCATTTCTGCTTCCACGACTTCTCTCTTTCTATTACAGTTTCTGCCAAAACATGCGTAATTATGTAAAAATCGTCTTTCAAGGGAAATTATTCCTGTAAGGGGTCAAATGATGATAAGGTCCATTTGACTTATGTTATATCTTATTTTGTTAAACAATTGTCTTATGAAATATTCTCTTTATCCACTATACTAGAAAAAAAATTTCAAAAAGGGTAAAAATCAATATCGAATGGCAACAACTCCTGTAAGAGGTTAATTGACCATTCCTACGGATCCGACTTATTTATAAATCTTGGTATTTTATTTTATTTTTAAAATATCTAACTATCATTCATATTTTTCAAGATGAAAAGATACAAGCCAAAAATTGTCAAGTTATCTAAAAAAAAATGACATTTCAGGGACATAAATCCAAAACAGACTGTCCTGTTCTTTTCCTGAAAACTCCATAAGACATAGACCTTTACCTGCTTGTCAGTTTTGCTCTAACTGATTTGATTTGTTAGATACAAGCCAAAAAAAAATGCAGTTTACCTCTCTTTTCTATTTTTGAACAAAATTCAAGAATACAATTTTAAAGCAAGATTCCCTAAGAAACGATCAGAAAAAGTTCGGTAACAACGGCTCAGTTATTTCGGATAAGATTTAAATTTTGTTACGACGACGGATCGACGGACGTCGATGTTGGACGCCTAGTGATGGCAAAAGCTCACATGGTCCTTTTGCTAGGTGATCTAAAAAATATAAAAATCCAATATTAAACACTTTACTTCTGAAAATTGCTCAAACCATTCCTTCTAATCATGTTAATTACCTTACTCTCGTGTGTGGTCTCGTGGTAGCGTGTTCGCTTCTAGTGCGGGAAGTCGTGGGTTCGAACCCCGGCCAATTCAAACCAAAGATTGAAAATTGGTATTTGCTGCTAGTCTAAGAGTAAAGACTGGTACGTACGTACGAACTAATTGTACATCAGACACTTAATCATGTTCAAGGATATTTACTTATGGATTAAAGATTAAAAATCCATAATAAATAAAACATAATTGAACACGAAAGGTAGATTATATGAAATAGATAATAAATGCGACGAGATTATATTATCATGCTCAAATGTATATACTACTATCAAAACTATTAATTGACGGAATGAGACCTATATAGCGATAAAATATATTGTTCTGAATGCTGTAATCTGTTATGTATCCTCATGTTGTCAAATAAATAAGATTTATTCTTCGTACCTGCATGCTAAGTTTTCGACATTGTAAGATTTGATTCCCTATTGCAATACATTAAGAATATATCATTGCGTTTTAATGTTCGATAAACTTTTCCTATTTAAAGGGAAACCACAAGTTTGATAATAATGTATGTCTTACATACTTTAGAGCTTAAACATGACTGCTGGGCTGTTGATAACATGGGGACGAAACAACAACCAGAGGTGGCATCGACCAAGTGGTTATTAAATGATATGAAAGTGGATATAAATGAAGAAAAAATAAATTATGCAACTCGTTCATGCTAAAAAAATTTCTCTACTTTGTATATTATAAAGCGAAATGTTTGCTTCTAATTGCATTATATAAATCTTCTTGAGGCTGTAATAATAATAATAATAATAATAATAATAATGACATTATTTAAAGAGGGTGAATCAATTATCATTCACTAATCTACCTTGATTCCCTCACAAAAAACATACAGAACAAATATTACAAATATTACAATTTTTGAACATATAACTAAACTTTCATGCTAAATGATTGTCTGTAGAAAAAGAAAAAAACAAATATATATTATACACAAACATTAAAAAGACAATGACAGAGTTAGAGAGTTGTTACATATCATTTATAGTTAAAAAAACTAAAAGGCTGTAAATTGGTAAAGACTACAAACACTTTTATCGCAGTAACATGCACAAGGAAGTTAACATAAGGATTAAAGATAAACTATTTCATAATAAGCAATTAATTTTTAAACACGGAAGGTTGATAGTGTCAAATAAATAATATGAATATGAAATTAAGATTATACTATTTGCATGTTCCAATGTATACGATATTAACAAAACATATCAATTGACGGAATAAGACCCACATACAATATACTATATCATTCTGAATTCATAATTGGTTGTTTTTCCTTTATGTTGCCAAATAAGTAAGATTTATTCTTCAAAAGTGCAAGATAAGTTTTCGACATTGTCAACTACGAGTAAAGGATAAGATAACTTTTGCACATTCGAATACTTTCATTCAGATAATGTGTGTACGGAAATTTAATGTTGTGTGTATAACTTAAATATTTTAGAGTTAAAACAAAAATCATTATAAATTAAACTCAGAACAATTTTGATGCTGTGAGAGAATATTTGTGTTAGAGCTAATAAGTTTAGAAACTTTAAATGTAAATCTTTTAAGATAATAACATATTTTAACTCTTTTTCAAGTTTCATTTTCTTTAAACTGACAAAATGACTGGTTCAATGGATGTTGATCAGTTATTTTATTAATAGCTCCGACAAAGATCCTAAAAATCCAAACAGGAATAAAAACCGAAAGTGTCTTCCTTGTTTCACAATAATTTTCCTGGACAAGATTAGTCTTTTAAACTAATATTTATAACGTTTTTTTTTTTATATCAAATGTCACTTTTAATAAATATCATGTGTATTCAACATGTTCAAAGACATAACTTGTCTTCCAACAGACCCAGATTATTTAGAACAACAAATGATGCATTGATGGATAGATGGATGACTGTTTAACTTCCAGTGGCAAATCAAATGCATATTATGGACGAGAACATGATAATGCTATATGAATATAACTCTACTTTGTATTATATAGAAACGTTTAACCGAATTTTTCACGTACTAAACCAACACATGAAAGCTTTATGACATGCTAAATGGATAACAGATATTTTTAGAGGAAAAGTAGTGAAAGGCCTTCGAAGAGTTCGTAAAGAATATATTGTATACCACTGATATTATAATATGTTTTATAAGCCACAAATCATCATGAAAGCAGATTACAGATTGCGCAGATTGGTATGATTTGAAATTTGTCTATCCAAATACGTGCTGCTAAAAAATATATAATTATCAGAAAAATTGTCATAAAGATAAACGTATGTCATAAATTTGTGTTCTATTGTTTGTCTGTTTGTCTTTTTCTTTTTTAACCATGGCGTTGTATGTTTATTTTCGATTGAGTTTGAATGTCCTTTTGGTATCTTTCGCCTCTCTTCGTTAACAAAATATTATCCGATTATTGGTTTCATGTGTTTACCGAAGTGTAGTCAAATGTCTTATGTACAAGGACACATGGTGCTGGTCCGTACATGCAACATTTCATTATTTGATAAAAATTGTCAAATTTAGAACTCAAATCTAGTCATAATGTACTCAACCGTAAAAGTTAATACATTTTGCAAAACAGTTTAAAGTATAACTAAAATTAAAGAAATGTTTCAATGAAAGACGCATCGCAATGTACCATTTAATCTAAGAAGTGTTAAAACGTTCTGATTGATAATGTTCAACAAATGACATAAACAAACAAAAAACAAAACAGAACAAATGATTCTACGACAACGACACAGAATGCAATTGACTTGAAGTGCAATCATTCACCTAAATCTTGAAACACTAAAAAAAAAAAATTGGGAATTGGGGGGGGGGGGGGGGGGAGTTAAGCGTTCTCGATGAAGGTAAATCCAGAAAAGTGCTTCGGTCGCACGAAATTTCTAAAGAGTTATTTTTGTTCAAGGATGACAATGGAAAAACTGAAGAAAAACAAATTTAGTTGACAGCCATCAAAAACACTAAATAATACTCAAATTATGTTGAAATCGAAACCATGCAATATAAAATAAGGGTACACATAAGAAAAGATATGATAAATGAATATACGAAATAAGCATTTATATTTTATGTTTATATATATATATATATATATAATTGCGGTTTTTATCCAACGCAATCATAGTTTTGAACGTTGTTTTCAATTTAGACTTGTATATATATATATATAATACGTCTAAACAACAGCCCAACAATGTTAGATCTATAAATTTGCGGAAGCAAATTTTTTTGTTCTTCCCTGGCCGGGATTTGAACTCATGCTACTGAGATATCGTGGCACCAAATCGCATTGCAATATGCCCGACGCGCTAGACCACTCGACCACCTAGGCTCTATTATAATAAGGCTTTCGGTGGCCGGTTGTTACCTTTCCTCGTCAGTTTTTATCTAGCGTCGTAACACAGTACATGATATATAAGGCATGAAGATGGAATAGTTACAGATCAGCTGAATTATCTATTGTGAAGGATACTACAAATTAATGTAAGATGCAGTCACAGAAATAATTATATTATAAGTACGTCTGAACAGTGACGACTCTACAACAGATTTAATCCATCGGATCACTAGCAGTGATGGTGATACATGGCTGAACATACATTCTGTAAATATAATTTGTCTAAACAACAGCCCAACAATGTTAGATCTGTAAATTTGCGGAAGCAAATTTTTTTGTTCTTCCCTGGCCGGGATTCGATCTCATGCTACTGAGATATCGTGGCACCAAATCGCCTCGCACTATGCCCGACGCGCTAGACCACTTGACTACCTAGGCTCTATAATAATAAAGCTTTCGGTGGCCAGGTGTTACCTTTTCTCGTCAGTTTTTATCTAGCGTCGTTACACTGTACATGATATATAAGGCATGAAGATGGAATTGTTACAGATTTTTTACGCAGTTGCATTAATTTTATCTATATACTAGTATATATATATATATATATATATTATATTTTATGTTTATATATATATACATATAAAATTGCGGTTCTTTTTGGGAGAAACTAAATATTTAGTAATATTAATAATCCGAAAGACATGTTACTCTTTCATATATTTTAAAACATTGCCTGATGTATTTATCGGACTTATAATTAACAATATTTTCTATGTTAATTAATTTGTTTTTGCAACACCACATTTTAGAAGCTTCACTAGTAAAACATTTACCCCAAACTATTCAAGTTTAGTATCACATACAACAAAATTTAAGGCAACAGTTGTAAACACGGTAAACAGATGTTTTAATCTCATAAATCCATTACGAATATACCCATAGAAAACTGTGTTCATCGCAAACGGTAAAATCTAAGATAAAACGGTTTTTCTGGTATCCACGCAAAACTTATAGCTAGTGATTTGAGAAACAGCATGTCGTATATATCTAAAGAGAAATGATAAAATAATATTTTTCTTACTTCGGAAAACATAACATAGTTCCCTTCGTTAATTATTTATTTTTATTGTTCTTTTGGAGGGAATGGTAGTCACATGCTTCTTTTTGAGAGATTTGTTTCGGAGGTTCTTTGTTTGCTTATAAAACTTATATTTCTTTTACGATATATATAGATCAAACTATCCACTTTGATAAAGTTTCAAAAGTCAAATTAATAATTTATTTGATTTAAATAACACTAAATCGATAGTATGTGTGTGAAAAAGTAAATACTTGTATTTAAATAATTCAGCTTCAACTGGTATTCATCAAACTATTAGTCTTAATCATCTTTCTTTAATCTCAAACATTGAATGGGCAATGCCAATTTTCATAATCACTAGGAAGTCATATTTTCAAGGTATGTATTAAACAGAAACTTTCATTTTAATCATTGGCCAACCTTATCCGTCACATGATCCAATTTCGGTATAAATCTCATGTTCTATAAGTGAACCTGATAGTTACGTACAGAAAAGAAAATGATTGCTTTAGTTTTTTGCCTTTTTTGGATTGCTGACACGACTGGTTTTTTAAGACATAATGTTGATGAAAATACTCAATACAAAGGTAAAATAGATATAAAATATTAAGGTCACATTGGCCAAGTACAGTCTGGTGAACGGTTTCATATTGTTTTTGATTAAACATTTATTCTAATACAGTTCAGACTATTTCTTTCTTATGCATTGTTAAGTGCAGTTGAGAAACAGAATATTAAGTAAATAATTAATTATTTAGTAAAAAGATAAAAAGTTGCGCTGTTATTATGGCTTCTTGATTGCAATTATATGCCAACCCATTGTATAGTACGTGTAAGAACTTATATCCCGTCCCATTTGCGCGACAAAGTTACGAGTTCCATTTGAAAATTGTAAGCAAATATTCAATTCGATGTCATCGATGTTCGTATTTAAAAGCCAACAACAAACCATATCTAGACCTGTATCTGTTTGGTAAATGTAACAGGGGTTATTTTCGCAAAAAATCTTAATCACGATAAAAGATGATCGTTAGTTATACAGAAATGTTCATGACTCAAGAGTTTTTTTCTCTTAAGATTTTTTGTGAGAGTCGCATAATTACTGATCGAATGTCGGCTCTCATTATTGTAATTATTATATCTTAGTAAACGTATTTGACTTTAATAGCAAAAATAGATGTGGAAGTTTCCTCTTATGGTCGACATCGCCGAACAGTTGACACCAAAGATCATCCAGAAAGCTACGATCTTGAATTTCAAATTGATAGATCTAAAGTTCATCTTCATTTAGTACAGAACAACGACATAAGAACAAAGGTTCCAACATTTGTTCTGAAGGATGGATATTTAATTAAGGACGATTTAGAAGATGATGAGGTATGATGCTTAAATTAGAAAAATAAATTAAACAGGTAAAAAAAAAACACTGTTCTCATTTAAACTGTTACATTTTCAAAGTTTACTTTTGATGATAAAACTACCATGTTAGATTCATACGATAACTTTTCATAACGGTTTCGTTGTAATATATCGATCAAAATGTTATACTGAAAACAGCCTTGATACTTTGTAACCAAATTATTTTACTGACATCGTGGTCTTGTCTCGCCTGACGAGACCTGACCATCCAACACTATCAGAGGTCGATTTTCCCTCAAATTGTTTAAATTTGGTTTAAATGTAACTTTAGATTTAAGCGTTTTCCTGCTTTTCCAATCATACCCCATTAATTTTCTGTTTTGATTTCAAAACTAACGATTGAAAATCTTTTACTTCATAATCATTTCAAAATATTTGTTTTATATCATCAATGTATAATTGAAATAAAATGCAAATTATAAAACGATATCTTATGTCAGGTTTTTGTTTCTATCAGGAGTCAACTTTTTATCAGGACAGAAGAAACGATGCATCGTTTGCATTACAGTTTGGTCACAACCATTCTCTCAACATGGTAGTATTTCTTACTTAGATATAACAAAACGCTAAGCAACAATGGTTTTACTGATCTTCGAAACAGTAAGATTAATTTTGAATAGAAAAGACAAAACCACATGGTTGAATGACGCGACCTTGAAACGGAGCGAACCCCACAAATGTTGAAATTGTAAGCTTCTCCTGTCATAATTGCATATTCTTCAATGTAAATCAATACTTGGACATACTGTCCCGATACAATATGGGACAAAATCGGCAAATTGATAGATCTGACGATTATTTCTCTCTAATTCTGTTACAGCCTAATCATATCGGTCACCTTATTTGTTATGGTGAATCAAAGGATCAACTTTCTGCTCAGACACTGGTGACGTTTTACAAAGTCTGAGTAGGAGCTGCAAGCTGCTTACCGAATAAGTTGGGAAATGTATATCCCATATGCAGGTGAAGTTGGTATATTGCTACTAAGGTGGGGGAAATTGATAATTTTAAAATTAAAATCGTCTCGTTTGTCATAGATTCTGGTACTGAGATGACTGTGTATGTCAAATTTGAGGTATAAGTCTAAAAATGAGGCGGATGAAGCCGTGGCTGTTGTTTCTTTAATTTCTAGTTCTGGGGGATATATTAATGTATAGATTCTAGGTACTGATGTTGTTTATCAACTTAATAACGTGTTATAGTGTTCTTTTATTTGTCTTTGTAAATTATTAACCTTCACTGTTTAGTCCAATTTTGGTAATATCCTTTTGGCGTGGGTTGGTACTTGTGTTGTTGTGCTATGGTAATTTTTATTTTTGTATTCTTGTCTTTCATTTTTGCTTATGTGCTTTTTGTTTTTCTTTGTTGACATATTTGTTTGTTTTTATAGTGATAAGCATTATAACACAATGTTGATTGCTGTACCCCTATTTTGAAATTTTTACCTATCTTGTCTGTTTGTTTTGTTCACACATTGGTGTCAATATTAATGGAATTGTATGCGACTGTCATACAAGTGAGAGGTTTAGCTAGCTATAAAACCAGGTTTAATCAACCATTTTCTACATAAGGAAACGCCAGCACCAAGTCAGGAAAGTGACAGTTGTTTTCCATTCGTTTGATGTGTTTGAGCTTTTGATTTTGCCATTCGATAAATGACTTTCCGTTTTGAATTTTCCTTGGAGTTCGGTATTTTTGTTATTTCACTTTTTGTGTAGTATCGATTTCAGTCGACCATTGCTATAACTCTGCTGGATTATTTTTTGTCGATTAGAGTCCATTTATTGTGAACAATGTGTTTGTTGAGATTTTCGAATGTAGTTTAATTATGTGGTAGAGAGTAGGTTACATTGTACTACAAATAAATGGAAATTGAAAAATGTGAAAACTGAAATCGTCACGCTTGTCATTAGGCCATAATGACCGTTGTCGACGAGGTTCCTGCTTTAGAACATGACTATTTATATGGTGCAAGCGCTTCGGACGCATGAAATTTAAAACGTGTTGTTTCTTACAGCACTGGGTCGATATCACTCCTGATGGACTATCAGTCCCCGAGGGTATTATCAGATCAATAGTCAGTACTACGGTGTTTTATAACAATGATTTATAACAAAACTTTCTAAAATTGTCCGTTTGTAAATTTTTAAATTATAAAGAAACTAAGGTGTCATCTCCCTCAGGCAAAGTTGACCTTAGATGGATTTGGCTATTCATGTAGGTCCTTTTTAGTCATATAGCTCTTTAGCTTTCAAATATGCTTATTTGAGCGTTTCTGATGAAGGTAAATCCAGAAGAGCGCTTCGGACGCATTGAACTTATATAGTATTGTTTTCATTTTTGCAAGTTTTCCTTTTGATATTATGTTGGTTATAAATTTATCAATATATCAGACAGAAAGTTTAAATTTTGTTCAACACTATACATCTTAAATTTTAATCAAGGAAGACGATCGTGCGATAAATTACTTATTATAATCCAGCTTTTTTATCTTTTGCTTGATTTGTGATATTTGAATAAAACAAAGTGTTCAACTTAGACTGTTATATTTTAGTATTTCGGCAAATGTCCAAAGAAGTTAAAGTGATTTATTTTTCAATATATTACAAAAACGTTGGTTTTCTTTATCCCCATATTTAATATATAACCTTTTTATCGTGTATTTTGTTTTAATCTTTGCAGTTTGGATCATTTATTCGAAATGGAGAAGGATATTTTCTACAAACAGCTGATACCAACGGATCAATAAAGAACAGAGAAATGCAAAAATTTGAAATTATCAAACAAAAAATCAAACCATTATTGTATGATGATGGTGAAATAACTAGCGGTTAGTTTTGTTTAAGTTATATCTCAGTTTATATCGTCGCGACTGTTTCTCTGTTCCCAAGATCTTTTGTGGATCCGTGTTTTCTTATATCTAATTTACTACGTAGTTTTTCGAAGCAAAAAAAAATCATCAAAAATACTAGGCTTATTATTGTATTATTGTGTACGCAAGTTGCGCGTTTCGCCTACAAAAGACTCATTAGTGACGCTCAAATAAACAAAGTTAAAGGCCAAATAAAATACGAAGGGTAAGAGCATTGGGGAACCAAAATTCCGAAAGGTTTTATCAAATATAGCTAACTTTTTTCTATTCGTGGGGTAGAAAATCTTTAGTATTTCGAACAATTCAATGGTTTGTTCAAATATTCGTCATTTGGTTATTTTTGTTCATGTAGATGTCTGTCTTACTCCCAATTATGCCTCAATTGCCCCTGGTATCTTCTTACTTTTTACATAAGCAGCAAACTTTATATCCACATTTAAAATATTGAATCAAAATTTAAAAAAAATATTAACAAAAAGCGGTTGAAGACAAAAGGAGATAAAAACTCATTAGTCGAAAAAACTGACTATAGCAAAAAACAAACAAAACGAAAAGACGAACAACTCCACAAAACACGAACCCAATCAAAAACTGGTTGAATCTCGGGTGCTCCGGAAGGGTAAGCAGATCCTACTCCAAATGTTGTGTGTTCATCGCAAAATTAGTATATGTTCTTTATTTAAGCATCCAAAGATGGTTAACTACATATAGAAGCTCCTCTTTAGCAGACTTCGGTGTACATTTGTAGATTTATACATTGCCACATATATGGATGTACCTACGTCATAGAACAACAAAGTAAAACGTGTAAAATGAAGGATTTGTAAAAGATAAATAATTTAACAGCCAAAATAAGACCCACAACATAATAGCGGAAAATATCCTATTGCATACCCCTAAAATGAAAGCAACCTTGTTTTTCATTTTACATTTATCACTAACAATCTATCATCGTGTACTCCATGGTTATTCAGTAAACATTCTTAATATTAAATTGTAAAAAGTCTTCTTGAATGAATAGTATAACAATGTAAGACACAATCAAATAAAATCAATTATTATTTCAGACAGCGAACAAACAAATGAACACAAAACCAACCGACGCCGAAGAGCCACGGGAAATTATCAAATAGAATTACTGATGGTGTGTGATTATACGGTATATAACTTGTAAGTTGATTAAAACTTGTACATATCCAGGATATGAACGGCCATTATGATCTTAACATCATCTGAAAAGTATAAACCTAATATCGTTAAGACTTTTAAGAGTTTTAACAGGTTTCATTTTAAATTTGAAACTCATTTAATAAAAGGATTTAAAGAGCAAACAAAATAATGAAAATTGCAATAAAAAATCTAGTTAGGAAATAATCGCCATTAAAAAACCCAAAATTATTTACCAAATTTCATTTTGAATGCCCAACTTCGTTAACACTAGAAAAAGCAAATATCTAATTATTAAAGACCTCAGTGAATATCGATTTGATTTTAACCCTTGTTTATGTTCACTCTAGGGTAGAATAATTGAAGCAGTTGTATTTCAATGGCAAAAATTGCTAAGAGCTGCGAATGTCTTTGCTTTAAGCAAAAACATGTTCAGAAAACAATTATCCTCTAAAAAATGCAGATAACGTGGTGCCCAATTCTGACACCCAACTGTAGTAAATGATTTGACATATCTCAAATTGCAAAGAATTGAAAAATTTAATTATAATTGTACAAAAGAAGTTTTTGATTGACGATTGATTGTGTTGTTCAATGCAACTTGTAAGCACTCCTGACTATATCATGGTTGCCAGCCTTATTGGTGGAGGCAATGGGAGTATTCGTAGTTAACTACTGATTTTTAAAAGAAAACAATGAAAATCCTAGTCAATAAAGACCGAAGTCCAACACACCTACTACATGCAGGGTTCCTATTCACAACCTCAGTGTTGACAGGCTTCATAAAACAAGAAGGGACGTTAGAATGCAAATAAATGTTTTCTGTTTTGATTATACTTGGATTTGTCGTATCATTTTACTTTATAACATACAGATGAGAGTTGTCTTTCTTCTTACAAAAAGTTGGTAGGTTATCAGAATTCATATTAATTACTTTACTAATGACAATTACTTCAAACTATATGTTCATACATATAACAAAAAACGTGTTTAAGCACCATTTACTTTTTGATAATGTCTTTAAAGACATAGATACACGGTGACAATTTACAATCTCAATATACAGTAAGTATTATGTAGACTAAGAATCTGTGTTTTTTATTTCACAACACTGATGTGACAGGTTTAATAATATTATTACCTGTCTTTCGTCATAAGCTGGTTCACACAATCTACAAAGTCAACAGTTACAGCTAAAGAGAAAGAGGCTATAGCATCCATTCGTCAGTTTTACGCATTCATCATTAATGGGGTATGTAAATTAAGTGAAAGTAGATCTATATTATTAATTTGATGTTACAATATTTTAGAAATTATCTTAAACTAAGGAATATTATCTCCCTCATGCATAACTCTGATCCCCTGCCCGACTTTGACTATACCTTTTTGCCCTTTTCGGATGATAGCTCTTCATCTTTTTAATAAGCGTTGGATTTTCAAATATTTTGGCCTCAAGCATCACTGGCGATACATTTATTGTCGAAATGCACATCTGGTGCAGAGAAATTGGTACCATTAGTGTTATTATTATGATTCATAAAGTTAGAGAAAATAACGAGTAATTTTAATTTGTTAGGCATTTTTCTCTTTTCATTTTCATTATTCAAAACGTTGAAGGAAGTATCAGTAAATGATTAAACTTTTAATATATTTATTAAACAAAAAGGCAAGCAACTTCGAATGATGTCTTTAACACCTCGCAATGGTGAAGTTTTAGGACAGGAAACAACAATATAAAGATGTATAGACTAGATAAATTCTGTAAAATACAAAGGTCATAATATAATAAATGACTACAGTTTATAAAATAAATGTGAAAATAAACTTGTTCATGACGTCGAAACTTTGAATCTAACATAAAATAATCATTTTATTGTGAAGAATATTCAAAATGACATCATAAAACTGGTATATTCGTAGATCGTGTGGCATTCTTAAAGGCTCAGTATGTATTTGCTGAAGGAAGATCATAATTGTTTTTACATGTTTTTCACATGTTTTTCTTATCGTTTTATTTTATATTTGTTAATGATGCGTGCCCAAATAAAGCCAAATATAGGTAACTACGCATGTGCATTGATAACATTGATTAGCTTATATCATTACAAATAGCTTTTCGCCCAATGGACAAATACAAAAAACGTGTTCGTTGCATTTAATATGTATCGTTCGTGTTTTCTTTTTTCTTCATGGATTTCAACTGTCAACTTTTTGAAATAATTGGCAAGGTATATTAAAATCAGACACACTTTAAATTACCAGCTACATTGACATGCAACATATAAAACTGTTAGCAGTGATGGAAAAGAGCTTCCGGTGTCGCTTTATTCAAACCTGTCTTAACTGAATAAAAACCTCCGAATATAACTTTATAAGCTAAATCATAAAAGGCTTCAAGTTTACGAAGGGTTTGGAAGGTTTCACTGTGTAACCATTTCTTATGCCTTTTGTAGATGGATGCCGTTTATAAGAATATACAGACATCTTCCTACACGATTTCCGTTTTATTTGCCTCGTTGATTATTTCTAAGGTGAGAAACAAAAAATAATTTGAAAATTGCACACTGTATTCCATATTTTAGACAATAGGATTTTAAAAATATCTATCAATTGAATAAGAAGAGGATGTGGACGGTATTATAATACAATTAGTTGAGAAAACGGACTTGTATGTATCTAGAAAACTGGCATAAAACATGTACACACAAAACGATAAAACAAAGCTCCGTTTCAATGACAACTTAGTTTTTTTCAAACAAAGCCCGAGGTTTTTAAGCTGCCGAAACTAAACTGTTTGGTTTTAACAACGGTCAATTAAAGGATTAGTTCCATTCTTTATAAAAGGAACATTTCAAACAGACACGTGTGTTTGCGTTAAAACAATACCTAACGTATTCGTTTAATAGGTGTATGTCATTCAATAATTGTAAAACCAAATATCATTATATGGTGTATGGCTTCAATTATAGCGCACAAATAGATTATCTTAGTTGTTTTCGGAAAATGTTTCCGGAATTTTGAGTCCTCAGTGCTCTTAATCTTCGTACCTTATTTTGCCTTTTGACGTGTTTGATTCTAGCCTCACTGGTGATTCTTTTGTAGGCAAAACGCGCGCATAGCAAACAAAATGATATGCCTGGTTTCTTTCGTGAGTTTTTTCAACGTCTAATACTGATTTGTCATTCACAGAGATTGTTTCTGGTTACAATTTCCGATATTTACTCACAGGAATATGAAATTCACAATTTTACATAATGCTATTCAATGCGTACGTTCGGTGCGAAGAAAAATGTGCGCTTCCAAGATTAATTAAAATGTCTAATTCCATAGAAAAAAAGGACTTCTAATATAATATCTCATGAACATGTATGAACTGTTGTTTTCAATTGAATATATGATATATTAATTATTAAGTATTATTTTCATTTTGCAGACACCGAGGGATGCATTTTGGACAGAAGATGTGCGTAAAATTGATACTCCCCGGAATACCTTAAACGCAACAGTTAGTTTGAACAAATTCAAAACGTGGATAAAGACAAGATTTTCCACTTTACCTTTGCATGATCATGCCATGCTGTTTTCAAAGTACATAACTTAGTAATTCTGTATATAAATTAACAGAATAACGAGGCGACAAGTATAAAACTAAAGGCCATATTAATTTGATAAACTGAGCAATTCGTCGCCTGAGTATGTAGATGAACAATATATCTGAAACTATAAATATATATTAAAAAGGAACTTTATCCATAAACAATAAGCATTTAAACAAATAAGTTGTACATCAATCAGAGCAATTCAGTTGGTTGTTCCTTGCCTCGTATTATGACGACAATATACCTCACAAAATAAAAACTAAAAACCTATTAACTCAGTATTACAAACCCCACAGAAAACGGAGGTGATTTCGGGTGCTCCATTAAAGGGTAAGCTGATCCTGCTCCATATGTTGCATTTGTCCCTTTGCTCATAGTACGTACAAATTCAGTTTCAATTCTCATTTGGTGATGTCACAATCGAGGAAAAGAGGAAAGTAGTGCAACTTCTAATTACATTTTTACAATACACTTACATAGATACACTCTAAACATATCAGAAAAGGAACTTTCTTTGTGTCATTGTTGGAGAATACAAAAAGACAACTTAACAATGATATTGATAAATATAAACATGATATAATCACCTTGTCAAATCGAATACCCACATATCTACATTTGAACCCCGAATGTTAACCTCGATATATTTATTAATGATTTTGTGAATTGTTTGGATGCCTTAAAAATAAATATTGCTCAAGGTCATTGTAAGTGTCTAATTTATATCGAAAATTTATACTCAATTTGCAAATTTCAGGTATGACTTGATAACAAAAAATGGTTCTAAAAACCTTGCTGGTAAGTATCGGTATACAAAATTGTCAAAATCTCTTCTATTTACCCATATATCAATAACAAAATATATAGTTACATAATAACATGCGTGTTTCAAGAAAAAAATGTATGTTATAACGTAATTTTAATTTGACGAATCACACTCTTAAAACTACAATATATAAAAATCTCAAATTTGTTACTAAATATATTACAATAAAAATAAAATTTTAAAAGGTCTCGGCAAAAGTTTCAATGGAGTTTCAATTTCATATAATGTTCCTTTAAAGTAACAATTGTAGTGAAGTCAAACATGTCATTGCATTAGGCATGTATTTGTATCGCAAATTTTTTTTTATATTTATATAGGTCTAGCTTTTTTAGGGGGAGTATGTGGAGAATCAGCCCAATCAATTATAGAAGATGATTTCTCTTACAATATCATCACAACATCGTCTCATGAACTTGGACACAAGTAGGCATGCAAATGTATATATGTTGCCATATTGCACCTGGTTCACATACATTGTTATTTTAAGTAACGATTGAAGTGCACTGCTTACAAAATTGATAACAGCGAACAAAACAATACCAATCATTTACGGTTTAATTTATCAATATGTACACAATTTGATAAAAGCAGACATAATATTTACAGCATATTCATTTGAAAGAAAAATGTTACAAAATCAGTATATGAGCTGAGTCGGATATAAATCGACCTTATGAAAGTGCACATGTACATGTATTAGGCTTTAAATGATTTTTGAACATTCAAATACTATATGTTTTGTAGGGTTCCTATAACAACTCGATTTTCAAACAGTTACATTCTTTGAATACAGATTTGGATAACAGATGTATTGATATTTATTTACATAAGGTCGATTATATTCACATTGCTTTTAAAAGGACTATATTGACTATTGTCGTTTACTTTCTAGTCTAAATTCAAATCACGATAGTGATGGCAATAGTTGTACTGCGGCTGATGGTTATGTTATGGCTGCTGTCAGTACAGTCCACTTGGGTGCTACAGCAACGCATCCCTGGATCTTTTCCACCTGTTCTACAAATTACTTCACTTCAAAGTTAGACAGTTTAGATTCGTAAGTGCACTTTAACATAAAATAAACGAAAATAATCAATGTTTTCTATTTTGAATGTTTGTCAAAGTTCAATGTAAAGAAAACTGCAAAAATGAAAAGCGCAAATTATGAAATTGAAAAAATTAAGATGAAACAAAATAATGACAAAAACGACAGATAAATATATTCTATAAAGACAAACAATAAAAAAATCTCAACCATACATATTTGATCTGACAGTTTCTCTCTAATGAACGTACACAAACATGCTTAATGTAATTTACATCTTATATTTACCTTCCAATGATAATGTTGAGTTGTTAAGTTTATGTTTTTCAGTCAAAATAAGAACTGTATGAAAACATTAGGACCAAACATTGATCCAACTGCCCTGGCGAAATACGGCAAAACATATGCAGGACAGGCATACGATGCAGACGCGCAATGTAAACATACGCATGGTAAAACATCAAAGTTATGCAAGGTAATATCGTAACAAGATAAAGAGTGCATATATAAATGTTAAACATAAAATATAGAAATATAACAATATAGAAATATAAACATATAAAAACAACAATAACCTTTAACATGTACAACATGGATACCACAATTGGTCACGTACATGAAGTGTCCTTTTTCAAATATTGAATAAACCTTTTTGTCAGCTTAGATAGTTAATATCATTCTTTTGCATTCATCTATATGTCAAGGTAATTACGCCAATTCATGTGTAAACATGAAAATAAAACCGAAAAATCATAATGGTCTAAGCCCATAATTACAGACTTGCTTACGTATTGTTTTCAATTTCAGAATCTTTTTAAAGGAAATTATACCTCAATATGTAACCAGATGTATTGCGATGATCCTACTAAACCGTCAAATTGTATCGCGTCAACAGCATGGGATAGGACTTCTTGCGGGAACAAAAAGGTATGAACTGGGATCCTGTCAATAAATTATTCTTCTCTTGAATATATTACTTTTCTTTTTAAATAGTTGAAATTTATAAAAATCAGTAAATACATTTATTGAGGCTACACAATGGTACTATTGTTGAAAGACGTCATAACAATTAAAGTGTTTGAAAAACTGTCAGTCAAAAACAAAAATCTTTTTTGTTAGGGTGATTTACACACCGATTTTTATAGTTTGTGATCTAACACTAACTGCTAATAGCTACTTGTAAGATGAATGGTAATTTTTCCTTTGATCTTCGAGTGAGGTAACTTCGGTTATTTTTAGAGGAGTGCGTTAACTGAATGAATCAAAAGTTGTTATTTCACTGTCAAGCTCCGCCTCCTTGAACTAGTAAACTATGAAATCAATGACCATAAAATGTCCTAATAAATGTAAACGAAATGCATATACAACAATATATCAAAAACAAATCGAGAAAAGGGGTGAGGGGGTGAGGAGGGCTTACCCTAACACTAGCCAAATTTGTAAACCTAACCCTAAATTAAAATGGTTCCCTGTATATTGTACTTTAAACAAATGAATGCTCGAGGAGAGCTGCAAAAAGGAAGAACGTGGACTGTAAACGAAGAGTCGATATTGATAAATTGGTGGATACTTGTTTTTATCGTGACAATATAAGTATTCCATAAAAACTTGTCACTGGACTTTTAGTCGTTTAATTTTCTCCACTTAATGAAAAAATAAAACAAAATGTAATAGAAATGACTATAAATTTTCCTGCTGTTATTTTGGTTGGATACCTGTTTTTATCGTGTCGAAATTAATGACAAAATATATGTCAATGGATGTTTAATAATTTTCTTCATTCTATAAAGGCCTATCTCCGTGAATTGATCTTGTTTCAGATATTTGTCCCTGGATCTTACACGCATTCAACATGCAACCATTGCAATCAATTAACCGATCTTTTTCCAGTTCTTGGGAAATTGGAAGAATAGTATTAATTACCTTCATAATTGGTATTATGAAATGTTTCCTTCTTATCACAACGATAAAACTCCTTTGAAACTACACGTCATTTCCGAATTGAAGGGCAGATAAACATCGTATAAAATTTTGCATCAACGTGTCCTTCTCCTATAACGTCCAAAATCACCCGAAACGTGTGCATTATAGGTCATTGTATGCCAAAACGTGTCTTATTAATGACGCTAAAATGTGTCCTTTCACTAACATCGTCAGGGTATCGTGTCCAGTCACGCCTAAACGTATCCACTCTACGAAGGACAATTCCGTTTATCATATCCATAAACTGCGACCTTAAACCTGGTTTTATTTAATGTATGAATTCCAATTTCACCAGAATACTGAAATGCCCTTATTAGGGATATTTTATCATCAATAAGTTAATAATAATTTCAAAGAAATATGCATTTAGGATTTTCTTTTGTAACAGTGAAAAACAAGATCGTTGCTTTGTTTCAAAACAGAAATCAATATTGTGTCACAAAGTTCGAGACAATGGCATGACAATGGAGAGATAAGTGTTAATATTTGAATGAATAGAAAATTGAGTTGGATCATATGCATGAACAGGTTGAGCATCTCCTACTTAGCGTAAACAATTTAGTAGATGATTTTCGCAAAAATCAACTAATGAAGAAACTTCGTTGAAATAAATATCTGTTCGTCGTTTTTAGTTTTTTGCCATGACGTTTTCAGCTTATCTTCGACCTATGAGTTTGAATATCCCTATGGTACCTTTCGCCGCTCTTGTGATTTGCAGTGTATACAAAACTTATCTAATGAATGGCTATTATTTATTTTGAATTTATTGAACTATAAAATTAATTTTTAGCTCTTCCCATTGAATAATCCGCGAAGCGGATTATGTAAAATGTGAAGAGTCAAAAATTAATTTTATGGTTCAATAAATTCAAAATAAATTATTGTCATTCATTATAAATAAATTTCTATCAAAAATAAGGCTCAAAGAGCTTTTTATATTATTTATATTAACAATAACAACGTACACACATTTTGGCGCATGAATACACAACGTCAGAGTGGGCGTGTCGCCATAAAAATTGACAACATTGAAAATAAAGGTAATACTTTTAACCAGTCAGAAGACAGTAAATACACCAAATTTATTTATTATCAGATAACAGACAACTTTACTGACGTTTCAACATGATTTAGTAAGTTTATATTTCAAACGCGTTTGCGAAAAATAGTCGGACATGTTTGGGCGATAAGTGATTTAAAAAACACCTGTGAGCTTAGTGGAAATGTTTTGGCGATATGGACACACGTGTGAGGCTGTTAGTTATATAAAATGTAATGTACTTAAATACATATATAGTTATATTTGATGACATGTCGAAATTCGTTTTAAATTGACTCTCAAAAACATTTATTTTTATTGTATAGTGGTGTGTGTATGGTGTATGTACGCACGATGCAAATGCGCCTGTATCTAATGGTAAGTTTTGTGTCGTTATGTTTTAAATTTTTAATTCAACACATTTTTGTAAATTGTGTTTAAATTTTGTACAATGTTTATTGGTAACCACCATTCATTTTATTCACAGTTTGTTGTTTTCTTCAAGGTTATAATGATTCTCTTTGATTCTTTTGGTGTTGCTACATGCAATAACATATGCTTTAAAAGTGGTCATTTGGAAGTTTTCTAACATTCTATCTAGTTCAAAAAAATGATAGAAAAAATGTCGAAATTCAGTAAATATTACAAAAACGGCAATAAAACATCCACAAATTTCAGAGCCTACGATACAGTTTTGATCCAACGATGATTTAAAAAAAAATCTAAATCATACATAGTGATGTATTACCTGATCTATTCAAATATGTTATAAAACACATACCTTCGTGTGCAACTTTATGAGATAGATGTGATCCAACTTTTGGATATTTACTCACTATGTCCGTTTTTTACATTTGTATACTTTGAGTAGATTAACTTAACTTTTGTATTTCAAAAGATCAACACAAGTGTTTATTGTATGTAAAAACCTTTGGAAAACCTTCTAAACGTATATAAATTTACATAAATTTATGAAACAATTCATTTGGAAATGATTCATATGTATCAAAGTTTCATGATTTCAGAAAAAAAACCCATCATTTTTTGCTGTTTATTTATCTTATTTGAAAAAGAATTATCGCTGCTATAGGGTTTTTGGCCTTGGTCTTTCCTGGTGCAGATGGGTTCAGATGTGCAATGCTGACGCAAGAGGGTTTTATAGTGTTGTTTTTATTTTGTTTACCCTTGTCTTTATATTTTACCTAATTTGTACTTTATCGAGAAGTATATACTATGTATGTGCTATCAAGTACTAAAACATTTTTGTTGGCGTCTTTGTCAAGTTCACTATCAAGTACTAAAACATTTTTGTTGGCGTCTTTGTCAAGTTCACTATCAAGTACTCAAACATTATTGTTGGTGTCTTTGTCAAATTCACTATCAAGTACTAAAACATTTTTGTTGGCGTCTTTGTCAAATTCACTATCTAGTACATCAACAGTTTTGTTGGCGTCTCTTTGTCAAGTTCACTTTCAAGTACTAAAACGTTTTTGTTAGCGTCTTTGTCAAATTCACTATCAAGTACTAAAACATTTTTGTTGGCGTCTTTGTCAAATTCACTATCAAGTACTCAAACATTTTTGTTGGCGTCTTTGTCAAATTCACTATCAAGTACTAAAACATTTTTGTTGGCGTCTTTGTCCAGTTCACTATCAAGTACTAAAACATTTTTGTTGGCGTCTTTGTCCAGTTCACTATCAAATACAAAAACATTTTTGTTGGCGTCTTTGTCAAATTCACTATCAAGTACTAAAACATTTTTGTTGGCGTCTTTGTCAAGTTCACTATCAAGTACTAAAACCTTTTTGTTCGCGTCTTTGTCAAGTTCACTATCAAGTACTAAAACGTTTTTGTTGGCGTCTTTGTCAAATACACTATCAAGTACTAAAACATTTTTGTTGGCGTCTTTGTCAAGTTCACTATCAAGTACTAAAACATTTTTGTTGGCGTCTTTGTCAAGTTCACTATCAAGTACTAAAACGTTTTTGTTGGCGTCTTTGTCAAATTCACTATCAAGTATTAAAACATTTTTGTTGGCGTCTTTGTCAAATTAACTATCTAGTACATAAACAGTTTTGTTGGCGTCTCTTTGTCAAGTTCACTATCAAGTACTAAAACATTTTTGTTAGCGTCTTTGTCAAATTCACTATCAAGTACTAAAACATTTTTGTTGGCGTCTTTGTCAAATTCACTATCAAGTACTCAAACATTTTTGTTGGCGTCTTTGTCAAATTCACTATCAAGTACTAAAACATTTTTGTTGGCGTCTTTGTCAAATTCACTATCAAGTACTAAAACATTTTTGTTGGCGTCTTTGTCAAGTTCACTATCAAGTAGTAAAACACTTTTGTTGACGTCTTTGTCCAGTTCACTATCAAGTAGTAAAACATTTTTGTTGACGTCTTTGTCCAGTTCACTATCAAATACAAAAACATTTTTGTTGGCGTCTTTGTCAAGTTCACTATCAAGTACTAAAACATTTTTGTTGGCGTCTTTGTCAAATTCACTATCAAGTACAAAAACATTTTTGTTGGCGTCTTTGTCAAGTTCACTATCAAGTACTAAAACATTTTTGTTGGCGTCTTTGTCAAGTTCACTATAAAGTACTAAAACATTTTTGTTGGCGTCTTTGTCAAGTTCACTATCAAGTACTAAAACATTTTTGTTGGCGTCTTTGTCAAGTTCACTATCAAGTACTAAAACATTTTTGTTGGCGTCTTTGTCAAGTTCACTATCAAGTACTAAAACATTTTTGTTGGCATCTTTGTCAAGTTCACTATCAAGTTCACTATCAAGTACTAAAAAATTTTTGTTGGCGTTTTTGTCAAATTCACTATCAAGTACTAAAACATTTTTGTTGGCGTCTTTGTCAATTTCACTATCAAGTACTAAAACATTTTTGTTAGCGTCTTTGTTAGATTTGTTTGTATTTTTGTTTGAATTTTTTAGTCAGTTGTGTTATATGTCTGTGATGTACGTTTACACAGTTTTGGCTAGTAGATCCCAATTATTGTCACATTTACCTATTATGTCTGTCTGGGATTCTCAATGTTATTGTCATTGTAAATATAACGGAACTATAAACAACTGTCATACAAGTGTCAGGATTAGCTAGCTATAAAACCAGGTTAAACCCACAATTTTCTTTGACAAATGTCTCTTCCAAGGAATATGCTAGTTGTCTGTTATCCTTTCCGTCGGTTGATAAAGTCTAACGTTTGATTTTGTCAATTTGTATGGAATTCACTCTTTTTGAATTTACTTTGGTACTTTTGTTATACTTTTTTCCACAACATTGTCTTTTACTCAGTTGTACGTCAAATGTTAAGAATGTCTTAACCGAGACACAACACTTTCCTAAAATTGCACATTTGTTCTTGTATCTCATTTTGTGGTGCAATTTAAGTGGTACATATCTTCAGTGATTGCAACCAGGTATGAGAACAGTAATCAAATAATTTATGTGATTAGTGTTTGATGCTATTTTGCTCTGCAATTGTACCTGAATAATTTTCAGTTGTGATTGAATAAAACTGATTTTTTAAAATTTAAATAAATATTTAACAGCTGGACAGATGTACGATCCAGACACCCAGTGTAGGCATATTTATGGAAACAGTTCAGAACTATGCAGGGTAAGTAAAAAAAGACAAAACAACTTCATAGTCATTATTTTATTTTATGATTATTTGTGAGGGCAGTTGTTATTGATTGACGAATATTACTTGTCGTTAGTTAGGGTGTACATTGAATGAGCTTTATTTGTTGAATGCATCAATTAAGCATATTAGGTATCTGTCAATAACAATCATGCAATGTTTATGGCCCCGCCACAAAGTGGTCGGGCTATACACTTTTACCCCGTATCCGTCATTCCGTCATTATGTCATTGTGTCATTCCGTCATTCCGCAGCGAACAGTTATACGGACTTTTCTTTTCAAACGCCTTCACATATTCGCAAAGACATGTCAAGTGTAAAATCATCACCTTATTTTTTTTTCTTTTGTCGGGAATTCATATCTTCTTTCAAACAAACTTCAAAATGTACATATTTGAATTATTTAATTGATGTTACACATTAGCGATGTTTGCTTTAAGAATGAATTAGACAAAAAAACGTGTAACACAGCTAGAGCTAAAAAAAAAAAGAGAACAAAAAAGGCAACGAAACAAAAATAACAAAGAGAAAAAAACATAATATAAAAAAAAATATATTAAAATAAAAACAAACATGAAACAACTTAACATGAAAAAGGAAACAAGACAAAATGATACTGATTTTCGAATGAAGGACTTGTTATGAAATAAAAGCTTTCACATATTCATATTACTTGATGGGCGAGGGTCAGGGTACATGTATAAAGATGTGTTTATTGAATTGTATCCCCTCTTTATCTTAAAATATGAGACCACATCAACAATGTTCGGTATAATTGGGGAAATTCTGTGGTTTTTTTCTAGTCAACTGTTTATCCCAAGGTGTACTTGATGTCCGATGACTATGAATTTGTATGTTATTCTCTAGCTGCATTATGAATTTGAGCTCTGTTTTCATGACTAAAGGAGAAGGTTTACTAAGTGTAAAGATTGGCCATAAGATTGAATGTATTTTTTAATCTGGCCAAATACTACAAATTATACGCAGAATTAGTTGGGATGTAACTATATATTAATAAAATTGGGAATGGAAACAAACGGGGAATGTTTTTGTTTTGCTATGTGTATCGTTTTGTTGTACTAGTATACATGAAACTTCTATATTTATTAACATAACGAGTTGAATCTTGTTTTAGGGATTGTATAAAGGAAATTTTGCATCTATATGTGGAAAATTGTACTGTAAAGATCCATCTAATCCAAAGTCCTGTAACGCAATAGTAGCTGAGGAAGGTACTCAGTGTGGCAACAAAAAGGTAAATGTTTTATCAAATGTAACAAGTTTACATGTAATGTTGTTGATGCTTAGAATATGGTAACGTTATACCAAATATTACACTGTGTATGGCAGTATATATGCAGTACGATGAATAATCATTTATCTGAAAATTATTTCGACACAGCGGACATTTGTCTCTTATATTCTGTAATTATAGTACGGTAATTTCTATAAACAAATATTTTTTGTTATCTTTGTGTCGAAGTGTTGTTTTGTGATATTGCCTGATAAGATGATACAAGTGTCAGTTTGATATTGCCAATAGTTATTTATTATTTTGAATAGATGGCAAAACAATCGTTATGTATGTGACGTATCATCTGATAAAATGTTGACCAATGATGATAGAAATTTTATTATAAATCAAGTTGCGGCAATTATTGACTCACATGCACAATACTTCTTACATCAAAATGTAATAGTCTGCAAGTTTGAGTGTTGGAGATTTCCAAATGAAATAAAATTAGAATGATATTGCATGTGGTATTCCCCTTATTTTTAATCCGTGTGAATGATTTGTATGATTCTTGTTGAGGAGACGAGACACACGTAAATAATTAAAAATGTTATTTTTTCAAGTGGTGTGTCGACGGAGCATGCACTTTCGATGCGAAAGCACCAACAGGCATTGGTAAGTTGTCAGCATAAAGATTTTCTATAATCATTTATTTGAGAACAAACATACCACTCTATAAGTGTGAATTGGAGATTAAAAATTCTTTTAATCCCTTTTAAAATGTATGTCACTGTGCTTTTAAATCTTTGATAACTACTGCAGCCAAGCTTCAATAGTTAAATGATAGTAAAACAATATATGATCTTTATTATTAGTATTGTATTCTTATGGTAACTTATTTAACCTATACATGAATTTCTCGAATTGATTTATTACATGCATTATATTAACATACACAGAGCATGATATGGAATAATGGGGTTTCGACTTCTGATTTGTACATATAGGTTAAATATTAAAAAAATTAAATAAAATTCGGCGTTTGGTGATTGCTATTATCAATGTATCTTTGTGATAGTTACAGTCCTAAATTTTAATACACCAATTCCTCAGCATGTTTGCAAGTAATTAATTATTATTGTATTAATTTGTTTTTTTAAATATTGAACGCATCTGACAGAATTTTTTTTATATCAATACGTGTGCTTGAGATGAAAGACTACAGGTACGCATCACGAAACGAAATGATATTTTCAACAAAAACCTCAAAATAAGAATTAAAAGAGAGGCGAAAGATACCAAAATGGCATCCAAACTAGAGTCGAAAACAATGTCATGGTGAAAAACGGAAAAAAAAAGACAAGCAACAGTATACAAAACACAACATCAAAAATCAAAACCGGAGACACAAACCCAACAAAACCCGGGAGTGATAACATGTCCTCTTGAAGGGTAGGCAGATCCTGCTGAAGTAGTGACCTGTTGTTTTCATCGTGCTCAAGTAAGTTAAAACTAAGTGATTAATCGAATTCGGTAGGTCACATTCGAGGAAAATAGGTCGGGATTGTGGTTATTACAATTAGAATACATCCGTCGTCATCTATGATACAGGCATTCTATTACGACCAACCTTCTCGTGATGGCATCCATAAAATGTTCGAAGGGATGATTTCAAATTCATCATTTTGAACTATTGGTTCAATAGCTTCCCATGGAAGCAGCAACCCTCTAACAAGAAAATCATGATAGGAAATGCATGCTCTTGAATACCGTATCAATTGGAATATTTACTCCATAAGCAGGCGCTTCTACAATGTTGCTACATAAAAAACTAAACATTCAATAACAGAAGCAATGAAATGAAACATAAGCATATGCTTGTCTTAATATTTGCCTATATTATAATTCTCTATACAAAAGCGTACAAAAATTTAATCAAGAGCAGCGCTATCTTTTATTTATCAAACAATCCATCAGTCGAAAAAAACACAACAGCATGTATAAGCGAGGAAAAAACCCACAAAAGACAAAAGAGACAACAAAACACCACATAAAGCACTAAAGATCGAGCAACAAAACAGCATAAATTTGGGTTGTTTAATGTTAGTGATTACTGTTGTGATATATAATATAAAACAATTCTATTGTATAGATAATTGTTTGTTCGGCGATAAAAAAGGTAAAGTGTTCAGTAGTGGTTGGTCATGTGCGGACATGATGCGATTGGCTCCTTATAATTGTCCAGCCGTACCAACAGAGTGTTGTGCATCATGTGCACCTCCAACAACAACTACTTCCTCTTCCACTACAAGCACAACACCGACGACAATAATAACCCCAACAACAAGTATGTCATTGACAACGACCACAATACCTACAACGACCACAATAGCTACAACAACCACAACACCTACAACGACCACAACACCTACAACGACCAAAATAACCCAAACAACATTACCTACAACAACAATTGCAACAAAAACTACGCAAATGTCGACAACCACTACAACAAGTAGACCGTCAACAACATCGAAAACCACGACGACAAAGGCGGCCTCCTCGAAAAACAGTCCGACATTAAAGATAAATACTTCATACCATACTGCAAGACATCCTAGTACAACATTGTTATTAACAACCAACACAACGAGGATTTTAAAAGATTCAAGGCAACATGGTAAGAAAATATTTTTATCTGTAATCACCTAATTTTAAGTTTTCTTAATATGAATCTCTGAAATATGTACTAATTTTACTTTTTATTTCAATTTGATAAGAAATTACCTGTATTGTATTTTAAGCTTGAACTATATTAAGTATATGTTAATTGTTTGAAATTGAGTTTATACAGCTACGCAGCGGAGATGGGTAAATGGATATTTGCGACAGTTAAACCAAGTTAACGTAGGTCCAATGTAAAATACAACACAGTTACTAAGTGCAAAACGTAGGCGCCAGACGTTTTAAATATTTGTGTACTCTTCATATTGGATGGAATCTTTATAAAAAAAATGTAACAAAAAACTTGATAATTGTATCATTTATTGAAGGAATTACATATAAATGAATTCTAGAATTCAAAATGGCGGCTTCGCTTGATTAAAGATGGGTAAACAGTTGATTTTACGCATGAAAAAATATGACGTCCAATCAATAATAATGTGTTTACATAAATATTGGATTAAAATATTATTTTGGCCTCAGAAATATATGTCCCGTTTGTTGTGTCTACCTCTTTTCAATAATTGTGAATCATGTGAATATTTCTGTATTAGCATTACCAATTAGTAGGATTACGTTAAACAAGCAATAATTAATTAATCCATGTAAATTGTTATCCCGGAGTACGTCATATGACTTGATTAATAAATGACAGCAACACCACAGGAGCCCAAAATGGAGATGGACTTGCTTACCTTTCGGAAACAACTATATCTTACTTCATTTATATTGTTTATGATGCCTTCTTTGTATTTTATTGCTAGTTATCTGAGTAGTGCTATGTAGACTATTTTATGTGTACACATATTTTTCTTCTGTCATTTGTGTTGTCTCTCTTTCTGCATCCTTGTTTTAACGATCTCTTTTTGTATCTTTATATACTTTTTCATTATTTTGTCTCATTTTTATATATAGATACAGTTCTGATAGCAGTAGGAGTAGGTGCTGTGGTTCTGATATCTGTAGTCCTTATTTGTATCGTAGTTTGCCGGAAAAAATTACGGAGGGCAAAAGTTGAAGATGTAGAGGCCAAGAAGGTAAACACCAGAATGAGAAAAGACTCTTTAATTTTGTTAAATATTGAACATTGTTCTTAATATAACTTGAACCATACCGTTAAATGATTGCACCTTCATTTTGGTATGAAACTTGCAAAGTTTCATTGTTGTCAATGATATTCCAATCACATATTTATCATGAAAATTGATTTACGAACACTTTTTTTTAAGAATAAAAAATCGTTTCTGTAATGTTTATGTAATGAAGGAAGGTAAGACTGCTGATATACCTAATAGCATATATTAATGAGCATTTACTATGTATTTTACAGCAATACAGCAAAAGAACTAGAGTTACAGGAAACGTGAATCATACAATGGCGCCAGGAAATAGTAAAAGAATTGAAACGACAATGAAAATGCGTTACTGATCAGCTACTAAAAACGCTTCTACATCATTACATTTCAGATTATTTGACAGTTTTGTCAAAATTTATATGCAAATACAATAGCATGTGTTTCATGAATATGCACATCATATACATATATTCATATTCACTTATATTCACTTTATACATGTTATGAGTGCGTGCACCTTACGAGTGTTATGTGAAACAGCTTCCCGCTCTGTATCAAACAGGAAACAAGAACAAATTGTTCTTGAATATTTATAGAAGGTGTAATGAACAATATATGTTAATCGCGAATTTGTTTGTAATAGCCGCTTATTGCAGTCTAATGTCGTGTGCACATTTGTTTTACATCTATTCATACAATAATATTTGATGTTTTGCACCTCAATTTATTGACAGTGAAGAAATGTGATGCAGCCCGTAAAGACACTAAAACGAAATAATATCCAGATGTTTTTTCTGTACGATCAAGAAAACCATTTTGTTATATGTTTATACATGTATATTCTAGGGAAACTTAGTTAAACTGAACAAATATACGTTGACAGTTTAGAAATTGTACATTTTTTTCTTCACAAATAGACTTTTTTCCTTTCAAATAATTAAACAGTTCTGGGTCAAATATCTAGAAAAGATTAAGTAAAAAAGGGATATATAACGGTAAAAAAAATCATATACTTCTCTTTCTGATAAATTTCTGCATTTTGAATATGTATATACAAAGTGCAGGAAAACATTAGACATATCAGGTGATGGTACAACCGCATGACCAACTGTACTCATTTATCGAAACAGTAGCAGGAAAACTAAATACTATCAAGAAGTTTTGAGAACAATATGTATGAGGCAAGTATCATGATAGACTAAAATAAATTTCCCCATTAATCGACAGGAAGTTGCACAAGCAGCTGTAACGGGTACAAACATGGCTGTAAAAACAAAGGAGATGTTGTAGTTTCCCACCTTTGAAAAATATTGCAGAGTAGAATGAACATTTGGTGACAAGGAGAGGTCAATGTTTCAAATGTTCAATTCTTTCAATAATAAAACGTATGTTTGTTGTTTATTTTCTGTGCTTTTCATTTCATTTCTATGAAAATTGACAACACAGGTAGTGTTGGTTGTTATAGAGTCATTCTTTCTTTTGCCTTCGTTGTTAAAACCAGTGAACTGCAGTAGATCACTCGTTATGACTACAAACCAACAATGTTAGAAAGGTTAGAGCGGCCTTGTCAAAAGAAGCGATGTCCAATAAGGCTTCAGTGTTCATGACACGGTTTTACTGCTTTTTATGTATATTTTTTCAAAACTTTCTTATAGATATTGAAAGATAGTGACATGTGGAGCATGATCTGCTTACCTTATGATTTTGAATGTCACTTTGGTATCTTTCGCCTTTCTTTTATCGGTTATGTCTTATTCCCCATTGTGATATTTTGACTGAGTGTGGATTCGTAAAACGGATGATGTAAGCATAGCAAGAGACGCTTACCCTGTCATCACACGTGATTTCGCCTGGTTTATTCATGCAATTCCCTCAGTTTTAAGTTTGTTGCCTGTAGTTATATCTTCCTAATCGATTTGTGAGATTGAACATCTGTAAACAACTGTGGCCTAAGGGAGCTACCATTTGATTTTTAGGGGGGGGGGGGGGGGGGGGCTAGGATGAAATTTGAAAAAAAATAGGCAGGACAGGAGTTTTGAGTAAAAAAAAAAGGCAGGATGACAATTTATGTAAAAAAAAGTCAGGATAAACTAAAAAAAAAAGGCAGGACAGAGATTACAACTAAAAAAAATGCAGGACAAATTTTTCATCCTAGCCAGCCCCCCCCCCCCCCCCCCCCCCCCCCCCCCCCCCCTTTCCCCCTTCCCATAAAATTCAAATGGCAGCTCCCTAATGTTATGATTAGATCACAACATCCGGCAACTTATTTTTTTCTTTTTTTTTCAGGTTGTTTTCTTTTTTGTTTGTTTTTCTTCATAGGGAAAACAAAGAGCACACTGGGCAGGTGACATTAATAATTTGAAGAAATTGTTTCACGCTAACTAAATTAGGAAAACAAATCTTATAATAACTGCCGTATGACTACATTGTCATCAATTTTGATTTTAAAGGTCAAGTCATTTTGAAGTATTCAATTAGAAACAATAATAATCGATATATTATATTTCACTATCGGTGCCATTATCGGGTTGGAAAGCATAAACTATGATTAAAATCTAAAACAAACTTGCTGCATACGTTTTCTGTTTTAAATGCAGAAAATTAATCGATGAAAAATTGAACAAACTTTTATTGAATTCAAATATTAATTTGAATTAAAAACAATTTTTTTTTCTTAATTAAAGGCAAGACGTCTATTTATAAGCGATATTTATAGATGAGACAACAACCATTTTGTCTGTCAAGTCAAAAAATATTTTTAAAGAGCTAACTAGACTGGTACAGCATGCACAGTTGATTACTGACAAGTATGACCTCAGAGCATTGAGCATGATTCATGCATAGGATAATACAATCATGATAGTTTGTTACAAAATGAGCATCTAGCTGTGACGACATTTCCTTTATCTTGTCCTCCTTTTCAAATAGTCCTTGTGTCCCAGCTAAAAAGGAAGAAACCAAAACTAAAATTAAAAATTTACTTTCAAGATAAACGGACAAGTTTTCACTATCATATGTAAGAAGTTATCGTAAAAACTGTGAATAACTTTTTCTCTAGATTTTATTTTAAAAAACGCTGTTCTGATATTTTAAAATAAAAATAATTAGTTTGATACCATTGACCGCACAAATTTTACTGCAACATATTTGCAATTAGTGTCTTTTAGTTAATGTTTAGTGATGGTCGAGGCAAACATATTTGAAAAATATAATACCGTAGCTAATATAAACGTTGTATATACACGTTGTAGATGTTATAAAACAAAAAGAAACAAAAGTAAAGCCGAAACTGCATAAGGAATTAGAACTTTGCAGGAACCTGCTCAAAAGTTTCTACCGAAGTGTTGTGTTGGTATTTGTCATGTGCTCCTCCATTTTTTGGTTCTAACACTATTTCACTCTTCACTCCGTTCATTGGTTCTAACACTATGCCACTCCGTTCATTGGTTCTAACACTATGTCACTCCGTACATTGATTCTAACACTATGCCACTCCGTTCATTGGATCTAACACTATGCCACTCTGTTTACTGGTTCTAACACTATGCCACTCCGTGCATTGGTTCTAACACTATGCCACTCCGTTCACTGGTTCTAACACTATGCCACTCTGTTCACTGGTTCTGACACTATGCCACTCCGTGCATTGGTTCTAACACTATGCCCCTCCGTTCATTGGTTCTAACACTTTGCAACTCTGTTCATTGATTCTGACACTATGCCACTCCGTTCATTGGTTCTGACACTATGCAACTCTGTTTTTTGGCTCTAACACTATGCCACACCGTTCATTGGTTCTAACACTATGCCACTATGTTCATTGGTTCTAACACTATGCCACTCCGTTCACTGGTTCTAACACTATGCCACTCCGTTCACTGGTTCTAACACTATGCCACTCCGTTCACTGGTTCTAACACTATGCCACTCCGTTCACTGGTTCTAACACTATGCCACTCCGTTCACTGGTTCTAACACTATGCCACTCCGTTCACTGGTTCTATCACTATGCCACTCCGTTCACTGGTTCTAACACTATGCCACTCCGTTCACTGGTTCTAACACTATGCCACTCCTGGTTCTATGATATTATATTTTTTTGGTACTTACATTTGTACTACATGCCACTATGGTTTTCATTAGTACTTACAATATGCCACTTC
Organism: Mytilus californianus; assembly: GCF_021869535.1. Taxonomy (NCBI): domain Eukaryota; kingdom Metazoa; phylum Mollusca; class Bivalvia; order Mytilida; family Mytilidae; genus Mytilus; species Mytilus californianus. The sequence continues at coordinate 34,806,811 of NW_026262582.1, read as the reverse complement.
GTTAACAAGTATTTATGACATACGACTCCGTTTTGTATTGGTACTTAATTGTAACTTTGATTTTATTAGTACTTAATAAAAAAGAAGATATGGTATGATTGCCATGAGACAACTCTCCACAAGAGACCAAATGACACAGACATTAACAACTGTAGGTCACCGTACGGCCTTCAACAATACGCAAAGCCCATACCGCACAGTCAGCTCAGGTTTTATTGGTTCTGATCGAATTGAACGATGAATATTTCTCTGTTTTTTTTAATTATTTTTAGTACTTACAAATGTATCTTGTGCCACTCAGTTATTTACTGATACTTACCGTATGCCACTCCGTCTTGGAGGATGTTTCCTACACGACTAATGCTTGTGGATTTATACTTCAATAAAGCAGGACATGTTATATGGCTATGATCACCGACATCGACAATGTTCATACTGTCATTAACTAAAATTAATGTATGATTTCATTTATAAAATGTTTCACAGAAAAAAAAACATGATAAATGTATGATTTTTTAGAAAATGTGTCACAGTTGGTAAACACTGATTGATATGTTGTATAGATAAACAACCTTGGTTGTCTCTTAATAACGTTGTTGCCGCAAATGCGAGAGTATAATAGATAAACAACATTGGTTGTCTCTTAATAACGTTGTTGCCGCAAAAGCGAGTGACATGGGTTCGATCTTCAACCAAGAATGCGGAATTAAGATGTTAACCGATGTTCAAGTCTCATAAATCGAATTATTGCTAATTCCGCGAATAAGATATATTAAGATCGCGAAAATACGTAATAACTAACCTCGCGTAAATGTTGTCTGAAAAAGACGCCTTACACGTATATCAAAATCAGAGACAATAAAAATGCGAAAATTAGAAATCCGACAATAAAACTTAAAATTGAGCTACTTAAAAATAGTATTTTAATCTACTTTGACTGTGTTTAAAATTTCGCGAGTTTTAAATCGAATCAAACGACAATGAAAAGTATTCATACTATACTATATTTTTTTTTCTTCACTAACCTATGCGTTCGAAAATTCGCATTCTTTTTGCGACAAGCTTCGGAATTAATTGATTTGACAATACTTAATGACTATGATATCAAAGAAATCAAATAGAGTTTTTGAGTTTTTTGAAAGTCTTTCAGTATATATGATTTGATAAAACTGAATTTTATAACAAATGATTGCTTTGTTTTCTTTTTTCCCTTATCACTTTTTTTCTTCCAGTGATCCTTTAAATAAAAATTTTGTTTAATTTATTTCGACATTCATGCGTTCAATGAGCTTTCTTCCTTTAAACAAAAAATCAAACAATATATTTCACACATTTTAAGTGATTCGAAAGATGCAACATTCAATCTTTTCTTCAATGTTTAAAAAAAATAATTTCGCACATATGATAAATAGCAAGTCTATTTGAAAAATTTACAATTCGAACAATTTAACTTCCATGAACACTTCTGAAACTGAAATTCAAAACTTGTACTCGTTAGTGATGAAATTATGACTAAATAAAAAAAATCGTGCTGGTCGACATCTACGTAATATGTTTTTATGAGATACAAGTCTTAATATTGGATATAATCTCGTATATTTTATATTAAAATATCAATCTGGAAGAATGCTTAATAAGTACGTCACTTCCCCTGCTGATGGAAATAAAAACAACATTGTATTGCAGTAATGAATTTAGCGTGTAAACGAAGTATTGGTTAAGTGAATGTTTTATAGGATTTACGTTACGTTTTAGTAACTTATTCAAAATAAGACATACATTTTCTTGTCGGTTAATTATCCGATACATTTCAGAATTAAAAAAAAAACCGTCATGATTGTCATTGTAACCTTCAGTTTGCATTATTCATAAATGTGTTATAGAAATCAACGTACGTTTTAGTCAAATATGCAAGAAACAACTTATTAGAAGCGAAAACCAAATCAGCTGTGAAATGAAATGAAATATCTAAGAAATAGAAATCAAATAAATAGAAATGGAATATGAGAATAACAATGGAGAACTAACTACTTAATGGTGTGGGCTTAACAAGAAATACCGTAAACAAGAACTAATTATACCCCCTCAATGTTTTGACTCTAGTAAGTAGACCAAAGAAGAAACTGGAAACGTGTCACACGGCACTACAATACGTAAAATATGCAATAGGAAGTTCTTATTATAGTTTGCCGAGAAAATATTGAGAATTGTCTCAAAATTACTGAAATGCATTTAATTATTTTTTTTTACAAAAACAATGACATTAATCATTACATTACATTGATTTGTAAACAACGCTGTGCTGTTTTAATCTTGATTAAGATTACCTGTAAAGAACCTGTCATGTGTTGCTATTAATGGGTGACATTTAGTTGCTTTAATCTAAGTCATTTGGACTCTGATGGATAGTTATGTTATTGGCAACCATACCACATCTCCTTATTTTATATTGATAACATGTACTGCCCATGGATCAAAGCTGTTCCCTAGTAATTATACTATCAATCAAACCTAACTCATTTAACAAAACTAAATCGTGAATTGTAAAACATATATATAAAGACTTTGTTGTGTCTTAACTAGTATACACTTGCTAATATTAGGGGCTAAATAAGTTAAAAATAAACACTTTTTTTGAACTGGTACCAACTGTACTGTCAAATACAAGTCAACAAGCCAGGTATGATACATGTGTACAAATGTAAGTTAATAAAAAAAACTTACCAAATGTTTGACATATGTAAGGTAGTTTTTCTTCACAACTCGCCAACTTCCATTTAAAGTCATCACTTAAATCTCCTTTAACACATACAGATGAGTTGAACATAAAAGTTCCATTTGGACCAGTATTTTCTGGAGGTAAACTTCCTTCGTCCCAATTTGTCCAGGAAATGGGTTCAGTTTTAACATCATAGACCTCAGAAGTTTTGTTGTCACTAAACACTCCTAACCAATAGGCTCCTGTTGTTCTAAAGTCGAAATATAATTAAAATTTAAACAAAGATATCATGCAGCAGTCAATTGACATATTTTTGTTTGCTTGTTTGTTTGAACGTTTTTTGTTTTGTTTTGTTTGTCATAATTTTTATCAATTAAAAGGAGGTGTGAGCTAAAGTTACATGTGAGGGTCTGGCTTTGGGGATGGTCTTCAATTTTCGTCTTTTTTTTAATTTATCAGTTTATTGTTTATATTTGAGCACCTGTTCATTATCTTCTCTTTAACTCATCAATTGTTCCTTATTATTTACCCCCCCCCCCCTTTCCCGTTTATTCTCTATTCTGTAAACCCTTATCTAGACCCTTAGATAAACGTATGACGGCAAATTTACATTCGAGATCAAAATTAATAGAAGCCAAATACGTTAAAAAAAATAGATAATAAAATCAAATTATACAGAACAAAAAAAAAAACAGACATAAAACAATTATAATTATGTTCATTTGCACGTGACAGGTGCGTTCGATAAAATTATCTAGGATTGTTATTTTTCCCGTCGAAGGTCGGTGGTTCTATTCGTGTGCTCTGGCGTCCTTCGCCAATAAAAACTGACCGCCTTGATGTAGCCAATGATGTAGAAAGTGGCGTTAAACTCCAACAATCAATCAATCAATCAATTGTTCTTTAAAATAATTGGTTAAGCAACAAACCACGCCTTTTTTGTCTATTTTTGAAGTCTTTCGTTTGCATCGTCTTCAGATGTCAATTAAGGTGGTACCCAACACCTTGACTAATATTAATTTGGCTCGTTTAATTTTCCTAAAATTTTGACAAAATGTTTACTTTGACCCTTTGACAAAAATATAAAAATTTCAAATAATTTGAACCAACCACTTTATCAGAAAAATTTCACTGGTTATATAGCAGTTTGACAAACACTAATTTTGATCATAGAGAAGCTTAAAGGGAAAATTCGCGATTTTTTACTTTTCATCTTAATATGTTCATAATACCATAAAAAACATATTCACCAAGTTTTATCTGGATATGAACACTAATAAAGAAGAAAATTGGGAATTAATAATTTAATTTATTCGAACTTCCTGACTTATGTGACGTAGTTTAAGTCTTTTTGCATGCCGGGAGTGAATAAATCTCATTGTAAGTCTTGTTCGTTAATCATCTAATAACGCGATTTAAAGCGCATCGACGACTTTTGGCGAAGCTATTAACCAACTAATAATTAAGAAAGTAAAGTGATCAGCCGTGCAACTTTCAAAATTAAAATGTACGATTTATATTTAAAGGATTTCTGATATGATTATAGTAATAAAAGTAAATCATACAATAGAATATATTTTTATGATTTTTTTCCGACGGATATTTTGAACAAACATATATAACTGATATTGTTTTACAAATGCATGTTTGTATTCTCACCTGAAGGCTTTTACTTCAGTCTAGCAAACATTTCCCACTAGTACAGTGTAAATACAATGTGTATTGTACTGTGACACTTAGTGACTACCTGTTGAATGCGTGGTTAAATTCAAGGTAATTAAAAGATTAGCATTCTGTAATTCTATTCTTTTGATCTTCACTCAGTGAATTTAGCCAACACGGTTCACCGTTACAGGTGTGAACAACATTTCGTATGAATGATAAAAACATTAATTATTTGGGGAGGAATATGGTGGCAAAATACCTGAATCGCCGTTATATATATCTTTTATATTTTTCGTAAGCTTAATTTTAAAATAGATAGGTGAGTATTTTGTTGTAACATCGAAATTCTGAATTACTTTTAATTAAATAATTTTATAAATAAAAATGGCCCACGAAAACGAGCGTGTAAACCAAACACTGTACTTACTTTTTCAAATTATCATGGGTATTAACCTTGAATATTTAAATGTTTAGAGAAAATTATCGCGGTTACATGATTAATATAGCTTGGTCCGTCCACAGCGATCTAAATTTACCTAATCAGGAATGCCCTTATTAAAATATTTAAAATCTCACAACGTGTACATACTTTAGCTATTTGACCAACGATGTTTAAAAAAATAACAGATTCAATCTTACGTCAACTTTCCTTTTTTGAATGGAGACAGACCGGCGGAATCAAGTTTCAATGTGCTTTATATCTTGTACCTTTGCAAGACTTATCATTCATTCATAAACCCACTCTATACCAGAGACATATATGTCAGTCTTAACTGACAAGAATACACCTCAAGCGGACAAGCAGTATATTCTTTAAATTTCTGTGATTTGATACCAAGAAAGAAAAAAATCCCGAAATTAATTTGATACTTTGATACTCAATATTTTTCCTGGAAAATATTCACATCCACACGTTTGGTCTGAAAATAGGATAATGATATGGTGTACAGAACATGCAGAAGTGTGAATGCCATAAAACCTTGTTATATCAGAAACCATTATAAATGTGAACCTGTATACGTAAGACCTCATGGAACGTCACCTAAGCACATACAGGTAATATACAAGTAGCTCTGTTATACCCGGAAATGTCAAGGTAAATCGCTACCGATACCGAATGTACCAATGCAAAGAAAATTCTGATGATTGTGAAGCGTGACCATTCATGATTTTAGAGGAGTCTTAGGTGGAAATTGCCGGTACGATTTAAATTCTGACTAGATTTTTTTCTCTCAATTTAAATCACTGAACTAAAAAAAAGAAACCTTTGTCCAAGATCAGAATTCTTCATGTAAATTCATAAAAACAACGTTCTTATTTTGTAACTTTCAATATACTTTACCTCCAACCACAGCCCCCCTCCCAACCTGGGAACAGTATATTTAACATTACAATGTTTGTGTACCTGCCCAAATCAAAAAAAAAAAAAAGAAGAAAAAAAAAGAAAGAGATGAACGGTAAGTCACATCAGATTCAAATATTTATATGGTTGATTGTCGTTAACTGGAGATGTATAGTTACACATCTCTGCGTTAACTTATAAGAATGACAGGAAAGTATATACTTGAAATAGATGTATGATGAATAATATGCAACTGCGGCACCCCTTTTTATCAAAGTGTACATGCATTTTAATGACTGTCCGTTATTTTGATTAAGAATGACAATAGAACGTGAAATTCTATAGTTGCCAGTGAGACTTTTTTTTACCAGATATGCGACTTTTCGTATTTATATTTTCTCTTATATTACTCTCATTTAATATTTTATGCATAAGTGCAATATTGGGAATAGTTTATTCCCCCACAAGCCAACTAAATAAATTAATCAACCATCTAGCTAATCAGACGTTAATACAAATACTATCAGTCTATCCGGAGTGAAGTTTCTTTATTTCTTCAAATAGATTTTTTGGGGATCATTAGTGTACGTCCAGTGGCATATATATTACATGCATGTCGGAATAGGAAAGTTAGCATAATGTACTTTTAGAACCATGTTCACATCATTATACATTATATCCAACAATTGTGGTGATGACGAATTTCTTTAACTGTTCGAGAACAATCTAAATGAAATATAAATCTGTGATTTTACTATGTCCATAACTTCGATGAACCAAAGCAAGTGAGAAATCAACCTGTATTTAAATCAAATTGGTTCTGGATGTTCCTCTGTTATATTCAAAAACATGTATATATTTTTAATTGCGACTATCTATATCCGTAACTTTCTATCTAGGCGTATTAACCAATGATTTTTGTATGTTTCAAAATGTCCATCATTATTGACAACGAGTATATACTTACATTTTCCACAATTTACCCTTGGAAAAATTTTATCAAATCTTTTTTTGGAATTATTTAGATTTTCATAAATATCATTCTTTACACCAGAAATGTTATTTATAAACAAGCGTATGTGTTTAGTAATGACTAGTATATCACTCTCGGACACGCAAGACAAAGATGTATATTACACCTGATAGTTTCAAAATGGAAAGTTACAAGTTATCGGCCGTGTACACTGATCAATACCCTCAGAAATGAAGGGATGCATGAACTTGCTTTATGTAATTGTGTAATAAGAGTTTTTAAGTCCGACAGGAAATCGCATGAATACCTGGACGTGTCACCTCACAATACCTCTGGGAATAATTTCTTTAGCCATATGCATGCTGATGATCAGATAAGGGAAGGTCTGAATTTATTTTAATAATTAGATATAAGAAAATGATGTATGAGTGCTAATGAGACAACTCTCCATCCAAGTCACAAATTGTCAATTTATAAAAGTAAACCATTATAGGTAAAAGTACGGTCTTCAACACGGAGCCTTGGTTTATTACATAAAAGTTTATTACATAAAAAAATTATGAACAAATTAGATTTTCGAAAACAATTATACACGGGACACTTATTTATGACTTTGAACTTTGACTTTTTAACTAATTCCCATATAAATTTCTTGTTTCAAAACTTAGTAAAAACAAGAATTTGTATAGTAACAAATACAAATCCTTGGTAAAAAAAAACAGTTAAAAAACGACAGACTTTAGATATTAAAAAAAAATAATTACATTTTCCGTATCATGTTAGTTAGGAAAGGTTGCACAACCATGTCTATTATAATCATGTTTGTGACCCGGGAAACTGTTTATGCTTTTCTTGTCGGATAAAACAACTGTACGCTTGACAAGATATCGACACGCAATTACGACTACGTTAGGTTACTGCTAGTTTTGGTCCTTTGTGGTTTATAGATATATCGTGGTTTCGAAACCGAGAAGATGTCAAAATGGCCGCATGCAGAGAATTGATACTCTAAATTTAAAATCGATGGTGATCTCTTATATAGCAGAATAAAACTTTAATAATTATGAATTTGTGCTTTTTTATACAGAATGAACATAATATCAATTTTTCATTTTTTTGCGAAGTTTCCCTTTAATATTTCCTTACCAATATAACGTGATTAAAACGTTTAGTTGATTTTTACAGAGTTATCTCCCTGTAGTGTTAGGTACCACCTTAAGATTTTAAAGTGTTGAAAAATAAAATGAGAATATCTTAAATAACATCAATTCCAAATATTTGTTTTCTCAACTAAAAAAGAAAAGGGTCTTATAAAGAAATATACCATTCCATTTCCTGTTATGCATAATATAAGGAATAGTTTCTTTTATAAATAAAAATCCATTTTCTTTGCATTTGTATTAATTTTGTCATTTCTGTCAATCTTTACAGTTTTTATCCATATTTGAATGTAAATATAAAGTCCCTGACATATGATACATATATAATATATACATGTGTAACCGAGTAATCAATGACCATCATTGCATATTTTCAAAAAGGGGACTAACTTTTTCAACAGTAGTGCTAGAGCAAACACATTTTAGGACAAATATCAGGGAATCAATACCAATCAAGTTATCAACTTCATTTAGACCAACCTCAAAACATTAAGGTGACAACTGTTGCATTCAGTGGAATTGCAAACTACTGTTATGTTATTATAGTCTATTGATTGAACGTATAAAATCTGTATTATATTTGAAAATTAAGGTGGAAACGGTTGACTAGGGAATGAAATAGGAAAACATAGATTTCTAGATAACGTCAGGCAGTAAGAAAAATACTGTGGATATTCATATAAGTAGGTTGTACGTTTTATGGGATGCATAAATACGCAGCAACTTCCTGTCAAAATGTATACATTAAATCCGACACCCTAGGCCTTGATGATATTGAAATGTTCTTTGCTGGTAGAATAATCTTTGCGATCTTTGAGAAATGCGGCATGTACCATGCGAGTAATATACGGAATAACCTGTGTTAATGTATTTCAATTCCAAAATAGACTCAATAAAAATATAATAATTTGATAAACTGATTATTTCTAAACCTAATCTAGAGTTATTTGAAAGAGTTGATATTTGATAAAACGCATTTCTAACTTTATGTGATATAAACAAACAATAATTTAACTCTGTACATGTATACCACTGGTGGCCTTATGAAGCGATGAATGTCGAAAACTGACAAGCCTAAAGGTGGCGCATTCATCAAGGGAATAATCTTTCAGGAATAACAACTTTGGATAGGACCACAACTGTTTTATCATACCGAAAAAGGTGACCTTTAAGCCCCTGCAGTGAAGATCCAGTTCAAAAAGAATGCCTAAACAGATTCTCATTACACTGATGTCAGAGAATATTTTTTTGTTTGTTTTAGAATTCGCCGTAATTTTTGTCATCTGTTTAATGTTTTGACAGCTAAACGTGTCTTTAAGGCTTTGGTTTTTTAAGAATTGATCAGCTGCTTTATTCACAAAAGTTTTTCATCGGAGGGTTTGTCCTGGTTTTCTTTTTATAGATATAAGAAGATGTAGCATGAGTGCCAATGAGACAACTCTCCGTCCAAGTAACAATTTGTAAAAGTAAACCATTATAGGTCAAAGTACGGCCTTCAACACGGAGCCTTGGCTCACACCGAACAGCAAGCTATACAGGGCCCCCAAAAATGACTAGTGTAAAACTCCCAATTTCCTCCCCGTTACTCCCACTTCACTCCTCCTTAATCCCAGACGAAAATCATTCAAAATTTTGTTCCCAGAAAATCCTTATTTTCTCTCCCTCTTCCCCCAGTTCACGCATCCTGACTCCTGCTTCCCGTCCCCTCATTAACATGTTGCCTTACCCCTGTCCACTCCCTCATATATTTTACTCAATAGAATTATACAGTATAAATGTAACTTTGTAAAGTATCATAGGACTTTACTCTACGGTTAACAGCAGTTCATGTTCCATATTAATACAATTATTTTTCCTTGTTTTTTATATCTATAATAGTTGAAAAATAAATAATAAATAATTTGGGGAAACTTTTTTTTTCTTTCACAGGTTTGAGATGATCCTCATAAACGGGTATTAGCCCCATTAATGGTTATCAATCATGTAAAAGACAATATTTTACCCCCAAAAGCACCATGACTGAACCATCATTAAATTTGGATAAATATTATTGGCATTTAAAAAAAATATAATTTTTGGAGGTTACTCACTTTTTTTTTCAGTTCTTTACTGTGGTCTCAATTTAATGTTTTATCACAAAAAATTGAAACCAGTCTTGAATTCTGGTATAATACCAATTAATAGGGATAATACCAATTTCTGAGGATCTTCCCCAACCTGTTTAAATACCTTAAAAACTAAATCAAAATAACTTTCTGTATTTGTATCTAGATTATAGAAATTAGTTTAAAATCAATCTATGCATGCTGCAAGTACATTTGTCCATTGTGATACGGATACATTGTACCGAACATGTTTGATCTCACTTAGTAATTTTCTATGTAACCATACTTGAACATTTGTGTAAAATTATTCGTTAATCTGATTAAAATCAGCTTATTGTTTGTTTGTCTCCGATTATTGCACAGTACGTATAGTCATCGGTCCACAAACAAACAGCTAATCTAAATCTTATAACATCTTTATGTTCACTGTCATTATTGAAAAAATATATTAAATTAATCTATAATCAAGACATACCGTACTTATACAATGAAAACAATAATACGGCATCATGCATTGTGATTTAAAAGAGAGAACGAACATACAAAAGGGATATTCTAAGTCATAAGGTGTAACACCACTAATTCGGGCCCGGCCAGAAAGCACATACCAGAAAGGAGTACATATTTAACACAAAATAGTTCCTAAGCTTGGATGTAACTTTCAAAATATGTAGAATATTTAGGTAATTTTGGTATCAAATGAAAGCTGAAAGATTTGTGATCATTGTAGAATGCTTTTTGACTTATAATTTTGAATATTAATAAAAAAAATTGCATGAAAGGAGAAGGTCCGGTAAGGGCTAGTTTTGGCCTAAAATTCGAAGTACATCTAATGAAAGATTTTTTACATTTCTTAAACACTTAAGTGTCTACTTCAGTCGATTCAATTAATTTATGTAAAAGTTTTTAACTGATTTGGTCATTAAAGACGCTAAAAATCAAGCTTGAATATGAATAATCTATCAAATATGCCATAAAACGTCCCTTTTCAGATGGGTTTTGTCTAAAATGGAAGTGGCCGCATTCGTGTTCAGTCTCAACCTTTATATATGTTATGTATTATCATCAAGTACAACACATATTTAAATATTAAGACTGAACACAAATGCGACCACTTCCATTTTAGACAAAAACCGTCTTAAAATTAATACAAATGCTAAAATTGTGGAGATTTCAGTGGTATTGCATGAATTCATGATGCTAGTACCTGGTGCATGTGCATTGTATTGTCAAAAACAGCCCATATTTATGGAACAAAAGTATTCTACTTTCCAATAAATAGCTAAAAGCATACATTTCAACAAATTTGTAAAAATGCTATATTTTGGGGCCAAAAAGGGGTCCTACCGGACCTACCCCTTTTTAAGGAGGGTACATTTTGCCTGTTTGTCAGATCTGAAGTACCTGTGTGGTACATCCGAAGTTCCGGGAACAAGTTCTGCTTGAAATTGAGGAATTTAACATAGAAAGCAATGGGGCCATGAATTAGTGGTGTACTTCCATAAGTCGAAGACAAACCGACAACGCCATGGCAAAAACAAAAAACAAAAGACGATCAAAGGCAAAAATCAGTACAACATGTACAAAGGTATACAAAACACAACATCGAAAACTAAAGACTGAACAACACGAACTCAAACAAATACCTTGTGTGGTCTCAGGTGTTCCAGAAGGGTAAGAATTTAGATAGGCTAGATAGTGGTTTATTTACGTACCCTACAACTGGAAGCAAATTATTTTCCAGCCATGTTTGCGTAGTTTGGTCTTTGACAGTCATCAGTGTCATGCCGTATTTACTACAGCAATACTGTGCTTCATCCCGTGTTATCACAAAGTTACTGAAGATCAAAAAGCTACTGGAAGTTGATGTTGCTAAAATATAAAGATTTTTTCAAGTTATTTGTATTTGAATAACTGTTTACCTACGTTCGAATGTCATAAAACTCATAAATACTTTAAGAAAGTACACATCAAGGTAAGTCAACAAAATTTGAAGGAAATGCATGACCTCCGAAAGAAGAGGGAGTGGATCATGCTGATGTGTTGACAGTGTTATGCGTCTAAAAATAGAATGTAGACCTAATATAATACGTGTAATTTACACATGCCACCTATTAATTAAATACAAAGAATAGTAAGACAATAATTTAGAAACTAGAATATTAAAACAAAGATATATCAAAAGCGCAATACGATACCGGTTTACAAAAATAAGAAGGATATCAACAATTTAAACAAAAATAGACACGCACAATTAAAAACATAAAAACATTTATTTATTTATATATATATAATAAGAACAAATGAAGAAAATGCATTTTGTAATAAATATGCGTACATGTAACTAATCTTTACCAGTAAAATCACAGATTAAATACAGGGCACAATTTCAGTAAACAATTCACCTTATCGTTATTCATTCCAAGCCGGATAAGTTCTGAAATTACAGATTGAACTTTATAATCCAGTTGAAGGTATATGGGGCCCTGTTTAACCAATGTAGTATGCATAAAACTTTTCAAAGAGACATAAACACCTCAAACAAAGCATTTTTATTATCTTAATTTGTGTTTTAAGAAAGTGGATCAAAATCTATCGAAGTTTCAAAATGTTTGCTTTATAAACTTTTCTATCCCTCAGCTCATTACTGATGACCTTTGTTTTGCGACACTTGACCCAAACAGGAAGTTGTCTAAGTGACTGTTTTTTTTCCGGATCGGACTAAATAGCGATAAGGTGCATGTTATTCTGGGCTGAACGTCGCACTAATGGTATATTGTTCTGAAGTAAAATGCAATTTATATCATACAAAATGTATGTCACACTGACAAAACTGGCGGGAAACAGGACACGACTGACAATCTTTTGTAGAAGTCAAATTGTATGTTCGCTTCAAAATAAACGAAACGCACAAGAGATGTTTATTATTAATGTATTATTACGGTCGGTGCAATGTTGGTCTCATACAGATATAGAGATGTGATTTTTAAAGTCTAGCGCTGGAGATGTAAAGTCTAGCGATGTAGATTTAAAGTCACCCTCTGGAGATATAACGGCTAGTGCTATAGATTTAAAGTCCTGCACTGTAGATCTAATGTCCAGAGCTGTAGATGTTAAGTCAATAAAGAAAGAAATATTATGGAAAACAGTTACATAAAAATTAACAAAGAAATTTACATAATGTGTTGAAAAGTTTTTAAGTGAACTCAAGATAAATAAATGAACAAATTTTCATACCGTGTTCAAATGTAAGTAATGCCAATATAAAGCCGAAAATACTCTTCAATATCATCATATCAGACAGGAATTATTTCAATTGTTTAAACACAAATATCACTGTAAAATTGTATAGTCCATGAATCATATTTGTTGATCCTTGTTTCAAAATACTTTAAATAATTTTTTTCAACTTTTTAAACAGTTTAAAACAGGAAAAATGAATGTAATTCTAACGTGTAAAACGCCCGATTAAACAAATTCAGAGGCGGAACGATTCACATGGTGTTGCGTTAAGATCCAATATTCGTTCTCATGATTGGCCACGTAAAACGCTATTTTATATTCAATAAAACAGTAAAATTATATCGTGCAGCTTACAATCAATGATATGCATAGTAGTAAGCAATGCTTAATCAAATCAAAATCTAATAAGTGTGAATTAATAAAAAACCTAAAAACTAAAATTGTTTAAGATTGAAGGTACTAATATCGCAATTGCGTGAATATAGGGGGAATATTGATATGGTGCATTAATCTTTAAAAAAGATTTTTTTTCTTAAAACGTGTTATAAATTGATTTTTTTATGATCGCATTTGCATTCACTGTTTGAATCATCGAGTACTTAGTAATCAAGAAAAGGAAAAAATAAGAAAGAAAGACAGAAAAGCACGTTGATAATTGCCGATATAATTTCATGCTTGTTGTATTAAGTACAATATTGTAATCCTATGTCAAAATGGATTTCTATCTTTGTATATGCACGTTCGACGACCAAGTTGACTTTTGCAGTAACACGAATTTGTCCTCCTCCTGCTACTTTTTTTTCAGTTATCCCCTAAAACTGTTAGAAACAAGTGAAACTGCGAGCTACTGCTCACTGATGATACCACCAGCCCAAATATGCATTTGTTGTTAAGTGATGAATCTGAAAACGCATCACACAGTATAGCTGACTTATACAAACCCTGAAACCAAATTTCAGAAATCCTTATGATCTAGTTCCTGAGAAAGATGCGACGAAACATATTCACGGGACGGACGGACGGACGGACGGACTGACGGATGGACAGACAGAGTTAAAACAGTATAACCCCACTTTTGTAAAGCGGGGGTATAAAAACTGCGATTAGCTGACCGAGTTTGTTGGTCGACTAACCAATATGACCCATGCTGAAGAACGGACTTAGATTTACTTTGTAACTTATGAAAACAATAAAAGAAAATACCATGTAGCAATCCCCAAAATATGACAGAAGGCTTTCTTGTTTGTCCTGTTTATTAAGTGCAAGTCTTTGTAAGAATCAGGCAATTTAGAAAAATTTCAAAACTTGGCCAAAAAAAAAACCCACCGACCTAACCATCCTATTTTGAAGTTACCCTTATCCTGAGTTCGAAATAGTAAGTCTTTTGTTTTTGCGTGTCTGGTAATTTAGGAAATCTCTAGATATCTTTTGGTTAGAATGATAGCACATTACGGAGTTCGCTCTCCTTAATTGTTAATTTCCAGTGCATTTCAACCAAATTATATCTTTAATTACCAGAACAGGAAAAGTTCCTGTACTATTTTACAATTTGAACATAAATTAATGTCAACTTGAGTGGGTTTTTGTTTGTCATGTTTTCACCATTCCCTGATTCTTAGGCAGATTAGCACTTAAATGTTTTGGCAATACTCAAGACAAAGATTCCAATCTATAAGAGACAGGCTGCCGTATGACAAACCTAAATTATCATTTAGACTACTTACCACTCCCATTCTCCCAAAACAAATCCCAAAATTACCCACACACACTTTTTGCTGTCTCTCCGTGAAATAACATAGAAAAAACAACAAAAAGCTACTCACGAATTTAAAGTTATTGCATACGACGAAAACACTGCTATATCAGTATGCATAGACAATAATAGTGCATTGACTTGACATATCAACGATATAAGGATGAGGCTTAGAAAAGGGGAAATGCGAGGCTCTGCCGAGCTTTTTCCCCGTTTCGGGCCGAATCCTTATAACGTTGATATGTCAAGTCAATTCACTATTATTGTCTTTATACTGCAATCTTGAATAAAAAAAAACATTTTCAGTTGTTGTTTAATGTTATTTATTTGATTTAAATATTGGGGAAAATCTCCCTTTAAAAAGGCCTCATACCGGTATCAGGCGGAGAAATAGACAACGCAATGAAATGTACATTACCTGTTGAAACCCGCAATCGATGGTGAACGAATTGAATTCGTTTGAGTATGGACTAAAATATCAACGATAAGCATCGATGGTGAACGAATTGAATTCGTTTGAGTATGGACTAAAATATCAACGATAAGCATAAAACATAATGATTTATAGGTTTCAAACAAAAAATATTAACAAGTGAAATATGTTTTTCCAAAAATTGTAAAAGAAATAAGTTTGGGTCGTTCCACGCTTCATTGTATACATTGGAAACAAGAACAGGTTGAAGAGGTCGTATGAATAATTAAATATAGTTTCGGCAACTTCTATTTAAATATTCATGAGGAAAAGTGATATCGGGTCAGTGACTGTATATGACATAGAAATATACAGTCAACGCATTTTGACTGCTCAAATAGAACGAGTGCAGTATAAACAAGAATACTGACCAATTCCGTATAAAACAATGTTAGCAGTAACTGTTACTGTACAGTAGGTATGAGTGGGGTGGAAGGACCCTTTACGGGATAGGGCCTTTATTTTTGAGGGAATTCAGGATTGGGCATTTATTTTCGCGGGAATTCTTGATTTACATTCATCGAGACTTCGGGACTCGGCAATTAATTATTAATTTTTCGGGATCCAGGAGAGAATGATTTATGTTTTTTTTGGAATTCGGAATGACACCCCTTCCTACCGCCCCTCTCTAAAGTACTCTATCTGGTGATTTAGATAATAATGGTATTATACATTGTGATATGAATAGTTTCAAGAAGATGTTGAATGTTCTGAAAAAGACTAACAGTTGAATTCCGAATTTCAATGCAGAAAAGAAAGATTAAACGAAATAATTTAATAACGTTTAAGATACGCCATGAATATATTATACTGAAGTGCTGTCATGTGGTACCAATAAATTAACATTATATCAAGTATAAAGTGCGATTTGATAAATGAGAAAAACGAAAGAGAAATATATCCTTATATTTAATTTCATTAGCGGTTTAAATTACCTTGTATGCTATTTTTTTTATTATTAATTCTTACAACTCTGCATCAATGCTGCACACATGCAAAGAAATCTTAAATGAATCCTTATATTTACATGTTAATAAATAAATTTGGCGTATTTACTGTCTTCTGATTGGTTAAAAGTATTACTTTTATTTTCAATGTTGTCAATTTTTATGGCGACACGCCCACTTTTACCGGAACTACTTTTTTATTGATTCGAAAATTCTTTTACTTGATACATTAGTAGCAATTTTTGATAGAACTTTATTTATAATGAATGGCAATAATTTATTTTGAATTTATTGAACCATAAAATTAATTTTTGACTTTTCACATTTTACATAATCTGCTTCGCGGATTATTCAATGTAAAGAGTCAAAAATTAATTTTATGGTTCAATAAATTCAAAATAAATAATAGCCATTCATTAAATGAAGCATCTTGAGATAAGTGTTGTCACGCTAAAATGCAAACAAACAGTTAAATGATTTTCATATTTTCATTTCTGTATTTATTTGGTGTAACTTTCAACTTAGTAAGTTTCAAAACAATTGCAATAATAATCTTGTTTCTGTATTTTATCAAAAAGCTTCATAATTAAAATGAGTGAAGTTTCAAGTTGTTGTTACCACCAACTACCCTTAACAAAAACTTTAACCTACCATTAATCAATGGTTTCATGATTTTCGCTCTTCTTGCTTTTGATTTTTTTTTTATATTCGTAATCCTTTGTTTTTATCCGTGTAGTGCCATTAAAACATTTTGCCCGCTAACCCTTCATTTTTTCTGCTTTTTTAGTTCTTTTACTCATATACTTTCAATTTATTTTAGTCTTTCAAAAAGCTTGTAAGCTTGAGAAGCGAACATCCTTAACCTGATACGAGACGAATGAGCGGAAACGGGCGAACAGACCAGAAAATATAATACCCCTTAGTATAAAAAGGTGATGAATTTAGGATTTATATTTTAGTGAAAAAAATTAAGTTTTGCTATGAACAAAGCCTTACTGACAAAAAATAAACTTGAAAGTTTCAGATTTTCTGTTCGTTTAGTTTACACATATTTTATTGTCTAAATAAACAATAGGATTGGATACAAGTTATAACAACTTAACATAATCCTCTCTAAATAAGTACAATATAAAAAAATTTAAGATGACAGCAATTATATAATTCAGAACAATATGAAAAATATATACAGTAAATATATTGTGTTTAAACAGTTACAGTTGGGTACGAGTACATTTAAGATACAACAATATTAATCAAAAAATCGTTTTGTATGGCGTATATAACTACATGTACAAATGTATGTATATTTCTGAAAAGGAATGTGTTTTGTTCAACACTAATTTCGTCTGTTCCAAATAAAATATGTTCTATGGAAATAGCAACTAAGTGTTGGATATTTTCTGTTCGGTAGTAAGATTCCGAACGGTGAAGTAAAAAACACTACCAATTGTAACTGATTTGGTTTCTATTGTTTCTGTTTTAAAAAAAAATCTGTTATCTATTCAATCACTTTCGGGCATCCAAATACTGTTTTTAAAAGTCACTGTATTCAAAATGTTTTTATCAGTTCACGGGTAAAGTAAAATAAAGATAAATGCCTTTTAAAGAAATGCAAAAGATTTGCCACCAGTATATAGTTGTACAGAAGTTAAAACAGCTTTACAAATTAAATCTAATTTATAATTCGAGGCAACAGTGGTTTCCAAATGTTCGAATCTCATATATCTATTAAGAAGATGCGAATCAAGGTAAAAAAGTATATATATATATATAAAGTATATAGTTGTATAGAAGTTAAAACAGCATTACACATTAGATTTAATTTATAATTCGAGATAACGGTAGTTTCCAAATGTTTGAATCTCATATATCCATTAAGAGGATGCAAAGCAAGGTAAAAAAAACGAATCTAAGGGAATTGCATGAACTTCAAAGGAGTAAGAGTCTTGCTATAGTCCTCAATTTGGTTTCGATTTTAAGCAAACATGCTAACAATTCAATGACATTAAGAATAAATAAGAAGATGTGGTATGAGTGCCAATGAGACAACTATCAATCCAAGTCACAATGTGTAAAAAGTAAACAATTATAGGTCAAAATACTGTCAAGACTGTTTCAAACAAATGTTTAAATACCATCAGTCCATGGAGCTGAAACATCGTGTTTTGATTTGTTTTAACAAATTTGAAATAAATGCAAAAAGAACAGTCTGTAAGAACATGATTTTTTTATTAGTTGTAATTGACTTTGAACTAACTTTCAGTAACTCTGAGTATTTTTATTGTGCTTTGTGTCTTATATTTTTATGTTAGTTCTCAAGTTCTTTTTTTGTGCTTTGTACTGATCTATTGAGTTAAGCTATTTGAAACTTAATTTTGCAGTTTGTTCTTACACTGTAAATATTGCGGACGCCTGACGCGTCCGGACGCGTTCCAATTTTAAACACAATATGTTCGGTTGTTTACATTAGTGTTCCACATTGAACGCCAGCGTTAAAGAGTATAACACATTGTGTTTAGTCTTTTAACGCATATGTTCAAGACCAGTGTTCTAAATTGAACACTTTAGTGTTCTAATATTGTAATGGGGAGTGAAAAAATATTTCATCGCTTCAGAGTGAAACAGACGATGAATAAGGGTGATTCGTATTATAATTTGACGATAAATGTATTTTAGCTGTATCAACATAAGCAAATTATCAGTTTTATAAAAAAAATTAAAACATGTTACAATTAACTTACAAGAGCGTATTTATAAGCGTGCAAATGATTGATTTTTAACATACATCTTTTTTCTAAACGACTTAAGTTCGTTGGGTATATTTTTTAACCAATGTAAATACGTTAATGCTTATGAAAGCGTTGCTATTGTAAAAGCGTTCTGGTGTCAAACACGATGCGTTCAAATTTACCATTTTCCCCGAACGCCATGTGTTCCAAACATGTCCGCGTACATAACAGCGCGTGACGTATTAATGTACCGGAAGTTTGGTTTTTGATCACGATTGAAGAAGCTTCACTGAAGAAAATTAACAACAAAACATGATTTAGTAGGTATGTTTATCTATATTTATAACAAATTATGAACTTAAAATTTATTTTTTTAGTATTTAATCAACAAATTTCTACTTTGACAGTACACACTGAAGTATAAATGGAAGTAGAACATTTTGTTTGAACACATAACTGTGCTGTTCTGCCATAATTCGATTAAAAAAAGTAGGAGGTTCTTTGAGAGAATACATTTAAATGATCATAGATATAAGAAGATGTGGTATGAGTGCCAATGAGACAACTCTCCATCCAAGTAACAATTTATAAAAGTAAATCATTATAGGTCAAGGCACGGCCTTCTTCACGGAGCATTGGCTCACACCGAACAGCAAGCTATACAGGGCCCCAAAAAATTACTAGTGTAAAACCATTCAAACGGGAACCAAGGTCTAATCTATATAAAAACGAGAAACGAGAAACACGTATGAACTACATAAACAGACGACAACTACTGTACATCAGATTCCTGACTTAGGACAGGTGCAAACATTTGCAGCGGGATTAAACGTTTTAATGTTTTTTTTTTAATTTTTAACCAATGTAAATTTATATGTAAATGCTAATGATATCTTTGCTATTGTAAATGTGTTCTGGTCTCGAACATGATGCGTTCCAGTTAATCGTTTTCCCTGAAGGCCATGTGTTCCAAACATTGTGTATAGAAAGCAACAAGAAGATCACGCGATTATCCACACTTTTGAGGATGTACATTTGTTAATAAAATAAAAACAATGCATAAGGATTTGTTCACATATACAAAACGTCATGACATTGCAATGTCAAGACAGAGGTTTGTAAAAAGGCATACTGCAACACACTAATTTTAAATTTCTAATGACAATGTATCTGTTTTTAATAGCTTTCTTTATGTAAGTTTAAGAATTGTAGGAGTGCCCATTGACTTCTTACAATTTTTGAAATTTTGTTAATGCAGATTTATCAATAAAATGTGCACCATTCACTTGTGTACATGAATCAGAAAACTAATTTAGTTAAATCCAATATAATTACATCATTTTAAATTGGAATTATCCGTAAACAGATCATAAGTGAAATTCCTACATATCTTTTTGAAAACAGGCAAATAGTCATTAGTTTCTTGAAATGTTAGCAGTTAATTTAGTGACAAAGTTTTGCCTAAAACACATATGACCATTTGATGTACACTTTCTATCATCTTTTTTCAAAAAGCTATAGAACACGAGAGCTCCTATACTTGAAAATACGTGTATACCACTCTTTAATAAATGCATCTTATCAAATATTGCAAAAAAATTCTAATAATGCTGACAAATATAATGGAATTGCAAAAACGAAATAAGAGTTTCTAATTCTTAAGGAATATCGACATGATCAATAATTTGTTTACTCATACGCTTTATATTTGACATTTCAGAACTTACGGTTGATGGATAAAAAGGTTAAAGAATAGTTATAACCCAAGGAGACGAATCCTCTTAAAAATGGAAGCTCAAAAACAGTTGTAGACGACTCAAATCATGTTTAAAAAAACCCAAGGTAGCAGTGTTACATGAACACCGACTCAACTACTAGCAGCATATATACAGGGTATTTTATGTTTGATATTGACTATCTGAGTGCTATGCAGGCTGTGGGTTATGGAAATATTGGTGATAAACGAGCCATTGACATCAGTTTTATGTAAAGAAATTCAGGACAGTGCTTGACTTGTTTGATGAGTTAAACTGTGTTCATAAGCCACTAGACTTTGTTGTAACATAATAATTTTGAATGTGACGAAAATGTTGTCTGATTAAATATTTGGACACATTTTGCCAATTAAATTATAGTGTAATTTTTCGTTGTCAAAAGTTATATTTCTAACTTGCCTAACTTGTCATTTTAAAGTTGCTTCAATATTTCACATTTTTGTACTTTTTTTAATTTTGCCTCTTTAAATCAATCAAAGATGTTTTTAATCAATTAAATTGTTGTTTTTTCAAGACCACAATGATGTTTAAGAGAATGGAACACTTTTTTCTGGAACATGTAAAATTGTGTTCCAGTAGTATACACTTTGTGTTCTGGATATTAACACATATTTCTGGAACACAGTCCGAGTGTTCCAGAGGTGTTACAAGGCTTGGAACGCGTAACGGCGTACAATTTTGCTCACAAGGACATGTTCCAGATTCAAACACTAGGCGTTCAAGGAGTACACACTCCGTTCAAGA
Organism: Mytilus californianus; assembly: GCF_021869535.1. NCBI lineage: Eukaryota > Metazoa > Mollusca > Bivalvia > Mytilida > Mytilidae > Mytilus > Mytilus californianus. The sequence continues at coordinate 34,785,184 of NW_026262582.1, read as the reverse complement.
ATAACACACATAGCGTTCGAAAGATGCACACATGATGTTAAAAACTGGAACACCAATGTTAATATTTAGAACACTTACGCGTTCCAGATTCAAACACTAGGCGTTCAAGGAGTACACACTATCCGTTCAAGAATAACACACATAGCGTTCGAAATATGCACACATGATGTTAAAAACTGGAACACCAATGTCAATATTTAGAACACTGTTACGCGTTCCAGAAGTGTTACAAAAGGGCGTTCAAAAAGTGTTCAGATTCTTAACACTTTTATCTACAGTGTATGCTGTGCTGTGACACCGCTGTTCTAGGATACGGTAAGGGTTGAGCGCTCGCAAACATGTTTAACCGCCGCCACATTCCGTGGGTCAAAATAAGAAGATGTGGTATGATTGTCAATGAGACAACTCTCCACCACTTACGTAACAGTTAACAACTCTCTCAAGTCAGAAGTCTGTTATTTAGTAGTTGTCGTTGCATGGTTCATATCTGTCATTATTGTTTTTTGTAAATTGAATTGTTATATAAAATCAGGCCGTTAGTTTTCTCGTCTGAATTGTTTCACATTTTTTCATGCCGGGGCCGTTTATAGCGGACCATACGGAATGGGTTTATTTCTCGTGGTTGAAGGCCGTACGGTGTCATATAATTGCTTACATCCACACCATTGGAACTCTAGAATATCAATCAATCCTCATATTTTCCTAAACGATGCTGCCATGTCTTCTTCATATATATTTATTTTGTAATGTACTTAGTCAGCTTAAGAAATACACCAGAAAACTACTTTGAATAAAATATTCTTTTTTTACATAGATGAAAACCTTTTAAAGGTGTTACATAGGTCTACTTGAAAATCAAACATTGTTAACGAAAATTTCATGTATCATCTTTAAACCTCATTGCATACATTATACTTGCACCCAGTGTCCTTTTTAACCATTAAAACACGTTTTGGTTTAAAGACAATTCAACATCTTTCAAAGGACGTGGAGCTTTATTTAATTATCTAATAATCACCAGATTAATTGACATTTTCTTTATTTACACGTAAATGTAATTAAAAGAAGTAAATGGCATCATCATTCTTTGTTTTCTTACGTAACTCTGATCAGTCCCAAGCTTTATAAAATATTGTAAAAACGAATATGACACTGGAGGTAACGTGTACCTTGTACCAAGATATCAAAATGTTATTTTTATTCAATTATGAAGTTCAACGTTGTGAACTGCTCTTTTTAAAAACATCAGAATGAGAAAGTTATTACGGAATTTGTGTATTGAAATATTTGTTGCATATCACAAAATCTAAATGGGTTTTCTCATTGCATTGTGGCATTCTAATTAAATGTTTATTTACATTTAATGTAATAATTTCCCAATAAGTTAAGGTTAAACCCACAAAATGCAAAATTAATCATAGCTTGTTTAAATTTTAATTGTCACCCATTAGCCAGTGTTAAAAGAAGACCATTAAATCAATAAAACGAATTTGTTCAGGAGAAAATTTTTATATTTGATAAAGGTACGATGGGAAGGCACGGGATGCGATTTCAACGACATTGCGACTCCCGATAAGTCCGATATCCCATTGGTCCGACACTATATTTGTCCGATATCCCATTGGTCCGACACTATATTTGTCCGATACCTTTAAATTATAACAAAGATAAACCCCGGCATGCGTCACAAAAGATTTGAAGATAATTACTACTAGAACACACCCGCGAAATCGCGGGCATTTAGAGCGTTGTTGATGGTATGTAAACTGTTGTAGGATGAATTTTTGTAAAAGATTTTATGACTGAAGTATTTCAGGAAAGTTATCAAAAGTCAAATGTACTTGGGGACAGTACAATTTTTTTTAGCCCTCCCCCTTTTCCCAAAGTCCGTTATTTTTTGTTGTTTTCTGTTAATTTCAATTATAATAGCGTTTTTTTCTGTACACTATGAACATACATAATAACATATACTATATAAATACAGATTATTTGGTATTTATTATCAATCCATGGAATTAAACTTGGAATTGATAGCAAATAGCAAATACACTGTATTTATATAGTATACATGTATGTTTGTTCATAGTATACAGAAAAACGCGAAAATAATTGTCCTGTCCCCTTGTACCTATGAAAATAATGTGTAAGTTTAAGTCCTATATAAACTGAAGTCTTATCTATGACTTGAAAGTCAGTCCAAGGACGGAAACAATATCCGGACGTCTTTATTTTCGTTTTTTTTTCCCAAAAAAAAAACCAAATGTTTGTAAGCGAGGATGACAAATGCGACTATGCATGGTACCTATAGGACATAAAAACATGATGATTGATTTAATGTGGAAGGAAGAGACGCGACACACAAAATGAGGTCTTCTCATTTAATAGTATAGAAGATATGGCCAGTTAGCAGTCGGCAGATTCCGCCATCTTAGTACGTTAGATCTTCCGAAGTGTGCCGAATGGAATAGCTAGTTCTGAAAAGCCTCAGCAGTCATATATTACAACTGACAAAAAAAATTAAACTTAAGGTTTTTATTAAAAATTGAGACAGCCTGATGATGAGTCAAGTTACGAAAATGCTGCAATGCAACTCTATATCACAAATAAATTACTGCATAATATTCAAGTTTGATTAAGCTTCAATAGCATGATTATAAGCCACAGCATTTAGAGTATATATACTTTTTACACATTATTTTGACTAAAAATTGTTTTGTGGGCTTGTTTGTCTTTAAATTTCGTCATCTTTTATTTATTTTGCCATAGCGTTGTCAGTTTCTCTTCGACTTCGAGTTTTGAATGTCTTCTTGGAACTTCTGCATCTTTTATGGTGTATACTGGTCGTAACAGTAACATGTAGACATCGCACCAGCAAACTAGTCTTACCCCGCTACATCTATATGTGCTTGTCCCAAATTAGGAGCCTGTAATTAATTATGTGGTTGTCGTTTGTTGCTATATATCATATTTGTTTTTCGTTCATTGTTTTGTTCATAAATCAGGCCGTTAGTTTTCGTGATTAAATTGTTTTACATTTGTTATTTCGGGGCCGTTTAAAGCTGACTATGCGGTATGGGGCTCGCTCATTGTTGAAGGCCGTACGATGATCTATATTTGTTAATTTCTAAGTTATTTTGGTCTCTGGTGGAGAGTTGTCCCATTGGCAATCATACCACATCTTCTGTCTCTGATGGAGAGTTGTCTCATTGGCAATCATACCACATCTTCTTGTTTTCATATAACACTGCAGAATTTTGTTTTTTTCCTACGATACAGGGTATTAAAAGATATTTTGCCCCATAACGCCCATTTTTCAAGACTTCAATAGCTCATAAAAGGTCATTTACCAAAATTTAAGCAGATTTTAGATTTCTTTGCTTTCGATTTGAGACCCAAATAATACCAATGCAAATATAAGGTAAAAGTTTGAGTTAGCCTTTTCCCGCCATTTTTAAAAAAATTAAATATCTCGAAAAGGAGCTCCATAACCTATCAATACTTTTAGCTTATTTTGTCCCTTAACTAATGCTCTTCTGACTTCTAGTATCAATTTTAAATTCTAGGTTTTTTTAATTTCACATAAGTACATCCTTAAGAACCTCTGTCAATCTTATTATTTTAAATAATATTGATGCGCTTACAGGTTTAGGTATAAATTTCTCTAATATTATCTGTCCACTAGACATTAGATGAAAAATGAATGCCTTAGTATTCATGCTTAGACATGAGAATGTTATTCATATACAGTGGTGTGACATTATAATTTTTTTTCTGATAATATATATAGATTTGGTCTTGGCAGCATTGATTTAACTGTTTCATCCCAGTCAAAATACCAGTAGTGCAATGACACTATCATCATTTAAAGGGAAATTAGCTATGACTTAGACAACAACAAAAGTCTTAATTTATAAAAGCAGAATATAAAAACAATTGTTCGCGATTAGCTCATTTGAATTCGTTTTCATCCAACCTTCAACTTGAACTTAGTGGAGACAGGCTGCGCATGTGTTCAGCATGTAGTAAGCGTGTTTATTCATTAAAATGAAATGCATGTCTGCATTGAAAAATGCAATAAGGGAACCACGAGGAATAACCCTTTCGTTGCTTAATCCGGCCAACAAAAATCACTCTAACTTATATATATATATAGATATTTATATAAACAAGTCTAAATTGAAAACAACGTTCAAACCTATGATTGCGTTGGATAAAAACCGCAATTTTTATACGTGTGCATGCAAAACAAATTTCTTGTTAGAGGGGTCTAAATACAGCACAAACAACATTTTCCAAAAGACCAAAAAAGTGAAAAAGTATATTTTAACAAAACGCATTTGACTAACAGGTCGAACAACAAATGTTCTTAAACCCTGCTGACTGCCATTGGCGATTGCCAAATAAACGGATCACCGATGTAATAAATGGATCTTAATTATAAATTTCATACTAAACAGAATATACATATATATAGGTAAAACGATGATTAACATGTATTTTTAATCAATAACATGAAATTAAACTAACCTAGAAAAGTCTTTATGATACGATTGCACGTGTTGGTGTGTCTATTTATATTCATTGTTTTGTTTAAATCGGGTTATATGATCATTTGCCGTTTTCGTAGGTCATCTCGAGGGTTAATTAGATTGCGTCTAGTCTATAATCTAGTTTATAAATGAAATATAACAATTTGGGTCAAATCGGTGAACATGAATTTGACAGCTAATGTCCCTTTAAGGACGCAGCTGTAGACATCTTAGCATCTACAATACAGTACAAGCACAAAGTGTTTGATATTGTTTGTAACAACATCGGCTATTGACAAACAATAGATATAAAAAGGATCCAAAATAAATCCTTAATTGAAGAACACAATCATTTACTGTCTTCTAGTTCGAAAAATAACAATTTATATCAACCTTTCTTTCTTGGTGAACTCTTTTTTATAGATCGATCGTACTTCCTTTTTTGTAGCGTATACACATATGTTTCATATTCCACTATGTTCTACCTATTTTCCGATCATCTGATTACTCTACTTTTATCTTTTATAACATATATTTTGAAAATTTTAAAGAATAAACTTTAATAATAACATCTTACATTATGTAATTGTAAAACGTTACATAAAAGGGAGTTATGCGCATGCCATGAAATTTATAGCTTATCTCACTTTCCGTCCTTCAGCCTGTCCATACTTTCATAAAGCTGGGACATAGTATATTGGCAAATCTCGTAAAATCTCGTAGAGACAGGGAATTTTGTTATGTCAGTAAGAAAAACCTACGAGATTCTAATCCCATTAGTATACTATTCCCAGCATAAAACAAGAAATTCCCTATAACTATGGTTACATATTATTGGCTATATTTTGAAAATTTAAATGTTTTTTTACACGTAAAGAAGTTGTTATTATTTCGGATGGACGTAGTGAAACTAAAATACATAGATATAAGAAGATTTGGTATGAGTGCCAATGAGACAACTCTCCATCTAAGTAAAAATTTATAAAATTAAACCATTATAGGTCAAAGAGCGGTCTTCAACACGGAGCCTTGGCTCACACCGAACAGCAAGCTATAAAGGGCCCCAAAATTACTAGTGTTAAACCATTCAAACGGGAAAACCAACGGTCTAATCTATAAAAAAAAAACGAGAAACGAAAAACACTTATGAACCACATCTACAAACGACAACTACTGAACATCAGATTCCTGACTTAGGACAGGTGCAAACAATTGCAGCGGGTTTAAACGTTTAAATGGTACCAAACCTTCACCCTTATCTGAAACAATAGTGTAACATCACAACATAGAAAGACACACTATAAAATATCAATTGAAATGGCTTAACTCAATCAAAAGACATATTAACACCAGTGAACATACACTGACCAAATAGATTTGATCTATGATACAATGTAAATACAAAATAAATAAACTAAGGGAAGAATAATTAAAGTAACATGTTATACCACTGAGAAATGTTGAACAATTTAAGAAAAACAATATGCTTGATTAAAAATATCAGCCATTTGCAATTACTTTAAACACAGGTAAATGAAAATAATTTTGTTGTTAGGCATACGTGTACAATTCAAATGGAGAAAGGAAATATTTTTACAAAATAAATAATTTTGATGTTCATAGTACGAAGAAGTGAAAATTTATAGTAATACCAAACACTTATCAAAGCTGGTATATAGTACGATTTGAGAGTTTTCGCAGTTACTGACAGCTAGTTAAAAGACAAAAACAATTAATAATAAAAAATCATGCATCAGAGACTAAAATCAACTAAAACACATCCCAGGGATTTAGTATTTTAATGTATGGTTTGGCAATATTTGGCCACAGCTTTTATTAGGCAAATTCAACTTCAAACAATAATCATAGATACATGTATATAGATATACACTGTAAATATATAAATATGTAAAGATGTGTGGTTACTGCAGATATTATAACAAGCTTCTAGGTAGATTCTAGATTAATAGATAAATGGGTATGCAATGCATCGTGGGATACACGGTTGCTTGTATAGATTAAATTTTAAAAGCACCCAAAAATGCCATGGTTTAACGAGAATATTAGGTATTGAAATAAACGTAAACATCAGACCGTTAAGTTTTCTCGTTTGAATTGTTTTACATTTGTCATTTCGGGACCTTTTATAGCTGACTATGCGGTATGGGTTTTACTCATTGTTGAAGGCCGTACGGTGACCTGTAGTTGTTAATGTCTGTGTCATTTGGTCTATTGTGAAGAGTTGCCTCATTGGCAATCATACCACATCTTCTTATTTTCATATTAGATGCAGCGAATTCTGCTAAAATTGACAGATGAAACACAGTAAATACTGTCAACCGTCATGAAAAGTGGGTTCGCTGCCAAGCTATGAGATTGATATATAAAAAAATATTTATCAAAGTAAATGTAAACAAACTTTGGTCGTGTTTTTGTCTCTTTGATACATTCCCCGCGTCCATTGTCAATTTTATTTTTTTTAATTCAACATATTATATAGATTGTAAATAACTGTCATATGTTTTAAAAACAAACATATTTAACATTCCAAATTAGGAAAAAAGAAGAACCGAAGAGTACAAATCGGTGAAAATAGATATGAAAAAAAAACAACGTGCAACTTTCTATTTCTGGATATCATTAACATCTACAACCTACATTTTTAGTTTGTAAAACTTAAATGATTATCTTTCCATAAATATATGTTTTATATAATGCTATGTACGCGAAACTAAAAATAAATTGCGATTAAAAAGTTGCAAGGAAGTATTTATCGATGGCTAGTTTGTGCGTTTTTGAGAAAATCAGCTTTTCAACATATCGTAAGTAAGCAAATTTGTTATAAGTAATATGTAATTCATTAAAGAATATATTAAAGCTAAACATCCGATGAAAATTAATTGACTTACTCTCCGACGATTCATCTTTTGTGGGGTCATGAGTTTTTTTTACGAGACATTTATTTCTTTTTCGGCTTTCAAATAAATCAAAAATAAACTCATTTTATTCACAATAACGTTAACATAGCCGACTATACGGTATGACTTTTTCTCATTGTTGAAGGCTGTACGGTGGTATATGATTGCTTACTACTACTTCATTTTAACTCTCAACGGTGGAAAGTTTTCTCATTGGCAATCATACCACATCTCCTCATTTAAATAAGAATAAGAAATTTGTTTGAAGATTATTCTATATTTTCATCTAATTTTCAATAGAACAGTTTAAAGTATGGCATGACATAGACAAATAAAATTTAAATGCATTTTTGGTTTTAGAAACGTAGACACTTTCCTGCATTTTGATATTCCTTAACTGTCGTTCACAAAATGAACTAAGTTGAGACATCCCCAGGGTAATGTAATAATTGAGGGTTTCTTATCGTCGAGTTGCAAGTTGCGAGTTGAAAAGGCCAAGTTGCGAGTTACAAAAGTCGAGTTGCAAGTCAAGAAAGTCGAGTTGCGAGTTACGAAAGTCGAGTTGCGAGTTACGAAAGTTGAGTTGCGAGTTACAAAAGTCGAGTTGCGAGTTACAAAAGTCGAGTTGCGAGTTGCGAAAGTCGAGTTGCGAGTAACAAAAGTCGAGTTGCGAGTTACAAAAGTCGAGTTGCAAGTTGCGAAAGTCGAGTTGCGAGTTACGAAGGTCGAGTTGCGAGTTAAAAAAGTCGAGTTGCGAGTTACAAAAGTCGAGTTGCAAGTTGCGAAAGTCGAGTTGCGAGTTACGAAGGTCGAGTTGCGAGTACCAAAAGTCGAGTTGCGAGTTACAAAAGTCGAGTTGCGAGTTACGAATGTCGAGTTGCGAGTTTTAAAAGTCGAGTTGCGAGTTACGAAAGTCTAGTTGCGAGTTACAAAAGTCGAGTTGCGAGTTACAAAAGTCGAGTTGCGAGTTACGAAAGTCGAGTTACGAGTTACAAAAATATTATGTTTCTCTAATTTCTTAAGAATTAAATATAAACGGTCGTGTCGTCTGATTTTTGAAACAGAATTTTCAGGTTTACTTCGCATGTAATAAACAAAGCATACATGTACCAGAACTTAGTTATACACTGCATGAGGAAGGGTCCCGGTATTTTGATTGCAGGATTTGAAAGAGTTATGTGATACTTATTTATAAGAGTCTTTATGTTGAAAAGTCACGCACGCTTAAATTTCTTTCATGAGAACGACATTGTTCATTTTCTAAAATAAAACAGGATATACTGTAGATATAAGACAAAATGTATACCGTACTGAACAAATCAAGCATAAGAAGATAAATCATGTATACAAATGAAATATACTTGCAAACAGGGGCGGATACAGGCGGGGGTGTCGCGGGCGTGCGCCCCCTAAAATTTGCAAAGCATGGGTTGTTCTCAGCTTAATAAAGTATCTAAAGAGACGACGAAAATTAAAGCCGTTGCATTCCACCCGTTTTAACATTCAAATTGTATTATAAACAGTAAGTTTAACAGAACCAACGTGAATTGATTACTCATCAACTGAACTACGGTTTATTTAAGTTCTATAAATATTATATACTTCAAAGGAATGTGTCTAACGCGGTGATGCGTTTGGTGACAATTATTAGAGGCTTTTAGCAGTTAAAGTAAAAACAATTGCTACATTGTATTTACGGTTTTTATAAACAATTTCTTTGATAATCGAAGTTTCAAAACATCCCTAACTCACATTCCAACGAAATAGGTGAATGTGCCCTACCCGCGGTTGAGTTGGTTATTTCATCATGGCACAGCCAAGAAAACAATCCAGGTTAGATTCATTCTTAATGAAAGATAGAAATACTGTTTCAAGCGAAAGGTTAGTTTATTAATTTGTATCATTATTTAATATCTCTGTGTCTATATATATTTCTCACTTGCAACCTAAAATTTGCCGAAGTATGCATAAACAAGCAAGGCCCCCGACCCGTACTACCGTATTAAATGGGATCCCAAGAAAATAAACATAACTTCGTAAAAGCATCTAATTTTGATTTTAGTGGTTTGCGGCGAAAACAGTATATATAAAGTCTGGCACGACCTCCGAAATTCAAAAATTAAAAACTCATTATGAATCCCTTAGGGCGTAAGTAAGGGATGTTAGGAGATCGTTGTTGATTTTTTCAATTTTGTAGGATACCTTGCCATCTTACCTCAGAGGCTCTTCGCGGAAACAGGGACATAGTTTTACCTCTGTCCGTTCATCCGCCAGTCAGTCACTTGATATTTGGTCCGGAGGATCCGCTAGGAGTCCGGTATTGCATTTGCACGCATACAAATCTATTACATCATTACTTCATTTCCCCCCGAATATATTCAATTGACTAAGGGAGCTACCATTTGATTTTTTTTTTTTGGGGGGGGGGGGGGCTAGGATGAAAAATTTTGTCCTGCAGTTTTTTTTAGTTGTAATCTCTGTCCTGCCTTTTTATTTTTCCATTCTATTCGGTCCTGCCTTTTTTTTAAAGTTTATCCTGACTTTTTTTTACCTAAATTGTCATCCTGACCTTTTTTTTTTGCAAGTGTCTCATCCTGCCTTTTTTTTTTACTCAAAACTCCTGTCCTGCCTATTTTTTTCAAATTTCATCCCCCCCCCCCATAAAAATCAAATGGTAGCTCCCTAATATGAATGTTACACCAGTTTTCTCATCAACCATTGACATAACATTCACTTGATTTTTTTTATATTGAGGGTCAGCTTGTGTACTCCGGATTGAGGTCTGTCTCTATTCTACTTGTCTTACGTCCCGTTTTCTGGTAAATATATGGGGTTAGTCTCAATGAATAGAAGCTCACAGATTTCTTGTTAATTAATTTATGGTGATTGTAGATTGTTGTCAGGGGTGGATTTAGGCGGTTTTAGCTTAAAACTTTAATTTCTCGCTAATTTTACCACAAAATATTTTCGCTTGGCGAGATATCTACATTGCACCCACTCTAGAAGAACATTTCGATAATTTTACCTCAAAAATTTTTTCGCCCCGCGAAATTTAAGGTTTGCACCACCTAACCTAAAAACCTGGATCCGCCCCTGGCAAATTATTGACATCTCACAGAATATGGCACTGTGTTAGACCTAAAGTAAATACTTATCAAAGGTACAAAATGTATCAGGCTTGTTATTTATGTATTATTGTCATTTTGTTTATTTTCTTTGGTTACATCTTCTGACATCAGACTCGGACTTCTCTTGAACTGAATTTTAATGTGCGTATTGTTATGCGTTTACTTTTCTACATTGGCTAGAGGTATAGGGGGAGGGTTGAGATCTCATAAACATGTTTAACCCCGCCGCATTTTTGCGCCTGTCCCAAGTCAGGAGCCTCTAGCCTTTGTTAGTCTTGTATTATTTTTGATTTTAGTTTCTTGTGTACAATTTGGAGTTTAGTATGGCGTTCATTATCACTGAACTAGTATATATATTTGTTTAGGGGCCAGCTGAAGGACGCCTCCGGGTGCGGGAATTTCTCGCTGCATTGAAGACCTGTTGGTGGCCTTCTGCTGTTGTCTGTTCTGTGGTCGGGTTGTTGTCTCTTCGACACATTCCCCATTTCCATTCTCAATTTTATTATAATATTTTCTACGCCAGACGCACGTTTCGTCTACACAAGACTCATTAGTGACGCTTGAATAAAGGATATTCATACGCATACATGTACCATAACTAACTCTTCGTCCTTCGCAAAGGTTTAGGGTCACTGTGTATCATCGCCACCGGAAATTGGGTACTAACGAAGCGGAGAGAAATAGAAAAAAAAGTAAACAAGGTAAGAATTCATTCAATTTAAAGCATTTCTACTGATTTCACGAGGGTACCGCTTAAGAAATGATTTTCTGATATATAATTCTTTAAATTATTAGGCCGATAAGTACAAAATTAAGACAAGATTTTGTGTTATACTCCAAAACTTGCAACTTAGTACCCGAAAATTTCGAGGTCGATCGTCCTTTGTCGCCCTTTTGGCAAGATATTCAACTTTTTTTATTATTTTTCCAGACATACTTTTAGATTAATATAGTGTGGCATCATATTTACTGAAATTTGTTGTCAAAAAGATGTTTTTGAAAGAATATAGACCATAAAAGATAAAGTCTAGGGTACGGCAACTTGCTCGTGTTGACAAATTTACTGTATGGAAACTTGTTTTCAACTGTATGGCAACTTGCTGTTTTTAAAATATTCATTTGCCGTCTTTTTAAAGAAAAATAAAGTATTAAGTTCAAATATCTAATTATGCATTTGATAAAAATACAATTCGCTTGACAGCATTTAAGATGTATACACAATATAAGACTTGAACACAGTCCTATTACATCTTTTACATACCCGATGTATACTATATGAATACGGCATATACAAAAGCTGGCAAATGTTTCAACTTTCGGAAAAGCATGTCACTGTTTCATTGACCTGTTTTATGCCCCTGACGTTATATGTGTCTGTCACTGGCCAGGAACATGTAATATAGCGGCTGTCGTAGGTTGCTGTCTGACATTTGTTCATGATTAGAATAAAGAACATTAATTTTCTAGAAATGAACAAGTTCGGTAGCTAACACTGTTTGTTTTTAAAAATATTAACCTTATATTAAATCATTTTTGGAAAGAATGAAAGAAGAACCCGATACAAGGGATACAAATCTTGCTGTGGCTACGGCATATACTATTTATATAAACTTTCTACTTGAGAATAAAGATGACCTTGTATGAAGTTGTTTTTGTTGTTGTCATTTTAATGCTATATACTTATTAATACAATACACAAAAGCTAGCATCTTTGACTTGTAAGTTAAAGAAATATAATCAAATAACATCTCAGGCGGAAACCCAGTTGAAATAGAACAAAAGAATCGAAGCTCTTTGTTAGAGAAGGCGATAAATGCTTACTGTAATGTTTACTGTAGTAACACAAATTTTAAAAGTTTATAGAAACAAATAAAATGACAGTTTTTTGCTAAATTAAGAAATATTTTATCATAAAAACACAATTTGCATAAATTTTCAATTTATCTATTACATAATTAAGCAGAACAATTAGATATCAAGTCGACGACATGGGTGTCTATTAAGTTGGATCTAAAAAATGCATAACCTCCGATTTTTCGAAAAAATTTACCACGGACGGAGAACATATCAATCTATTTGTTCTTAAATTTTCGTTTCTGCCCTTCCATTATGTGACTCAAGAAAAAATTCCAAAAAATGGGTAACAATTGCATCGAAAAGAGAAATTGAGTGCACCTATTTTGTCTTGAAAACGTAAAAAGCAAAAGTATTTGATACATCATCTCGCTTCAGATTCTATCATTTTCATATATCAAGGCTACAGGTTGACTTTATAACATCGAAAATTCACAGTAGTAAAAAAATGAAATATATAGGTCAAGTGAAATACCTTTCTAATGAATCAGAAAAACAGAGTAGGTGTGTTCGAATAGCAAATTTTTACTAAAAGTACTTGACGACAGACTTTTAAGTTGGATCTTAAAAATGCATATCTTCGAAAAAACTTCATTTTTTGTGTGTGATATCTAGGGTTTATAGTCTTCAACCACTGAAAATTTTTAGTCTGCCCTTCCACAAAATTTTGAATTAGAATTTTTTTAAATGTTTATGAATTTTCGAAAATTCTACCTGACAACCGATCAGACAATAGTTTTAAGTTGACTGAATGCAGACAAGTACATTAACCGATGTTCATTAGCTAGTAGATACATTTGTCTTTTAAAATACAACTGGCATATAAGGATCGTAATGGTGCTATGCGGATAAATTTATCGGTTTTCAAGAGCTAAATTGGCAGCGCGTCATCCCTACAATGGCTTCCATTTTTACGATTGTAAAAATGAACTGGCGTAATGGGGAGATAATTTTGACGAAGTAGAATCCTGACTGATCTAATAAGGTTAGGTTAAAATATTTTTTTAATTCCTGATGATGCATACTCATAAATTATTTTGGAAAAATCCACGAAAACTTAAATGTTGATTTGATAGCGTTCTTTAATTTATTTGCCCTCGTAAACAGTTTTGTTAAAATACCGAAATCGGTAAATTCTTATCGTGAAATAATAAGTCGAGTACACCTTTTTACATTCAGGCGTGCTTTAGTTGCACTTTTTTCTTCTTATTAAGAAAAAGGATTTTAATTTTAGCATCTATCTAAAGATGAGATTATTTACACACACACACAAATAAGGCTAACTGTTGAATTTGAAACACTATGACTTCACATTTATATTCAACCAAACAGATAGGCTGAGATCCATACATGTATAAGTTTCAAAACAGAGAAGGTGTGTTTGAAAACAAATAATCATGTGCTGCTACATGTATATCATTTAAAGCAAATGCAAGTCTTACTTGTATTAATTATATAACTTTAATTGGCACAATATCACATTAAGATTTACTGAGAAATATTATACATAGTAAACATGAAAATGTACTACAATGAGAATTCGGACGAATATACCCCTTTTTTCCTTTAAATTAAAAAGATTGATTGAATTTACTTAAACTAAAAAAAATACAATCTTATTTTCGATAAGAAACAAGAAAAAATAATTCGAAACACAATTCATGATTTATTTCTCCTAATTTTCAATGAAAAAAAGGTATTTTCTTCACTTTTCTTTTAACAAGTTATTAGTTTCAAAAATTATAAAAATAAACAATGTATTTAACCCAGCACATTCTTAAAGTGTCTGTCCGAAGTCACGAGCCTGTAGTTATGTGGTTGTCTTTGGTTCATCTCTATCGTATTTGTAGTTTTTCGTACATTGTTTGGTTATGCGTTATAGGCCGTTAGTTTTCTTGTTGAATCCTTCCACATTTTTCATGTCGGAGCTTTTTATAGCCGACTATAAGGTACGAGTTTTCGTTGTTGAAGGTCGTATGATAGCATATAATTGCTTACATACACTTTATTTGACCATGGTGAATAGTTATCTTATTTGCAATCATACCACATCTCCACTGTTTATATTAAAAAAAAAAACATTCTTTCCAGCACCAAGGAAAGATGAATGGTCGTTTTTTTTTTTATTGAACTTACAAAATTTCACCCTGACAACAAATAACACAACAGTCGTTAGTAGTATAACGATATATGAATGTATTTAGGATAATATGGTTGAAAAAAACCTTTTTGTCTTTAAAAACACAAAGTCGAATAGAGGTAAGCAACGACGACTTCTGAACGAAATTAACGGCATATATTTTATAATATTTAATATGTAGTTTATTTTGTATATTTGGAAGCCGGTAAAGCTTTGATATGGACAAAATATCGTCACTTGATATTATCTAAACAGTGATTAATTTCATCTTTAAATTACAATGTATTTCAAGACGCCGTACAGACAAAAGTTGTTATTTTGCAATTCGCCGTACAACGTTCTGCAATTCGCCGTACAATAAACAAACAATGTTTTGATCAATATTCTTTAAAAAACATCTTTATGACAGCAAATCTCAGTAAATATGATGTCACATTATCATAATCTAAAAACGTGTCTGGAAAAAAGAATGAAAAACTGTTGAATATCTTGCCAATGGGACGTCAGAGGACGATCGACCTCAAAATTTTCGGGTACTAAGTGGCAAGTTTAGGAGTATAACACAAAATCTTGTCATAATTTTGTACTTATCGGCCTAATAATTTAAAGAATTATATATCAGAAAATCATTTCTTAAGCGGTACCCTAGTCAAATCAGTAGAAATGCTTTTAATTGAATGAATTCTTACCTTGTTTACTTTTTTTTTCATTACTCTCCGCTTCGTTAGTACCCAATTTCCGGTGGCGATGATACACAGTGAGGGTGATATAGGCACAATTGCACATTTAACTTAGGAAAATATCTCATGAATTAGTCAGAAATGTGATATGATATGTGCTTTATGTGATAAATTAAATAAATATCCAGTGAACGAGAACAAAATAAAATTCACTCTTCTTATGATAGAGTCGAGAAAGTCAATAATAAAACAATGCCGGTGACGATACTGATCAAAAGCTATTTCTAAATGATAATTGTTCATTTGAAATAAATGAATTGTTTAACTGTGTTATAAGAAATATACATGCAAATACACGATGTTTTATGTTCAGTATTTATTGAGATAATTGCATTAGAAGCTTGTGAAACAGAGATTTAAAAACTGCCAATATTTGCTGCATATTGATAAAAATTAATTATGAATATACAAAATCTAGAGATCTTTCGGGTCACCAATTTTCTGAGTGTTCCAAAAAGTCCTTAGTATGTCACAAGTTCCCAAAGTATACTTATTTTTTCACACCTAAGTTATCGAGCACACCGGTCTGCTCTTGTCACATGTACATTCAGTAAAGAAATGTTGTCTTTTTGTGAATATAAAAATTTAAAAGTCTTTCTGTGCAGGTTAAGAAATTAAAGATAACTATATTATAAAGTAGGTATCTTTCTTCTATTTTTATACAATTTTAAGTAAAGGTCGTCTTTGATCTATTCACATTCAATGTTTACATCGAGATAAGGTCCGTTTGAATTTGCTTAGTATCTTAATTTCAAAAGTGCCAATCTTTGCTGCATATCAATCGATTCTTTTGAAAATTTTCCCTGACTTTCTCGGATCTAGCTGTATATATATTCGGATAATTAGCATGTTCCAGAAAGGTATACAGCCAGTAGAAAAAAATAAATTGAAGTTGGTACTCCAGGAATTTATTCGCATAGCAACATTTTAAACCAATTTTACATCAAGCTTCTATAGCCTGCTGTACTCGTCGTTTGCTACTTAAGATCTAGTTTTCAATATTTACAGGGGAGGTAATATGTTGTCACTAGATTTCCCACTGATGCAGCCTTGATACAAATGTTGTAGTTTCAGATATCAGCTGGGTATTGTACATTTTTCTAAAAAAAAATGTGCTTCCTTTTCATTTTAATATCATGTATAGCCTGTCACGAGAGCACCTGAAAAAAGTTTTACCCAGGTAAGTATGGCATCAAGTTGTACTTTTAGGCATCTGCGGCCATCCATATTTTGGAAAGGCGTAGGTTTTTTTAAAGAATTGTTTGATTCTGAATTCCTTGAGAAAAAAATTGTCTAAAATGGAAGTGAATAAATTTAAAGATTATTTCTACTGAAAATTAGAAGAAAATATATATATTGACATTAAGTTTCTAATAAATTGTTCGGATTTTAATCATGTTAATGAAAACAAAACACATTTGGTGTTTTAATTCTGGAAATGTTTGAAAAAAATGTATCCTTAAAGGACGCATGCACCCCCCAAAAAAAATGAATTAAATAGCCATTGTGCATCATATAAAAAAACGTTTAAAAAAGTCAAAAGAGTTATATTTGTCAGCATGTTATTCCTAAATTAACTTGATTGACTTGGTTATGATTCACCCGTTTTTTTAGAAAGAAGTTACATATTCCAATACTGCTTCTTTTGTCTCTTTTACAAAAGTATCTTTGACAGCCACATGTATAGAATAATAGAATAAAGAATGGAAACGGGGGAATGTGTCAAAGAGACAACAACCCAACCAAAATATACAAGTCAACCCAAGGCCACCAATGGGTCTTCAACACAGCGAGAAATCCCACACCCAGAGGCAGCCCCGAGTAGGCCCCGAAACACAATGTACACTCTATAAGAATATGGACGCCATTCTATGCTCCAAAACATGTAGATGAACCAAAATTAAAACATAAACAAGACCAACAAAGGCTAGAGGTTCCTGACTTAGGACAGACGCAAAAATGCGGCGGGGTTAAACAGGTATTATGAGCGCTCAACCTTCCCCCTTCACCTCTAGCCAATGTAGACATATATAACTTAAACGTCTACAATTTTGAGTGTCACTGCCAAAGAATAAATTTTGGGGTCCCTAACAAATATTGCCTCTGCAGCTGCCGCAAAGAGTCCACTCTTAATGAAATCTGCAGAAGGGGTCTTTTACATATATGTACTATAGTTTATTTGCTATCTCCCTTTACGTTTAATATGATGGTGCTAGCTATGAAATTAAATAATAATTAGAATACAAGCCATCCGCTGTATTTCAAAAGGCTATCTGTTTCTTCAGAAAATAACCATACTTTGCGTAGTGATTATGTAAGCAATCCATTTATTTTTTTTTACACGAGACTCAGATGAAGTCCAAACAACAAAAAGAATCAACAATACTGTATACAATTCTATAAGCAATCATCATTCAAAAATGTTAAAGAGGTACACCAAAAAAATAGAATAGTTTTCCCCATTTTCACGCAAATCTAAATTTGTAACTCGCAACTCGACTTTCGTAACTCGCAACTCGACTTTTGTAACTCGCAACTCGACTTTCGTAACTCGAAACTCGACATTTGTAACTCGCAACTCGACTTTCGTAACTCGCAACTCGACTTTCGTAACTCGCAACTCGACTTTTGTAACTCGCAACTCGGCTTTCGTAACTCGCAACTCGCGTTTTGTAACTTGCAACTCGATACTCGACAACAAGTGAATCTCCAAAGCCTGGTACTAACCACTGGTACCACCTGGGCACCATCAACAGCCTTGTTCCATCTACTGGTGCCACCTGGGTACCATCAACAACCTGATACTGACAACTGGTATCATATGTGTACCATCAACAGCCTGGTACTAACTACTGGTACCACCTGGGTATTATAACCAGCCTGTTACTGACTACTGGTATCATCTGGGTACCATTAACAGCCTTGTTCTAACTGTATCACCTAGTTATCATCAACAGCCTTGTACTAACTGTATCACCTAGTTATCATCAACAGCCTTGTTCTACCTGTATCACCTAGTTATCATCAACAGCCTGGTGCTAACTATTTATACCACTAGCACCACTTGCGCTCATCCCTATTCTATTTATACTATCCTGGATTTTGAAATTCCTTATTTCCGTCCCCCTAATAAACCTAGTTTGGAAAAATGTTAAAGGCATCTCCTAAATTATGTAATATTTGTAGTTAGTTGTATTGATTGGTATTTTCAATAGAAGGACAATCAAAGATATCTGCACAACAATTATAGATGAATTGTGTAAATGAGTGGACCGTTTCAAATGAAATTCAGGTGTTTGTTTATTTTACCATCTTCTGCAGGCTTGGTAAACAAAAATCTCAATATTCATGTAAGTCTTTAATTTTCCAGGTTTGATATTCATATTGATGTACATGAGGGTCTGGATGGGGGTCCCTCATTTCTTTAGTCTTTAATTTTCCAGGTTTGATATTCATATTGATGTACATGAGGGTCTGGATGGGGGTCCCTCATTTCTTCATTCTTTAATGTTTTCATACCATATTCCTCTAGTAGGCTCTTCTCTTCATTTTTTTTTTTGCCTATTTTTCTCTATACTTTATTTTTTGTTGCCCTTTCTTTTGCACTTTTTGTTCGTTATTCTCTCTCCAGACCCTCGTACATGTACAAGAGAGGCGAAAGATACCAAAGGTACATTCAAACTCACAAGTCGTAAATAAACTGACAACGTTAATGCCATGGCAAAAAAAGAAAACGACCAAAAGATAAACAATTAGGCTGGTTCCTTCCCTTGCAACATACGGGTATCTGAGTCACCCTTGTTGTCAGAGCCAAACAGATAAGGGACAGGGAACCAGTATAAATAAATAGTTTGCACGAGAAATGACGTCACGCAAATTAGGGGTTTCAAAATGCCTTGTAACCATGATTGATATCGATTTCAACAAATAAAAAGAGTGCATTAATTGCTGAAATAGAACGATTATTTTTACTGTATTACACATAAAATGTACTTGCCATATAAACCAATAAGTATATAATCAATATCACTATAAGACAAAACAACTATGATTGATGATTTTAGATATATTCTACTTATACTAAATATTTTTGAATAAAATTAAATAAAGTGTTTTTTTTTATTATGTGAGGTATTTTCATACCTCAAAATGAACAATAAGATCATTTAAGAAATCTTTTTATTAAATTCATCTTTAGTGTTTTCAAATCACCCTACGGTTGGCAGATATAAGTAATTATCAATCATCGTACTTGTTTTATACTATTGTAACTTTTTTTAAATCGGAAATATCAAGTTTCTGATCATTTTTCACAATAAAGTAAAAAGAAAGAAGTTATCTTAATTGATCAG
Source organism: Mytilus californianus (assembly GCF_021869535.1). Classification (NCBI taxonomy): domain Eukaryota; kingdom Metazoa; phylum Mollusca; class Bivalvia; order Mytilida; family Mytilidae; genus Mytilus; species Mytilus californianus. The sequence continues at coordinate 34,765,523 of NW_026262582.1, read as the reverse complement.
TCGGGGCTATATTTGGTCAGATTTAGCATTGAATATGATCTATATAGGTACATGTTTGACAATTCATTGAAAAAACTGTGATGGTCGAGGCTCAAATCATCACTATGTTGTGTGAGGGTCGGTAGGAAGGGTGTCATACCGAAGTCCCGAAAAAATAAAACATTTTTTACCGGATCTCGAAAAATTAATCATTAATTCCAGAGTCCCAATAAGGGTAAATTCCGAATTCCCGCGAAAATAAAGAACCAATCCCAAATTCTCGTGTAAATAAAGGCCCAATTCCCGAATTCCCGCAACAATAAAGGCCTAATCCAGAAGACATTAGAAATTATAAACGTTTCAAATATATGAGAATAAAAATAATTAAGAAGAAAACTAGTATTTCAATACAATTAGATGAATATAAAAAAAATCAAAAATAGAAACACGTGTACATGTCTTCGGAGCCTTGTTGGTCTTATACAGATAAATAATTGTGGTTTTTAATGTCAAGCACTGAAGATACAAAGTCCCGCATTGTAGATGTAAAGTCAAGCATTGGACTTTAGATCGACGGCGTTGAACTTAAAGGGAAATCACACTATTGTTTATACGCATCGCTCTCGGCGCCGCTATAGTGTCGTGACCGTATTATGACGTCGCCGTTTCGAGTCCGTCGTAAAGGTTGCTAATTTCTAAAATGGCGACCCGCTCAAAGGGCCGTTCACTAAAGCAAGAGAAAGCAAATGACGTTTTGATTTAAGTGCAAAAAATGAAAATGCTACTCGAAACAGACAAAATGTATGGCAAAAAAATAGCCGAAAGTGGTCTTGATATGGTCTTGAATTACCTTACGATTGGGTTTAATTCAAATGAGTTACTCTCTTTAAATAAAGATATTATTATTATTATTATTATTATTATTATTGAGTTAGTATTTACATACAATACCATTTATACAATTATTTTTCTTAAGGGTTTATTAATTTCACCGACAAATATTGTTAGATATGAGAAATATCAACATTTTTTGTTGATCTGGTCTTTATTATTTGTAGCGAAATCCGTCAGCTCAACTTTTTTTTGTAGAAAAACTTTTTTTATTCACTGTAAAGTTTATATTTTCATATATTAACATATTTATTGATCTCGCAGATTTCTTAGTTTCACGAAGAAAAAAATATATTTAAAAACAAAAGAGATATTTATAACACTTTTTGTCGATCATTTCAGTATAATCAAAGCGTACATCGGCGAATGTGAAATCCGTCCGGTCAACTTTTTTTTTTAGAAAAACATTTTGTTTTACTATGAAGTTTAAATTTTCATATAAGATAACTATTAATCTCGCAGATTTCTTAGTTGTACGAAAAAAATATTGTAAAACAAAAGAGATATTACTAGTAACACTTTTTGTCGATCAGTTCAATATTGTAAAGCGTACATCAGTGAGTGTGAAATCCGTCCGGTCAACTTATTTTTGTTAGATTTTCATAAAATATAGTCTAATATTTCTAAGGTCTTCAAATATTAAAACAATCTATCAAATAACAAAAAAGTTCTGACTATTTATATCTCATCCGGTCAATACGGGCAATTGTCCTGTCATTAGTGTAACCCAACTGTTGGCAGCGTATCGTCGCGATGCGGTATGTGGGAATATACTGGAAAAATAACAATATACCAAGAGTAACAGCATGTAAGTGTACAGCTTCCGGAATTTGTAGTATTTCTTCAAACTGTCAATTATAGCGAACTGTACGACCAGCAAGTTATAAATAAGGCCGCTAGACGTCAGAGCAATCTGGGAATATCAAACACTATGCCTAGTTATTTTTGTACTATTGATGACCGTACTGCCTACAACAACAACAAAAAATTCACACTGTATATTTGGCTTGACAAGACTCCAACAAGAGAAATATTTAACACACACACATGTATTTATGTAGAGTAACATGTCTTTCAGAGTGCTAATCTGTAACCACCACATTAAGGTCCGTCTTGTGAAAGAGTATTCATCTCATATAGAAAAAAATTTTGTGCTGATATTCATGTAATATTTGCCACTGAAAGTTTTGCAAAAATCAAGAAAAAAACGAAAACAAAAACAAAACAAAAACTAGTAATTCAGATGTAGGTTCGTGTTCAGATCACTCAATGTGATCACTTGCCTGTCAACAAACAGTGATATAGGGAGATTGTCAGATTCCGATCATGACTGTATAATAAAGGACAACCATTTGTTTAAGGTAGCTGATTTACTCTTGATACCTTGGTTCTTTAAAAAAAAACGGCCAACATGATATAGCAGAGTGCTGAAAGTGGCACACACAATCAATCAGTTATTTTCAAATTACCTATCATTAATCAGTTTTGGCAAAAAAGTATATAGGCTATACCATACTGAAACATAAATGTGATAAAAGAATATACAATTCAAGAAAGAGAGGTGCACCAACAGAAAATAGAAACTGCAATCTTTCTTTTAATTCATCCTATCTCAGATCTCAAAATTTTAACTCTTACCAGAATTTATTCTATCTTACAGTATAACTCGGAAGTTTCTAAGTGGAACTCGAGCTTTAACTAGAACTCTTACTCGAATAAACATTCGAACTAAAAATAAAACTGGAATTTTAACTCTAAATTTAGCTGGAACTCGAACTCTTATTCTACATCAAAGGTAATCCACACTCTCATTTGTCATCTGATAACCAGTGTCGCGCCTACTTTTGCTGTTAATCGCAGGCTCAACAAAAATGAGGAAAAAAATCAATAAAAATATTCCTCTCGATACTATCTTTTGATTATAAGAAGCTTCTGTCCAAGTTTGGTATAAATCTAGGGTAGTTTATGGATCTAATAAATGTTTTAAAAACTTTATCTGCATACTGTATGTAATGTTAACTGGAAGAAAAACTAAGTCCATTTATAAGTAAAATACGGATAAACAGGTACAAAATTTTGACAAAATTTCCTTCGAGATACAAGCTTTTGATCATAAAAAAGCTTCTGTCCAAGTTTGGTACATATCCAGGATAGTTTAAGAAAGTTATTGAAATCTTAAAAACTTTAACCACAGAGTGAATGTATTGTTTCCTGGCAGAAAAACTAAGTCAATTTATAAGTAAAATACGGAAAAAATAGATTTTTTTTTACAAAATTTACTTCTGGATACTATCTTATGATCACAAACAAGCTTCTGACAAAGTTTGGTACAAATCCAGGATAGTTTAAGAAAGTTCTTAAAAATTTAAAACTCTAACCACAGAGTAAATGTATTGTTTCCTGGCAGAAAAACTAAGTCCATTTATAAGTCAAATATGGAAAAACAGGAATTTTATTTTTACAAAATTTACTTCTGGATACTATCTTATGATCATAAACAAGCTTCTGTCCAAGTTTGGTAGAAATCCAGGACAGATTAAGAAAGTTATTAAAACTTCAAAAACTTTAACCACAGAGTGAATATTTGTGGACGCCGCCGACGACGACGACGACGGAATGTAGGATCGCTATGTCTCGCTTTTTCGACTAAAGTCGAAGGCTCGACAAAAAACTAGTTAGATAAAATATATCAACATGTCCACAGAAACACAGATAGATGTAGCAGAACAAGAAAAAAAAACTAGATCCGTTTATTACAAATTAAAAGATTTTTTTAAATACATCAACAGGGAACATTATATGTTCCTAATATCACTATGGCGATGTGTATTTCATTGTCAAATAACTCTAAATTATCAGATGCATTGTATTTCTCATAACATACCAACGTTGAGCGATTAATCGAACGGTAATAAAATATACGTAATTCATAAAGTTTTAATACACAGGCGATGAACATTGAACATATTATGTACAATGAACATGAAACGATGTATGAAAAATGGGTGCGGGATGATAGTTCGAATAAATTATGAAGCGTTGTGTAATTATGGAACCAATTTTAAATTCCTACCGAAAATAGGTTTCTTTTAACGTGCTGAGTTTGTGGCATTTTTAACACGGCATTTCAGGTTTTATCTTCCCGGTGCGAATGGACAAGCTTGTGAAATTATGGTAACGAAATTATTCTGCCTGCAGTCTAAAAGGAACGTGTTACTTTTCAGCCCGGATACCCTCAGTCTTCCGAGGTAGAAGATTCTTTATCTGGAAGCCGAAAATTATTTCTATAATACGGCATGAGGCAAACATTCGTTTTCCCCATACAACAAATGCAATTTAAAAAATGAGATGACTTCACCGTTGACAATTACTTTATAATAAACTGTTCAGTATTGTATCTATGTTTAACGATTCGATAGATTGATAAAGATATCTATGAATAATCAAAATACCTTAAAAAATGTTAAAAAATGATATTATATTTTGTAGTGAAAAGGTTTAATTCAACCCAAGCGTTGCAAGAAATGCTGTTATGCCAGCAACGTCGTTCTATAACGTTAAAAGGTTATAGTTCCCGCCAAAATTCAATAATAAAGATTATTTCCGTTTTAGCGGATTTAAAACATCGGTGACCCCCCTTTTTTATTTATGCTTTTAAAATCTTCCCTGAAGCTGCAACTTATGCAGAAGTTTGAAGGGAAAAACATTAGTAGATTTTTTTTTATTTCAAGAAAAATCTATTATAAATAGCAATTAAAAATGGCGGGAAATGTTCAAATGCCTTCAAAAATAAGGAAACCGAGACAAATAAATGTTCATAAAGTACAAGTTACATTTGACTGTTTTTGTTATTCCAGTTAAACATGGTTTTTCAATAAGTTTGTCTTTTTTTAACAATTTAGAGCGGTATTTCTATATTTCGTTATAAGGCGATTCTTTAAGTTTTGATGACGTCATATCTCGAAAACAACATCGGTGATCCCAATTTTTTTTCCGCCTTAAATATCTTAATAAATATGATCTGTCTACATGCAAAATTTCAATGAATTATTATTAGTAGTATAAATAGTGTGATTTCCCTTTAAGATCTACAGCTTGACTTAAAACATCTCCAGAGCTTGATTTAAAAACATTAACCCTTTGTGTATGAGACCAACAGGGCTCCGTACATGTTCCATATCAGCATCGCATGTTTTTTTTTCTCTCCATAGAGTTGCATGATGAACCATCACGATTAAGGATTCTAGTTGAGTGTTACAGATAAACAAATATAAACTACCAATGTTTTATTTTCTTGACTGCTACTGTGCATGTCTATAAAAAAAAATCTGCTGATAAATAAATCTGTTTATTACATTGGTTGCAATGAATTACATTGATTTCTTATTGTAATAAAAACCGATAATTTCACATGTGGAATAAACGTGGTTATTTCACTCCTCTGACGTCATACAACAATAGGCGTTGTCAAGACGTCGATAACGTCGGATCAAAACAAATTGTGAATGCGTAGAAAAAGATATAGTTCCTTACATTTTCTACTTTAATTTCATTAAAAGCCATTTGCCAATGTAATAAAAAGAATAATTAATCAAAGAATTCAAATATCGAAAAATATTCAACTCGTGACCGAACAACACTGATAATTAACTCATGCGCTACGCGCATTCGTGAATTAATGTGTTGTTCGGTCACTCGTTGAATATTTTTCTCTATTTGAATTCTTCGATTAGTTATTCTATAATTACTCAATGTGACCCTACTAGACAAAGCAAACTTTAAACTCTGACCTACAGACGGTTTGTTTTTATGTTAGACTAGTCTTTGTATACAATTAGATAACAAAAATCATCACCTGTTTTAATATCTCATTTGTTTGCCATCTACTAAGTCATTATCATACTAAACTCCGCATCTGTTCAATACTATCTTATTTGGTCCTCAATTTACAGATAATTATTTAATATTAGACCTCCATATCTCAATACAAATAAAGGTATCCTTCTACCAAAGTGTGGCCTTGACATAAACGTACACAAACTTAAAGAATTGGAACAGATATCATTCATGTCTATCTTAAGTCAATAGTTTACAGAATTCTAGTCATTTCTGGATTTAAACTAGTCAAGGTAGGACATTTACCCTAATTAAGGGAGCTACCATTTGATTTTTATGGGGGGGGGGGTGCTGGGATGAAAGGAGTAGGCCCAGTAAGACCCCTTTTTGGCCCCAAAATATAGCAGTTTTACAAAATTGTTAAAATGTAAATTTTTAACTATTTATTGGATAGAAGAATACTTCTGTTACATAAATATGGGCTGTTTTTGACAATACAATGCACATGTATCGGGTACTAGCATCATTAAGTCATGCTAAATTACTGAAATCTTCGAAATTTTAGCATTTTGGTTAATTTTTAGACGGTTTCCGTCTGAAATGGAAGTGGCCGCATTTGTGTTCATTCTTAATATTTAAATGTAAGTTGTATTTGATGATAATACATAACATATATAAAGGTTGAGAATGAACACGGATGCGGCCACTTTCATTTTTGACAAAAACCATCTGAAAAGTGACATATTATGGCATATTTAAAAGATTTTTCATATTTAAGCTTGAATTTGAGCTTCAATAATGACTAAATCAGTTCAAATCTTTCACATAAACTAATTGAATCGACTAAAGTAGACACTTAAGTGTTTAAAAAGTGTCCAAAATCTTTCATCAGATGAACCTGAATTTTGAGGCCAAAATCGGCCCTTACCGGACCTACTCCTTTGAAAAAAATAGGCAGGATAGGAGTTTTGAGTAAAAAAAAAGGCAGGATGACAATTTATGTTAAAAAAAAAGTCAGGATAAACTAAAAAAAAAAAGGCAGGACCGAATAGAGTGAAAAATAAAAAGGCAGGACAAAATTTTTCATCCTAGCCCCCCCCCTAAAAATCAAATGGTAGCTCCCTAATGCAAAATAACATACTTTTACAAAGGAGTAGGGGCATTAAGGGCCGGTTTTTGCGCAAGAGAATACAGTTTTTGCAGAGCTATTTCGAATATGCACATAATGTTTGGAAATGCGTAAAATCAAGAAATATAAATGAACTACATAAGATTTTTGATGTTATGACGTCACAATTACGTCATAATATTCACCGTTTTAATGAAAATGCAGTTTTCAGTTGTTATTTCCATTGTGGAAACATCGTGTGCAGTCGAGAAACAACAAACAAATTAAAGAGAAGCTTTATTATAACTATTGACATAATCCTATCAAATAATGATAATAATAATCTTTATTGCAAAATTAGACCCATAAGGGTCAAGCAATACAAACAATTATACATTTTAAATACAATGCAATAAAATGTAATACAATACAATATAAAGTTGTTTTTTGGGTGCCCACATACTTTTTCAATCTAGTATATACTTTAAAGTGGGTGTAAAAAAAAAGGAAAATACAAAATTTTTACATAATATACAAACTTCCGTCATGGTTTGTTGTCATGTTATCTCGTTAAATGTGAAATTTGTTTTTGATTTTTTGAACGCCATGTACCTTAGTCTAGTAAAGACAAATTTAAGTATATGTATGGAAACTTTTTAATTTCCACTAATATTTAGGCCAAATAAGGGCCTTATTGCCTTGTTAGTGTTATACAAAATAACGTTAAACTTATAGTCTTTTTTATTTTATGTAGTATTGTGTCCTCACAGCATTTATAAAGAAACTATAAGGAATCCGATTCAACTCCCTCATGCAATGTTAACCTTAGATGGATTTGGCTATTATTTTTTGGTCCTTTTTGGTCATATAGGTCTTCAACTGTATCGGTTCTTATACATCCTTGGCTTTCAAGTATCAAACTTCGGACGCATGCAATTTATAGTGTTGTTTTTGGTTTTTTTCCGAAAAGGACACGTTAATAACAGCATTAACGGGTAGTTAATTGGACAAAAACTGAATGATATCGAAAAACACCACTTTCACAGCTTTTTCAGGCTCAAAATAACGTGATTTACATTTAGGATCAGTTCTATCCTCCCTTCAGAAATTTCAGAAAACCAATCTGTCATAGAACTGCTCTATTTAAAAATATTTAGATGTGGTCTGATAGCCATTGAGGAGGGTCTGGTTAGGTGTTCCTTGAAGCTTCAATTCTGTATTCTTTGTTTTTTTAAGCATGCAATTTTTTCTCTATTCTTTACAAATTTTGCTCATTATTCTCTATTTTTTATATTTAAGCACCCTATTGTTCTCTATTCTTTATTTATTTTTGCCTATTTTTCTCTATTCTTTAAATTTTTTGCCCTTTATTCTACACATTTTGACCATTATTCTCTATTCTGTAAACCCCATCTAGACCCTCATTGAGACACCAGAGTTCACATAACGCGGATGTACAAGTAAGCATCTATTATAGGTCACCGTACGGTCTTTAACAGTGATCAAATCCATACTGTATAGTCCGCTAGCTATAAAAGGGCCCGACATAATAAAATGTGAAACAATTAAAACGATGAAACCGTTCTCTAGGATAGAACGGTCCGAGTAAGTTCTAATGTAAAAATACCAGGCGCGAATCAAGCCATTTTGAAAGGGGGTTGGTTCCAACCCCCGGAACAACATTAAACGTTCGCATAATTATATTAAAAAAAATCGAAAGGAAGGATTCCTACCCCCGGACCCCCCCCCCCCCCCCCCCCCCCCCCCTTGGATCCGCCAATGAATTTCCAAAACTGTTCCAAGGTTGAACTGTCGGGTTCAGTAATAGGATAGACAGTCAGTTAATTTTATGAATTAGAATGATTGAAATTATTTTCTTTTGAATATTCTGCCCAAAGATGGCGTTTAAGTTATGTGTTTTGTGCGGTTCGGTGATTTAAATCTTTCGACACGACAGCTAAGTTGATTGATTTTTGGTTGCTTAACGTCCAGTGGCAAATATTTCATGCATGTTCAGGATAGCTAGGGTCTATTCGATCGTTCACACAAATTTATAAATATATATGCTATTTAATATGTTGTATCATGCATTAAGGATGTTCGCTCCTTTTGTTTTTGAATTTTTGCAAGTTATTCGTAATCCTCTGGTTTTATCCATGTAGTGCCATTAAAAATTTTCCCCACTAACCCTTACTTTTCTTTCCATAATTTGATTACATATAGTTTAAAATGTCATCTTTGAAAATCTTATAAAATCCTTGTTATTTTTTCATCGTTTTTGAAAGAAAAAAGGTACCAATGTTAAATGTATGAACAATTTAGAGAGAGTTATTTCCCGTCAAATTTTTAATGGCTTTTATCTCGAAAACAAGCACACGGACCCTTCATTTTTTTCTGCTTTTTTAGTTTCTTTATTTATATACTATCAATTTATAACAGTCTTTTAAAAAGCTTGTTATTTTGAAACAGAGTAGCGAACATCCTTAAGATATTGATTCGCTTAATTTACTTAAATATGTGGTTATTGGGATTTTATTTATAAATATAAACATATATCTATATGACATTTTCGAGATGTTTCATAATTTGTATACATATGAATATAACAAGAGTGCACACGCTGAAATGTCTCGCCTTCTTACTGATCCATGAAATGAGGTCGAGGTCAAATGAAAACTGTCTGACGGGCATGAGGACCTTGCAAGATACGCACATATTAAATATAGTATCCTATTACTCATGATAAGAGAGAAATTAACTTTACAAAAAATCTTAACTTTTTTTTTCAAGTAGTCACTGAACCATGAAATTGAGGTCAAGGACAATTGACATATGACAGACGGAAAATTCATAACATAAGGCATCTATATACAAAGTATGAAGCATCCAGGTCTTCCACCTCGGGAAATATAAAGCCTTTAAGAAGTTAGCTAACGCCGCCGCCGCCGGATGACTATCCCTATGTCTAGCTTTCTGCGACAAAAGTCGCAGGCTCGACAAAAATAAGGAGATGAGGTATGATTGCCAATGAGACAACTATCCACCAAACTTCATATGAAGTGGATGTAAGCAATAATAGGCAACCGTACGGCCTTCAACCATGAGAAAAACCCGTATATTCGGCTATAAAAGGCTCCGACATGAAAAATATGAAACAATTCAATTGAGAAAACTAACGGCCTAATTTATAACAAAACAACTTAAGAAAAACAATTATGACAGACATGAACCAACGACAACCACTAAACTACAGGCACCTCAGACTTGGAACAGGCACATAATGAATGTGGCGGGGTTAACCATGTTTGTGAGCGCTCAACCCTCACCAATACCCTTGGACAGTGTTGTAACAGCACAACATAACAACAAACTATAAAAATCAATTGAAAAAGGCTTAATTCATCAGATCGATACAAAGCAGAAAAACATCTTATTTAATGAAACCCCCCCTTGGCTCTCTCGTGTGGTATTGCACTTTATTTTTCTAGTTATTTATAATCATGAGATTTAAACTTATCAATGAGTAAACATTTGTGGTTGTGAAATATGGGTTTTAAAGGATTAAAAACTAGGATAGAACTGTAAGAATCTGCTTTATGGTAGACCTGTAAGAATCTGTTCTAGGGTAAAGCTGTCAGAATCGGTTATACATGTAGGGAAGAATTGTCAAAATCTGTTCTAGGGTAGAACTGTCAGAATCAGTTCACGGGTAGAACTGTCAGAATCGGTTCTAGAGTAGAACTGTCAGAATCTGTTCTAAGGTAGAACTGTCATAATCAGTTCACGGGTAGAACTGACAGAATCGGTTATAGGGAAGAATTGTCATAATCTGTTCACGGGTAGAACTGTCAGAATCTGTTATGGGGTAGAACAGTCAGAATCTGTTCTAGGGTAGAACTGTCAGAATATGTTCTAGGGTAGAATTGTCAGAATCTTTTCTAAAGTAGAACTATTAGTATATGTTTTAGGGTAAAACCGACAGAGTATATTTTCAAGGGTAGAACTGTCAGAACCAGTTCTAGGGTAGTACAGTTCTATATGGCGTAAATTAAAGCAGCTCTCTGGTCATGATTAAGCACGGTTGTAAGAAGTCTGTGTCGGTATAGCTTCATTTTTTTCAAAATAAATTATTTGATAAAACAAATTGTAAATCAACATTTCCAAATTACGGACTTTCAAACTATAGCTGTTTGATATGCCCAAAACGGTGTTATTAGAGACTTGTTTTTATACCTGAGTTTATCTAATGTACTATCATGCCATTAAACCACCTTATGTCATGTGGGTGGGGAATTGGATCAGATATCATTCATGTCTATCTTATATCAATTACAATTTAAAGAATTTCGGCCATTGCAGAATTTAAACCAGTGAAGATAGGACTTTTTCCCCAATATATAGAATTTAATTGTATCGTCTGTTTTCTGTTATACACATTGGCGGATCCAAAGGGGGGAGTGTTTTTTTCGAATTATGTGAACTTTTCATGGTTGGAAAAAAAACCTTTCAAAATGGCTGGATCTGCGCCTGATCATGCAGTATTTTTTGTAGAAAATTAAGTATAGTTAAGCGAGACCTTAAAAACAATTCGCCATTTTAGCTAATGACGTTCCGCATGCAATCGGCGTCTTAATCGGAATCTGAACTCCGAAATTTTAATTAAATGCTGTTTTTTTTCTTCTTTTCGTTGGCAAAGTGGTTTGTAGTCAATATATATATCTCTAAACGTTAAGGTAGGATGATAGGGAAATGGAAAGTGTACATGTATTCATCTAAAATATTTAATAGATTTTATAAAACACTAAGAGGGAACACTTCATGCACGACCATTTTTCTTCCACTTTCAAGTTTAGCAAATATGAAAAGTTCTTACGAGGCCAGAATATTTATTTCACTCCCGCCCACATATCCCTACTCCATATATTAAACGTTCGTCCACTCGTCATTGAAAACGTTTAATTCCATTTTATATTGGCGTCGAAAAACCATGTGCCTGTATTCAATCTTGTCTATATGTTGGTTGATACCCGACGGGACAATCTCGGAGTCCTCTAGCTTTATCCATGTAGTGCCAATAAAAATGTTGCCCACTTTTCCCTACTTGTCTTTTAATAACATTATTATATATAGTTTAAAAAGCCGTTTTTGAAGATTAAAATCTTTTAAAATCCTTGTTATTTTTTCATATTTTTTCAAAGAAAGAAAAGGTGAGAATGTTCAACATATGAAAAGTCTAGAGAATCATTTTCCGCCAAATTGATTTTGACACAGACCTTTTATTTTTTCTGCTTTTTAAGCTCCTTTATTTATATACTATCAATGTATTACAGTTTTTTTTAAAGCTTGTTATCTTGAAAAAGAGGAGCCAACATCCTTAAAATCTTGTATTAATGCAGGCAATTTTATAGCGATCAATTTATTAATAACACTACATGTAGCTATATATATAGCCGCTTCACATAATCTTTTCAGCGTATAATTTGATTTATTTAAACATCTTGGAATCAGATCGGATTTTCAAACGAAAATTTTAAATAAGATTAATTTTGTTTGAATTTCTATTCAAAACAAGAAAAACTAAATGGTGTGAGGTTTATGTAATCAATGTCAATTGTCTTACTTAATAGTTACAGCCCAGTTCTATTGTTATACTTCATAGTTTCTGTTTCTGAAACAAGTGTAAATTGAATAGATCTATTGTTATGAATAACAATGGATTTTGACCACAGGGTGTGACGAGCGGGGTTTCTGGAAACCCCTGCTTCTACATCTCGAAAACAAAGTCCATTGTTATTCATTACAATAGAAATTGATTATTTTTTAAATAGCATGAACATAAGAAATTACTAATAGTGTTCACTACAAGTTGTTTCAGGATATTAAAAAACACATTTTAGGAAATTCCAATAGCGAAAAAAATATTAAGCATCTATTTTGAATAAAAAAAATCCTTCAAGGGAAAAATAATTTGATTGATAGTGTTGAAAAACTAAATAAAATTGTTGGCGAGAAAAAAATTTCTGACTCCGACAAAAAACCATACCACCCCCCCCCCCCCCTCTCCCCCAACCCTTTTAAAGTTAAAATGGTTGCTCCCTAAATACTCCTTTGCTTGAAGGTAAAATTGTTGATCCCTGTCATATGTCTCTATTCTAAAGCATTGATTTAAAAAAAACAGGGGTTCTAACTCCCGGAACTCCTCCCCCCTTGGATCCCGGTCGTCGGGTTTCTAATCCGGACACACCTATCCCTCAGTGTGTCCGAATATGAATGTTTGTTTATTCTCGAAAAGGGGGGGCTTCTTCTTTTTATAAAACCGTTACATAAAAAATACATTTATGATTACCTTCATTAAACTGATACAGGTAAGTACTTTGGGTTATAATATTGCCTTTATGTTTAGTCTCTTCTACCAAATCCAACGCTTGACTCAAAATGTCGTCCGTCTTATACCCGTCCCGTCCATATTGACAACTGCATACAAGGAGCATGATGTATTTTTTTTTGTGATAAGAATGCACGAAACGGTCAACCTTGAACTTCTGATCCATAATAGCACCAGGATTTAACGGGAATATGCAAAACAGCAACTTTGACATTTGTAAAATCTACTCACTAGTCAAAGTTTGAAAGAACATAACCAAAGTAAGGTTACTAGTGGGGTTTCATGTAAAAAAAAAATTCTTGGTTCGATTTTGTCAATAAATATGCTATCCATTCTTTTCCATTTAATAATCAATGTTAACAAATATAGGGTTAGCATCCGGCCGTCGGGGTTTCTTATCCAGACACACCTATCCCTCGGTGTATAACTATTACTTACCTAAACATTAAGTAAAGGACTAAGGTTAGTCTATAAAAATTATAGGTTAGACAATACTTGGTCATGTTTTATGAATATTTAAAGCCCGAGGCGTAGCCGAGGGTTTTAAATGTTCATAAAACATGACCAAGTATTGTCTGACCAATTTAGAACATATTCACACCTTCGAGTGACATAAAATAATTAGCCTCTCATTGTAATAATCAAATTTTGATATTAGCTCACTTTAAATATTTTAAATGTTAACATGGTTAGTAAAAGGGATGTAAATAATTTAATGGTCATTTCAATTAATGGAATGAAAGAGCAATGAGATAGTGATAACGAAAAAGAATAAATTATTAAAATCATGGAGATGTCTTCTGCTTCAGGTACAAATTAATATTATATATCGAGAATTCCTTCATTTTAAAAAGCACATCATGTTAGAAGTAAATCAGCTTTTCTTAAATTGTGTAATTTTTAATTATGAAAAAACTTCATCAATGAATTTTAATTTACAATCGTTTCAACATCAGATGCTTGCTTTTTTTTTATTGATGAATTTATTGGTTTTTTTCAAAAAACTTTCTTTTATATTTTATAACTAGTCATTGATTCTTAAAACATTGATTTTAAGGTCTCGTATAAAAATCAGATTAAATACACAATTATCTTACCCACTTCTTTGCCCCCTTTTCATTTTTTTTTTGGGGGGGGGGTCTATGTATGTACAATTAAATAACATTTACAAAGTTAAAATCTCAACTTAAAATGCTTTTATAGTTTTATAGTTCTGTTCTCCTGATTTCATTTATAATAAATTAGACAAACAACAGTACTTGGGCTTTAAATCTTCATAAAACATTACCAAGTATTGTCTAACCTTTACATAGACTATCCAATTTAACACTTATTTACAACTCGAATAATCTTTTAATTGGTCTATTGATAGTATATTTTGGCTGACTACTTGTATCACAAGTGATTGTAAAACGGAGCTCATCAACGAAGTTTTATGTTTTGTAAATCTACTCACTAGTATCATTGTAAAATATGTGATTTCAAAAGGCCCTTGACTCCAGAATGAAAAGATGGTAGCTGATGGTGTAAGTATGTATATTGATATAAAGCGGTGTTTTACTATACACGTACTTCTTTACATGGTAAGATGACAAAATAAATTGACCAAAAGCAGGCAATAATTAAATTGCAGTGGAAGCTTAACATGTTTTGAAAGCATTTTTCAATTTCACAGTAAAACTAAAGCTATGATAAATTTTAAACATATAGATAGTTTGTCACCATAGATAGTCTAGCGGATAGGCATTAAAAAGCAACTACATATAGATCAAAGATTATAGGTTTTGTGTTTTTTTTTAAATTTTAAAGTAAAACAAAAATATTTATCAGAATATATATATATATATATAGAGAGAGAGAGAGAGAGAGAGAGAGAGAGAGAGAGAGAGAGAGAGAGAGAATTCGCTTCAGACATTATCACGGATTTTCAATTCATGACATCGTCCTGAACATGCATCAAATATTTGCCACTGGACATTAAGGTTCATGTGGACCTTTTGGCTAAAATGGCTGCATTTTCACCTAACAATTTACTCTGAGTACAGACAAACCTGTGCATCTGGAAAAGTTTTAAGGCATAGCATGCCCTAGATAAGTAAAATTCAAATATATTTTATGTTTTAGAAAATGAAAAACTTTGCAGGATTTTGCAGTGCACTTTTTTTCATTCCTCCAGAAGGTGCCAAAACAAACTAAGTTGTGAAAGAGGTTTGAGATCTTCCCCACAGGTAATAGTCAAAGTGACAAAAGATACCTGACAATAGTTGGTGATTTAAACTGTGTACCTGAGTGGACCATATCAAGTGAAACTCAACAGTTTGTTGATTTTATCATCTTCTGCAGGGACGAAAAAAAGTGCACTGCAAAATCCAGTTAAGTTTTAAATTTTCTAAAACATACAATGCATATGAATTTTATTTTTCTAGGGCATGCTATGCCTTAAAACTTTTCCAGATGCACAGGTTTGTCTGTACTCAGAGTAAATTTTGAGGTTGAAAACGCAGCCATTTTAGCCAAAGGGTCCACATGAACCTTAAGCAACCAATAAT
This sequence comes from Mytilus californianus, assembly GCF_021869535.1. Classification (NCBI taxonomy): domain Eukaryota; kingdom Metazoa; phylum Mollusca; class Bivalvia; order Mytilida; family Mytilidae; genus Mytilus; species Mytilus californianus. Next base: position 34,749,775 of record NW_026262582.1, on the reverse strand, counting down.
CAATCAATCAATTCATGACGAAATAGATCAATTTCCTGAAGAAAGTTTAAAAAATCATTTCCAAGTTGCCTTAATTTCCCTTCACAAGGTTTCATAGTACACACTTTTTTGAGTACAAAGTAATTGCATGGATAATAAATAACAATGTCAAGATAGCGTTGTACTCTAATCAAGGTATAAAGAACCATATTTGTTACTCTTTATTTCAATGAAAGAAACTTGCAATTGTCAAAAACATTTTTAGATCCAAAGATTTTAATAGCAGGATATTTAAAAATCAATGTTACTAATTACCGACTATTACATTTAATTTGAAACACATCATTTTGAAATATTTCAAAATAGCTGTTTTGATATCTTGATTACGATACAATGAAATCTTACCCTTGTAGTCATTTATGCGTAGTTACTTAGTACACGGAAAAAGTATGTACTATGAAAATTAGAAGGCAAATTCAAGCTATTTGATTGGACGAGAAGTTGTAAGTATGTGCTAATTTAAATTCAAATTTTCGTCGCACTTTGCGTTTGCTAAATATCATACTTTTTGCTTTCATAGTATATAGCTTTTCATAAACTATCCAATTTAGTACATATTTACAACTCAAGTAATCTTATAATTGGTCTATTGATAATTTATTTTATTATAATTCGTGTCAAAATGCCAGATTTTGATTGGTAAATACGAGGGAGACAATTTACTCTATCACATGGCAAATACTCTATTACCCTTCAGGGAGACGCTTGCTCAAGTGTGTGCTTTAATAAATACGGATGATTGTTATGTACAAGACGACATAGTTTATTACTTTGAATTTGAAATTTAATAGTAATAACAGAACATTCAGTATAATAAATTAAATAACACATATCTGAGAGGGAGATATAGCACATTGTTACCCCTCGAAAGGACATTGTCAACATTGGCTTCGCCTCAGTTGACAATGTTTTCTCGGGGTAACAATCTGCTCTATCACCCTCTTAGCTATAAGTTATTTATATATTGGCTGAATACTTGTATCACATGTGTTTGTAAAACGGAGTTCATTAAGTAAGTTTTGTGTCATATAATAGCTATCATATTTGTTCAATTTGTGTCATGTGATATACAAATCATGAGTTAATAAATGTAGAAAACTCGAATTGGGAAAATTTTGCTCACTGTACATGTGTTGTTCTTTGGTGTGCGTTAATATTGAACAGATTGAGGTTGAAACAGAAATTCCAAACTATACAATTTAAAAGCGTTTCAAGGTCGTTAAACCTGACATAGCTGTTTGATCACATGACTAAGAATCTGTGGACTGGGTTTCAAAAGTATCTAAGCTGAAAATATACGCCCAAACAGGGAGTTAAGAGATTTATATAGAAAAACCATTGGATTATATCGATGATGAGCAAATAGTATGTAAATATAGACTTTAACGGTCACTGATATTTGAATTTTGTAATATATTTAAAAATGACTTAGCAAAGCCCACTGCAAGATCTCGTGCTTTACCTGTATCATATCAAATCATGGTAGCACTAAAATTTCATGACAAAGTAAGCTTTCAGGTGGTAAATGGCGATGTTCATAACATTTCCAGGCCAAGTGTACCAAAGATAACACGTGATATAATTGGCCAATTGTACCAAAGATAACACGTGATATAACTGGCCAATAGTATCAAAGATAACACGCGATATAACTGGCCAATAATATCAAAGATAACATGTGTTTTAACTGGCCAATAATACCAAAGATATTAACACGTGATATAACTGGCCAATTGTACCAAGGATAACACTTGATATCACTTGCCAATAGCACCAAAGATAACACGTGATATAACTGGCCAATTGTACCAAAGATAACACGTGTTATATCTGGTCAATAGTACCAAAGATAACACGTGATATAACTGGCCAATTGTACCAAAGATAACACCTGATATAACTGGCCAATTGTACCAAAGATAATATGAGATATAACTGGCCAATTGTACCAATTTGGATGATAACACGGATATAACTGGCCAATTGTACCAAAGATAACACGTGATATAACAGGCCAATTAAACCAAGATAACATGTGATATAACTGCATGTTAAAAAAGGCTGTGTAATAATTATATAAAGATCCAAACTGACCAGGCTGGACTTCATAGTATTATGAGAGATTTTTTTATAAAAAAGGTTTTTTAAACATGTTTAATGTTATCAAAGTTTTCCACACAATTCAGTCTTTTGTCGTTTGAAGTATCAATGCCATTATTATAAAAATATAAATAAATGTTTATAAATTATAATAGTTTTTAATTTTTTTCTCAAGATATATCTCTCGAAAACCAGGTCCTTGAATCTTTGATGGTCTTAAGTATTTAACATAGATATGGTATGACACACACTTTTGGGCGAACAGAAGGAAGGGTTTCTATGAAAAAAAAAAACTTTTGAATGTGGAACAAGTAAGCAAGCTACATATGTCGTATCCACAATCCCGGCTTCCTTTTACGAGTAAAAGAACTCAACAGAATTGTTGTTATGAACATAAGGATGGAATAATTATATAAAGATCCAAACTGACCAGACTGGACTTCATAGTATTATGAGAGATTTTTATGAAAAAGGTTACGAGTAAAAGAACTCAACAGTATTGTTGTTATGAACATAAGGATGGACGCTACAACAGATGTTTTATTTTCTTTCATTTTTATCGCGGATTTGGGGGATGGGTTACTGATTAAAGCTGGATTGTTTTTTATTTGTTCCTGTCTATTGGAATGTCATATACCTCACAACTATCTTACAGTTTATGCATAATCTATCTTGGAGGAATTCGCCGTCAAAACCCTCTATGAGTTGTCAACCTTTTTTAAGGTGTCCAGAGCCTAACATTGTTAATCATGCATGTGTTCAGAGCTTACTATAATAGTATTAATATACATGCATATGCGAAGACCATAACATTGTTTTTCATGCATGATTCAAGGACCTTAAATTGTTATTCATGCATGTGTGAAGGGCCTTACATTGTTATTCATGCATGTGTCAAGGGCCTTACATTGTTTTTCATGCATGTGTCAAGAACCTAACATAGTTATCCATGCATGTGTCAAGAGTCTAACGTTGTTATTCATGCATGTGTCAAAAGCCTGACATTGACTAAATGACGTAGCAATTTACATCTATAGGTCACAGTACGACCTTCAAAAATGAGCAAAACCAATACTGCGTAGTATATAAAGACAGTCACTGTAAAAGACCACGAAATGACAAATGTAAAACAATACAAACGAGAAAACTAATGGCCTGATTAATGTAGAAAATATTAAACGAAAAATAACTATGATATACAGCAACAAACGACAACGACTGACTTATATTGGGACAGGAATTGTTTTGTTTTTTTGCATGCATCAAGAGTCTAATTAACACTGAAGAGTGATAAAAAGGGGCAAAACTATCCTGTATAAGATTCAATCAGTGTGCTTATTCAAATTAACGTCACTGGGTCATCAGTGTGTGAGTTCGAATCCCGCACGTGGCAGGGGCGCTCGACTCCAATCTTAATTGACTATGATTGTCAATTTTGCTACCGTAGGTCGATGCTTCCTCCACCAATACAAATTGTCCGCCACGATTTTGCTGAAAGTGGCGTTAAACACCAGCCGATTAAGCAATCAATCCATCATAAAAGTTCAGATTAAGATATCATGTTGTACTGCATGTTTTAGTTATAACTTGATAAGTTTCTTAAATTTTTAACTTCGTATTAAAATGTTTCATTAATGTTTTAATTAACTAGTGAATTTATTCATTAATCTTTGTATGATTTTCAGAAACATTTCTCATTTGCCACTAAAACAAAATTTTACATTTATTGGAAGCAGGAATCATGAATAGAACAATAATAAGTAACGTTCCTGAATAGTATAGGGGTATCTTAGCAACCCTGCATGACTAAGCTGCATGTTATCAAAGACAAATATATTTATTTACACTTGAGGTTGATAATACGTTTTTATCATGCTGGCCTTGTCAATATTCTATTGAATTTAAATTAAGGGGAGAAAACTTAAGGTTCCTATTTCAGAGGCATACTTTCAAAGTAAAACTGCCACCAAACTGTACCCGGTTTTGTAAAAAACATAATAATAAAATGGCTAAGAATTTAATGGCATGGAAAGAAAATATATTGTTTTCGTGAGATAAACAATATGAGTAATAAATAATTAAAATGCATCTTTGATAACTTTGCTAAACGTCGAAGTAAACATTTACAGGGTCGTGAAGCAAGAGACAATCAATCAATCAAAATCTACGGAAATGGCTAAGAATTTCAGATCAATATCTTGATAACCAAAAAGTATTAACAGAAATACCGAACCAAAGGTAAATTCAAAAAAAGGGGGAGGTTCATAAAATTGACACAATCAAACGTTAGAGTGTACCAACCAAAGGAACGAATGAAAAACAACTATCCCATTCCTGACTTAGTACAGGAATTTTCCGAAGAAAATTGTTGGTTTAACCTGGTTTTATAGCTAGCTTAACCTCCCACTTGTATGACACGAATGTGTGTTACGTTAAAAAAAATTCAAATTAAGAAAAAATGAAATCAAATTTTAAATATTTCCTAAACATATGGTGAGTAATTTCAAGGAAGCTGTACTTAAATCACTTTGTTTCGAAATCTCTTTTATATAGTTGTCGGGTGCGCACAAGCAGTTTAATTAGCCCTATACCACATATTAATGCATACTCTCCGAGAAATTTAATACACAAACCCAATGCGCGGTCTCCTGCCATTTTGAAAGTGTGGGGAGGGGAGGGGGGGTTGCAACCCCCAGAACACAATGAAACGTTCACATAATTAAAAAAAAATTTAAATATAAAAATCCACCACTGCCGGCATACATTCAAAAAGAAGCTCTTGCAGTCCTTTTTATCATTCCCAAACATATTCTTTAACAAATAAATAGTACTTCTTTTTCTATCATATTTATTTTGTTATGTGTTCATTGTTTTGTTTGTCTTTTTTTATTTTAGAAAATTCTAAATCACGTGCAATGGATAACCAAAATATCGAAAACAATTTACCATGGAAACACGAAAGCAAAACCAACGGTTCCAACAATAATCCGAACAAATCATCAAATGGAAACTCTTATTCCGATGTTAAAAATTCAAAAACAGTATTCAATATTAACGGAAATGAAGAAAAAGCTCCATTAGATTTCTATAAAAGTGACGAGAATAAACTAATCTCAGATCTAACAGGAAGTGACGCAAAACCTGACATAGACAAGGAATGGGAAGATAAGCATCTTCGTTACGGATGGTACAACTATAAACCAAGGTAAAAATATAAATATTAAGAAGATGTGGTATAAATTTGAAAACTATCCAACAGAGTGCAAATGACATATATGTTAGCAGCTAGACGTCTCAATAAGGCCTTCAACAATGAACAAGACATATACAGTATACTTACGAAATAATTCCTGTAAGCCATAGATTTGTTGTAAATTTTCACATGGCCTGGGGCGTTATATTCGAATGATATCCCTATAGCGTTCGTATAATTTTTTTTTTTTTAAATTTAATTTGAGAAGGTAATCTCTTTTCAAATGTTGCATAATCCTTATTTAAGTGAAAGAAAAAAAAAATACAAACAAACAAACAAACAAACACACAAACAACCAAAGAAAGAGCATAGACACTAATCTAATTTTGCACCTTTCTTTTTTTCAGATGGGCACAAGTGTTTAATTCCATTCGTTGGTTTGTTTTCTGGACATGTGTTTTTAGTTTAGTGCAAGGTTTTATCGTAAACGGTGTCATCAATGCAGTAATAAGCACGTTAGAAAAAAGATACGAGTTGCCAAGCTCAAAGTCAGGACTAATAGCAAGTTCAAATGACTTTTTTGCGTTTTTTCTTGTCCTAGCGATTAGTTATTATGGAGGAAAAAGGAACAAACCAAAACTAATTGGAATTGGGATTTTAACATTGGGAATAGGATCGTTTGTGTTTTCTCTGCCACAATTTCTGGCAGGAGAATATAATTTTGGATCAACTGGTAAGAATACAATATAAGATGAACAATTATAATTAATAGTTGAATATTTCATTTTTGTAAAATTATAGAGTTTAAAAATTTTGACCGGAGCACATTTGTATGAAGCGCGGAAGTGTTCCATACTATGATGTGCGCATGGTCAAAGCTTTTACATTTCTATAAAACTACAAATAAAATATGTATAAAAATATACAACGTTTAAGAGCATAAACATGACACGGCTTACACGGATCACCCAAAACCACTGTTTTTTTTATAATGAAATTTCTTTATTGTAACAAATAGACTAGCACAACATGTATGAACAAAGGTATACAGAATGGCATATTCACACAAAGGAAGTATTAAATAATAAAACAACTGTTACAATTGAATATATAATGGTGCAACAATAGGTTGAACATAAATAATTATCTAATAACAATGGAATCTAATTCGTTCTTGCAATATCTATTTGTGTTGTTTAAATCAAAATTCGACATTTATTAATTATTCTATAATAGGGGCCAAGGGACTCCAGTATTTGTTATATTCCTCTACAGAGAGGTTTTTAAATGAAATGTATTTTTCTAAGTTCAAGTTTTCCTTTAAATAGTTTTTTAAAGCGTTTAAATTTGGCAATACTTCTTGTAATTTTGTTCGGTTCGGTTCCAAAACCACTGTTATCAATCTTTTTTCTTAACGATTTTTAAAACTACATTATTTTATGAAATAGAGATTAACAGACGGAAAAAATGAGACAGAAAACGACAATAAAATATAAAAGGCCAAAGCAAAACTGTTACAGACAAAACCATGACCAAAAACGAAAAGCGACGAAAAGACAAGACTACAAAACACTATATAAAAACTTACTAAAACTGAACAACTCTAATCCAACCAAAACTCGGTGTTTTCTCAGTTTCGCCAGAAGGATAATCAGATCCTGTTCCACTATTGGCACCCTTTTAACTTAATCTGGGGTTAAAACTTTATATATGTGTGTAAAATGCTATTTTCAACTTCGTGATGAATGTTCAAAATTATCGCTAGCACCTATCATATAACAGTTAACCTTGGTCTGAAATAAGTTCTCTTGTTTTAATCCTTTTATCATTGATATCATTAAGAGGTTGGACCTGGGTTGTCCTCAGTGCTAATCAACGTTTACTGACAGCATATTAACAAAATTTATCTGTAAACATTGATAATTTAAAGGACAGGAATTACTCTATGTATATCACTATGCGCAGCTGTACAAGTCACAATAAGGGTCGATAACTCAGTCCGCATGGTTTGGAGGTCAGTAATCGCAACATTGTCATCGATAGCCACTGTATAAATTTTATTTTATCAATAAATCTATAGGTGCTATATTGTAATTTTGTATCAAGATAATTTGAAGGTGTAGCTTTTCAACTTTGTACTTTATTTGGCCTTTTTAACTTTTTTAATCCGAGCGTCACTGATTACGTAGTCTTTAATTTGTAGACGAAACGCGCGTCCGGCGTACACAATTTCAATCCTGGTATCTGTGATGAGTTTATTGGTTAGTGGTACCTTTGTAATTGAACTATATAAGATAGCAGCCATGTATAAACTCATGAACAATTCATGGATATCACAAGGGGACACGTTTCTGATAACAACAACACTGATCTGACTTTTTAAAATTCAAATATCCTGTCTGCCATATTAGATTACGTCGCAGTCTCACTGTCCTCACTTATGGTGCATCAACAGTTTTTTCCCATGACGTCATATTTTTAAGGACCATGCATAAGTGACCCTTAGTGTTATTGTTAATAAAGATACTTGTATATAAAACTAAATATCACTGGAATCAGAATGTTCTCTAGTTTATAATGAAATAAAAATAAAGTGTACTTTTAATATAATAAAAAAGTTCTATCCAGAGAAAATGGGGAAAAAAAGGCCAAATCTGAACATGTGCATACCCATGTAGGCATGATCCAGGCATATTTCACATAATCAAAACTGTATGAATTTCATAGATTTTTTCCTGGCCTTTTAAAAAATTCTCGCTTCAGGGTACGTTCTCCTGCTTCGAAAAGAGTACAGTGGCTACAAATAAGTTTTCAATATTCACTGCCAAAAATACTGCGACTCTTTTCACAAAAAATCTTAAGAGTAAAATTACTCGTAAGTCATACACATTTCAGTAAAACTTACGATCAATTTTAATCGTAAGAATTTTTGTGAAAAGAGTCGCAGGATGTTTACAGTGTTGTCTCCCCTTAAAACATGTTTATCTAATCTAATTTTTAAAATTATTTTATTTATTCAACCTGTTTTAATTGAAGCTAATTAACTAAATTTTACCATCAAATACATAAAACATGATACTTTTTCACCAATTATGTAAATAAAAGGGATTTCCCTTCATGGCTATTTTTAGTTGGGGAATAACCCCTAATTTTTTATACGAAACTGTTTATAGCACCCTTTCCTAAAATTGATTTTCTCATAATTCAACACAATTTCCGACTTTGTGCAGTATATTTATACACTCGGTATTTAATCATTTTTATGCAATTATATTGGTTTAATTTGACCTTCGATAAGTCTGTAAATTCATAATGTCATTATTTACGTAAGAATGCAGATACAAATATTTTTATTCGGTTGTACATACCTGAATATACGGGTCGCAGAGCTAATCTCGTCATACAGTAAATAATATCTTGCAGAAAGATTTCTGAAACATTTTAAAATTGAAAGGGTTTTCTTATCTAAACGTAAAGAATTTAAAGTGTTTGGAGAGCCTCTTGAATGATGATCTTTTCTTTTAATGGAAATGCAATTAAGCTGTTTTCTTCTTGTTCTTGTGTTTTGTTTGTCTTCTTTAAATGGAAAATAGTTCTTCATAGATACGAAATTTAATATTAAGATCCATGATGCACGCCAGTTTATTTTGTGTGTTTTTTTAATATATAATATATATATGAAATAATATAATGGTGTTACTTAAGCTCGGGACAAAATTGAGAAATTGGATATTATAAAAAAAAATAATTTTGTACGATATCTTTTATTTATTAAATATTTGCAATTCTTATAAAACAAAACTTGCAGATTTTTTTACTTCTTTAAGTGGAATGTCTAAAAAAAAAGGGGGGGTGTGGGGTACATGTTCAACGTTGATTAACACTTTTACTACCGAAACAATTACCGATATCAATAATAACTATGTAAACTTTTGTTCAAAAATTAATACTATATAGTTCCCAACCAAATCTATAAATTATAAGTCCGTTTGGAATATTTCCCCCCGTATTGACAGCTATCTGAAGGCAGGTCACAGGACAACAGTTCTATGTAGGAGTAGCAATCTATCACTTTTATCCAATCAACTCTCCTATATGACAAATATTGACGTGGGATTGTAGTTGAATCAATGTGATTCTTATAATCAAAAACAAAGATATATATATTTTCAAATATTTGGACAAGACTCCTTTTCAAAAGGTTCATGTTAATTTCTGTAAATATATTATATATTCTAGGTACCACAAAGACATCTTTTGATATAGGGTTTACCAAGCTGAACTTGGTAGACAACCAATAGAAAAATATATAAAACGCAAGGAGTTTATACATGGTCAACTTTAATCAAAGATTCTACACAAGAAATACATATTGAAATACAAAAAAATATTTTGCTGTCATAATATGAATGACGTAAAAAAAAAAAGAATAAACAGTTTAAGGTGGTACATAACACTACAGGGAGATAACTCTGTAAAAATCAGCTGAGCTTTTTAATCACGTTCTATTGTTTAGGAAAAATAAAGCTTCTCAATGATCAAAATTAGTGTTTGTTAAAGTGCTATATAGCCAATGAAATTTTTCCGATAAAGTGTGTGGTTCAAGTTTTTTTTTTTATTTTTGTCAAAGGGTCACAGTAAATATTTTGTCAAAAGGAGTAGGTCCGGTAAGGGCCGATTTTGGCCTCAAAATTCAGGTTCATCTGATGAAAGATTTTGGACACTTTTTAAACGCTTAAGTGTCTACTTCAGTCGATTCAATTAGTTTATGTGAAAGATTTGAACTGATTTAGTCATTAAAGACGCTCAATTTCAAGCTTAAATATGAAAAATCTATCAAATATGCCATAATATGTCACTTTTCAGATGGTTTTTGTCAAAAATGAAAGTGGCCGCATCCGTGTTCATTCTCAACCTTTATATATGTTATGTATTATCAGCAAATACAACTTACATTTAAATATAAAGAATGAACACAAATGCGGCCACTTCCATTTTAGACGGAAACCGTCTGAAAATTAACCAAAATGCTAAAATTTCGAAGATTTCAGTAATTTAGCATGACTTAATGATGCTAGTACCCGATACATGTGCATTGTATTGTCAAAAAACAGCCCACATTTATGTAACAGAAGTATTCTTCTTTCCAATAAATAGCTAAACATTTACATTTTAACAATTTTGTAAAACTGCTATATTTTGGGGCCAAAAAGGGGTCTTACTGGGCCTACTCCTTTAATGAAAATTAAACTAGTCAGTCAAGGTGTTTGGTACCACCTTAAACGAAAATTACAAACTTTTTCTTTATAAAAGCGTTAAAGTAAAATAAAAAGACCACGAATTTATCTTAGATATCCAAATTTTAGACATTTATTTACAAAATTTAAAATAAGTGACCATAATTTACTTATAGAAAAGGGCATATATCTGAATATACCTCGAAACCAAAGAACATGTCTAACTTGTAAAACCATAGAAGATGAAAACCACTTTCTCCTCTACTGTCAAAGTGATAAATATTACTTATAAAACTTTTTAATGACATCGCAATATATATTCATATATTTCCAAATCTTTCTGATACTGAAAAACTAGTATTCCTGCTAAATCCTTGAAATATTAACCAAGTGGAAAAAACAGGTTCCTTTATAAAACAGTCTTTGGAGCCGGGGACATGGGACTCTTAGTTATTTTATATGTATTCAAATCAGTTTATTTGTTGTTGTTGTTAATATTTGTCTAATAATTGTATTTGTCACAAGTATCTTGTTTACTTATATGACAATAAAGAATTCTATAATGACATTGTAATAGTTTTGGGACACAGTTATATCAACATCAAAAGGTAATGTACTTTAATGTAGAAGCTGTGGAATGCTGGTTCAAAATAAAATTGATTTTGACAAGTTGCTTTGTAACAACTGAATATTTTATATTCATATGTTTATTACCATGTAAACTTTCAACAATTAGTTTTTGACAAAGTACAAAATAAGTATACATTAACTGAAAATCCACATATATACACAATCATTTAATTACAGTAAATAGTACATTATACCCCTGTCCTCGGTTCTAATGATTTTTTTAATGTAGGACCACAATTTATAATTTACTTGTGGTTTTTAGTATTTGCTTTTGTATAAACTTTAAATGAATTATTTATTTCTAGGTCTGAACTAGTATTGTGTTTGAATTGTGTAACATTGGTACTAAGCATGTTAGCTTCTTTCAAAAGAGGATTTAATTTACAACATTCAAATCTCTTTAAAAATAATAAAGTTTGTAATTTGATATTGAATTGTATAGGAAGTCTCCCCAATTCAGCTCTAGTTGCAAGATAAGATGCATTCTTTCTAGATCCAAGTAAAAATTTACAAAATTCCGAATGTAGTTTTTCATTTGGACTTTTTTCAGCAAAACTTAAAATGTCTATTAAAGACTACTTCTTTTCCAGAATTTAAAGCTCTAATTTTTGCTCCACATAAAGAGATAAGATATGTCTTAATGGGTTACTTCAGAGTTGTATATCATAATTGGCTTTATGAGTGAATCAAAGAGATCAAAGAGGTGTGTGGCATGCCACTTTAAGTGGTAAAACCCAGATAAAGCTTGTTTTCGCTTTTTTACTAGTTCTGTACATTTAAGTAATAAGCATAAAAATGAATATTCTGATACATTCTCAATGTTAGAATTTTTATATTTTACAAATGATGTTCTAGATTAGAGAATATCTTATTAAATATCATGGATTGTGGTCTCATTAATATTTAACAATTATATTTCTCCTTTATAAAAGGGAGGCGAAAGATGCCAAAGGCATACTCAAACTCATAAGTCGAACATAAACTGGTACTGCCATGACAAAATACGAAAAAACGACCTAAAAACAAATAATAGTACACAAAACACAACATATAAGTGACCAAATTACACTTTACATAAGTGGTAAGCCCAAGCCTAACTAACCCTTGCATGGTTGATAACAGATGTTTACTATAGACTGCATTGGCGGATCCAGGGGGTGGGGCGTTCTATGGGTCGGAAAGCGCCTTTTTTTAGATTGAAAAAATATTATGTGAACGTTTCATGGTGTTCCGGGGGTTGGAACCCTCCCCTTTTCAAAATGGTTGGATCCGCGCTTGGACTATCCAATTCGTCAAATTTGCCTTTTATTAAAAAGGGGAGATTATATTACATTCACTCTTCACAGACACACTTGTTTTATTCAATTTTGGAAATTTAATATGAGGGGATAATTATATAATTTACTATATAATATTCTTTTTCAGATTTGAATCAATTTGAAAATGTTTGTAGAAATACAACAGATTCGTGTGAGGGTCCACAGGAAAAGAAATCTCATTTACAGAAATATTTATATGTGTTTATGCTTGGCAATGCCTTACATGGAGCAGGTTCAACTCCCATGTTTACTCTCGGGACAACATTCATCGACGAGAACACAAAGGCGGAAATGACATCTCTATATCTTGGTATGTTTGGATTCGGTCAGGAAAAACTTCACCGATATACAGCGTTTAAAAAAAACGTTGAGAATTCACTATCTGATTAAAGTCAACACAATCATAAATTGTCATCTTTGAAACTAGTCAAGTTTGGAATTTGTATGGCCCCTAATTGATAAGCATATGACATTAACTTTATAAATAGTATGCACTTGAAGCGCTTTTCCTGATTACCTTCACAAGGAACTCTAATAACCCCAAGAAATGAAACCAAGGATATATAAATTCATTTTTTACATGAATACATAAGAAACTTTTTAACCAAAAGGACCTAAAAATAGCCAAATTTGTCTAAGGTCAACTTATATATATATATTTCATGTAACATCAAGCTGGAGAGAATTTCTGTCAAATAATTGCATGCAGCAGATACACCTTCACGCGCTTTCTTTGAAAACAAGTATAGAAAATACACCTGTACTTGCTTAGCTGTACTAGTCTATTTGCCAATTACCCTTTGCCGACTGTAGTAAAAGAGCTGATGTCTATTCTTAGCATGATCAGTTAAAAGTGATTTATTAATATACGTTTATACTAATTTTTATATAAAAAAAATAGCTATTGGTATCAGAAGTTTTTACCTTACAAAAGAATAATGTAATCAAAAGATTTCAAAAACTAAAAGATTACGTACATATCGCACAGATAAATTTGGTCTTTCCGCTAGAAATGGAAAGTTATGTTCCTCCTAGTGAAAAGAACGTACAAAACGGATCTCTGATTACAGGGTCGGTTACGGAAATTGCAAATAGACTACTAGTATTAGAAAATTCTGTTGTATTTCTAAACGCGATACATTTAGAGCGATTTTTTTACTTTTAAGGAAATTTCATAGAGTTTTTGTAAAGTACTAGGAAACATCGTCATGAACATGTGGGTGTAAAAAAGCCAATTGTACAGTCCTTATTTCTAAAAATGTACCCTTGCAAGGTAAACGTAAGCAACTATAATGACAAAAAAACGCAACACAAATGAGGTGGAATTGCTAATCCAATTCTTTGTAATTTCATAACGAGTTTAAAAATACCACTCAAAGTTCGTTACCTGAAACAAATGTTGCAGATTAGCAAGTGTAGTTTGGTGTTGTTGCTAAAATAAGCATGCGCGATTTTCTATTCATTTTGGAATAAAGACTGGATCTTCAAATACTTCGAAAAGTTCTAATACTTGTTACAAATTAACATTTTCCTTCTAGAGTTACACTTCTTATACTGGTACTGATAGATTGCACAAAATTCAAAGAAAAACATACTAGAATCATTCAGAAAAAGAAATTGTGAAAAAAATATATTCTGAATGGTGGTGTTTAATTATTTAAAACTTTCCAATAGACTAATATATATATATATGGGACGACCAGAAAAACAGATGGTGCGTGTTATTATGTCTTAGTCGTGTGTCCCGTTGACCGTATGTTGTCTGTTAAAAAGAAGATTGCCCACTGTTGTTATAGAAATGCAATTACCCTAGTAAGACATAATTACTTCTCAAAATGCATTGTTATGTGCCTCTATAATGATTGCTGTTATAGATTGATTTTCTAATGTAGGTTCTCCAAAAGGAAACATTGATTTTATCTTTCAACATACGGGAAACTCCAACAATTCACAAACTTGCCAAAATTACTTCACACAGAATACATAGCTGTGCATCTAAATATAGATGAACCTTTTTCTTTGACAGACATATTTTGGGCCTTTCCGATAATAAACAAGGACTTTGACACTTTAACATACCAGACAGGATGTCAATCAATACACAATATCCAACATTTTACATCGGAAAGGATCAATGATTGACAGAATTACCTTTTACTGTACTATGCGTATGGTAGGGTTTACATGAACACAGCACGTGTTTCTAAAAAAAAAAAAAGGAAAACAACACGTTTTAAATTTCATTCGTCAGAAGCGCTTTTCTGGATTTTCCTTCATCCGGAACGCTCAAAGCCGAATATTTGAAAGCCAAGGATGTATAAGAATCGAAACAGACGAAGAGCTATGTTACCAAAAAGGACATACAAATAATAGCCAAATCCATTTAAAATCAACTTTGCCTGAGGGAGTTGAAACTTTAGTTTCTTTATAATTTCAAAATTGGTATTCGGACAATTTTAGAAAGGTTTATTAAAATCGTTGCATTAATTACGCATTTGCGTGCATTATTTATATATATACTCCAATGGGTGTATTTTTACAAACCTCTTTTTGTCGAGCCTGCGACTTTTGTCGCAGAAAGCTCGACATAGAGAAAGTGATCCCGCGGCGGCGTTAGCTAACTTCTTAAAAGCTTTATATTTTAGAAGCTAGAAGACAAAGGTTGCTTCATTCTTTATATATAGATGCCTTATGTTACGAAGTTTCCGTCTGTCATATGTCCATTGTCCTTGACCTCATTTTCATGCTTCAGTGACTACTTGAAAAAAATGTCAACATTTATTGTAATGTTAATTTCTTTCTTATTATGAGTAATAAGATAACTACATGTATATTTAGTATGTGCGTACCTTGCAATGTCCTCATGCCCGTCAGACAATTTTCATTTGACCTCGACCTCATTTCATGGATCAGTGACCAAGGTTAAGTTTTCGTGGTCAAGTCCATATATCAGATACTATAAGCAGTAGGTCTACTACATTTGGTATATGGAATGATTGTAAGGTGTACATGTCCAACTGGTATGTATCATCTGACCTTGACCTCATTTTCATGGTTCAGTAGTCAAAGTTAAGTTTTGAGTTTTGGTCTTTTTTTTTCTAATACTACATGCAATAGGTCAACTATATTTGGTGTATGGAAATATTTTATGATGTACATGTCAGTCTCGCAGGTTTTATTTGACCTTGACCTCATTTTCATGGTTCATTTCTCAGTGCTAAGTTCTTGTGTTTTGGTCTGTTTTTCGTCAACCATAAGCAATAGATCAACTATATGTGTTGTATGGAAGGATTGTAAGGTGTACATGTACATGTCTGTCTGGCAGGTATCATCTGACCTTGACCTCGTTTTCATGGTTCATTGGTCAATGTTAAGTTTTTATGGTTAAGTTTGTTTCTTAGATACTATAAGCAATAGGTCAACTATATTTAATGAATACATTGATTGTAAGGTGTGCATATCTGACTGGCATGGTTCATCTGACCTTGACCTCATTTTCATGGTTCATTGGTCAATGTTAAGTTTTCTTGGTTAAGACTGTTTCTTAGAAACTATAAGCAATAGGTCAACTATGTTTGGTTTATTGAATGATTGTAAGGTGTACATGTATTTCTCGTTTGGTTTATCTGACCTTGACCTCATTTTCTTGGATCATGTTAAGTTTATGTGTTACTTGTAGTAAAGCTTTATATTTAGGACTATCGACATAAAATCAATGGTTAGTAAAGAAGGCGAGACATTTTAGCGTGTGCACTCTTGTTTGAAAATGTTTTTAAATCTCATAAACTCAGAAACCCAACTTTTCGTGAAATAGATAGTGAATGTCTCAATGTGCTACCTACAAGGCAGGCTGACACAAGGCTTATTTCTTGTTTTTTTACATTATTGAGTTCAAAAATATCATGCCAAACCCATATATTGATTGATTGATTGATTGAATGAATTGTGTTTAACGCCACTTTCAGTACTATTGGCTATTTTGTTTGGTTTTGTTTTTTTTGGTACCGCTATACATGTATATCGCAAAGAGTTCTGCGTTTTAGTGTTTTATTTTAGAAACACCTCTGAAATTTTGTATGTTCTAAATAAAACTTAAAAAAAACCCAGCAGCAACAGCAAAATAATTCTTATTTTATTATCTATCGTAGGACTTATATATGCTGCCGCATCTATTGGGGTAGCTGCTGGTTACATGGGTGGAGGACAAACTCTTTGGCTCTTCACCGACTTCTACAGAAAAGATCCTTCTGAGTGAGTGTACTATAAAGCCGACGAAACCGTATGAGTTTTTCTAATTGTTGAAGGATATACGATGGCCTTTGATTACCTACATCCACTTCATATAAACTCATTTATAGGACCGTTGTCTCATTGACAATCATACCACATCTCCTTAAGTTTTATATACTAGTAGTTTGTTTTCTTTGTTTTTGTTTTATTTGGCAAATAATTTGTCCAATTTGATTGTTTACTTTTGTAGATTGCTGTCTTTGATTTTTTTTATACTTTCTAGATGAGAACCCCACTATTTACTCCCGTCTTAAAACTCAATGATTTAAATTAGTCATCATGCATTTAAAATATTTTTGATAAGATAAAAGGTCTCCGCCAAAGTATACTTGTACCCATTCCTTCCAGTATAAAAAAGCCTCTTGAAAATAAACACAAAATATTTTCTGAAATACACTCTAATTGTTCTACATGAATTTCCAACAATTAAAAATCAATCTGATTCACTTTCCGTTGTGTTTCGTTGAAAATTGATGACATTAAAACTATTGTTTTCCTTTGCTAATCAGATCTTTGTCAACAGCACGACGGGTGCCACATGTGGAGCAGAATCTGCTTACCCTTCCGGAGCACCTGAGATCACCCCAAGTTTTTGACGGGGTTTTTGTTGCTCAGTCTGTAGTTTTCTATGTTGTGTTTTGTGTACTGTTGTTGGTCTGATGGTCTTTTCTTTTTTAGCCATGGCGTTGTCAGTTTATTTTTGACTTATGAGTTTGAATGTCCCTTTGGTATCTTTCGACTCTCTTCTTATACAATGTTGTAATACATTTAAGTTGAACCATACTCATTTTTTTTAAACTTCTAGTTGAACTGATGAAACAACAAAGACATAATTATGGCGCTAGACAGAATCTTGTAAGATTTGTATAAAAAAACGTTAAAATTATAAAACACTTTTGCATTGTTAATCCTATGTGCCAAAAAAAAAGGAAAAGTGAAATTTACGTTAATGAGACAGAAGTGATATTTACGTTAATGAGACAGAAGTGAGATTTACGTCTATGAGACAAAAGTGAGATTTACGTCAATGAGACAGAAGTGAGATTTACGTCGATGAGACAGAAGTGAGATTTACGTCTATGAGACAGAAGTGAGATTTACGTCGATGAGACAGAAGTGAGATTTACGTCGATGAGACAGAAGTTAGATTTACGTCGATGAGACAGAAGTGAGATTTACGTCAATGAGACAGAAATGAGATTTACGTTAATGAGACAGAAGTGAGATTTACGTCAATGAGACAACGATACGTCAACACACACACAAAAGAAAAGAAAAACACAGGAAGAATCTATGTTTTTATTTAAAAAAAGGTATTGTATTCCGTAACTTGTACGGTCTAATACAAAGAAGGGTTCATATTCATATCACACTAGCATATTCTCGTCCTGAATATGCATTTAATTTGCCACTGGACATAAAACAGCCGTACAGCAATCCCTTTCACTGAAAGGGATAAAACTTGACCTACATTTTTTAACTTAATCTCATTTGCAAATCTATAAAATAGTTGTGCATTCCATAATTTTATTATCTTATTTTACTTCCCAATAGAATATCTATAACACCCGCTGATCCCCGCTGGGTTGGTGCCTGGTGGCTAAGTTTCCTCGCCAGTGGTGCTATTATGTTCATTGTTGCCATACCAATGATCGCCTACCCAAAACAGTTACCAGGTAATTACAATACGATAAGCAATCTAATTAAAAAACGATCTCGCAACGGCATTGCTCCCGTTTTCTGATATGTCGCGATGGGAAGCCGGTTTTTGATTAAATTGTACGATAATGTAAAGGAAACACAATACGTGTTTGCTCTGATCATTATGGCGTTTTTCATTTAATTAAAAACATCTTAGAAAGGAAAAAGTGATTACAATATAGTTAATTATTTGGTTCGAGACGCACCTGAACGCTTCAAGGCCGTTGTGCATAACCCGTTAGTTGATTAACACAAACAGAAAGACAAAGTTCAGAAACTCATCAATTACAATTTTTCACTTTGAATTTTATTTTACTACTTCATTTCAAGGTTCTGCACTAATAAAAACTGACCGCCACAAAATAGCCAATAGTACAGAAAGTTGCGTTAAATACCAATCAATCAATAAATTTCAAGGAATTAAACGCCTAATAAGTACAATGAATATATAAATATATATGACGACGAGGGTTATTTTAATGACCTTGACTACCCATGGGGGTCTTGCACGGTCGGCCCTGGCTTGCGCTTTTTCTGGCATTTAAATAACTCTTTTTTACCTTATGGTATGAATATAGAAATGTACGTACTTAAAAATTGTAAAACAAAAACTGCCTTCGCTTGTTTCCAGCATTAATTTTACTTTTTTATTGCCTTTCAAAAGAGATTTTCTAAACTCAGTAATGGAAAATGGAATATGGTATATAATTCAAGACACAAATTGCAAGACCAGGTGCGGAGTCAGACAGGTGGACGCGCTGCAAAAACAGGGAAAAAAAGTTAAAATATCAGTCATTTGTTTGTCAAAATATGGTCCTCTACCCCCCCCCCCCCCCCCCCCCATTTGTTTGTCAAAATATGGTCCTCTAATCTGACATAGATGTTCACTATATATATATATATATATATATATAGTGACCATCTATGTCAGATATCATTTGCATAAGAATGCATTTATAATCAAATGCATCTAATTATTCAGGTAGCGCTGGAATTCAAGCAAAACGAAAGTCAGAAGCCTATCAAGGAAAACAAGTCAAGAAAGTAAAAGACGAGAATTTTGGAAAATCTTGGAAGGATTTTCCGATAGCCATGTGGAATTTAGTAGGTACATGTTAAGAGAGGAAAAACTGATATAAATATTTTGTTTTTCTTTTTTTGGCGTTCTGTATGAAATATTTGAGAAAAATACTTAAAACACACAAATCATGCCAATGTTTGTTTGTATGTTTTCTTACTATTTTTTTTATATCAAGCGAATATTGTATTAGAAAAAATGGTATAAAATTTCAAGTAAAACGCGGTAGTAATGTAAATTCATTAAAATAAACGGAAATGGAATAAATATACTATACATATACCGAGTGCAAAGAAAAAGCAACCCCTAGATGTTATATTCCGTTAATTAAAAAAATTAAGTGACCGATATTCCTTGGAAGTTGACCAATCATTCTAAAATTCTGAATATCTCCTAGGATGTAAAGACGGTACATTTTAATCAATTTTCAGTCCTTTTTGATTCTCAAATTGTAGTGTTAACAAATTCCATATTTTAGATTAAAAAAACAAAGTTTTAAATTACAATACAGGGGCGGATCCAGCCATTTTTAAAAGGGGGGGGGGGTGTTCCCAACCTAAGAGAAAGGGGGAGTTTCCAACTATATGTCCCCATTCAAATGCATTGATCGTCAATAAAGGGGGGTTCCAATCCCCGGACCCCCCCTACCTGGATCCGCCACTGCAATATCCCACAGAACTGCTGACCGTGTTATATGTTTTTAAGCTAAGTATAGAAAACCAATGCTTATTATTCGGTTGAACCTTTTTAAATAGAACATGAATATAGGATAATACTCTGAAATTTTTGGGGTTTTTTTCTTGTTCGTTCAATCTAAATCAATAAAATTGTCTTTATAAATTGTCAGTCATTTGAATAATACCTATTTTTTACAGGTTATGAATCCTACATTTCTGTTCATGTCATTGGGAGCTTGCACTGAAGGAGCTATTATTAGTGGAGTTGCAACATTTGGACCAAAGTTCTTCGCTGAGAAATTCAACTTACCACCAGCGTTTGCTGGTTTGATAATGGGTATTTGAAATAATAACTTATGTAGCTTCCATACAATAAAGAAATGTGGTATGATTTCCAATGAGACAACTGTCCACCACAGATGAAATGATGGGGACGTTTTCAACTACTATTATAGGTCGCCGAAAAGTCAGTCGTCAATAATGATTAAAACCCATACTGCATAGTAAGCTAAAAAAGGCCCCGACATAACAAAATTAAAACAATTCAAATGAGAAAACCCATTAAACAATTCAAATGAGAAAACCAATTACAAAACAACAAACGAAAAATACAAAAGTATGTTTTGTGCAAATTTGAAATAAGGTATAAGTATTTATTGTTAAATATAGAAGAAGAAGACAGATTTATTACAAAAAGGCGGACGATACCAAAGAGACAGTCAAAACTCATAAGTCGAAGAGAAACCAACAAAACTATGACGAAAACGACGAAAAGTTAAACAAGAGTCGACAACAAATACATAGAAAATTGAAGACTACTAAACGATCCCCACCAAAAATCCGATGCTGATCTCAGGAAGGAAAAACAAAATGGCTACCATTTCTTGTGATATCAGAAACCGAAGCTTTTTGAAATATCAGTTTGCAAAGTTTTACTTTCGTTCCCAATGTAAACAATATATTCATGCACGATACAAACCAACTAACTGTACTGCAATCTATATACGTACTGGATACCACAAAATTTAATTTGAAAACAAATTAGCAGACGGATAAAGAATTATAAGAATAAAACGTATTACTTCTGAAGTTTATTGATGTGTAAACTGAAACCAATTAACTCATAAACGAATAAGAATTTTCTGTAATAAAAGTTTGTGAGCTAGTTGGTGCAGTTACACGCGAATTAAATACGTAAATTGCGTTTAATTCTACAATAAATGAATTTAAATGTTACTTCCGTGAAAGCTTTAGAAGTAAAACTAGACATGAAACCTTAAGCTTTTAGTTTCATCAATAGAAACCGTAAAAATCTAACGGATACTGTTTGTTTGTTAAACTAAAACAACAGTTGTCTCAGTTTTCATTATATTCGTTTCTTCATTTTATTGCAATAAGACCTTTTTGTCACGACATGTCCTTTTGTTTTTGTTTGTTTTTATTGAACCGCCTCGGTTGTGCTAGTCTCGAGTGCGAGAGGTCGTGGGTTCGATCCTTGACCGGGTAAAACCAAAGACTTCAACATGTGTATTTACTACTACTCTGCTAAGTACAAAAAATGTATGCAACATTAAAACGTAACAACAAAGACTGATCGGCTCGAAGTCAGAATCATGTGACCGGGTAGGATAGCATGTCTTCCTGTGGACTGTTATCTTGTGAATTAGCACATTAAAACACCCAGCTCCGTGTGTCGATCTAGTACAAAGCAGAGGTTATTCATGAGACATTATCCTTTTCTCGTCCTGACTATTCATCTAATTTGCCACTGGACATTAAACAGTCGTCCATGAAAATTTGCTTGTTTTTTTATTTTTATTTTGCTCAATATACATGTACATACGGCTACAAGTTAGAGGTTTGGCGCCCCGTCAGATATGTTTTTCAATCAACCGATTTTATTGACGAAGTGGTAAGAAGAGCGCAATTACATGGCGATGCATGTTCCAAGAGATGTTGCTAGATATGTCAGCATTTTATTTCAGCCACAACAAAGTAAATGACATGATGTGGAAAAGATGATAAAAGAGCAGTCTGCCGTCTTGCTTCAAAAAGAGGGACGAAAGATACCAGAGGGACATTCAAACTCATAGATCGAAAACAAACTGACAACGCCATGGCCAAAAATAAAAAGACAAACAGACAAATAATAGTACAGATGACACAACATAGAAAACTAAAGTCCAAGCAACACGAACCCCACCAAAAACTGGGGGTGATCTCAGGTGCTCCGGAAGGGTAAGCAGATCCTGCTCCACATGTGACACCCGTCGTGTTGCTTATGTTATTACAAATCCGGTAAATAGTCTAATACGGTAGGTCACATTCGTGAAAAGGGAGTTACGACATAAGGAACATATCCGATATCATCTGTGAAACGGTTATTCCATAAAGGTCAACTTCAAAAGTTTGAATATGGCAGTCAAACACTACTTTGTTTTGATATTCCCCAGAATTGAAAATATGTCTTTTAACATTAATTTTGAATATATATTGAAATACTATATACAGCCCATTCATAATTCGGTATTATTATAGGTTGTGTAACAGTTCCAGGAGCCGGTGGGGGTATGTTTGTGGGAGGATATGTTGTGAAAAAGAAGAAACTGAAGTGTCGAAGTATCATCCGGTTTAATTTAGCACTTGGTTTCATTGCTTTATTTTTTGGTTGCTTATTTCTAATTGAATGCCCAACCCAACGCATTAGTGGTGTAACAATAGATTATAAAACACATAGGTAACTAACGTTTAATTACATGTATACTTGCATGCATAATGTAATATTAAATATTATAGATTTACACTAGCAACATGCCGGGTGCAAATAGTAGAGCAGAAATGTCTTGAACCCTACGGAATCACAGAATGTTACCCCCTGTTTTTGATGGGGCTTTTGCAGTTCAATCAAGTTTCATGAGGGTCGTAATGGGGTACCTTCATGACGAATAACGGTAAAAAATTCTTGCCAAATGACGTTAACGGTAATTTTTGGTGCATGACGATAAAATGTACTCTTTCTTTTAGACGATAAAAAAATCAACTGATTTTGACGAATCACGTTAAATCTTTTCCAAAAATAACGGTAACGATAATTATTTGAGACCTCTGACCTTTTAACCAATTTGACGCTAACGATAGCCAAAAATGACCATTTGACGCCTGACGGTAAAGGGCATTTATACCTTCTTTCATGTGTAGTGTTGCATGTAACTGGTCTTGTTTTTCTTCTCTACCTTATTTATCAATAGTGTTAACCATATGCCCCCCTTTATTGTATCTTTATACTATTTTTGAAAGCTTCAATACTGTTTTCTTGTCGTCCACATTAAAGTACATTACAAACAGGTAGCCATGAAAACAATATTTTATTGATTCTATAAGATATTTTAAATATTGCAAGGAAAAATATAAACGATGACATGATCACAAAAATTCATATTAAGAACTACAAAATGTTTAGATTTAATCGATGCCCCGACGGAATTACGCATTACTGTTATCTTATTTCAATTGTTTCATATGGAAAATTCACATTAGATTTGCATTTTAAACAATATTATTCATTAAATTTCAGAAAATATCCAAGACTTTAATCTGTTGTTTTCAATCATATTAAATTTTGACCTTGAGAAAATATTTCTTATTATAGAACAACTCTGACTTTAAAGATGGTTTAAATTGATTATAAGGAATCTATTTTTGTGGAAAATAGTAATTACCAAAGTACATTTTAAGTTCACTACTTCTTTCTTTGTCTACAGAAACAGAGATTCTGATCACAATTTAGGGGCAACATGTAATGCGGAATGCGGATGTTCAGCTATGGTATATGAACCCGTATGTGGATTAGATGGCTCACAGTATTTTTCACCATGTCACGCTGGGTGTTCATCTAAGCATTCCTTTATAAAATCACCAATGGGACCTATCAAGGTAACACAAAAAGAGGGGAAAGAAACGAAGGGGACATTCAAAACTCAAAAGTCGAAGAGAAACTGACAAAAATGATAAAAACAACGAAAAGACAAACAAGTCCATAAAACATTACATAAAGAACTCAAGACTTAGCAACACGAACCATCAACTTCAAGGGTGACATCCGGTGCCCCGGAAGGGTACGCTGATTCTGTCAACCAATGTGCTAGTAAATTAAGCATGGAATAACAAGTAAATGAAGTTCTATTACAATACAAAGAAGACACTGTAAACTTCACTATTTAATTGTTCAAGCTAATTTTGTGGTTTATAGAACAAACCACGTTTTGTTACTGAGAGCATGACAACAAACTAAGCAAGTTATATCAAAATAGATACACGTGTAATGCAGAAGTAAGAGATAGAAGATCATATTTAACTTTTAAGTTACTATACTTATCCTAAGAGTATAGGCACAAAGTCTGTTTTCACTGTTATGATAGAACGAAAGAAAGGTTTAAAAACCGTCTAGATTGAAAAAAATGAAGTTAAGTTTCAGAGACAGAAATAAAAAATTGTGTCCAATTGTTGTCCAACTTTTATTAATATATTAACCATTAAATATATATGATGTTGTAGATGTATTTGGACTGTGAATGTGTTGAAGAAAGCATAACATATAAGATGAACAACTCTATGAATAAACAACTAGAACAAACAGATCAGATGAGTAAAACGACAATGCCTTCAATTGGTTTCTCAAGGACTACGAACTCTATGTTATCAAATTCATCAAACATGACTGGTCCAATAGGTCCTCCAATGGGAGCATATCAAGGAATTTGTATGTCCGACTGTATTTTGATGTACGTTGTGGCGCCGTTATTGTTCATCGGAATGTTTCTGACTTTTTCAACAGTGTCACCATGTCAAACTGCAACAATGAGGTATGACAGTAATAACCTTAAATACGAGAGAAGCTCTAGTATATTGATAGGGTTCGGTTGACAAAATTTGAGCACGAGTTACTTCCCCCTCCAAAATGGCGACAAGGGAAATAACGCAAAAACTTAAATTACGTCATATCGAAACATATCTATTGTATGTATAGAATATACTGAAAACAAAATTTAGTCTAAATTTGAAATAACTATTATGATCATAATTAGGGCCCCGCCAAATGTCGGGTCGCCCTTTAGTGATCAGTCTGTCCGTCCGTCCGTAACAAATTGTGTTCACTCTATATCTAGAGAACCGTTATAATTTCATACTTTATACTTGACATGTATATTAACCAACACCAGAGGGTGTTTCATAATGTATGTAAAACTTCCTAGGTCAAAGGTCAAGGTCAAAAACTTTGGTTTCAGTTGACAACCCCATGTCCTATGGTAAAGATCGTGTCCGCTCTATCAGTAAAGCTATTTCTGATTTGTTTTTACAGTATGTCTTTATGGTGTGTTAATATACCACTGTCTCGGGTAAGGGGAGGGTTTGACGCTCAAGAAACATGGTTTGGTCCTGTCTGTCCTAAGCCTGAAGTCCGTTATCTAGTGGTTGCGGTTGGTTGCTTTCAGTCATAATTTTCTTCGTTTATTTTCGTGGTATAAATCAGGCCGTTAGTTTTTTTTTTTTGTATTGCTATATGAAATCTCTTAATATCAAAAAAGGACATGAGGTATGATTGCTTGAAAGCTGTACCATGAGCGCAAGATACGCCCGTCACCCTTTTAGTCTGTCTTTATGCTTTAAATGAATGTATATGATCAACTGGAAATACTGTCCGAAGTGTTGACGACAGACGGCCGGACAGACCGACAACGGTTATACCATAATACGTCCCGTAAACGAGCGTATAAAAACTCGTACCACATTCTTTGACACAGGGAAGGATATTTTATCTGCAACTGGAATATTGTAGAGTTTTTACTGAGTTAGGGACATACATTTTGCATTGACACAGGCCACCTACGGACCCCCAGAAGAGTTGTTGCCATAATTTTTAAACGCGTCGAGGCACGGCCCTCTCTCTACATGAGGTTTCGGATATAACTTCCCCATATCGATTAAACGTGGCTGTGTATTCAAACACCCTGCATTACAAAACGAACACGCTTCTCTAGCCGAATCCCAGACATCAGGTGACTATATGTCTATACCCCAGTCATCCCTTGAGATTATAATTTTTGGAGTTACATGTAATGGCAAGTCTTTGGTAGCCGTATTGCATGTATTTATTCTCATTTCTTTATACTATGGGCGATTCAGAATTTTTTCAGTAACTAAGGTTCCAACTCCCCTAGGCAAAGTTGAACTTGAATGAATTTGGCTATTCTGTTTATTTCCTTTAGATGAATTTGGCTATTCTGTTTATGTCCTTTAGATGAATTTGGCTATTCTGTTTATGTCCTTTAGATGAATTTGGCTATTCTGTTTATGTCCTTAAGATGAATTTGGCTATTCTGTTTATGTCCTTAAGATGAATTTGGCTATTCTGTTTATGTCCTTAAGATGAATTTGGCTATTCTGTTTATGTCCTTTAGATGAATTTGGCTATTCTGTTTATGTCCTTTAGATGAATTTGGCTATTTTGTTTATGTCCTTTAGATGAATTTGGCTATTCTGTTTATTTCCTTTAGATGAATTTGGCTATTCTGTTTATGTCCTTTAGGTCATATAGCTCCTAACGTTGACGCATATTTAAGAATCTATGACATTCAAATGTTTAGGTTTGAGCGTACTGAATGATGATCCATTAGTGTCTTTTGTTTTTTTGTGTCATTAGGTTACCCTCTTGTTGACCTTATCCAAGGTCATCCTTTTATCCTTTTGGTTATGAAAAATCTCTCAAAAAGACATTATATTTTTACATATAAAAATTCTATGATATTATTGAGATATGTTGCAACATTATAAAAATTTCCTTTAATACAAAGAAAGAATGAGAAAGCAAACATAGCCGCAACACATTGCACAGCAAAAATCATATAACATATAACCTCCGGGGCAAATTTTTCTTTCTCTCTTTGTTTTCTGATTATTTCTTTTTACTTATTTGCTATTTGTTATTTTTCATTTACTACTAGCTATTTTTTCTATCAATATACCGAAAATATCAGTATAAAAACGTTACAAAAAGTCATAATATTTTGTGAAAAGACTAAATGAATACACTAAAAACTTGAGATTTAACTTGAATTATGTAAATTAAACAAGTTTTACGTAAAACTAAATGAGGGAAAATTTTACCACAGTGAATGTTGAAGATTATGACGATTTGTTTGATCAAGTATTACAAAACCAACGTTAATATGATGTTTTAAACTTTCAACAGTTTTTGATGATATCGGAGCCCAATGGATTTTCCCGATTATAACAAAATCCACCAGACTATTTATTTAAATTATTATGGTCAAGTCAGGGTTACCGTGTTTTTTTTTAAAACTGTATCATTTATATGATTTTGAATATTTTGCACGTAAATTTTTAAAAAAATAAATGGAATACTTTATATTGTAGATGCGTTCCACAATCTGAAAGAGCTCTAGCAATAGGATTCCAGTGGCTATTGTTGCGATTATTAGGTTTGTTTGTTGGCGTTTTGCGCTACTTTGTTCAATTTCATGATTGATTTATAAGTATAGGTTAATAGACTTACTTAATACAAAATATCACTTGGAAACATATGACACAGACGATCGCAATCAATTTGTCCATTTGTGAATATTTCAAAGTTTGAGTACTTATATGTTAGTTATAATAGTTGACACCTGCATAAAAAAGGGGGTAGCATTTTAAATATTTTTGATAATTTTGAAGATGAGATATGTGGGATATGTTAATGAGACTATCGTCTTGAACATGCATTAACTATTTGCCACTGGACGTAAAGCAAACAGCAGTCAATAATCATTAGACTACAATCCAAAGACACAAACACCAAAAGACGCCGGAATAGCAACATGCAGTCTTCAACAATAGGCAGCATGGATAGTCTATATATTATAAGTGTGTTGAAATATTTTCCTTCGCGGAAAAAAATTGAAAAAAGTAAAGTATAAGCGAAACAAAGTATAAGCGTTATATATACAAATAAGAGGTATTTATCAAGTGCTCATATTTGAAAGTATGGATACATGAAAGACAAAGAACGAAAATACACTTTTTTTTGTTTGAAAAAGAAAGATCATTCGCCGTATCAGTTCAGTGACAAAGTTCTCACCGAAACACCGAAACAGATTGTTGGTTTTCGATTCCTCCTTTCAATACATATAACAATTGTATGGCGAAACGATGCATGTAACATATATATTTCTTGCCTTTAATAATGTAGTTCATCTACAGTGATCTAACCTGTCAACACTGAGGTTGCGAGTTCGAATTCCGCTCTTGGCATTAGCGTTAAATTTTAAGAACTCAATTGACTAGGATAACCAGCTTTCCTATCGAATACCGGTAATTCTCTCCGGGTATCCCGGCTTCCTTCACAAATACAAACTGCCGCCATGATATAATCAAGAGTCCTGAAAGAGGCGTTAAACACCAACAATCAATCAATCAACAACAACAACTGCAAATAATGATAATGATAATAATATTAATGATTATAATATATCTTTACAGGTACGACCCCTGGTCCAGTAATGCTCGGTGCTATCATTGATAGTGCTTGTAAAGTATGGCAGAATATTTGTGGGGAGACGGGTAACTGCTGGATCTATCAAAAGACGGACATGGGAATCAAAATTTTTATATGGTGGTGTTTAATGAAAGGTTTAGCAGTACTGTTTTATTTCCTAGCTCAATATTTTTACAAGGCACCACCGGAAGACGCTGATACAGAGTGCGCTGAAAAACTAATGCATCCGGTTGAACAGTTGGAAACACGAGAGAGTGTCTTATAAAAAGGTGTGGAGTTGATAAATGCATACCTATCATAGTCCATTTCTAGACATATCATAACTGTTGGACAATACTGGTATTTTTTTCAGGGATACAATTCATTTTATCATCATCATATTTAAGTAAATACATTTACTATTTATAAATATGTATCGCATGCTTCAAACGTGACAACTTGTTAACGACGAGCTATCAGAAATCTATTTTAGAACGACAAGGTCTTGACCGAAGCAATCGACTATCTGACAAAATGTATATTGTATATGTTCTATTAAATGCTTACCCTTATGTTTAACAGTGTTGTGTTTGTTTTGCTTTGGGCTTTTTTTTTGTTAGGATAGAACTGTCTACCTTTTATTTTTATTAACGGTGACCTATATATATAGTTACTTCCATTCACGACATTTTGACTATGGCGAATAGCTGTTTTATTGGCAATCATACCACATCTCTTTATTTTAGATATACGATTTATTTTTCTATTCTCAGATGTTAGTTCGGTGCAGTACAGTTGTCATATTATATTGATATATATTTCCTACAATGTACAAAATTCAATATTGTATATATCTATGATTTGACGACATACTAAAACGTAAATCATAAGCAAAAAAGTTAAAGTTTGTCGTCGAATCATAAATATATACAATATTCGTACATTGAAGGAAAATATTTATCAATTTATTTATACGAGAATTAGAAATAAAGAAAAAACGAGGCAATAATACTGTACGAATATTGTTTTATCCTGCAATTTAACTTTCAACTTAAACGTATAGTGTTTAATGAAATCGACAAAACTTAAATGCGGACCGCGATTAGGACCTCTCAATTCTACTTCTACTTTTACCATTTTGCGGCCACCATCAATAATAAACTGATAATTTTGCCACTTTTGGATGCGCATATAAATTCAACTGCATGTGACGTAAACAGGAATGTACATGTATGTATGCACTGGTAGAATCTTCCGTTATTCGGAGCACCCGATCTGCGAGGGTACAATGGATCCCGTGTAAACTCTCTATCGGGATTAATGGAGATGTGTCACTAACATGTTTACAACAATATTTTTAAGGAAAATCCCCACCCAGCACAAAGGGAGTGCTATATATAGCTAGGACACCAGGATGTCTGTTTTTTGGTGGAGGAGGGCGAAGTATTCGGAGAGAACCACCGGGCCACTCGGCGGGGACAGACAAACCGAAGAGATATCAGCAAATTAATCTCTAGGTCAGAGTCGGGGGCAACTTTGACCAATCGAGGCCCCAAAGTACCCATTCTAGTGTTAAAACTTAACTCCGGTTTAGGTATCAGAGAAGTGTGTGTCAAGGTGAAAATCACCCTTCTCATAATGTACTGAAATCGCTTTGTGCTATCTGTACATCTGTATAAAAAAATATGAATAAAAGGGCGATTGCAGGATAAAACATACTAAACAATATTATACGTCCGTTTACGAGACGTATTATGGTATACCGTTGTCCGTCCGTCTGTCCGTACGTCCGTCTGTCCGTACGTCCGTCATCAACATGTCGGACAATAACTCAAAAACGCTTAAACCAATTTGCATAAAACTTTGGTGAATTGTTTATATCTATTGACATGAGCTCCCTTTCGTTTTTTAATAAATTTATGATTCTACGTTTCCGAGTTATGGGGTTTTATTCATTAAAAAAGGGGGGATTTTCCAGTTTTCGGACAATAACTGAAAAATGCTTTCAGCAGTTTTCATGAAACTTTGGTGAATTGTTTATATTATTGACATGAGCTCCCTTTCAATTTTTATAAATTTTAGATTTTACGTTTCCGAGTTGTAGGGTTTTATTCATTTAAAAAAGGTGAATTTTCCAGTTTTCGGACGATAACTCAAATATGCTTTCAACAGTTTTCATGAAACTTTGGTTAATTGTTTATATCTATTGACGTAACCTCCCTTTTGTTTTTCAAAAAATTCTGATATGACATTGAGAAGTTATTGCTCATGGCGCAGCTGTTTATTTTTAATTTTTCTGTTCTTTTTCTTTCTTTTATACATTACTAGTCATCCTCCCTTTGAAAACAAAGAGAACAATGACGACATAAACAAACGTTAAAAATACAGAACGTTGAATATCTTCATTTGTAAAAGAACAGGTTAGGAATTCAAAACATACCCATTTACAGCACTACATAATCATATTGTTTTTACGATGCATACTTTATTTACATCGGAGTTTGGTTTTTTTTCGGGAGGATTTCACTTTTGATTTTACGTTATCCATTATGAAGCAGGGACTACGGACACTGAATTTTGATAGAAAAACTGTAGAGATAAAAAAATGGCTGTTTAGGAAAAGGAAAAATCAATCGATCTTACTTTTTATTCGAGATGGAACAACATTTCAATACAATATTCATGTATGATGTGATGGCGATTTCAAAGGGAGTTGTCAATACTATGTTTTAAAAACAAATCTGTCAATTAACAAAGAACGTGCGAAACAGAAAGTCCTTGAACAAAATGGTTTCTAAGGAAGACAAAACAGCAGTTAACTGATTTCAAACTGGTAATTTAATTTTTCATTAACCAAAGCAACATAAAAAAAGAACCCTAGGTGAATCTCATAAACACCAGACGGACTGAACGCTGATGGTGCGTCCATAGGGTAAGCGCCTCCTGTTGTCTATGCATAGATAACCCGTAATACGAATCAGAATTTAGTCAAAATGTCACAATAAGGAAAAGGACAAAATCGGTACATTTACAGAGCAGACGACTATTCTAGTACCAAAAGATATAAGAATATAAACGGTGCAAATGTATTAGTATGCAATCGAATAAATCGCAAAACATGGCAATACCCACTATAAGGTCAAAATATATATATTGGTAAAAAAATAAAGCAGATAGACCTTGATATTCCGAACATTTCTGTCTCGCCTGATTTTCTCTCGCTTTAAAAGATAAAAGACGCAAGTTACATTTTACCCCTTTATTACTTTATTATTTTAACCGTGGTGGCCATGTTGTTTGTCGGAACGACATATCGATAAAACTAAATACCACAATTATGATGTCTGTGGCCAAGTTTGATTCCATTTGGACAGGCAGTTTCAAAGGAGAAAACGTGTGTAAAAATGTTTTACTGTTAAATCAAAACCAAATGCGTCATTTTTGCTTTACCTTTTACATAGCAAAATACGAAAAATCTTGAATCGTTATAACCATAAATTAAAAAAACCAAAGAAGAAAAAGTAGCGATAAAGAACATGTTTATTGCTATCATTTCTCACATATGTAGCCATTGCTATAGGCAACACGTCCACAGAATCCGTCGTGAAAGCTATGTCTTTCTCCTTTATAAAACATCATGCAGTCTTGTGGGCTAGAATTACTTCCGTCGGGTTGACCGGAACCAAAAGCTTTGTACGTCATCTTGATCATTTTACCGTTTTGTACCCATCTCCAGTCTCCGCCAGGGACGTATCTATTAATATTCCGTCCTCCGATATAGAAACTTATCCCTTGAATGCAAAATCAACATTTCCATTAAAAACTTTAAAATTCTTACATTGCTATGTAGTAAAATAACATCAACATAAACATGAACATATAGACTTCCTTTAACAAAAAAGTAAAATAACAAAAATACCAAACTCCAAGGAAAATTCAAAACGGAAAGTCCCTTATCAAATGGCAAAATAAAAGCTCAAACACATCAAACGAATGGCAAACAACTTTCATATTGTACAATAAAATACATTGTAAAATAATTCTAGTTAAGTCATCCTATTTAGGATGCTTAAATTTATAATTACATTGCGTTAAAAAATACAACTGAAATTTTCAATTTATGACTACTATTTGAAAATAACTTTAACCTTATGGAAAACAAGATGTTTTTAGCAGAGACTTTGTTATTAGATGCACATTTGAATTCTCTAACTATTGATAGTGTTAGGAAATGCCAAAATTCTGTAACAGATTCTTCAATTTTATATTCAGAGTCGACATATAAATTAATTGAAACTGTATAAATAATATAAACTGCTTTTACTTTATTAATCATAAGTTTATCCACAATAGTGGGATGTTGGAAACAAAAAGAGAAGACTCACATATCATGCTTAAAAAAGATTTCCTAACCCCTTTGGGCGGAAAATGGAAAATAAATGAGAAGGAAGTTAATAGGCTCATAGAAATACATGACAAAAAATAATAAAGGATGATGATAAATAATTCCTAGAATTATATTTATTTTTAAGATAGAGATTGGAAGAAACATGTTCGCCAAAAAAATGCAGAGTTCATATTGAGTTCAATGTTATGTACTATGGCATGGGAAGGAAATGATCTCCACGACGAGAATTGGGTTTGATTAGAAGATTTAATTGATTGACATAATTATGTTCAACTTGAAATCGTGCTTTCTAGATTTAAAACTCGTCCATGCAAGAAAAGTACAATCGCATGGCCTTATTATCTGTAGCCAGATAGATCTATTGAACTTTCAATTACAGTATTTTATATGCTTGTAAGTGCTTGGTTATTTCTACGGGGACCAAGGCATATTTGCATTTACGTGTATGCAAAGATTGATACAATAGAAGACCAACAATGAAACAAAAACAAAGCAGCTGAAATGATGAAAATACCAATATGAAAAGAATTATATATGCCGGTAACTATGATTGCCAATGGGATAACTATACAACCAGAGTTCAAATGAGGAATAATATACCTGTATGCATCTGTTGAAGTTCATATTTCATCAACATGGCCTCTTCCAGAGTCTCAAAAGTGGCAAGGTATGCACCACGCCGTAAACACAACGCCTTGTAAAAAGATTGTTTAAATTTTATAATGTAAGAAGTGAACAACATTTCTAAATAAGAAGTGAAAGTTACAGTCATATTTATGATTCTAATATATTATCTGAAAATGTGTTATTTAGATTCAGGGCTTGTTTCCTGCATGTATTGTACGATATCAAAGCGATGTATTTTGTTGTATACAGATATGTTCCTTCCAAAATGCAAATACATCAAATAGCAAAAAACATCATTGAAACCTCTCTATATATCCTATTTAGCAGTTTGGTTGATTAGATGGTTGTTGTTTGCTCAACGCCCAAGGCTCCAAGTACGAATATTTTATATGTGTTCATGACGAGATAAACTGAGCAATACGTACTGCACAGGTTGGCATTGAAAAAACGAAGATAGATGGATAGGGATAAAAATTTGGCCTTAATTGCTACATGCCTCCTATTGACACTTCCAAGTGTTGTTGCTAGAATAATCTAACTTGCACACACACACATACATACATACGCACGAAAAGAAAGAGAGAGAGATCTGGCATCGGTTATAATTTCCCTTTCCCCGCAAAACTGCCAATTTATTAATTCGTCACAGCCGAAGGAACAAACCATTACATTTAGCATTTGTTTGAGTGGTGAGATTCGAAATGAGGAAAGGGTAACAATTCTAGATACTTCAAGATATCATTCTGTATTCTTCATCTTCTTTTTACTATTATTCACTATTTTTTTTAATTTATTTTAGAACCCCATCTATACCCTCACCAATGTGCGGCTTAAAACTGAGTATAGGGGGAAAACCGAAATCACAGGAACATGGCGAGACGTAGAAAAAAACTTTCAACAGTAAAATCGTTCTGATTTTTCCAAAAAGGAAGGATTGAGTTTGCATATAAAGAATGACAAAAATAGGAATATTTTTTACTGCAAAATTTTAACTTAGTTACATCAGATAAAGGTTGGGATAAAAAAGACAAAAAGGTCTAAATGAAATGCTAAACCCTTCCATTGTACTTACAGTGGCTGAAGAAACGCATTTCTGATCTATCTGTCTGTATGAATATATATATATGCTTCATATACAATTAAAGTTTACCTTGTAATGATTCATTTGCTACATATTTTGTTCAGCAATGGTTTGGATAAATGTATGAAAAAAAAAAATGATTTAAAAAGTGTGAACACATATCTAAATTGAATGATTAAAATTAAAAAAATCAAAGTACGATTAAAATTTGATTGGAATTTTCCGGGTTTTTTTTTTTCGTTTGAGAAATCCACTATAAATATATTAAATGTTTGCTTGCTCTAGTCCATTGACAACTCTTGCATGTCTGTTCAGGACGAGAACAAATTAACTGTTAGTACAATATGAAGGTTCTGCAAGGTAGGCTGACCGGTTTGAAGAGTGGAATATTTGGAATTTTCCAACTGGAAATGAGGGGATATTTGATAGGACAGACATTTTCCCTTGCAACAAGTCACCTACTGACCTCAAGAAGAGTTATGTCAAGATTTTTTTTAACTCGTATATAACGTTCCCTTTCCGATCGGATGTGACTGCATATTTGTATATCCAGCAGGAAAAAACGGACACCCTAATTTAGCAAGAGTTTACCTGCCGAAATGGTAGAAGTCCAGTGATTATCATATTTCTATTTCACCTAGTCAACTATTTGGGTTTTATAGCAATTCATAATATCCTACAGTTGAAAATAACTGACAAAGAATGAGAATAATTAGAATGAAAATCCTAAACTTAAAAATTTCAACAATTCTACATATTTCCATGTCGTAGTTTGAAAGCTTAATATTACAAAAATGCATATTCAACATGATTTGTAAACTTTTGCTTCGAAGAAAGTCTCTAACCGAAATGAATTTATTTGTATCCGAAAGAAAACAAATATAAAGCTAAAAAATATTCCAACAGAATTTCTTCTTTGGAGTAAAATGACTTTTTATACATTTTTGCCATTCAAGCAGAACAAGAAGCCTTACGCAAAAAAGCTCAACTAGAACAAGAGGCTGCACGTGTACGCCGGGAAAAGGCTGAACTAAAGGCCAATTTGAACCTTCTCGAAGCACAGAGAGAAGCTGCAGCCGCAGAAGCCGAGGCTCGTATCCTGGAATACGATGGCAGCCAAGCGTTTAGCGATCTCCCTGACGAAACAGAAGACCTGCTCCAACGTGTGCAAGATTTCGTCAATAATCATCCTGTACCATCTGCTGTACAGGAAGTAACAGGACCTCAAAAGATAAAACAAATTCCTGTTAAGATAAAGCTAAGTCATGAAGCACCTGAGTTCGTACCATCCGTGGCATTGAACTTGCCGTCACAGACACCTGCTGTCTTACCTGCACATGCTAAGTCAGCAGAAGTAAATGTGTTCCCAGATCTGGGAACAGTAACTGGCATAGGAAAACATGGCGTTTCAGCAAAGATCCCTGTCTCACAACAAAAACAAGGCGTTATAGAAGAGATCCCTGTCTCACACCAAAAACAAGGCGTTATGGAAGAAACCCCTTCTGCACACCTGCAACAAATCAATCCTACGTTAGAGATAACCAGATTTCTCCTACGCAAGGACCTGCTGTTCTCCCGGCTAACAAGCTTTAACGACCAGGCAGAATCCTTTCATACATGGAAAGCCAGCTTTAAAAACGTCATAGACGAACTACAAGTTTCAGATTCGGAACAGATAGACCTACTTATTAAATGGCTTGGACCAGAGTCTGGTAAACATGCCATCAGTATAAGGGCATCAAATGCCAACAACCCAACAAGAGGCCTACACAGACTATGGGAAAGACTGGACGATCGATATGATGCTCCAATAATGTTGCAGACGTCTCTCGTCAACAAACTTGACAACTTTCCAACACTGACAAATAAAGACAACTCACACCTGTACGATTTGTCAGATATTATCTCAGAAATAGAGTATCACAAAGAAAATCCCAAGCTGGGATGTTTGCTAGCTTACTTCGACTCTTCGAAGGGGATAAATCCTATTGTGGAAAAACTGCCATACGCACTCCAAGAAAAGTGGATAACAAGGGCTTCAAGATACAAGTCTTAATATGAAGTTGCATTTCCACCCTCCACAGAATTCTCTGCCTTCATCAGGGAAATTAGCAAAATAAAGAACGATCCTGGTTTCATCTTTGGGTCAAAAGTCACACCAAATACAAAAGGTGCTGCGCCAAAGTTCACACCTCTGACCTACTCTAAAGTCAACGTCCATAAGACGGATGTTGAACAGCAAACTGGAGACAGCAGTCAACAACAAGATCTGTGTATCCTACACAAGACAAAGTATCCCTTGAATGAATGCCGAGCGTTCCGAGCCAAATCAATCGAGGAACGCAAAGAACTGTTAAGACAGAACAATGTGTGCTACAAGTGTTGTGAGTCAACCACACACAGAAGTCGGGACTGCAACGCAAGTATAAGTTGTAATGAGTGTGGAAGTCAACGACATACCACCGCACTTCACATCACTAGACCACAGCAACCTGCAAGTTCTCAGTCTAGCTCGCCCAGACAAGCCTACGGCGGGGAGCCAACAGAATCGGCTGAAATCAAGTTAACCTCTGTGAGTTCAACCTGCACAGAGATCCACAAAGATCCTAAGAGTGAGAAATCTTGTGCCAAGATATTACCTGTGGATGTGTACCACAAGGACAGGACAGACAAAATTATCCGGATGTACGCCATCATTGACGATCAAAGCAACCGGTCTCTTGCCTCGCCTGAATTCTTCAATCTGTTCAACGTTCGCGAAAAACCTAAAAATTACTCCCTTACAACATGCTCCGGCAGAGTAGCTACTTCCGGGAAAAGAGGAAAAAATTTCGTCTTAAAATCTGTACATGGTGACTTACAATTTGATCTGCCTACATTAATTGAATGTAATAATATTCCCAATAATCGAGACGAAATTCCTACCCCTAAAGTTGCAATCATAGGAAGCATTCTACCGATAGAGGAACGTTGCCAAATTCTACTCTTAATTGGAAGAGACCTTATAGAGGCACATCACGTCCTTGAACAACGCCTAGGACCATCCAGAACTCCATTTGCCCAAAAATTGAAACTTGGTTGGGTCATAATTGGAAATACATACATTGACAAGCAAACTGTTACGCTTGAAGTCAACACAAAGATAACTAACGTTTCAATCACGAAACCAGCACAACTTCTCAACGCCTCAAGACCGGAAATATCCGTCAAGGACGAAAATCCAATCGTTGGTGAAGAAAACTACCAAAACTTAATTTCAGATGTGAAGGTTGCAAAAATGCACTCCATACAATTCCTTGAGTGTACTGGATCTAGTGCCAAATCTGGTATACTCAAGAATTTCTCTAAAGGGACAGCACTCGTTTCACGAAAAGCAGAATCTGTGACTTCTATAGAAAATTCTATGGATAAAGAAAATTTCATTCCGAAATCAACAAGACCTGAAGTTCATGGAGAGGCAATCAGTCGCATTCACAAATCTATTCCGAAAGAAGGACCGATTGCCAATTTCAATCTGCCTGTGAACAATCAACATCTACTCCGAGTAGGAAGCAATATCGCCAAGTCTAACTTGGATATTAGTGAAAAGGAACCAGTGGTATTATCTGGACACCATCACAAAGCAACACCCTTTGTGGGACATTACTACGACAAAATCAAACATCGAGGACGCCACCTTACAGATAGAGCGACTAGATCCGCAGGATGGAACGTTAGGACGAAACGCTTAATTTCGTCTGAGACTC
This sequence comes from Mytilus californianus, assembly GCF_021869535.1. Classification (NCBI taxonomy): domain Eukaryota; kingdom Metazoa; phylum Mollusca; class Bivalvia; order Mytilida; family Mytilidae; genus Mytilus; species Mytilus californianus. The sequence continues at coordinate 34,711,116 of NW_026262582.1, read as the reverse complement.
ACAAAGATGTGACATTTCGCCAAATCGGACGAGGATCAAGTACTAACTCCCGTCATACTTACCGGAGGATATCGCCGTCTTACAACGTTGAAGAAAACAGTTCCTATTATCGATACAGCAGTAATAGAACATTCTACAGAACACAACAATATCGTCCGAGACAACCTTCTTCTAAAGGACAAGAAACTGTGCCAACCCAGTTTCCCGGGAAATAAATTTATTCAGGAAACTTTATAGTGAAAAGTCGTAAGTTGAGACCTGATATTTCTCACACGACCAAAAGTGGGCATTTCACCTGTACATATTCAATTTATGTTAGGATTTATTTATTTATCATATGTTCATATGCGATTAATTTATGGAATAGTGATATCAGATAGACATCAGACGGGGAGTATTCTGTTACGCCTTTCCTCAATTTATATAGCTCGTTTGATTATATTCTAAATCTGTTTACGTTTTCCAGTCTAGGAGGATTATTCATCTTTAACCTGATAAGAACATTAAAACATCGTATCATCGCTACCTTTCCCTTTCTCACACGTATCCGTTACAGAAAACTGCAAGGTCATTACGATCACGAGGAATATTTCGTAGAGACGTCATCTTGGACACAATTTGTGGCTAACCACAGAGTGAGTTAATTCTACAACATTGTATTTGAACCCTTCAAATTGCTCTCTACATATTTGAACCTTTTCTCCGTGAAATACCTGAAATTTAACCGTTCTTGAAAGTACAACATTTTCTCGCATTCAACGGACTGTGCTATCAATTACTTTTGACATTTCGTTATAATAACATTAATTGAACACATTGTAAAATTGTATTTTATTTGTATTTTCAGCTTTTTACCATTAGTTTAGATTGGTTTGAGAATAAATTGTCAGCACCTGATAGTCTTATTGCTTGAGCCCAATCGTGGTTATACTTAATGGTCAGGCCATTACATTTAGGATTAAGACTAAAAATATTCAAATCTTTCAAAATTGTGGTTTTGGTCTATCTCGAGGCGTATTAACATACATGCATGGAGCTATTTGACTGGATTTATGATTGAAACCTTTTTGACAATAACTTTTTTAACATGACAATATCAACTTACAAATGCTCTATCTGCCGTCGTTTTCTCCCTAGTTATAACTTTTTGACATGACATTATCGACTTACAAATGCTCCATCTGCCGTCGTTTTCTCCCTGTTTTTGACATGACATTATAAACTTACAAATGCCCTATCTGCTGTCGTGTTCTCCCTGGTTATAACTTTTTGACATGACAATATCAACTTACAAATGCTCTATCTGCAGTCGTTTTCTCCCTGGTTATAACTTTTTGACATGACATTATCAACTTACAAATGCTCTTCCTGCCGTCGTTTTCTCCCTGTTTTTGACATGACATTATCAACTTACAAATACTCTATCTGCTGTCGTTTTCTCCCTGGTTATAACTTTTTGACATGACATTATCAACTTACATATGCTCTATCTGCTGTCGTTTTCTCCCTGTTTTTGACATGACATTATCAACTTACAAATGCTCTATCTGCCGTCGTTTTCTCCCTGTTTTTGACATGGCATTATCAACTTACAAATGCTCTATCTGCTGTCGTTTTCTCCCTGGTTATAACTTTTTGACATGACAATATCAACTTACAAATGCTCTATCTGCAGTCGTTTTCTCCCTGGTTATAACTTTTTGACATGACATTATCAACTTACAAATGCTCTATCTGCAGTCGTTTTCTGCCTGGTTATGAAGTAACATCCATCCCCTATCTTCCGAAATGGGTACCTGCATTTTTCTGATCAAAACAAGATAATGAAGACAGTCAAACTTAGAATTATTATGATTTTATTAACATTAAACAGCATAACAATTCCTATATCTTTTTGTTCAAAATGAATGTTCATGATAACTGAAATTTCGAGGCTTTTTAAGCAACATTTTTTATATTAACGTGTTATTGTGTATTAATATGTATTTTCAGCGTTGTAAACTTCTTTATGTTACATCTTCTTGCTTATCTGCTATCAATTTGCCTTTTGCCTTTCCTCGTCGTAGTATCACATTGCGACACGCGAATTAGAAAGTATTAATTCAAAAGAAGACTTTTTCTTGGCAACGCCATCTTGTGTGTGCGTGGTGTGTGAATGTGGGATGGGGGCTCTCTGCACAAAATTTTTTTTTACTTCCTTTCTGAATTTGACAAAGTATGTTTATTCGCAAAAGTCAGATTCATATAGTTTAACAACAAAATGCCCCTCCCCATCCACAACCAACACTACACATACACACAAATTTAAAGATGAATGGTTGAAGTCCTAACATATAGTCATTTCAACAATGAAGTGTATCCTTTCCTTTAAAGAGTGCAATATATTTAATCTATAGATATAAGAAGATGTGGTATGAGTGCCAATGAGACAACTCTCCATCCAAGTCAAAATTTATAAAAGTAAACCATTATAGGTCACAGTACGGTCTTCAACACGGAGCCTTGGCTCACACTGAACAGTAAGCTATAAAGGACCCCAAAAATTACTAGTGTAAAACCATTCAAACGGGAAAACCAACGGTCTAATCTATATAAAAAACGAGAAACGAGAAACAATTATGAACCACATCAACAAACGACAACTACTGAACATCAGATTCCTGACTTAGGACGGGTGCAAATAAATGCAGCGGGTTTAAACGTTTTAATGGTACCAAACCTTCACCCTTTTTCTGAAACAATAGTGTAACATCTTTTCAACAGCAATGGGGGTTAAATCTTTTTTTTTTCTCATAGGCATTGTGAATGACTACCATTAACATAATGTTCGCACTTTGGGTAGAACAAACAAAATATCACTAACATTTTGAATGCAACTATTTACTATAACCATTTCAAAAGGCGAACTCAAACATATAAAAAGTAGTACAGAACATGTCGTGAACAAAAATTAAACATACCAGCATGGGTTCCCGCAATCATGAAGTCAATAGACAGGACAAATACACAAATCGCAAGAGCCAACCTATTCAGCATGTTTAGAGGAATGACGAATGAAGAATACAAAATAAAGAATCGTGACATTAACTTATAGTCTAACTCAAATTTCATTTGATGACAACGTTACAACAGATGTTCTATTTTGTTTTCGTAGTATCAACTTACAATGCGAATACATTTAACGCACATTTACAACGTGTTTGTATATACCATTGAAAGTTAAGGATAAATACAGATCAGCACGTTAAGGATGTATTCTTTTGACGTTTCAGTCTCGTTGAAATCTCGTTCGGGAATTATTTCCGAAACATGTGATACAAGTGGAAAATAATAATGAATTTCAAAAATAGCATAATCAAACTCAACTCTGTGAAAAATTGTGTACTTATAATAAGTAGTTTTTCAGTAATAAATTTTCAAATTTTATAACCAATCCGGTCAGTGTCATCAGCCAAAATGTTGAGAAAATAGGTGAGGGGTACAATAAAAGGATTTCACCAAAAAAAAATGTACATCCCATATCAATTTTTCTTTTCAAAATTCTTAGATATTTATTTTTTCAATCATTTATAACAAAGAAGTTGAAATAATATGTTTTTTGTTCTATAAAAAGAAAAAAAATCCCAAATTCACAAAATTGACAGCATGATCAATTTGACACGAAAAAGTAACAAAATTTTATAAAACTTTTTAATATTAACACCAACCTATAGTTTTTTTAAGTTAAATTTATTCAGATTGGTCCACTTCATCTTTAGTGAAAGTATGAAAAAAAGTCTAATTGTGAAACTGTGATATTTACATCGCGATGACCGTTAGATATATATATATATATATATAAGTAAAAAATCATTGATAATATCTATGCACACGTACCGAAAAATTGTGTTAAAGCATGCGGAAGAATATCTCAAGAATCCCGGCAAGGACCGGTAACTCTGTAATTGTTTTTGCGGGAAAATATGAATGCCTACTCATATCCAATCTTTTAGAAAAATCGAATTTTTACAGAAGAGTGTCCACCATGCACTTGCACTGAACTATTATTAGAATAGAATAATAGAATGATATACAAATGGATGAAAATCATATATACATGTAACTGTTATATTAATATAATATATAACAACAAACCACTGTATACTGATTTGTATCACTACAATATAATAGTTATTACGGTGAGGTTGAATTTCCTGTCATTTATTCATCATCCACGCACGAACTTGTCTCAGAAAAAAATATATCTCTGTACATTAACCTCAGTTTCAGGTATAGAGATGTGATTTTTTTCTGTGACAAGTGCTTTTGACCATCCACAAGAACTTGCGTTCATCCGATGTTCAGTACTTTAGTTCTTTGATTTTTCATGATAATAGCCCAAAAATGAGTGAAAATTGATGAACAATTGGAAAATCATTAAAATTTGGAACTTTCAAATGGCCGTAGCAAAGAAAGAAGTGCACCACCATATGATTATTTCATCATCAATTACTAACTTACAGTCATATAAAGCCAAAAATCAGGTTAAGAAAAAAGTTTAATTGTAGAAATGGTTGGCTCCTCAGAGGTGTAAAGGTCAAGGAACAGTAAATGGGCTATGTCACAGATTTTGGTAAAATTTTGCAAACAACTTTGGCTCGTTGAACTATAACTGAAAATCTAAAAAATAATGTTTTTATCTCTTTTATCATCTGAAATATTACTGATTGAAAAGAAATCTTTCAAAATAGGTGAACATTTGTATAGAAAGCACATGATGGCAGTCTTAAGAGGTTGGGCCAGTTTTCCCTGAATTTTTGTCACAAATACCTTTTCTAAATCTCCTTAAATCTTTAATGAAAATCACAAAGTCACAGTCCCTTGTGTACTTTAAGGGTTAAGGTTCTTAAAGTATTGCGGCCTTTTGTTCACAGATCATCAAATTATTAACTCCTCAAGAATAACCGAAAGTTCCCAATTGAGACCAAATATATGAGAATGGTACCAAGACAGTTTACAACGTTTTAGGCATAGATATATGGATGTACCCCGTGCAGTGTGATACGACAAATATCTATTCATGCAAGAAATAGATAACAGACAACAACCATAAGAGAGTTCCAATTACACGACTAGACAAAGACTACAATCTGCAGTAGATACAAAATACAAGCAGCTAGACTCCAAATTCAATATTATTTTTTATTGAAACGAAGAGGCGTGTGAAAATGTGTCAGCTGAAAATTGTTTGAAAATCACGATTGACGCAACAAGTATCCAATGGTAAGTGAGTCCTCACAAACATCTATATGCCTATCCCTAAGTTAAGAGTCGTAATTCAGTAATTGTCGTTAATGTCTTTCAGTTACATTTGTTTTTTTTATATTTTTTTGTTATGCACGTATATGGATGTTCATAAAGGAATGTTATACTTTATATGATTATTGAATCATATGGTGTCACGTGTGAATCTGGAACGGACTATCCTAACCCTACCGGAGCACAAAAGACCACCCCTAGTGTTTTGTGGGGTTCGTGTGCCCCTGAATTGGTAATTTTAAGAATATTTTGCAGTTTTTGGTTATTATCTTCAATATTATTATAGATAGAGATAAACTGTAAACATCAAGAATGTTCAGTAAAGAAAGATCTACAAATATTAAGTCAATATGACCAAAATTGTCAATTGACCCCTTAAGGAGTTATTGCCCTTTAAAGTAAATTTTTTCACAATTTTTCGTTAATTTTTTTCTCCTCTGAAACTACTGGGCCAAGTTAAACCAAACTTGGCCGAAATTATCCTTAGGGTATCTAGTTTTAAAAATGTATCCGATGAACGATCCACCTACCAAGATGGCCACCATGGCTAAAAAAAGAACATAGGGGTAAAATGCAGTTTTTGGCTTATATCTTTGAAACAAAAGCATTTACAGCAAATCTAACACGAGTAAAAATGTTCATCAGGTCAAAATCTATCTGCCCTGAAATTTTGCAGACGAATAAGACAACCCGTTGTTGGTTTGCTGCCCCTGAATTGGTGATTTTAAGGAAATTTTTCAGTTTTTGGTTATTATCTTGAAAATAAGTCAACATTACCAACATTGGCAATTGGCATCTTTTTGAGTTATTATCCATTAAAGTAATTTTCTGCAATTTATTGGTAATTTTTGTAAATTTTTTCAAAAATCTTCTGCTTTTAATTTAACTACTGGGCCAAATTGAACCAAACTTGGCCTCAATCATTATTAGGGTATCTATTATGATTTTAACCGTATTTTACATGATTTCCAAAACCATAGTAGATACAGGTGAGCGACACAGGCTCTTAATAGCCTCTATTTTCGTTTTATTTGCCATGGCATTGCCAGTTTCACTTGGACTTACGAGGTTTGCTTGTCCCCTTTTTAATAACGTCCGTCGTCCCATTTCAGTTCGCATTCAACAACGATGCTAATTCACAACTAAATCATTTAAACGATATGAAATGTTCCATGGTATATAAATGTTGTCAACTGGACTACCTCAATTCGTTAGTAAAAAGAGGGGCATTCGTTTGACTGTGTAGGATGTTTAAATTCGCGTGTAATTCAGAATTGGGATGCACATGAAGTTGGCCTGTAATAAGACAACATTTCTATCCGTATCAAACATACCCTCTTTTTCCGGTGATAGCCTTCTCTCTTCGCCCTTATCCCTGTTGAAACACTTTGCGACGAAAGTGGCGGAAGGCGAAACATAGATGTTGATCGAAATCGACGGCGACGACGTCAGCAATTGTTTTAAGTTTTCTGTTTAAGTCAGTTTGATAGAAACTACTTGTGAGAGATCAATGACATTTAATATAAAGTTGCATTACTATCAGTACACATCAGTTTGTCGACTATTTTGAGGTCCTGTCCCCTAGGTTCAGCTTCTTTGAATTAACTTGTTAACAATTTTCAATGTTTAGTTTTCTGCTTATTAATAAGTAAGTTTGATAGGAACTACTTGTGATAGATCATTGATATTTTATGTAAAGTTGCATTACCACTATCAGTGCATATTATCTGTTTGACGACTATTTCGAGGCCCTTCCCTCTATGTCATGGTCCAGCAACTTTGAATTAATTAGGAAAGTTGCTGTCCATCAGATTGTCTTTCTGAAATTTTCTGCTTACAGGTGAGACATTATGATATCTCTATGTCAACATTTTATTCAATATCCAAAGCAACATAAAAAAAACTTGAGTGAATCGCTTATACACCAGACGGAACGATGGTACGTAAACAGGGTAAGCCAATCTCCGGCGCAGAGATCATATCCGTTCCGTTCAATACAGCGTAACACTACACTTAATATGACTTGACCTGAGGTCATATTAAGTGTAGTATTGCGGAGCATGTACGGAATGAATATTTACTCTGCGCCGGAGATTGAGGGTAAGCGTCTCCTGCTGTTCATGTATAACCCGCAAAATTTAGTCAAAATGTCATAATAAGGAAAAGGACAAAATCGGTACATTTACAGAGCAGACGACTACTCTGGTATCAAAAGATCTAAGAATATAAACAGTGCAAATGTATCAGTATGCAATCACATTTATGGATGTCCATAAAGGAATTTTACACATTATATGATTATTGAATGGTGGGGTCAAGTGTAGAGCCGGATCTGATTCTCCTTACCCTACCGGAGCTCATAAGATGATAAGACCGTCCCAGTGTCTGGTTGGGGTTGTGTTGCTCGATGTTATGTTTTCTTTATGACATTTTGTTGATTATTTTTCGTTTTTTGTCATGGCATCGTCAGTTTCACTTCGACTTATGCGTTTTGCATGTCCCCTTTTTACTTGCGTCCGTCTCATCTCAGTTCGCACTCGGCAACGATTTTAATTCTTGACTAAATCATTTAAACAATATGAGGTGTTCCATTGTATAGAAATATGGTCACTTTGACTTCCCCATTCGTCAGTAAAAATGAGGGGCCTCCGTTTGACTGTATAGGATGTATTAATCTGCGTTTACTTTAGAATTGGGATGTATATGAAGGTGGCCTGTTAAAAGACATCATTTCTGTCCGTTTCAAACATAGATGAGGGACGAAAGATACCAGAGGGACAGTCAAACTCATAGATCGAAAACAAACTGACAACGCCATGGCCAAAAATAAAAAGATAAACAGACAAATAATAGTACAGATGACACAACATAGAAAACTAAAGACTAGTAAGCAACACGAACCCCACCAAAAACTGGGGGTGATCTCAGGTGCTCCGGAAGGGTAAGCAGATCCTGCTCCACATGTGGCACCCGTCGTGTTGCTTATGTTATTGCAAATCCGGTAAATAGTCTAATTCGGTAAGTCACATTCGTGAAAAGGGAAGGGTATTGTAGTTACGACATAAGGAACATATCCGATATCATCTGTGAAACGGTTATTCCATAACGGCCAACCAACTCGTGATGGCGTCCGTAAAATTTACGAAGGGATGATTTCAACTTCACCATTTGGAACTCTTTGCTTAATAGCTTCCTTGTGAGCAGCAATCCTCTATCAAGGAAATCATGATAGGCAACACAAGCCCGAGAATATCGTATCAATTGGGAGATATATACTCCGTATGTAGGCGCTGCTTGAATGTTGCTACATAGAAATGGAAAGTTCACAATTGGGAAGCTGAAATCATCTCTTTTGTCGTAAAGTTTTGTTTTCAACCGACCCTCATTGTCAATTTCTAGATGTAAGTCAAGATATGAGGCAGACTTAACTGTATCTGTAGTATCCTTTATCTCTAGTTCGATGGGATAGATTCGTTCAACATAATCACCAAATTTTGTATTATTTAGAGAGAGAACATCATCTATATAGCGGAATGTATAGTTAAAGGATATTGCTAACATCTTATCTTTCTTCCTAAGAAGTTCCTGTATGAAGTCAGCCTCATGATAATAAAGAAACAAGTCGGCAAGAAGAGGGGCACAATTGGTTCCCATTGGAATTCCGACAGTCTGTTGAAAAACACGTCCTCCAAACGTTACAAATATGTTGTCAATCAAGAAATCAAGCATCTTGATAATGTCAGTTTCAGAGAATTTTTTGTTTGAATCAGAGTGATACTTTACAAAGTAGGATTTATCCTTCCCCAAGACAAGATACTTGTATCTACGTTCGCCATTCTTTTTAATGAAACAAAGTAATACCAACTCTTTCAATTTGTCTTTTAGTTTGGAATGGGGAATACTTGTGTAAAGTGTAGAAAAGTCAAATGTTTTAATACTATTGCAAGATGAGAGAGTCTTAGATTGTATGTACTCTAAAAGATCTTTGGAATTTTTTTGTATTCCCATCTGATTCACGCGACCTCTAGAATAGGCACTTTCACAATAACTTTGGAGCCCGGCTTTGATTTCTGATAAAATAGATGTTAATAATTTAGAAAGAGGTTTCGTGGAGCACTTGGAAGACCCAGCAATATACCGTTGTTTGTAAGGACCCTTATGTAGTTTAGGTATCCAATACAGTGATGGAAGATCCAGTTCTTCATCTTTGGTTGAAATTCCAAAGGAACATAGAACAGACCTATGATTATCCAGGATTTCCTCTTTGGTAAGTGTCGTCAGGGTATATGTTGAGTTTCCAAGTGAATTGTCAATACCTAATTCATTTATCAAGCAGTTTATGTAATGATATTTACACACAAAAACGATGTTGTTTGGGGCTTTATCTGCGGGGACAACAACATATTTGTCATGGAGGTAGGACAAGTGTTTTGCAACATTTGGGTCTTTAAAAATTGATGTAGCGTGGGTATTGATATGCTCATTTAGTTTCTTAATTCGGATTTGTATCAACGACCTCACAGCCTTAATCCATTCGGAAAGAGTATCTACGTCTTCTTTCTCGCGTTTAGCCCATTGCCTGGCATAATCCTCGACTGAATCCATCAGTATTTTGAAGTTGTATTTCCAATTGATGGATTTAGGCTCACGATATTTCGGACCTTTGGATAACAAATTTCGCAAGGAAGTGTTATTGACAATGTTGAGGTTTCCGGTAATAACGTGGCCAGCCGGATTATATGTGAATTGGGAACTAGCACAGGTGCAATCAGGAGGTCTAGACTTGATGTCGTCAATGTTGAGATCCTGCAAAAACGTGTTTGTAATTGAAAATTTTAGTTGCAGTTGGTTTGGTATAGGTATAAGAAATTATTGGTACAGACTGATCTTTAAAATAAGAAATTACCCTCTTTTTCCGGTGACAGCCTACTGTCTCCGCCCTTATTACTGTTCAAACACTTTGCAGAAGTTACATAGACGAATTAGCTTTATTGTTAATGTGTTGTCGTCTTTATTGTGCATCATGATGCACTAAATATTAACACTAGCTAGCTTCACACTAGTTGTTTTTGTCTCGCCTTCGACGAAAGTCGCGGAAGGCGAAACATATGTGTTGCTCGAAATCTACGGCGACGGCATCAACAATTGTTAAGTCTTCAGCTTAAAAGTAAGTTTGATAGGAACTACTTGTGAGAAATCAATGATCAACGATATTTTCTATACAGCTGCATTACTATCAGTACATGTTAATTTGACAACTATTTCGATGCCCTGCCCCCTCAGCTAAGGTCTATTAACTTTGAAACTTTTGTATAGTTTACATGTTAAAGTTTTTGATTAGGTCTGTTTAAGGGAAAGTACTTATGATGAGCAAATGAGTAATATTTCATTGGTATGCAGTAGTTTGAGCACAAATCTGGCATAATTCATTTCTAAAGAAAATTATTTGGCCATGTACCTTTAGTCATTGTTTATTGACTGAATATTTCGCATAATTTATATATTTCTGTGTCAACAGTTTAAAAAAAAAGAAAAAAAAAAAAAGAAAAAATACCGGACTCCAAGGAAAATTCAAAACGGAAAGTCCTTTATCAAATGGCAAAATCAAAAGCTCAAACACATCAAACGAATGGAAAACAACTGTCATATTCCTGACTTGATACAGACATTTCCTTATGTAGAAAATGATGGATTAAACCTGGTTTTATAGCTAGCTAAACCTCTCACTTGTATGACAATCGCAAAGAATTTCATTATATTGAAAATGATTTGATTTAGTTTAAGTGAGTATAAATCCATTTCGGTACAAAACCACCGTACATCCTTCAACAATGAGCAAAACCCATACTGCATAACAAGCATTTAAATACCACACCATGACAAAATATTACACAAATGAAACAGCACAACATAATTAGTTGAAAAGGGCTTGACTCATCTGATCGACACAAAGTACACACTAAAAAAAACATAATTAATAAAAAGACTAAAAACACAAATAACCAATATGAAAGCTAGACCAAAGCCAAAAGCAACTGATAAAAAATCAAACAATCAATCAGTAAATATCTAAAAGATACATAGCTGGTTTTGATGCTTCTCTGATACCGAATCGCGTAGAATTTAGCAATCAATGTATAAAGAATCATGGCAGGCTATAGATGTCAGCAAAATGTGTTTTTATGCGGACAGCTAATCTTTTGAGTATGCACATTAAGATTCGACTCCGCGTGAGGGCAGGGTATATCCATGCTACCGTCATGACAATGCATGTGATACGTGCCGCTGAACGTATAACACCCATTTGTAAATCAATAATATTTTGTTATTTTTAAGATGAATAAATTACCTTTGTAAATAACCATCGAAACAATAATTTAGGTTTGTTTATCGACCAAAGGGCTAACTTTAAATTTAATAAACTTTTCCGTTGATGAATTTCAAAAGTGTTAAAAAAAGGTTCCAACCAATAACATTTCATGATTAACTTGGATATTTCACTGCAGTATAATAAAATAAAATTGAGAATGGAAATGGGAAATGTGTCAAAGAGACAACAACCCGACCATAGAACAGACAACAGCAGAAGGTCACCAACAGGTCTTCAATGCAGCGAGAAATTCCCGCACCCGGAGGCGTCCTTCAGCTGGCCCCTAAACAAATATATATACTAGTTCAGTGATAATGAACGCCATACTAAACTCCAAATTGTACACAAGAAACTAAAATTAAAAATAATACAAGACTGACAAAGGCTAGAGGCTCCTGACTTGGGACAGGCGCAAAAATGCGGCGGGGTTAAATACATTTTTATAATGCTTATCCAAACCCCATTCTTAATATTTCGGTTTCTTTCTGTATGTTGTGTATTTAGTGACGTGTTTTCGAATTCGATTTTCCATAGAATTTGTTGAACCGATGTCCGAAACAGCGGAGTAAACGGATTATTTTATTTTAAAGCAAAATACACATTGTGTTCTAAAAATGTACAAAAGTGAGTCTACTTAATAACGACAACATCACAACACTAAAAACGTGTTTCAAATGTTGAAAGAAAGCTTTATTTGTGAAATCATAGTTAAGAACAGATTTTTTTTGGGGGTCCAAAATTGTAATGTGACAATGATGGCGTGCACTATGTCACAAGTTGCTGGCCCGAATCCAGAATCTGTTATTCTAAAAAGTGGTTTCAAAGAGTTCAATTGCAAAATGAGAAATTTATGGCTAACTTTTCGTCGACTTGACGTCTTCAAATCCGAAGAATAAGCTTAAGGGGTTGCGTGTTTCAACCCCTAGGTACCACTCCGGGTAGTTAAAATAGATTATAGTACTTTTATTTAAAATTGGTTAAGATATGGGTACTTGGTAACTTTAACATGTTTAACGCTTGCAGCTTTTCCTCATCGCAGTTAGGAAAATGATAAATGGAAAAATGACTGAAACAAAGAATTGACTGTAAAACTTTTTCAAATTAAAGGTTTCACACTTAAAATTTTATATGCATTTAAATAGCTGTAAACCTGTTAAAAACTGATGTTTAGTTGAATAATTGTATTAATAAAATATTGTGTTTTTTAAACTTATTTCGACCATATGATATGGGTTAAGAACTATTTATGTGGAACACATTTTAAACGTAATGTTTATTGCCTTCGTATATATACTTGTGTTTGTGACAAGTAAAAATGTACTGATATATATATATATATACAATTGACGTACACAAATGTACATAATCATAATATTCCAGTATATATAGTCAAGAGTTCCCCAGACCTCGGGTCTAATGACTTTTAAGTGTATGACCCCAATTTAGTTACGTATGTCTGATTCTGTATGTTGATGGATAGAAACTGTTGTGTATTATATAAGGTAAAATCATTTGTACCGAAATGTAGGTTAGGATTCAAGCGTGTAATTTAAACGTGCACCTTGAACTTTTTTACACTACAATTGCTATACATAGCGTATCAGTCAACAATATAGCACAGTTTGTGGTCGCCTGGATTTTCAACTTTCCTCTGTTTATAAAAGTGTATTATAAAAGAGCACCATGGAATCTATCATAAAATTTCTTGTGGTAAGTTTCTATAATTAAATTAAAACTTTGAAGGGAAATGTTCGGAACTAATTGAATGATAATATACTGCATGTGCAAAGGGGCTGATAGACGTCACCTTGAAATAATATGTAATACTATATCTCATTTAAAGACGCTACAATATTTATTTATGTATTAATGAAATGCACATTTATCATGTTTTTACCGAGGGGTTGAAGGCATATAAACAATACAGTACAAATATATACACAATGCAAAAATGATAAACTACTTTAACATCATATATACCGGCAGTAAAAAATGAAATAATATTTATGTAGGTGTTGTGTCCACTCTCACCAGTACTATAGTGCAAATGAATTTTTAATAAACGGAACAGTAAGCTGCATAATATCAAATGAAGATAGAAGTAATTGTAATCTAACTTTTTCAGATTATTTCATAAATCCTGGATTTATATTTTTTTATGTCTTTTTCGAGTTGTTTTCGTAAAGACTTATTAATATTACATGTTAAGAAAAAGTGGGTTTCATCTTCAACCTCATTAATATTACAATGATTACAATTCTATTTTCTCTTTGAATTCTTTCATATCTATCCCTCTCTATTTCCAAGAAATGGTTACTTACTCGCATTTTACATAAAATTTTTCGATTTTCAAAATTATTTTTAAGAATATATTTATCCAATTCATATTTGATCTTAATGTTATTGTACAAGAACATTTTACTTGTTCCATTAGTTGATTTTGATTTTTTCAAAGAATAAATTTTCAAAGCTGTCTTTTACATGTTTTAGTTATGATCTTTTAATATTTTTTGAGAAAGAACTCTTCTCTTATTTATAGTTTATATCCTGTATTTTTTTGGTCTATTTTATTTGTGTTAGCTATATTTTCTACATATGAGAACCATAAAAATATATCGTTTGTGCTGAGTCATTTAGATAAACAGAAAACATATATAACGAAGGGTTATTTTCATCACTGGATTTTCTTGCTAAGTATTTCAGTGATTAAAATAGAGAATGGAAATGGGGAATGTGTCAAAGAGACAACAACCCGACCAGAGAGTAAAAAACACAGCCGAAGGCCACCAATGGGTCTTCAACACAGCGAGAAAATCCCGCACCCGGAGGCGGACTTCAGCTGGCACCTATACAAAAATGTGTACTAGTTCCATGAAAATGGACGTCATATTGGATACTGGGCAAGTTCTGCTCTAGCAGCTATTATATTGACAGATCGTCTACTAAGCCCCAGTACTAAGTATATATTTGCAAAATTTTAAATGTGTCTTCTTCACTTGGCTACTATCAATCATTGTTAAAAGATTAAATTTACTCATGTCTTTATTTTGTGCTCGTCTATCAGCCGAGGATCTCTCGATATTTGATACATGTAAGCATGACATGAAATTGTGGGTAAATTTCAACGACACAGAAATCTCTAAACACAATAAAAAGTACATTGTACGAACAATTTATCACACTTTACCGCACACATTGTTAGAAGTTTTTATTTTTTTCTAATTCAGAGATTCTTATATTGAATTAATTTGTACAAAAACTGAAATATTTTATCCTATGGCATCTTAGGGAGCTACCATTTGATTTTTTTCGGGGGGGGGGGGGGGGGGGGGGGGGGGGGGGGGGGGGGAGGGGCTAGGATGAAAGATTTTGTCCTGCATTTTTTTTTTAGTTGTAATCTTTTAGTTGTAATCTCTGTCCTGGTCCTGCCTTTTTTTTATTATGACTTTTTTTACATAAATTGTCATCCTGCCTTTTTTTTTGCCAAGTTGCTCATCCTGCCTTTTTTTAAACTCAAAACTCCTGTCCTGCCTTTTTTTTCAAATTTCACCCCCCCCCCCCCCCCTAAAAATCAAATGGTAGCTCCCTTAGCAAATTATTTCAGATTTAGGGAAGGGGTCATGCTTGGAAGAGTAGCATTTAATACTATTGGAACCTGCAATTGAACAATCAATAATTTTTTTTTTTTGCTAAGTTGCTCATCCTGCCTTTTTTTTTTACTAAAAACTACTGTCCTGCATTTTTTTCAAATTTCATCCTAGCTTTTATCGTTATTCGCCGTCATCAAACAGAGTAATATATAACATACACACGTTTATTTCAGCTTATGATACATGTACTGTACAATACTTTTTTTTATAGATATATGCAGTGTTTTTAATTCAGATGGTTCTTGGTGAGTATATTTCTTCAACGCTTATAAATTCACATATTAAAACATGTTTATGAAACGCAGAAGAAGCTATTTGAAAGGAGCCATTATTTGGTCCGTTAAATTTTAAAACTTATGAGTACCAGAAAAATAAAAAAACATACAGTACTGTTATGGTTGTTAAATAGCTAAAAAGTGGCATTGACATACCATAATCTATCATATGGTTTTGTGTATAAGTTTTAAATGGGTAGCTTAAAATATCTATCATAATTTTTAATGAGCGATTGAAAACAATTTCGTTAAAAGAAATCTTTAAACACACTGAAAGAATAATTACTCCGTTAAAGGGGCATTAGCTACGAGATAAAAAAAATTGAAGAATGGTTTTTTTTGTTCAATCATTAATGAAAATGAAATAGTGAAATAATAATGCGCTTTTAGCAGCCAGTTTGGTTCAATTTTGTCAAAATAAGCCAAGAAACATCGCTGACGAATTATTCACTTGCAAGTAAATAATTAGACCTCATTGAATCCGTTTTCATGTGACCTTCAATTTATCCCTTAGCTAGAGATGGGTAACGCATGAATACGGCGTGTTCAGTTATTAAAAGGAATAAAAGCTGATACATATTATCGAGCCCATGCATTGTAAATTGTTTATTTTAGACTTTTTATAATTTGAATATACGTTTTAGTATGTTATAAATCAAATATGAGAATTTGAGTCAAATCGGTGAGCATGAGTTTGACAGCTAAATGCCCCTTTAAAGGACATTTTGTTAAGAAAATTACAATTTTCATTCAATGTGTTTTCTCTACTACTCTTTGTACTTGACCAGGCTGAAGCTAGCGAACAATAACTAGCGAACAATAAGCCAGCGAACAATAAGGCGATATATCTAAAAACCGAAAAAATGAATAAGACAGCAACGACCGTTAAATGAAAAATATTTAAACAGGTAGAAATTCCGTCCAAATATTGCAATTTCAACTCTATCATGAAATGGTATTTATCCCATCCATTAATAAAACAAGTCACATCTCTTTTTAGGATAATATTCAGTACCACAGTAGATCTGCATCTGTCAAGGAATTATTTGTAGGTGTAAGACCACTAATGCACCCACTTCAATTTAGAACGTAAGTAAAAGTAGTCCTTCCCTGTAAAATACAGCACCATTGATGTCATTGTTTAATTGAACTAAGATACACATTTGCAGAAATTGGGGTTGGCCTATTCCATGGCTTCTAGAGAAAAATAATGAGGGGTGTCACGGGGTATGACTATATAGGTCTTGTAGAGGAGAAACAGGCGCATCTTTTGCGGAAGGTATCGAAGGGCGCTATGTTCAAAAATCTGAAACTAGAGCTCAAAATTAAAAAATAAATTGTTAAAATCAGGGGGATTGGCCTATTCCATGGCTTCTAGAGAAAAATAATGAGGGGTGTCACGGGGTATGACTATATAGGTCTTGTAGAGGAGAAACAGGCGCATCTTTTGCGCAAGGTATCGAAGGGCGCTATGTTCAAAAATCTGAAACTAGAGCTCAAAATTTAAAAAAAAAAATTGTTAAAAACAGGGGGGTTGGCCTATTCCATGGCTTCTAGAGAAAAATAATGAGGAGTGTCACGGGGTATGACTATATAGGTCTTGTAGAGGAGAAACAGGCGCATCTTTTGCGCAAGGTATCGAAGGGCGTTATGTTCAAAAATCTGAAACTAGAGCTCAAAAATTGGAGAAAAAATATTAAAAACATGGGGGTTGGCCTATTCCATGGCTTCTAGAGAAAAATAATGAGGGGTGTCACGAGGTATGACTATATAGGTCTTGTAGAAGAGAAACAGGCGCATATTTTGCGCAAATTATCGAAGGGTGCTATGTTAAAAAAAAATTCAAGGCAACGCAGAAGTGTTTCGGTGATCACACCGAACTGATGATTAGGAAGGGAGTATATCCATACGATTATGTAGATAGTCCCACCAAGTTGGAGGAAACACAGCTACCACCTAAGGAGACGTTTTTCAACAAACTCAGCGGTGAACATATTTCCAATGAAGATTACGCCCATGCCCAGCTGGTGTTCAAGGAATTTAGTTGCCGGACGATGCGAGATTATCACAATCTTTACTTGGAAAGTGATGTGGCCTTACTAGAAGATATTTTCGAGAATTTCAGGGATAACTGTATGAAAACTCACAAGCTCGATCCCGCACACTATTTCACATCCCCAGGGCTATCTTACGAAGCGATGCTAAAATACACCAGGATCCGACTGAAACTTCTGGCCGATCCGGATTTGCTGTTGATGTTCGAAAATGCGACTAGGGGAGGTGTGGCCATGATATCTCACCGACTCGGAAAGGCTTATAATCCATATATGAGCAATTACGATCCATCGCAGCCAACCAAGTTTATGACCTACCTAGATGCAAACAATTTATATGGGTGGGCTATGGCACAACCCCTTCCCACAGGAGGGTTTGAATGGGTAGATCCAGAGGAGATCGACGAGATGTTAAAATATTCAGAAGATCATAAATATGGGGCGTTAGTAGAAAGTGATCTAGAATATCCTCAACACTTCCACGATAGTCATAACGACTACCCTCTCGCGCCGGAAGCCATGGAAATCGACGGAGCTCGTAAATTGGTACCTCATCTAGGCAAACGCGAAAAATATACCCTTCATCTTCAGAACCTCCAATACTATATCTCCCAGGGAATGATCTTGAAAAAGGTTCATCGGATCATCAGATTTGAACAATCCCCATGGCTTAAACCGTATATCGACCAGAATACCGAACTCAGAGCTCAGGCTACAAGCGATGCTGAGAAAGATTTTTACTAACTCATGAATAATTCAGTGTTTGGAAAAACGATGGAGAATATTCGAAAGAGGGTCGATGTTCGACTTGTGAACAGTGAAAACAAGCCCTAAAACTGGTGTCTAAGCCCAATTTTGATTGCCGGGTCGTATTCAATGAAAATCTGGCAGCCGTTCACATGAAAAGAACCAAGCTGAAATTCGACAAGCCAGTCTACTTAGGAGCATGTATCCTGGACATCTCAAAGTTCCTGATGTATAAATTCCATTACGGTTTCATACAGGAGATGTATGGTGATAACGCCCGGCTACTGTTTACCGATACAGATAGCTTGGCCTATGAAATTCAGACCGAGGATTTTTACAAAGATGTTACCCCCATGTTAAGGAAAAATTCGATACCTCGAACTATCCAGCTGACCACCCTTCAGGAATTCCATCCGGCGTCAACAAGAAGATAATTGGAATGTTTAAGGACGAATGTGGTGGTAAGAGTATGACTGGCTTCGTGGGACTTCGACCAAAATTATATGCGTACAAAATGGATGATGGAGACACTACCAAGAAAGCAAATGGTGTTACAAAGGCTGTCACCAAGCAGCATATTACCTTTGACAACTATAAGAGATGTTTTGACACCCAGCAGGAAATATACCGACCGATGAATATTTTCCGAAGTTACCGCCATCAGATCTACACTCAGGAGATCAACAAGGTTGCACTTTCGGCTAAAGATACCAAGCGACACATTCTCCCCGACGGAATTAGCACCCTTGCTCATGGAAATTACAAAATTGAGGAGCAACACCGTCTGCAATAGATAAAGTATGGGTAAAACTCAGAAAAGAATGAAATACCTCGAGGTGCACAATGTATTTCTTCCCCACAAGCCTCTGTCGAATAAGGAATTGGAGAACGCCGTCACAGCCCCAGGAATCCAAAGTTTTAGAGGGGTGTTTATGCTAGATACCCTACCACCCAGTCCGCGCCGCATCGAATGTGGAATCTTGAATCATGATAGCTGGGAGGGTCCTGGAACGCATTAGACTTGCTGGTATAAACGTGGACCGGTAAAGTATTACTTTGACTCTTATGGATTGCCACCGCCTGAAGAGATGGTGAACTACTTTCAGCCTGAAATTCGATATAGCACCGATGAATTACAGCAGCGAGGCTCGGTGGTGTGTGGTCACTTTTGCCTATTCGTGTTGAAAGTGTTGGCGACTGGAAAATCGCTGGAAGATACAATCTTCTCACTCTATAAATAAATGGATAAGTTTTGATCTCATGCAAGAAAGCGCGCATCCCTTTGGCGAATGCTGCAGGATTTGGTTATGAACGACAATTGCATTACTAGCCTAGGATATCCCAAGGACTGCTCGGATGCCGTGACAAAACGGTGGGTGACCCAACAGTTGAAAGATGTTATAAAAGACATCAATGATCTAGAGGCTACGCTCGAAGCAATCTCGAAAGAGCTTGAGGTGGAGAAGAAACGTTTAAACGGCATCGAGAAAAATGTGGCGAAGTGCTTGCCTTCGACCGGGGGAATGGTAAATGGTGAAATAGATATGCTGGGACACCCAATCACCAATCTCCCAACTCCAAATCGGCCAATGAACCTGTGACTAAAGGCTGGTACGCAAAGACCTGGGAGGAACTTGTCATGAGCCTCAACGGTAAGATAAACGATCTCGAAAAGAAGATTAAGAAAGGAAGGTCACGGCGCGAGCTTGATGTTGCGTCTGAAGAGGATAAACACATTGATAGGATTAACTCTTGGGGTAACCTCAACAACCTTTCCCGTCCTGATTGAAAGGAAGGGAAAGCTTGAAAGCTTGACATTATTGTACATCTGACTTTTTGATCCAAGAGTTAAACTCTGCAGGATAACCTTTCCACTTCACAAACACCTCATCAATCCTGTTCTTGGTTCGCCTGCGGAGGATCTTTTCTATACGGTAGACGTCCTGATCAGTCTTCTGAAGTTCGGGCTCATAGAAGGATCCCTGAATTTCCTCCCCATTTTAATCCTTGAGATGATAAGTTGGTGGCTGGGTGGAAAGAACTTGAGACACCTCGAAAACTTCCTTGGTCCAGCGCGGTGTGTAACCCTTCTCAAATGTGCCTTTCTTCTTGGTAATTGGAACCTTATCACCTATACGAAACCGTGCCTGCTGCATGGGAGGGAGGTTTCCATACAAATTCCAATACACCTTGTTTTCATGTTTCTTGAGGCTTGCAATCACAGGAGTCATTTTAATGGATCTATGTTTGGCGGTATTGTACTGGTGAACAAGATCATCCAACAAATGGATGTAGGTGCGTGTAGAGTTGGCTGAGAAATATTTGAACATCATCTCTTTCATGGTGCGATTCCAGCGCTCGACAACACTCGACTTCTCCTCATGCTCAGTGGAGTAGAGCTCAATATCGTGCTTTTGGAGCAGCTGATTTACATCCTTGTTGTAAAACTCAGTACCTTTGTCTGTCCACAATTTCTCAGGAACGCGCTCCTTGAACACCGCTTGAAAGGCATCCCGCACCGTCACCCCCTTCTTGTTTTTGAGTGGTATCAACCAGCCATATTTGGAGAAGACATCGATGATGCTCAGGATGAACTTATTTCCCTTGTTGTCCCTGGAAAAGACACTCATATCAACAAGGTCGGCCGCCCAGGTCTCATCCACACCACCCACTACCACACGGCGTTTCTGAAACTTGCGTCGAACAGGTTTGTGCAACTCCTCAGCTAAATCATCGGTCCAGCGAACTTTTTTTTTTAATACCCAGACCAAATCGAGCTTTGGTACCGATGATGGGTTCGACGATGCTGCGGTCTATGCGTTCGCGTGTGGTAGGGTAGGGAATGGTGTTAAGCGAGGCTAGCATAGCTTTGTCACAGATGGAGTTGCGTGCGGCTGTATCCTTGTGCTGGGCATAACAGAGATCGTGGTGATATGCAGCCTGGTCAACTCGATTAATGGGTTTTGACCAAGCCTTCGGGGTGCCATCAGGGAGTATCCGCTTGCTAAGTTTAGTCCCTGGTCTGGTGAAGTTGTGTCCGGGCAGATGCATTTCCTTGGGTAATCGGTTGATTAGTTTGTTCATGAACCCTGCACCGGTTGTAGCAACAAACGGAGACTTCTTGGCACCGCACACCTTGCAGTTGCCAAACTTCCTCCATCGCCCGTTGCTGATAATTGTCTCGCCAGGGTTAACTGTGTCCGTCTTCCTACGACATTTCTCGCAGAAGATCATCGCTATTTTATTTAAATAAATGAACGTCGAAGACATTTCCTACAGTGCCAACGCCCCCAAAAGGAGCAATCACTACCTCCTACCGCAGCGGTCGATCAGAGGGTTGATCATTGGGAAGTCGGACTGTGGTAAGACAACGCTGGTGAACAACCTACTCCTGCGCTATTTTGCTCGACTACGATCGATTGTACGTTTTCGGAAAATCGCTTCACCAGCCCATCTACCAGCTGTTGCAGCAAGCGCTGGGAAAAGGCTTCCCTAAGGAAGATATCCGAGACCTCCTACAGTGCAAGGGCAAGTCACCCTACTCGTTGATCGATGTGGTCAACGCCTTACCACCACCACGACACCCAAATGGTATCGACACTTTTTTCTTCGAGCAAGGGAGCGATGTACCAGACCCCCGGGAACTTGACCCCAGCGGCAAGAACCTCATGGTGTTCGACGACTTGATGCTGAGTTAACAGAACACGTGTGAAGACTAACACGTGCGCGGTCGCCACAACAACGTCAATTGTTTCTACCTGTGTCAGAACTACTTCAAACTGCCCCGACAATCGATCCGAGAAAATGCAAACTTTATCTGTCTCTTTCAGCAAGATGCTAAGAATCTCGATCATATCCGGCGTGACCACTGCAACGATCTTACCAAGTAACAATTTGACGATCTGTGTAAGCATTGCTGGTCCCTATGGATTTGTAACCATCGATCTGACGAGCCCCAAGTCAGCAGGGAAATACCGATACAAATTAGATGATTTCTATGAGGTATAAGATAAAGAATGGATCAGTTTGAAGATTTGTTCCTGGAACTCGAGTATGAAGACACAGAGGAACCCCAGCCCTACAAGTTTGAGTGGCCCTGCAAATGTAAGTTCGAGTGGGACCCAGTCGATATGAGGAGTATGTGTTGGAAGTGTGGTCGCGCGATCCCCCGCCCGATCGATAGCGGTGTAGGTGATTTCGACGCATGGAACTCTGGCACCAATGCCCTACCAAGACGATTTGAGGCCACCAGTGTACACACCCATGCCAACCGCGTAAAGACCTATGCCAAAGACACTTGAAGCTTTCGAAGAGAATACAACCATACTCGTTACCCCCATTGTTTCAACAACTTTTTAAACGCTAAATGAGAGATATTTTTTCAAACGCTATAAGGTGTTTGGAAAAACGTCTATAAACGCTATGGGGCGTTCACACCAACGCTTAGGGGCGTTCACACCAACGCTATGGGGCGTTTAACAGCGTTCGATCCTATAAATAAATGACGTTTATCAAGATTATCGACCCTAAGCAGCGTGAGGCGCTTGCCAGAAAGTTGCAAGACACCAAGCGGAAAATTCAAGCCAGTAATATGCAGCATCGCATCGACAAGATTGGACTTAGCCGATACCTTTACAAGGTGTTTAAGCCTGTGGTTGAGGCTCAGTGAGAGGTAGCTTCACAGATCACCAAAACTATCGCAGACCTTCCTGCAGCAGTGCCAGCCCTTCCTCCTCCACCGCCCGAGTTTGCCGACCCATTACCCATCGCACCACCTACAGACACCGTCCTTGGACCCCGGGCACGGCAGTATTTGCAGTTCAGTATGACTCCTTCCGCCGACCACACCTTTGGATTGCGATCTGAAAACGATAGTATCTTT
The DNA here is from genome assembly GCF_021869535.1 of Mytilus californianus. NCBI lineage: Eukaryota > Metazoa > Mollusca > Bivalvia > Mytilida > Mytilidae > Mytilus > Mytilus californianus. The sequence continues at coordinate 34,687,840 of NW_026262582.1, read as the reverse complement.
ATCGGAGGTTACCAGTTACTTTTGACGGTGATGATATTTTCGTGGATGGTATGAGGTACAAAGGAACCCTTGGCCTCTGGCAACTCATGGTGAAAAAGAATCCAGAATCGTTCGAGCCCGAATACCTAGAGGACTATGCACAGATTCTAAAAAGTTCAGGTGCCATGTATCAAGGCAATTCCACCCTCTCGAGAACCCCGAAGGCGAATAAGGGTTACAAGTGGGAGGAAATCGTGTCCCACATCTACCAAAAGAATAAGTTTGGCAGTGGGCTGCAAACGGTGTTTTTACCTTCCAACTTCAAGCAGCTTCTCGATCGCTTGAAACTGTGTGCCGCAGCATACCGAGCAGGAAATAATGGTGTGCGCAACGACCATATGGCGCTTCTTCATAGCATCCTATAAATAAGTGTTGCAAATCAAGAAAGGTTACGCTCAAAAGTACGCCTACGGTGGTAGAGGACTGTTTGACACAATCGCCAGTTTGGCTGGACGCATGTTTACTTACTCTGGGAAACCCTAGGAAGTAAGGCCGTGAGTGCTGCGATCAATGCAGCCTTTAAAGGTGTTGAAAAGGGGCCTCCAAATCCGTCGACCATGTGGTTGATAAAGTGACCCACCCCGCCTCAAAACCATCCACGGCTTCGTCAAACGCTATAAATAAATACATTATGTCTGACATCCTTACAATCACCGAAGGGTTGACCTTCGACGAAAGTCTCCAGGAATATCAGGTTCGAGAATACGAACCACAAGCCGGTTCCCAGCTTAACAGTGCCGGTTCTGAAATCCGAATCAACATCGAAACCCAGGATTTGCTCCTACACCCCGCCGAGAGTTATCTCTTGGAAGAAGGACAGCTCCTAAAGAACGACGGCACTGCATATGCTGACGCTGATCTCGTGTCCCTCGTCCATAATGGTATCATGTATCTCTTCAGAACCATCAGCTATCGATTTTCCGGCCAGCAAATCGAGCACATCAACGACCCCGGCGTCGCCACCACCATGATGGGAATGTTGACCTACCCCGACGACTTTTCCAAATCACAAGGTCTCAACCAACTGTGGTTCCAGGATTCCTCCACCGACGCCCATGCAAACAACACCGGCTTTGTAGCGCGCCGTGGCTACATCATTGCCAAGCCGGCAAACAAAGGGTCGTTTTCATTCGCCATCCCCCTGAAGCACATTTTTGGGTTCGCTGATGACTACGACAAGATCGTGTACGGGTTCAGGCATGAAATCACACTCGTGCGCGATTCAGATACAAATGCCATCCTGAGGGACCACGCCGTCGACATGGGAAAAGTTGTTCTGCGTAAGATCTCATGGTTCGTCCCCCACGTCACTCCTTCAGACGAAGACAAGATGCAGCTATACAAAACCATTCAGAGTAAAGCGAAGATTAACTGTAGATTTCGAATGAGGCAGTGCGATTCCATAGCCGTCCCCCAAGCCTCACAGTTCAGCTGGCGCGTATTTGCCAAGAGCGGTCGCGAGAAGCCCAAGTACATCATCGTTGCCTTCCAAACCGAGAGAAGTTAGAACCAGGAGCGCAACACTGCCGTGTTCGATCACTGTCGATTGCAAAACATCAGTGTCACTCTTAACGCTGAACGCTACCCGGCCGTCGACTACAATGCCGTTTTCACCGAAAACAGGGTAGCCAGAGTGTTCAAAGAGGCTGCTGACTTCAGGAAGAAATTCCACAACATGGACACCCTCCTCAGCAACGGTGGCATCAACCCCTCTGACTTCATCGATCTGTACCCCTTGTTTGTCATTGACGTGAGTCACCAGAAAAAATCCACGGTGAACATTCAGATCCGGGCCCAGTTCGAGCGTAACGTGGAGGCCAACACTAGAGCATTTGCACTTATCATTTCCGACAGAATCCTATAGTTTGAATCCGATGGTCAGAAGATGAACGTTGTGTTCTAAAAGTAAAAAAAGGATAAAATTTACCTACAACTCCTCTTTGCCAGCCGCCCTGCCGAAGTCTATGCGATCGTGGTGAAGGCTGGTAGACAACTCAAGGAGCAGTATGACGGTATCGAAGAGTGGAAGCAAAAATATGTGACAATGGTGTACCATAAATAAATGGATAACACATTTTTGCGACGAATTGCAAACAACACTGACCCCAAACAGAGGTTCTCGTTTATCGTCTCTGGAAACGATAGTCAAATCCTTACCTGGTTCAATCCCCACTGGAACTCAAGGAATCCAAGACCTATGAGATGGCATTAGTGAACCTGGAAACCTATAACTCCATCCCCAACATTCATACAGGTAACAATTCCTTCCGCTACTCCGCTGACGATGGTGCCAACTGGTTTCCCATCGCACTGAGCACAGGTTCCTATGACATCGAAGACATCAACAATGAGATCCAGCGGCGGCTACGGCTACGGCTCAACAAACACAAAACAAAGATCATCATCGATGCCAACCGGGCGACCCTTAGAGCAACGCTAACCCTAGCCAGACACTATCGAGTAGACTTCAACGTTGTCAATAGCATCAACACCGTCTTGGGATTCAAGCGGCAGATTTACACATTCGATATGATCACAGACGGCTATACAGAAGGGGAACACATTGTAAATATCATCAGCATCAACAGCATTCTAGTGAATAATGATATCATCAATGGAGTTATGTGAATGGTACACAGCAGTCTACCATCTACAGCTTCTTTCCCGCAGACGGTCCTGGTATGAAGATCATTCAAACCCCCAAGAATCTAGTATACTTGCCGGTGACCTTGCGAACCATCAATCGCATGCAAACGTATCTCACCGATCAAGATGGTAGGCCCATCGATTTCAGGGGTGAACATCTCTCCATCCGCTTTCATCTTCGTGAGGTATAAATAAATGACTTATCACGAACATGGTTTGAACTTGACAAAAGGTCAAGCTGATAAACTACAACGGGCTGTCAAGCAAGGTTGTCCGGTCTCCATTCGTTTGTCCCACGCAAACCTGCAAGGTGAACACAAGATGTGGCTCACCTTTCGGCAGATTCAAAAGATTATTAAGGTTCTTCAGAAAGGTACTGGTGGTATGAATCTGTAGCTGCGTGCCGCCCAAATGAAGGAAAACATGCAAAAAGTAGGTGGATTCCTACCCATGTTGGCAGGGCTGGTAATGAGGGCACTTCCCATGGTAGCTAAGACCATTCTACCTGCCTTGGGTGTTGGAGCCTTGAGCGGTCTGTGTGGTGTAGCCATCAACAAGGCCTTAGGGTCTGGATTGTACCTGAAACGTGGTGGGTGTGTTTGTACCGTGAAACCTAGTGGCAATGGTCTCTACCTCAAACCCTCAAACGCCCGGATAACCTATGGTGATGGACTCTACTTAAAGCGTGGTCAGCAATTCCACGACGGAGCCGGTCTGATCTTAGGTGCTAACAGCCCTTCAAAAACATTCCCCTCCTCGGTATTCTCCTATAAATAAATGGATGATTTAGATTCTGGATACCGGCAGACCAGAGTCGAATGTATGGAAGACCAACTCAAAGCGAATATTCTTAAGTATCAACGTACCTTGAAGATCTACAAACGACTCGATAAAGTAGTGTCTATAGCACAGGGTGTGTGTTCCGTAGCCAGTTTGATGTTGACCAGCTGCACCATGGGTTCAGCTTTGACCGGTATAGGTATTATAGCCTCCCTTCCCCTAGGATCCCTTGCTTGCTTGAGTGCCACTGGCGTGATGGTACTCACACTGATCTCAAGGCGTATCACGAAAAAGAAAAAAAATCACCGCGACACCTTGCGATTGGCAGAGTCCACAAAATCCTTGGTTGAACAATGTATTAGTACTGCTTTGGCTGATGATGAACAAATTGATGATGCTGAGTTTGGTAAGATCACAAGCTGCCTCAAGAACTACTATGACGAGAAAGATCAGCTGCGACAACCTTCAACCACTTTTAGTGAGGACCTTAATGCGCATGCGCCGTAAAAACGTCACACATCATTCCATTACGCTTCACTACACACATCGTTTCACGATGTGTTCCATTCTTCTTCACTTCACGATGTGCTCCGTTTCAAGCATAAAAAAGAAAAAAAAAAAAAAAAAACTTTCCGATCCGGCAGAAATATCAGATTGGAAAAATTTTTTTGTACCCCATCCACCCCATTTTTTATTTTTTTTATTTTGAATTAATTTCTTACAAGATCGCAAGAAATGTTCTCCTGTTTGGTCTTTTTACTAACTTTTAAGCCTGTACTTCTCACGAAAGCTCCTTCCAAGGGTTCCTTCTCTCTGTTCAGATTACTGCAGGTCCATACCCTTGTCGTTTCTCCTTCTCTGTTTTTCAAGGTGAGGATCTTACTCCTCCCAAAATTCCCATCTACTTCTACCACTTCTAGGATTTTATATTTTACCCAGGTTGGGAGTTCCTTCCATTTTAGGGTTTCCAGGCTCTGGTCCTTTGCCTTTTCCTCGAAAACATTATCATTAATAAAATCGTCGTCTACGATTTTTGAACTTCTGAGTTCCTCCATCGTTTGTACGAAAGCCATATTTTTGTATCTAACTCTAGGATTACATCCCTTTAAGGTGTCTCTACCATTGTTTACAAAAAGCCATATTCTTGTTTCTACCCTTAGACTAGTTCAAACACAATGAATTTGCATTTTATGTTTGAGGTTGGGGTCCCTATGCAGGATTTGTGCTTAAAAATGGCAAGTGCGGCAGAATCCCCCTTTTTACACTACTACCCACCATTATTTTTCTCTAGAAGCCATGGAATAGGCCAACCCCCCTGTTTTTAACAATTTTTTTTTCAAATTTTGAGCTCTAGTTTCAGATTTTTGAACATAGCGCCCTTCGATACTTTGCGCAAAAAATGCGCCTGTTTCTCCTCTACAAGACCTATATAATCATACCCCGTGACATCCCTCATTATTTTTCTCTAGAAGCCATGGAATAGGCCAATCCCCCTGTTTTTAACAATTTTTTTTTTAAATTTTGAGCTCTAGTTTCAGATTTTTAAACATAGCGCCCTTCGATACCTTGCGCAAAAGAGGCGCCTGTTTCCCTCTACAAGACCTATATAGTCATACCCCGTGACACCCCTCATTATTTTCTCTAGAAGCCATGGAATAGGCCAACCCCCCTGTTTTTAACAATTTTGTTTCAAATTTTGAGCTCTTGTTTCAAATTTTTGAACATAGCGCCCTTCGATACCTTGCGCAAAAGAAGCGCATGTTTCTCCTCTACAAGACCTATATAGTCATACCCCGTGACACCCCTCATTACTTTTCTCTAGAAGCCATGGAATAGGCCAACCCCCCTGTTTTTAACATTTTTTTTTTAAATTTTGAGCTCTAGTTTCAGATTTTTGAACATAGCGCCCTTCGATACCTTGCGCAAAAGATGCGCCTGTTTCTCCTCTACATGACCTATATAGTCATACCCCGTGACACCCCTCATTATTTTTCTCTAGAAGCCATGGAATAGGCCAACCCCCCTGTTTTTAACAATGTTTTTTTTTAAATTTTGAGCTCTAGTTTCAGATTTTTGAACATAGCGCCCTTCGATACCTTGCGCAAAAGATGCTCCTGTTTCTCCTCTACAAGACCTATATAGTCATACCCCGTGACACCCCTCATTATTTTTCTCTAGAAGCCATGGAATAGGCCAACCCCAATTTCTGCAAATGTGTATCTTAGTTCAATTAAACAATGACATCAATGGTGCTGTATTTTACAGGGAAGGACTACTTTTACTTACGTTCTAAATTGAAGTGGGTGCATTAGTGGTCTTACACCTACAAATAATCCCTTGACAGATGCAGATTTACTGTGGTACTGAATATTATCCTAAAAAGAGATGTGACTTGTTTTATTAATGGATGGGATAAATACCATTTCATGATAGAGTTGAAATTGCAATATTTGGACGGAATTTCTACCTGTTTAAATATTTTTCATTTAACGGTCGTTGCTGTCTTATTCATTTTTTTCGGTTTTTAGATATATCGCATTATTGTTCGCTGGTTTATTGTTCGCTAGTTATTGTTCGCTAGCTTCAGCCTGGTGGTTACTTGTTAAAGAACACTAAACACAGTGTGTGTTTAAATCTAAATGGTACCCCGTACCTGGGACATAATATATTGATAGTATAATTGTCCAGCCCGTACTGAAAAACATAATAATATCTACAATTTGATATTTGATCTGTTAGTATTTCAATATATTTTACAGGTACGTATATACAAATCGTTGTCTTGTAAGATTTGACTTCAATTAAAATTCAAACTTTATTGTCATATAAATCAACTTATATGATTTGTGACTAAAACAAACAAAACATAGTATAATATACAGGACAAGAAGAAAGCATATATAGTTATAATGAACAAACTAATTAATACATATAATTATTTAAGGAACGACTAATATTTTTTTCTGTCTATGAAGAAATAACATAAAAAATGTGGTGCACACTGAATAACTCGCGTAGCGGGTTATTTAGAAGTGTGCACCACATTTTTTATGTTATTTCGAATAAACAGAAAAAATATTAAAGTCATTCCTTATAATGTATTTCTAAAAAGGTGTAAATCATGATAAAAACGTTGAAGACGTCGCGGTCACATGACAAAATTATGTCTATGAGCTGATAGACAAAACACTTTCAGCCAATCAGAAGACGTGTTACATCCAAAATTAAATTATATTAGTATAATAGTTAATAATTCAATGATTAATCCCCTACCCTTAGTACTAATGACTGCCTTATAAAGGAATCGATGCTTTCTGCTTGTTTTTGTATTGATGGGCAGAGAATAAATTTCATTTTACCATCATCATTTAGGTCATTAAATACAATTTGCCTCAATCAATTTTTTAATAAAAGCTGGTCTTATGGTGGTAGAGTTTTTCCTGCAATACAAAAGAAAATGTTTCTCATCCTCAATCATATTGCAGTACTGACACCATCTGTTTTCTCTTGGACTTTAATAATACACTTCAATTCTGAGCATAAAAGTGAGGTGTCGTTGGTGTTTTGGCTGCATTAAAATATTGTTCATATCAACATGTACTGATATTTCCCTGTCGGACGTGTTTTGGTTTAAGATGTCGGTCACATTAATACCTATGCAAAATATCGACAGAACTGATTCTCTGGTGCAAGTTAATCTACACCTACGCTTTCTTTCAGGTTTTCCATCTTGGAGCCTTTCATCAAATACAAACACATTCGGAACAAATTTTGATTTGATTTGTTCATTGTCTGCCAAGGGGAGTACGGATAACAGCCAATCAAAGAGTGACGGTAGTATTGACATTCATTCTCTAAACGGAGAACCTGTAAACAATATAGACAAATTAGAAAAGCAGCATACAGTACACCGGATGTACACATTAACCACTTCCGCTTACAATAAGGATGGAGACAAAGTGCAATACGAGTGTCGCCATGGCAACACCAGATATGAACATGTGCTGAGTATGACAATAGTATCATTTGAGTGTAAGTACCAATAAAGAACACATTAATATTGTAAAATATCAAAATCAGTTAGTTTGTTAAAACTACTTTTTAAAACAATACGAAATTGCCAACTGGCAAAATTTTAGCTTTAGATCGTGACCGGAAAATGAACCTTTCAGATGTAAAATTTTAAAATGCGGAAAAGTGTCTTTTCACAAAACTACAAATTAGATATATTCTTAACAAGCTGATTTTATTTTATTTATTTTTTAGTAAAATTACTTTTTTAATATTTGGCATAGAACATTGGTAATAAGGTCTCATGTAGAGGTATAAAGAGGGTGTGCTACATGTAAGTCACTATTTCTAACTTCCTAAGAGCAAATGTACAATTTGGGGTCTGAAAGATATATACAAATCGAATGTAGTCAAAATTTTGCAAGTTTACAGAATTAAATGTGGAATCATATATAATTTTCATTTTTTTGTTTTGTTTTTGTTTTTTTGATTGTACAATCAGGAATCTGATGTTCAGTAGTTGTCGTTTGTTGATGTAGTTCATAAAAGTTTCTCGTTTCTCTTTTTTTTATATAGATTAGACCGTTTGTTTTCCCGTTTGAATGGTTTTACACTAGTAATTTTTAGGGCCCTTTATAGCTTGCTGTTCGGTGTGAGCCAAGGCTCCGTGTTGAAGATCGTACTTTGACCTATAATGGTTTACTTTTATAAATTTTGACTAGGATGGAGAGTTGTCTCATTGGCACTCATACCACATCTTCTTATATCTAATTATGTCTTGTTTATCTACTCCCTGGCAAATCATATTTGTGTGACGATTGTGCTCTTTGTTAATTTAGATAAACTGTTCTAGAAATAAGCCTTTTTGGTAAGTTGAAAACTTCCTTATGGCGTCAAAGAAGAATGATGTCATCAAGCATAAGACTGTCTTTTAATTTTCCACAAGTGTATATTCTAAAACGCAGTAGATGTAATAGATAATTATAATATTATAAACTTATTTTTAAAAATAATTGTAGATGTGACGACAGGAAAATGGCTACTTTTAAGAGTTGTCTTGAAGATATAGATTTTTTTCGGTTTTCAAGTGGTTGCAAGACTCGCAAATGTATAACGCATGTTAAAACTTCAAAAACATTATCAATATTCATTGGCGCATGTAATATGCATGATTTTATATATTCCACTCACAAGCAATGTTTGCGAGTTAACAAAAAAAAACAAAAAAAAAACACAAAAATTAAAAACATTTTTAAATCAATCAAACATTATTTATTTTTACGAAACAATTTTGCAATAGTCTTTTCTTGACATCGTTTAATGTGAGTACCTGTTATCTCAATTTTAAAACATAAATGATCATGAAAACCTTATAACTGATACAAAATGTCATAGCAAAATTATGACAAATATTGTTCTTACAAATGTATCATACTCTGTCCTTTATTTGACTTTCTACTGCTTCTTTTTAGGACAAAACAGTTGCTTAAATCACATACTTCTCAGAAATGTAAAAAAGAAATGTGTAGCAAAAAAAGTGTTTGACCTCATGCAAATTCTTCCAAATTCAATTTTCAATAACAAAACAAAATAAAACATTAACAAAACAACAAGAATTAACTGAACACATAACTTCCGACTTTTTTTTGTGTATACGTAATTCTGTTTTCTTTTCTATTTTTTCTAGATACTGCCAACACCAATAATGTTCATCAGGTGATCAGCAATGCAGAAGATCTGTTTTCAATTACATTTAGAAATTTTACACAGATTCCTCAGTGTTCAGTGGTGTACGGGGTAAAGATTAATTTATATACTGTTTCTGTTGTATTTGTTTTATTCTATATATATTTTTATGCACCCGCAATGTAGGCAATGGGGGCATTAAGTGTTACCCTTGGCCGTCTGTTCTTCGGTCTTTCCGTCCGCCCGTCCCATTTTTGTTTCCGCACCGCTAACTCAAGTTTTTCTAATCCATTGTTTTTCGTTTCTGCATTCTTGCTTAAGTTTATCTCATCCAAATTTATGAAACTCATACACCATGCTAAGAACCATAATATGCACACAGAGTTCAAATTTGGGCTGTGAGTCATTTATGGTTCTAGAGTTATGCCCCTTTTTGACTTGGAAAATTGCAAAGCTTGAGCGGGGGCATTCGATCCTCAGGCACATTCTTCTTTTATTTCTGCAAAGAGATTGAAATGTATTAAAAAGTGTAATTGGTAATGGAATACATGTAGAATAACTTTTTTACATCTAAAAATCTGTTTATATCAAAAACCAATCTGCGCAATGGAATTACTGTCTTTCTTTAGTTGAATTACCATTAGTTATCGTTCCTGCTGTCGTCGACATTAATGAAATTGACGGCAAATGTAAAACATGATGTTTTATAATAACTTAATTAGAACGAATTAAACATACAATTTGCCTCAGTCTGGTATAAAATAGTTGAAAGATAAATGTATCTTTATTTCAAATTTGCAAATATATATTATTATATATTAAAAATACCTTCGTTTTAGCGTCACTTTCTATACGTATCATATTCAATCACAAAACAAAAACTTTCCATAGATGCGATTCAAATGAAGGAACAAAAATGAGTAAAACAAATCACACATATGTTCATAGATATCAGTCAATGCAGCAGATTCCATCGTGTTTCTGGTGGTTGTCGACACAATACATATAGACCCTACCCTGTACTTGAATCGCGAAATTTTCAAATAATAAAAATCCTTTTATATTTGGTAATCATTTTTTACTTGACTCAAGCTAACGAACAATTGTAGCGAACAATTAGCCAGCGAACAATTAGGAGGTATAACTGAAAACCACATTTTACATAAGACAATCACGTTTTTTTCAAGCTAGCGAACAATTACAATGACCTAGCGGACAATTATGAGAATATTCAAAATATTAAACAAAAACGAATAAAAAAAGTTAAAACAAAAGGGATACCATAAAGATTTTGACCAATTTATAGAGATTGTGACAGGCAACGACTGTAAAAGTAACATAGAGGAGACATTATCGTATCTAATAAGACAAACTCAAGAATGGTTTATGTTTAAAAATCTGAAGTTAAGTTTAAAAAACTGAAATTGTGAAAACGAAAAGGGGGAAGAGGGCATAATTAAGTTGATTTTGACCCATTTATAGAGATTGTGACGGTACACGACTGCATAGGTGATGCACCGGAGTTATTAGCGTTTCTATTAAGATAAACTCCAGGATGGTTTATGTTAAAAATCTAAAGTTAGGTTGAAAAAACTGTAATTAAAAACGAAAAGGTGGATACCTTAAGTTGATTGTTGACCCATTTATAGAGATTTTGACGGGAAACGACTGCCTATAGGTGATGTAGAGGAGACATTGGCGCAACGTTTAGGAAAATCTCCAGAGTGGTTTATGTTCGAAAATCTGAATTTACGGTTAAAAAACTGAAATTGTGAAATTGACAAAATGAGATTAGGGGGTAGGACAATTTTAAATAATTTTGGACCAATTTAAAGAGATTGTGACGGGCAACAACTATATAGGTGTTGTAGAGGAGACAATGGCGCATCGTTTAAGAAAATCTCCAGATTGGTTTATGTTCGAAAATCTGAAGTCACGGTTAAAAAACTGAAATTGTGAAATTGACTAAATGAGAGTAGGGGGTAGGCCAATTTAAGTTAATTTTGGACCATTTTAACGAGATTATGACGGGCAACTACTATATAGCTGTTGTAGAGAAGACATTGGCCCATCGTTTAGGAAAATCTCCAGAGTGGATTATGTCCGAAAATCTGAAGTTACGGTTAAAAACTGAAATTGTGAAATTGACAAAATGAGATTAAGGGGGTAGGCCAATTTAAGTTAATTTTGGACCAATTTCAAGAGATCGTGACGGGCAACGACTATATAGGTGTTGTAGAAGAGACAATTGCGCATCGTTTAAGAAAATCTCCAGAGTGGTTTATGTTCGAAAATCTGAAGTAACGGTAAAAAACTGAAATTTGTGAAATTGACTAAATGAGATTAGGGGGTAGGGCACTAAAAGTAAATTTTGGACCATTTTAAAGAGATTGTGACGGACAACAACTATATAGGTGTTGTAGAGGAGACAATGGCGCATCGTTTAAGAAAATCTCCAGAGTGGTAAATGTTCGAAAATCTGAAGTTACGGTCAAAAACATGAAATTGTGAAATTGACAAAATTAGAGTAGGGGGTTAGGCCAATTTAAGTTAATTTTGGACCATTTTAAAGAGATTGTGACGGGCAACTACTATATAGCTGTTGTAGAGGAGATATTGGCCCATCGTTCAGGAAAATCTCCAGAGTGGATTATGTTCGAAAATCTGAAGTTACGGTTAAAAACTGAAATGTGAAATTGACAAAATGAGATTAAGGGGGTAGGCCAATTTAAGTTAATTTTGGACCAATTTCAAGAGATCGTGACGGGCAACGACTATATAGGTGTTGTAGAGGAGACAATGGCGCATCGTTTAAGAAAATCTCCAGAGTGGTTTATGTTCGAAAATCTGAAGTAACGGTAAAAAACTGAAATTTGTGAAATTGACTAAATGAGATTAGGGGGTAGGGCACTAAAAGTAAATTTTGGACCATTTTAAAGAGATTGTGACGGGCAACAACTATATAGGTGTTGTAGAGGAGACAATGGCGCATCGTTTAAGAAAATCTCCAGAGTGGTTAATGTTCGAAAATCTGAAGTTACGGTCAAAAAAAAGAAATTGTGAAATTGACAAAATTAGATTGGGGGGGGGGGGGGGGTGGGGGGGGGGGGGGGGGGGGGGGGGTAGGGCACTAAAAGTAAATTTTTGACCATTTTAAAGAGATTGTGACGGACAACAACTATATAGGTGTTGTAGAAGAGACAATGGCGCATTGTTTAAGAATATCTCCAGAGTGGTTTATGTTCGAAAATCTGAAGTTACGATTTAAAAACTGAAATTGTGAAATTGACAAAATAAGATTAGGGGTGTAGGGCACTAAAAGAACAGTTTGGACCAATTTAAAGAGATTGTGACAGGCAACGACTATATAAGTGTTGTAGAGGAGACATTGGCGCATCGTTTAGAAAAATCTCAAGAGTGGTTTATGTTCGAAAATCTGAAAAAAATGAAATTGTGAAATTCACTAAATGAGAGTAGGGGGGTAGGCCAATTTAAGTTAATTTTGGACCAATTTTATGAGATTGTGACTAAATAGGTGTTGTAGGGGAGACATTGGCGCATCGTTTAAGAAAATCCCCAGATTGGTTTATGTTCGAAAATCTGAAGTTACGGTAAAAACTGAAATTGTGAAATTTTTTAACTGTAACTTTGCCCAGATGCAGAGTGCCGAGAGATTTGATGCAATACATTTTTTTACATTGATTGCTTTGTTGTCTTCCGACAATTCTTCTGCTCATTCTTTACATTTAAAAAAATATACTTTTTAAACGCTCTGTTTCTATTGATAAGTAAGCATTTGTACGATTTAACTTTGTATGTTCCTATACATAACAGACGGATTTTTTTTTATTCTTTTTTGTTTTTTTGCAATGAATTCTTATTTATGATGCACACCGTTTCCCGATAAAAATTTGTTTTGAAAGTAGAAATCCAATTTATAGAAAGGCAGGCTGATGTGTGAAAATACGGGGAATTGTACCACTATTAATTCAATTTCGTTAAGAAGCCCCTTCGTTTCAAAATGGTGCGCCAAAAAACGACGCGAGAAAAATAGAAAAAAGGAAATTTATTTGGAAAAGAATACGGATAGAATTAGGCGAAAAAGCCTCGTACAAGCAAACTCAGGCAGAAACTAGGTAGTTTGTTGGCAAGGAATGAAAAAAAAAAGAATAGTGCAACTTGGTTATTTGGCCGAACAACTTTCCCTGTGTTTCAAGTGTAAACAGTCTCTGAAATTTATTGGACTGTACAGAAAAAATCCGATATGGTTTCGGAAGCATTTCAATAAAATAAAGTGCTAGTTTTGTATTCGTATGAGCGCAGTCTACAAGGACAGCAACATCGGAATGAGGAGAAAGTTAACAAAGGCTTAAAAATTAATGGCACTTGGTAAGAACAAAATAAAATTAAATAATTCAGATCCCGTTACATATTTTTTCTTTCTTTTCCATTCTGAAATTTACAATCAAACGATTTATTAAAAAAACCGTGGTCCCACAATAAATGATTGATCGGTGCTTTGATGAAAGTAAATCCAGAAAAGCGCTTCGAACACAAACAAATTTTAAAGAGATATTTTCATTAACCCTTATTATTCAAACGGTAAAAACAAACTAAAAAAAAACAACGAGATCTTAAAAACATTTAGATTTTATATTCATATTAATTTACGCTTGGGTATTCGGAGATTGGTGTGTTTTTGGTGTTTTGTGTTGGACATAATGTACAAGTACAGATGACGAAAAACGCACCATTTTACAAAGTGAGGAGACAATACGACTGAAAGACGATTAACAAAGTTGCCTTTTTTGGGAGGGGCATATTGCTCACATAGGCGTCGGAAAAAACCAGAGGGCATTCGCAGTCTTATAAGGAGTTTTCATAACAAGTATACAAGTATGTATGTAAAACAAAGTGTTGGTATTTCTTTGTGTGAATAAATGGAGATGCGGGATATACATTTTAGACAGCAACTGGCCAATTAACGACAACAAAACAAAACGGACATCTACAATGTAGATAATCGTGACTAATGCAGGAAGGCACGCAGAGTGCAAACTCAGGCTTACTCCTCCTACATGTACAATTTCAAGCTGGAACTTTTATATTGCGCAGAGTGTTTTACTTATCTTGAGGGTGCATATACATATTATCAGGATTTTTTTTCACGATTGAAATAATGTTGAACTTTGTCTTTTTAAGTGAAATTTTACATACAGTTTTCAATAACGTTTACTTACATGTTTTCGGTCAATTTCTAAGCGTATCGGTCAACTTTGAAGTAATTTATCTAAAAAACAAATGTGTTTCTATACATGCATGCATTCAGTATGCAATCCTGGATATTATGTTAGTTTTTAATCTATCTTTGTATATAAGAAAATAGCCATCAATTGAAAAATCTAAAAGGACAAGTCGAAAAAAAAAGGCATTTCCCCTATATATCTTTTTAAATTTGTCGCCACAATTGACGTTTTCTTATGAAAATTACACGAAAACAAAAATGGTGACCCCCATATTTTATTTCATATTCCGATGTAACTCGAATCAAAGTACAAGTGTGCCAAAAAGTTTAGAAATCGGGAGATATGCCATTCTGTATCGTCACTATCGTGTTACCTTAATGGATACAAGTAATACAAAATATACATACAATGTATAACACAAAGACAGTGTGTGTTTCTTTGATTTCTCCCATGCGGTTCCTACCTTTTGCTACAATCTCTGTCATCAAATACCGTCAAGGTGAAAAAAAGTGTTCAAATTTAAGGTCCATTAATCATCATACAAAGAATGGTGTCAGACATTCATCTACTTTTGTTTTATATGTAAATCCTTAATAGAGCTGAAAATTCAGTTTATGTATTGAAAACTTTGTCTTTCTTTTCTTTTATTACAATTTTATTTAAAAATACAAAATAACAGAAATACATAAACCACGTACTAGACATTGTGCGATTGTTTGATTTATCAAATACAGTAATTATTAGCTAGCTCTGTCATAAAATATATGGTAAAAGAAGGAGTTGAACAATGTTAAAGGTTTATTTTTTACCTTATTTAGTATTTATTAGAAGTAAATTCGCAGTTTGGCGGTACCCAAGGCCTCGGAAACTTATAATGGGTTGATTTGTCATACTTATATCTGAACTCATCAATTTATTTAAAAAAAAGACATGTTATGTCTGTGCTGTTTGTTCTATCTATAATATTTTTAATGCACTTGTAATACTTAAATCCATCCTTTCTTTATTTTAATTTGTTAAATAGAAGCGGAAGATACCAAAATAAACCCATCAAAGATATCAGGTTTATAGTTTTTCTCAGACGCTCGTATAAAAAAGTCAAAAGGCCAAATAATGTAGGAAGTTGAAGAGCATTGCGGACCAAAAAGTAATGTTAAGTCATCTAAGATATGTAATACAACCTCTGAAATTTTTCAGCAAGCAGACCATTCAACAGAACTAAAATCAACATCTCAAGCACCAGGTCAAGCTTACAGAATATATCTTCCCGCAACAGCCATCAAATCAAAGTGCCCGAAAGCACTGCAAGTCACGTGTAATATAGGAGAAAGCAGAATAGTAAACACCTTACAACCAGCTAACGTGGATTGTCTGCCATACACATTAAAACACACTCAACAAGGTAAACCATGTATAATCTATAATATACAAAAACTGTCAAAAAAAATGAAAAAGAAATTTGAAAAACGCATAGGCGAGTCAAATTGCATACACATGTCTTTAATAGACAATCATAAGTGATCGTTATACACTGAAGTCTCCAGATTATATTAACCTGTTCATTTATCAATAAAATTGACATAAACTTTTATATTTTTTGCAATTTCAGGGGCAAAATAATGGCCTTTATCATATCCCCTTTTTTATACAGTATTATTATTTCAATTTTCACATTTTTGGGAATAAACTGTTACATTATCGTACTTGGCTAACGTTTGTAGTATTTTTCTCTAAATGGAAATGATAACATGCTCCTTTTCTTTGAAAAAAAAAATTAACAACATTGCTTAAACGTATCTATGACATTTAAAAATATTTTTGTTTGAAGATATTTCTTTTTGTCAATTTTATGTCAAAACACTTAAAAATGTATAATACTCAATCTAATTGAAATACAGATCCTATGTACACACTTCGCTTACAAGGATCCGACAACGCTCCGTTCTACGTTCTGATAAAAAGACAATTCGTTTGTCTTACATTTTGGCATTAGGGCTTCAAACGTCTTATATTTTGTGCAAAACAGCCTCATTTTGAGATCTTAGATATGAGCAACAGCTTAATCCCAATAGATATTTGTTATAAAATGCATTTTACAAAGATATAAATGTCTGTAAAATATTTTTTTCAGGGTAAAGATGTTACTCACATATTTGTTAACCCAAAAATATGTGCTTTATGGTAATTTTAGGTTAAATACTCAAGGATTCGACAACGCTCTGGTCTACGTTCTGATAAAAAGACCATTCGGCATCCCCAAGTTTTGTCCTCAAATTATAAACATTTTCATAAGTTTGAAGGCTGAAATTTCATTGGCTGATGTAAAGATTATCAGAAAAGAAAGTAGAACAGTGTGCTGTCAGATCCTTGAATAAGCAAAGCTTGGATACAGGATCTGCATTTTAATCAGATTGTAGTATAATTTAATAATTGTTTACTGGCGCAAATACAAAATTTCAATCCTGGTATTTACGATGATTTTATTATACACGTTGTACAATAATATAATGAATTATTCTTATTTTTAGGTCTTCAGGAACAAGAAAAAGACCAGACTGTTGGACTCATTGGACTTGCAATATTTGTAATAGTATCAATAGTTTTTGTTGGCGGTTTTATTCTTGGCATCGTCATCAAGGAATGTAATCTGTGTATTAGATGATTTAGATAATCAGAAAGTTAATGATCATTCTAGGCAGCTTTTTTAAATTGACATTGTGTCTACAGTGAGACAAATACTATTACAATAGAACATTCATTGATATACTAGTAATGTAATCGAACCTGAATAATTTGCAAATCATAGTACATGTAATAAGAACTATAACAGAATCATTTACTTACAAAGGACACCTAACTTTCTGATCAAACTTTTTAACTACTTAAAAAGTACTGATGCAATAAATAGCTTATCAATTCGTGCAAAAATTGAAACATCTAAACTCCGTCCATATGTAAACGTAGCCATGACACATTATCATTATCATGTTTAGCTCATCACTTGGCGTCAGTCGTCATCGTCCTACGCCTGTTTGTCCGTCGTTGTAAACTTTTTTTTATATTCACCTCCGAAACAACTGGGCTAAATGTTACCAAACTTGATTTTAATTTTCATTACGCAATCTTGTTTAAAGCTGTCTCCGGTTACTTGATCTATTAACAACAATGTCACTACTGTTTCTAAAAAAAAGAACACGGGGGTTAAATGCAGGTTTGGCATATATCTGCAGTAAGAGAAAAATTGACTGGGTTAAACATGATCATTGCCCCTGAAATGTTTATTTTTAGGACAACTGACATGAAGAAAATGATCAGCAGGTCAAGGTCTATATCCAGGAGAATTCAGAATAGTTTGAAAACCCATTTTGAAGCAACTACAACAGAAAGATCTACAAATACATGAACATTGCCGAAATTGTCAACTTAACACTTATAGGAGTTATTGGCGTTGAATGATAATTTTTAATTTTTTGTGATTTTTTTGCGGAAACTATGGTAGAAAGAGGGAATACTTAATAAAAATAAGATCAAATTACGTCTGCATGACCAAAATTGTCAGTTGACTCTTTATAGGATTTTTTGTCCTTAACAGACGATTTTTACCAAAAAAGTGCAGCAAAACAAGATCTACGAAATCGTCAATTGATCCCTTGTAGGAGTTATTGCCCTTTTAAGGAGATTGTTACCTTTTTTCAATTTTGCAGAAACTATCATAGATAGAACGACAGTGTTATCGAGAAAATGTTTAGCAGAGAATCTACAAATATGTCAACAATCACTGAAATTATCAATTGACTCCTTATGGGAGCTACTGCCCTTACAAATCAATTTTTACCAGTTTTTGTTTTTGCAGAAACTATAAATATAGATAGACAGAGCTAGTGTAACTGTTCAACAAAATAAGATCTACAATAAGTCAATATTGCCGAAGTTATGCCTTTTGTTTGTTATCTCGAAAACCTTAACACATATATTAAAACTGTGAACAGCAAAACTGATCAACGATACCAAGATCTACAAATATGCAAAAATTGCGTTGGAACATTGTAACTCCTTATAGAGGTTTTGGCATTAACTGAAGATTTTTTTTTCTTATTTCTAGTTTTTATCTTTTACCTCGAATACTATTAAAGATAAGTTGAAACTAGAAACAGTCAAACTTTGCAGATGAGCGAATCAGGCTCTTAGAATTTTCTCGTTATTATTACATAAATTGTTTTTTTTTATTTCTTTTCTGGTATCAGATGTAATATAAAGGAAATAGAAAATAAAAAAATAGAAATAAATCAACGAATGTCACAGGTAATGTTTCAAATGGAAAGCTAAAATCATTAACGAAAAAGGAGAATACTGAAAATAGTCAGCAAGTCAGGAAAAATTCATGATGATCTACAAATACAATGTATAAAGATTTAATAAAATTGTGTCAGCTTAACTCGTACCTGCGACAATAAAAATAAGTTTGGTTCTATGATTTTATTAAATTTCATGTTTTAAGAGTTTTCAAATAAAATATAAGGTAGAGGTATGATTTCTTGTTAGATTTGGTCATTAACGCAACAAGATTTCATTCAAGTGCAAACTTAAAATCACTACCATTTTTAGCTCACCTGGCCCTTTTGGGCCAGGTGAGCTTTTCTCATCATTTGGCGTCCGTCGTCCGTCGTCGTCCGTTAACTTTTACAAAAATCTTCTCCTCTGAAACTACATTTTGTTGTACTAAGCCAAATAAAACCAAACTCTGGCCTGAAATTTTCAGACGCATAAGACAACTCGTTTTGGGTTGCTGCCCCTGAATCGGTAATTTTAAGGAAATTTTTCAGTTTTTGGTTATTATCTTGAATATTAATATAGATAGAGATACATTTGTAAACTGTAAACAGCAATAATATTCAGCAAAGTAAGATCTACAAATAAGTCAACATGACCCAAATGGTCAATTGACCCATTAAGGATTAAAATTATTGCCCTTTATAGTCAATTTTTAACAATTTTTTGTAAATTTACAAAAATTTTCTCCTCTGAAATTACTGAGATAAATTTAAGCAAACTTGACCACAATCGTCATTAGGGTATCTAGCATAAAAATGTGTCCGATGACCCAGCCTACCTACCAACATGGCCGACATGGCTAAAAATAGAACATAGGGGCAAAATGTATGTTTTGCCTATTGTTTTTTGAACCGTTATAAATAGAGAAAATCTGAAAGGAGCAAAAATGTTCAAAATAATGAGCTCTACCAATTGTCCATATACGTCAAAACTGTTAGACAAATTCTAATAGGAGTTATTGCCCATAAATGACAAATTTCACATTTTTTTTTCACTTTTGCCTTCTATCATAAAAACTGATATCTAGAGAGAAACATTTTTTCCGTTACTAGTATGCCATATATGATTTAAATTATAATAGATAAATAGACACTTTATATCACAAAAATGATCAGCAAAGCAAGATCTATTAAAAAGTCAAATTTTAACGATATAGTTAGTAGACTGTCACTCTTCTAAGGAGTGATTGCCCTTAAATTAGGATTTATTTTACCCTCTACTGTGATTTGAGCAAAAACTAAAGAAGATAGAGAGACACTTAACAGACTAAAAGATCAGTAATACAAGATCAACAAAATAGAGATTTTTGTCATGAATTCTATTCTCGTCTACAATGTTGGAGAGTGTCCTTTGTTGAATATGCACATAGACCAAGGTGAGCGACACAGGCTCTTTAGAGCCTCTAGTTTTCCAATTTAATAAACAGACTTTAAAAGGTCTACTGTCTCCGATAGGATTGTTTCTTTATTGTATCAAATAGTAATTTTGATAACACTTTAAATTTACGTTATTTTGAAAGACTATACAAATTTAAAACATGTGGTATGATTGCCAATGAGACGACTATCCAAATGAGCAAAATCCATACCGTAAAGTCAGATTTACCATACCGTAAAGTCAGATTTACCATACAGTAAAGTCAGGTTTACCATACCGTAAAGTCAGGTTTACCATACCGTAAAGTCATATTAACCATACCGTAAAGTCAGATTTACCATACCGTAAAGTCAGATATACCATACAGTAAAGTCAGATTTACCATACCGTAAAGTCAGATTTACCATACCGTAAAGTCAGATATACCATACCGAAAAGTCAGATTTACCATACTGTAAAGTCAGATATACCATATCGAAACGTCAGATTTACCATACCGTAAAGTCAGATATACCATATCGAACAGTCAGATTTACCATACCGTAAAGTCAGATATACCATATCGAACAGTCAGATTTACCATACCGTATAGTCAGATATACCATATCGAAAAGTCAGATTTACCATACCGTAAAGTCAGATTTACCATACCGTATAGTCAGCTAAGCCCCTGTTATCTTCTGTTATCTTCGTTCTGTTTCTTTTAAATGGAAGGAAAAGATTCCAAGACGGGAATCAAATATCATGCGTCGAAGAAAAACGGACAACACCATGATCAAAAGAAAAAGGACAAAAAGACCGACAACAGTCCACAAAACACTTCCAGGAACTAAAATCTTGAGGACCTGATCAACACGTGGACCTGATCAACACGAACCCTACCAAAAACTGATGCTGAACTCAGGTGCTCTAAACGGTTCAGAGGTAAAATTTAAATTCTTCCCGCAACACTAATGACATTTGTTGTGTTGCCTTTAGCATTCATTTTATTAGTCAATCGGGATATTAATCATCCGGTCACATTATCTCTTTAATTGATGATGAAAACTACGTCTTTTAATTTTTCTAGTTGATTGCACAAATCGACGTCGTAAAAAATAAGAAATTATAAAGGTGATATTTAAATCAAACTTAATTCGAAATTGCTGTCATTATCAACTAATGACCCAATGAAGAAACGAAGCGGAAGATTCCATTTAACATTCATAAGTCGAAGAGAAACTGATATCGCTATGTAAAAAAACGAAAAATGACGAAAAGACATATATGTCTACAAAATGGTATATAGAAAACCTAAAAACGGAGGTACACGAATTAAGAAAAAAAAAACTTAAATGTGTTCTTAGGTGCTTCGGAATATTAAGTAGATTCTGCTCCACTAATGGCATCCGTCATGCTAAAAAGAATACCTTGTCCTTGCATATTACGGTTACTAAAACAATACATAGGTGGTCGCTAGATGTGTAGTTATAGCAACACGCTGGCTGCCCCTAGCGTAAACCTGTCCACAATAAGTGAATTTAATTGTTTTAAGGGAAAGGGGAAAATAGTAAAAGACTGATTTTACAATTTTGGTGGACTGTGTTTATTTTATTTATTTAGAACGTTTAGTATCTTAACTGCATTCTCATATATATTATATACTTAATGTTTCCTTTTTTGTAAACAAATCACTTCTTGAGGGAACATTGACAGAAAATACTAAAAAAGTGTTTTCTCTAAGTTCTGAAGCTGAAATATAACCCGAATAATACAGTCGTTATATTCCACTGATCTACGATGGCTTGCGAGTGGGAGAGTAGTGTCAAAAGGCCGATTCTGCGACACTTTCAATTTTCAAGGGCAAAACCTGCATAGGACCCCAACCCCGAGGCTAAGATGCAATCCGACAGCGTCCCTTCTTAGCGTATAATAAATCATGACTTTTGTGCACAATGGTTTCGTCGACACAGATGACTTCATCAGCGAAGACACCTTTCAGGAAAAGGTGCAGGACCAGAATCAGGAAGCCATCAAATGGAAGGACTTACCCACCGGGGTGATTTATAAGATCTTGGAGGTGGTGGAAGTCGAAGGTAAGTTTGGCAAAAGCAGAATACTCACCCTGAAGGACCGTCAAGGAGGAACCAGTAGAGTATGGGCTTGCCCCACGCTCAATAAGGAGAAAGATCCCTTGCAAGGAGCCTTCGTACGAAGCACTGGGTTCAAGCTCAGCAAAAAGTCCAAGCAGGAGTATCTCTCATACGATCTGGTGAGGAAGTAAAAAAAAAAAATAACCGAGGGCTAGGGGTAAGGACGCAAAATTTCCCAATCCAAAGCGGATTGGGAAATTTTTTTTTTTTTGGTCACTTAGCACTTTGATCTGGAGGGTTCGGGAATAAGCGGGGAGCGAGGCGCGATTGGAAGAACCCTCCCTACGGCGCATGCGCATTTAATTCTTCACTTATTGGGGTAGAAGGTTGACGAAGCTTATCCTTTTCATCGTAGTAATTCTTCAGGCAGACTGCAGGAGCACCGTCTTCACCTGCCACCTGGGACTTGTAGGTTTTGGCTAATCGGTGTCTCGATGCTTCTTTTTCTTCTTGGCGACTCGGCGTGAGATCAAGGATAGGATTATTATCCCCGTGGCACATATACAGGTGAGGGAACCTAGGGGAATGGATGCCACAGCACCCACACCGGTCAGAGCAGACCCCATGGTACCACTGGTCAGCAATAGATTGCCTACGCAGCACCAACCCATGGCAATGGAGATGACCTTATCCAATCGGTTGTAGATCTTCAACGCATGCTCATATTTCCGGATTTCTGCGGTGAGCTCCTCTTCCATGCATGCGATATGACTGGCATCTACTTGATTCATTTATTTATAGGAGCATACCGAGGAGGGGAATATTTTTGAAGGGGCTGTTAGGACCTAAAATCAAACCGGCTCCGTCGTGGAATTGCTGACCACGCTTCAAGTAGAGTCCATCACCATAGTTGATCCGGGCGTTTGAGGGTTTGAGGTAGAGACCGCCGCCAATAGGTTTCACGGTACAAACACACCCACCACGTTTAAGGTACAATCCAGACCCTAAGGCCTTGTTGACGGCTACACCCCCTAGATCACTCAAGGCTCCAACACCCAAGGCGGGTAGAATGGTTTTTGCTAACATGGGGAGTGCCCTCATTGCAAGCCCTGCCAGCATGGGTAGGAAGCCACCCACCTTCTGCATGTTTTCCTTCAATTGGGTCGCACTCAACTCTAGGACCATGCCACCAGTACCCTTCTGTAGGAGCTTGACGATCTTTTGAACCTGGTGGGTGGTGAGCCACATCTTGTGTTC
This sequence comes from Mytilus californianus, assembly GCF_021869535.1. Classification (NCBI taxonomy): domain Eukaryota; kingdom Metazoa; phylum Mollusca; class Bivalvia; order Mytilida; family Mytilidae; genus Mytilus; species Mytilus californianus. Next base: position 34,664,394 of record NW_026262582.1, on the reverse strand, counting down.
GCCTTGCAGGTTTGCGTGGGACAAACGAATGGAAGACCGGACAACCTTTCTTGCCAGCCCGTTGTAGTTTATCAGCTTGACCTTTTGTCAAACTCAAACCATGCTCGTGATAAGTCATTTATTTATACCTCACGAAGATGAAAGCGGATGATGAGATGTTCACCCCTGAAATCGATGGACCTACCGTTTTGATCGGTGAGATACGTTTGCATGCGATTAATGGTTCGCAAGGTCACCAGCAAGTATTCTAGATTCTTGGGGGTTTGAATGATCTTCATACCAGGATCGACTGCGGGAAAGACGCTGTAGATGGTGGGCTGCTGGGTACCGTTCACATAACTCCCATGGATGATATCACTATTCACCAGAATGCTGTTAATGCTGATGATATTCACAATGTGTTCACCCTCAGTGTAACCATTTGTAACCCTATCAAAAGTGTAGAGTCGTCGCCCAAACCCCAACACGGTGCTAAGGCTGTTTTCAACATCAAAGTCCACTTGAAAGCGTCTGGCTAGGGTCAGGGTTGCTCTCAGCGTCGACCGGTTGGCATCGATGATGATCTTAGTTTTGTGCTGGTTGAGACGAATCTGTCGCTGGACCTCATTGTTAATTTCATCTATACCGTACGAGCCAGTGCTCAACACAATGGGAAACTAGGTAACACCTTCGTCTTGAGAATAGCGGAAGGAATTATTACCTGCGTGAATGTTAAGGATGGAGTAGTAGGTTTCCAGGTTTACCAATGCCATCTCGTAGGCCTTGGATTCCTTGAGTTGCAGTGGGGGGTTGAACCGGGTAAGGATTTGGCTATCGTTTCCAGAGACGATGAAGGAAAACCCATGCTTGGGCTCGGTATTGGTGGCGATTTTCCGCAAAAGTGAAGCGTCCATTTATCTAACCCTCCTCAGAAGACGACGCTCATCTTCTGACCATTGGATTCGAATTGGAGGATTCGATCGGAGATGACCAGGGCGAAGGCTTGGGTATTGGCAGGGACGTTGCACTCGAAGTCGGCTCGGATCTAGATATCCACCGTCGACTCTTTCAACCGCTCGGACTGATGGCTCACGTCGATGACGAATAGGGGATAGAGATCGATGAAGTCGAAGGGATTGATGCCGCCATTGCTCAGCAGACTTTCCATGCTATAGAATTTCTTGCGGAATTCGGCAGCCTCCGTATAGACCCTGGCGACCCTGCATTGGGTGAAGCCGGCATTGAAGTCCACGGCGGGATAGCGCTATGCATTGAGGGTCACGTGGATATTTCGCAATCGGCAGTGGTCGAAGACAGCGGCATTATGCACCTGGTCATTGTCCCTTTCGGTCTGAAAGGCGACGATGATCCATCGCGGTTTTACTCGCCCGCTTTTAGCGGCTAGACACCAGTGAAATTGTGAGGTCTGGGGCACGGCGATGGAGTCGCACTGTCTCATACGAAATCCGCAATCGATCTTGGTCTTGCTCTGGATGGTCTTATAGAGCCGCAGTTTCTTTTCGTCGGAGGGAATGACGTGGGGGACAAACCAGGAGACCTTGCCCAAGTGCACTCTGGCCACGTCGTTGACGGCGGCGGCTCGGAGGATGGCATTTGCATCCGAATCGCGCACCAGGGAGAGCTCGTGCTTGAATACGAACACGATCTTATCGTAGTCCTCGGCAAAGCCAAAGACGTGCTTGAGCGGGATGGAGAAGGAAAAGGATCCCTTATTGGCTGGCTTGGTGATGATATACATATGGCGTGCTGCGAATCCAACGTTATCTGCCTCAGCATCGGTCGTGGAGTCTTTGAACCATAGCTGGTTGAGGCCTTGCGATTTGGAAAAGTCGTCGGGGTACGTCAGCATTCCTAGCATGGTGGAGGCGATGCCGGGGTCGTTGAGGTGCTCGATCTGCTGGCCGGAGAGTCGGTAGCTGATGCTACGAAAGAGATACATGGCACCGTTATTATGGACGAGCGATACCAGATCGCCGTCGGCATACGCGGTGCCATCATTCTTCTGAAGTCGGCCTTTAATCAAGAGATAGCTTTCGGCGGGGTGAAGGAAGAGATCCTGGGTCTCGATATTGATGCGTATCTCTGCGCCGGCATTATTCAGCTGCGCCCCGGCTTGAGGTTCGTATTCGTGAATTGATACTCCTGGAGACTTTCATCGAAAGTCAGTCCTTCGTTGAAAGTGAGCATATCGGCCATCATATATTTTATCTATAGCGCTAGACGAAGTTGTGGATGGTGGCGATGCCACTGCCCGAGATAAGATTATTGAGACGGGCCTGCTGCTGCGAAGTCCTCTTGGACTTGGTGGGTGGTGCTGGATGAGTCTTCTTGCGGGTCACTTGACGGACGACGTGGTCCACCGCCTTGCTCGCACCTTTCTCCACACCTTTCAGGGTTGCATTGGCGGCGGCGCTCACGGCCTTGCTACCCAACGTCTTGGCGGTGGAGGAGGTAAGCACCCGTCCGGCAAGACTTGCAATGGTATCGAAAAGGCCTCGTCCGCCGACGACATACCTCCGGCGATAACCGTGATTCACTACTTAAGGCATCGAAAATTTATTTAGAGGAGCTTTCGATGCAGCTTCTCGTACTGATCCCTGCTGATATGATCGGAGGATGGCCACAATTTCGTTGCCGACCCCATTATTTCCATCCTGGTAGGCGGCAGCGCGAAGATCGAGACTGTCCAGCAATTGGTCGAAGCACGTGGGGAAGGAGACGGTCGGTATCCCACTCCCATACTTATCTTGCTTACAGAGGTACGAGACGATTTCCTTCCATTTTCGGCTTTTTCTGGCCTTGGGGGTCTGTGAGAGTGCAGAGTTGCCTTGGTACATGGCATTGGATGCTTGTAGGATATCGCCATAGGTATTCAGGTCCTCCACCTCGAAATCTTCGGGATGCTTCATGACCATGAGCTCCCATAGACCGGGGGTACCCTCATAGCGCTCGCCATCGACGAAGATATCGTCTCCATCGAAGGTGACTGGCAGACTCCCAATCATGATGGTACCGTCTTCCACTCGCAATCCGAAGGTATGATCGGCCTGGGGAGTCATACTGAGCTGAAGATAGTGGGTTGCTCGCGGACCAAGGTTGATTCTCATTGCTTGCTCGATGGGTAGTGGGTCGTCGTCGCCCTCGGCGGCAGGGGTAGGAGAGGGAAGGGCAGGCACCGGGGCGGGTAGAGCGAGTGGGATATCTTCTATCTTTTTGGTGATCTGGTAGGCGGTCTCCTTTTGCGTCTCGACCACGGGCTTGAATATCTTGGAGAATTCGCGGCTGAGTCCGATTTTATCTAGGTAATGCTGTAATTCATCGGTGCTATATCGAATTTCAGGCTGTAAGTAGTTTACCATCTCGTCAGGCGGTGGCAATCCATAGGAGTCAAAGTAATACTTTACCGGACCACGTTTATACCAGCAGGTCCAATGCGTTCCTGGACCCTCCCAGCTATCGTGATTCAAAATTCCACATTCGATGCGGCGCGGGCTGGGTGGTAGGATATCTCGCATGAACACCCCTCTGAAACTTGGGATTCCTAGGGCTGTGACGGCTCTCTCCAATTCCTTATTTGACAGGGGCTTGTGGGGGAGGAGGATGCCGTGCATGTGTATACAGCTCATTTATCTAGGTATGGGCATTCGCACCCGTCAGAGACTGCCAAGTGCAGAAGAGGAGAGATGGGCATCCGCACCCGTCAGAGCCTGCCATGTGCAGAAGAGGAGAGATGGGCATCCGCACCTGTCAGAGCCTGCCATGTGCAGACGAGGAGAGATGGGCATCCGCACCCGTCAGAGCCTGCCATGTGCAGAAGAGGAGAGATGGGCATCCGCACCCGTCAGAGTCTGCTAATTGCAGAGGGGTGGTGGGAGGGAGGGTCCCACCTCAGTCGCGGGCGTCAGCGATTCGATAGTGTCCGTGGGCGAGGGTGCTAATGCCGTCTGGTAGGATGTGGCGGTTGGTATCCTTGGCAGAGAGGGCGACCTTGTTGATCTCCTGGGTGTAGATCTGGTGGAGGTGGCTGCGGATAATATTAATGGACTTGTAGACCTCCTGCTGCGTGTCGAGGCATCTCTTGTAGTCCTCGAAGGTGATGTTGCGCTTGATGGTGGTCTTCGCGACTCCTTTGGCGCCGTCATCCATCTTGTAGGCGTACAGATTCAGTCGGATTCCCACGAAGTCGGTCATGCTCTTGCCGCCGCACTCGTCCTTGAACATGCCGATGATCTTCTCATTTGCGCCGATCGGAATTCCGGAGGGGTGGTCGGCCGGATAGTTCGACGTGTCGAATTTCTCCTGGACGTGGGGAGCGATATCCTTGTAGAAATCTTCGGTTCGGATCTCGTAGGCCAAGCTGTCGGTGTCGGTAAAGAACAGCCGGGCGTCGTCGCCATACATCTTTCGCACGAATCCGTAGTTGAAGTCATACATGAGGATCTTCGAAATATCCAGGATGCATGCTCCCAGGTAGACGGGCTTATCGAACTTGAATTCGTCTTCTTCATATGGACGGCTGCCAGGTTCTCGGTGAAGACGACCCGACGATCGAAGTTGGTTTTGGCCACGAGCTTCAGCGCCTGCTTCTCGTTAGTGACCAGCCGGACATCGACCCTCTTGCGGATATTTTCCATGGTCTTGCCGAAGACCGAATTATTTATGAGCTTGAAGAAATCTTTCTCGGCGTCGGACTTGGCCACGGCTCTGAGCTCGGTGTTTTTGTCGTTGTACGGCTTGAGCCATGGGGATTGCCTAAATCCAATGATGCGATGGACCTTTGCGAGCTTCATCCCCCTTCCCATATACATTTTGAGGTTTCGATAGTGGAGGATGTACTTTGTGCGCTTACCTAGGTTAGGCACCAGTTTACGCACCTCGTCGATCTCCACATTCTCCGGCGCGAGAGGATAGTCGTTATGATCGTCGTGGAGATATTGGGGATATTCCAGGTCGCATTCCACCATGGCGCCATATTAGTGGTCGTCCGGATAGCTCAAGATGTCCTCGATTTCTGACGGCTCCATCCATTCGAATTCCCCTGTGGGAAGGGGTTACGCCATGGCCCACCCGTAGAGATTGTTGGCGTCCAAGTAGGTCAGATACTTGGTCGGCTGCGACGCATCGTAGTCGGTCATGTAGGGATTGTTGGCCTTGCCATATCGATGAGAGATCATGGCCACACCCCCCCTAATCCCATCCTCGAACATCATCAGCATGTCCGGATCTGAGAGAAGTTCCAGTCGGACCCCAGTGAATTTCAGCGCCGCGTCGTAGGATAGCCCCGGGGCTTTGAAGTAGTGTGCGGGATCGAGCTCGTAGTTCACCATGCACGTATCCCTGAAATCCTCGAAGACATCCTCCAGTATTGCTACGTCGCTCTCCAGGTAGAGATTGTGATAGTCCTGTATCGTCCGACAGCTGAATTTCTCGAAGACCTGCTGCGCGTGCTCATCGCTGAAGTGCGTGCCATAGAGTCTGCTGAAAAATTCCTCCTTGAGCGGTAGCTGCGTTTCCTCCAGCTTGGCGGGCCCATCCATATAATCGTAGGGATATACCCCCTTCCTAAGCATCAGTTCGGAGCGGTCGCCAAATCACTTCTGCGTCGCGTTGAATTTGTCCTTGGTAAGATTCCCTGCCAAGGCTTCGAGAGAGCTGAGCATGAATCGCATGGAGTCGATGAACCTCATCTCAAGGTCTCCCACCTTCTTGGAGAAGTTGATGTACTTCTCGTCGGTGTTGGGGATGCAGGTGATCTTCCCTTTCCCGAATCCTAATTCCTTCACGAAAAGGTGGGCGTCGTACCCACTCAGGTTGTGGAAGACGATGGGCACGTATTTGGGAAGCTGGAAGTCAAGATTGCACTGGTTGTGTTCGGCGCCGCGATACCTACCCGTGAGGTGATCGTGATCCCGTACCTTATCCTCACCCAATGCGTCACCGCAAATGTGGTAGAGTGTGCTTGCCGCAAAGCTCTCCTTATCTTCGTCCGTCATCGTCATGGGTTTGTTGTCCCGATAGATTTTGTAGATCTCCCCAACTTCCTTCTCCATGCACTCCATGAATATCTTGGCCGCATCCTCCCCACAGTAGACGACCGATTCCTTGTAGTCGCCTTGGACATACTTCACGCGGTAGCAGAAAACCGATGGTCGATGTAGCTGGTATGCCTTCGTGTAGGCTGGCGATGGGTCGGGTTGGCAGGTATCCATCTTTCCCGTGAAGCACTCGAAATCCGCGTAGATTGTGAATGGAACCCTCATCTGACGCTTGTGATGTTGGAAGCTAATGAGGGATCCTTCTTCCGGCATCTCGATTCTGACCACATCCTTTTTGCCGCAGTACTCCATATGATCGTCCAGGATATCCTGCCTGGAAAAGTGGCACAGGCATCTGCGGCAAAAGAAGAGCTCGTGCCCGTGCTCCGTCACTTGCGAGCTCAAGAGTCGTGAGAAGGTCTTGATCCAGAAGTAATGCTGCTTGCTATCGCTGGTTAGGAAAAGGATATCTACGTGCTGCGCGCCGGTGTTCTTGGATATCCTTAGGGGATATATCTGGAGGTCCTCTTCCCCATCCTCACCTTTCTTCAGACCGTCGTAGCCATAGACGTTGATGTTGAGGTCTGCATTCCGCCTCTCGAATTTATCGATCGCCTTGAGGGACACTGGGAAGTCGATATCGTCAAATTTCAGCTCACCCTCCCATTTCTTGTACTGGTTCAGGCGATTAGCATGATTCCCATCCACCTCATCATGATGCAGGGCCGCCAACACTGCCCACTGGAAGCAACGATCATCCTCATTTCTCACGTTGACGATTGCCTTCTTTTTGGCAAGTGCTGATGGGTTTGGTATGTAGGAGCTGCCCCTAAGTGGCTTGAATTCGTTCAGGTGGAACTCTAGCTGCTCGATGTGGGCGAAAGTCCATCCCCTACCCTCGCGCATATACCTTGACATGCTTTCCTTGATCTTCCCTACCATGACCGCAATCTCGAAGTCTAGGTCTGCTGATTCGGTGATGACTGTCTGGGCTGATCTGAAGTAAGGGATAACGTAGGTGTTCCCCCAGTCGCGAGATTCGTTTTGACCAGCTCCACTTTCAGCACTAGCTGTACCTTCAAGCCCTTCTTTCGGGCGAGGGCATCTTCGATCGTCCTGGAGATGGTGTTGCGACTTACCTGGTAAAACGTTTCCAAATATGTTGCTGGAGCGGGTCGATTCTGACTGTGCCAAAAACTCCTTTCAATGCATCGCGTCGGTCGACTACCTTGATCTCGTCTTCCACTGGGGCATTTTCGATATCCTTCTTCACCAGGTCGGTTAGGGCAGCTCTTCCTAGTCGGGAATATTTGGTGATTCTGCGTCTTTTGGCGATGGCCTTCAGCTCCTTCTTTGTGAAGACCTCTTCGCGGGCAAATTTCCGATTGATTTGACCAACTTCTCCTTCAACATCCTGCTGACCCCCCTCAGACCCTCATCCTTAGCTATTCGGCGAAGTTCCTTGATGGTCTTCCTGACCTTAATCCTACCTCCAATGGGGATGTTCTCATCATCATCGTCCTGTTGGCGCGGCTGCTTGCTATGCCTCCAGCAGAGCCCATCCTTTCCCGGCTTACTCTTGCAAAATTGCCCCTTCTTCCTCTTCAGGGGAACACCGCAGGTCGAGGGTACTTTACCCTGAGCATGCTCAAAGGGCTGATACACCTCTTCCATACCACAGGTTTGACACATGCGGGTCCTATCATTCATAAGTACCATCATGTGGTTGCTGCAGTGCTGCTGAGGGGTTGGGGTTGGGGCGCTATTCTTCAAATCTTCCTGATTCTCCAAGAACAAATGTGCGTACTGATCCATGATATTCTTACCCGATGCCATCTTTTTATTTATTTCAATTTGGGGCACCCTTCCCTCTAAGGTGTCTTCGCTGATAAAGTCATCTGTGTCGACGAAACCATTGTGCACAAAAGTCATGATTTATTATATGCTAAGAAGGGACGCTGTCGGATTGCATCTTAGCCTTGGGGTTGGGGGTCCTATGCAGGTTTTGCCCTTGAAATTGGGGGGTGGTGTAGAATCGGCCTTTTCACACTACTGCTAGATACCACAATTATGATGTTTGTGGCCAAGTTTGGTTCCATTTGAACAGGCAGTTTCAAAGGGGAAAACGTGTGTAAAATTTTTTTACTGTTAAATCTAAACCAAATGTGTCATTTTTGTTTTACCTTTTACCTAGCAAAATACAAAAAATCTTGAATCGTTATAACCGTCAATTAAAAAAAAAAAAAACCTTGAAGGCAAAATCAACATTTCCATTAAAAACTTTAAAATTCTTACTGTGCTATGTAGTAAAATAACATCAACATAAACATGAACATTTAGACTTCCTTTAAAAAAAAAGTAAAATAACAAAAATACCGAACTCCAAGGAAAATTCAAAACGGAAAGTCCCTTATCAAATGGCAAAAAATGGCTCAAACACATCAAACAAATGGAAAACAACTGTCATATTGTACAATAAAATACATTGTAAAATAATTATAGTTAAGTCATCCTATTTAGGATGCTTAAATCTATGATTACATTGCGTTTAAAAATACCACTGAAATTTTTAATGTTATGACTACTTTTTGAAAATAACTGTGACCTTATGGAAAACAAGATGTTTTTAGCAGAGACTTTGTTATAAGATGCATATTTGAATGCTCTAACTATTGATAGTGTTAGGAAATGCCAAAATTCTGCAACACATTCTTCAATTTTATATATATTCAGAGTCTACATATAAATTAATTGAAACTGTATAAATAATATAAACTGCTTTTATTTTATTAAACATAAGTTTATCCACAATAGTGGGATGTTGCTAACAAAAAGAGAAGACTCACAAATCATGCTAAAAAAAGATTTCCTAACCCCTTTGGGCGGAAAATGGAAAATAAATGAGAAGGAAGTTAATAGGCTCATAGAAATACATGACACAAAATAATAAAGGATGATGATAATAATTCCTAGAATTATATTCATTTTTAAGATAGAGATTGGAAGAAACATGTTCGCAAAAAAAAAATAAAAAATAATGCAGAGTTCATATTGAGTTCAGTGTTATGTACTATGGCATGGGAAAGATATGATCTCCACGACGAGAATTGGGTTTGATTAGAAAATTTAATTGAATGACATAATTCTGTTCAACTTGAAATCGTGCTTTATAGATTATATGCAAAACTTGTCCATGCAAGAAAATGACAATCGCATGGCCTTATTATCTGTAGCCAGATCTATTGATGATGATGGAAGTTTTTAATGACCTTGACTGGCTATACAGCCCTCGCACGGTCGGCCCTGGCTTGCGCCTTTTTGGGCATTTAAATAATTTAATTTTTACCATAAGGTACTTGATATAATTTAGAATGCCAAATAAGAAAAAAAACCTATTATGAATAAAAAGTAAAAATGAGTAAAAATTTGAAGGATAAAATAACTAAGAATTTCCAAATAAATAAATTGATGAATAAAAATAAATGATGAAAATAAAATAGAACTTAAATAAAATAAAAGAATATAAAAATGAAATTTATTTATAGAAAACCAAAGAAAATAAAAATAAAAAGTAAATGAATAAAAAAAACCCCCAAAAAATAAATAAATAAAAAGGAGCCACCAAAATTAGGAACAGGTGGAAAGCTAGGCCAAGCAAACGGCAGTGAGCGGCGGCAACGTTGTCCTGGTACACCAGCAGCCAAGTCAACAGTGGATAAATTTGATATGCAAAATTGTGTATGTGAATTTAGTTGCCAAATATGTTGTATAAACCGAAATAGGCCTAAATATGTGTATGTGAGTTTTGCAAAAAATAATTAGTGAAAGGTTTTGTATGTTCAAAAAAAGATAAGTAAATAAAAGAAAATAAAATAAATAAAAAACCAAAGGGTGTATGTATAATTTTGACTGCTTTGTGCTAGCCTACTTATATTGAGGACTTTATAGTGCTAGTACATTTTTTTTTTATGTCGTCTTGAAGAGCCTGTTGTAGTACTGCCGGTTACGGCCTGACTCCATTTCTGAGTCACTGACCCGGGTAACTCTTGCTGTGTAGTTGGTCTTCTAAACGATGTTTTCTTAAGTACTTGCCGGTGTTCTTGTAGACATTGTTTATATTACTGCCGGTTACGACCTGACTCCATTTCTGAGTCACTGATCGGTAACTCTTGCAGCGTGGTATTGTTGTTTTGAAGGGCCTGCTGTAGTACTGCCGGTTACGGCCTGACTCCATTTCTGAGTCACTGACCCGGGTAACTCTTGTAGTATGGTTATTGATCTATTGAACTTTCAATTACAGTATTTTATATACTTGTAAGGGAGCTACCATTTGATTTTTTAGGGGGGGGGGGCAACAATGAAACAAAAACAAAGCAGCTGTAATGATGGAAATACCAATATGAAAAAAAAAATATATATGTCGGTATGAATGTCAATGGGATAACTACAGAGTTCAAATGATGAATAATATACCTGTATTCATCTGTTGAAGTTCATATTTCATCAACATGGCCTCTTCCAGAGTCTCAAAAGTGGCAAGGTATGCACCACGCCGTAAACACAACGCCTTGTAAAAAGACTGTTAAAATTTTGTAATGTAAGAAGTGAATAACATTTCTTAATTTCTAAATAAGTGAAAGTAACAGTCATACAGATATGTTCCTTTCAAAATGCAAATACTTCTAATAGAAAAAAAAAATCATTGAAACAACTTTACATATTATCAGTTTGGTTAAAGGAGACGTGACACGATTTTTAAAATTTTTTTTTTTTTATTAAATTGATAAATATTAGTCTTCAAACATATTTTGTACAATTTTGCTAGTCAAAACCTGATCAATCGGCAGTTTTTTAAGTCAAAGAATCCAGCGCTTGTCATAATGAATGATTTTTAATTAGATAACGATCACGTGATCGTGCTTACGTCAGTGGTTACAAGCTGGGAAAATGTCTCTTACTGTGGTAACAATCCGATCGGTATTGTCTGAAAGATCGTCGTTGTTGGACTTTTCGCATGAAGAATTGATATCCTTTTCTTGGTTATTTTCCACACACAATGGCTCAAATTGATGAGGTCAATTGTCTTTATAGTTTGTCAGTAATCGGGAAAAGTGCTTTCAATACCGTCCATAGTGTATCGACTTCGTCATATAGGTTTGTCTGATGAATAAATTTAATAAACCGCTTTCCTCTTATTTATTTATTCAAATAAAACTACTTTTAATCATGATTCAAAATATAAATTTTATTATTGATGATCAAATTGTTCTTTTTTCTCTCTGTTACGGTAATGTTATAATTATGTGTGCGCCCGAAGCAGAAAGAAAAGAAAAAAAAACGATAGTAAAAGTAAAATTATGCGTTCGCAAAGGGTACGTTTTTTGTTTTGTTTTTTTGTTGTTGTTTTGTTTTGGTTACGGTGATACTTTTAATAGGTATAAACTATCACCAAAAGTTATGCATATATTTTTTTTGGTTGGAAACCATACATCACGCCAAGGATTTGTATAGTGACAAATCCTTTATCACACTTTTTCTGCATTAGGATATATAAATATTTTATTTTATGACTTTCCCCCTTTTTATGTAAACAATTCAATTCAATATTTCATTTACGTCTCACCTTATGTACAAAACATTTATTGGAGGTTGTTGTATTAGTAATTAAATTTTGACAACTATAGCATACTTGAATTGCGGCGTTTTACATTTGCGCCGATTTGCATTTCATTTGCGCCGATTAATCTTTCATTTGCGCCGATTTTTTCTTTCATTTGCGCCGATTGTGTACAGGTAGATTACAGGTGAATGTTATTTCTTATTTCTTATTTATCATTATAAATCTTTTCTGTTGACAATTATAACATGTATATAGCTGTTGTCCCCTAATCACCACGGGGAGGTGAAATAAGGATTTCAAGCAATAGAAGTCAATTTATGCAAATGAAACGAGTCAGGACTGTTATTCGTCCTCTTACAATTTTCAACGGGTGTAGCTGCCCAGAAATAAGGTGAATAAAGTTAAGCGTATATACACTCTTTAATAATACGTAGTCTAAGAATGTATGACATCTGTCATCAACAGGAGCGTCAGACCTAATGTCAAACGTGAAGCAGTCCTCGATTTCATCTGGGGGAAGGAATGATAGCCCAAAAATTGAGATAGCCATTTACCAGTGTCACTTGATTTGTCTTTATACTCTGTTTAAAAATGTATACTTAAACCAACAGACTTGATTTTCCTCCACCAATTTATGTGCCAGATGAACACGACAACAATCTATTTGCAGGGGACAACAGTTATATACATGTTATAATTGACAATTTATAACATATGTACAACTGGCTAACGGAAGAGGTTTTTATATTGATAACTAAAAAAATTACATTCACCTGTAATTTACCTGTGCTTAATCGGCGCAAATGAAAGAATCAAATCGGCGCAAATGAAAGATCGAAACTTTTTAAAATCGGCGCAAATGTCATATACCCTTGAATTGACCAGGTGAAAGGTAAGAAGGCACCTGTAGTGTGATTTAGTTGCGTGTTATTTTATTTACCTTGAACTACTGTAGTCTTATGTTGAAATAATTAATATAGTTATATTTCACTTCTGAAGTATGCAATTCCATCCAAACCCTTATAAATCTAACTTCAAATTTAAGGAATTACAGAAAGTAAATTCAAGGTTCACACATTTCCACCCTTCTCTTCCAAATATCATTTAGCAATCAATTTGTTTATTGCTACCAGCAAAATGCTTGAGTCCAGGAAAATATTCACAACTTAATATTTCTTTAAAAAGGGGTAATTTGAATAGATGTTAAATTTTCAATCGTACTGAGCATGAAAATGTTTACATGTTACATACTTCAGTCTTCGAATACATGAATAATGTATTATTTGTATTTGGCTTTGATCTAGCTTACATTATTTGTGCGTTATCTCTATTGTTTTTACGTTAGTGGTTTCTGTACTTCGTACCGATCTTTTGAGTTAGACTGGTTTTTATAGTTCTTATGTACTGCTGTAAGACCGCTATCACACGTTTGGAAAGGGGGGGGGGGGGTAGGCGCTCACAAACATATATCCCCCCCCCACCGACACATTGTGAATGTGCCTGTCTCAAATCAGGAGCATGCATATCATTGGTTCATATCTGTCAAATTTATTCTGCGTAAATTATTTGGTTATAAATAAGTTAGTTTTATCGCTAAAATTGTTTCACATTTTCATGTTGAGAACTTTTATAGCCGAATATACGGTATGAAGTTATAGACTTGCAAGCATACAGGAATATTACTTTTCCATCTCAAGAAGTCAATTAAAAAAATGCATCTGTTATAAACTTTTTTATATCTGCATATTCTTAAAAGCAATAAAAATAAGATCTATATACAGGTTGTCTATAATTAGTTATCAACGCTGGTTAGGGTATTTAATTGGTGGTGCATAGGGTATTGTATGGTCGTACTACATGCAGGTATTCATTAAACATCAGGTAGTTTTACCTGTATTACTGTAACAATAATATATTCCAATCTCACCTGTGCCCTCGGCAAAACCAACATCCAGGATGTACACAAAGAGCTTATGAAGTAATATTGCGTAATAACTATATCTTATCAATCCCCCACGTGGCGTGACACCTGAAGCTTGCAACTTCAAACGACGACCTGAAATTGCGAAACTCAATCACTTGTACCGTTCACATGTGAACTATGATGAACTCATGGCATGGCACCCGAGACCCCAACTCTGGATTCCTTATGAAAGTGGGCGGAAAGAAGTGTAGTTTGGGCTTGTTAAAATATCCTATCTTTACACCTTCTGAGTCCGCGTGTCATTTGAAAAACAGAAAATATCATGGCAATATTCTTTTTAATTATATTGTTGAATCCATCGGCATCACACATACTCAATTTTTTTTCACTGTCATGCGTTTTGTTGGATAATAATCGAAACTAAATTTGCGCTGTACCCATATGTTAATATGAATGAAAGGAACCACTGACGTAGTAGCCTCGTTCTGAGTGACTTCCGGGATGGAAATATGCATATTTGACAGGTCGATAAATCGTTGCATTAAAATCTCATTAAAATACATATTTTAACAAATATTTGACACTTATATTGCTATCGATGTATTTTTGGGGAAAATTAAGTATAAATAATCATTTTGAAACACAAATTGAAAATCGTGTCATGTCTCCTTTAATAAGATGATTGTTGTTTTCTAAACGTCCAAGACTCCAAGTATGAATATTTCATACGTGTTTATGACGGGATAAATTGAACAATACACATTGTGCCTTTATTGCGACATGCCTTCTATTGAACCCTCAAAGTGTTGTTGCTAGGGTAATTTAACTTGCACACAAGAGAGAGAGAGAGAGAGAGAGAGAGCTTACATATAAAAAGAATTACAAAAATAGGAATATATTTTACTGCAAAATTTTAACTTAGTTTCATCAGATAAACGTGTTAAAAATTGCGAAAGGTCTAAATTAAATGTTAAACCCTTTCATTGTACCTACAGTGGCTACGAAAACGCATTTCGGATCTATCTGTCTGTTATAATGCTCCGTATACAATTAAATTTCACCTTGTAATGATTCATTTGCTACATATTTTGTTCAGCAATGGTTGGAACAAATATTTGAAAAAAGTGATATAAAAAGTTTTTAACACATATCTAAATTAAATGATTAAAATAAAAAAAATTAAAGTACATGCAATCAAAATTTAAATGGAATTTTCCGGTTTTGTTTGCGTTTGTTAAATCCACAGTAAATATATCAAATGATCGACAGTTGCTTGATTTAGTCCATTGACAACACTTTCATGTATATTCAGGACGAGATAATACAGTATGAAGGTTCTGCAAGGTAGGCTGACCGGGTTAAAGGGCGGAATATTGGGAATTTTCCGACTGGAAATGAGAGGATTTTTGATAGAAGCAGACATTTTCCCTTGCAACTGGTCACCTTATGACCTCAGGAAGAGTTGTCAAGTTTTTTTTTAACTTGAAGAGAGAGTGGCACTCAGTTTACTCGAGGCATCTTATATTGCGGTCCCTTTCCTATCGGATGTGGCTGGATATTTATACATCAAGCACGACAAAATGGACACCATAATTAAGCAAGAATTTAACTGCCGAAACGGTAGAAGTCCAGTGATTACCATAATTCTTTTTCACCTGGTCAACTCTTTTGGGTTTTATAGCAATTCATGTTATCTTACAGTTGAAAATAAATGGCAAAGAATGGGAATGATTTAAAGTGAAATCCTAAACTTGAAAATTTCAACAATTCTACATACATGTTGACGTTGCGCACGGTATTGGTACCACTGAGCGTTACACGACGTCCCAATAAAACAAGGATGCTGACGTTGTTTTAAAGAACGTTTCAAGCATACAAGCTTTTTACTTATGTGAAAATGCCACTTAAAGTAACCATAGAATTTACATTCTTTTAAGAAGTCTTTATTTTGCAGAGATTTTCGTAGTCGCTTCGATTCATTATGTATTTTCATTTTCCATGTTGGGGTTGGCATTTTAAAATAAATGCAAACATTGATATCCAAATTCCATAGAATTAAAAAAATATTTTAAACACTCATGAAAAATTGCCCCTAACAGCAATGTTTAGCACTGAATAACAATTTGACGTTTTGAATCATTTGTATGTGAGAAGATTTAACATCTTTTTTGTATATTATTTAGCGTCTTTCATTTTCAAAATCCAGAATGTTTTGAAACTTCAAAACTGATTTTGATACAATAAGCGAAACAAATGCAGGGAAAAACTGACACTACCGTTTTTCTCTTATGAAGAGTGTGCTTCCGAAATATTATGTGCATATATATCTGTATTATCAGTTTCTTCTTTTTCTAAAAATTAAGTAATGTTCTTTGTGCCGCAAAACTTCTTCAATCTTGGCTAGTAAAATTGTTAATACTTTGTTTCTTGTTCTGTTTCTTCCCTTCTATTATTAGTTTCTTTTTGTCACGTTGTTGATGTTGGTATTTTCTCTCCCACAATTTGTCTTTTTAAAATTTAGCTAATATTCAAATGCTTCTTAATTTGATTATTTGAAAGATGTTGATAGACGATAGCCTGATATTTTTCTTTTCATAATCTCATTTTATTTCCACTTTATTCATAAGAGGTCCGTTGTATTCATTTTTTTCTAAAATTAAAGTCGCTTATACTAGTGTTATAATTCATATTTCATATATTATCGGTTTAACTCGATGAATCATCATCATATGCGTATTAGTTCACGATTTTGACATCAATAACAATTTTGTGGAAATTGTTTAAAATTGGCAATATTTTTTGATAAATCCCTTAGTAAAAACTTTATGGAATATGCATCACGTATGAAATAGAAATACGTGTACTTGTGCTGCCATTGTTGATTTTCAATATTTGAAGGTAGAACGGGGTTTAGATTATTAATTTTTTATTGCAGAAAACTACAAATAATCGATTTAAAATTTTTACCATTATTGTTAGCAAGATTGAATGATGAATAAATGAAATTAATTTGTGAAATTTTCATTAAAAAAGAATAAATAATGAGCTTATCTTAAGGTTACATCTTTTTCATTTAAAAAAAAAGGTTTCATTAATTGAAATTTTTAAATCATGGTTGTTTTATCAGGTAAATAATCCAGAATGTTTATAATTTATTTTATAAAGGAATTTACAAAACATTTACCTATTTTGTGATGAAGTAAGAAAACGAATATGGGGATTCCGTTTTTTTTTTGCTTTCGGAGAGCACATTATAAGAGCTGTCTTCTCATATATATATATTATTTAAAACTCTATCTTTTAGTTTTCTTTATATTCGCATAAATTAACATTTCCCGTGTATAATCCTTACAAAATCTGAACATTTTTCACAAACTTTTGAAAGCTCTAAAAAAAGGTCGGCGATCCATACTTTTTACTATGTTTTTGAAATTATAGCATTTTGGCAAAGTATGAAAAACTCTACCCCTTTTTATATAGACCCAAATAAAGCTACATCAACTGATATTTGACCAACAGCAGAGTGAAACAGATTTTAAAAAATATACTCAATTTGTTGTGACAAGATATATATTATTTAAGTAGCTGCTTTCTTAAATATACATGGATCAATGTTTTCTGAAAGGAAGTACTATGGACCAGGAGTGCATTTCATGTACGTTTTATACTATGAATTGGGTTTTTTAGCGCTTCCAATTTTAAAATATAACTGGGTATTGGTTAACACTAAACTTTCTTTGACATTTTTAGACCGTTTTCAAACGGGTTATCAAGTTACGGGTTTCGGGTGTCGGTTTTGAGTGTTTTTGATTTTTTTAACAAGTATAAAAAGCAATATTCCAGCCATTTTTGTGACGTTTTGCGAAGAGAAAAAATAAATCTACTATACACAAAAATGAACTTTTCCACACAGCAGATTGGTTAATTGATTTATTTGTGTTTAACTCCAATTTAGCACGATTGGCATTTTCGTGGCGGTCAATTTTTATTGTTGAAGGAAGCCGAAGTGCTCAGAGAGAACCGCCGATACACACAGCGGACATTTTGTAGTTGATTTAGTGGTAAAAAAGGAACTATGGTGTCAATTTGTTACACATACAGCGTGTTCAATGCAGTATATTTATTGTATTTAATATTCTTTCTTTAGTATTTCTATAAATTGGTTATGCATGCAAACAATGATGTACTTCCCACAAAATATACGCTTTCAAGAAATATGGATAGGTTTTTTTTGTTGGAAGATATGGGGTAGAGTGCATGGTGACTTTTTTCTAAAGGGAGCTTAAACTAGGTTAAAATGTACTTGGGAGTGTCTTTAAACTATTACACTGCACCTGCTACATACATAGTTGCGTGCAATCCATCATATTTATCGGACAACTATTACCCTAACACTCAAATTAATGTAAAAGACAAGTTTCAATTAACATTTTAATACTCGTCCATCGCATGCCTTATAGCAGTAAATTCTGTTGGAGATTCGAGACAACAAACTCCATCATTCCACACACAATACTTCTAGAAGTAACACTGTGACCTTCCTTTTCATACATATGTTGCTAGGTAGATGATAAGAGATTTTTCTTCTCACAGTAAACATTTCTATATTTATACTACTACATGGAGCTAAGAATACAAGTACGAAAACAAAATCCCGGCTCTGCAAACTGGCTAGAAAAATTGATTCACATATATAGTTCCGATTCTTTAATTGTAACGCTAGGAATTAAGGTCAGGGTGTAAAGCTTGGGTTTGAGTCGTTTATAATCTGGCTAAGGGAAAACAATAAGGTGAGCCCATTTTTGGATGCATTTTCATTTTTACTGTATGTTCTTTTTCTAAAAGTGAGACTGTGATCGTATGTGAACTTGTCTCACATTTTTGGCCTCGGAGCCTGGTCTTTGTCAAGCATCCGAGTTAAATATTTCGTCATATTTGAATTATTTATACAATGTAGATCTACTTTGATGCATATTTCAACAAGAACTTTATTTAATATAGATCACATCATTTCATAAGATTAATTGTATGCCAAATATGCAAAAAATTAAGCGTTATCATGACGTGAACGTCAAATTACAGTTATGGGGACATGTTATTGGACATCTAAGTTCGTTTCGTATTTTATAACTGCAGCTCAAACAAAAATATATATCACATCATTTTAGAAGAAATCAAATGTATTTTCCGTTCATATCGGTTAAAGAGTGTTCAAAATTGGGGATCAAATAAAATTTCGTTTAATAAACAGCCTCTGGTTACTCTATGCGTCATTTTATCCATCGGGATATTTTATTGGACACGGGAAAACTGACGATGTTTTGAAAGTAAGACTGCAGTTATATAGTGATGACTTCATAAAGCTTCTTCAGGACATGTATAAATTTTCTGATAATATTAAAAGCCACTTTCATCTGTTTTATCTTGTAATAGTGGAGGCCGAAAGTTTTCATAGGAGCTGAGCAGCTGAATGGGACATTTTTTCTCTTCCTAAGCTCAACGCTCCTGACAATCTTCTTTCACTCACAGTTAAAAACGTTTATGACGCTATTTTTCATCAATTGTATACAATACTGTTGTAAAATGTTATCTCATTTAACTTACTAACTAGTCCGCATTGTGATTTCAAAGACACAAACAAAACAAAATTGTAACAGCGGGACACCCTTAAAATGACGTTATAGCCGTCGAAATGAGCAAAGTTTTTCTTTACATGATATAAATAGCACGAATTCATCTATTTTATTGATTTCTGTGGTTTATTTCCTTTCGAATGATATACTGATCATGGATATATATTGTATAGGAAAAGAGCGTGAATTGGATTAACCCGCTATCTAACGCATTTTTTCAAAGAAGCACCGATACCGTGCGCAACGTCGTTGTGATTTGAAAACTTTATACTAAAAATTGCATATTCAACATGTTTTGTAAACTTTTGCTTCGAAGAAAGTCTCTAACCGAAATGCATTCATTTGTATCTGAAAGAAAACAAATATAAAGCTAAAAAAATGTTCCAACACAATTTATCTTTTGGTTTAAAATGACCTTTTTACACATTTTTAGGATTAAGACTAAAAATATGCAAAATCTTTCAAAATTGCGGTTTTGGTCTATCTCAAAGCGTAACAGACATGGAGCTATTTGACTTGATTTCAGATTGAAATCTTTTTGACAATAACTTTTTTGACGTGACATTATCAACTTACAAATGCTCTATCAGCAGTCGTTGTCTCCCTTGTAGTAAAGTAACAACCATCTCACATCTTCTTAAAGGGGTACCTGCATTTTTCTGATAAAAACAAGATAATGAAAACAAGTTTTAAATTGGTATGATTTTTTTTACATTAAACAGCATAGCAATTCCTATATCATGATAACTGAAATGTCGAGGCTTTTTAAGCAGCATTTTTTTTTTATATTAACGTGTTATTATATGAATTAATATTTATTTTCAGTTTATGTTACATCTACTTGCTTATATGCTATTAATTTGCCTTTTGCCTTTCCTCGTCTTAGTATCATATTGCGACACGCGAATTAGAAAGTAGTAATTTAAAAGAAGACTTTTATAATCTAGATAGGAAAGGAGAGTTCTTTGCATGTTAAACTGCCACTTGCTCTGACTGTATCAAATCAGGCTATCATGACCATGCGTTGCTGTTCCTGTTTATCTTTTTTGTTCATGCATGGAACCGTTGCAACAACTCTCGGAGGAGTTTATAGATTGATTGTTATAAGGTATAGTGTTTGTCCCTATCCTGAATCGTGAACTTTTTCAGGTGTCAGTCTAAAGAGGTGGGGCCAATATTCCCTGAAATTTTGTCACAAGGATCATTTTCAAAAACTTCTTAAATCTTTACTGAAAATCACAAAGTCACATCCCCTTTAGGTTCTTAAAGTATTGCGGCTTTTTTTAACAGATCATCAAATTAAAAGCTCATTGAGAACGACCGAAAGATCCCGATAAAGACCAAATCTATGAGAATGGTACCAAGACAGGTTACAACGTTTTATGGATAGGTATATGGAATCCAATGCACTCCGTGCAGTGTGATACGACAAATATCCATTCATGCAAAAAAAAGATAACTGGCCACAACCATAAGAGAGTTCCAATTAAACGACTAGACAAAGACTTCAATGAGCAGTAGATACAAAATACAAGCAGCTAGACTCCAAATTCAATATTTTTATTGAAACGAAGAGGCATGTGAAAAAGTGTCAGCTGAAAATCGTTTGAAATTGACGATTGAAGCAACAAGCATCCAATGGCAAGTGAGTCCTGACAAATATCCATATGCTTATCCCTAAGTTAAGAGTCGTAATTCAGTGATTGTCGTTAATTTCTTTCAGTCACATTTGTTTTTTTTTTATAATTTTTTTGTTATACACATATGTGGATGTTCATAAAGGAATGTTACACTTTATATGAT
Source organism: Mytilus californianus (assembly GCF_021869535.1). Classification (NCBI taxonomy): domain Eukaryota; kingdom Metazoa; phylum Mollusca; class Bivalvia; order Mytilida; family Mytilidae; genus Mytilus; species Mytilus californianus. Next base: position 34,643,379 of record NW_026262582.1, on the reverse strand, counting down.
TATTGAATCATGGTTTCACGTGTGAATCCGGATCGGATTATCTTAACCCTACCGGAGCACATAAGACCACCCCTAGTGTTTTGTGGGGTTCGTGTTAATCGATCTTATGTTTTCTGTGTCACATTTTGTTGATTTGTTTGTCTTTTCTTTTTTCTTTTTTAGCTCACCTGACCCAAAGGGTCAAGTGTGAGCTTTTCTCATCACTTGGCGTCCGTCGTCCGTCGTCGTCCGTTAACTTTTACAAAAATCTTCTCCTCTGAAACTACTGGGCCAAATTAAACCAAACTTGGCCTAAATAATCCTTAGGGTATCTTGTTTAAAAAATTTATCCGAAGACCCTGCTAACCAACTAAGATGGCCGCCATGGCTAAAAATAGAACATAGGCTCATATCTCTGAAACCAAAGCATTTAGAGCAAATCTGACATGCCCCTGAATTGACAATTTTAAGAAAGTTTTGCCGTTTTTTGGTTATCTTCAATATTATTATAGATAGAGATAAACTGTAAACAGCAAGAATGTTCAGTAAAGTAAGATCTACAAATAAGTCAATATGACCAAAATTGTCAATTGACCCTTAAGGAGTTATTGCCCTTTAAAGTAAATTTTTCACAATTTTTCGTAAATTTTTCTCATCTTTTACAAAAATCTTCTCCTCTGAAACTACCGGGTCAAGTTAAACAAAACTTGGCCTAAATCATTCTTAGGGTACAAATGTATCTAGACTATAATAGTTTAAAAAATGTATCCGATGAACGCGTCCACCTACCAAGATTAAAAAAAACATAGGGGTAAATTACAGTTTTTGGCTTATATCTCTGAAACAAATTTAAAGCAGTTACAGCAAATCTAACACGAGTAAAAATGTTCATCAGGTCAAGATCCACCTGGTTTGAAATTTTCAGACGAATTAGACAACCCGTTGTAGGGTTGCTGACTCTGAATTGGTAATTTTAAGGAAATTTTGCAGTTTTTGGTTATTATCTTGAAAATTAGTCAACATAACCAAAACTGGCAATTGACATTTTATTGGAATTATTGTCCTTTAAAGTCATTTTCTGCAATTCATTGGTCATTTTTTTTTTTAATTTTCAAAAATCTTCTGCTTTTAATTCAACTACTGGGCTAAATAAAACCAAACTTGGCCTCAATAATTATTAGGGTATCTATTTCCAAAACCATAGTAGATACAGGTGAACGACACAGGCTCTTAATAGCCTCTAGTTTCGTTTTTTTTGCCATGGCATTGCCAGTTTCACTTAGACTTACGAGTTTTGATTGTCCCCTTTTTACTAACATTTCAGTTCGCATTCAACAACGATGTTAATTCACAACTAAATCATTTAAACGATATGAAATGTTCCATGGTATATAAATATGGTCAACTGGACTTCCTCAATTCGTTAGTAAAAAGAGGGGCATTCGTTTGACTGTGTAGGATGTTTAAATTCGCGTTTAATTCATAATTGGGATGCACATGAAGTTGGCCTGTAATAAGACAACATTTCTATCCGTATCAAACATAATCTTAAGTTTTCTGTGTAGCATTTTGTTGTATTGTTGGTCTTTTCATTATTTTTCGTTTTTTGTCATGGCATCGTCAGTTTCACTTCGACTTATGCGTTTTGCATGTCCCCTTTTTACTTACGTCCGTCTAATCTCAGTTCGCACTCAACAACGATTTTAATTCTTGACTAAATCATTTAAACAATATGAAGTGTTCCATTGTATAGAAATATGGTCACCTTGACTTCCCCCATTCGTCAGTAAAAATGGGGGGCCTCCGTTTGATTGTATAGGATGTATTAATCCGCGTTTACTTTAGAATTGGGATTTATATGAAGGTGGCCTGTTAAAAGACATCATTTCTGTCCGTTTCAAACATAGAAATTACCCTCTTTTTCCGGTGACAGCCTACTGTCTCCGCCCTTATTACTGTTCAAACACTTTGCAGAAGTTATATAGAAGTATTAGCTTTATTGTTAATGTGTTGTCGTCTTTATTGTGCATCATGATGCACTAAATATTAACACTAGGTAGCTTCACACTAGTAGTTTTTGTCTCGCCTTCGACGAAAGTCGCGGAAGGCGAAACATAGGTGTTGCTCGAAAACTACGGCGACGGCGTCAACAATTGTTAAGTCTTCAGCTTAAAAGTAAGTTTGATAGGAACTACTTGTGAGAAATCAATGATCAATGATATTTTCTATACAGCTGCATTACTATCAGTACATGTCAATTTGACAACTATTTCAATGCCCTGCCCCCTCAGCCAAGGTCTATTTACTTTCAACTTTTGTATAGTTTACATATTAGTTTGTGATTAGGTCTTTTTAAGTACTTATGATGAGCAAATGAGTAATATTTCATTGGTATGCAGTAGTTTGAGCACAAATTTGGCATAATTCATTTCTAAATAAAATTATTTGGCCATGTACCTTTAGTCATTGTTCATTGACTGAATATTTTGCATAATTTATATACTTCTGTGTCAACAGTTTAAAAAAAAATTTAAAAGAAGAAAAAAATACCGAACTCCAAGGAAAATTCAAAACGGAAAGTTCTTTATCAAATGGCAAAATCAAAAGCTCAAACACATCAAACGAATGGAAAACAACTGTCATATTCCTGACCTGATACAGGCATTTCCTTATGTAGAAAATGGTGGAATATTAAACCTGGTTTTATAGCTAGCTAAGCCTGTCACTTGTATGACAATCGCATATAATTTCATTATATTGAAAATGATTTGATTTAGTTAAAGTGAGTATAAATCCATTTCGGTACACAACCACCGTACATCCTTCAACAATAAGCAAAACCCATACTGCATAGCAAGCATTTAAATACCACACCATGACAAAATATTACACAAATGAAACAGCACAACATAATTAGTTGAAAAGGGCTTGACTCATCTGATCGACACAAAGTACACACTAAAAAAACATAATTTCTGAATTTAAAGCTTCGTGCTAATAATGCAAATATTTAACTCAGAGTATTTCTTACTGGTATTGTTTTTTTTTCGTTTACTCATTTTTCACTCATTTTCATAAAAATTTAGGTATATCTTATTTTCATTCATGAAATATACTTAAAAATAGAAAATTTGTACACATCGTTCACTTACTTCCCCTTAATTCTTTATCAAAATTCCTTGACAACAGACTTTACTTTTGGATCTTTAAAATACATAACTTAAAAAATCTTATTTTGTGTGTGTTTTCTAGGTTATCTAGTCTTCATTCTATGCCCATCCATGTATATTTTAAAAAAATTTAGTGTTTTATTGAACTTTCGAAAAAAAAACCGACAACCTATCAGATAATGATTTTATGTTGACAAGGAAGGCAAATGATGCTTAATATCTAATAGATACATTTTTCTTTTAAAGTACAACTTTTAAATCTGCACCAAATTTTTTTATCAACAATTTTAGAATTTCAAAACTATTCCAAGCTTAACAACTTTCACCGTGACCTCCCTCTCCTCTATTTAAAAAAAACCCGCAATATTATTGTCATCCTCGTAGTAAATACCAATATGTTACAAAGAAATTTGAAAATTTTAGCTGCTGAGGACCTATGATTCTGACTCGCATTCATTTGGTTGAATAAAAAGAAAAGTATCTACAGTATCGGACAAATTTGTCAGAGAAACAATATCCAGGATGCTTAGGCTACACTGACTTTATTATCTGAACTCACATGATAGTTTGCCGACGTGATCAACTTAGGTTGTGCTTGATTTTCATATGATGAAGACATAATCTTTCTATCAGTATAATTGAGGTTTGGAGCTGGCGTGGGAGTAACTGCTAGTAGTCCCTTGTTAATCTATTTATCATTTTCATTTTGCTAAGTTTCTTTAGTTACCTATTCTGACAGTCACACGGACTCGGACTTCTTTTAAGCTGAGTTTTACTGTGCGTATTGCTGTGTGTTTGTTTATTAAACATTGGATAGCGGTATAAGGGAGGTTTGAAATCTTACAAAACACGTTTAAACCCGACGCATTTTTGCGCTTGTCCAAAGTAAGGAGCATCTGACCTTTGTTATTCTTGTTTGTTTTTATTTTAGTTTATATGTTATGGAGTTGAGTGTGACGTCCATTGAACTAGTATATAGGGGGCGGCTGAAGCCCACCTCCGGGTGCGGGATTTTCTCGCTGTGTTGAAGACCCATTGGTGGCCGTCGGCTGTTTTCTGCTCTTTGGTCGAGTTGTTGTTTCTTTGACACAATCCCCATTTCCATTCTCAATTTTATTAGAAAAAAGTCCTTTACTCTATATTTATGCTCTCCATTTTTATGCCAAACCTTTTACATTTTGATTTTTCGGGTCATTGTTGGAGGTCGTACGATGACGTTTAGTTGTTAACACCCACTTCATTTGGTTTCTGATAGAAATTTGTCCATTGGCAAACATGCCACATAATCTATTTTATATAGGTATATGATACTTTACACCGTATTTTGATGGCCATGCAAAGGGATCGTAATCCCGCAGATCATATGCATATTGTCTTATCTCAAAAGGAGGCTAGAGGGGTTCCATTAAAAGGTCAATCTTTTTTTATTTTGCTCAAATCAGAATGGAGTAAATTCAAAATATTGATAACCGATAACAGCGGATAAAAAAAATATCTTCCTAATAACAGTTCACAACAATGTCAATTTAAGAAAACAGAAAACGGCTAATTAGTCATTAACAGTTAACAGCACATATATCTTCAAAATAACAGTGAACAAACGTTTAAAAATGCCCAGAACACCTAAACAAAAAAATCCTGCACCCTCTCAAAAATCAAATTTAAACAAAATAGACTCAACATTGCTCATATGAAATATCCACCAAAAATATGCTAGGTAAATTTCAATTACACAAATTTTCTGCTTAAATGCTCTTGAATATTTGCCACTTTAACTAAAATATAAAGGCACAGAACCAGGACATAGGCGCACAGAACCAGGACCGTTTTACCTAATCACCAGCACATCGTCAGGACAATTTCGTTTGGCGAATTTGCACGACTTTTGCAATAAAAAATTGTTGTAATATTCCTCGCATGGTACTTAGGACGTATCAGAGAAAAAGTAAGCAACAGAACGGTTGTTTTATTGCCGTTCTGATATAATGTAAAGAAACCCACCAGCACAAAATCAGGACCCACCAGCACCAGTCAGGACCAAATCACCAGCACAGAACGTTCTCTCGCAGGACAACCTTACCCACCGTGATATAGTTTGTTGAACTGATATCCGAAACAGTGGAGTAAACGGATTATTTTTTTAAAAGCAAAATACACATTGTGTTCTTAAAATGTACAAACATGATCTACTTGATAACGACAACATCACAACACTAAAACTAAAAACATGTTTCAAATTTCGAAAGAAAGCTTTATTTGTGAAATCATAGTTAAGAATAGATTTTTTTTGGGGGGGGGGGGGGGGGGGGGTCCGAAATTGTAATGTGACAATGATGGCGTGCACTATGTCACAAGTTGCTGGCCCGAATCCAGAATCTGTTATTCTAAAAAGTGGTATCAAAGGGTTCAATTGCAAAATGAGAAATTTATGGCTAACTTTTCGTCGATTTGACGTCATCAAATCCGAAGAATAAGCTTAAGGGGTTGTGTGTTTCAAACCCTAGAAACCACTCCGGGTAGTCAAAATAGATTATAGTACTTTTATTCAAAATTGGTTAAGAAATGGATACTAGGTAACTTTAACATGTTTAACGCATGCAGCTTTTCCTCATCGCAGTTAGGCAAATGATAAATGGAAAAATGACGGAAACAAAGAATTGACTGTAAAACTTGTTCGAATTAAAGGTTTCACACTTAAAATTTTATATGCATTTAAATAACTGTAAACCTGTTAAAAACTGATGTTTAATTGAACAATTGTATTAATAAAATATTGTGTTTTTTAAAAACTGGTTTCGACCATATGATATGGTTTAATAACTATTTATGTGGAATACATTTTAAACGTAATGTGTATTGCCTTCATATATATGTGTTTGTGACAAGTAAAAATGTACAAATACAATGATATTGATATATACGTACATAATTATAATATTCCAGTAATTTGTCCAGGTTCCGAAGACCTCGGGTCTAATGACTTTTATGTGTATGACCCCAATTTAATTACGTTTGATTATGCTGTTTGATGGATAGAAACTGTTGTGTATTATATAAGGTAAAATCTTTTGTACCGAAATGTAGGTTAGGATTCAAGCGTATAATTTAAACGTGCACCTTGAACTTTTTTACACTACAATTTGCTATACATAGCGTATCAGTCAACAATATAGCACAGTTTGTGGTCACCTAGATTTTCAATTTTCCTCTGTTTATAAAAGTGTATTATAAAAGAGCACCATGGAATTGATCATAAAATTTCTTGTGGTAAGTTTCTATATTTAAATTAAAACTTTGAAGGGAAATGTTCGGAACTAATTGAATGATAATGTAATGCATGTGCAAAGGGGCTGATAGACGTCACCTTGAATCAATATGTAATACTATATCGCATTTAAAGACGCTACAATATTTATTTATGTATTAATGAAATGCACATTTATCATGTTTTTACCGAGGGGTTGAAGGCATATAAACAATACAATACATGTAATATATACACAATGCAAAAATGATAAACTACTTAAACATCATATATACCGGCAGTAAAAAATGTAATAATATTTATGTAGGTGTTGTGTCCACTCTCACCAGTACTATAGTGCAAATGACTTTTTAATAAACGGAACAGTAAGCTGCATAATATCAAATGAAGATAGAAGTTGTTGTAATCTATGTTTTCAGATTATATCATAAATCCTGTATTTATATTTTTTATGTCTTTTTCGAGTTGTTTTCGTAAAGACTTATTAATATTACATGTTAAGAAAAAGTGGGTTTCATCTTCAACCTCATTAATATTACAATGATTACAATTCTATTTTCTCTTTGAATTCTTTCATATCTACCCCTCTCTATTTCCAAGAAATGGTTACTTACTCGCATTTTACATAAAATTTTTCGATTTTCAAAATTATTTTTAAGAATATATTTATCCAATTCATATTTAATCTTAATGTTATTGTACAAGAACATTTTACTTGTTTCATTAGTCGATTTTGATTTTTCAAAGAATAAATTTTCAAAGCTGTCTTTTACATGTTTTAGTTTCTCTTCTCTTATTTATAATTTATATCCTGTATTTTATTTGTCTATTTTATTTGTGTTAGCTATATTTTCTACATATATGAAAAATAAAAATGTATGATAATCGTTTGTGCTGAGTCGTTTAGATAAACAGAAAACATCATATATAATGAAGGGTTATTTTCATCACTGGATATTCTTGCTAAGTATTTCAGTGATTAAATAGAGAATGGAAATGGGGAATGTGTCAAAGAGACAACAACCCGACCAGAGAGTAAAAAACACAGCCGAAGGCCACCAATGGGTCTTCAGCACAGCGAGAAAATCCCACACCTGGAGGCGGACTTCAGCTGGCCCCTAAACAAAAATGTGTACTCGTTCCGTGAAAATGGACGTCATATTGCATGGATACTGGGCAAGTTCTGCTCTAGCAGCTATTATATTGACAGATCGTCTACTAAGCCCCAGTATATATTTGCAAAATTTTAAATGTGTCTTCTTCACTTGGCTACTATCAATCATTGCTAAAGATTAAATTTACACATGTCTTTATTTTGTGCTCGTCTATCAGCTAGGATCTCTCGATATTTGATACATGTAAGCATGACATGAAATTGTGGGTAAATTTCAACGACACAGAAATCTCTGAACACAATAAAAAGTACATTGTTCGAACAATTTATCACACTTTACCGCACACATTGTTAGAAGTTTTTATTTTTTTCTAATTCAGAGATTCTTATATTGAATTAATTTGTACAATAACTGAAATATTTTATCCTATGACAGCTTAGGGAGCTACAATTTGATTTTTATCGGGGCTGGGGGGTTGGGGGTGGGGGTGGGGGGGAGGGGCTAGGAAGAAAAATTGTGTCCTGTATTTTTTTTTAGTTGTAATCTCTGTCCTGGTTCTGCTTTTTTTTTATTATGACTTTTTTTACATAAATTGTCATCCTGCTTTTTTTTGCCAAGTTGCTCATCCTGCCTTTTTTTTTAAAGATATATGCAGTGTTTTTAATTCAGATGGTTCTTGGTGAGTATATTTCTTCAACGCTTATACATTCACATATTAAAACATGTTATGAAACGCAGAAGAAGCTATTTGAAAGGAGCCATTATTTGGCCCGTTAAATTTTTGAAATAATTACTTGATAACGTTAAAACTTACGAGAACCAAAACAATTAAAAGGAATACAGTACTGTTATGGTTGTTGAATAGCTAAAAAGTGCCATTGATATACATGTATACCATGATATTAATCTATCATATGGTTTTGTGTATAAGTTTTAAATGGGTAGCTTAAAATATCTATCATAATTTTTAACTAGCGATTGAAAACAATTTCGTCAAAAGAAATTTTTAAACACACTGAAAGAATAATTACTCACTTAATTTAAAGGATTTTTTGTTTAGAAAAATAACTTTTTTATAACTCATCATTTCGGAAATTATTCGAGCGAGAAGGTGTTCCATAATTGGAAGTTCATACATGACAAGAAGAAAGCATGTATAATTATAATAAACAAACTAATTAATAAAATTGAGAATGGAAATGGGGAATACATATATAGATATAAGAAGATGTGGCATGAGTGTCAATGAGACAACTCCCCATCCAAGTCACAATTTGTAAAAGTAAACCATTATAGGTCAAAGTATACTTATATTAGTATAATAGTTAATAATTCAAATATGAGTTCCCTACCCTTAGTACGAATGACTACTTCATAAAGGAACCTAGTATGCTTTCTGCTTGGTTTTTGTGTTGATGGGCAGAGAATACATTTCATTTTAGCATCATCATTTAGATCATTTAAATTTTCAATACAATTTGCCTCAATAAATTTTTGTAATAAAAGCTGGTCTCACTATTATTTCAGATAAGGGTGAAGGTTTGGTATCATTAAAACGTTTAAACCCGCTGCAATTGTTTGCAACTGTCCTAAGTCAGGAATCTGATGTTCAGTAGTTGTCGTTTGTTGATGTGGTTCATAAGTGTTTCTCGTTTCTCGTTTTTTATATAAATTAAACCGTTGGTTTTCCCGTTTGAATGGTTTTACACTAGTAATTTGTGAGGCCCTTTATAGCTTACTGTTCGGTGCGAGCCAAGGCTCCGTGTTGAAGACCGTACTTTGACCTATAATGGTTTACTTTTATGAATTTTGACTTGGATGGAGAGTTGTCTCATTGGCACTCATACATTTTACCACATCTTCTTAATATATCTACGGTGGAGTTTTTCCTGCAATACAAAAGAAAATGTTCTCATCCTCAATCATATTGCAGGACTGACAAAACCGGTTTTCTCTGTGAATTTTTAGACTTTAATAATACATTTCAATTCTGAGCATAGAAATGAGGTGTCGTTGGTGTTTTGGCTGCATTGTTCATATCAACATTTACTGATATGTCCCTGTCGCACGTGTTTTGGTTTAAGATGTCGGTCACATTAATACCTAAATAGTATGCAAAATATCGACAGAACTGATTCTCTGGTGCCAGTTAATCTACATCTACGCTTTCTTTCAGGTTTTCCATCTTGGAGCCTTTCATCAAATACAAACACATTCGGAACAAATTTTGATTTGATTTGTTCATTGTCTGCCAAGGGGAGTAAGGATAACAGCCAATCAAAGAGTGATGGTAGTATTGACATTCATTCTCTAAACGGAGAACCTATAAACAATATAGACAAATTAGAAAAGCAGCATACAGTACACCGGATGTACACATTAACCACTTCCGCTTACAATAAGGATGGAGACAAAGTGTAATACGAGTGTCGCCATGGCAACACCAGATATGAACATGTGCTGAGTATGACAATAGAATCATTTGAGTGTAAGTACCAATAAAGAACACATTAATAGTGTAAAATATCAAGATCAATTAGTTTGTTAAAACTACTTTTTAAAACAATACGAAATTGCCAATTGGCAAAATTTTAGCTTTAGATCGTGACCGAAAAATGAACCTTTCAGATGTAAAATTTTAAAATGCGGAAAAGTGTCTTTTCACAAAACTACAAATTAGATATATTCTAAACAAGCTGATTTTATTTTATTTATTTTTTAGTAAAATTACTTTTTTAATATTTGGCATAGAACATTGGTAATAAAGTCTCATGTAGAGGTACAAAGAGGGTGTGCTACATGTAAGTCACTATTTCTAACTTCCTAAGAGCAAATGTACGATTTGGGGTCTGATAGATATATACAAATCGAATGTAGTCAAAATTTTGCAAGTTTACAGAATTAAATGTGGAATCATATATACTACGTTACAGTGTTATTTACATTTTTTTGTTTTGTTTTTGTTTTATTGATTGTAAAGTCAATTAATGACACTAATTCAGTAGTATTGCAAAATTAAACAAAATATGTACTATTTGACTCGAATAACCATGATTTTATAAGATATCTATACAAGTACATGTAGGTCACTATTTCTAACTTCATCAAGTCAAATGTACAATTTGGAGTCTGATAGATATATACACAAATCGAATGTAGTTAAAATTTTGCAAATCAGGAATCTGATGTTCAGTAGTTGTCGTTTGTTGATGTGGTTCATAAGTGTTTCTCGTTTTTAGCTCACAGGGGCCCGAAGGGCCTCATGTGAGCTTATGCCATCACTTGGCGTCCGTCGTCTGTCGACGTCATCTGTCGTCGTAAACTATTTCAAAAATCTTCTCCTCTGAAACTACTGGGCCATATACCTTCAAACTTTGACTAAATGTTCCTTTGGGTATCTAGTTTATAAATTGTATCCGAAGTTTTGATCCATCGACAAACATGGCCGCCATGGCTAAAAATAGAACATAGGGGTCAACTGCAGTTTTTGGCTTATATCTCAAAAACTAAAGCTTTTAGAGCAAATCTGACATGGGGGTTAAATTGTTCAATTGGTCAAGATCTATCAGCTCTGAAATTTTCAGACGAATCGAACAACCCATTGTTGGGTTGCTGCCACCGAATTGGTAGTTTTAACAAAATTTTGCAGTTTTTTGTTATTATTTTGAATATTATTATAGATATATATAAACTGTTAGGAGCAATAATGTTCAGCAAAGTAAGATCTATAAAAAAGTTAATATGATCAAAATTGTCAATTGACCCCTTAAGGAGTTATTGCTATTCAAAGACAATTTTACACAATTTGTTCATCAAGTTTGCTTACATTTAAAAATCTTCTCCTCTGAAATACAGGTGAGCGATTCAGGCTCTTGAGAGCCTCTTGTTTATATAGATTAGACCGTTTGTTTTCCCGTTCGAATGGTTTTACACTAGTAATTTTTGGGGCCCTTTATAGCTTGCTGTTCGGTGTGAACCAAGGCTCCGTGTTGAAGACCGTACTTTGACCTTTAATGGTTTACTTTTATAAATTTTGACTAGGATCGAGAGTTGTCTCATTGGCACTCATACCACATCTTCTTATATCTTAGTATTCTTGTTTATCTACTCCCTGGCAAAACATATTTGTGTGATGATTGTGCTCTTTGTTAATTTAGATAAACTGTTCTAGAAATAAGCCTTTTTGGTAAGTTGATAAAACTTCCTTATGGCGCCAAAGAAGAATGATGTCATCAAGCATATTATTAAGACTGTCTTTTAAATTTCCACAAGTGTATATTCTAAAACGCAGTAGATGTAATAGATAATAATATTATAAACTTTTTTTTCGAAATAATTGTAGTTGTGACGTCAGGGAAATGGCTACTTTTAAGCGTTGTCTTGAAGATATAGATTTTTTTTCGGTTTTCAAGTGGTTGCAAGACTCGCAAATGTATAACGCATGTTAAAACTTCATAAACATTGTCAATATTCATTGGCGCATGTAATATGTATGATTTTATATATTCCACTCACAAGCAATGTTTGCGAGTTAACAAAAAAAAAAAAAAAAAAAACAACACAAAAATTAAAAACATTCTGAAATCAATCAAACATTATTTATTTTTACGAAACATTTGCAATAGTCTTTTCTTGACATCGTTTAATGTGAGCACCTGTTATCTCAATTTTAAAACATAAATGATCATGAAAACCTTATCACTGATACAAAATGTCATAGCAAAATTATGACAAATATTGTTCTTACAAATGTATCATACTCTGTCCTTTATTTGACTTTCTACTGCTTCTTTTTAGGACAAAACAGTGGCTTAAATCACATACTTCTCAAAAATGTAAAAAAGAAATGTGTAGTAAAAAAAGTGTTTGACCTCATGCAAATTCTTCCAAATTCAATTTTCAATAACGAAACAAAATAAAACATAAACAAAACAACAAGAATTAACTGAACACATAACTTCCGACTTTTTTTTGTGTATACGTAATTCTGTTTTCTTTTCTATTTTTTCTAGATACTGCCAACACCAATAATGTTCATCAGGTGATCAGCAATGCAGAAGATCTGTTTTCAATTACATTTAGAAATTTTACACAGATTCCTCAGTGTTCAGTGGTGTACGGGGTAAAGATAATATATATTCTGTTTCTGTTGTATTTGTTTTATTCTATATATATTTTTATGCATTCATAGGCAATGGGGGCATTAAGTGTTACCCTTGGCCGTCCGTTCTTCCGTCTTTCCGTCCGCCCGTCCAATTTTTGTTTCCGCACTCTAACTTAAGTTTTTCTAATCCATTGTTTTCAGTTTCTGCACTCTTGCTTAAGTTTATCTCATCCAAATTTATGAAACTCATACACCATGCTAAGAACCACAATATGCACACAGAGTTCAAATTTGGGCAGTGAGTCATTTATGGTTCTAGAGTTATGTCCCTTTTTGACTTGGAAAATTGAGCCGGAGCATCCATATCCTCAGGCACATTCTTCTTTTATTTCTGCAAAGAGATTGAAATGCATTAAAAAGTGTAATTGGTAATGGAATACATGTAGAATAACGTTTTTACATCTAAAAATCTGTTTATATCAAAAACCAATCTGCGCAATGGAATTGCTTTCTTTCTTTTGTTGAATTACCATAATACTTTGTTAAGGATGTACACCTATGAGGAGCCAAAAATTTCTAGAATTAAAACTTTTTTTCTTAACCTAATTTTTGGGTTTATAAGACTGTAAAAAAAATAATTGGTGAAGAAAAAATCATATGGTGGTGCACTTCTTTTTTTGCTACGGCCCTTTGCAAGTACCCAATTTTGACGATTTTCCCATTTTTCATCAATTTTTACCTATTTTTGGGCTACAATCGTGAAAAAAATCACAGTTCCACAATTAAACTTTTTTTCATACTTTCAATAAAGATGAAGTGGACCAATCTGAATAAATTTAACTTAAAAAAACTATAGGTAGGTGTTAATATAAGAAAGTTTTATCATATTTTGATGCTTTTTTGTATCAAATTAACCAATGGCATGCTGTCAATTTTGTAAATTTGTGATTTTTCTCTGTTTTAAGAACAAAATGCATATTATTTCAACTTCTTTGTAATAAATGATTGAAAAAATACATATCTAAGAAATTTGAAAAGAAAAAAGTGATATGGGATGTACATTTTTCTGGTAAAATCATTTCTTGTACCCCTCACCCATTTTCTCAAAATTTTGGCTAAAAAGACTGACTTGATTGGTAATAAAATTTGAAAAATTGATTACTCAAAAACTACTCATTGTAAATACGCAATTTTTTCACAGAGTTAAGTTTGATTATAACATTTTTTAAATTCATTGATATTTTCCGCTTGTATCACATGTTTTGGGAATAATTCTAGAACGAGATTTCAACGAGACTGTAACGTCAGAAGAATACATCCTTAAGGTTACACGATACCGAATGACGTTACCGTACGCCACGAGTTATCGTTCCTGCTGTCGTCGACATTAATGAAATTGACGGCAAACGTAAAACATGGTGTTTTATAATAACTTAGAACGAATGAAACATACAATTTGCCTCAGTCTGGTATAAATAGTTGAAAGATAAATGTATCTTTATTTCAAATTTGCAAATATATATTATTATATCTTAAAAATACCTTCGTTTTAGCGTCACTTTCTATATGTATCATATTCAATCACAAAACAAAATCTTTCCAGAGATGCAATTGAAATGAAAGAACAAAAATGAGAAAATTAAAAGATAAAAAAAAAATTAAAAAAAAATAAAAATGAGAAAACAAATCACACTTATGTTCATAGATATCAGTCAATGCAGCAGATTCCATCGTGTTTCTGGCGGTGGTCGACACAATACATGTAGACCCTACCCTGTACTTGAATTGCGAAATTATCAAATAATAAAAATCCTTTTATATTTGGTAATCATTTTTTAACTGTAACTTTGCCCAGATGCAGAGTGCCGAGAGATTTAATGTAATACATTTTTTTTACATTGATTGATTCGTTGTCTTCTGTCAATTCTTCTGCTCATTCTTTACATTTACAAAAATATACTTTATAAACGCTCTGTTTCTATTGATAAGTAAGCATTTGTACGATTTATCTTTATATGTTCATATACATAACAGACGGAATTTTTTTTTATTCTTTGTTATTTTTTTGGAATGAAATTTTATTTATGATGCACACCGTTTCCCGATGAAAATTTGTTTTGAAAGTAGAAATCCAATTAATAGAAAGGCAGGATGATGTGTGTTAATACGGGGAATTGTACCACTATTAATTCAATTTTGTTAAGAAGCCCCTTCGTTTCAAAATGGTGCGCCAAAAAACGACGCTAGAAAAATAGAAAAAGGAAATTTATTTGGAAAAGAATACGGATAGAATTAGGCGAAAAAGCTTCGTACAAGCAAACTCAGGCAGAAACTAGATAGTTTGTTGGCAAGGAATGAAAAAAAAAGAATAGTGAAACTTGGTTATTTGACCGAACAACTTTCCCTGTGTTCCAAGTGTAAACAGTCTCTGAAATTTATTGGACTGTACAGAAAAAATCCGATATGGTTTCGGAAGCATTTCAAAAAAATAAAGTGCTAGTTTTGTATTCGTATAAGCGCAGTCTACACAGGACAGCAACATCGGAATGAGGAGAAAGTTAACAAAGGCTTAAAAATAAATGCGCACTTGCTTAGGACGTAATAAAATTAAGTAATTCAGATCCCGTTACATATTTTTTTTTTCATTTCCATTCTGAAATTTACAATCAAACGATTTATTAAAAAGCCGTGGTCCCGTAATAAATGATTGATCGGTGCTTTGATGAAAGTAAATCCAGAAAAGCGCTTTGAACGCAAACAAATTTTAAAGAGATATTTTCATTAACCCATATTAATCAAACGGTAGAAACAAACTGAAAAAAAACAACGAGATCTTAAAAACATTTAGATTTTATATTCATGTTAATTTACGCTTGGGTATTCGGGGATTGGTGTGTTTTTGGTGTATTGTGTTGGACATAATGTACAAGTACAGATGACGAAAAACGCACCATTTGACAAAGTAGGGAGACAATACGACTGAAAGACGATTAACAAAGTTGCCTATTTTGGGAGGGGCATATTGCTCACATAGGCGTCGGAAAAACCAGAGGGCATTCGCAGTCTTATAAGGAGTTTTCATAACAGGTATACAAGTATATATGTAAAACAAAGTGTTGGTATTTCTTTGTGTGAATAAATGGAGATGCGGGATATACATTTTAGACAGCAACTGGCCAATTAACGACAACAAAACAAAAGACATCTAGATAATCGTGACTAATGCAGGAAGGCACGCAGAGTGCAGACCCCAGCTTACTCCTCCTACATGTACAATTTCAAGCTGGAACTTTTATATTGCGCAGAGTGTTTTACTTATCTTGAGGGTGCATATATTATATTATCAGGATTTTTTGGGTATAATTTTTCACGAATGAAATAATGTTGAACTTTGTCTTTTTAAGTGAAATTTTACATACAGTTTTAAATAACGTTACATGTTTTCGGTCAATTTCTAAGCGTATCGATCAACTTTGAAGCAATTTATCTAAAAAAAAAACAATGATGTCATATGTGTTTCTATACATGCATGCATTCAGTATGCAATCCTGGATATTATGCTAGTTTTTAATCTATCTCCGTATATAAGAAAATAGCCATCAATTGTAAAATCTAAAAGGACAAGTCGAAAAAAAGGCATTTCCCATATATATCTATGTAAATTTGTCGCCAAAATTGACGTTTTTTTATGAAAATTTCACGAAAACAAAAAAGGTGACCCCCATTTTTTATTTCATATTCCGATGTAACTCGAATCAAAGTACAAGTGTGCCAAAAAGTTTAGAAATCGTGAGATATGCCATTCGGTATCGTCACTATCGTGTTACCTTAATGGATACAAGTAATACAAAATATACATATAACACTAAGACAGTGTGTGTTTCTTTGATTTCTCCCAGGCGTTTCCTACCTTTTGCTACAATCTCTGTCATCAAATACCGTCAAGGTGAATAAAGTGTTCAAATTCTACTTTCTTTTTAGATGTAAATCCTTAATAGAGCTGAAAATTCAGTTTATGTATTGAAAACTTTGTCATTCTTTTCTTTTATTACAATATAATTTTAAGATACAAAAGTAACATAAACCACGTACTAGACATCGTGCGATTGTTTGATTTATCAAATACAGTAATTATTAGCTAGCTCTGTCATAAAATACCGTAAAAGAAGGAGTTGAACAATGTTGAAGGTTTATTTATTACCTTATTTTATATTTATTAGAAGTAAATTCGCAGTTTGTCGGTACCCAAGTTCTCGGAAACTTATAATGGGTTGATTTGACATACTTATATCTGAACCCATCAATTTATTTAAAAAAAACCATGTTACTTCTGTGCTGTTTGTTCTATCTATTATATTTTTAATGCACTTGTAAGACTTAAATCTATCCTTTCTTTATTTTAATTTGTTAAACAGAAGCGGAAGATACCAAAATAAACCCATCAAAGATATCAGGTTTATATTTTTTCTCAGACGCTCGTATAAAAAAGTCAAAAGGCCAAATAATTTAGGAAGTTGAAGAGCATTGCGGACCAAAAATTAATGTTAAGTCATCTAAGATATGTAATACATCTCTGAAATTTTTCAGCAAGCAGACCATTCAAAAGAACTAAAATCAACATCTCATGCACCAGGTCAAACTTACAGAATATATCTTCCCGTAACAGCCATCAAATCAAAGTGCCCGAAAGCACTGAAAGTCACGTGTAATATAGGAGAAAGCAGAATAGTTAACACTTTACAACCAGCTTCCGTGGATTGTCTGCCGTACACATTAAAACACACTCAACAAGGTAAACCATGTACAAATGTATAATCTATAATATACAAACACTGTCAAGAAAAATGAAAAAAATAATATGAAAAACGCATAGGCGAGTCAAATTGCATACACATGTCTTTAATAGACAATCACAAGTGATCGTTATACACTAAACTCTCCAGATTATATTAACCTGTTCATTTATCAATAAAATTGACATATTTTTGAAAGTCTTGGATAAGTTTTATTTTTTTTGCAATTTCAGGGACAAAATAATGGCTCTTATCATACCTCCTTCCTTCTAAAGTATTATTATTTTAATTTTAACATTTTTGGGAGTAAACTGTTACATTATCGCACTTGGCTAACGTTTGACGTATTTTTCTCTAAATGGAAAATGATAGCATGCTCCTTTTCTTTGAAAAATAATTTTTACAACATTGCTTAAACGTATCTATGACATTTAAAAATATTTTTGTTTGAAGATATTTCTTTTGTCAATTTTATGTCAAAACACTTAAAAATGTATAATACTCAATCTAATTGAAATACAGTTCCTATGTACACGCTTCGCTTACAAGGATCCGACAACGCTCCGTTCTACGTTCTGATAAAAAGACAATTCGTTTGTCTTCAATTTGGCATTAGGGCTTCAAACGTCTTATATTTTGTGCAAGACAGCCTCATTTTGAGATCTTAGATATGAGCAACAGCTCAATCCCAATAGATATTTGTTACAAAATGCATTTTACAAAGATGTAAATGTCTGTTAAATATTTTTTCAGGGTAAAGATGTAACTCACATGATATTTGTTAACCCAAAACTATGGGCTTAATGGTAATTTTAGGTTAAATACTCAAGGATCCGACTACGCTCCGTTCTACGTTCTGATAAAAAGACCATTCGGCATCCTCTAACCCGAATAATCCATTCGTTATATTACATAAGACATAAGACATAACGCTTTATTTAGAGTCGGTATGTGCAAATACAAGTATAACATAAGACACAAAGCTTTATTTAGAGTCGGTATGTGCAAATACAAGTATAAACATAAGCCCTGAAGAGCTTTTAAAACCGAAAGAGCAACAAATTAAACAAAACATACATATCAAGTCATGCACACATAAATCGCTCCCTATCGATCACAATCGGAGACGGTAAGGGCTTGAATTATTCGAGTTAGGCATCCTCAGGTTTTGTCCTCAAATTATAAACATTTTCATAAGTTTGAATGCTGAAATTTCATTGGCTGATGTAAATATTATCAGAAAAGAAAGTAGAACGGTGTGCTGTCAGATCCTTGTATAAGCAAAGCTTGGACAAGATCTGTATTTTAATCAGATTGTTGTACATTAATAATTGTTTACTGGGGCAAATACAAAATTTCAATCCTGGTATTTATGATGATTTTATTATACACGTTGTACAATAATATAATGAATTATTCTTATTTTTAGGACTTCAGGAACAAGAAAAAGACCAGACTGTTGGACTCATTGGACTTGCAATATTTGTAATAGTATCAATAGTTTTTGTTGGCGGTTTTATTCTTGGCATCGTCATCAAGGAATGTAATCTGTGTATTAGATGATTTAGATAATCAGAAAGTTAATGATCATTCTAGGCAGCTTTTTAAATTGACAGTGTGTTTACAGTGAAACAATTACTATTACAATAGAACATTCATTGATATACTAGTAATGTAATCGAACCTGAATAATTTGCAAATCATAGTACATGTAATAAGAACTACAACAGAATCATTTACTTACAAAGGACACCTAACTTTCTGATCAAACTTTGTAACTATTTAAAAAGTACAGATGCAATAAATAGGTTATCGATTCGTGAAAAATTGAAACATCCAAACTCCGTCCATACGTAAACGTAGCCATGACACATTATCATTATCATGTTTAGCTCATCACTTGGCGTCATCGTCATTCGTCCTACGCTTGTTCTTCGATCCCTTCTTGTAAACTCTTTTTAAATATTCACCTCCGAAACAACTTGGCTAAATGTTACCAAACTTGACCTTAATTTTCCTTACGCAATCTTGTTTAAAGCTGACTCCGGTTACTTGATCTATTAGCAAACAATGTCACTGTTTCTAAAAGAACACGGGGGTTATATGTAGTGTTTGGCATATATCTGCAGTAAGAGAAAAATTGACTGGGTTAAACATGATCATTGCCCCTGAAATGTTTATTGTTAGCACAACTGACATGAAGAAAATGATCAGCAGGTCAAGGTCTATATCCAGGAGAATTCAGAATAGTTTGAATACCCATTTTGAAGCAACTACAACAGAAAGATCTACAAATACGTGAACATTGCCGAAATTGTCAATTTAACACTTATAGGAGTTATTGCCATTGAATGATGATTTTTACTTTTTTGTGATTTTTTTGCGGAAGCTATGGTAGAAAGAGAGAATACTTAATAAAAATAAGATCAAATTACGTCTGCATGACCAAAATTATCAGTTGACTCTTTAGTAGGAGTTATTGCCCTTTAAAGGAAATTTTTACCCCTTTTTTCAATTTTGAAGAAACTAACAGATAGAGCGACAGTGTTAACGGGTAAATATTTAGCAGAGAATCTACAAATAAGTCAACAATCACTGAAATTATCAATTGACTCCTTATGGGAGTTACTGCCCTTATAAATCAATTTTTACCAGTTTTTGTTTTTGCAGAAACTATAAATATAGATAGACAGAGCTAGTGTAACTGTTCAACAAAATAAGATCCACAATAAGTCAATATTGCCGAAGTTATGCCTTTTGTTTGTTATCTCGAAAACCTTAACACATATATCAAAACTGTGAACAGCAAAACTGATCAACAATACCATGATCTACAAAAATGCAAAAATTGCGTTGGTACATTGTAACTCCTTATAGACGTTTTGGCCTTAACTGAAGATTTTTTTTCTTATTTCTAGTTTTTATCTTTTACCTCGAATACTATTAAAGATAAGATGAAACTAGAAACAGTCAAACTTTGCAGATGAGCGAATCAGGCTCTTAGAAGTTTCTCGTTATTATTACATAAATTGTTTTTTTTTATTTCTTTTCTGGTATCAGATGTAATAAAAAGGAAATAGAAAATAAAATAATAGAAATAAATCAACGAATGTCACAGGTAATGTTTTAAATGGAAAGCTTAAATCATTAACGAAAAGGAGAATACTGAATATAGTCAGCAAGGCAGGAAAAATTCATGATGATCTAAATATACAATGTATAAAGATTTAATAAAATTGTGTCAGCTTAACTCGTACCTGCGACAATAAAAATAAGTTTAGTTCAATGATATTATTAAATTTCATGTTTTTGAAGAGTTTTCAAGGAAATATTAAGTAGAGGTATGATTTCTTGTTAGATTTGGTCATTAACGCAAAAAGGATTTCATTCAAGTGCAAACTTAAAATCACTACCATTTTTAGCTCACTTGGCCCAAGAGGGCAAAGTGAGCTTTTCTCATCATTTGGCGTCCGTCGTCCGTCGTCGTCCGTTAACTTTTACAAAAATCTTCTCCTCTGAAACTACTGGGCCAAATAAAACCAAACTCTGCCCTGAAATTTTCAGACGCACAAGACAACTCGTTTTTGGGTTGCTGCCCCTGAATCGGTAATTTTAAGGAAATTTTGCAGTATTTGGTTATTATCTTGAATATTATAATAGATAGAGATAAACTGCAAAATTGTTCAATAAAATAAGATCTACTGTGACAAGTAAGTCACATGACCAAAATTGTCGATTGACCCAAGAATGACTTATTGCACTTAAAAGTCAATTTTTCACAATTTTTCGTAAATTTTTGTAATCTTTTACAAAAATCTTCTTCTCTGAAACTACTGGGCCAAATAAAACCAAACTTAGCTTAAATCATCCTTAGGATATCTTGTTTAAAAAATATATCCGATGACCTCGCCCGTCAACCAAGATGGTCGCCATGGCTAAAAATAGAACTTGGGGGTAAAATGCAGTTTTTGGCTTATATCTCTGAAACTAAAGCATTTAGAGCAAATCTGACATGGGGTTAAATGTCAATCAGGTCAAGATCTATCAACCCTGAAATTTTCAGCCCATCAGACAACCCGTTGTTGGGTTACTGCCCCTGAATCGGTAATTTAAAGGAAATTTTGCAGTTTTTGGTTATTATCTTGAATATTGTTATAGATAGAGATAAACTGTAAACAGCAATAATGATCAGCAAAGTAAGATCTACAAAGAAGTCAACATGACCAAAATGGTCTATTGACCCATTAAGTTATTGCCCATAAATGACAAATTTTACCATTTTTTTTCATTTTTGCCTACTATCATAAAATCTATTTTATCTAGAAAGAAACATTTTTTTCGGTTATTAGTATGCCATATATGATTTAAATTATAAAAGATAATAGACACTTTAAATCACAAAAATGATCAGCAAGGCAAGATCTATTAAAAAGTCAAATTTTGACGATATAGTTAGTAGACTGTCACTCTTCATAGGAGTGATTGCAGACGATGAATGCACATCATCATAATGATGTTTCGACATCATCATAATGATGTTCTGACATCATATAAAGATGTAAACCGAACCATACCATATGATGTTACATTGTCTTATTTGCGCCGACCGGAATTCCGGAGGGGTGGTCGGCCGGATAGTTCGACGTGTCGAATTTCTCCTGGACGTGGGGAGCGATATCCTTGTAGAAATCCTCGGTTCGGATCTCGTAGGCCAAGCTGTCGGTGTCGGTAAAGAACAGCCGGGCGTCGTCGCCATACATCTTTCGCACGAATCCGTAGTGGAAGTCATACATCGGGATCTTCGAAATATCCAGGATGCATGCTCCCAGGTATACGGGCTTATCGAACTTGAGCTTCGTCTTCTTCATATGGACGGCTGCCAGGTTCTCGGTGAAGACGACCCGACGATCGAAGTTGGTTTTGGTCACGAGCTTCAGCGCCTGCTTCTCGTTGGTGACCAGCCGGACATCGACCCTCTTGCGGATATTTTCCATGGTCTTGCCGAAGACCGAATTATTCATGAGCTTGAAGAAATCTTTCTCGGCGTCGGACTTGGCCACGGCTCTGAGCTCGGTGTTTTTGTCGTTGTACGGCTAAAGCCATGGGGATTGCCTAAATCCAATGATGCGATGGACCTTGGCGAGCTTCATCCCCCTTCCCATATACATTTTGAGGTTTCGATAGTGGAGGGTGTACTTTGTGCGCTTACCTAGGTTAGGCACCAGCTTACGCACCTCGTCAATCTCCACATTCTCCGGCGCGAGAGGATAGTCGTTATGATCGTCGTGGAGATCTTGGGGATATTCCAGGTCGCATTCCACCATGGCGTCATATTAGTGGTCGTCCGGATAGCTCAAGATGTCCTCGATTTCTGACGGCTCCATCCATTCGAATTCCCCAGTGGGAAGGGGTTGCGCCATGGCCCACCCTTAGGGGATATATCTGGAGGTCCTCTTCCCCATCCTCACCTTTCTTCAGACCGTCGTAGCCATAGACGTTGGTGGTGAGGTCTGCATTCCGCCTCTCGAATTTATCGATCGCCTTGAGGGACACTGGGAAGTCGATATCGTCAAATTTCAGCTCACCCTCCCATTTCTTGTACTGGTTCAGGCGATAAGCATGATTCCCATCCACCTCATCATGATGCAGGGCCGCCAACACTGCCCACTGGAAGCAACGATCATCCTCATTTCTCACGTTGACGATTGCCTTCTTTTTGGCAAGTGCTGATGGGGTTGGTATGTAGGAGCTGCCCCTAAGTGGCTTGAATTCGTTCAGGTGGATCTCTAGCTGCTCGATGTGGGCAAAAGTCCATCCACTACCCTCGCGCATATACCTTGACATGCTTTCCTTGATCTTCCCTACCATGACCGCAATCTCGAAGTCGAGGTCTGCTGATTCGGTGATGACTGTCTGGGCTGATCTGAAGTAAGGGATAACGTAGGTGTTCCCCCCAGTCGCGAGATTCGTTTTGACCAGCTCCACTTTCAGCTGTACCTTCAAGCCCTTCTTTCGGGTGAGGGCATCTTCGATCGTCCTGGAGATGGTGTTGCAACTTACCTTGAAAAACGTTTCCAAATCATGCTGCTGGAGCGGGTCGATTCTGACTGTGCCAAAGACTCCTTTCAATGCATCGCGTCGGTCGACTACCTTGATCTCGTCTTCCACTGGGGCATTTTCGATATCCTTCTTCACCAGGTCGGTAAGGGCAGCTCTTCCTAGTCGGGAATATTTGGTGATTCCGCGTCTTTTGGCGATGGCCTTCAGCTCCTTCTTTGTGAAGACCTCTTCGCGGGCAAATTTCCGATTGGTTTTCTCCTCGATGAGTTTGACCAACTTCTCCTTCAACATCCTGCTGACCCCCCTCAGACCCTCATCCTTAGCTATTCGGCGAAGTTCATTGATGGTCTCCCTGACCTTAATCTTACCTCCAATGGGAATATTCTCATCATCATCGTCCTGTTGGCGCGGCTGCTTGCTATGCCTCCAGCAGAGCCCATCCTTTCCCGGCTTACTCTTGCAAAATTGCCCCTTCTTCCTCTTCAGGGGAACACCGCAGGTCGAGGGTACTTTACATATTTTTATGACTTTTTGACATGACAATATCAACTTACAAATGCTCTATCTGCAGTCGTTTTCTCACTGGTTATAACTTTTTGACATGACATTATCAACTTACAAATGCTCTATCTGCAGTCGTTTTCTACCTGGTTATGAAGTAACAACCATCCCCTATCTTCCGAAATGGGTACCTGCATTTTTCTGATCAAAACAAGATAATGAAGACAAACTTAGAATTATTATAATTTTATTAACATTAAACAGCAAACAATTCCTATATCTTTTTGTTCAAAATGAATTTTCATGATAACTGAAATGTCGAGGCTTTTTAAGCAACATTTTTTATATTAACGTGTTATTGTGTATTAATATGTATTTTCAGCGTTGTAAACTTCTTTATGTTACATCTACTTGCTTATATGCTATTAATTTGCCTTTTGCCTTTCCTCTTCGTAGTATCATATTGCGATACGCGAATTAGAAAGTATTAATTTAAAAGAAGACTTTTTCTTGGCAACGCCATCTTGTGTGTGCGTGGTGAGTGAATGTGGTATATGGGATCTCTGCACAAACATTTTTTTCACTTCCTTTCTGAATTTGACAAAGAATGTTTATTCGCAAAAGTCAGATTCATATAGTTTAACAACAAAATGCCCCTCCCCATCCACAACCAACACTACACACACAACAAATTTAAAGATGAATGGTTGAAGTCTTAACGTATAGTCATTTCAACAATGAAGTGTATCCTTTCCTTTAAAGAGTGCAATATAATTAATCTAGCATTTTTTCAACAGCAATGGGGGGTTTAAATCTTTTTTTTCTCATAGGCATTGTGAATGACTACCATAAACAGAATACATGTTCGCACTTTGGGTAGAACAAACAAAAAATCACTAACATTTTGAATGCAACTATTTACTATAACCATTTCAAAAGGCGAACTCAAACATATAAAATAGTAGTACATGTCGTGAACAAAAATTAAACATACCAGCATGGGTTCCCTCAATCATGAAGCCACCAGACAGGACAAATACACAAATCGCAAGAGCAAACCTATTCAGCATGTTTAGAGGAATGACGAATGAAGAATACAAAATAAAGAATCGTGACATAAACTTAAAGTCTAACTCAAATTTCATTTGATGACAACGTTACAACAGATGTACTTTTTTGTTTTTATGGAAACGTATATTAGTCACCAGTTGATCAGTTCTCAACACAACTTGACGACAAAAACAAGAGGGAAAGTTGCATTGTTATTGAACTTGTACACTTGTTTTCGTAGTATCAATTTACAATGCGAATACATTTGATGCACATTTACAACGTGTTTGTATATACCATTGAAAGTTAAGGATAAATACAGATCAGCACGTTAAGGATGTATTCTTTTGATGTTTCAGTTTCATTGAAATATCGTCCGGGAATTATTTCCGAAACATGTGATACAAGTGGAAAATATTAATGAATTTAAAAAATAGCATAATCAAACTAAACTCTGTGAAAAATTGTGTTCTTACAATAAGTAGTTTTTCAGTAATAAATTTTCAAATTTTATAACCAATCCGGTCAGGGTCATCAGCAAAAATGTTGAGAAAATGGGCGAGGGGTACAAAAAAAGGATTTCACCAAAAATATGTACATCCCATATCAATTTTTTTCTTTTCAAAATTCTTAGATATGTATTTTTTCAATCATTTATAACAAAGAAGTTGAAATAATATGCTTTTTGTTCTATAAAAAGAAAAAAATCCCAAATTCACAAAATTGACAGCATGGTCAATTTGACAAGAAAAAGTAACAAAATTTTATAAAACTTTCTAATACTAACACCAACCTATAGTTTTTTAAGTTAAAATTATTCAGATTGGTCCACTTCATCTTTAGTGAAAGTATGAAAAAAAGTTTAATTGTGAAACTGTGATTTTTACATCGCGATGACCGTGAGGGCATTCCGAAGTATTGTTATCGCCTAGATTTCCATTACGTAACTTTTGTTTTGGGTTTATAACCGATCTATAAACATGACAAATATGCGGATATTAACGAGTGCAAACTAACATTCTTTATCGTTTGTTATAAATACATCTCTTCAATGAATACTGATAAAAATATTTTTGTTTAGAACATAAATTAATAATATGAAAATGTTTTGTCGTTAGATATATATATATATATATATATAAGTCAAAAATCATTGATAATATATATGCACACGTACCGAAAAGGTGTGTTAAAGCATGCGGAAGAATATCTCAAGAATCCCGGCAAGGACCGGTAACTCTGTAATTGTTTTTGCGGGAAAATATGAATGCCTACTTATATCCAATCTTTTAGAAAAATCGAATTTTTAAAGAAGAGTGTCCACCATGCACTTGCACTGCACTATTATTAGAATAGTACAATAGATTGATATACAAATGGATGAAAATTATATATATATGTAACTGTTATATTAATATAATATATAACAACAAACCAGTGTATACTGATATGTATCACTACAATATAATAGTTATTACGGTGAGGTTGAATTTCCTGTCATTTATTCATCATCCAAGCACGAACTTGTCACAGAAAAAAATATATCTCTGTACATTAACCTCAGTTACAGGTATAAAGATGTGATTTGTTTCTGTGACAAGTGCTTTTGACCATCCACAAGAACTTGCGGTCATCCGATGTTCAGTACTTCAGTACTTTGATTTTTCATGATAATAGCCCAAAAATGGGTGAAAATTGATGAAAAATTGGAAAATCATTAAAAATGGGAACTTTCAAATGGCATTAGCAAAGAAGGAAGTGCACCGCCATATGATTATTTCATCATCAATTACTTTCTTACAGTCATATAAAGCCAAAAATCAGGTTAAGAAAAAAGTTTAATACTAGAAATGTTTGGCTCCTCAGAGGTGTACATCCTTAGGGTCAAGGAACAGTAAATGGGCTATGTCACATATTTTGGTAAAATTTTGCAAACAACTTTGGCTCGTTGAACTATAACTGAAAATCTAAAAAATAATGTTTTTATCTCTTTTATCATCTGAAATATTACCGATTGAATTCTTTGAAAACAGGTGAACATTTGTATACAAAAGCACAAAGTGACATGAAATCGGCGAAAAACCTTCTTAGATTTGTCTTGAAATCATCAAATTTCTAATTTCTAATTTATGGTGATCTTTTAGATCTTTCGTATGAACGCGATGCAAATGTTTCAATTAAAACTTATAAAGTCACTCCACTTTTCTCTTAAAGAAAGAAAAACAGAAAGAAATGAACAAAAGATTAATTGTTTAAGCAAGGTGAACTATATAGATACGATGATATAATGTTATCAAGACAAATAGACTATAAGCAGGGCAAGTATGAATCATTTTCCATCTTGCTTGTAGCTGGCCATGGGTTGTGCCGGTTTTCACTGGGCTTTTGTCATGTTTTAACTAATACGACGTGTAGTCTAGATAGAAAAGGAGAAGTCTATGCATGTTAAACTGCCAATTATTGTGTCCGTATCACACCAGGCTATCATGAACATGGTGTTGTTTGTTGTTTTTCTTCATTGTTCATGAAAGGAACCATTGCAACAACTCTCGGGGGAGTTCATAGATTGATTGTTACAAGGTATAATGTTTATCTCTATCCTAAATCGTGAACTCTTTTCTGATGGCAGTCCTAAGAGGTTGGGACAGTTTTCCCTGAATTTTTGTCACAAGGACCATTTTCAAAATCTCCTTAAATCTTTAATGAAATTCACAAAGTCACAGTCCCTTGTGTACTTTAAGGGTTAAGGTTCTTAAAGTATTGCGGCCTTTTGTTCACAGATCATCAAATTATTAACTCCTCAAGAATAACCGAAAGTTCCCAATTGAGACCAAATCTATGAGAATGGTACCAAGACAGTTTACAACGTTTTAGGGATAGGTATATGGATGCACTCCGTGTACTGAGATACGACAAATACCAAGTCATGCAAGAAATAGATAGCAGGCCACAACCATAAGAGAGTTCCAATTACACGACTAGACAAAGACTTCAATCTACAGTAGATACAAAATACAAGCAGCTAGACTCCAAATTCAATATTATTTTTTATTGAAACGAAGAGGCGTGTGAAAATGTGTCAGCTGAAAATTGTTTGAAATTCACGATTGACGCAACAAGTATCCAATGGCAAGTGAGACCAGTCCTCACAAACATCTATATGCCTATCCCTATGTCAAGAGTCGTAATTCAGTGATTGTCGTTAATGTTTTTCAGTCACATTTGTTTTTTTTTTTATATTTTTTGTTATGCACATATATGGATGTTCATAAAGGAATGTTACACTTTATATGATTATTGAATCATGGTGTCACGTGTGAATCCGGATCGGATTATCTTAACCCTACCGGAGCACATAAGACAACCCCTAGTGTTTTGTTGGATTCGTGTTAATCGATCTTATGTTTTCTGTGTAGAATTTTGTTGATTTGTTTGTCTTTTCATTTTTCCTTTTTAGCTCACCTGACCCAAAGGGTCAAGTGTGAGCTTTTCTCATCACTTGGCGTCCGTCGTCCGTCGTCGTCCGTTAACTTTTACAAAAATCTTCTCCTCTGAAACTACTGGGCCAAATTGAACCAAACCTGGCCTAAATTATCCTTAGGGTATCTAGTTTGAAAAATTTCTACGTATATCTGAAGCAAAGAATTTATAGCAAATCTGACGGAGTAAAAATGTTCATCAGGTCAATATCTATATGGTTTAAAATTTTCAAACAAATCAGACAACCTGTTATTGGTTGCTGCCCCTGAATTAGTAATTTTAGGAAAATTTTGCAGTTTTTGGTTATTATCTTCAATATTATTATAGATAGAGATAAACTGTAAACCGCAAGAATGTTCAGTAATGTAAGATCTACAAATAAGTCAATATGACCAAAATTGTCAATTGACTCCTTAAGGAGTTATTGCTCTTTAAATAAATTTTTCACAATTTTTCTTTAATTTTTGTAATCTTTTACAAAAATCTTCTCCTGTGAAACTACTGGGCCAAATTAAACCAAACTTGGCCTAAATCATCCTTATGGTATCTAGTTTAAAAATATATCCAATGATTCCGTCCATCAACCAAGATGGCCGTCATGGCTAAAAATAGAACATGGGGGTAAAATGCCGTTTTTGCCTTATATCACTGACACTAAAGCATTAAGAGCAAATCTGACGGGATAAATATGTTTATCAGGTCAAGATCTATCTGGCTAGAAATTTTCAGACGAATTAGACAACCCGTTGTTGGGTTGCTGCCCCTGAATTGGTAATTTTAAGGAAATTTTGCAGTTTTTGGTTATTATCTTGAAAATAAGTCAACATGACCAAAATTGGGAATTGACATCTTATTGGAGTTATTGTCCTTTAAAGTCATTTTCTGCAATTTATTGGTAATTTTTGTAAAAATTTTAAAAAATCTCCTGCTTTTAATTTAACTACTTGGCCAAATGAAACCAATCTTGGCCTCAATTATTATTAGGGTATCTATTATGATTTTAACCGTATTTTACATGATTTCCAAAACTACAGTAGATACAGGTGAGCGACACAGGCTCTTAAGAGCCTCTAGTTTCGTTTTTTTGCCATGGCATCGCCAGTTTCACTTCGACTTACGATTTTTGCTTGTCCCCTTTTTACTGACATCCGTCGTCCCATTTCAGTTCCCATTCAACAACGATGTTAATTCACAACTACAATTCGCGTTTAATTCAGAATTGGGATGCACATGAAGTTGGCCTGTAATAAGACAACAGTTCTATCAGTATCAAATATACCCTCTTTTTCCGGTTGCAGCCTACTTTTTCCGCCCTAATCCCTGTTGAAACACTTTGCAGAATTAACATAGAAGTATTAGATTTATTGTTAATGTATTGTCGTCTTTATTCTGCATGTATTGAATAGCTTCACACTATTATTTTTGTCTCGCCTGCGACGAAAGTAGCAGAAGGCGAAACATAGATGTTGATCAAAATCGACGGCGACGACGTCAACAATTGTTAAGTTTTCTGTATAAGTCAGTTTGATAGGAACTACTTGTGAGAGATCAGTAGTATTTAATATAAAGTTGCATTACTATCAGTACATTTCAGTTTGACGACTATTTTGAGGTCCTATTCCCTAGGTCATGGTTCAGCTTCTTTGAATTAACTTGTTAACAATTTTCAATGTTTAGTTTTCTGCTTAAGTTAGTTTGATAGGAACTACTTGTGATAGATCATTGATATTTTATGTTAAGTTGCACTACTATCAGTACATATTATCTGTTTGACGATTATTTCGAGGCCCTGCCCTCTACGTCATGGTCAAGCAACTTTGAATTAAATAGGAAAGTTGCTGTCCATCAGATTGTCTTTGTGAAATTTTCTGCTTACAGGTGAGAAATTATGATATCTCTGTGTCAACAGTTTATTCAATATCCAAAGCAACACAGAAAAAACCTGAGTGATTCGCAAATACTTCAGACGGACAGAACGATGGTGCGTCAACAGGGTAAGCGTCTCCTGCTGTTCATGTATAACCCGTAATAATGATCAGAATTTAGTCAATATGTCATACTAAGGAATAGGACACAATCGGTACATTTACAGAGCAGACGACTACTCGGGTATCAAAAGATCTAAGAATATAAACGGTGCAAATGATTTTACAAAAATTACCAATAAATTGCAGAAAATGACTTTAAAGGACAATAACTCCAATAAGATGTCAATTCCCAATTTTGGTCATGTTGACTTATTTTCAAGATAATAACCAAAAACTGCAAAATTTCCTTAAAATTACCAATTCAGGGGCAGCAACCCAACAACGGGTTGTCTAATTCGTCTGAAAATTTCTAGCCAGATAGATCTTGACCTGATAAACATATTTATCCCGTCAGATTTGCTCTTAATGCTTTAGTGTCAGAGATATAAGGCAAAAACGGCATTTTACCCCCATGTTCTATTTTTAGCTATGACGGCCATCTTGGTTGATGGACGGAATCATTGGATATAGTTTTAAACTAGATACCCTAAGGATGATTTAGGCCAAGTTTGGTTTAATTTGGCCCAGTAGTTTCACAGGAGAAGATTTTTGTAAAAGATTACAAAAATTAACGAAAAATTGTGAAAAATGTATTTAAAGAGCAATAACTCCTTAAGGAGTCAATTGACAATTTTGGTCATATTGACTTATTTGTAGATCTTACATTACTGAACATTCTTGCGGTTTACAGTTTATCTCTATCTATAATAATATTGAAGATAATAACCAAAAACTGCAAAATTTTCCTAAAATTACTAATTCAGGGGCAGCAACCAATAACAGGTTGTCTGATTTGTTTGAAAATTTTAAACCATATAGATATTGACCTGATGAACATTTTTACTCCGTCAGATTTGCTATAAATTCTTTGCTTCAGATATACGTAGAAATTTTTCAAACTAGATACCCTAAGGATAATTTAGGCCAGGTTTGGTTCAATTTGGCCCAGTAGTTTCAGAGGAGAAGATTTTTGTAAAAGTTAACGGACGACGACGGACGACGGACGCCAAGTGATGAGAAAAGCTCACACTTGACCCTTTGGGTCAGGTGAGCTAAAAAGGAAAAATGAAAAGACAAACAAATCAACAAAATTCTACACAGAAAACATAAGATCGATTAACACGAATCCAACAAAACACTAGGGGTTGTCTTATGTGCTCCGGTAGGGTTAAGATAATCCGATCCGGATTCACACGTGACACCATGATTCAATAATCATATAAAGTGTAACATTCCTTTATGAACATCCATATATGTGCATAACAAAAAAATATAAAAAAAAAACCAAATGTGACTGAAAAACATTAACGACAATCACTGAATTACGACTCTTGACATAGGGATAGGCATATAGATGTTTGTGAGGACTGGTCTCACTTGCCATTGGATACTTGTTGCGTCAATCGTGAATTTCAAACAATTTTCAGCTGACACATTTTCACACGCCTCTTCGTTTCAATAAAAAATAATATTGAATTTGGAGTCTAGCTGCTTGTATTTTGTATCTACTGTAGATTGAAGTCTTTGTCTAGTCGTGTAATTGGAACTCTCTTTTGGTTGTGGCCTGCTATCTATTTCTTGCATGACTTGGTATTTGTCGTATCTTAGTACACGGATTGCATCCATATACCTATCCCTAAAACGTTGTAAACTGTCTTGGTACCATTCTCATAGATTT
Source organism: Mytilus californianus (assembly GCF_021869535.1). Taxonomy (NCBI): domain Eukaryota; kingdom Metazoa; phylum Mollusca; class Bivalvia; order Mytilida; family Mytilidae; genus Mytilus; species Mytilus californianus. The sequence goes on along the minus strand of NW_026262582.1, from coordinate 34,611,157 downwards.
GGTCTCAATTGGGAACTTTCGGTTATTCTTGAGGAGTTAATAATTTGATGATCTGTGAACAAAAGGCCGCAATACTTTAAGAACCTTAACCCTTAAAGTACACAAGGGACTGTGACTTTGTGAATTTCATTAAAGATTTAAGGAGATTTTGAAAATGGTCCTTGTGACAAAAATTCAGGGAAAACTGTCCCAACCTCTTAGGACTGCCATCAGAAAAGAGTTCACGATTTAGGATAGAGATAAACATTATACCTTGTAACAATCAATCTATGAACTCCCCCGAGAGTTGTTGCAATGGTTCCTTTCATGAACAATGAAGAAAAACAACAAACAACACCATGTTCATGATAGCCTGGTGTGATACGGACACAATAATTGGCAGTTTAACATGCATAGACTTCTCCTTTTCTATCTAGACTACACGTCGTATTAGTTAAAACATGACAAAAGCCCAGTGAAAACCGGCACAACCCATGGCCAGCTACAAGCAAGATGGAAAATGATTCATACTTGCCCTGCTTATAGTCTATTTGTCTTGATAACATTATATCATCGTATCTATATAGTTCACCTTGCTTAAACAATTAATCTTTTGTTCATTTCTTTCTGTCTTTCTTTCTTTAAGAGAAAAGTGGAGTGACTTTATAAGTTTTAATTGAAACATTTGCATCGCGTTCATACGAAAGATCTAAAAGATCACCATAAATTAGAAATTAGAAATTTGATGATTTCAAGACAAATCTAAGAAGGTTTTTCGCCGATTTCATGTCACTTTGTGCTTTTGTATACAAATGTTCACCTGTTTTCAAAGAATTCAATCGGTAATATTTCAGATGATAAAAGAGATAAAAACATTATTTTTTAGATTTTCAGTTATAGTTCAACGAGCCAAAGTTGTTTGCAAAATTTTACCAAAATATGTGACATAGCCCATTTACTGTTCCTTGACCCTAAGGATGTACACCTCTGAGGAGCCAAACATTTCTAGTATTAAACTTTTTTCTTAACCTGATTTTTGGCTTTATATGACTGTAAGAAAGTAATTGATGATGAAATAATCATATGGCGGTGCACTTCCTTCTTTGCTAATGCCATTTGAAAGTTCCCATTTTTAATGATTTTCCAATTTTTCATCAATTTTCACCCATTTTTGGGCTATTATCATGAAAAATCAAAGTACTGAAGTACTGAACATCGGATGACCGCAAGTTCTTGTGGATGGTCAAAAGCACTTGTCACAGAAACAAATCACATCTTTATACCTGTAACTGAGGTTAATGTACAGAGATATATTTTTTTCTGTGACAAGTTCGTGCTTGGATGATGAATAAATGACAGGAAATTCAACCTCACCGTAATAACTATTATATTGTAGTGATACATATCAGTATACACTGGTTTGTTGTTATATATTAACGAACCCTCAGATAGCTGATAGTGGGCATAAAGAACCCTCAGATAACTGATAGTGGGAATAACGAACCCCTAGATAGCTAAAAGTGAGCATAACGAACCCTCAGATAGCTGATAGTGGGCATAGTGAACCCCTAGATAGCTAATAATGGGCATAAGGAACCCTTAGCTAGCTGAAAATGGGCATAAAGAACCCTTAGACAGCTGATAGTGGACATAAAAAACCCATATATAGCTGATAGTGTGCATAACGAACCATTAGATAGCTGATAGTGAATAAAATAGAATAAAGGTTGGCGACGTTGGCGACGTTGGCGAACAGTAATGATTTCGTAAATGTTGGCGACGTTGGCGAACAGTAATGATTTTGTAAATGTTGGCGACGTTGGCGACGTTGGCGAACATTCACACAATCCTGTACCAGAATGCAGCTTTCTAAAGGTTCGTTATGCCAACTATCAGCTATCTAAGGGTTCGTTATGCCCACTATCAGCTATCTGAGGGTTCGCATTGCCCACTACCAGCTATCTAAGGGTTCTTTATGCCCACTATCAGCTATCTAAGGGTTCGTTATGCCCACTATCAGCTATCTAAGGGTTCGTTATGCCCACTATCAGCTTTCTAAGGGTTCGTTATGCACATTATCAGCTATCTAAGGGTTCGTTATGCCCACTATCATCTATCTGAGGGTTCGTTATGACCACTATCAGCTATTTAAGAGTTTGTTATGCCCACTATCAGCTATCTGAGGGTGTTTTGTTCTTTGCTGCGTAATGCCCACTATCACCTATCTAAGGGTTCTTTATGCCCACTATCAGTTATCTAAGGGTTCTTTATGTCCACTATCAGCTATCTAAGGGTTCTTTATGCCCACTATAAGCTATCTGAGGGTTCTTTATGCCCACTATCAGCTATCTGAGGGTTCTTTATGCCCACTATCAGCTATCTGAGGGTTCTTTATGCTCACTATCAGCTATCTGAGGGTTCTTTATGCCCCCACTATCAGCTATCTAATGGTTGTTTGCTGGTCATAGTGTGCTTCATTTCTTCTTCCGTCTATAATTTTTTTTATTCTCGTTTTGGTATTTTCTTACTTATTTTAGTGAGTTTCTGACTCTTTACTGAATTTTCTAATTTCTTTTTGTTTAGAATTCGTATAATTCGATTGATTTTACATCTCCAGCGCTAGACTTTACATCTCCAGCGCTTGACTTTACATCTCCAGCGCTAGACTTTACATCTTCAGCGCTTGACTTTACATCTCCAGCGCCAGACTTTAGATCTCCAGCGCTTGACTTTACATCTCCAGCGCTAGACTTTACATCTCTAGCGCTAGACTTTACATCTCCAGCGCTAGACTTTACACATCTTCAGCGCAGGACTTTAAAAGACACTTTATAATCTGTGTGAGACCAACAGGGCTCCGTAAAATCCTTAATAGAGCTGAAAATTCAGTTTATGTATTGAAAACTTTGTCCTTTTTTTCTTTTATTACAATTTTATTTAAAAATACAAAATAACAGAAATACATAAACCACGTACTAGACATTGTGCGATTGTTTGATTTATCAAATACAGTAATTATTAGCTAGCTCTGTCATAAAATACCGTAAAAGAAGGAGTTGAACAATGTTGAAGGTTTATTTATTACCTTATTTTATATTTATTAGAAGTAAATTCGCAGTTTGTCGGTACCCAAGGTCTCGGAAACTTATAATGGGTTGATTTGTCATACTTATATCTAAACTCATCGATTTATTTAAAAAAAAAAACATGTTATGTCTGTGCTGTTTATTCGATCTATTATATTTTTAATGCACTTCTAAGACTTAAATCCATCCCTTCTTTATTTTAATTTGTTAAATAGAAGCGGAAGATACCAAAATAAACCCATCGATATCAGGTTTATAGTTTTTCTCAGACGCGCATTTCTCAGAGACGCTCGTATAAAAAAGTCAAAAGGCCAAATAATGTAGGAAGTTGAAGAGCATTGCGGACCAAAAAGTAATGTTAAGTCATCGAAGATATGTAATACAATCTCTGAAATTTTTCAGCAAACAGACCATTCAAAAGAACTAAAATCAACATCTCATGCACCAGGTCAAGCTTACAGAATATATCTTCCCGTAACAGCAACCAAATCAAAGTGTCCGAAAGCACTGAAAGTCACGTGTAATATAGGAGAAAACAGAATAGTAAACACTTTACAACCAGCTACCGTGGATTGTCTGCTATACACATTAAAACACACTCAACAAGGTAAACCATGTATAATCTATAATATACAAAAACTGTGAAGAAAAATGAAAAAAATAATATGAAAAACGCATAGGCGAGTCAAATTGCATACACATGTCTTTAATAGACAATCACAAGTGATCGTTGTACACTAAAGTCTCCAGATTATATTAACCTGTTCATTTATCAATAGAATTGACATATTTTTGAAAGGCTTGAATAAGTTTTATATTTTTTGCAATTTCAGGGGCAAAATAATGGCTCTTATCATAGTACCTCCTTCCCTATAAAGTATTATTATTTCAATTTTAACATTTTTGGGAGTATACTGTTACATTATCGTACTTGGCTAACGTTTATAGTATTTTTCTCTAAATGGAAAATGATAGCATGCTCCTTTTCTTTGAAAAAATAATTTTTACAACATTGCTTAAACGTATCTATGATATTTAAAAATATGTTTGTGTGAAGATATTTCTATTGTCAATTTTGCGTCAAAACATGTCAAGGTGTATAATACTCAATCTAATTGAAATACAGTTCCTATGTACACGCTTCGCTTACAAGGATCCGACAACGTTCCGTTCTACGTTCTGATAAAAAGACAATTCGTTTGTCTTACATTTTGGCATTAGGGCGTCAAACGTCTTATATTTTGTGCAAAACAGCCTCATTTTGAGATCTTAGATATGAGCAACAGCTCAATCCCAATAGATATTTGTTATAAAATGCATTTTACCAATATGTAAATGTCTGTAAAATATTTTTTTCAGGGTAAAGATGTTACTCACATATTTGTTAACCCAAAACTATGGGCTTAATGGTAATTTTAGGTTAAATACTCAAGGATCCGACAACGCTCTGTTCTATGTTCTGATAAAAAGACCATTCGGCATCCTCAGGTTTTGTCCTCAATTATAAACATTTTCATAAATTTGAAGGCTGAAATTTCATTGTCTGATGTAAATATTATCAGAAAAGAAAGTAGGACAGTGTGCTGTCAGATCCTTGTATAAGCAAAGATTGGATACATGATCTGTATATTAATTAGATTGTAGTATACTGATAATTGTTTACAGGCGCAAATACAAAATTTCAATCCTGGTATTTATGATGATTTTATTATACAATAATATAATGAATTATTCTTATTTTTAGGACTTCAGGAACAAGAAAAAGACCAGACTGTTGGAGTCATTGGACATGCAATATTTGTAATACATGTAGTATCAATAGTTTTTGTTGGCGGTTTTATTCTTGGCATCGTCATCAAGGAATGTAATCTGTGTATTAGATGATTTAGATAGATGATTTAGATAATCAGAAAGTTAATGATCATTCTAGGCAGCTTTTTTAAATTGACAGTGTGTCTACAGTGAGACAATTACTATTACAATAGAACATTCATTGATATACTAGTAATGTAATCGAACCTGAATAATTTGCAAATCATAGTACATGTAATAAGAACTATAGCAGAATCATTTACTTACAAAGGGCAATAACTTTCTGATCAAACTTTTTAGCTATTTAAAAAGTACTGATGCAATGAATAGCTTATCGATTCGTGCAAAAATTGAAACATCTAAACTCCGTCCATGTGTAAACGTAGCCATGACACATTATCATTATCATGTTTAGCTCATCACTTGGTGGCGTCAGTCGTCACCGTCCTACGCCTGTTCGTCCGTCGTTGTAAACTTTTTTTATATTCACCTCCGAAACAACTGGGCTGAATGTTACCAAACTTGATTTTAATTTTTATTACGCAATCTTGTTTAAAGCTGTCTCCGGTTACTTGATCTATCAACACAAAATGTCACTGTTGCTAAAGAAAATGAACCCGGGGGTTATATGCAGTGTTTGGCTTATATCTGCAGTTAGAGCAAAATTGACTGGGTTAAACATGATCATTGCCCCTGAAATGTTTATTTTTAGCACAACTGACATAAAGAAAATGATTAGCAGGTCAAGGTTTATCTATATCCAGGGGAAGTCAGAATAGTTTGAAAACCCATTTTGAAGCAACTACAACAGAAAGATCTTCAAATACGTGAACATTGCCGAAATTGTCAATTTAACACTTATAGGAGTTATTGCCGTTGAGTGATGATTTTTACTTTTTTGTGATTTTTTTGCTGAAACTATGGTAGGAAGAGAGAATACTTTATAAAAATAAGATCAAATTACGTCTGCATGACCAAAATTGTCAGTTGACTCTTTATAGGATTTTTTGTCCTTAACAGACGATTTTTACCAAAAAAGTGCAGCAAAACAAGATCTACGAAATCGTCAATTGATCCCTTGCAGGAGTTATTGCCCTTTAAAGGAGATTGTTACCCTTTTTTTCAATTTTGCAGAAACTATCATAGATAGAACGACAGTGTTAACGAGAAAATGTTTAGCAGAGAATCTACAAATATGTCAACAATCACTGAAATTATCAATTGACTCTTTATGGGAGTTACTGCCCTTACAAATCAATTTTTACCAGTTTTTGTTTTTGCAGAAACTATAAATATAGATAGACAAAGCTAGTGTAACTGTTCAACAAAATAAGATCTACAATAAGTCAATATTGCCGAAGTTATGCCTTTTGTTTGTTATCTCGAAAACCTTAACACATTTATTAAAACTGTGAACAGCAAAACTGATCAACAATACCAAGATCTACAGAAATGCAAAAATTGCATTGGTACATTGTAACTCCTTATAGAGGTTTTGGCCTTAACTGAAGATTTTTTTTCTTATTTCTAGTTTTTATCTTTTATCTCGAATACTATTAAAGATAAGTTGAAACTAGAAACAGTCAAACTTTGCAGCTGAGCGAATCAGGCTCTTAAAATTTTCTCGTTATTATTACATAAATTGTTTTTTTTTAATTTCTTTTCTGGTATCAGATGTAATATAAAAGAAATAGAAAATAAAATAATAGAAATAAATCAACGAATGTCACAGGTAATGTTTTAAATGGAAAGCTAAAATCATTAACGAAAAAGGAGAATACTGAAAATAGTCAGCAAGTCAGGAAAAATTCATGATGATCTACAAATACAATGTATAAAGATTTAATAAAATTGTGTCAACTTGACTCGTACCTGCGACAATAAAAATAAGTTTGGTTCAATGATTTTATTAAATTTCATGTTTTAAGAGTTTTCAAGGAAATATTAAGTAGAGGTATGATTTCTTGTTAGATTTGGTCATTAACGCAACAATATTTCATTCAAATGCAAACTTAAAATCACTACCATTTTTAGCTCTCCTGGCCCAAAATTTTGCAGTTTTTGGTTATTATCTTGAATATTATTATAGATAGAGATAAACTGTAAACAGCAATAATGTTCAGCAAAGTAAGATCTACAAATAAGTCAACAAGACCCAAATGGTAAATTGACCCATTAAGGAGTTATTGCCCTTTATAGTCAATTTTTAAAAACAATTTGTAAATTTTTGCAATCTTTTACAAAAATGTTCTCCTCTGAAACTACTGAGATAGATTTTACCAAACTTGACCACAATCGTCATTAGGGTATCTAGTTTAAAAAATGTGTCCGATGACCCCACCTACATGGCTAAAAATAGAACATAAGGGTAAAATGCAAGTTTTGTCTATTGTTTTTTGAACCGTTATAAATAGAGAAAATCTGAAAAGAGCAAAAACCTTCAAAATAATGGGCTCTAACAATTGTCCATATACGTCAAAACTGTTAGACACATTCTTATAGGAGTTATTGCCCATAAATGACAAAAAACAAGTTTACCATTTTTTTTCATTTTTGCCTACTATCATAAAATCTATGATATCTAGAGAGAAACATTTTTTCCGTTACAAGTATGCCATATATAATTTAAATTATAATAGATAAAAAGACACTTTAAATCACAAAAATGATCAGCAAGGCAAGATCTATTAAAAAGTCAAATTTTACCGATATAGTTAGTAGACTGTCACTCTTCATAGGAGTGATTGCCCTTAAATTAGGATCTATTTTACCCTCTACTGTGTTTTGAGCAAAAACTAAAGAAGATAGAGAGAAACTAAATAGACTAAAAGATCAGTAATACAAGATCAACAAAATAGAGATTTTTTGTCATGAATTCTATTCTCGTCTACAATGTTGGAGAGTGTCCTTTGTTGAATATGCACATAGACCAAGGTGAGCGACACAGGCTCTTTAGAGCCTCTAGTTTTCCAATTTAATAAACAGATTTTAAAAGGTCTACTGTCTCCGATAGGATTGTTTCTTTATTGTATCAAATAGTAATTTTGATAACACTTTAAATTAACGTGATTTTGAAAGACTATACAAATTTAAAACATGTGGTATGATTGCCAATGAGACGACTATCCAAAATGAGAAAAATCCATACCGTAAAGTCAGATTTACCATACCGTAAAGTCAGATTTACCATACCGTAAAGTCAGGTTCACCATACCGTAAAGTCAGGTTTACCATACCGTAAAGTCATATTTACCATACTGTAAAGTCAGATTTACCATACCGTAAAGTCAGATATACCATACCGTAAAGTCAGGTTTACCATACCGTAAAGTCAGATATACCATACCGTAAAGTCAGGTTCACCATACCGTAAAGTCAGATATACCATACCGTATAGTCAGGTTTACCATACCGTAAAGTCAGATATACCATACCGTAAAGTCAGGTTTACCATACCGTAAAATCATATTTACCATACTGTAAAGTCAGATTTACCATACCGTAAAGTCAGGTTTACCATACCGTAAAGTCATATTTACCATACTGTAAAGTCAGATTTACCATACCGTAAAGTCAGATTTACCATACCGTAAAGTCAGGTTTACCATACCGTAAAGTCAGATTTACTAAGCCCCTGTTATATTCTGTTATCTTCTGTTTCTTTTAAATGGAAGGAAAAGATTCCAAGAAGGGAATCAAATATCATGCGTCGAAAAAAACGGACCACACCATGATCAAAAGAAAAAGGACAAAAAGACCGACTACAGTCCACAAAACACTACCAGGAACTAAAATCTTGAGGACCTGATCAACACGAACGCTACCAAAAACAGATGCTGAACTCAGGTGCTCTAAACGGTTCAGAGGGTCAAATTTAAATTGTTCCCGATACACTAATGACATTTGTTGTGTTGCCTTTAGCATTCATTTTATTAGTCAATCGGGATATTAATCATCCGGTCACATTACCTCTTTAATTGATGATGAAAACTACGTCTTTTAATTTTTTTAGTTGATTGCACAAATCGACGGCGTTGCAAATAAGAAATTATAAAGGTGATATTTAAATCAATTTTAATTCGAAATAGCTGTCATTATCAACTAATGACCCTATGACGAAACGAGGCGGAAGATTTCATTCAACATTCATAAGTCGAAGAGAAACTGATATCGCAATGTAAAAAAAAAACGAAAGATGACGAAAAGGCATATAAGTCTACAAAATGCTATATAGAAAACCTAAAAACGGAGGTACACGAATTAAGAAAAAAAAACTTAAGGTGTTCTTAGGTGCTTCGGAATATTAAGTAGATTCTGCTCCACTAATGGCATCCGTCATGCTAAAAAGAATACCTTGTCCTTGCATATTACGGTTACTAAGACAATACATAGGTGGTCGCTAGATGTGTAGTTATAGCAACACGCTGGCTGCCCCTAGCGAAGACCTGTCAACAAGTGAATTTAATTGTTTTAAGGGAAAGGGGGAAATAGTAAAACACTGATTTTTACAATTTTGGTGGACTGTGTTTATTTCATTTATTTAGAACGTTTAGTATCTTAATTGCAGTCTCATATATATTATATACTTAATGTTTCCTTTTTTGTAAACAAATGACTTCTTGAGGAAGCATTGACAGAAAATACTAACAAAAGTGTTTTCTCTAAGTTCTGAAGCTGAAATATAACCCGAATAATTCAGTCGTTATATTCCACTGCTCTACGATGGCTTTCGAGTGGGAGAGCCGATCACGGGGAGGGACTGAATTATTCGGGTTAGCTGAAATAAAGAAAAATATATTGACATCAACAGTCAAATCATATCAACCAATACCTAGTAAATGACAAAAAATTTCGGATTGCCAGACAATTTTGAAATATTACACTGATGAACCAAAGTAAAAACATTGCGGAACAAATGCTTAATTCGCTGTTGATGCAAAGCAGTTTGGAGCATTGAACGAATTGCTTGTAATTTTGCTTTAAAATCACAGTTTGATGCTTTTGCATTGTATAGGGTTATTGTCTATGCTGATGATAATCGCAATATAGCATATTCCGAACAGCCTAACCTACACGTACTAACAATATTATATTCAACTCGGGAACATACAATGATGCAAAAATGCGTAATAGTTAAGAAAATAATGATCTTTAAAATAATGAACAAGTCGCACAAAAGAGAAATACGGTTAAACAAAATTTGATAGACCGAATTTTGTTTTTAGAACAATTTCCTAAACAAATTACTACTTATAGTGTATCTTTTCAAAGTATTTAATAAAGTTGTCTCAAAATGTCTACCAGCTACATGTAACTGATTAATTTGTCAGCATGAAAAGCCGTCAAGTTAATTAATATACTTTCTGAAACTAATGGTTCTATTATTCAATAAGACATGGATCAAAGAAAGCCAATGTACTAGGTAAAGATATTTACGTGTAACATTAGTTCAGGTTGCTATGTAAAGTCCGGAAAAATTTGTTGGTTTTATGTCTCCCATAGAATCAAAGGCATCATGCATGGTCCCAAGCGTAGAGTGCATAGGGGATGTAAAAAATAACCCTTCTATAATCAATGCGAAAACGCCATTTGTTGCCGTTTTTACGTGTGACACAAACGGGGCTATGCCAAATAGAACTAGAAGGCTCAAGTATTTTGTACTTCAACATCTCTTCAACTTGTCTCTCTATCTTTGACCAAATTTGGGCTTCGACTCTATGTTGGGGGTAAACTTACAGAAGGGTTGTTCCCAGTGTCAATTTCATGATAGTGTACATCTGTCATGTCAATTTCAAACAGATCATTTGAAAAAAAGTTCCTATATTTATCAATAAATTTCCTTATTTAGTCTTTCGCTCATTTGTTAGGTCTGATTCAGAAAGATAAATGTTTAAATATTGTTTGAAAGTTTTCAGTATCATCATTCCAATTTTGAATAGAGTAAGTTGTATTTCTGATATTAAAGCTACTATTTCATTTTTGTTTAGCACAACTGTTATCAGCATTTGGGTTTATAACTTCCATTACTGCTTTTTGGTTTGAAGGTAAACTATACAAGCATCACCTACAATGCTTTTATTATGTAAAAAATGGCTGGGTTCAAGGACTAAGTGCTTTCCTACGTTCTGTTTAGGAATTTTAACAAGAATAGTGCTTATTTTCCTAGCTGGAAGCTCAATGTATTTTAGCTTCGTTTTGTTTAGTATTTATAAGCGCGATCTGTTCAATTCCATAATACAAGTTTAAAGTTTTATTAGGATAGTTAATGTTAGCTTTGTTATATTCCAAAAAGTCATTGCAAATTATCAAAGAGTACTAACTTTTATCAATTATGTAAACAAATTGGTAAATAACTGTTTTTTTTTATTAAATGTTAGTGGAAGTTTTACCTGTCCTTTAACAGAAATTCTTTCACCGCCTACACCATACACATTGTTAATCTTCGCAGAGTTTACCTTTTTTGTCTTTAGTTATCTAATGTTTCAGATAAAGAATTTGAAACACAGGACACATCAGCACCTGTATCAATCAACTGCAATCCTTTTTGTATTAATCCTCATTACATCATCATGTACTATATTTCCTTCAATATCAGTCATTAGCTTTATATGAATATTTTCTCTCTTTTCTTGTTTGATTTCTGCCTATTCTTAAAACTTTGAGTTTTACAATTAAAGCACGATTCCTTATTTCATGTTTTACATTTATACTTTTTATGATAACATGAAATGCCACAAGACCTGTAACCCGAATAAATCCAGTGTTATATTCCGATCACTACGATCACTCCATTAACGGTAAACGGAAGTGGATAGATGGCGCTTAATTAATCGTGTTACAAGACCTGCAAAAATATTTTTGATTTGTTATCATTATGATATTGACTTTGTTATCTCTGCACACATTGATCTGTGGTGTTTGTTCTTATATGTTTGAATTTAAACCTCTTACTTTTTCAGTTATTTCATCAAAAACATTTTTTTGTTTTATTCCATTTGAATTCGAACAATCCGAATTTGCCTACATTTTACGTGCGTTAACTAAAACTTTATAAATAATTTCAAAATCATAATTTTGCTATTCAAAAGCCCGTTTTCCTAGTCTAAGACGTGAGTTGGTATCTTCAGATGTAAAGCTCGGTGGTTAGTATAAACTTTAAATCTGGCATGCGATAGACACACTTTGTCTTAGTGATGCCTTTTAGAACAACTAAGCATTCTTTTTTTCAGTGAATGTCAAGTTTAATTCATTATTTCTCAAAGCTCGACCGACCATTGTAAGAAATAACTCTTTCTATTTTATTTCTTTTTTGTGTAATGTGTTTATTGGCAAAACTACATATATAAATAATATATGGTATAATTACGGTAGTAAGTCCATAGTACATCAGCAAAATCAAGATAAATACATATAGTTGGTTCTTTGAATCATTTGACAAACTTATAAATAAATAATAATGGTAAAAAACCTAGGCAGTCTGGATTGGGAATACATTTTTATTGCTTAAAAATTTACTTGTACAATTATTATATTATTTTCTATTTTATGTTCATCTAGCTATCCAAGAATGTAGCCAATGGGTGAACCTGATGCGTCGCAAGTCAAAATAAATGGTTTTGACATTTCGGGATACGACAAAAACCGGGAAGTTGTCAAAGTCTGCTTAAGATTTTCAAACGAAATCTGACATTTATCAGTCCTATCATATTTTGACTTTTTATAAAAGATTATGTAACTGCAATTTTAGCATATATATAGTCCTTTACAAAGCGCCTATAGTAATTACATAGACTTAAGAACTGTCTAACCTCGCGCTGATTTTTAGGAGCTGGATAATTTTCCCAATTTCAATTTTCCTTGACCTCGACCTTGACACCGTCTTTTGAAATGATGTGACCTTGATAATTGACTTTCTTAAAAGCAACTTGACATTATTCTGGCTTAAAGTAAACTTTGTTTTTCGTAATTTAGTAAACACTTCGTCAAGATGTTGCCGATGCTCTTCAAATGTTTTTACTAAAATCAAAATATCGTCAAAATATGCAACTCTCTCTATTGATTTATTGTTATCTGTTTGATAGGTGCCCCTGTGTCCCAATTCTAAACAAAAAGCAGCATGTATTACTCATTCTGTTTCTCTGATGCATGTCTTAATGAACAATAGAACTGACCGGATAAAGAAAGTATTATTTAACCTTAATTTTTCAAATTCAAAAAGTATATTAATTACCTTGAGAGCTTTTTATGCTGATGTATCTATTAGTCAGCTGGGAGACATTTTGAGACAACTTTATTAAAATACTAGTACTTTGAAAATGTAATCTATAACTAATCTGTTTAGGAAATTGTTCAAAAAACAAATTTTGGTTAATCATATAAACCTCATTTCAGTCTCTTGTGTACGGAAGCCGATAAGGGCCATTAAAAAAAAAAATTATGTCGTAATTACGACATAGCATGTCGTAATTTCGACATAACATGTCGTTATAACGACATCGCTATATCGTAATTTCGACATAACATGTCGTTATAACGACATCGCTATGTCGTAATTTCGACATAACATGTCTTTATTACGACATCACTATGTCGTAATAACGACATAGCTATGTCGTAATAACGACATCGCTATATATATATATATATAAGAGTATGTATTATGATTGCCAAGAGACTTAATGACACAGAAATTAACAACTATAGGTCATCATAATGGCCTCAATAATGAGAAAAGCCCCTGCATAGTCAGCTATAAAAGAGGGACGAATGATACCAGAGGGAGAGTCCCCGACATGACAGCTGTTTAATAATTTTATTCAAACGAATGAAAATAACGGTTTTAATAATGTACAAACAAAGACCGAAAAACGAATATGTAACACAGCAACAAATGACAACCACTGAATTACAAACTCCTGACCGCTATGTGATAATAACGGCAACCTTATAGTTTAACTTTTCACTTTTTGATGCGATAGGCATTTCAAAATGGTTGTCAGTAAAGGCAAAGTTTGTAGCGGAAACAAATTCATCTTTTTTTTTAGAATAATGAACACTATATCCAATCAAGCTTAATTAAAGTTATTCACTTGCACCTCAGACTCGCACATACTAGAACTTTATTTATAATCAAGTCAAATGAGACCCAGTTGAATAGGGGAGCAATTCAAGCTCCTTGGAGCCTCTAATTATGTTTGGCATGTACAAATTTGTGTAAATTATGAAGTCCTGCATTTCCATTGCAGGTTCTGAATAAGATGAATTTTAAGCTTTTCCCAATAAAGACTATGTTAAACTTTGGACTCATAGTGCTCAGACCCACGGATCTCTGTACCTTCATTTGTACACACTTGAATCTTAATGTACAGTAACTACTGAGGCTTGATGCAAATTATTACTGCATTGCTATTGTTGGTTCTTAATGAGATTCTTCAAGCGTCCTCCCCATTGAAGCCCTATTAAAACTTTGTACCCCAAGTTCTTTTAACCACTGTTCCCCAGGGCAACTATTCCTACAAACTTAAGGGGAGGGTTAGGATTCCGCTAACATGTTTAACCCCGCCACATTCTTTATGTATGTGTATGTCCCAAGTCTTTAATTTACATATTTGTTTTTCGTTTATTTTTGTACATAAAATAGGCCGCTAGTTTTTCTCGTTTGAATTGTATTACATTTTGTCATTTCGGGGCCTTTTATAGCTGACTATGCGGTATGGGCTGTGATCATTGTTGAAGGCCGTACGGTGACTTTAATCGTAAATTTCTGTGTCATTTGGTTTCTTGTTGAGAGTTGCGTTTTTGAACAAACCAGCGTATCCCAAGGCCTTGATAACCTCTGTAGGCCCAAAATAAGACGAAAAAAACATCAAAATTGGAGAGAAAACTGAAAAAAATTGTTTCTAACCTCAGGGATATTAACCCTTGGCTATCTTAGATTTAATGCAATCAGTATGCATCAGCATCAGGGTACAGCTCATTTGCATATCAGTTGCATATTTTTACAAATACTCGAAATTTAGACAATTTCTGATAACAATTCAGCATGCCAAGGGTTAATATCCCTGAGGTTAGAAACCATTTATTTTCTGTTTTCTCTCCAATTTTGATGTTTTTTCGTCTTATTTGGGGCCTACAGAGGTTATCAAGGCTTTGGGATACGCTGGTTTGTTCAAAAACGCAACTCTCAACAAGAAACCAAATGACACAGAAATTAACAATTATAGGTCACCGTACGGCCTTCAACAATGATCACAGCCCATACCGCATAGTCAGCTATAAAAGGCCCCGAAATGACAAATGTAATACAATTCAAACGAGAAAAACTAGCGGCCTATTTTATGTACAAAAATAAACGAAAAACAAATATGTAAATTAAAGACTTGGGACAGACACATACATTAAGAATGTGGCGGGGTTAAACATGTTAGCGGGATCCCAAACCTCCCTCTAAGTTTGTAGGAATAGTTGTCCTGGGGAACAGTGGTTAAAAGAACTTGGGGTACAAAGTTTTAATAGGGCTTCAATGGGGAGGACGCTTGAAGAATCTCATTAAGAACCAACAATAGCAATACAGTTATAATTTGCATCAAGCCTCAGTAGTACATTAAGATTCAAGTGTGTACAAATGAAGGTACAGAGATCCGTGGGTCTGAACACTATGAGTCCAAAGTTTAACATAGTCTTTATTGGGAAAAGCTTATAATTCATCTTATTCAGAACCTGCAATGCCAAACATAATTAGAGGATCCAGGGAGCTTGAATTGCTCCCCTATTCAACTGGGTCTCATTTGACTTGATTATAAATAAAGTTCTAGTATGTGCAAGTCTGAGGTGCTAGCTATAGTGAATAACTTTAATTAAGCTTGATTGCATAAAGTGTTCAATATTCTAAAAAAAAAAAGATGAATTTGTTTACGATACAAACTTTGCCTTTACTGGCGACCATTTTGAAATTCATATCGCTTCAAAAAGTGAAAAGTTAAACTATAAGGTTGTCGTTATTATCAGATAGCGGTCAGGAGTCTTTAATTTAGTGGTTGTCATTTGTTGCTGTGTTACATATTCGTGTTTCGGTCTTTGTTTGTACATTATTAAACCCGTTATTTTCACTCGTTTGAATTAAATTGTTAAACAGCTGTCATTTCGGGGACTCTCCTTCTGGTATCTTTCGTCCCTCTTTTATAGCTGACTATGCGGGGGCTTTTCTCATTATTGAGGGCATTATGATGACCTATAGTTGCTTATTTCTGTGTCATTTAGTCTCTTGGCAATCATAATACATATTCTTTTATATATATAGCGATGTCGTTTTTACGACATAGCTATGTCGTAATTACGACATAGCTATAGTGATGTCGTAATTACGACTTGTTATGTCGAAATTACGACATAGCGATGTCGTTATAACGACATGTTATGTCGAAATTACGACATAGCGATGTCGTTTAAACGACATGTTATGTCGTTTTAACGACATGTTATGTCGAAATTACGACATAGTGATGTCGTTATTACGACATGTTATGTCGTAATTACGACATAAATTTTTTTTTTGAATGGCCCTTATCGGCTTCCGTACTTGTGCGACTTATCTATTAATTCAAAATTTCAAAAATTAATATTTTCTTAACAATTACGCAATTTTGCATCATTATAACAATATGCCGTCGGCATCATCAATCTTTTTGGGGCATTGATTTTTTTCTCGGGAAAAAATCCTTTCGGATCTACAAAAACCCTACAGGGACAAGAAATTTGGAAACTCGATGTTGTATTCCTCCTCCCCTAATTTTCAACAAAAACAAACTGTTTTGTGTTCACTTCCCGTCTGAACATTTGAATCAAACAGTCCATTAAAAACAACATGCCCCCCTCGAGCTTACCTCCTTAAAAAAGATGAATGGTCGGTGTTTTAGGGTCAGTATTCCTTTGAATATAAAAGGTACAAACTAAGGGAGCTACCATTTGATTTTTAGGGGGGGGGGGCTAGGATCAAATTTGAAAAAAGGCAGGACAGGAGTTTTGAGTAAAAAAATAAAAGGCAGGACGAGCAACTTGGCAAAAAAAAAGGTAAGATGACAATTTATGTAAAAAAAAGTCAGGATAAACTAATAAAAAAAGGCAGGACAGAGATTACAACTAAAAAAAAATGCAGGACACAATTTTTCATCATAGCCCCCCCCCCCCCCCCCATAAAAATCAAATGGTAGCTCCCTAATGTAAACATTGGTAAAAAATAAACAACCAAATATTTCGGGTAACAAAAAAATCACAGTATGGTTGCGATAACGATTAAGGACATATTTACGTCATCTAGCTACCGACTTTTAAGAGTTGTAAACCACAAAATTTGTTTCCTGTTGATATCTATTTTTACAACAATCAATGAACAGGTTACACCTACATGAACTTGTTTTTATGTCCGGACACTCTGCTACTTAATGAACGATAATTGGCGCAAACGTAGAATACCCATTAATAAAGAATATGAATAAGAATAAATTGTACTTTGACGTGTTAAAACCTCAAAGTTGATTGATTGATTGTTGGTTTTAACACCACTTTCAGAACTCGTGACCATATCGTGGCAGCCAGTTTTTATTCGTGGAAGAAACCGGAGGGCTAAAACCGGCAATCCTAGTCAATTGAGATTGGTTTCGAACGCACCTGCCGCGTGAGTAGTTCAAACTTTAAATACAACCTCAATGTTGACATGTTTAACCCCGCCAATTTCTTTATGTCCCAAGTCAGGTGCCTGTAGTTCAGTGGTTGTTGTTGTTTCATGTCCGTCATATTTTTCGTAAATAGTATTGTTATAAATTAGGCCTTTAGTTTTCTTAATTAAATTGTTTCATATTTTTCATGGTATGGGTTTTTTCTCATTGTTGAAGGCCGTACGGTTGCCTGTTATTCCTTACATCCTCTTCATTTGAACTTTGGTGGAAAGTTGTCTCATTGGCAATCATACCAAATCTTCTTATTTCTATAATGATCATACTTTGAATTAACTACTTAGATCACTCGTCCTCAGAGGTTCCTCAAGTTGAACTTTGCTAGTATATAGAGGATCCATCAACGACAATTTTTAAAATAAACAGTCGTATTATGATAGCACGCCATTGTGAATAAAATACAGATCACGTGTGTCTGCGCTTTGCTTTCCTCGTAAGCGAAGCGCGAACACACTCAGGGTCTGTAATTCAATTAGATTGGATAGCACGCCGTCGTTCTTAACAGTTTGTTTTAAGTTATGTGAAGTACTGAAAAGGAGGCAGAAGATTACCATACCAAAGGGACATTACTCATAAGTATAAGTCCGAGAAAGGACAATGACATGTCCAAAATGGAAACAATGAAAAACAACACAACAGTCTACAAAACACTAAAGACGAGCAACACGAATGTGATATATATATATATATATTTCTATGGTTATAAACTTATCATTTCGATACAAACTTTTTTTTTTGGGTTGGTTTTAATGTTTTTTAATCTTATTTTAATTAATGTTTTGTACTGCTTTTTAAGTGTTGATTCTTTCTGGTTCCATGTATTTGGTTTCGAACATTTAATGAAATGGAGCTACCATTTGATTTTTATGGGGGGCTAGGATGAAATTTGAAAAAAGGCAGGACAGGAGTTTTGAGTAAAAAAAGGCAGGATGAGCAACTTGGCCAAAAAAAGGCAGGATGACAATTTATGTAAAAAAGTCAGGATAAACTAATAAAAAAAGGCAGGACCGAATAGAGTGAAAAATAAAAGGCAGGACAGAGATTAAAACTAAAAATCAAATGGAAGCTCCCTTACTGCTAATTAGATGACTATCCACCGAAGTCCAAATGAAGTGGATGTAAGACACTATACGTTACCACATGGCCTTCTATAACTAAACCATACGGTATAGCCAGCTGTAAAAGGACCCGACATGACTAAAAGTTTAACAATTTAAACGAGAAAACCAACGTCATGATTTATGACAAACAATTAAGTCAATTGTATAGGTATAACAGCCGTCAAACAAAAAAATAAAACAATTTTATTAAAAACAAAATACCGCATTAACGCATGCTCTTGATTATTGAAAGTTAGCTCAAAGTACTTAATGTGGGTAGATCATGTTTTCTGGTATTCAAATATCGGCCACTGTAATTCCAATAAGAGTCTGCGCCCAGATAAAGATTGTTCTCATGATAATTTGATTTCATTGTCTGGAATTCCAGACCGGTATGGCTATGTTTGGACCGATCCGTCATGTCTACGCTCAGCTAAATACTTTTAACATCATGTAAGTTTGTTGTTTATCATATTGGAACGACTCAAACATACAATGTAAACGTGTCTGCTGAAGATTCCATAATTGAGGGTTTGGATGGGGGCTCTTCATTTCATTATCTTTTTATAATTTTTGACTATTTTTCTCTATTCTTTATTTATTTTGTTAATTATTCTCTATTCTTTATATTTTAGCACCCCATTTTTTTTCTTCTCTTTATTTTGTTTACCTATGTTTCTCTATCCCTTTTTCTTTCTTTATTCTGCCCATTATTCTTTATTCTGCAAACCCCACCCAGATCCTCATATTGTATTAAAAGAACAAATTCCCAATAAGTAAATAAAATACTTTATCTACGAAACATCATACACAAATATTAAAAAAAAAACATTATTGATATTATATTACTATGTTGAAGTCATGGAAAAAATATAAAACATAGCTTTATAAAATATTAAGGATGTTCGCTACTTTCAGTGGCGGATCCAGAACTTTTCATAAGGGGGGGGGGGGGGGGGGCTGACTGACCTAAGGGGGGGGGGGGGGCTCCAGTCATGCTTCAGTGATTCCCTATATAATCAACTAAATTTTTCAAGGCCCCACCCCCCCCCCCCCCCCACCTGGATCCGCCTATGACTTTGTTTCAAAATAACAAGTTTTTTAAAAGACTGTTATAAATCAGGAATATGGCAGTTGTTATCCATTCGTTTGATGTGTTTGAGCTTTTGATTTTGCCATTTAATTGGGGACTTTGGCACATTTCTTCTCCCAAAAACTATGAAAAAATAACAGGAATTTTATAAGAATTTCAAATATGGCTTTTTAAATTATATATAATAAAATTATGAAATGAAAAGTAGGGGTTAGCGTGCAAAATATTTATTAACACTACACGGATAAAACGAGAGGATTCCGAATATCCGACAAAAATTCAAAAACAAGAGGAGCGAACATCCTTAAGTATCATATGTACAATTAAAAAAATTGCATGCCTTCTATCTAAGTCACACTTTGTTTATAAAAAAATCCTATATACAATCATTCCATCGATATCAATTACAAAATTTCTCTTGTATTAGTGGCATCTCAATCAGTGTCTACAAATTCTTTCACACGTGTTAAATAGGTCACTGCATCTTTGCATACATACTGTGTCTATTATGTTACCGAAGCTCTCTACTCCAGAATTACTAGCAGCCAAGCATCGTTGGTGAACACATATTTTGTTATAATGAGAATTACACAATCTGCAGTTACTCATAAAAGTCAATGCTTTTGTTGATACCAAGGAAACATGACAAATAATCAGAACTAATAGTAACTTGTACTTCATCTGTTAACGAAAGATAAAAAGAAATAGTTAAACATATTGTAACTGATTTTCGGATTCCGTGCCACTTTTAAGGTAACCCATGCACTTTATGTATATATTTGAAAAATAGTTATCATGCATATAGGATGTTGTTTTTAATACATTTTCTACTATTCTCAATAGGTGAATAAGGGAGCTTCCATTTGATTTTTAGGGGGAGGGGGCTAGGATGAAATTTGAAAAAAAGGCAGGACAGGAGTTTTGAGTAAATAAAAGGGCAGGATGACAATTTATGTAAAAGAAGTCAGGATAAACTAATAAAAAAAGCAGGACCGACTAGAGTGAAAAATAAAAAATGCAGAACAGAGATTACAATAAAAAAAAATGCAGGACAAAATTTTTCATCCTAGCACCCCATCCCCCCTAAAAATCAAATGATAGCTCCCTAAAATACTTTACTGTTGTTTGTCTTTTCGTCATTTTTCATTTCAGTAGTACCTTTAGTATCGTCTGCCTCTTTTTATGGTCACTTGTTTAAATAAGATTTGTATTACAATATATAAAAATAGCCTTCTATGATCATTTTGAAGAAAAAAATAATAATTTCAGGGAGATCTTCAATTGTTAACAAAATATGTACCATATTTATATATTATACTACTCAAATACAATTTTGCAACACTTCCATTGAAAGTAATGGGGGTCAAACTTTGAGGAGTAATATCTTTGTAGAAAATGTTTGAAATGAAAAATCAAAATAAATTGTAAAGGGTAAAATAAAATGTCCCTTCCAATTTTTTTTTCATTTGTCTTGAAAGGGAAGTATACTTAGTTTCTGTTCATATGTAATCACTTTTGCCCTCAGATTCAGCACTGCGTCAAGTTTGTGCGTTGTACGAATTTTTTACCTTGATCATGTTCAAAAAATTGTTATCAATTGAGACTTTCAATTTCAAACCCGTCCTTCAAAGTTTGAGAACAGTGTAGCTGTCTGAAATTTGACCAAAATAACTGTAATACTTTTGAATACACACATGATTGAAGATAACAAAATTACAAACTTGAAAGATAAACCGAGATTTGATTTTACTTTATTTTCAGTCAGATTTTGTGTTGCTAAACTTTTTTTTGAGTCGTATATACAATTACTAACTAAACAGAAAACCTAAATTGATTTAAAAAATGCTACCAACTATCGTAAAATTCAAAAGATAGATTATAAACTACAGAAAACTTACTGTTTGGTGGATAAAAGGATTAATCTATGAGCAGCATAAATATTGTTACATTTTATCGTTATAATGATTGTTGATTTGTTATTGATATTAGACAATTGATACTAAATAGGATGTTAATTTCCGACGTTGCTTCCTTTGAACGGATTTTGTTTTTAATCTAATATCGGACCATCCCGCCTTAATGTTTTTTCCTTGCGTCACGTGTACGCAAGCATGAAAAAGGATTTACGTGAATACAACGTATAGTTAATTCTTCGAATTATCTTTAATAAAACGGATATGAGTATTATAATTGTATTTAATTATGATCATTAATTTTATGATAGAAAAATTGAAATAGAAAAAAAATGTTAGTAAGGCAATCTTTACTTATTTCCGATATATCTTCCTATAAACGGACTTCATGATGAATGACTTTGGGCAAAATATACATAATTAAACGATATTTCGGATTTTAATGAAATCCTGTTAGTGGTAAAAACTCATTGTGCTGCATATAAAAACATTGATATATACCATGAGATGCAAGCAATTGAAAACTGTGATATTGGTCTATAAAATGTATAGAATGTACGTAAAAAAGCGGCGAAAAATACACATTTTTTCACTTTTAATTGCTTTTAAAATTATATGCCATTGCTGTAAACATTTTCGTTTTACGATATGAAAATATAAGACGCTTACCGGATTCCTTTTTGTTATCTAAATCGTTAAGTAAATCTTGATGCGTATCGAAAGAAAAAAAAACGCCAAGAAAACGCTACGATTTTGTAGCACGACGTTACGATTATTTTGTTTGTCGTTCTGATTACTTTCTCGCTCTACATATACAATATATGTACATTGTTTTTATCCTGCAATAATTTATAGCCGGCACTTGAAGCTTTATTTGTTTAAATCAAAATAGTTATCACTGAATTTTCATAGAAATCGACAGTGATTAAACGCGGACCGCGAAGAGGACCCCAAAATAAACTATTACGTAAATATTCACATTACCCCTTGCTCAACATGGAAGCGGTGTAACAGCAGACAGAAGTTCTGTTCTGTTCTGTACAGGTATGAATCCTCCGTTATATTTCGGAGCACTCCTACTTGGGATATAGTTTGAACACTTAACAACTATTTACAAGGATGTTTACAAAGTGTGAAAAGCTGCAATAATTTCATAGTTTTATATACATTATACAGACGAGAACTGTGGATATAAAACAAATATTTATAGGTAGTGTGTGCTATTTACATCATTCGTATAGTTCTACCTAGGTTAAGATTGTAAATAATCTTTTAGTTACTTTGAATGGGATAACAGGAGGTTTTATACCATATGTTTAAAAAGTAAAAATTAGTAAAATTTAAAAATTAAAAAATTAAAAATTAAAAATATAAATCAAATAAAACAAAGAAAAAGGGAATACATTAAGTCATCAAGGTAACAGCTAATGACAAGATAACCAGTAAAAATATCAGTACTATAAATTTATCATATTACTTAACATTTGAAATTATGGTGGCCCCCTGCCAAGGTCTAAGCATATAATTAGATGCAAGCAGCAGATTAAGTCATATAAGTACAAATAAAGCAAAAAATGATTTGTGTACCTGTTATTTGTACAATAGTTGTCTGATTGAAGGATAAAGTCTTGTATCAAGAATAACTGATTACTCCCGAAAAACAAATCCGGTGAATCCCCTTATTTGTGTCACTAAAACGGAAATGTTTACAATATTTCATTTTTAAATAAAATTTCATGAACTAATATCCGATAAATCGTAATTTTGAGTGAAAAAAAATCCACTTTTTTGCCGCTGTTTACGTTCTATACATGTACACTTACATTTAAAGACCTATTTCATCCAACACTGGGTGTCCTCCATCCGGATGGAATCAATAGAAAGAAATAATTAAATTTACAGTCTAATGTTTATATTATGATATTCAGGATTTTGGATTAAAATCAATCGACCAAAACTTACCTGTATTATTACTGATCTATTTTTACACCTTATACAATATATATCAGTATTGTTAAAACTTTTAACACTGAGGAAGGCCATTTGTTGAGCCGAAATATTTGCAATTATTGTATAATTTATATCATCTGTTCAGTTTTTCCATCTTTGTGCGATGATATTCAACACTTTTTAGTGTTTTGTTTTCCATCTATTTATCGGTATTGTTACACAATCTTTTAGACTCATATAATTTTCCCTGTTTGTGTAGTATTGTCAATTTTGATGATCCAATACCTATTAAGTTTACTGGTTGGTAGATTTTATAGACTCTCTATATATATATATGTACAAGTCTAAATTGAAAACAATGTTCACACCTATGATTGCGTTGGATAAAAAACCGCAATTTTTATACGTGTGCATGCAAAACAAATTTCTTTGTAGAGGGGTCTAAATACAGCACAAACAACATTTTCCAAATGACCAAAAAAGTGAAAAAGTATATTTTAACAAAACGCATTTGACTAGCAGGTCGAACAACGGATGTTCTTAAACCCTGCTGACTGCCATTGGCGATTGCCAAATAAACGGATCACCAGATGTAACAAAATGGATCTTAACTATTAATTTAATACCAAAGAGAAAACAATAAACTTGCGGAAAAGATGGTATACCGCAAACAAAAGGTGCAAAAATTAGTACACCATATCCGGATTTCGAAAATTAATGTCTCTTCAGTAATGTGAGGAATCGAAACGGTATTTGGAAGGCCATATATAATTTACCTCAATTAAGAATAGACTCTTGAATTTTGAAGAGTCGAAATAGGATGAACGGATCATTTAAACCCGAAGGCAAATATAATACAAACCCAAACGAAAAACTATAAACAAGTCTAAATTGAAATCAACGTTCACACCTATGATTGTGTTGGATAAAAAACCGCAATTTTCATACGTGTGCATGCAAAACAAATTTCTTGGTAGAGGGGTCTAAATACAGCACAAACAACATTTTCCAAATGACCAAAAAAGTGAAAAAGTATATTTTAACAAAACGCATTTGACTAGCAGGTCGAACAACGGATGTTCTTAAACCTGCTGACTGCCATTGGCTATTGCCAAATAAACAGATCACCAGATGTAACAAAATGGATCTTAACTATTAATTTAATACCAAAGAGAAAACAATAAACTTGCGGAAAAGATGGTATACCGCAAACAAAAGGTGCAAAAA
Source organism: Mytilus californianus (assembly GCF_021869535.1). Lineage (NCBI taxonomy): Eukaryota > Metazoa > Mollusca > Bivalvia > Mytilida > Mytilidae > Mytilus > Mytilus californianus. The sequence goes on along the minus strand of NW_026262582.1, from coordinate 34,586,266 downwards.
TTAGTACACCATATCCGGATTTCGACAATTAATGTCTCGTCAGTGATGTTAGGAATCGAAACGGTATTTGAAAGGCCATATATAATGTATAGACCTCTAAATACGTGAAAACTGTCCGACAGACTTCTCCATCTGACGACATGTGGTTATACAGGACTAACACCATATTTTTTTACTCGAACACACCCGCGAAATCGCGGGCATTTAGAGCGTGGTTGAAGGTATGTAAATTGTTGTAAGATGAGTTTTTATGACTGGAGAAATATAGGAAAGGTATCAAAAGTCAAAGGTACTTGGGGACAGGACAATTTGTTTTTAGCCCTCCCCTTTTTTCCAAAATCCGTTATTTTTTGTTTTCTATTAATTTCAATTATCTTCGCGTTTTTCTGTATACTATGAACATACATATACTATAAATAAAGTGTATTTGCTATCTACCATCAGTTCCAAGTTTACTATCCACGGCGGTCACTAATATATTCAGAGACATATAATACATGTCATACATGTATTATCATGTCTCTGATATATAAATAGAGACTCTCAAGTACCTATGAAAATTATGTGTAATTTTAAACAGTCCTAAACGGAAGTCTTGTCTATAACTTAAAAGTCCGTCCGATGACGGAAACAATATCCGGACACCTTTATTTTCGTTTTCCTCCCAAAATAACCCAAACGGAATAATCAAAGGCGAGGATGACAAATGCGACTCTGCATGGTACCTACAGGACACAGAGGCATGATGATTAATTTATTGTGGAAGGAAGAGAAGCGACACACAAAATGAGATCTTCTGATTGAATAGTATAGATGTATACTTCGTCTCAAATTTAGCCCTACAATGTTATATTTGCAAATTTGCAAATTTGCATATTTTGTTCTTCCCTCAGCGGGATTCAAACCCTTGCTTCTGTGACATTGTGGCAACACCGCCTGCACTGTGTTCAGCGCCCAAAACCACTCGGCCCAACTAGGCAATATAAGAATATAGCTGTCGTTAGTCGAGTGATGCCTTCCCTCGTCGGCTTTATCTTTTGTTGTAACACAGTACATGATGTATAGTGCACGTGCGAAGTAGATGATGTACCTTGCATATCAGTTGTTTTTGTCTGTCGTAAAGGATGATAATCTTGTACTTTATCCAATTAAAAAAACATTCAAATTGAATAGTAAGCAGTCGTGGTTTCGTATGTTTACATTCCCATACTTAATTAGACATGGACGGGTATTTTTGACATCATATTTGATGAAATATGAAACTAATCTTTACCTTCGTGATAACATGCTTTTCAAGGTAAAAAAAAAACCCATGACAATGAGATATGAATATGCATTGCTTTGAACTTAGCAGACACGCCGAGTCGGCTTTGTAACGTGTTTTCTAACGAAGTAAAATTCAAACGTCTTTACTCGGACACATTATTTTGATTCAGAACCGACTCGTCTTTATTCATACCGACCGTGCGAGGGCTTTATAGCCAGTCAAGGTCATCAATTTTAAAGTCTTTGTTTTGAATCAACCATACTAGATCAAACCCAGCACCTCAATAACTCGAGCGAGAACCCTTTCTCGAGACCACCGAAGCAATTTGTGCCAACTGAGGATGAAGTCGGATAACAGTATCCTTTCTATACTCAATACACGTTTGAAATAAAAATTGATGCTTGTCTAATAGTGTGTTTACAACCACTATGAAATTCACATGAAGTAGATATGTAAATGTTTCTATTTATTAATATGTTTATACATTTTCAAACACGCTTGTTAATAAAATATATTATAGTTGTCTAATTTCAATTGTGTTTATTTAAATCATCGCCGTAACGTCAGTTCGGGCTCAGTGGTATCTTTTTAACGAACCAACACTTATCCATTGTATCTACATTATATAGTTTAAACATTCTTCTGGTATGGAAACGTACCTCAAAAGGTGAAAAGGAAAAAAAAACTCATAAAAGAAGTTCATTACGTCTTATTTTGGTGAGTCTCTTTCTGCTACTATACTTTTTGAAAGACGGAATACCAGTACTTTATTTTTGTCCTTGACCACCATCTTGTGATGGGTTTGGGTAAGCAACATTTTGTCCCCTTTCGGACTTAGACACAATTTACATGGCCACTGGAGGCAACTATCCTGTACTACCACACCATCATACCTCCCGTCTTTACCGTTCAGTTGGATGATGGTTTTATGATCGAAGACAGCAACGAGAATTTTATTTCCACAGAAAGCAATACCACGTGGTAATCTTATTTCCTCATGCGTAAATGTCCATAGCTTTAGACCTGTAATGTTCATGCAAATGATAGAACGATTTGGATAACCATCACGTGATACCACGACGCGTTCTGCGGCGCTATCTAAAGCAACAAATTTTAAATTGGTAACGTTTACATTTATTGATGCATCACGAACCCATGAACTACCCTGCCGCTGAAAAATGTACACATTTGAGGTCGAACAGCAAGCCATTTTTCTGTTGTTGAACGATATTGAAAAGCATCGTTCATTCAGAGTTAAAACCTCACCGGCTGTGATTTTTTTACCTTTTATATTGATACGCTCGTGTTTTACACGTGACATTTCGGGAAGACAAACGACAACTTCTTTTTCCGATATAACGGCCAAATCGCCGGGAGAAACTGAAAATTTTGTTATGGCTAGGAAGTTATACTTTTCATCAAATAGTTTCAAGCATTTATTTGATGAGTCTGTTAAGACAATATGACCGGAAGTAAGGATAGCTGCGCCCTCTATGGTACATTCGTATTCTTTATCAATTGCAACGTTAAAATCCCGAAGGAAACGAGCTGTTACCATGGTGTCGCGTTCCCGATTGGTGATAGTCTCCTGGTCTTTAACTTTTGGCTCTCCTAATCGTAATTTTGGAACTGGTTCCTCTTCATCAGAATCCGCATTTGCATGTGTCCCGACGGAAGCGACGGAAGCAGTTTTCATCGGAGAAACACGAGCGACTTCAATTCCTGGTTGAATAGATTGTGATCGTGAAGTTGATACTGCACAGGTTTCTGAGAGTTCTTTGCTTTCCTTGATGTCATCTAGTTTTATTGCCAGTTTATTATCTTGTACTGTTCCCTTTGGTAAAGGTTTGGCAAGTTTACCTCTAACCCTTTCAACAGACAATGACCCAATACTGTCAGCATCGTTAAATGCTTTCTCAATTTCTCTGTTGGCCAAATATTTAATTTTTAAGTCTGTCAAGTTTTGCAATAAATGTTCGAGGTTCTCTTGCCTTTCATCATACGATTTGATATGGTCGTTGTATTTTTCTACAAACCGAAGTGGATTTTTCTCTTCTGTCTTACTCATTTCTGTAATGGCGTTCCTCGCTTTCTGTATGATCTGATGGCAAATATTGATTTCAAGTTGTATACCTCCTAACTCTTTATGCTTAACCTCTGCAATTACATCGAGAACTTTTGTTTCCATTTGAGAAAAGAAATCGTTTACCATTTTCTTCATTTCGACAATTTCTTGTTTGATTTCGTCTTCCTTACTTTCGATTAATTCAACCTGATCTTGACGGTTGTTTAAAATTTTCTCAGTTTCATATATCTGAGTTGATAAGTCATTCGTCAAAACGGAAACATTTTCTCGCCTTTTTCTTACAGCGTCAGCAATCGAATGGACCTTTCTGCAAGACTTATGCGACTGATTAGAGCAAATTGAGCAAGCAAATACTTCGTGATCCTCACAGAAAAATTCTACTTCCTTGTCAAAATGCTTTGGACATTGTGATGGAGACGTATTCTCGACTTCATTTAAAGCGGCCAGTATGTTTGATAACGCGTCGTTCGTTGGAAGCATAGAAGACCAGTCTTCTGGTCTTTGTCCAACAAATTCAGACAGACTCGTCTGTTTTCGACATGTTGGACATTCAAATCCTCTTGGTTTGCTTTCGGTTTTGTTGATCTCGACGATGTGGTTACTAATACACTGCTTACAAAAAGAATGCAAGCATACCAACGTCTTAGGATCTTCAAAATTGTTTTTACATAATGGACAAATCAAGTATTCCTTTGCAGCTTTTAGGGCAGTGGCCATTACAATATATCCTATAAATAAAAGTAATACGAAATTGTTATATATACCAAGAATGCATTATGATTTTTTTTTCAGTCAAGGGTTGGGAAATAGGTTTAGATACTAAGATATAAGTTAAGCATGCTGGTAAAGTTAACCTTGTATCCAGTTTGTTATTTGAGCAAATGGGAGTTGGAAATATAAGTTAATTATGCTGGTAAGCTTAAGCTTGTATCCAGTATTTTATTGGGATTTAAGTTTCTTAGTGATGATTTTGTTCAATTTTAGTCATGTTGCTAGATTAAGATATCACTGAAACCCTTCAAAAAGTTCAAAATGTCAAAGCGCTACTGTAACAACGTTTACAAAATGAGATAAAATAGGACTAAAAAACCAACAAAAAGCTAAACAAATACACACCCCACCTTCCTAAATTGAAAAAAAAATCAACAAAAAGACACAATGCACAACAAATGGAACATAAAGTATTTGCACTAGACTTTAGTCTTGTAGAAAATAGATTTCTTTGTCATCTGAAATGACAATTATATTGAAAATAGACATAACAATAATTCAATTATGAGCAGATGTAATTTCTCCTTTATCTTTTGATAAGAAAAGGTTGTTTTTGAGATCATTAAAGCTATGACATCTGCGACGTTAATACTTTTTGAACAGTACAAAATATGTTAGCAATATTGTGAATTAATGAGTATCTGGACGACATCAATTATTATACAGAATAATAAAAAAAAAATCTATTTGAAGATCCCATTATTGTTTTGACAAAACAAAAAAATAACAAAGAATTCAAGTTTTCAATATGATAAAGAAATATTGCGGTCAACTCGACTTATAACCGAAACTTGTTTACGGGTGTGGGAAGTGCGACCATATATAAACACAAGCTTTATGACATTGTTTTCCATCTTTGTTTATTTATATATATTATTTTGAGAAAAAAGCGATTATGTTTGTGAAATAGAGAAGACAATTCGAAGTTGTATAATTTGTGTCCAATCCTTTTGTCATGGATCATTCCGACAATAAAATAAACTAAAAATTCAATAAAAAGTAACAATTTTTAACATCTCTGAAGAAAGCAGTATGAATTTCAACTGTAATTAGATTCAAATGTACCTGCAAAATTGTTTTGATTCAATTCACACATGTATGATATGAGCAGCGTAATGAAAGTCGAACTTTTATACGTGTGGTGCAACATTACTTGTGACTTCTTTAAACTAAATAATTTATTTTTCATCTCAACTTCCTATTCGACATAAATGTATTGCACATTGATAACCTTCAACGTGATATGTTTCATGTCGTTCAATGATACTACGGTATTACAATCTGTCGATCGTTTGGCATTTTGGCATTGCACAAGGTCATGTTTTTCTCTGACTGTTAATGACGTCTTTACACTAAATCCATTGGATGTTGGATGTGCACTGATTGATATTTTAGTCTTAGATACATGATTTGTTTTATCAGTTGTTATTGGCTTTGAACTAGCTGTCAGTAACTGCGAGTACTCTCAGATCTGTACTTAGTGTTCTTTTTGTTGTTAGGGATGAGGGATGGATAAATACCCTGCCACGTCCGGTCTGTGTTTATGTTTGATGTTTTTTCTGCTTTGTATCGATCTGATGAGTTTAGCCTTTTTCAACTGATTTTTATAGTTTGTTCTTATGTTGTGCTGTTACACCACTGTCCCAGGTTAGGGTAGGGTTGAGCACTCACAAACATGTTTAACCCCGCCACATTCTTTATGTGCCTGTCCCAAGTCAGGAGCCTGTAGTTCAGTGGTTGTCGTTGGTTCATGTCTGTCATATTTGTTTTTCGTTAATTGTTTTGTTATAAATTAGTCCGTTATTTTTCTCAATTGAATTGTTTCATATTTTTCGTGTCGGGGTTATAGTCGACTATACGGTATGGTTTTTTTCTCATTGTTAAAGGCCGTATGGTTGCCTATAATTTCTTACATCCACTTTATTTGAATTTTGGTGGATAGTTGTCTCATTGGCAATCATACCACTCCTTATTTTTATATATACCATAACAAATTTAAAACTGTCTCCTTGTCAGAATACTTCATAAGGTTTTAATTTTTTTATTTATTTGCATTTGATTATGACAGTTTCATAATTATGAAATTACTTTTTAACTTTTACTTCTATATATTAAGTTAAAAAGGAAACTTAAATATGTCAATAAGAATTTAACTTACATTAAACTTTTAAAATTACGTCTAACTTTTCATTCCTTATATAATTGTTCGCTCAATACAAAATGTGAATTCTCATTGTTTAAATAGTATTCAATTTATAAATCTTCGATGCAGAAGGGTGATTTTTACATGATTTAAATTTATTTTCCTTTTAATTTATGTATTGTCTTCAAGTCTTTGTATTTTGATTGTTTAAGGAATTTTCTTTTTAACAATTATTACAAAAGACATCCGATCACCCATTACATGGCTGTGTACTACGTCAGTAGTGTCTGCTTTCAACGTCATGATACATGTACATAACAGAATGTACCGATGGCAGGTTTTCTATACAATTTGATATGTAAAATATTGTCTGCGAGTCACAATATAAAGTTTTTTTGTCGAGTAAGAACAGCGAACGAGTTCAAAAAGTCTTCATATATGTCGAGCAATTGATATTTTACGATAATATATCAATATACTCGGTTTAACGGATTGTTTTTTGGTTGTTTTCATGATAGAAACATAACGTTTTCTTTGTTTTTTTTAAATCAGAAAAGGGCTTGATAAATTAGGACCGAATTTATGAGCAAACAGCTATCAGTAGATAAAAGTAACTCTAAAAAGTTCCCCTGGGAAACAAGCAAGTACTGCATTTTCATACGTAATAATGCATAAATATTTTACCTTTTTGTGAAATATTCCCCTGGGGAACACATAATAAAAGTTATCGTTTAGTTAAATGTTCCTCTTGGGAAGGTTAAGTGGCAAATTTGTCATTCATGTCTAGGACTAGAACCCATGAATAATAAATTCAATTGGTAAATTGTGTGATGGCTTGGTCGAGATAAAGAAAGGGAATGTCCACTGTCGCTAAAAAGTGATGACCAGTATGTTGGACAGATATGTTGCCTTTCAACAGGCCGTTTACAGACCCTTCGAGGAGTTCTTAATGTGCAGAAAGCGTAATGCCCTACCTATATGATTCATCAGAATGTATGCCCCCATTCAGAGAGGATGCAAAATTATACACCAACCCGCATAGCATAACGAATTTCCTACTGACCACGAGTTTTACTGGTTGATGGGAGGAGTCTATCTATTTTTCTATACACAAGTCAGCCTTGTGATGGAATTATTTGGAAAACAATTAACAGGTATAAACAGATCGCCATGCAAGATAAAAATCAGGAGATATGGTATGTTTGCCAATGCGACAACTATCCCCCAGAGTTCAAATAAGTTGAGATATGAGGAATTATATGTCACCGTACGGCCTTCAACAATTAGAAAATCCCATACCGTATAGTCGACTATAAAAGGCCTCAACATGAAAAAATGTGAAAAAATTTAAATGATAAGAAAAACCAACGGACTAATTTTTAACCAAAATAATTACGAAAAATATGACAGACATGAACCAAAGCCAAAACCACTGAACTACAGGCTCCTGACTTGGGAAAGTGACATGAAAAATGTGGCAAGGTTAAACATGTTTGAGTGCGCTCAACCCTCCCATAACGTAGGACAGTGGTATAACAGCACAACATAAGAACACATTGTAAAAATCAGTTGTAATTAGCTGAACTCAAAAGATTGGTACAACTGACAAAAAAACTAACATAAAAATAATAGACAATAAGCATCGATATAAGAGTACTCGCAGCCCGAAGCCAATTACAACTAATAAATCATGTTCTCCCAGACTAATGTTTCATTATGATGGAAAGGCAGGATTATCTTAATCTTCATGGCTTCAAAATAATCTCTAGTCGTTACAATTTGATGACGATCTGCTTCAGACTCTGAAAAAAGCAAAGAGATGGAAGTTGACCTAGTAATCCTGCTAATGTTACTTTGAATCTTGGGGAATACAGGAAATAACAGTAGATATTCCTTTCTGGGCTGTTTGCAAAAACCTTAGTTTTCGAAATTTTGTGTTTTATTCAATTTTTTTTTAAAGAGCTGAATGTTATAGGGTATCACCAAGCCAGTAGTCAGCACTTCTGTGTTGACAGTCACATGAATTATCGTTAATATGGTCATACATGTTATTATAAATTAACTGTTAACAAAACTTTAAATTTTTCGAAATGCTTAGGATGTTCTTAGTTTAAACATATTTTATTGTCTAAATATACAATAGGATTGGATACAAGTTATAACAACATAAAATAATCCTCCCCAAATAAGTTCAATATACAAAATTTCAAGATGACAGCAATTATATAATTCAGTACAATATGAAAAATATATACAATAAATATATTATGTTTAAACAGTAACAGCTGGATACGAGTACACTTTAAGATACAGCAATATTAATCAAAGAATCGTTTTGTATGGCGTATATAACTATGTATATTTCTGAAAAGAATTGTGTTTTGTTCAACACTAATTTCGTCTGTTCCAAAAAAATATGTTCTATGGAAATAGCAACTAAGTGTTGTATGTTTTCTAAAATTCATGTAGAGTGGACATTCTAAGAAGAAATGAATCGAATCTTCTAATGGACACCCATATTCACAACTTGGGTCATTTACTAAATTAACTCTATAGAAATCCGCTTTTTAAGGACTACATCTGTGTCGTAATTTTGTATGCAATATATTTTCCATCCTGTTTCCAATGAAATAATATTTAGGTACCAAAAATGAAATATCATTTCGCCGGATTGTGTTTTTGAAATTTGGAGTAGATTGAATGGATCTAATATCTAACGGCAATAAATTCCATGCACGAATTGAAAAAGGGAAAATAGATTTAGAAAATATGTCCAATCTACATCTCGGTACTCTATAGTGAGAACGGTTTCTAGTATTATAATAATTATCATCTGTATAATCCGAGATACAATCCATAAGATATTCTGGAACATTATTATTATGTATTTTATGAAATAAACATAATTTACGTCTATTTCTTCTAGAACTCAAAGTTTCCCATCCAGTTTCAAAAAGTAGGGACTCTTTACTTGCAAATTGCGGAAGTCCAGTAATTATTCTGGCAGCCTCAAGCTGCAAGCGCTCAATTTTTTTCAGAATCTCTAACACAGCATCCATCCCATAGCTCGCATGCATATTCTAAAAGTGGAAGTATGTATGCGAGATATACCTTACTAAGATTGTTTCTGTTAAGAATATATTTAAATTTTCTGAGAACAAAAATCTGTTTAGTGGCACTACAGCACATATTATCTATAGTTACTGACTACTTGCAATTATTAGAAAAAGTAACACCCAAATGTTTGTGGTCATCAACTTTTTTATTAAATTGTCCATTGAATTTCAAATTAATAGACTGGGAATCCTTACGGAAATTATTTTTGAGGATTAAAATCTACAAGCCATTGTTTTGACCAATTATTTTGTTATATAATATATATATATAAGTTTCTAGATCCATATTTATTCTCCTTTCTATATCTATAGCATTATTCAAAGAATACATATTAAGTGAACTATCATCGGCAAAAAGTCTAACTAAACATTGAATGTCATCTGCTATATGTCATTTATAAACATAAGAAATAATAAGGGCCCAAGTACTGAGTTTGGGCACACCTGCTTTTAATGTTCCAAATGAGGATTCTGAATTTTTGAGAAGCACTTATTGTTTCCTATTACTTAAATAATTTTCAATCCAACCCAATAATTTGCCTTTTATGGATGTTCTACCCCAAGAATGGATTATCTTATAGCTTTCGGAATTCGGGGTCCTCAATGCTCTTCAACTTTGTACCTTATTTGGCCTTTTAAACTTTTTCATCCGAGCGTCAATGGTGAGTCTTTTGTAGACAAAACGCGCGTCTGGCGTACACAATTTTAATCCAGGTATATATGATGAGTTTATTGGATGGTAAGTCTTTTACAAGATGTGTTACAGAATTTAACAAACAATATCAAATTAAGTGCATGTGAGAATTGTAAATAATTTAGTCGTATCAATTTTTAATTTATAAGACTCTTAAATTGCATGCTGTTGATATGTAATTATCACACAATAAACCGCTCTGTTGAAACGTTCAACGGATAGGTGTTTGCGAACATTTCGTTCTATGTAACCATTTTAGGCATTTTTCAAAATGCCTATCAATTATTCAATTTAATTTAACAGTCTGAGAATGTCTGAGTCTTGCAGTAAAATTTACTAAAATTCCTTAACTTTTCATCCGTATTACATAAATTTTTGTCTACATTTAGAAAATGCATATGATAATTAATTTTTACCAGAATTTTGGTTTCTAAATGACATCTCTTGAAATTGGAATAGAACTTTTTATTTCATTTTTTCAGCAATGTTATTTGGTATGTGCACTCCTCCTAATTAAACTCCTATCCAAATTTATCAAGCGGTATTCAAAAAGGTTTTCTGTACAATAAGCGCTCTGGAGAAAGTATTTTTTTACAGTTTAGGCTTGCAAAGTGAATAGACTGTTTTGATTTTTCATTAATAATATTGGGTTTGTCGAGGATAATCCATTAATGAGGGGGAAAAGGAAGGGGGGCACGAGGATTTTTCCCAAATCCAGCTATTTTTGTTATTTTTTTCAACTTCCATTTTTTTTTTACTTCTTTTCTTTTCCCCAGATCCCACCTTTTTACCCCATATATTAACATCCCCATTGATAACCCCTTCATCTCACATCCCAACTATTGTTTGCCCCCTATATCCCACACCCATAAAGCACGTCATCCTCTCATCAATGTGCAGTTTGGGAAGAATAGGTTGGCCTTGACATCTTTGTACTTGTTTTCCCTTTAGTTAACTCTTCGTGATTACCAACTAAAATATGAGGGTCTGGATGGGGTTTACAGAATAGAGAATAATTGGCAAAAAGTGCAGAATAAAGGGGAAAAAAGGGAATAAAGAAAAATAGACAAACAATAAATTATTAAAGAATAGAAAATAATAGGGTGCTAAAATAAAAAGAATAGAGAAGAATGGGGTGCTAGAATAAGAAGAGAAGATATTAATGGGGAAAATAAATAAGAACTGAGCAAAATGGTATAAAAACTTGAAGAATAAAGAAATGAATGACCCCCATCAAGACCATCAAATATTCAGTTTCATTTTATGGCTTAATCCTTTTGATTTTGTGGTCTAGAGTCAGCATACGTTCATCAATGAACACAAGCTGTCGTTAGAATTCCCTTTTCGGTAATAAAAAAACTTAAACTTACAAAAAATACACAAATTTGAAATGCAAAGAAAACATAAAAGCCATTAAAAAAATATGTTGCTGAATAATAGTTAAGTTCGTTTCGGGAATAAGGTATAACGACATTGTCAGAGATATTTGTACACAGATGCATCATGGGAACTCTTTCTTTTACAGATTTAATTGATCCTTCACTGATATGAATTCTATTGGCAACTCTTCATAAAGACCTACATTTTTGTAACAAATAAACTCATCATAGATACCAGATTTATTTCTTTTTACGCCAGACTCGCGTTTTGTCTACAAAAGACTCATCAGTGACGCTCGAATCAATAAAAGTTATAAAGGCCAAATAATGTACGAATTTGAAAAACATTGAAGACCCAAAATTCAAAAATTCCCAAAACGTCACTTGGAAGATACTTAGTTTTAACATCACAAGCGGATATTTAGGTGAAAACAATCATGATTTTTATAGATATACAAATAAAAGTTATCAGCTTAAACTCATTTTTACTATATCAGTTAATGGTGGCCAATGTCTGAGGGTCTAGATGGGGCGTCTTTTTTTCTTTATTCTTATTTTTTTCGACCATTTTTCTCTTTTCATTATATTTTATCTACCCATTATTTATATTCTTTATTATTTTGACTTTTTTTTCTCTAGTCTTTATATATTTTGCCCTTTATTCTGTACTTTTTGTCAATTATTTTCTATTCTGTAATCCCCATCATGACCCTCAAGTCTTTTTTTGGGACCTTGATATTTGACTTTAACATAATATTATCCATACCAAAATTAGTCAAAAACGTTACGAATTCATCTTTCCTACTGTTCATTTTCCTTTTCTTGGTAATAATTGTACGTTGACCTATTCTAATGAAGTATATGTGTGTGTTTGCAGTGAATTCTCGGATTTCAATGAGCGTAATATTTTCATTACTAAAAAAAATATGCCTACGAATTTGACATCGCATTTTTTGTGGACGACCCAGTGTTTGGTACTACAATATTTCATTTTCGGTTTCTGTCTTGTTTTGTATTTTCTACCTTATTACTTTTCCGGATTTGGCTATACGTTAGGTCTTTTTTCATTTATTGAGCTTTTGTATACGTTTTGGTTTTTCAAATATCTGGTGCATAAGAATTGGTACCATCAAATATTCATTTTGTAGTTGTCTTAAGGTGGTACCTAACACTACAGGGAGATAACTCTGTAAAATCAGCTAAACGTTTTAATTACGTTGTATTGTTAAGGATCTGTTAAGCTTCTCAATGATTAAAATTAGTGTTTGTCAAACTGCTGTATATCCAATGAAATTTTTCCGAGAAAGTGATTGGTTCATGTTTTTTTAAAATTTTTATATTTTTTTCAAAGGGTCAAAGTAAATATTTTGTCAAAATTTATGAAAATTAAACTAAACGAGCCAAATTAATTTTAGTCAATGTGTTGGGTACCACCTTAAATGGATTACCGCGCAAATCTCGCATTATACTAGATATCAGACTATTATTTTATGCGGTAAAAGTAAAAGCCAAGGAATCATCAGTAAATATTTTGTCTTTGGTATTGAAAATTATATGTAACTTTATTAGTCTCGACTATCCCTTATCATGAACATAAAACGTGTTTCTATTTCAAATTTTCACAGTCGGTCAGGTCTCAGGGTTAGAACATTTACTGTACCGATGGTTTATTAATTTGGTGATGGTTTAGTGGTAGATAAGAGCCAATTACCTTTTCGCTATTGTGTGAACTCCTTATCCGTTGATCTAACTTATTATCATCGTATTTTATAGCAGTAATACGACGATGATCGCACTGATGTGGAACAGGATCTGCTAACTCAACCGGAGCACACGATATTACTCCATGTTTTGGTGAGGTTTTTGTTGCTCAGTCTTTAGTTTTCTATGTTGTGTTTTGTGTACCGTTGTTTGTCTTTTGGTCGTTTTTCGTTTTTTGCCTTGGCATTGTCAGTTTGTTTTCGACTTATGAATTTGAATACTGTGGATTCATTTATTTTCGTGGGTATCAATTTTCGTGGATTGAGGAAAACTTGCATTTTTTTGGAAATATTTGACTTGGTTGTTTTGCAAAAGTTTGCATACGTTCCTATAGAAAAACAGTAATTCGTTGAACTTTTAAATTCGTGGTTCCCCTGTGACCACGAAATGCACGAAAATTGGTATCCAACGAATAATAATGAATACACAGTATCCGTTTGTATCTTTCTCTCTCTTTTATCACAACTTAAATGCTCTCTTACTGAACATAATTAGCGATAATGTATAATAAATATTAAGACATGCAACAACAAAATTTAAAGAATTATAAAATTTAACAATAATTATAGTTACAAAAAAAAATACGCAATTTCTCAAAGAAATAATAGTCCTATGACACTATGCTTATTCAACACCATATTTAACTATTAACATATTCCATAAAGAAAAAAGAAAAATATCTTAACGTCAAACCTTTCATTTTCGTATGAAATGCAAGGCTTCTTTAACTAAGAATGCATTTTGACAAATAGTTAAATATCAGACGTAATATTCATAAAATATTGTATTCTGCGAATTAAAGTGGGAACCTAGGCCTACTTCTCGTTTAATGTTCATCTTTATGTCATATTCATGAAGGAGTTTTTGAAAACAAAAATTCTAATAATTTGATATTTGTTCTAATTTATAAAGACCTTCTGTTTGGAAGATTATATTCATGAGGTTTTTGACTTTATATGTCAATCAAAAACTCTGTGAATGACACGAAGACAGTTTATATGTAATTAAAATGTTACAATGAATGGGATAATCGCTGAAGAATCTTATTGCATTTTTTTTCATTGATGATATTTACCGATCTTAGGAAAGCCTCTTAACCATCACGACAACTGTAAATGAAAAACATGAGAATAGAAGACCTTCATTAACAAATAAAAAGAACCAGAAAAAAGACAAATTAATAAATTGAAAAAAGGCAGCAAAATTCCCGAATCTAAGAGTTTCGAAATAAGAAGATGTGGTATGAGTGCAAATGAGACAACTCTCCATCCAAGTCATAATGTGTAAAAAGTAAATAATTATAGGTCAAAGTACGGCCTTCAACACGGAGCCTTGGCTCACACCGAACAGCAAGCGTGGTTTACTATACAATACTAAACACTATGAAAGCAAATTGTGTATTTTTTATTCATATTATTCCCATAAAAAAACCCCCCAAAAACCTCCAAAAAATAACAGAAAAAGAAACAGAAACAGAACAAAAAGCAAAAATAAATTAAACAGAACAACAACAAAAAAGAAACAAAAGTCGCAAAAACACCAACTAAAATAAATGTAATTTGATCACGTCTGTATGACGAACTCTTTTTGTTTGGAAGTTTTTAATTTCTTTTATTTGTCTTCAACCACTTCAAGTAAATCTATTTGATATCGTAATACATAAAAATGGATAATTGGAATTACCACTTAAATATTAGATAGTACAAGAGACCACACAAACCGCAAACGACCTATTACACCGAGAAAATAAAAATACATACAATACAAAAAAAAAAAAAAAAAAAAAAAAACTCGCCGATAAGACCATGTGTCCTAAAGTAAACAATCATTTTGGGGCCCTTTATAGCTTGCTGTTCGGTGTGGGCCGAGGCTCCGTCTTGAAGGCCGTAATTTGACCTATAATTGTTAACTTTTTATACATTGTGACTTGGATGGAGAGTTGTATCATTGGCACTCATACCACATCTTCTTATATCTATACAACCTAAAACCTACACAGTATAGCTACCGTCTCTTTTGATATAACAATTGTCTTGTTATTTTAATCCAAATTGTTACTAAAAATAAGACAAATAATTTACTTCACAAAAATGGTAACCTGCATTCATTGAATTTCGAATAGTTGAGAAACAAGATAGGTTTCAATAGAATACCTTGGTTTTCCAGTTAAAAATAGATTCGATAATGTCACTCCTCTGACGTAATACAACACTGGAATGTGTGGTTGTTGTCAAGACATTACCCTTGAGGCACAACAAATAACAAACATGTTACATGAATAATGAAGTTTGGCAGTATTTGGCCACAGCTTGATTTAAACAATATATATAAAATTAAGAATGGAAATGGGGAATTTGTCAAAGAGACAACAACCCGATCAAAGAGCAGAAAACAGCCGAAGACCACCAATGGGGCTTCAATACAGCGAGACAATCCCGCACCCGGAGGCGGGCTTCAGCTGGCCCCTAAACAAAAATGTGTACTAGTTCAATGAAAATGGACCTTTCCTCTTAATATCATTTCACGAGTACCACCAACAGAATTCAAGCTGAAATATAAAACTAAAAGCAGTATCATGTCTTTAACATTATTACATTACAATATATTTGGAGGGTGGTGGGTTTTTTTTTACGATGATAAATTTTTCTGTTAAATTTGCATCTGTCGACCTTACCGTCTAATTTCGAAAAGACCCGAATGAGGCTGTGATTCAACTAATTACTGCAAATGCTAATTACCTTAATATAATAGACTGCCAACTACCAAAAAATACAATAAACCCAACTGATAACTGGCTTTTAAATTGAAGATTTTATATCCTTTTTTTCAATGCATCAAAACGAATTGCGAATGCGTAGAAAGAGATAGTTCCTTGCATATTCTAATGTATTCCCAATAAAAGTCAATGGTCAATATATTATATAATAAAAAAAACTAATCCAAGAATCAAAATATTGAAAAATATTTACCTATGACATAAAAACACTGATAATTAACGCATTAACAGTGTATTGAGTTACTTAAGGTAGCACTACGGTCAGAATTTTCTGACTCCAACCAACAGTCTTTAAAGATTAATTTCTCCAAAACTACTCAATGGATTTTAAAAATCTTTAACTCATTTTAAAGCTGAAATATAATTCTTTCTTAATCTATAGATAAATTTATTTTTGGTATGATTAATCTCAAAATATAGCTCATTAATTGCCAAAAAAGTGGTCTTCCAACTTGGATGAAAATGGCACATTCAGGTCAAATGGTAGTAAAAATTTGTTTTATCCCTTTAATCAACCATACACAATCTACAAAACCGTGTCTCAGATTTTTGATATATGCCTCCAGTAATAAGATATATTATTTTTACTGCTGGATGCCAAACCTCATTTCACCTTTCATCTTTGGAGACCTATAAATTCATTTAGAAACAAATTATCCAAAAACTGGGACACGGTATTGTAGAAAATACTCCCTTCAATCACATATATCAAAGTCAAGCCAAAGGGGGTACCCATAAAGTTTCTATTTTCATTTTTTCCTTACAATTCTCATGAAAAATTGTTCTGAGAAATGACCTTAAAACTGAATTTCCTCTTAAGAACCCCTATAAATGCCACATAAATACAAAAATTCCAGTGGGAACACCCCAGGAGTGTTCTGACACCATTACTTTATCAAAAGAACCTCACACATTGTGTCTTTGATGCTCTAATGCTGTAAAATTTGCATTTTGTGTGCACTGTATAACACTAACTTGGCATTTGGCGGGAGTTTGACGTCACAGATTTGACCAACATCTGTGATGTAGTAATTAAATAAAGACAAAGCTCCGCCTCTGTCCAGACAGTCTAAGATAAGAGAATAACAGGATTGGCCAGCTGCATCATAATTAATATTTAACATCATTATTCTCACTATTAAGAATAATTTTTATTTGAATTTTAAAAAGAAATATAATATGACCATGATGACTGAAATTAGCTAAAATATTAAAATTAAAATACATGTCCATAAATAGATCAAGACCATCCCCTTCTTAAAATAGACTGTCCAACATGATTTATGAGTTTCATGGAATTAAAAAATTTCACATAAACTTAAAATTAGTTAAAATGCCTAAAATTATTTTTAAATGTAGAAGACCAAAGACGAGAAATTTATACAGGCAGTCAGAGGCTTTCAAAGATACTTTCACATTCTTTTCCATAGTTTTTTTTTCATTTTGGTAGATTTGTTCCCTTTAAAATTTTTCCTATTCATATCTTTTTCTTTTTCTCTGTTCTAAACTTCCATGTTTTATAAATTAGTTTTGTTGCAATGCAATGAGATATTTATCTTGTGGTCAGGGATTAACAGCTGGACACTGGTATCAACAGATGATTGACATATTAGCCCCTCCCAAATGCCTATATATTTAGATTAATTACATGTGCTTTTATTTACATACGTTCATTATCAATTTACTCCCTGTTGTGATATGATAATGACTTTGGGATTTTTACAAACTGTGCAGAATAATACTTACTTCAAAATTATGTGATAAAAAAAACATCTTCAAAAAATCATTGTTAGACTGTAGTGCTACCTTAATATAAATCAATGGTTTATCTTTAATTTTTAATAAAAAAAAAATCAACATGGGACTTTTCATACTGATTGCTTCAACAGCTTCATCGCAGGAACGTGCGAAACAGAAATTAATATAAATTTAAGACCTTGAACTAAATCATGAAAACAAATAAAAATAAAAAAGGATTGTAAAGTATCATACATTTTCCGCGGGCGGTTTTGCTAACATTAAATTGAAAACCAATGATATAAACATTACTATATTTCCTATCGTTAATAATCTTGGTTAGACTAACAATGAATCTATATCACAATCTTTCTGATTTGCAGACAAATTGCTTCTCGCATTAAGAAAAATCACGACAAATTTAACACAAATCCTGTTTTTTCATTTTTTGTCTCGACTGAAAAGACGCAGTACGTAAGACTTAGGGATGCTAATCCGGTGGTGGCGGCGTTGTCTGTCATCTGGGATAACTATTTGTAAACATTTGTGTAAGCTTTTTATTTCAAAAAGTTGAAGACTTGAATTCTTCATACATTGTTTTACAAAGGCCTCATATTACAAAGTTTCAGTCTGCTATAGGTACACTGTCCCTGACCTCATTTCCATGATCCAGAGACTGCTTAAAACAACTGTGGTTAGTTTTTATGTCATTGAATTTCTCAATTAGTACGAGTATTAGAATAACTTTTAAAAATTACTTGGTTTATGGGATCCTTGCAAGATCCACACGTCCGTCATCAGATATCAGCTGACCTTCACCTCATTTTATGGATTAGTGATCAAGGTTATAATAAGTTAACGTAATTGAGTAGTAGGTCCGTTTCTTAGATACTATACGCAATAAGTCAACGATATTATTTACAGAGAATACACGTACGGTGAACATGTCCGTCCGGCAGGTATCAAGTTGGCCTGGCCCATATTTTCATGGTTCATCGGTAAATGTTAAGTCTTTGTTGTTTGGTCTGATTCTTATATACCATAATTAAAAGGTCAATTATACGTGTATTTGGTGCATGGAATGATTTAAAGGTGTGCATGTCTGTCTGTCTGGTTTCATCTGACCATCACCTCATTTTCATTTTTCATTGGTCAATGTCGAATGTTCGTGGTTTGGTTTGTTTCTCGGATACTATTATCAACAGGTGAACTATAATAGTTGGTGAATGGAATGATTGTACAATGAAAATGTCTGTGTAGCAGGATTCTTCTGATCATTTACATATATCCATTGATAATGTTATTAAAGTTTAATGGAACTTGTAGTAAATGTTTATAGTATAGACATTCAACATAAATTCAATCATTGTCAGTAAAAAAAGGCGAGCCATCCAAAAGTGTGCAATCTTGTTTTATAAATAAAACGTTTTTCATGAAGTGGAAAGTTTAGAAGTATAGAAGTTGTCAAAATGTATGTTATACAATTAAGTAATTTGAAATTATAATGAGAATCAAAAACCGCATTAAAATATTAAATGTAAGTTAAGGTTAGAGTTTCTTTTGTACGAAACTTTTTCTTAATTGTTCTTTGTTTGTTACCATATAAAAAATTGCCTAGATAACTGTCGTGTTATCTCGTATTTTTACAATCATCTTGATTCCAATGTTATCGGCCCAGATAACTGTCGTATTGCATCCTATCTATACAATTCTCTAGATTCCGTTGTAATCGGTTTGAAAACTTGCCCTGATATTTGTCGTGTTGCCCAGTTATGTGTCATACTGTTTCGTATCTGTACAATCCCTTTGATTCCGTTGTAATCGGTATAAAAACTTGCCTAGATAACTTTCGTGTTGCCTAGATAACTTTCGTGTTGCTTAGATAACTATCGTGTTGTCTGTTATTTTTACAATCTTTTTGATACCAGTGTAATTGATTTAAAACTTGACCAGACAAATCCTTGATACCGTTGCAATCTTTTTAAAAAGTTGCCCAGATAACAGTCATGGTGCCCAGATATAACAGTCATATTGCCTTGTATTTGTACAATCATTTTGGTACTGTTGTAATCAGTTAAGAAATTTGCCCAGATAACTGTCGTGTTGCCTATTATTTATACAATCCTCTTGACTCCGTTGTAATCGTTTAGAAACGTTGACAAGATATATGTCGTATTACCCACTGTCATGATGTATTTTTTGCTTTATATTGAACAATCCTCTTGATGCTGTTGTAATGGGTCTAAAAGTTGCCCAGATGTGTGTCACACTGCTTCGTATTTGTACAATCTTTTTGTTTCCGTTGTTATCGGTTTAAAAAGTTGCCCAGATAACTGTCGTGTGGCTTTTGACTTATACACTCCTCTTGATTTCGTTGTACTCGGTTGAAAAAAAAATTGCCCATATTTTTGTCATGTTGCCCAGATAACTGTCATGTTGTTTCGTATATGTATACAATTCAATCGATTTCGTTGTAATTGGTATAAAAAGATGCCCTGTTAAACGTCGTGTTTTCCAAACAACAGTCGTACTGTCTCCTATTTGTACAATCCTCTTGATTTCATTGTAATTGGTTTACAAAGTTGTACAAAGCTGTCCTGATAATTGTCCTGTTGCCTATCATTTATATAATCCTCTGGACTCCGTTGTTATCATATTAAAAAGTTAAGTTCTTTGTTGTCTCGTATTTATACAACCCTCTTGATTCCATTTTTATCGGTTTAAATAAAATTACTCACAACAAATAACTGTCATGTTGCCTTGTTTTTTACAATTCTCTTGATTCAATTGTAATCGGTTTAAAAAAACAGATAACTGATATGTTGCCTCGTATATATACGATCCTCTTGAATCCAGTGTAATCGGCTTAAAACAATTATCCATATAACTGTCATGTTGCCGTAAAATTGTACAATCCTCTTGATTCCATTGTAATCGGTTAAAAAATACTCAGATAACTGTCATGTTGCTTCGTATTTGAACAACCCTCTTGAATATCATTTGCTTAGGAAATGCATCATTGACATTCTGTTATATGGTATTGATAAGTACATGTAGCATTGGTCAATAAAACATTTAAGAGGAAAACATCATTTTTAACCCCGCCACATTTTTTGGTTTCTGTCCAAAGTCAGGAGTATGCTACATGTATTCAGTGGTTGACGTTGGTTGCTGTCTGTCATATTTGTTTTTCGTTAATTTTTGTGTCATAAAATCAGGCCGTTGATTTTCTAATTTGAATTGTTTGGCATACTGTCATGTCGGTACCTATAATAGCTGACTATGCGGTATGGGTTTTGCTCATTGTTGAAGGCCGTACGGTGACCTATATTTACTTTCATTCACTCCATTTGGACTCATACAACATCTCCTTAATTTAATACTGCAGCTTCATTTCCATCTGTACTCACGCATGCTTATTGTTTTCAACTTCGGATTTGCAGCTCGAGAATTTATTTTCACTTTGGTACATAACTATTTCCTGCATTTTTCGATGCAGAATATTCATTTTCTTCTTATGAAAGGTTATTTATTCTCAGCTCTTACCAGATCAGGATATTCACATTCAAATCCCCCTCCCCCCACCCCCACAAAAAAAAAATCAAATAGTCGTCCCCTCAGTTCAATGTCCGCAAAATATCAACTTTTTTGTTTTCCGGCGAAACATACAAAAAAGTTGATATTTTTTCTGACATTGACCTAATACTGTATATTTATATTCTAATTATGATTGGGTTAACATTGAAGTTAAAGACATAAATTGAATGACGTCAATCACCTGAGAACACAATACTTTAAATATTAGTATCGATTTATCATATAACAATACTTTAACAGTTTATATAAATATAGGAAACAGGCATCACCAAATCAGTGTTAGGTGTGATATGCTTGCAAATCAATAATTCGCTATCAATTGCTTTGGTTAATTATTTTTCACCATGTTCATTTTGCTTTCAAAGTATTTATATTTGGAGTGTTCCGTTTTTCTAAGGCAAATCTGTTTTACCTTATGAACAGTTCTGCAGTCATGACGTGTGACAGTCTTAACCATATTATACCGAATATAAGCGTGGCACCGAAAAGTATTGTAAACAATACTATCGTCATTATAGCTAATAAGGAAATTCACCAATTAAGTTATGGCGGACATTTGACAATTGGTATTATATTGACATTATCAAGCAGCATTGGTATACTGGTAAACGGATCTGTCATTTTTACTTTTATAAGAAATGCATCATTAAGAACTCAAACAAATTGGCTTATATTGAGCCTAGTTATCTCGGACTTCTCCATGTCTTGCTTGGGTACACCAATGGTTGCAGTTTCAAGTTTCTACCAAAAATGGGTCTTTGGTACTTCTGGTTGTGCGTACTATGCGTTCCTTATGAGCTTTATGGGATACATGTCAATTGTTTTATTGACAGCCATATCAATATCTAGATATATTGTGACAGTACGGAGAGAATGGACTCATTGTCTAACATACAATGTTGTAATATGCACTATAGCTATCGGATTGTTGTATTCATTGTTCTGGTCTTTAGTGCCACTTTTAGGCTGGAGTTCATATGGACACGAGGCTGCAAATACGTCATGCTCAGTACAATGGAACAGAAAAGACCCGATTCATTATTCCTACAGTTTGGCAATCATGATCTTCAATTTGACAATACCATTTTCTATTATAGTCTTTTGCTATACGGCAATTATAACAAAGGTAAGTTAGCTACTTACGTGTCTTCTTTCCTTTTCTCTTTTTGTCTTTCTTTATTTGTATTTTACTTATTGTCTAAAAGTTATTTATACCTTCATCAACCAAGTCCAACTTCTGTAAGTTAAGAAGTATATACAAATCATTTATTTACATAACATATGTAGATTATTATATTGAATTCTATGAAAATGAAAAATGACAACTGAATTCGATTCCAATTCACAAAAACCAAAATGAAACAAACTTAAAGCAAAGTCTCTTTTTTAATCGTATAATATCATATGTGAGGGTCTGGATTGGGGGTTCCTTTTCTATATTCTTTAATTTTTTAGGCCAATTTTCACTATTCTTTACACTTTTTGCACATCATTCTCTATTCTTTATATTTTAGCACCTCATTATTCTCTCTTCTTTATTTTTTTGGTCCATTGTTCTCTATTTTTTATATTTTTTGTCCGTTATTCTCTATTCTGTAAAACCCCATCCAGATTCTCATATGTACTCATACTAGAAAGTCATCCATGGTCGGTTGTTCTCTCCAGATAGTCGTGCTTCATCTTCCAATAAAAACTGGTCGCCCGATATATTAAATTGTGTTGACAGAAACGTTAAAAACTAAAAATCAACCAATCAATCGAATAGACAATCACTATAACTATTATATAAATTTTAGTTATTAAAATATATTTAATTGATTTATTATAATTATTGTCCGTCTTTTCATCGTTTTTCCTTTCATCCCCCAAAATTTGCCAGTAAGAATTATCCCCCTTTAACTAACACATTTCCCCGGTCAAATTTATGGCTAATGGCATGGTGCATGCATCTTATCTGTGGTCAGGTCCCGCTGTGATATATGTTTGTTTTTTTTTTGTTTACCATTTAAACTAAGTTTGTTTCTACAAACTGAAAGGTAGAGATAAAAATGCTGCATTAGAGTTTTGTGAAATAGTGTTGTTCGGAATTATTGGTACAATTTTAAAGTTTTATAAATACATTTGTACATTCAAAATTTATCGTAACCTCCAAAATATGCAGAGATTATATCACGACATATTGAAAAATTAAACTAAAATCTGGTTGGGGGTAAGGGGGTGTAGTATTGTATTATTATCAAATTTCATGTGATTGTACTTAAATACTGAGGACTTCAGGTGTCCTAAATATGATCTTAGTAACGCTGGACTATTACGTCATTTTTTGTGTTATCTCGGTTGCGTTCAATATCGTACCAGCTACGTAGGGGTATATTGATTTTGACTACTGAACGAATAGCTAGCCTAGCTGCTAAAAAGACCTAGATAGCCTAAAAAAATCATGCTATCTAAAGAATCAAAAATGGCGTCGAATAGGTTATTACTAATAATGCTATTTTGATAGGCTAGCTACGTAGCTTATCGTTCAACATAGACATATAAGCTATACGAGCTGCTATGATATTGAACGTAACCCTGGGGTGAGTTCAATATCATAACTACTACGTAGGGCTGCGTAGAGTTTGACTACTGAACGTATAGCTAGCCAAGCCGCTAAATAGATCTAGATAGCTTAACAAATCCATGCTCCTACGATATTGAACGTAACTCTGGACACACACATCAAAGTAAACGACTGTGAACAAAAGTTAATTACACATAACAAAGCAAGATATAAAAGTAGCCTGCAAATCGTGTACAATCTTTAAAAAGAGCCTCTCCCTTGGGTTTTTAACGTTTATTTGAAAGAGCAACTGTTTTTATTCTGTCTCTGTCACCTTTCCGTTATCCTTTTCAATAATGCAATATATATCCGAAATCTCCTCATTCGTTTTTTTCTGATCGGCTCTCAATGAAAATGTTATCTTCCCAATGCACTTGTTTTTGTTTTTCATCATCATACTATAAACTTCTAAAACTAACAAGCCTAAAAACACCTTTTTATAGTAAAGTAGTCGAGAAATTAGTCTCCTCTTTCATTTTCAATTCTTATTGTAAACAATTTTGTTTTGTAAAAGGGTGGGACATAGTCCAACACGTTTGAAAGTGGTGGCTTTAACCGTTTGTTTCATATCATAAGGCAACGACCATTCATCTTTTGTGTGTGTTTGCCGCAGGAGCATTGTTTTTAAATATTGGAAAAAAAAACATTTCAGGAGGGAAGTAAAAACATTGTTTGTCATGAAGAAAATTAGTGGGAAAATACAACATTGAAAATAAATTCGTATTTCTATAGGCTATTGCTGATAATTCTTGTTTATGTATCTATTAAATTCAAATTCTTTATTAACCTTGAACACCAGTGTATTCAAATACAGTATATACATATGGCATATTGCAAACAATATGTATAAAAAACAATAGTTGACGTCATAAGTTTCCTGTTTATAAAATATCTATACAATAAAGTGTTTCCTAATTTAAAAAAAAATGTAAATATTTTCCTAAGTTACAAGGCAGTCTTGTGTTTTCACCAGACGATAATTCTATTAGCTTAAAACTTGATTGCCTAGACCAGAAATAATTTTTGATATATTTTTACGCAAATCAGTGTATCTGCTAGAAATTCATCCTCTATCACTCTTAAATCATAAAAAATACTATTTCTTTCATTTCTAATAGTACCAACATAACGTCCAGATTCAATACAAGTGTTATGTGAAGAAAAACGGATCCTTGTTATACATTTGCGAAAAAGTACAGGAATGCATTTCTGTAAATAAAATTTCAAAACTACATTTGTTACAATATATTTATATAATCTACACTTTGAAAAGAGTCTAATAAAAACTGTAACTCTTGTTTAGCTTGATGAAACAAACGCTGTCTAATTAAAGATACTTATGAACTGTTTACATTCAACAACCACTGATTTTTCAAAAGTTATTCATTACAAGACCATATAACTCTTTTTACATATATTGCCTTATTCATACATTTTGAACAATTTAACACAAGCTCTTTATAACAAGACCTTAATATACAATTGCCACTCAATAACATTTTGAACCAGAATTTAAGTATTCTTAAACTATGCTCATACTGAAATGGAAATCTAACTAAATCAAAGTAGACCATTACATTTGAGGTCGTTCTTTTGACACTTAATAAGATTTTACAGTGGTCCAAAATGAACCTTTTCTATCATAGAAGAAAAAAGTAAAATAACAAAAATACCGAACTCCAAGGAAAATTCAAAACGGAAATTCCCTTAACAAATGGCAAAATCAAAAGCTCAAACACATCAAACGAATTGAAAACAACTGTCTTATTCCTGACTTGGTACAGGCATTTCCTTATGTAAAAATGGGGGATTAATGTGCGAGCAAATGAACCTTTTCTATCATAGGAGATTTGTGTACTAGAATCGTATTCGAATTCCTATAGGTTTCATGAAACCTTCAGATTTTAAAACCCAGGTGTGCTACAAATATAGGTCATTACTCTTTGCGACTACGTTTTTCGAACCCCCGTCCCATCAATCATCTTTACTGCAAATATTGCATCATATTTTGCTTGCCTCATGGAGGGCAAGCCAGCTACTAAACATGGTTTGCAGAGTAACTTTAACTGATATTGTTAATCTTAATCACATAATTATATAATCCTGCAAACTTTACCTAGGTGCTAATTAAATTAGCACATGCAATTTTGTTTTTCTTTGTTGAAATAGTTTATTGTTTTTATAGTGGTTAAGATTATAACACAATGTTGATTGCTGTACCGCAATTTGTTTACCTTTTTACCTGTCATGTATGTTTGTTTTGCTCACACATTGATGTCAATATAATGGAATTCTATGCAACTGTTGTACAAGTGAAAGGTTTAGCTTACTTTTAAAATAGGTTTAATCCACAATTTTCTACATATGGAAGTGCCTGTACCAAGTCAGGAATATGACAGTTGTTTTCCATTCGTTTGATGTGTTTGAGATTTTTATTGTGCCATTTGGTAAAGGACTTTCCGTTTTGAATTTTCTTGGAGTTAGCTATTTTTGCTAATTTAATTTTTTTCTGATCAGCCAAAACACAACAATTCAAAAAAGTATAAAAAAAATACCGACATCCAAGGCAAACTTACAAACGAGAAGTCAAAATTTTAGATATATAAATATTTTAAGTTTTAATACTTAGCTGCAAATTAAACGGAAGGGGTGTCTGTGCTAAATCAAATCTCATCAACGATATTTAAGTAGAGACAAGCTGACTCAGGTGAAAAGTATACATATGATATTTATTTCATGGATATAGAATATGATGGCCCATGTTGTTTGAATCTTCAAAGATCACAGGACATATGTCATATGTCTTTTGAAATAGGAGTAAGGTAAAAGATAAAAAGAAACTGCCTTAGTTCTACATTAGAATACATTTAATCAATTCTTATATATATCATATTTCCAGACAATTTTTAATCAAGCATTTGTCTTAAACAGCTGATAATCGAAACAGCTTGTTCATTAAGACTAACATGAAGTGCCCGAATGGTAAAAATTAATCAAAAATTGTGATTAGAACAGTAGGAGACATATACATGAAAGGAGATGTAAGGTATATGCCAATTAGGCAGCTGGTTAACGTAAAAAAAATTAATCATAAGACATCAAGGAGGGTTTGGATGGAGTTCACAAGATAGAGATTAATGGGCGAAAAGTGCAGAATAAAGTACAACATAATGAAGTATAGACAAAAGTAGACAAAAATAAAAGAAAAAAGAAGAGACAAAAATGAGGAGAATAGAGAATGATCATGATAATGGCCAAAACAGATAAAGAATACAGAAAAATTATCTAAAAAAATTTAAGAATAACTAAGAACCCCATCCATACTCTTTTATAGAGGGCAAAATATAGTCTTTTACTTAACCTTGCGTCTAGCTCTTAATCGTCTAGTGTCTATAAAAGTTGGGAATAAAAACATGCTCGGATCAAATTTGTGTAGCTGTTCTTTTGGTGTCATTATACGTTAGTCTTGACTTTTATCAATTGTTCTGTTGTTTAGTTAGATTTATTGAATTATTTTAGTTTGGTTTAGCTTGTTTTCATTGTACAGTTATACATGTAAAACATGTTGCTCTCTGATTAATACGAAATAATAGAAGATATTAATATATTTACGTTTTTGGTAAGAGCATCAAATGGTGAAAAAAGGGGGAGGGGGTATTTTCTTGTAGATATCGCAATATAGGACTATATTCCTCTTCGATAATCTATGTCTTAAATGGTTGGAAAGCACACCAGTGCAATTTCAATTCTTTGGTTCAGGTATGGCAGTTGATAGGTAAGAGGCAAAAACTAGAAAATTAACAAAAAGCATCATCTAAGGGAAATAGCTCCTATAATAAAGAGTCATCTGATGGTGTCGGTTGTTTAGATTTTTTATAGATCTTGTTTTTAAAACTATATTTGCTGTTTACAGTTTTTACCTATTTATCATAGTTGTTTTTAGATAATATGCAAACACTCGTAAATGAGTAAAAAACATTCATTTAAGGCCAACAACTCCTTTAAGAAGTCATCGATCGAGTTCGGTTATTTTGGTATTTATAGAGATCTTCTATTACTGATCATTTTTGCGATTTACATTTTCTATCTATCTATTATAGTTTTCAAGAAAAAAGGCAAACACTCGAAATTTGACCCTAAAAGTAGTTTTAGGGCAATTACACATATAATGAGTCATCTGCATACATGAAGTAGGTATATATTGACATAATGAACATCTTAGCACTGTCGGATTTTCTTTATTATTTTAATTTTCGAAATATAAGACAATTAAGGATGTTCGCTCCTCTTGTTTTTGATTTTTTGCCAGATATTCGGAATCCTCTGGTCTTATCCATGTAGTACCATTAAATATTTTGCCCGCTAACACCTACTTTTCTTTTCATAATTTTATTACATATGGTTTAAAAAGCTATATTTGAAAATCTTATAAAATCTTTGTTATTTTTTTCATTGTTTTTGAAAGAAAAAAGGTGCCAATGTTAAATGTATGAAAAATCTATAGAAAATTATTTCACGCCACATTTTCAATGACTTATAATTCGAAAACAAGCACATGGACGCCATTTTTTCTGCTTTTTTAGTTCCTTCATTTATATACTATCAATTTATAACAGTCTTTTACAAAGCTTGTTATTTTGAAACAGAGTAGCGAACATCCTTAAAGTATTTTTTTGGTCCTAGGGCTAGATGAAACATGATACATGTGCAGTTAATCGTTACAAGAATAATTTATTTCAAAATTCTATCTCATAGATTTCTTTTCATTCACTTAAAAGTGTTTTTTATGAATAAACAATGCAACATTGAGCAATATTGATCGACTTGTAGCTTAAAAAATAGCGCGGTGACCCCTACTTTTTATTATATCTTTTAAAAAGGCATCGCAGAATCTAAAATTTGGTAAAGTATAAGAACATTCTATCTGAGGAAATCTAAAGTGGTGATCCACCTTTAATAGTCTGATAAACGGATCATATATTATTTGTTACGAATATATTATATATTCTAGAAGATATCTTCTAGAAAATACATATCTGGTCTTTCCAAATATGAAAATTTCAGAAGCGGTCTGACATATTACCATTTATACATATTATATACATTAATTTAATTATGCTGATACTCGTGTGTGCTTAACAAATCGTAATTCTCTACATATTGAATTTGGCAATAAAGCACTTTTTTTTGACCAGAAATAATGAGTGTACTTTTCTATTTTTTTAAATTAGTGTAAGATTCAACAGGGTATAATGTTTCTAATACGTAGAAATGATACTGAATGAAAGAGCTCTGTCACAACTAGTAAACGCCATTTTATATATATAAAAGTTTTACCTTAAATGAAAAACCAAGTGTTCTTTTGTATTATTTTTGTCGCTCTTTTTCAAATATCATATTTACTACAACATAAAATTGCAAGTATATAACTGTTGTTTCTAATTCTAAATGAGTAATTTGTATAGCTTTAAAATAGTGACTGTAATTTACCTGTAATCAATTATTAATTGTTAGAACAACACCTATTGTATTTCGTGTTGTAGGCATAGGCTGAATATATATTTTTCAAATGTTTGCATAGGTTGAAGACACCTTTAAAATACATATGAGTATGTATTGAATCTTATTTTGTGTAAAGTTAATAAAACTGTTTTGATATTAAGAAATGAAGGATTTTTAATATTTTCCATTAGCGACTTCGAAACAAAAATCAGCAGTTAGTATTTCTTTTCTAGACAAAACATAATTCTTTGTCAAAATGAAGAAGGGTCCTCGGTGGCCAAGCGGTCTAAGTAGTTACTACTGTAATCACTAGCCAGTCAACACTGAGGTTGTGAGTTCGAACCCCGCTCGTGCGGGTGCACTCGACTCCAATCTTAATTCACTAGGATTGTCAGTTTTCCTATCGAAGGTCGGTGATTTTCTCCGGGCACTCCGGCTTCCTCCACCAATAAAAACTGGCCGCCACGAAATAGCCCAAAAGCGGTGCTTACAAGTGGCGTTAAAACACCAAATATCATATCAAATCAAATCAAAATGAAGAATACAGTGAATCGTTACACGAACCGTTCATTTAAGATATATAACGAGTATATGCTGAATCATATTTGAGTATTAATTGTAACAACTCAGCATGGAGACAACCTATTGATGATGATGATGATGATGATGATGATGATGATGATGATGATGATGATGATGATGATGATGATGATGATGATGATAACTAACACCTTAACTTTTGAAACTTAATTTTGGAATTTTGTCAGAAAAGAATATATATAGAATAATACATGGCAAAATCCGTATCGCATGCTGTATCACCACGAGAAACCAATATCAGTCCCGAGGGCTGATATTGGTCGAGTGGTTATATACCATGCGATACGGATTTTGCCATGTATTATTCTGTTTATCATATATTTAAATAGAATCAGATGTATGATCTATTTAAAGTCCGTGATTTATTCTTTTTGTTTAAATCCGTTAATCGACCAAAATATATGAGAATATGTAGTTTTCAGCTGACTTGATTTTTTTCATAAACTTCCCTATTCCTTATCCCACTCATTACATGATAGTCATAACAAAATTCGGGATCGTTCTTACTGAACGATACATCCACATCGTAATGTCTAATATCATATAACATGATCAATAGACCAATAAAACTGCCAAATAATATATTGTAAACCCTGATGTATTTTCATGTATTTAAATACATTCACAAACGATACAGTCAGCTGTAGAATACAACCCATCTTCCCAATATTTGTTGTCAAGTTTAACCAAGTTTCACTGTGAACTTTATTTTTCATATTATACTGCAATCTCATTTGTATGCATTAGGGTGTGAATGGAGGTCCTTCATTTCTGAATTCTTTCATCTTTTAGGCCATTTTCTCTATTCTTTATAAATTTTGCCTGTTATTTATTTTTTATGTTTTAGCACCATATTAGTCTATATTCTTCATTTTCTGGTCTATTTCTTCGATTGTGTATTTTTTTAGCCAATTTTGCCTTTTATTCTCTATTCTGTTAACCCCATCCTGATCCTCCTACATAAATGTGGACAACTATGTTACCAAATATCATCTATTCAAAGATTATGGAGACAGAGGGATTCCTATATATATCGGTATATGAACTACACATTTTTGACATGGTACTAATCATGCTGCACTTATTAAAATATATACTGGTATGCATACTTTATTTACTAAAATTTATTCAGTTAAGTGCTTGAAGCTAAAATGTGTTTTTTTTCCAGGGGAAATATATATATATATATATATATACTGATACCATGATTACTTCAGGAGTTTGTGCAACCTTATCCTTTATAACAACTAAAACCTTAGACTTGGAATTTCCACAAATGAAACTTTGATGCTAATACTAATGAATAAATATTGTAATATAACGTCTTTATAATTTGATAACAAAACAATATCACATCAAGGATCATAAGTTAAAGCAAATACATGTACATGTAGTGTAAAACAAATTTGCATTATTCAAAATAGATAGAAGAGAACATTGCTGTCTCTAACCTTGAGCAATATCTATATTAGGAAAAGTGTCAACATCAGCAGTAGTGATAGAAATTGTTTAAAACGGAACTTCTGGAGTAATGGATGTAGCAGTTGTATTTTGATTTATTTGTACTATTTCGTAGTTAGCAATTACATTTAAAGCAGTTTCAACGATGTCCTGGGATGCGCAAAATAAGAGCTGATCTTCATTATCATTTGGAATATCATCAAAACAAGTTATTTTACTATCATCAGCAATTGTCTTGGTCTTGTTGAAATTTGTAAGGAAAGAAGACATTTCTCTCTGTTGATTAATTGGTGCTTTAGAATAGTTATTGATTGATGACACACTTTTATGACCTGAGTGCTGCTGCACCAATGTATCCTGGACTCCATTGTGTACTAGTATTAAAGTAGTTATGCCAGTCTTTCTTGCACTGTGGTTCATTTTTCGTCCATCTATTCCGCCTTCCTTTGCCATCGTCTTAACTATTTTAGCAATTGTGTTTTTACCCATTGCCATATTTTTGAACCATTCACTACTGATGCCTTGTTGTTTATTCCCACATAAAACTTTGCCTCATCTCCTTTCATATTCACAGGTCGCTTTTGAGCATACAAATACATCTGGATTGGACATCTTTGATTTCCTGAAATTGAAAATAATAATTATAATTCATATTTAGGCACATTTTAGTATTTTGCTAATGTGCTGTTTTGTTTTGTCCCTTTTCGTCTCCTCGAATGTGTTTTTTACATCCATTTTATTTGAGCTGATTATACGATATGGGGTTTTCTCATCGTTGAAGGCCGTACGGTTGCCTATTATTGCTTACATCCTCTATTATTTGAACTTTGGTGGATATATAATTGTCTCATTGGCAATCATACCACATCTCCTTATTTTTATAAGACAAGAAGTACGTTTTGTATTTAAAACGGTCTATGGTTAAAACATTTACCTTTATCCTCAAACATCTTTGGGGGGAATGCTCCTGAATCACTGTTAACTCCCGTCCTTGTTTTAGTGGCCCTCTCTGAGTATTACAAATATCGTTCACCTGACGAAGTTGTCTCGAGCTCCACGTCACCCCATCTTAAATATTCATGCTCTGTACGAGATCTCATCCCAAAATACATACTGTTGTTTAGAAATACAGTGTTCGATAAGGACTTTGCATTTCCTGAAAAATAAATGATATATTTAATAAAAATCAAATTGCACATATGAGGCAGAGGGTGTATATGAATTTATACACTACTATTGCGGCATAACCCCCTTTTTTGTTCACAATTTTTCAGTATTGTATTTAGAGTATTGAGTATGTGTAGGCGTGTATGGTACATTGGGGTTCGGAAATTAGTATATCTTGAGCACTAAGTACTCCCAACCTTCTAAACCTTAATCATACAAACAGACGGACGGACACATCTATGAGTTGTACATAAATATTCCATCACAGATGGCGTTAACAACTTTTGCTGAGGATCAGAAATTTTCCTGTTTGCTTCATGATACTTGTTAAACCGAATGCATAAAACATGGACATGGATAATCAATTTTTTTTTTTAAATCTACATGTTTTTTTTTTATCTTATATATCTATTTTTAGTACCAGCATACATGTTTATAAATTATAGGATTTCATAACATGGAAACATGTATGTACTTGCCTCCACCCAATAATCCTTTCTGATACAACATGTCTATTTCCCCTTTAGTAAATGGGTCTGATTGTTTGGGCCGGTTTCCTTTTCCTTGTTGGCGCAGATATTTCCTTTTAGAAGTCAGCACGTCCCTTGCATGTTTGAATTCCTTGTCCTCTATTAAGTTTACTGTCGAGCCTTTTATCCCTAAATATCGATTTATATTGCCCTGCATAGATTTTAGAGTGTCAGGCTAATTTTCTCCGCCATCGGCCTTTTTAGCGGTCATAAAGAACCTTGCAAGGAGCAAATCTAACTCGGGGGAAAGAATGCTTTCCACTTCTCTTTCCTCATTCTGTTGATACAACCAATTTTTGAATTTTCCTACATCTGATTTTGTCTTTCTGACTGTGTTTCCATTCCGCATCTCCGCCAAGAAGGCATTTGTTGCTTCCCTTTCGTCGTCACGCGAATTGATTTTGTCTTCTAATTGAAGAATGACCTCTGATAGATCGTTCATTACTCTTTCTCCCATCTCAATTGAACGGGGACTCCCGGACATAACAGTTGTTGTCGCCTGCCACCGACAATAAAATCCGAGAAGTGCCGGATAGTAACATATGAGAAGTTCCGAAAGGGGTGCGATACGGGGTATGCGATACGGGTTTAGCTATGCTATACGGTTAGGTGATACAGACTAGAAAAAAGAACCTTTATTAGATATACAAAATTGCTGTATTTTGTACTAAATATATGATCAAAATGTGTATAGTTTTGCAGACGGAATTTGTCTGATTTCACCTTATGACTTTTTATTTTCCCCTTGGTCTTTACCAATACACAAATGTTCATAAAATATGCATAGCTGTTTATCACCCTGGGTTTAGTTACGTTATAAATGAATTATTAAATATACTTACCATGTCAAATACAACCCGAATGCATCTTAAATTAAGTCATTTATTATAAATGTTATCAAGTCTGTGCAAATATGTAGATTATATAAAAAAAAACGTATTTCTATATATCCAAAGAGTAGGCGAATTACATAATTAATTTTCAAACTACTAGATCCTTTGACAAAATAAATAAATGCTGCTTGTTGAACCCTAATACAAATAGGATATTTTTTGAGATTTCACTTTTTGCTGAGATTGTTATGAAACCAGATCTTTCCGTTTTTTCCCGAACCTTTGACTGTATTGTGAGCATTTGACCATCAAATGAACCATTACTCTTAAGAAACAATAAATAAAAAATGATTTTATTACGTGTTAATGTATCAAAGAAAGCAAAACTTATTTTTGAATTAATAATATATATATATATATGTTTCATTAACATGTTGTAGAATAATGCGATCCGACTATAACTACAATTTGGAAAAAAACTCATCAACGATACCAGGCTTATGACTTTATATACTAGACATGCATTTATTTTTCATAAAACTTCAGTGACACTTGAAACAAAACAGTTGTAAGGCCAAATCAAAAACAAAGTTGGAGATCGTTAAAAACCGAAAATTTAAAAATGAAAAGTGTGCCAAATTAAACTTAGGGAAATTACCTTGGAGTAGAAAACACTTAGTATGTCGACTACTTTAACATTTCATAAACTGTTAATTTACAGGAAAAAGTACACATCAATCAAATATCATGTCAACACAAAAGTGCTGACTACTGGTCTGGTGATTTGCTTCGGAGACGAAACGTCCACCGGCAGTGCCATCGATCCAGTGGTTGTAAAAACTCATAAACAATACCAGGCTTATTAATTTCTACACCAAACGGCGCGTTTTGTCTACAAATGACATATCAGTTATGGCCGAATAACAAAACACTTGGAACGGCAAATAAAATACGAAGTTGAAGGGTATTAAAACCCGAAAATTCCAAAAGGACAAGTTGTGCTCAATAAAGCTTGTGCAATCTATATAAGGGAAGAACCTCAGCCCACCAGTATATATTCATATAGTTCATTTAATCATCATAACCTTTTTTAACCATCTTTAAACAATTTAAATAACATATAATCATATGAAAATATAAACGACACGATGGTTTTGGGTAGATAGGCAGAAAATTATTCTATTAAAACTCAAAATACACTAAAGTATCACTATAATTCTTTTTAGTTTAGAATCAAATATACTCCGTTTTAAATGACCTTAGTGCAGAATTTTCTTTTAGAATATAAATGACATTCATTATGTTGTTGATTTGAGCACAGTTATTATTAGAACGCACCTATTTTTAATTGACTTTTGATGAAAATATGTGGCAAAATAATCTTCACAAAAGAAATGATAGAAACGTTAATAGGTATTCATGAAACGTCAATCTAAATGAATTCATTCAGAAATATTTGAAACATTACCTTAATGAACATTGTTAAAACAAACATCAATGTCGGTATAAGGTGCATAAAAACGTAATATTAAGACGTGTTTATAACATTAATGGGGATATGATGTTTATTTGAAGCTATTTTGTCATCGTAATCTTTTCTATTAGTTCTAATGACATCGTTGTATGTCTTTCAGGCAACCCTAACCTTTTTAGAAGAATTTAGGTCAATTTTAATCATAAAGCTTCTCATTATTTCAGGTAGTATGGCATCATTGGCGTTCATCTTTTGGGGTTTTCGCGTTAACGCTTCTGATGAAGGAAAACCTAGCGCTTCCGACACACGAAACTTATAAAGTGTTATTTTCATTTTATAATGTTATTGAAGATAGTTTTCCCTGAAGGCATGCTCCACCAACGGTATTTGGTTTTCCCTGAAGGCATGCTCCACCAACGGTATTTGGTTTACCCTGAAGGCATGCTCCACCAACAGTATTTGGTTTTCCCTGAAGGCATGCTCCACCAACGGTATTTGGGGTAGAAATAAACTATCAATTCCGAAAAATTTAAATATTTTCACTGACTGCTTACTCTTTAATAAGCTTGACTTTGAATGTAGTGCTGAAATATTTCATAGCTTCAAGTTATTTGTGTGAGACCAATTAATCAGTCAATTGTTTGTTATAATATCTCATAGAAAGATCAAGGACATAGTACGACTACTTATAGCACATCATTATCTTCTTTCACTCAAATCCACTTAATTAACGCTTACACTTTTTGACATGTTTTCTGCGCAAGACATATGTGATGTTCGTTGTTTCAATTACAGCTTTCAATTTCAATAGTTGTTTCCACCTGAAACATTCAAAGGAGGTCTTGAACAAATGGACAGATTGGTTAAACATCATCGAAACAGCAGCCCAAACACGCAAAGATTTTTTTTTTAAAAATAAGTCAACATTCATTTTTCACCATTATACACATGTCCATACACTATGTCCAGGTCTTAATCGTCTCACATCTATAAAAGTTGTGAATAAACTAAACACAAACAATCAAAAACTGCCATTAACATGAAATGTTGCGAATTAATAGAGATTTCCAATAAAATGACAAACGTACTTAACTCGACGTACGGACCTAATGGGACTGGTTATTAACAACCATTTTATTTGATTAAATACGTCGCTCAAGTTTAAACCAAGTATTCCAAAACTTTTAAAATCACCCATATAAAACAATTTTATCATGACGAAAAATGATAGAAATCTTGCGTTTTTTTTCATCACGAGGTTCTCCAGATTACCGCCTTTATTTTCACTGGAGTAAGATCACGTATAAGTGTTGTGAAGGTTTTTATGGTCCTTTTTGTTGTATACTTCACAGGGTGAACACTTGTTAAGGTGGGACTATGATTGTGCTTTATGACTTCTATATTGATAAACATGATGGTGAATTCCCTTCTCTCGTTTGTTAAGTTCTTCTACGGTTCCTGTAGGTAGAAAGATGTCTGGGCATCTGGGGACTACATGTCGTTGTTATGGACTGGCTTGGCAGCGAGAGTGGGACTCGCGCCTTCCGACCCTTTTTAATGAAATAAATAAGACAACTCAATTTGCTGGTAGGAACAAGGATAGTACGGGCAGTAGACTTATATTTGCTTTTATAGTCACAATTGAATACCCGACATTCTTGTTCCCCAGCCGAAATTGTGCTTCTTTTGCAAACGATGGAATTTGCTGCCAAAACATTTATTGCTTCATGATATGCAAAATGCATTTATTTGATTTTGAAAAGCATCAGAATTATGTTTTCTAAAATTAAAAAGAATAATATTTTTGGAAGAATTTTAATTTCTGATCTTAATAATAAAAGATAATTAAAAATTTGTTAAATTTTAATTATTATCTTGTTTACATCAATCTTCGTATCTCAGCTGTTTGATTGGTTGTTAATAACATTCTCGTGTGCCTTAATGTATTACTGAATATTCATGATTCTGAGAATATGGTTATAACCTTGGATGTAATAGCAATTCGACATACATCTGTCCGGCAACCTAATAACCTTCTTTACGCGTGCCAAATAACTTACTTAATGAGGTTCTTGACTTTGTACTATTACTGATTATCTTGCATCTAAAATAAAGTTCGTTATTCTTACGAATCTTGATCTATTTTACTCATGTATTTTCTTCTTATATCAACGAATTATTTGAAATTTATATTCCATTTTACTTATCACTATCTTAAAAAACTAGAAATATATTTGTTTGTTTAACTAATATCTCCTTGATTTTAATTTCTAATTATTTCGAATAACGTCCTAAATCCTTTCATAACATTACCCCCTTGTTAGGTTTGAAATCTCCTGATTTCAATTTTTTTTATAACATTTTTGTTTTGACACTATTAATATCCTATTTATTTTGTGTAAGGTAATTTTTATCTATTTAAATTTTCAGGCAATAAATGAAACATAAATACATACACATACATAAAAATATAAAATGCATGCACAATCATAATAAATTTTATCAATCAATCGGTACCGATCCTCTTCTGTGGAACTGAAGTCCACCTGCGAAATATTGGAGATCTGTCTCTGGATGTACTCCAACTCGCGACAATGAGTCATATGGAGATCTGTGTTTTATGTACTCCAGATGTAAGGGAATAAAAAAAAATCACTCTCTCTCTCTCTCTTAGTCATTTGTACCTCAGTGAATTTAAGTTAATATGTTTGTTATAAAGTTTATACTAATGATTTTATTTTAAGTAATTTTTATTTCATAAGATCGGACTTGATCGTATGAATTCCTCCAGTTTAATATAATTTTTACATTTTTCTTTTTTTTTTTTTTTTTTATTTTACTTCATTGATGTTTTTTTTTTTTTTATTTATTATTATTATTTTTAATTCGTTTATTTCTCTACTCACCTTTGTGTGCTTTAGAATTGTAATAAAATCTGTGTTAAGAATATATAGGTTATCATTAATCTGATCTGTTATTGAAGTTAATCTAACTATTTGTCTATATGATAGATTGTTCAGAAATCTCAACCTGTTTCTGAAGGCAAATGTTTAGAATAACGTTTCTTGATTGCTCTCGCGTGCCAAAAAAAAATATATTGCACTCTTGATTCTTTATCAAAACATATGTTTATATCTCTGACCATCTTACATTACGTACTTATCAACAAAGTACCAACAAAGTACCAACGCATGTTTAATTGTCTGACAAATTATTTTCTATTATAATCTCTGTCATATATTTATATAGTTTGCACTTCACTCTCTAAATTGTATTATGTATTTATCGCTTACTTTTTTTTTTAAATATCTTCGTCGACTACGCTTTTAATATTATTTTCTTTTAGTTAAACGACTACAACAAAAACGAAAAGGATATGCTGCAATTGCTACATGTATAAATATTATTTAGATTGATTTAATCATTTTGTCCACTCGAGTAGACTATGAGCATGTGGCCTTGGGCTCTTATTTTTGCTCATTGATTGGGATTTTGTCTCCTTGGCATTTTCCTCGTTTCCATTCTCAATTTTATTAATATAATTTTCAATTCCATACTTAATTCTTTTGGACATTAATTAAGAGTTCGTACTACTCGGGATCTAGGTTAAATATGTTCTTGCTTTTTTATCTAGTCTTGAATTATACTCTTTTATAAGAGACACATTATATTACGTCTCGAGTTATATTTTTCTAAAACAGACCTAATATTGCAAAAGTTAACCTTTTTCATCACCCATTGAAAAGGTCAGAACTGAGAAGTACACTTAACAAACGTAGTAACATCACTCCTATTACCCTTGCAATGCCTACAATATAAAAGGATCGAAGTAAGGTACCGTAACTTCAAAATTATAGGCAACATAACGTTTTCGGCAGAAAGTAATTTTGTCACTACGCTGAAAGTCTTCCTCTTAGACAGTTCCACCAACGAATGAGATTGAATAGAATACATGTGCAATGTTTAATATTGTCGTTTCTTCTTAAGACGATTTTGAATCACGGTTGAAATATATATTTGTTTAAGTGCGTCTGAAACATTACCATTTGGTTCCCAAGTGGGGGTAGATCCGTCTGACCATTGTACCAAGTAATGTCTTCTACCCGATATCAATTTGGATTTTAATAATTTAGTCACTTCAAACCACGTGTTCTTTGTTGCTGTATCGTTGTAACTATTTTTAGTACCATCAGGTGTATTGTCTGATTTCTTATCAGAATTTTGTTATCTCTTTGTTTATTTATACTAGTATCACGTGTCTGTGATTGCTGTACTGATTGATCTGACGCAACTTTTGAATAGACTGGTGTGTCTGATACATTATTGTCGTCAGTCTTATCATCAATACGCGGATCCAAATGATTATCAGCCTGTGGTCTGTAATCTCGTGGATCTTTGTACGGTTTTAACCTATTAGCATGAACTAACGGTTTCATCAATTTATGTGACTGCAGTTCACATATTTTGTACGTATCATTTGATCCGCACCGTACTATGTAATAAGGGCCCATCCATTTCGGTTCCAGTTTCATTTTCTTACCGGACCGAATCTTCATTATTTTTAAATAAACATGATCTCCAACTACAAATTTTGGAATCTTTGACTTTTTATCATAATATATTTTACATTTTAATTGCGCCTCTTTCATATTCTCTTTAGCCGTTTCATGGATAATTTTGACCTTTTTAATCAGTTCATCAATGAACTGTTTGGGTGTTTTTTCCATTTTTTGTGTG
Source organism: Mytilus californianus (assembly GCF_021869535.1). NCBI lineage: Eukaryota > Metazoa > Mollusca > Bivalvia > Mytilida > Mytilidae > Mytilus > Mytilus californianus. The sequence continues at coordinate 34,546,033 of NW_026262582.1, read as the reverse complement.
GGGATCAATTGAGTATCGATATGTAAAGTCATTTCTTTCCCAGAATAGGACATACTAAGGCGAATATCCTATGGATTGGGTGACTGGCGTCATTCGAAATGCCATCATTACACTAGGCAACACTTCATCCCACGTGTCCTATTCCAATGTATCCATTGGAGCATAACGCTTTTAAGGACTGGGCTAATGTGAATTTACTCTTTCGCATGATGAGTTCGTTTGCGGGTGAATAGAGCCAGTATAACTTCCAGCTACAATACCTCACAAAGTGAACTCGTAGCGATAAGAATCATGTTCCCTCATTATGTGTAACGGGGAACCATATCTTATGAAGATTTCTTTATATAGCACGTCTGCTATATGTTTCGCCTCCTGATTTTTCAGGGGGAAGCACTCCGGCCAGTGACTCAGACTGTCTGTGACCAAGAGGATAACTGAATTCCCAGAACGGGATTTGCATAATCCTTCAAGGATATCGACATGAATACGTTCGAAAACGTTTACCACTGGCATAGGATGTAAGGGCGCTCGCATTTGTGGACTTGATTTTACTTCCTGACATGTTTTACATGATGTCACGTACTAAAAGTAATTGTAAACTTATTGATACATGCCAGGCCAATAATATTTAGCTTTTATAGCTTCATAATTTTTATAACACCTAGGTGGCAAGAATTATCGTGAAATACAATTAATATGCTATTTCGTAATTCTTCTGGTACTGCAATTTGTAATAACACTTCTCCCCTTTTTGTTTTTTGTTTAGTGCGGGGTTGAAAAACGTGGTATGCAACTTCAATAAGCATTTCATACTGCATGCTTTCATAAGGAATCTATATTATCAGGTAATGTACCTTCTAATAGGTACTCATAGATGTATTTGAAATATGGACATTGTCTCTGTTTTATTCCTATATTTTTCGCAACGGTGTCTATGTATGCAATGTTATTAATAGTTGGTAATGTAGAGACCTGGGAATCTTTATGAATAAGTCTGAATGAATGAGAGTTATCTCAAAAATTTGTCCTGGAGGAATAGGTGCATCGTTTGAAAGGTCTTCAGAATTTTATTTTAGTAAGGAATAGACAATCAATTTTCTAAGAATATAATTTTATATATTTTTTATTTTTATCTTATATATTATTTACTTGTCAAACTTCCGATTGTTTCATCCCTTTTTGTCAAACTATTCAATATAATTTTTTTTTATATCTGTTCTCAGATATAAATCACGAGAGCAATCAGGCGGATCAGTTACTCGAATTTAATTTTGTAGTTAATATTACACGACAAATTATACTTATGTGTGTAATGCAGTAGTGCAAATTTATTGACAAAAATGGTCAAAACTGGTCATTGATTTAAAATTTATAAAGAAATTTGGATTAATATAGTTTTTCGTTTGAATGTTGAATTCGGTTTTTGGTGTCACCGTGATATAGACAAAAAAAAATAAAGATTCAGTTAAACTTTCATCTTTTACCATTGCAATTTGCTATGAAAAAGCAATCACCACAAAGGATACATGTATCTAACAGTAAAGTTATATAATACATTGTATTTGAATTGCATGACATGTCACATTTTTTTTTAAATTTCGTTCAGACTGAATATTCAAATTTTATTTTTGTTTATACAAATAATTTATTTACTTATTTTAATTGTTTTTCTTTTATTCTTTTTAACTAGTGTTTTAGTAGAGAGAGAAATATAGTAAAAGCAACAATCTTACCGTACATGTGAATACAAATATATACGAATTAAATTACTGTCCATAGATAATATTGCAACTTTTGCTAGAAAATGTAATATTGTTCGTGCGTGATTTAATAGTCTCTTCTGTTTTATCCTTCGGGTTGTCACACAGTTGTGTATTGGTAACTGATTGTATCTGTCTCTGTAAGAATAGGACGAATCTTCATGGTAAAACATAGTTTCGTTTTGAGATTCGGGCTCACTGAGTTGAGATTCTGTAGTTGCTATCTTTCTAGGGGCGATTGGCTGTTATGATATTGTTCCTAACATCACATAGGTTAATTTTGATGAATTGGTTTATGGTACTGTTTGTCTTCTATTTGTGTACTATCCGTTTACTGAAATATTTTTGTGATAGTTTAAACTCGTAGCAGCAGTTGTTATACTCCTCGTGGTTGATAAATTTCTGTCTCCACCTGTGGTATTGAAAATTTCTTCAAGGTCGTTTGCATCGTCTCTTCCTTTGTTGTTATAAAGAAGGTTCGAGTCCTCTACCAGTTGTTGTGAAGGTTTTTATGGTCCTTTTTGTTGTATACTTCACAGGGTGAACACTTGTTAAGGTGGGACTATGATTGTGCTTTATGACTTCTATATTGATAAACATGATGGTGAATTCCCTTCTCTCGTTTGTTAAGTTCTTCTACGGTTCCTGTAGGTAGAAAGATGTCTGGGCATCTGGGGACTACATGTCGTTGTTATGGACTGGCTTGGCAGCGAGAGTGGGACTCGCGCCTTCCGACCCTTTTTAATGAAATAAATAAGACAACTCAATTTGCTGGTAGGAACAAGGATAGTACGGGCAGTAGACTTATATTTGCTTTTATAGTCACAATTGAATACCCGACATTCTTGTTCCCCAGCCGAAATTGTGCTTCTTTTGCAAACGATGGAATTTGCTGCCAAAACATTTATTGCTTCATGATATGCAAAATGCATTTATTTGATTTTGAAAAGCATCAGAATTATGTTTTCTAAAATTAAAAAGAATAATATTTTTGGAAGAATTTTAATTTCTGATCTTAATAATAAAAGATAATTAAAAATTTGTTAAATTTTAATTATTATCTTGTTTACATCAATCTTCGTATCTCAGCTGTTTGATTGGTTGTTAATAACATTCTCGTGTGCCTTAATGTATTACTGAATATTCATGATTCTGAGAATATGGTTATAACCTTGGATGTAATAGCAATTCGACATACATCTGTCCGGCAACCTAATAACCTTCTTTACGCGTGCCAAATAACTTACTTAATGAGGTTCTTGACTTTGTACTATTACTGATTATCTTGCATCTAAAATAAAGTTCGTTATTCTTACGAATCTTGATCTATTTTACTCATGTATTTTCTTCTTATATCAACGAATTATTTGAAATTTATATTCCATTTTACTTATCACTATCTTAAAAAACTAGAAATATATTTGTTTGTTTAACTAATATCTCCTTGATTTTAATTTCTAATTATTTCGAATAACGTCCTAAATCCTTTCATAACATAAGCACATGTATCCCAAACCTATCATACGATCGATTTGAGTTATCTTTCATGGTTTTGATTATGTCAATCATTTTTCAATATACTTTGCAGACGAACGCCTCATTATGCCTATTTTTTTCGTTATCCTATGTTTTTTTTTTTCTGTCTTTCTTTATCTATCTTTTTATTATATTTGTTGCGGTGAAAATATTTAGAAAGATTTCAGAAATATCGAAACCAGTGTTTGTCAGAATGTGTCTCTTTATAAAAGTTGAAAATTGAGACAAAACTACCGCTTCCATTTAATTTCTAAACAAAAGTTTTTTTTCATTTATTATAAAATGTATTAATAAACAATTTCCTATATTAGTTGTATTTTAGAAGGTGCGCTCAAATAAGGATTGTTCTGTGTTGTTTTGGTTTAGCGGGAATGCTATCGGAGTCCAAATACAAAAGATATTTCTAGGCAATTTTTTTTATATCTCTTGAAGTAAATAAACTTATAGTATTTATTCCATTTTATTGATAAACTGTTAATGCGGGAGGGGGGATAAATACTGCATAAATCATTAAAGGAAATGTGTAAGGTAAGATATATAGAACAACATAAGATAATAAGGTTTCGTTGCCAGATGCGGATCTTAGATTTTGAAAAGGGGGTGGGGGATCTAGGCAACGATAGAAATGGAACATAAAATATAAGTATTAATAGGATGTAGGGCCATATATATAAGTGTTCGTTCATCACGTATTTTACATATGCATATTTAGGACGAGAAGATAAATATGAAACAGACTTTGTATTATACCACAGGAAAACATGTCACCCTACCCGGCCACATGATTATGACTCCAGAACGACCAATCTTTGCTCTTACTTAATATTGCGTGCTTGGCAGAGAGGCAACCAATCTTCGATTTGAACCGGGTGAGGATCGAACCCAAGACTTCCCGAGCTCGAGCAGTGCTGAAGCTTCCATTGATGCAATGAGGCAACCTCCTCAGCAAATTTTTGACCATTAAAAAAGAGCGACAAAGAGAAAATATATATCGTGCATTAGATAGTATAGATTTACAGAGTGACGACGGTTCAAAACGTTGACTGCTTTACTCTTTACTCACTCATTCCTCATTATTAACGTTTTGAAAAAAAAATACGTCAAACTTTCTTTCATAAAATGTACAAGGTAGATGCAAACATCTTTTTTAAGGAACAGACAAAGTATACCTCGCAAAAAACTAATGCAAACAAGAGGTCATAACTATGAAATTGACGCTTGATTGTTTTTTGACTACGAACTTGTTTCTTTAGGTGGATATAGTTTTCAACGGACACTTGGCATATCTACATTTTATGTAGTACTCTTCCTACTGACATGTACCTTGGTTAATATAAACAAGACTTCATATTCCACCAAGTTATTATATTCCATGTATTTTGACAAAAGCTAAACGTATAAAGTTAAAAGACATAGTGGATCTTAAACATAAATATCCCCAAAACTGTACCAAAGCATTTTAGAGGAGGTCATACATATAATTCTGTCAATTATTTTTGTTTTGATCAGGACCTGTCTGTAATTGCATACTGAAAAATAAACCTTTAACCAGCAGTTTCATTGAAATATATTGATTTAATGCCGCTACACTAGAAATATTATTATTTCATGATAAAATTCGAAAGATCTGGAATATTCATAGACAGGATATTTGTGCCAATGTGTGACCTATCAAGAGTATGGTCATCTACCCCCCTCTTTGGGCTTTTTCCCCTTAGCGTTGCGGGATGTATACCCGTATGCACTTTCTACAAGATTATATTCAACATTGTAACATGCTTTAAAAGGGTCATCCGTTTGGTTATCCGGGATGTATAAATACACAGCCACGTCCAGTAAGAGTTGGGACATTTAATCAAATCTAATGTAGGTACGTACATCAGTTCTATACGGAACAGAACCAGGTATCCATAGGGGGCTAGTTGCAAGACAAAATGTCTGCCACTATGTAACATGCTCTATTTTTCCAGGTACAATTGAAATTTATACTGCTATCATGGTCGACCTTGTATTCATATTTATTGTATTATTTTGTTTTACTTGTCCTGAATATGCATGTAGTTTTCGTCTCTTAATGTCCGGCAACAACAATCAATTAAACAATCAATCAAACGTGTTTAAAATTATGATTACTTTTGCATTTGTAAATGCTGAAAACTGTTTTGATTCAGATTTTCAATTAACCGTCCACTCCCTAATGGCATTGACGTCTTTTAACCTAGTTGAGGCTTTGACTGCCAAGATTCAAATCATTTGTCTCACCAGAAATAAGATTAAAGTTACGCTTCTTTCGATTGATTTGAAGTTGGTTGCTTAACGTCCAGTAGCAAATATTTCATGCATATTTAACGTGCAGAGAGCGTGGCATTCTCTCTACAACAGGCGTCGGATTTAACGTCCCCACTCTAACCGGACGTGACTGCGTACTTGTACATTCCGCACAGCCAAACGGGCGCCCCACTTTGGCAATTGTTTAACTGCCGATCGGAACAAGACCAATAGTGACCATATTTCTATTCCCCGGTCACCCTTGAGGGGTTACTGTCGAGGCGAGCACGCTACCACAAGACCAAAGAGACATTTATGAATATGGAAGTACATGTATTAATCAAAACATTTACAACAAGAATGTGTGGCCTTAAGACACCGTGCCCCTTCACATGATCCTATTTCCATGTTCAGTGCACCACTTAATCCGCTCCCAACTCTAATGTTGTATAAAATTTTAAACGTTTTATATTTTGAATGGAACGGAAGAACGGACGACAGGTGCACAGACCAGTAAATATAATATCCCCTTGCTATCATAAGTTGGTCTTAAAACTAAAATGATCATCCTACTTAACAAATTAAGTATAGTTTTGAATAAGTTTAACGCCAAACATTTTAGAAAAACAATTTAAGAGCAATGACGATAAATTACGCATACGTTGGTACAGACTCTTTTTATAATCCATGCATCATTAAAATTAAAGACAAGCAGTAAACATTAACTGATTCAGTAAAGTGTTATCATATTTTCTAGAAGATGCGTCCTGATAAATTCCATTTGATAAAATTCTACGGAAAGGTGACAAACTACTATCAGCAAGATGAATCAGTGGTTTAAATTTCGACCTCTGACAAAAGTATCTTGAAATAAATTGTTGAAGTATGCTTTAAAAAGAAAAGAAGAAGCAAGTCCTGTACACATTTTACATTCCGGCGTGTTTGAAACTCTTGTTTTGATCTTATAACTTATAATTCAAAAATGAGAATATAATCTCGCTTCAGATTCCATTATTTCTATTTTTCTTAATTTTGTTTTAGTAGCTTTATGAATTTAAGAGATAAATATATTGGTCAAGTGAAATGATCGCTGCATTTGATTACCGGTAACTGAATTAATTATTCCCCTGAAAGGTTGTTGTCAATAAAATCATCCCAAATTTAATAACAAAATATGTAAAGAATTGATATAGCAGATTGTGCTAATTTTAAAATAGCATCTATTCCAACAAAGTATTGTATTCAACAAGCCAAAAATTCATGCAGTCTATGCTCCCCTCCGTCATCCGTCAATGCGATAGGCCGAGATACGGTCAGATAAGTTGGTTATGTCGAGTAATGTAATGTTATTGGAAATCTCTACTAGTAAGACATAAAGATACATGTGCGACACAAGACAGCCACTGACGACATTCCTTTCTCCACAATTAAGCTTGACTTTGAATGTAGTGCTGAAATAATTAAGACATTCAGATACATGTACGATATAAGACGTCCATGACGAGATTCTTTACTCAACAATTTAGCTGGACCTTGAATGTAGCACTAAAAATTAAGACATTCAGATACATGTACGACATAAGACAGCCTCTGACCAGATTATTTACTCCACAATTTACATTGACCTTGAATGTAGTGCTGAAATAATTTATAGCTTCTAGTAATGTATGAGAAGCAAATTGATCAGTCATCTTATGCTCTTCAACTTTGTACTTATCTGGCTAATTTTACATTTTTGATTCGAGCGTCACTGAAGAGTCTTTTGTGGACTAATTGCATGTCTTACATACAAAATGCTAATCATGGTTTCTGTGATGAGTTTATTGCCCTAATGTTTCCTAGAAATTTCAAGGACAAGGTAGCAGCTGCTTATAGAACATCATTATCTTCCTTCACTCATCAATTAAGCATAACAGAAATTTTAATTTACGCAAGTTGTTAAGTTGTCAATATTTGAAATTTAATTATGTTTCGTATTTCATGAATTGAAATACGATGAATGAAATAGGCCGTTAGGTTTCTTAATTGAATTGTTTCATATTTGTCATGTCGGGGCCTTTTATAGCCGACTATACGGTATGGATTTTTCTCATTATTGGAGGCCATACGGTTGTCTATAAATGCTTACATCCAGTTTATTTGAACTTTGGTGGATAGTTGTCTCATTGGCAATCATACCTCATCTCCTTATTTTTATAATCATGGAATAACTGGGAAAATTCGTTTTGATGTTTGAGAATAAAAAAATACATGATTGAACATTAAGTGTAGAGAGATGCCTATTTAAAAAAGTGTTTCTATTCGACAACAATTGCTATCATGGTTTCTTACTCCAGACAGGCACATGGAGAAGACTTGTTTGCTTAGATCTATAGTTAAATTAAGAAATGACTTTGCACATCACATTTGTTTCAGTTGCAGATCTAGGATTGTGAAAAAAGATTAATAAAATGAAGGGTCATCAATGTAATGTAAGGAGTAAGACTTGTAAAAGTCTATGCATTTATCCATATATGTAGCTCCATAAGCCTCCCTTAAATCCACGTTTGAGTTTGGTTTAAATGATGATATCTTCGTTCTGAGACAATGAAAGTTAAGTTTCACCGAGTAACGCGCAAAGTTCAAGTCAGTAGAAAATTTGACCTATATTCTTCTTTATTAGAATAGTCTTTTACGATTCGATAAGTTCTCCTAGGCTCATTTTTTTTATCAAATTATTATGGTGTATAGGGATATGATAGGTTCAGGTGAAAATTATCATGTTTCCATTAAATAGAATATGACAACATAAAGGTATTTGTATCAATCCAATTCTTCTTCATTAGTTGGAAAATTGTGTTGTTCTTTGAAATCCGGTTGGCAGATTAGATTACATCAAGTTAGTGGATTAATTGTCTATTGTACAGGTTTAGAATATTGTTCATTATGCTGTTAACTATGAGGGTCTGATTGGACGGTTTGTATTTTTATATTCTTTATATTTTTATGGCATTTTTATGTATCTTTAAAAATAACGGTTGTTCTCATGAAAACAATTTTACTATTATTTTTTTTTTCAAATGAGATTCATTATTCTGTACATCGTTTATATCTGTAATCAGTATTGTATTACAAATTATGTATTATTATCATTTTGTTTATTTTCTTTTGTTTCCTGTTCTGACATCGGACTCGGACTCTCTTAAACTGAGTTTTACTGTACGTACTGTTGTACGTTTGTTTTTTCTACATTGGCTAAAGGTAAAGGGGGAGGGTTGAGATATCAAAAAACATGTTTAACCCCGCCGCATTTTTGCGCCTGTCCCAAGTCAGGAGCCTCTAGCCTTTGTTAGTCTTGTATCATTTCTAATTTTAGTTTCTTGTGTATAATTTGGGGTTTAGTATGACGTCCATTATCACTGAACTAGTATACATATTTGTTTAGGGGCCAGCTGAAGGACGCCTCCGGGTGCGGGATTTTCTCGCTGCGTTGAAGACCCATTGGTGGCCTTCGGCTGTTGTCTGCTCTATGGACGGGTTGTTGTCTCTTTGACACATTCCCCATTTCCATTCTCAATTTTAAATTCTTTTATTTTCCACAGTTATTTATACTTTATCACCCCATAATGCTCTATTCTTCATATGTTTTGCACATTTTTCTCTATTTATTTTCTATTTTGACCATCATTTTCTATTCTGTAAAACCCATGCAGACCCTCTAGTATGCGTCACATTGTAGATATATTTTGTTTGTGTTGCTGTTTCATGTAAAAAAATTAACTACTGATTAGCACTAAAAAATTATTCCATTCATTTACAGTAATTCATTTAAAATTAGTTCATCTAAATTTGACAAGAAATGAGATAAGAAATAAGTTTTAATCGTGAAGGACCTCGTAATCAAAAAGTGTGACAACTAGTATATACATAGAGGTGTTATCTATTTCTCGCCTGTAAACAACTCTCTCGAGGTCTTGGTTTAGCAACGTTTGAAGGCCATGTCGTCTTTACTACAGTAGCTGTTACAATTTCTTTTCTCCTGTAAAACACTAACTTGAAGTCTTGGTTTAGCAACGTGTGAAAACCAGGTCGTCTCTACTACAGTAATTGTTACAATTTCTCTACTGTAAATCACTCATTGGAAGTCTTAGTTTAGCAACGTTTGCAGGCAAGGTCGTCTCTGCTTCAGTAATTGTTACAATTATTCTACTGTAAAACACTCATTGGAAGTCTTAGTTTAGCAACGTTTGCAGGCAAGGTCGTCTCTGCTTCCGTAATTGTTACAATTATTCTACTGTAAAACACACATTGGAAGTCTCAGTTTAGCAACTTCCTCTATATTACAGTAACGCCCGATGTATACTATTTTACAACATAATCTTATCAATCCGAAAATTTACAAAAAATGTAAACAAATCAGAAGCAGTAGTAGTTTACTGATGTTCAAATCTGCTTAATTTATTAAAAAATATTCGAATAAAGATACAGAAAAAATTTGTGAAACCATATTGGTTAGATATATATCTTTATTGCAAATCTACAATCATAAGGGTAAAAGGAATAGCATATTAAATACATTGATACAAGACTACAACAAATAAACAATAACTAAATACACAAATGTTAGATTAAATTTTCTACATAAATATCATGCACCTGTCGTCAATGGGTCTGTTGCCCTCAGTTCTAAAGACTGTTTAATAAAGAATCAAATGTGACAAAAAAGTTTAGTGGTTGGGCCAATCATGCGTTCACATTTATTAAATGGATCAAGATCTATAAAAAATGACACGTTAAATGCTATGAAGAATTGTATGAACTGTCAAGGACTATGCTGGAGAAATCAATATCGTATGCACAATACTCGTCAGTCCATATGCACTTGAATAAATATCATCATTGTTTCAAATCTCATCATCAGATCCTTGTTTATTGATGCATAGTCCATGTGAACCGGAAGAAATATTAGCATTGTTTCACATGTCATCATCAGATCATTTAATAATAAATGTGCGATTATCTCAAATCGACATTGGCAGTATTAGGCTACAGCTTGATTACGAAACTATTCTGAAGTAAAATTCAGGTGAATATTTGCCCTATAGTGTTATTAATTAAAATATCTTTTACGTTTCGATATGTTCTCCTAGACTTATATTTCTTATGGTGTATAGAAATAAGATAGGTTTAGGAGAAAACTATCCGCTTGACATTGCATAAAATATGAAAACATTAAGGTATTTGTATGAAACCAAATATAAATCATTAGCTTGAAAATTGCGGAGTTATTTGAAATCCGCTTGGCAGATTAGATAAGAACACATCTAGGTAGTTGATTGTTTGTATATTCTACAAAGTTGGAATGTTGATCACAAATGTTTATAATGTGTCACAATATTAGTGGTATTATCTATTCTTAAAAGGTAAAACACTCACTGGAAGTCTTGGTTTAGCAACGTTTGAAGACCAGGTCATCTCTGCTACAGTAATTGTTACAAATTCCCTCCTGTCAAACACTCGCTGGAAGTCTTAGTTTAGCATCATCGTTTCTGCTACAGTACCTTCCGGTGTAAAGTACATTATGACATAATCTTATCAAAATCGAAAGCAAAAAAAAATTTAACAAATTAGAGTCAGTAGTATTTTACCGATTTTCAGATCTGCTTAATCTTTTAAAAATATTCAATCTACAACAAAAATTTGGGAAACACATTTCCGAAAACCGTGATCGTCGATAGGAGAGGGATTTCCGGCTATGCATGCATCAATCGCCATGCAATGAAATTGGCTTTTGAAACATCTTGATGAAAGTACATTTGAAGTCATTTAAAAAGTCTTCAATACAACTTGCAAACTGTACCGTAATTGGACAAAGTAGAAACAATTTCTTCAAGTATTAAATTAAAACTTTTGATAAAAAGCAATAATTAGACATACTACAGTGTAATGATTAAAGCCATGTGCATTTATCTTTATATTTTATTTTCTTTGTTTCATCGACTTTAATGAATATTTCATACTTGCAATGTATGCGATCCATTGCTGTCATAAAATTCTATTAAACGCTATGATTAAATAACTTCCTCATTGCATTGTCACAATGCTCGATAGTCCATGTGAACTGGAATAAGTATTATCATTGTTTCACATGTCATCATCATATCCTTTATTACATGTATTAATTGATACGTAATTGTCTCAAACCGATATTGACAGTATTTGACCATGCGTTATTACGCTCTTACACTAGATTTAGATGTATAGAGTAGATGGACAACTATATTGTTTCATACTCCAACATAAGTTCCTTCAATAATTCAAACGCAATTATTTTGAACCGATAAAGGCAGTATTTAGCAACAGCGTTATTACGAAACTACATAATTTTAAACACATATAACTAGATTAACAATTAAGATTATATATGGTAGTAATTAACTAAAACTGAATTAAAAGTCGGTTAAACATTTGTCCTATAGTGTTATTAATTAAATAATCTTTTACGATTCGATATGTTCTCCTAGACTTATATTTGTTATCAAATTATTAAGGTATATAGGAATAAGATAGGTTCAGGAGAGAACTATTCGCTTGACATTAAATAAAATAAGACAGCATTAAAGTACTAGTATTTGTATCAAACCAAATATAGATCATTAGTTGGAAAATTGCGGAGTTATTTGAAATCCGCTTGGCAGATTAGACGAGATCAGATCTACTTAGTTGGGGATCAGAATATTTTTTTATGAAAAAACCATAACCCCCCCCGAATTTTTTTACAAATTCTCTCCTGAAAAACACTCGCTAGAGGTCTTGGTTTAGCAATGTTTGTAGGCCAAGTCGTCTTAACTATAGTTGTTGTTACAATTTCTCTCCGTTAAAACACTCGCTGGAGGTCTTGGTTGTGCAACGTTTAAAGGCCAGGTCGTCTTTGTAACAGTAATTGTTACAATTTCTCTCCTGTAAAACACTCGCTGGAAGTCTTGGTTTAGCAACGTTTGTAGGCCAAGTCGTCTTTGATACAGTAAGTGTTACAATTTCTATCCCGTAAAACACTGGCTAGAAGTCTTGGTTTACCAACGTTTGAAGGCCAGGTCGTCTCTGCTACAGTAATTATCACAATTTTCTCCTGAAAAACACTCGCTGGAAGTCTTGCTTTAGCAACGTTTGTAGGCCAAGTCATCTTTGTAACAGTAATTGTTACAATTTCTTTCCCGTAAAACACTCGCTGGAAGTCTTGGTTTGGCAACGTTTGAAGACGAGGTCGTCTTTGATACAGTTATTGTTACAACATCTCTCCCGTAAAACACTCGCTGGAAGTCTTGATTTAGCAACGTTTGAAGGCCAGGTCGTCTTTGATACAGTAATTGTTACAATATCTCCCTCGTAAAACACTCGCTGGAAGTCTTGGTTTAGCAACGTTTGAAGGCCAGGTCGTCTTTGATACAGTAATTGTTACAATTTCTCTCCTGGAAAACACTCGCTTGACGTCTTGGTTTAGCAATTTTTGTAGATCAAGTCGTCTTTACTATAGTAATTGTTACAATTTCTCTACTGAAAACACTTGCTAGAAGTCTTGGGTTAGCAACCTTTGAAGGGCCAAGTCGTCTTTGCTATAGTGATTGTTACTATTTCTCTCCTGTAAAACACTCGCTGGAAGTCTTGGTTTAGCAATGTTTGAAGGTCAGATCGTCTTTGATACAGAAATTGTTACAATTTCTCTTCTGAAAAACACTCGCTAGAAGTCTTGGTAAATCAATGTTTGAAGGCCAGGTCGTGTTAGATACAGTAATTGTAACAATTTCTCTCCTGTAAAAAGTAAAATAATACAAATACCATACTGCAAGAGAAATCCGAATTGGAAAGTCCCTTATCAAACAGCAAAATCAAAAGCTCAAACACATCAAACGAATGGAAAACAAATGTCATATTCCTAACTTGGTACAGGCATTTCCTTTTGTAGAAAATGGTGGATAAAATCTGGTTTCATAGCTAGCTAAACCTCTCACTTGATGAGAGTCTCATAAAATTCCATTATATTGACAACAATGTGTGAACAAAACAAACAGACATAATAGGTAAGAATATCAAAAATAGGGGTACAACAGTCAACGTTATGTTATAATCATAATCACTATAAAAACAAACAAATATGTCAACAAAGAAAAACAAAATGGCATATAGTCAAAGCACATAAGCAAAAATGAAAGACAAGAATACAAAAAATGACCACAGCATAACAACACAATGGCTGGATTCATAAGTACCGAGCCACGCCAAAAGGATATTACCAAAAATGGACTAAATACTGTAAATTCAGAAATTATTGCGTGCATTTATTATTGCGATTTTGTCATTTTAGACTAAAATGCGATTTTAATTTTTGCGATATTGAGAAAAATCCTGTTTAATTCATATAACGAATTTCAAAATGCGAGTTGAAATTATTGCGATTATAACCCTGTCGCATTTTTCTCAATTATAAAAACATCGCAATAATTTCTGAATTTACAGTAGTGAAGGTTAATAATTTACAAAGACAAATAAAAGAACACTATAACACGTGAAGGCACTAAAACACTCGCTTGAAGTCTTGTGTTAGCAATATTTGAAGGCCAGGTCATCTCTGCTACAGTAACTGTTACAATTTCTCTCCTTTTAAACACTCGCTGGAAATCAGAGTTTAGCAACGTCGTCTCTACTACAGTAACGTCGTTGTATACTACATTACAACATAATCTTATCAAACCGATAATTTTAAACAAAATGTAAACAAATCAGAGGCAGTGGTGGTTTACCTATGTTCATATCTGCTTGATCTACTAAAATATTCAAATAAAGATACAAAAAAAAATGGGAAACACATGTTAGAAATCTGGTTCGTCGACAAGAGAAGGATTTCCTGCTATACATGCATCACTCGCCATGCAACGAAATGGGCTTTTGATACATCTTGATGAAAGTACATCTGTAGTCATTAAAAGTCTTAAATACAACTTACAAACAACACCCTCATTGGAAAAAGTAGAGACAATTATAACTTTTGATTAAAAGGCACGTATTAGACATACTACAGTGTTATGATTAAAGCCATGTGCATTTATCTTTATATCTTATATCCGTTGTCCCTTCGACTTGAATGAATATTTCATACTTGCAATTTCTGCGATCCATTGCTGTCATAAAATACTATTAAAAGCTGTTATTAAATAAATTCCTCATTGCTTTGTCAAAATGCTCGACAGTCCTTGTGAACTGGAATAAGTATTATTATTGTTTCACATGTCATCATCAGATCCTTTATCAACTGATGAAGACAGGTGCCACATGTGGACTCGACGGGTGCCACATGTGGAGCAGGATCTGCTTACCCTTCCAGAGCACTTGAGATCACTCCCAGTTTTTGGTGCGGTTCGTGTTGCTTGGTCTTCTATGTTGTGTCATCTGTACTATTATTTGTCTGTTTGTCTTTTTATTTTTGGCCGTGGCGTTGTCAGTTTATTTTCGATCTATGAGTTTGACCGTCCTTCTGGTATCTTTCGTCCCTCTTTTGATACGTAATTGTCTCAAACCGATATTGACAGTATATGACCACAGCGTTATTACGAAACTACGCAATTATAAACACATAATGTCTAGACGAACAATTAAAATATATATAGTAGATGAATAACTGTCATTGTTTCATATTCCAACATTATATCCTTTAATAATTGATGTGCAGTCATCTCAAACGATCTCAAACCAATATTGGCTGCATTTTACCACAACTTTATTACGAACTTACACAATTAAAAACACATATAACTAGAATAACCATTAAGATATATATATATATATATATAATAGATGAATAATTTGAAAAGTGGTGGAATAAAGTCTGATGTAAACTAAAACTGAAGTAAAAGTCAGTTGAAAATGTGCCCTATAGTGTTATTATTAATCTTTTACGATTCAAAAAGTTCCACTTGACTTATATTTTTTATCAAATTATTATGGTTTTTAGGAATAAGATAGGTTTAGGAGAAAAATATCTGCTTGACATTTAATACAATTTGACAACATTAAGGTATTTGTCAAGTCTGTATCAAACCAAATATAGATCATTAGTTAGAAAATTGCGGAGTTATTTGAAATCCGCTTGGCAGATTAGATGAGATCACATCTAGTTAGTTAATTGTTGGTCGATACCTCTGCTGGTGGGCTATCAGTCCCCGAGGGTATCATTAGGTCAGTAGTCAGTACTTTGATACTGACATCATTTATGACAAACCTTTCTAAAAGTGTCCGTTTATAGATTTATAAATTATAAATAAAACTAAGGTTTCAACTCCCTAAGGCAAAATTGTCCTTAGATGGATTAGGCTATTTTGTATTTTTTTTTGTCATATAGCTCTTCAACTGTTTCGGTTCTTATACATTCTCGGACACAAATATTCGGATTTGAGCGTTCCCGATGAAGTTAAATAAAAAAAAGTGCTTCGGACGCATGAAATAATTTAACGTGTTGTTTTCTTTTTTACAGCACTGGGTCAATACCTCTACTGGTGGACTATCAGTCCCCGAGGGTATCATCAGGTCAGTAGTCAGTACTTTGATATTGACATGATTTATGACAAACCTTTCTGAAATTGTCCGTTTTTTAATTTAGAAATTATAAAGAAACTAAGGTTTCAATTCCCTCAGGCAAAGTTGACCTTCGATGGATTTGGCTATTTTGTAGGGTTTTTTTGTCATATAGCTCTTCAACTGTTTTCGGTTCTTAAACATTCTCTGCTTTCAAATATTCGGCTTTGAGCGTTCCTGTTGAAGGTAAATCCATAAAAGCGCTTCGGACGCATGAAATAATTTAACGTGTTTTTTTCATTTTTTTGTCTATTGTAAGAGGTTGGAATATTGTTCCAGGCTGTTTATAATGTGTCACAATATTAGCAGTATTATCTATTCAAAAACGTTAAAACGCTCGCTAGATTTCTTGATCTGGCACCGTTCGAAGGCCAGGTTGTCTCTGCTTCAGTAATTTTCACACTTTCTCTCCTGTAAAACACCAGCTGGACGTCTTGGTTTAGCAACGTCTGAAGGCCAGGTCGTCTCTGCTACATTAATTGTTACTATTGCTCTCCTGTAAAACACTCGCTGGAAGTCAGAGTTTAGCAACGTCGTCTCTACTACAGTAACTTCCGTTGTATTCTACAGTACAACATAATCTTATCAAACCGAAAGTATAAATAAACAAAATGTAAACAAATTAGAGGCAATAGTAGTTTACCGATGTTCAAATCTACTTAATCTACTAAAAATATTCTTATTAAGATACAAAAAAATTTGGGAAACACATTTCCGAAACCGTGATCGTCGACAGGAGAGGGATTTCCTGCTATACATGCATCACTCGCCATACAATGAAATGGTCTCTTGAAACATCTTGATGAAAGTACATCTGTAGTCATTAAAAATCTTCAATTCAACTTACAAACAACACCCTCATTGGACAAAGTAGAGACAATTTCTGCAAGTTTTGAGTTAAAACTTTTGATAAAAAAAGGCCCTAATTGGACATACTACAGAGTTTTTATATCATATTTCCTTTGTTTCACGGATTTGAAGGATTATTTCATACTTTCAATGTATGCGAGCCAATGCTGTCATAAAATACTATTAAAAGCTATTATTAAATAACTTCCTCATTGCTTTAACACAATGCTCGACAGTTCATTTGGACTGGAATAAATATTATCATTGATTTTCATGTCATCCTCAGATCCTTATTTATTGATGCCCAATCATGAATCTCAAACCGGTATTTACAGTATTTGATCACAGCTTTATTACGAAACTACTCAATTAGAAACACATAATATCTAGATGAACAATTAAAATATATAGAGAGATTGATAACTATCATTATTATACCTTACATATATTACAAACAATTCTTTTGGGTAACACGTTAACAGGTGACATCGAATAATTCGGTTAATTTTCATTTAATTGCAAGGAAGGACGAATAACCCATCCAATCTACACCAGCGGTGAATAACCCTATTATTCACCGGCGAATAACCTTTTGAGTTTCTTGATTTGTACAAGAGTTATCTCCTATGAAATGACGTCACAGACGTAAATAAACAAATTGCAACGTTCACGTTACAAGAAGCCCACCGAGAGACGAGGAAATAAGCATCTGGACAGGCAACTAGTGCCGATGATATCTCTTATAAACGGTCCTTTTCAGGGCCATCAATATTTTACAAAAAGATTCTACCTTTGTTGTGCATACGAGAAATTCTAAGACACAATTGTATTTTCAAACGCCAGCTTGTGTTTGTTACTAAAGTAGAATACAGTAAGTGTTGGAAAGGCCCTTCCACTGTTAGTTCGGTATAATAAAACAATTGTGGCCCCTTAGAATCGATGAATATCCAAAATTGTCAACCTTTAAAAGTTATTTCACTTCGGGCTGCGCCCTCAGTGAAATAACTTTCTCGTGTTGACAATTTTGGATATTCACCTTTTCTACGGGCCATAATTGTATATAGTTTCATATTCCAACATTATATCCTTAAAAAAAGATGCGCAATTATCTCAAACCGTTATTGGCAGTATTTGACAACAGCTATATTACGAACTTACACAATTATAAACATATATTACTAGATTAACCATTATATAATAGATAATTAAATGACGGTAGTCAGATATAATATTGGCAAACTACTAAAAGATAACTGTATTGTCTACATAATAAACTATATAACTAAGTATTTACAATAAATAAACATCAAATTAAGTCAGCACTTCTGTGTTCACAAGAGTTATCATTAATATTGTCATATTTATATATTAAATGTTTACAAAACTGAGTTGTTTGCAATAGTAAGGTTTCTACCCCAGGAATATATTACCTTAGCTGTATTTGGCAAAACCTTTCAGAATTTCGGGTCTTCAATGCTCTTCTTCTTCGTCATGACTCCTTGCATATAATCTTTGAGTTCTACAAACAAATATGTCAACAATTATTTTGGTGTTTTTTTCTTTGTTCATGCAGATTCGCCATGACTCTTTACAACGACGATATCGATTAACAAGGCAATGCTGGAATAGAAGATCACACATGGAGAAAACGATAACTTTCACGATCGTTTTAATGATTGGTGAGTCAGATTTTAATTTAAGTGGCTGCATGCATACTGTCAGCTTTCACAATCGTTTTAATAAATGGTGAGTCAGTTTTTAATTTTAGTAGTTGCCTGCATTATATCTGCTTTCACAATCGTTTTAATGATTGTTTATACACATTTTGATTTAATTTTGTGCATGCATGCATGAAGTCTGCTTTCACAATTGTTTCAATAATTGTTTAAACACATTTTAATCTAATGGTTGCAGGCATAATGTCTGCATGTTGGAAATCTGAAGTGATAACACACATTATTTTGTTACTAACCAAAGAAAGATAAAAAGGACCGGTCTTTTTTGTGGACAATTTTCTGTTTGGAAACCACAAAAAACCGGTAATTATTTTTGCATCTGAAAGTACGATGTGAGAATTGTAAATGGCAACAAGAACCAGACAAGAGTAGTATGTCTGAAAGTTAGGTCTACTGTGATGACATGCGTATTGTTGGATTGTCACTGGAAAATAAGGTTGTTTGGCAGCGTTTTTTAAACGTACACGGTGCGTATCATTTATCAAATACGGGGCGTACCCGTACAGCTTAACAACGATGAACTTTAGCAAGCTTAGGGTTTCATTACCGGAATTTAAGTTGCAATATATATATATATCAATATTCCCTTACCCCGGATCAATCCTTTGGTCGCAGAAGTATACAAAAATTAGTAAATACAATGTTTAATTTTCGAAAAAAAGCTACAAATTTTCAAATTGTTTGATTAATTTCTGCTTAACGGTCAGTGGAAACACAATATTTATGTATTTCACGTTGACTGTGAAATATACAGAATCGAAAATATTTAAAACATGTAAACAAAACTTATCAGATAAATATGTGTTTCAAATATCCAAACATCGATAACTTCAATGAAATGCAATCGATGTGTCCACTTACATCAAACCTACAATACGGGGCACTTGTTGACGAGATGTCTAAATACTGTAAACCAACTTATTTTCGCGGATACTTTATTTCGCGTTACGCCTTTTCTAGTCCACTTCGCGGCGATTTAATTTCGCGATTTTCTAATTTATTTGATGTAGTTAAATAGGGAAAGTTCCGAGTTTTACATATTCGCGTTATTTTTCTACTCGTGAAAGTCGCGAAAATTAGGTGGTTTATAGTAGTTCATCTACAGTGATAACTAGCCTGTCAACACTATTGTTGTAAGTTAGAACTTCGCTCGTTGTAATTGCGTTAGACTCCGATCTTAATTGGCTAGGATTGCCAGTTTTCATACTCGGTGGTTCTTTCGTGATACTGCGGTTTCCTAAAAAAAAAAAAATAATAAACAATCAAACGGATTTAACGTTTCTGTGTTGAGGTGTTTAGATGAAATTTTTAACTATTTCAACAACATCTAAACTTACAAATTGTAAACACTTTATAAATTTCGTGAGTCCGAAACGCTTTTCTAGATTTAACAGGAACACTCAAACCGAAACATTTGAATATCAGGAATGTATAAATTGTTACGTAGAAAGGTAAGGAGCCAAATGACAAAAAATTGCCAAAAATGGAATCGAGATAATAAAACATAAGTTTGGAATTTAACTTGTGGACTTCAAAAATTTATTTACGTCAACGCTTTATGATAATTTTATTTACACATTCCTTATTTGTTTGTATTTATAACTAATTTTACAAAAACCAAAAACAAAAACCAAAATTGTAACATATCAGGTCCTTTCTTGACTTAATAGTAACCCCTAACCTTGTGTCCGTGCACCCAAAAAAGCTGTTTGTTTTATTCTGTCCCTTTTTGTTTATCTGTTGCAAAAATTATATATTTGCATGTTTGCCTTTAAACCTGTGGGAATAAGTATTCCTGGTGAAGGTTACTTCAAGTGAAAGTGTGTTCAGATCATATAAAATTCTTCAGCTAAAAGTCTTTGTTCTCGTGGAGAATATTTTCGAACCATCAGGCATGTGTCATTGTGTGTCTTATCATGATGTCAGGTGTCTGAGATATTTTCGTATTTATACTAATTTTATTTTGAATTAGAATTACACAATCGTGATTATGTAGTAGACCCTTTTGTTTTATACAACATAATGTGACATTGTCATTGATTTATGATAATGTCATTCAAAGTGTTCGAGCATCACCGCTCTTCAACACTTTGTACTGTAGACCATTCATTGGATACTAACAACCGTTTGCCCTGCCTTCATAAATTGATTGACACCCTATTGGCCATTTGTTGTAATGAAGAGAACACATTTTAACAGATTTATGTCGTGTGCACATACATATTATGGGAGATGGTATTTTCGAGTAGCTTACCCAACACAATGAATTTGCTAACATAATGCGAAATGTTTTGAATATGGAAAGGAACCAGATACTGTATTTACCAATTTTCATATTTTATTGAATTTGTTGGGGGTTTCCTGCACTTGGTAGAAGGACATTTTTTGTTATCTCACTTTTCTTTCAGAGTTCTTCAAAACATTTAAATTATGACGATCCTCGGAATAAATCGGCGATATATAGAATGTTTAGCATGTTACTATTGTCTTGCCGGCATAAAAATCACCAAAAAAAAAAACAGAACACGGCAAAGAATATAGTTTTTTTTACAAGAGTTTGCCCCGTTTTTTAAATATGTGTATGTATTTAAATTTCTTGAAGAAGAATAATTAATTCATCAGAATATAGAACAAAGAGGGGCGGAAGGACCTTTTTCAGGACGTCGGGATTGGGCCTATATTTGTGCTGGAATTTGGGATTTACACTTACGGGAAAAGAATGCTTTATTTTTTCGGGAATTCCGGATTCAGAGTTTATTGTTCACGGAAATTATGATCCCCCCCCCTCATAACTCCCCTCAACAGACAATATTTTAATGTTGTTAAAAAGAAAATCATTGTGTATGAGGTTTTGAAATTGATAAATATTTTGAAATCGTACCAAATAAAAAAACTTGCAAATAGGTCATATTTTGTATTTCTTTAAGTAGAATGTCTAAAATGGCCGTACACGACATTCCAACACTTTGTCTACAATTTCATGTTTAACGTTACTAAACACTGTTATTACTGAAACAATTAGAAATATCAATAATGACTTTGTAAACTTTTGTCAAATATCGAATACTAGTGCCCAACCAAATCTCTAAATATATCTGTTTGGAGTATTTTCCACATATTGTCTGTTATCTGAAGACAGTTCATAGGACATCAGTTTCATTTAGGCGTGGCAATCTATCACTTTTATCCAATCAACTTTCCTATATGACAAAGATTGACGTGCGATAGTAATAGTAGGACACATTAATAACATCAAAAGGTAATGCACTTTATTGTGGAACTTGTGACTCTGTGGGAATGAGTGTTGAAGGTGGAGGGTAGTTCAAACGAAAAAGTGTTTAGAATATCTGACAAAATTCTTTAGCTAAAAGTCCTTTGTCTGGTAAAGATTATTTTTGAAATATTACTCATATGTCCTTTTTTATTCTTATCATGTTGACTGTGTCTGAGATATTTCCGTATTTAATTGACTCTTAAAGCATGTGACTCTGATTAAGTATATCCTTAAACAAAATAGTTGAGATAAATACTCTCTCTTTCCTCTTTTCGGTCAGGTTTGATCGTCTGTTCTGAGCCAACAAAACTAATTATTTATTATTTATTGTTGCTTACTAAACGTCCTCCTCCAACAACAGTTAACCATAATAAAACACCTGTGGTGATGTAAGTACAATATTTCTGTAATATAGGAACATGAGGGTCTTGTTGAGGTTTCCAGAATAGAAAATAATGGGTAAAAAGTGCAGAATAAAGAACAAAAAATTATGAAGAATAGAGAAAAATAGACAAAAAAAAACACCAAAAAAAAAAAAAAAAAACCAAAGAATAGAGAACAATGAGGTGTTAAAATATAAAGAATAGAGAATAACAGTCAAAATTGCATTAAAAATTAACGAATACATATATATTAATCTGGAAGTGAGAAATATTAACTTGAAAGTGAGAAATTTCAAGTTGGTAATGATATATATAAACCCGGAAGCGAGCAATATAAATTTGCTAGTGAGAAATTCCAACATACATGTAAAAGTGAAAAATGTCAACTTGAAAATTAGAAATTTTAAAGAAGGGTTTTTTAACTTTATGTCTTTTACGACAACATTTTAAAACAAATCACTATCTAGTGCCATAAACCTGAAATACAGTGTTACGTTGTTGACCTAATATGTGCGTTAATATAAATTCTACTACTGCATCGAGGGTGGTATGATTTTGTCAACTCTAGACACTGAAATTTTCAAATTTAACTGTCCAAAGGGGAGAAATATCTTATTGGACGAGATTCGGAAGTAGAATCTGTTTATCTGATGATTTTAGACGATGTAATAAACAATCTTACTCCCTCATTTTCATTGATCTGCAAAAAGATGTGTTCTTTCTATGGAACGTTATCAATCATTGTCGACTTTCTTTGTTACTTTTAGTCTTACTCGGTTAATTCACAACGGAAGAAAAGAAGACGGGATTGTGCCTACGACATTAGACAATATTAGTGGTCGTCTGTGACATACATATTCCATAACGATCAACCAACTCCGTCGTCTTCTGCTATATGTATTTCCTACCATACGAATGCAGATATAGAAAATAATATGACTGTCAGAAAAAAGGATTTAATCAGTTAATTTTCAGATCCGATTACTATTCTGGCGTCTTAAGAATGTTTGTTGCTATTGTAATTTTAATCTTTGTTAGATATTCGGAATCTCCTGGTTTTATAAATGTAATGCCATCGTTTATTAGTAACATATAGTTGAAAAAATCCAACTTGTAATGTTTTCATTGCCTTTAAAAGAAAATAAGTGCCAACGTTAAGTGCATGACAAATCTGGAGAAAATTATTTCCCGCCAAATTTTCAATGAATCATATCGCAAAAGAACAAGGACACGGACCCGTAATTGTTTCGGCTTTTTTGGTTCTGTTATTTATATACTATCAATTTATAACAGTCTTTCAAAAAGCTTGTGGTTTTGAAACAGAGTAGCAAACATCCTTTATATCAAATTTCTGTCTTTGGTTCTAATCTAATTTTTGTCATTTAACTGCTAGATGAAATGTATGTTTTTTTTAGGTTTAATGTCATTACATTTGTTAGGTTTTGGTGTATTTTATCGTTTCAGTTATGCCAATATATATTGATACCCTTTTTAACATGAAATTTTACTTTTTTCAGCTGCGTTTTCCTTGTCTTGGTTTCCCTATGCCATCGTCTGTCTTTGGAGTATTATTACAAGTTCAGAAGACATTCCTGTTGGTCTTGCTGTTTTTCCAGCAATTATAGCAAAGGTATCCGTCGTATGGAACCCATTGATCTATATTGCTAGAACAGAGCAATTCAGATGTGCCATGGTGAACACAATTCCATGTTTTAGAGTCGTCTCTGGTATTATTTGTGATAACAATAATTTTGCAATAGAAGACATAGAAATACCAGTGAATAATGAAAATCGAATTACAGTTGTAAGATATTCGAATCAGTTTTCACCAGGAGAGGATATGCTAGAATATCAACTTGGTCAACTTGGTCCTCCAAAAGTTGAAGTAAGAAGAAAGAATCAAAATGACATAAAAAGTCCTAAATGTATTCAAAACAATGTCGCCACGTTATTTTGCTCTGAATCAAATATTTCAGTAGACCAAAATAATGATGCCATTTCACTGTCGATTGGAAATTGTAATAAAGACGATGACAACAAATCTGAAGCAGACACAGACCATTTTAAAGTGTTTCATGTGCCAATCGAGAAAACTTTAGTGATTGAAAGTGGTGTGTAGGGGGATTAATATAGTTGTTTGTTTAAAGTAACTCTGCAAAATCATCCCAAATATCTTCATTTTAGAAAATTCTAAATTCTGATTTATGTGAAAGAGAAAAAGCAGTTTACGTAAATAAGAGGCGGAAGATACCAGAGGGACATTCAAATTTATAAGTCGAAAATAAACTGACAACGCCATTGCTAAAAAAGAAAAAGACCAACTGACAAACAATTGCACACAAAACACAACAAAGAAAGCTAAAGACGTAAGGCATTTTTCACAACGTATCATAAATGATTGGAATAGCCTACCAGTTGAAGTTATTTCTTCAAAAACTGTGGAAGCTTTTAAAATTAGTATAGACCGTCATTGGGAGTCAGTAATGTATCAGTTCATTAATTGATTAGGACACAAATAGTTTTTCTATAACTTTTAATTGTGTGAAATATTGCACCAAACCATGCAGGATTGATGTGTGTGTCAGTTATAAAAGTGTACCAAAATAAGGTGGGCTAAAAAGGATAGGATCCTTCCATATGAGCCCCACAACGATATTACAGGTATGTTACAGATAATTTTTGAGATTCATATTGAAATGAATGCAGTATGAAACATAAAGAAATCCATATTTTTAATCGGTAGGGAACATATTAAGAAAAGGATCAGATGTTAAAAAGAAATTAAAACATCGATAAAACACACAAGAATTTAATATAGTCCCTCTCCCAAAATGTAAAAAAAAAATAACTCAGGACCTCTGCTGTTCTAGGTATGGCCGCTATATCTTTTATACACTTAAATGCAATTGTAAGACATTATCGATCAATATTTCTAAATTCTACTAATTATAAGTATATATTGGATCAGGAATAGCTGTTATCAAAGTTTGAATGTTATTTAGTGCTTGTTAGTATTGAGGAATTTGTCAGAAATCTGCTTTTTTTAACACAATCGTTCGTTGTGATTTCCCCTGAATTAGTCGATTTATTTGTACTTGACTCTTAATACTTTCAGGTTTGGACATTGCGGACAACATGGTATCCTTGCATAAGTATATATTATTGCTTTTAGCCTTCATTGGGTTAAGACGTATCTCCTTTCATTTTTACTGATACCGGTAAAGGATACTTTATATTATACATGTTATATACTGTGGATTCATTTAATTTCGTCAGATGTTCTTGGATACCAAATCGTTTTGATTAAGGAAAACATATGTTATCGTGGATATTTGAGGTCGTGGTTTTGCTAAAGTCTGCATTAAAACTACAAAATTGTGTACTTTGTTGGAATTTAAATTCTTTATACCTATGCCCACTAGATTGACGCCATTGATAACCAACGAATAAAATTGCAAATTGTAATCAGTAATACCATCAACAGAACTGCATCGGAAAATTGGCAGATTTCCCAATGGATGGATGAGGAAGTTTATCTCAAGAAGACCAACATTCTAGCTTTTAATAAGTCTGGACGTAAATCAGACATTCAAATTAAATATACAAATGAAATAATTAAAATGTTCAAGAATGTGTATATTTAGGAATTATATTTACTGCCTCTGGTTCTCAAATATGGGGTAATTTCCCTCCAAATAAAATTGGAGATAGTGAGAAAAATAATATATTACTAAAGAGGCTGATTATCTCGTTTTATAAAAGCCTTCACACTCCTGTGTGTAAATATGTATTAGGCGTAAGTTAAATCCTTAAATGATCAATGTATTGGATATTTTTTTTGCCATGGCGTTGTCAGTTTATTTTCGACTTATGAGTTTGAATGTCCCTTTGGTATCTTCCGCCTCTCTTGGAGGTAATTTACCTATATAGTCTATTTAATATATTCAAATATTGGTGTCATATAGTTACAATTGTTAACAAGGCCAACGCTTTGCTACTTGAAGCATTTTATATGTCTAGTCCGCTGGCAAAAAAAAAGAAGACTGGGACGGATGTATGAAAGACATATCTAAATATTTTAACCTGAAAGTTTTATTCAAAAATCCAGAAAAGTTCAAAATCAATTTTATTACTCATAAATTAAAAATAATCTACGTTCTAAATGAGTTAACATATATTCAGTGATAAAGACAAAGCAAGAAAAAGAAGTAAATAATATAAAAAATATTTAAAAATAACTTTGCTTTTGAATCCGATCTCTTCATCAGTAGTAGGAAACATATGCAGTTATCAACAAAATTAGAAATCAGTGATCTTCAACTTGAAATTGAAATGTAGATGGTGAGCTCCACTTATTAATGAAATGCAAAGGGTATAGTGTAGAGCGAGATAAATATTCTAATATATAAGAATTTTTTTCCATAAAACAACTAACAAAATTGTCTAAAAAGAATACATTTATTTAGATGATCTCATCGTAGGATTAATCTGTAATCATGAATATATACCAAACTCTATTTAAATTATATCAAAAGCAAACGGAAATATTGGAAACAATATCAAGCAAAGATTTATTTTATATGTATTGATTGATTGATTGATTGATTAATTAGTGTTTGACGCAACTTTTTAACATTGTCATAAAGCGGGAGGTTTGGCATGCCATGAAACCAGGTTCAACCCACCATTTTTTTCTTAAAATGTCCTATACGAATTCAGGAATATGGCAGTTGTTATCAAATAGTTCGTTTCTATGTGTGTTGGCGTTTGTTTTTGTTGCACTTCGGTTTTCCTGTTGTTCCTTTGTTTTCCTCTTATAGTTGATGTGTTGCCCTCGATTTTGGTTTGCAACTTGGATTTTTTTTCTCTAAATCGATTTATGACTTTTGAACACAGATATACCACTGTTGCCTTTATTTATTCAACACTATTGTGCTATTTCCTGGCGGTGAGTTTTTATTGTTGGAGGAAGCCGGAGTGCCCGGAGAGAACCACAGACCTTTGGTAGGAACACTCACAATCCTAGTCAATTAAGATGCGAGTCGAGCGCACCTGCCACGTGTGGTAATCGAACTCATGAACCTCAGTGTTGACAGGCTAGTGATACAGTAGTTCGACCACAAAGACCACTCGTCCTTATTTTATATGGAATATACACATATATTGTTGTCTGTTGATCTGGTGTGGATGGTTGTCTCATTGGCAATCATACCACATCTTATTTTTAATTAGATATCTGGATTTATTATGATCGCAGTGCGATTAATAAAATTGGGACGTGAAAGGTAAATAATTAGATATTGTTTTTAAAGCAAATTGATATGTGTTTATTTTGGTATTGTATATCCTTAAATGGTTATTTATTGTTTCATTTTGTCGTTTCAATTAACTAATCAGTGTTCAAATGTTTTTAATCAAAGATTTTAATTTTGTTTAAAATTTTATCTTGTTATGAATGACAACTTTGCTCAATAAAGGGCGCTATAGTTTGTGCAATATTATAACTTCTATCTTGTATCTTATCGCTAAATCCAACAAAATATGCACACTTTCATATACACTTCCAGTTGTTTAAAACCAACCGTCCCTGCCAAGGGCAGCATTTGGTCATTTAGTGATTATAACAATTTCTACAAATTCCGTTAACACAAGGTTTATTAAAATTATTGTAATGAAATGTGTTTGTCATTAATGACAGAAATTTGTAACTAAAAGAGGGACGAAAGATACCAGAGGACAGTCAAACTCATAGATTGAAAAAAAACTGACAACGCCATGGCCAAAAATAAGAAGACAAACAGACAAATAATAGTACAGATGACACAACATAGAAAACTAAAGACTAAGCAATACGAACCCCACTAAAAACTGGGGGTAATCTCAGGTGCTCCGGCAGGGTAAGCAGATCCTGCTCCACATGTGGCACCCGTCGTCTTGCTCATGTTATTACAAAGTCGGTAAATAGTCTAATTCGGTAGGTCACATTCGTGAAGGGGGAACGGGATTGTAGTTACTACATAAGGAACATATCCGATATCAACTGTGAAACGGATATTCCATAACGGTCATTCAACTCGTGATGACGTCCGTAAAATTTACGAAGTGATGATTTCAACTGCACCATTTGGAACTCTTGGTTTAAAAATAAAAAGGTCACAATTGGGAAGCTGAAATCATCTCTTTTATCGTAAAGTTTTGTTTTCAACCGACCCTCATAGTCAATTTCTAGATATAAGTCCTAATCAAATAGCAAAATCAAAAGCTCAAACACATCAAACGCATGGATAACAACTGTCATATTCCTGACTTGGTACAGGCATTTTCTTATGTAGAAAATGGTGAATTAAACCTGGTTTTAAAGCTAGCTAAACCTCTCACTTGTATGACAGTCGCATCAAATTTCATTATATTGACAACGATGTGTGAACAAAACAAACAGAAACAATAGGTAAAAATGTCACAAATAGGGGTACAACAGCAACACGAACCCCACCAAAAACTGGGGGTGATCTCAGGTGCTCGGGAATGGTAAGCAGATCCTGCTCCACATGTGGCACCCGTCGTGTTGCTTATGTTATTATAAATCAGGTAAATAGTCTAATTCGGTAGGTCACATTCGTGAAAAGGGAAGGGTATTGTAGTAACGACACAAGGAACATATCCGATATCATCTGTGAAACGGTTATTCCATAACGGTCAACCAACTCGTGATGGCGTACGTAAAATTTATTCAGAAGAAAAATAAGCTTAAGCAGAAAAAATAATTTTTTAAAGCATTAATGCCACATCATATTGTGACATTGCTGTGGCTTTAAATTTATTAGAACATTTCGAACTTGTTAATGACTTATATGGTTCAGACAAATTGGTACCGTTAAAGTTATTAGACATAGCCAAAAAAATTTTGAAGGCTTTCGAAGAAAACGAAAAACTACAAATAGCAAATTGAAAATACGCAAACTTTTACCATGTTTTAACCAGACGTTTTGGAGTTAATTTTAGATATTAAAAAAAATTAATACTGGAATGTGTAAATATCACAGTAATCTACAAAAAAAGGCTTTAATGTACATTAGAGAAGGATAGCTGTTTAACGTGCAGTGACACATTAAATGCATATTCAGGATGAGAACATGATAATGTAATATTAAAATGTAACCCTGTGTTCTTTTAGACCGACACGGTGAGCCGGATTTTTAAAATGCTAGTTCACAAGATAAGAGTCCGCAGGAAGACATGTCACCTTATCGTGACATATTATTCTGATTCTGACTCCGAGTTGACTAGTCTTTGATCATGCTCCTAAATGCCGCGTTCTTAGCGGAGAAACAGAAAATACCAATGTTCAAGTTTTTGGTTTTACCCTGACGGGGTTCCAACCTACGGAATCCCGAACTCAAGGCGAACTCTCTACCACAAGACAACTATACCAAGGAGAATAGAAGCTGCGTTATCTTTAATTCTACCGAACTTGCCCTATGTAACCTAACAATGTTTTCTAATCTAAAGATATAGATTGAGAACGCTTTTAAATAAATTCACATGTCGTTTTGATAAGAAAATATTCATTCTTTCAACAGATTATTTAAAAAAGAGCTAAAACAATAAAAAATTTATATGCACCAAAGCCTTACATGCACTTCAGATGGCATAATTTGAAAAAAACAGCTTGCCAATTATCCAAATTCTGCTTAAATAAATTTGGACATGATTAATTTTTTCTTTCAAATGAATCAGAAAACCTCGAGTGCACTAGGTAAATCAGCTTTCAAAAGAATTTAGAAAGAATTAATTAATCACGAATAAGTGATCAATGCGGTAAATTGGAACACCCTCAAGATCTTCTGCAAAAAATAAACAGTATGTTTGGCGAAATAATTTCATAAGGTTAAATGAGCAATGTTTATTCTTTGAAGATTGGGGAAAATGTACCTTTTCTTCAAAAACGATTTTGTTTTAGATTTAACTACTAGTAATCAATCTTAACTTTAGCATAAGTCGGAGTCAAGCATTCTGATATCTGCTATTATTAACTTAATACCAAAACACTGAACAATAATTTAAACATATATCACTGTTCTTAAAACAACAAATGCTTATTAACGAAACTTGTTACGACGAAGTAGAGAACTAAGGAAACGTAGACGATTATACAGAAACAAATCAAACCAAATAAACATATAGGAGTCATAAAAACTTATCAAAGATATCAGGCTTGAAATCTGGTTCGCCAGACGTGTGCATAAATATAAATTATACTTGAGGAAACTTCAATTCCAAGAGTAAAACATTGTTATAACTTCATTTTACAATAATTACATTACATATATGTTTCATTATAATACGTTATTTTGATTGGCTAACAATAATCTCGCGTCATTCTGAAATTAACTTTCATTTCAAAATGAAATGTAACATTCATCATGTTCATGATGACACGAGCTTCCACAATAAAGTACACAGTCAGGTAAATAAAAGAAAAACTTGATAGAAAACGTGTTTTCATTATCCTAGCAAAAACAATTTAATGTAATTAATGTAATTATAAGTATTGAATGCTTCTTTTAGTAATTTTATAGGGTTGTAAAAGCGTTGACCGTGCGCACAATTATAGAATGAAACGCTTCCGCGCTTCATACACAATGTACTACGTTCAACGCTTTTACACCCCAATAAATTTACAAAAAGAAGCATTCAATTCTTAAATAAACTGAGATATTTGCAATTAATTGGTTTGATATTTCCATTCACTTTCTTATTAACGAAGTTGAGAACTCATATCAAAATATGCGTGTTATCTTTGAAGATTAAAACAAAACGATGAACATTTTTATCTCTATTGCAACTACAATGATATCATGACTTTAAAGTAAAGACAAATGAAATTCTTAATCGCTAAGGGTTTAATAAAATCAATCTAAATATGGATATTCTTAAGATCCATTTTGGTATATCATCTCTACAAACCTCTGTATTAGATTTTCAAATATTTTGGCCTCGAGAATTACTGAAGAGACTTTTATCACGTTTATTGTCAAGTTGCGCATCTGGTGCAGTAAACATGGTACCCGTTATGTTATTGTAGTAGGATATCAAAGTCATAATATTTCTAAATATTTTCTTACTTAATTTTTTTATTGACGATAATCTTGTTCTCAACTACAAATCGTATTATATCTCTGAATAAAATATTTATAAAAACACGGAACTCCAGGATAAATTCCAAAAAGTAGGATTTCAATAAACCTGACAATTCAAACGCTCGACTGTATCAATCAACGAAATACAATTGAAATACTTTCATATTACTGACTTGGTACAGACATTTTCTAAAGACAATGATGAGTTAAACCTGATTTTAAAGCTAGCTAAACCATAAACTTGTATAAAAGATAGGCGAAAGATACCAAAAAGATAATCAAACTCGTATGTCGAAAACGAAATGACAATGCAATGGTTAAAAACGAAAAACGACCAGGAGACAAACAACAGCATACACAACACAATATTAAAAACTTAAGAGAAACGCGAAGGATACAAAATGGACATTCAAACTCATAAGTCGAAAATAAACGGAACAACACAAATCGCACTTAAAACAGGGTGATTATCTCAGGTGTTCCGGTTGGGTAAAGAGATCCTTCTACACTTGATGCACCCGTCGTGTTGCTTGTACAAGTACAAACCCGGCGATAGGTCTAATTCGGTAGGTCACATTCGGGGAAAA
The DNA here is from genome assembly GCF_021869535.1 of Mytilus californianus. Taxonomy (NCBI): domain Eukaryota; kingdom Metazoa; phylum Mollusca; class Bivalvia; order Mytilida; family Mytilidae; genus Mytilus; species Mytilus californianus. Next base: position 34,513,895 of record NW_026262582.1, on the reverse strand, counting down.
AAGAACGGTAATTGGTTACACATGACAAATGCAACATATCTATCGTCAACTGTGAAACAGATATTCAATAATGGTTTACCAGCTCGTGATGACGTCTTTAAAATTTTCGATGATTTCAATTTCACTACTTGGAACTCTTTGTTTAAAAACGTCCTTGTAAGCTGCAACCCTCTATCGAAGAAATCCTTATAGAAAATGCAAGCTCTGGAATATCGTATTTACTGGGAGATATATTCCCATATACAGGCGCTGCTGGAACGGTTGTATAACAGTTGTTTATAGTTCGTTATAGTGACAAAGTTGGGTGAGCAATCCAAATAGACATGATTGGTAAACGTGACAATAATAAGGATCCAGCAGCCAAAACTATGAAAACATACATCACAGACATACAAACACAAATGATTTAAAAATTCAAACACACATACTAATAAATATGACAAAAACGCCATAAAAAATATGGTTTTTATTTTTGATAGTACACACAGTATTGAGGAACATAACTTCAAACACACTTTCTCAATAATTTGAATCCAGCAGTCAAAGCTGTATAAGAACACAGCACAGACATACACAAACAAACGACTTAAAATTTTCAACAAACATGCAAATAATTCTGACAAAGACGCCAATATTGAACGTGTTTGTATTTATATACAGTATAGTAACACATTATGTCGTATACATTTCCCGATGAAGAACGCATTTTAAATACAAGGAAAAATAACGAAAACAACACTATAAAAACCTCAATGTAGATATAGTTGGATTATCTATTAAGCCTAATCTCTTTATTCTTATGTTTTTGTTATTGTGGCATTTTTATTTAAATTGTGCAATAAGAATGGATAATCCTTTCTGTTTATTTGTTTTATCGACTATTTCCCGTGATTTAGAAGGGAACCATTACATTGCAAATATGTATGGCAACTTCCGCAAGGAATATGTTTCATATTCGTAAAATTTATTGAGTGTCAATTCAGAAATGGATTCAAATTAAATACATAATCTTTACACTTGAAAATGCTTTTTTTTTTACGTCATTTGGTCTTTGGTTAAAATTTGTCTAATTGGCATTTATACCACATCTTCTTATTTTTATCTTATTTGGCAATTACGGAGTCCGACACATTTCTGAACCATTTTTTGTAAGCTTTAATCTAAAATGTGAATTCAAGGTTTTGCATTTATAGAAATTATTTTTTGTATGTTCCTGTAATAAATCACCAACGTGACTATATACATCTAAATAATGATTTAATTTAGTGCACAATTCAAGTGAATTAAAGTAGTACAACATATAACTTTGATGTATTTGTAGAAGCAAAACAGTGTTGTCGATTTCCCATTATAAAATTAAATTAATAATCAATTATATGAATGAAGTAGTACAATTTCACATAAATTCAAATATGAGATTCGAAAACAAGTTTGGAAAAACTTTAATAAATCCGTCTCCCGAAGATGAGATTACAGTATACATGCGCAGTTCTTTATGATGAAAAATTTCTTACAAAAAAAGTTTTTCACCAATTTAAAAGTCCAACTTTTACCCTACGACTTAAATACTATTGCAATTAAAAACAAATGCATATTCGAAAGTTAAATAAAAACAAATTCTCGCATCTTCATATTGTTTGATTACCGGATTGATCTCATACACGTGTTATCTAAGGCCGTCATTCCGTTTATAAAGGTCTGTTGTATTGCAATTGTTTTGAGTAACATTATTAGAATAATCAACTCATCTGAGTGATGAATTGATCTGGATTTATAGATGAAGAGTTTGAAGATTAGTTTTAAATCTAATGTCGTCATCATCATGTGTTCGATATATTTCCAAAAGGGACCAGTTTATATAAATATTAACCTTTTCGAATATGCGTATACATTGGATTATGGTATCGTTTTTCTTGTTCATGTTCATATTCTCCATTGGTTATAACTGATTGTATTCCCCTAGAAGGTTTAAATATGTCCTCAAACCATTTGTTAGTACTAAATTTGTATCATTCTCAAAATTACAAAACGCTTTGTTGATGTCTTTTATAACGATGTTCGGTTTGTATAATTATCAGAATTTTTAATTAGTAAAAAGTGGTTTTGGTGTCAGATATTTGTTCGTTGTTGTTTAATTTTTTTACAGATTGATTCAATCCAGCGTTTTATGCCTCTGTCCATTTAGGAAAAGCTTCTTGTACATGTTGTAACCTTTAAACGAAGATGCCAACTGTGGTTCACGTTTATGTACGATTAATGTTTATCTCTGATCTCCTGGTATTTAGATATTATGATTAAAAAATATGTAAACACAATAAAAGTTCTTATTGAACTAAAATATAACAAGATGATATTTAGTCTTGGGCTTATTGGTTTATTTTAATCAGCAAACTGCCTGTAAAATCACAAAACGTATTCTTATTACTCCTCAATTACAATAAACATAATTATTCGAATAAAATCTTATATGTTGAACATTTTAAAAGTTTTGTAATAGCATTTTGAATTTGAAAAAAAAAAATTCTACATTTTTTCGACCTTTATTGTTATTTGATCTGAAAAATAGCTTATCAAAAAATTAGTTGTGGTTACATCACAAAACAGTTTTCTCTACTGGTGTTAGAAGGGCATTATCATTCAAATTCGTGTTCATCGATTTGACCGAAATTATCATATTTGAGTTATAACATGCTGAAACGTATATTCAATATACAAAAAAATTATTGATTAATTGTTGGTTGCTTAACGTCCAGTGGCCATTATTTCATTCATGTTAAAAAGAATTCAAACAGTACAATTAACGATGCAAGGACTCGTTACAATGCATTAGAATTATGCGCGTATTTGAGACTAGACGCCATATAATACAATATAAACAGACAGCCAAGCACGTGCAATGGTACAATGACGATTTTTCTGATCTATTTGATTTCATGTTATAGATTTAATATATATTCATATTATCGTTGTACCTAAGAGAATTTTTTTGTGGACCGGATGAGTCAAACAAATGGTTTTTCTTGTGTCTTTAAACTCGTTCTTTTTGGAATGGTGAACCTTTATCTTAGATACTTACTATTATTCTGAAGAAACAAAACCACAACGAACACTAGAAAATTGTAATATTTTACAAAATTTGTTTGCAACGTTTTACAAATATCTCTAAAAGGGTAAATAGCCTTCTCGACCAGCGAACTTTTCTCCTATGCAACGATATACAAACGTAGATCAGCAGACTGAGTCCTCAATAAACAGAATGACGCCCATGTTAACAACGTTCGGCAGCCTTGGGATTATGCGATCTATATTTTGCAGTTAAATAGCTTGCTTTACATTTACCTGTTTCAACCAAACTCTGTTATTACAGTTTTTATTATTCAAAAGGTTTAATTATTTACAAAATGTATCATTACTAACGTAATCAACGATTTTGAAAGCTTGTATCACATGGAGGTTATCTTCAAACATTTTTTATAGGATCTTAATAAACATATATACCAGGATTAAATGCTGTAAGCCAGACGCGTATTTCGTTTTACAAGACACTCATCAGTGACGTTCGAATCAAAAAAGTTAAAGCGAAAATAAGGTACGAAGGTCGAGAGCTTTGAAGACCTAAAAATCCGAATGGTTTTGCCGTATGCAGCTAAGGTAATCTAGTCCTGGGGCTGGGGTAGAACATCCTTAGTATTTCAAAAAAATTCTAAGCTTTGTAAACAGGAAATTTAGAATTATAAAAATATCAATGATAATTTATGTCAACACTAAGTGCTGACTACTAGGCTGGTGATACCCTCGGGGAGAAACCTCCATCCGCAATTGCATCGACCCAGTGGATGTAAATAAACTCATCATGTATACCAGGATTAAAATTTAGTACGACAGACGCGTGTTTCTTCTAAAAAAGACCCACCAGTGATGCCATAATAAAAAATAAAACAAAAAACAGTGAATAGTTCAGACGTCACAGTAATAGTTTTAGTGATCACCTGAAATCACAATAGGTTTTCAGTGGGATTGTAGTTTTGTATGCTGTGTTTTATATACTATTATTTGTCCTTTTGTTGTTTTGCGGGTTTTGTTTTGCCATGACGTTGTCAGTTTGTCCTCTGAGCGATTGTCTCAGATCTCACAATAAGCATATACTATGTTACCAATTTTAGGTTTGATATGGTTCCGTTTAATGCAAAGAAGGTTGTCATGGTATATATTCAAAGTTTTAATACTTGTTCCAGGGGTTGGATCTATTATTTTAAAAAGTAATTAATTACATTACAATTACTTTGCTAATTTAAAGTAACCGATTTCATTACAATTACACCTGAAATCAAATGTAATCGATTGCACTAAATTTTCTTGAAAGTAATTATGATCACATTGGATTACATATGATTATAGTGTATACTGTGATATAAACGACCTTGTTTAAACTTTTTATCCTCACATAAAAAGGATAATTTGAGTGCAAAATTGTGTTTTGAATAATTTTGACAATATATATGTTGTTAAGAACTTAGACAATCAGCAGTGTAATATGTATATTGTTTGATAGCTCAGACAAGTCACGTTTCACTGTAAAAGTTTGTATTAATATTTAGTCCAGTGTATATTTTCAATTAAAAACAAAAGAACTGAACACAAAGATTAACTAATGAATGATCAAACAATATTATTTTCTGTGGGGACATACTTAACATTTACATAATATGTTTTTACAGGTGTTAATCACTACTTCACTTTTTATGACCAACATTAAGTGAACTTGTGTAATAAAACTGATTGTATTAATTGCAATAATCAATAAGGTATATTTCATTATGTATATGATTGCATGAAAAATTTCAATGTTAGATAATTAGGGAAGACATATTAAAACTTTTATGGAAAGCTAAATTTATGCTAATTGTTGAAAAAAAAAGCATTTAGTTCGTGTAAGTATGTATAATGAGTCTTTATCACCCAGAATCATCTATATTTAGAAAACAAAAGATTCAGCCGAGGATCTTCAGAGATAATTAGCAGAATCGTACGCAATTAGAAAGATTTATCGTATCCGATATTTGCATAGCATATCCATTATACATTACAGTCAATAATCATATAAAACCAACCAATGTACTTTGCAAAGATAAATTGTTTGAGAAAGGTCTTATTCGTCGTCATAGGTGTTTCTAAATGAAATTACGTGTTGTGAGAAGAAATCATGACTTCCAAGTGATTTTAGCCTCTATGCAAAATATTATTGAGAGTATCAAAATAAGAAATGCGACGGCATTTATACAAATCTTCTTGTTTTCTTCACGTTTAATCAGGGGAATTAACTGGATATCTCATGTAAGACAGGGTTAAGATCATTTAATAGAATAGTAAACAATAAAATGTAACTATGATTAATCGTTCTTGGACTTGACTTTGTAAGATTTGGATGTATATTGGTTCTGTTGCATCCTCAAATTAAAAATTATTTTAATCAAGAATATGTTTTATGTGTATATATAAAATCAATTCAGGTAAACTATTTTGATAGCTAAACGATTATATAATTTTCTCTGTGAGGGGTAAACACATAATATTAATTTGACGAAAATTATGACATTACACAATCATATAACGCAACACACGTATTTTAGTTTTACTTGATTAGTTTTGGTATACTCTAATAATAACATGTCATAAAACTAATAAACAAAATGAAACATATACAAAATCAATAACAAAAATAATGATAATCTAAAAGAATGAACAAAACTAAGTAATGTCCAGAACAACCCGACAAAAGAACAGGCTGGGTTTATTTGTCTGTTAGACCTCTAACAAACCCATTTGCCAATTAAGATCCTGTCGGTATAAGAATGATTTATAATACAAAATTGATAGATGACCTTTCATTTGATGAATTTTCAATTAAACTATCTACAATGATTACATGTAAACCCCCTTTCAAATGCAAAAAATAAACTAGAGAACATGAAACGAGTTTCATTGCACAGAGCGCATGTTTCCGAAATTGCCAAAACAGAATAACAAAAATCGTCTGAAATCAATTTTGGCTTAGGTTTCACCTGTCAGACGGAAATGCACAACTAACAATGATTCTGGAGGATAAGTATGATATCTGATCTATAACTACTCATAGTTGTAGAAACAATTATGAGTTTATAGACTGTCTGCTCACTCGGAGGCGGTCATAATTGAATCATTGAATACATTGTCTAGCTCTTACGACTTAAGGGAAATTAATCTTTACAAAATACGTTCATACCGCCGGCTCAGGTCACATTTGTCTCATATTCAAACACCCTCGGCATAGTAAGGACAATACGAGAATCTATTCATCATCATTTTATAGTTGCTTCTTTTTCTAAGAAAACTCTTAGACACATATTTATATACAATTTGTAACAAGAGGTCATTAGATATAACATATATAACAAAAGGTTTGTTCTCAATTAAAAACTTTAAGATTCTAAAGAAGAAAAGCTATTTTCTAATAAGTATTGACAATTTCTTAAACATTTCTTAGTGCAAAGGGACAAAAGACCTTCCATACCAGCATAGTTTGGATGAATTATAAGTTATTGTGTTACATCTGTACTTCTTTGGTATAGGTTTTCTCACAATTGAAAGAAAAGGGTCAATTATCACAAATATCATTTGGCAAAAACTGCACATTTCTTCTTCTATATCATGTATATCATGATATCTGAATAAAATAAGAAGATGTGGTACGATTTCAAATGAGACAAATATCCCATAAGACCAAATGACACAGATGTATGTAACTATAGGTCACCGTACAGCCTTAAACCATTAGCAAAACCTATATCTTATAGCAAGATATAAAAGGCCCCGTTTGACAAAATGTAAAACAATCAAACGAGAAAGCCAACGGCTTGATTTATTTACAAAACAACAAACGCAAAACAAATAGATATACAGAAACAAACGATAACCACTGAATTACAGGTTCCTGACTTAGACATGAACAAACATAATGTGGTGGTGTAAAACATGTTTGCAGGTGCCGAACTAACCCTTCACCTTGGATAGAGGTGTAACGGAACAAGAGAAGAACAAATCAACAAAATCTGTTGAGACGGGCTTGACTCATAAGATCGATTTACAGCACAAAAAACGATTAACAAAGAAAACCACTTAAGACACATAGTACAGATTTGAGAGAACTTGCAGTTACTGAAAGTCAGTTCAAAGCCAATATCAACTAGTTAAACATCAGATATCGAAGAAGAAATATCAATCAGAACACATCCAATGGATTTAGTGTAAAGGCGCAATAAAAAGTTTAGGAAACATAGCATTTTGCAATGACAAAATAAAAGTATCGAAAGGATGTAGAACCGTTAGTGTTAATAACTGTATAACAATACCTATTTAGATATGTTTTAATTTATTGATAAAATAATCGATGTTAGTGCCGATAAAAACAATAGAATAAGTTTTTTTTTTTAAATGAAAAGCTTACATGAATCGTATCTTAATTTACGAGCACCAATAACAACATATCCGTAATAATGCTACAGGTACAGCCAAACATCCAAAGTTGAATCCAAATCTGTTCATCTATAAACAATTGTAGCAGTTTGTTAGTAACAAAATACCTGACATAATACCAACATCTTATGGTAATCGTACACAGGTACATATATAGTTCTTTTATTATGCTTTAATTTTGTTAACCGTAACCTGATTGTCACGAGCTCTTTGCATACCATCATAAATTTCAGACATAATAACAAAGCAATTTGCATTCAACTTACATCGCATCTTTAATCTTATCAAGAGGTCAGCTGTCTAGCTGGCGATTTTTTTTTTATTATTTAAAACTATGCAGAAAAATTAATGCTGATAAACTTTTCCCAGTATAAACCCTGTATTAAAACAAGGGAAAATTTCAGATCGGTCGCCATTTTACTGAATCCAAGACTTAATGTTATAGTACCAATTCAAGATTACTTTCAAATATTTATCTTTTATCAGACAGTTTTGAATGTTTTTATTTCTTTGTGCATCGGACGGTATTTAACGCTTTCCTGAAGTCGACGAAAGTTCTCTACAGTTGTTTGCCCAAATGCAAATCTCTTTATAAAAAAATACGCTGCCTTACGCGGTCGCTAAACCATGAAAACAAGGTCAAGAATAAACGCTACCTCCATTGGATAAGAATCCATATTTCGCAAGCGAGACAAACACTGGTTTTATGATTCCCCTGGTTCAGTTTTAAGAATACCAAGTGTATTTCACTAACAAAAAGCTGACTCAACACACAAATCGATAAAGAGGTTGAATATTTTAAATATTCTATCATAATTGTATCTGTATCATGAGCTTTAATGTGTTTTGATTACCCCGACATTTTTTATTTTTTTCATCTTACAAATTAATATCTAATTATTGCCTGGAATTTGTCAGAAATATCTTCACCTTTATCTACATTCATATTTATAAAGTAAAAAAAAATATTACAACTTTTGTATGATGAAGGTATATAAAAAAAGTTCACTTCTGCTACTGAAATATATGCTAAATTAGAATTTTATTTGAAGGTGTTTGGTGAGTTCGTGTTGCTCAGTCTTTAGTATTCTTTTTTGTTCTTTCGTTTCTTTGAAAATTTGTGAAATATATTCCTTAATATTTTTATTTATATGTATTTGATATTGCGTTAACTTCTTTAGCGAAACTATTGTATTTCAATGATTGTTGTCTAGCGATTGTTGATATTATTTGCGTTAAAATTCAGCAATGTTTTAACGGAAGCTTTTTAATTTATGTAAGACTTTGTATGATGAAGGTACATACAAAGGTTCACTTCTGCCACTGAAATATATGCTGAATTAGAAATTTATGTGAAGGTGTCTGGTGAGTTCGTGTTGCTCAGTCTTTAGTTTTCTATGTAGTGTTTTATCAGTTTTTTATTGTCTTTGTTTGGTATCTTCCATCTCTCTTTTAAAAAAATAAATATTTAGATGTTGATAAATAAAGGCAACAGTAGTACACCGCCGTTCGAAACTCATGAATCGATAGAGATAAAAACAAATCCGGGTTACAAACTAAAACTGAGGAAAACGCATCAAATATAAGAGGAGAACAACGACACAACAAAAACACAACATTAAAATGTAACACACACAGAAACGAACTATAATATAACAATGGCCATTTTCCTGACTTGGTACAGGACATTTTATGAAAAAAGTGGTGGGTTGAACCTGGTTTTGTGGCATGCCAAACCTCCCGCTTTCATACATATATTTTCCTTTATCAGAAATGCTCAAGACTCGAAACTCCTTTCTTTAGTAAATCAAAAATAAAAATTAAATAAGAAGACCACGTAAGAATATTAAAATTCGTCAATTACTATCAAAGGTTCTCCGTATAAGTGGTCACAATTTAATTTAGAACAAGGTTAACAAAAAATCATAAATATTAAACAACTTGTATCATTTTAAGATACTTTGTATTCATTTATGAAGTGCACGTGTTCCTTCATTGTCAGAACAGTTGTAGTATTAGAGAGATATTTAAATGATAATCATTTTAATAAGCTTGGCTCATTCTCAAAGTTTTTAATTATCTTTTGAATAGATAAGATGTTTGGTCATGTATGATTATAAATTGTCATGTTGTAAAAATGTTTCGTTTCCAATAACTTAAACCTTCAATTTTTTATGCAATAAAGTTATCATTATCATTGTTGTTGCTGTCACTGAATATAAGGGTGTTTTTTTTTTTTCGTATTGCATCCAGCGTACGTGTTATTTTTCCTAATTTGTTGTTAAATGCATTTGTTATTGATAATTTAAAAAAAAAATGCATCTGATAATATACATCTCATAGAACAATTTTGAAAATTAATATTTCAAATTCATACGCATTTTTAAAAATGTTGGATGCGAAGTCAGGTAATAGAATTTGCATATTCACAAGTGTTTTATTATCACCAAACGTATCTTGAAATAACCGTTCGTATTTGCAATGCAGAGAGAACAGCGTTTAACTATCTGTAATAACTTTCTTCTGTAACTATTTACACAGTAGTAAAAACTATTGTGTTGACAATTAATATTATTGATATTTTCAATTTTTGTAAATTCACTGTTTATTAAATGTTGAATTATTTAAAACACAAAGGTTTTGTACCACTAGCCATAAATTGCCATAGCAGAGAATTTTGTCACAACATTTCAGCATTTCCAATGGTAAATGCTCTTCAACTTCGCATATAATTCGGCCTTCTAACTGTTTTGATTCGAGCAAATCTGATGGTTTTATTTTGACGAAACGTGCGTCTGGGCGTGTTAATTTACAAGCCTGGTATCTTTGATCAGTTTTTTTTTCTTCCAATTATTCCTATCAAGGAGAACACCCTGTAGAAAGAAAATCATTTATATATGACGCATCATTTATTTCTTAAGCAATTACTAATATATATTAAACTGAAAAAAATAAATGATTATCATCTGTTTCAATACTCATATTACACTCCCTTTAGTTAGAAATACCAAAAGGAGCCACATCATTTACCCACGAGAAAAATTCTAGATCTTATATCTATTATGAATCTATAATGAAGATAGAAAAATTACATATCAAGACACAATTACAGCCTTTCCTGATATACAAATCTGTCAAAGGTTTATATAACGTATCTTGTAGGTCTGTGTATCCCAATAAAATATTCATCTTTTGTTATATTATAGGTTGTCTTTTGATTATCTCGATTAAAAATATATATTTTGAAAAACATCATAAACTTCTGAAGGATCGTTTACAATTAGCTGTGTTCTATTTCCCTATAACAATATTGCTATGGGATCATATATAATTTTTTTTTTAAATCTATACAACAACACCGTTTTGATTATTTATTCCATTTGATATATTTTTTGCATTTTCTTTATATTTTATCTATGGTTATGATATTCCAAGATTGTGTGTCAAATTTCGTTTGCTGCATAAGTAATTTCACATCAAATCTATGTCAACGTATGCCTTTTTAGACAAGAAGAAAGGAGGATCGGATGAATGCTGTGCTTATTGTATCCTCAATGACAAACAGCCCCTGAAGTTTAAATATTTGAAGTACATATTGAATCCCGTTTTAACCTTAAGTGCAATTTTGTTTTTATTTTATGTTATCAAGTTTGTATTATTATCAGACCCATACTATTGTACAAAAAATGACTACACATAAACAAAAACATCATATATGCCAGTTTATAATTTGGTACGACATACGTGTGTCTCGTCTAATTAAAAGTCATAAGTAAATTTGTCTATTTAAGGTTCTTTTTATGTGTTACTTACCGCATACAATCAGCTGCTGACGTTATTACATGTAGTAAAGTTATTAATTCATATTAAATTCAGTACACGAAAGAGACACATGATAAACTGATTAATGAAAGTAAGGATGTTCGCTCCTCTTGTTTTTGAATTTTTGCCAGATATTCGGAATCCTCTGGTTTTATCCATGTAGTACCATTAAAAGTTTTTGCCCACTGACCCCTACTTTTCTTTTCATAATTTGATTAAATATAGTTTGAAATGCCATCTATGAAAATCTTATTAAATCCTTGTTATTTTTTCATACTTTTAGACAGAAAAAAGGTGCCAATGTTAAATGTATGAAAAATCTAGAGAGAATCATTTCCCGCCAAATTTTCAATGGCTTATATCTCGAAAACAAGTACACGGACCCTTCATTTTTTTCTGCTTTTTTAGTTCCTTCATTTATATACTATCAATCTATTACAGTCTTTTCAAAAGCTTGTTATTTTAAAACAGAGTAGCGAACATCCTTAATTACCCATTTCAGAATCTAAAGGACTATGGGTAATTTCATTGTTCGTACCGCAAAGCGGAAATTACGTCACCCCATTGGTTGAACTTCCATTGTTTATGACGTTGTTAGCCAAATACACCTTTTGGTGTTCTCTTTTGAAAATTTCATATAGAATGGAGGCGAATCGAGTAATAATAAGAATCGACAAATGAGAACATCACTGTTACAGTATTCTGCTAATCAATTATATGTGTTTGAATTTGTAAATGGAAAATCCTACCGATTGTTGGAGAACGTAATTTCTATGAGGTCCTTTAAATTTCTTAATGTTTTTGTAATATTGGGTGTTTCTCTCTAATGGCGTACACTATATATAGCCTTATAAAATAAAAATGAAGGGATGTAGTATTTTTGCCAATGAGACAATTATCCAACATGCAGAGAAAAACAGGACGAGGATATAAACAAATATACGGCATTAGACGGGTTGTATCAATGAAAAAATTAATACCGTATGGTCAGCATGATGTGCTTTGACATGACAAAATGTAAGCATGTGTAACGAGATAACCCAAAGGCTTATTAATGACAATATAAGTAACGAGAAACAAATATGACAGACAGCAACAAGACTACTGAGCCCATAAATGTAGGTCGGTGCTAGCTTATCGATTCTTTGAATAAACTTATTCTTGACGGTTATCAATTTAAAATTGTCTGTAGTAATTGTATCTTTGAATATTGTTTTCATTTGTATTAGGATTGATATTCTTAGCGATAAATTAATACACAACTAAATATGCATTGTTTAACAATTATTATGGTTATTAACGCTTACACTTCTAAATCCGATCGATATATATATACTTTTGCATTTTACAATGTCATGTTTTTTTATACTGTTTTTGACACTAAATCAAAAAGATGTGTGTTGATGATATCTTGTTTTGATACATGATTTTTTATTACTTTTTTTTATCGTAACTGGTTTTCAGTAACTGCGAGTATTCTTAAAGAGAGACGAAATATACCAATGGGACATTCAATCTCATTAGTCGGAAATAACCAGAGAACGCTATGGCTAAAAAAGGAAAGAGACAAAAAGACAAACAACAGTACACAAAACACAACGTAAAAAACTAAAGACTGAGCAACACGAACCTTAGCTAAACCTGGGGATGATCTCAGGTGCTACGGAAGGGTAAGCAGATCCTGCTCCACATGTTGCGCCCATCGTGTTGCTTATGTAACTACAATCCCGGTACTTTGTGTCTTCGGTGTTTTCGTTAGTTGTTTGTTTTGCTTTGTATCGATCTAATGAACCAAGCCCTTATCACCTGCTGTTTTGTATTTTGTTCTTTTGTTTTGCTGTTATACCACTGTCCTATTTGAGATGAGGATTGTGCAACTGCAAACATGTTTTATCCCGCCTTCTTCTTTATGTACATGTTCCAAGTCAGGAGCCTGTAATGCAGTGGTTGTACATCTAACATTTACGTCATTTGGTCTCTCATTGGCAATCATAACATATCTCCTTATTTTCTTTTCTGTTTTTGGACTGGGAAGTAAGGAATCTAAATAAATAGTCCATCAACATCAACATTGATGGATGTTAGTTATTTCAATAATGAAAAATAAGAAATCAAAGCTAACGTTGTTGTTTTGAAATTTGAGTTATAGCTCTTTGGACATGAATCAAATTGGTACTTATCAAATTTATTGCATGTTTGACAAAAAGAAACTATATCTGTCAATATTTTAACAGCTACTGATCCACTACTGATGAGTCTTATGTAAACAAAATACGCGTCTAGCGTTGTATATTTGATAAATTTGTTTTCGTATGTCTTTTTAAATAATTTTGAAATTAGGTTGAAACCTAAGAAAATTAAAATCCTTTTAATACAATGATATTTGTTCATAAAGCAAACATTAAATGTAAATTACAGATTAACTGAAATATGTTCCAAGCTGAATGAAAATATTTATTGATATTCGAAATCCACCAAAAAATCAGACTTCACGAAAATGGAAGTAGTCAATTAACCCACAAATATTTAATACTTCGGTAAGAATAAAAAAAAAAACTTCGATAGTGAAATTTACTTGACTGCAAATAAATATGTTTATATTTAAAGACTTCATACCTTGAAAGAATTGATTTACTTATGTAAGATTTTATTGTTGTTTCGTTACTTCTTCTAATGTTACATTGTCAAAATACTTGAATGTTATCCATTGTTATCATCAATGATATAGATATTGTTTGAATATTTTCAACATGTTTAGCTATCAAATTAAATTCAATTAAAAGTTATGAATTATTATAAACAAATAACCAAGCATTGAATTATTTACTGCTCTATGAACAATTTTCAACCTTAGGTTATATATAAAAATAAGAAGAGGTGGTATGATTGCCAATAAGACAACTCTCCACAAGAGACCAAGTTACACAGAAATTAACAATTAAAAGTCACCGTACGGCCTTTAACAATTAGTAAAACCCATATCGCATAGTCAGCTCTAAAAGGCCCCGAAATGCCAATGTAAAACAAATCAAACGAGAAAAATAACGGCCTAATTTATGTAAAAAATAAAGAACGAAAAACAAATATGTCTTTCATATAGGCTACATATTCCATGATACCTGCATAAAAACAGTAAACGTTTCCAAAGTCGATGGACAGATTTCCGGTTTGTGAAATTTAGAAAATAATATATTGTATTGGAATAATATTTCGTGTAAAGAGACAAACAGAGATGGTCAACTACAAGAAATCAACGTTAAAACCGGAAAAAGTCCAAGAAGACAATCAAAAGTTGAGGAATAACAGACAAAATATAGCCCTAAAAAAACTACAAATGGGCAAATCAGGTATACTTACCCTTACAGAGCACCTGATATTATCTCCGTTTTTTAGATTGGGTTCGTGTTGCTCCGTCTTTGGTTTTTCTATGTTGTGTTTTGTGTTCTGTTGTTTGTCTTTTCATCGTTTTTCGTTTTTTTTTTTGGAATGACATTGTCAGTTTTTTTGTTTGTTAGGATGTCCCTGTGGTATCAGCACATCGGTAATTGTTCCTAATTTTAGTAAAATACATCATCAAGTTCTATAACCCACAAACCAAATGTGAAAGTAAAAAGCAGGATTTTCAAAGAAAGTAACAATAAGACATTGAAAAATTCAGGAATGACCACGACGGCAAAAGCAACAAAAACACTTTTAAAACGAAAACAGGGGCGAACTCAAATGTTCTGAAGGGTGTAGAATTTTAAGGATATCACATCTCTTAGCCAGTACCTTTAAACTAATGAAAAGAATTCTCTCCTTATTTTAGAAGTAAAATTAGCTTTTTATATCGTTCTTGATTTGGGCCATTCATCATTTTTTTCTACCTTCACTGATGAGACGAAACGCACGTCTAGCGTACAAAGTTATTAGCCTGGTATCTTTGAAGAGTTTATCATTTTTATTTCTAATTGAAATAGAACATACAATGCAAATATTCCCTGTAAATGGATTTTAAAGGAACATCCAATAGATGTTTTTACTGAAAAGCAAACCTGGATTTTTCTGTCGTATAACACACCGAGGGTTCAAATGAAAGACCGACCAAAGGGAGGTCTTTCTTTGGACAATCCTGACACCCCAAGGTAATGACTTATAAACCGTCAAAAAATATTATTTTCTGCAGGACATTGCATCCCATTTTACCTATCACATTAAAGTTGGATATTCCTTTCCTATGCGTTTATGTATAACAACGCCCAACGGCAAAACTATCAGGTGAAATGAAACTCACTAATCTAGATATAAATGTAAATAACGTTAACTTAGAAATTTTATATATTTTTTTTTAATTTTACTGTAACTTCATAAAGCAAGAAATATAACAATTGTTTCGATATATGAAATATACAAGTCACTTGGTAAGTAATTTATTATATTAAATTTATTAAAAAAAATGGGGGTATGTTTTTTCTCTGGTTTTATGACATTTGTACCACGAAAAAGCATTATCAATGAACCACTTCTCTTTTTTACTTAGCAATACAGTATTTCTTAAAACAAAATGAGAATCAGGATAGAATATTATATATTATTATACTTCATGTCAAACTGTCAGATTTTGATTGGTTAATACGAGGGAGACAATTTACTCTATCCCATGGAAAATACTCTATTAACCTTCACGGAGACGCTTGATCAAGTGTGCGCTTTAATAAATACGGATAATTGTTATGTACAAGACGACATAGTTTATTACTTTGAATTTGAAATTTAATAGACAGTAATAACAGAACATTCAGTATAATAAATTAAATAACAAATATCTGAGAGGGTGATAGAGCAGATTGTTACCCCTCGGAAAGACATTGTCAACTTCTGCTTCGCCACAGTTGAAAATGTTTTCTCGGGGTAACAATCTGATCTATCACCCTCTCAGCTATGTGTTATTTATATAATGTTATCTCATAGAATTGCGTGTTCTGGTAATAGTATTTAAAACTAATAAATGGGGTAAAGGAGTATTATGTTTCTGCCTATAGCTAAGTCCTTTAAGGAACATTTCAGGTGGAAAATTGTATAAAAAAAACTCCAATTGGCAAAAACACACGACTACTAGCAAAGGACATTTTAACAAACAGAAGTTTGTATCATAATCGGGGTTAATAATGACACGATAAACGTCATTATTTTATGCCTTGAAGCATTTTTTGAAACTTAGTATCTTCCGGGTTGTTAAACAATCTTAACAATGGAAATGAAAAAAAATTTATCTTAACATCCGTTTCTCTTATATTTTTCAATCCGCCACGATTAATTGTCAGGGTTTTTCATACACATGATGCGCAGCATGTATGAGAGGGGGAAATTCCTTAAATTAACTGCGTACATGTAAAAATCTCTTCAATTAAAATTAGGAAAACTAAAACCGCATAACTATTGATGTTTCTGGTTACTATATATCAGTTAAAATATTCGACCATGTATAACGATATTCAAGGTCACTTAAAGTAATTTCGGAAAAGACAATTAAATCAATGTATTTATCATTTCGTATCGAAGAATCCTTTAAATGAATGCACGTAAAATCTCCTTTTTTAACATTTTCTAATAGGAAAATGTTTTTCCCTGCCAACAAGTAAATGCATGCATTATTTATAATACAATTCAGAAGTGACAATGAATCGTATAATGCTTACCCTTAAAACATCTACCTAACTAAACCAATAAACTTAATTCACTTTTAGAAATGAAAACATTTAGATATTACGCTTACCCTTATGTTTTTCTTTCATCTAGATTTTTATTCTATACTTAGATAATTAAGAGATTAAACGTTTCTATACTGATATACTTACTTGTTACAATACTCGACAAGAATGTCTGAGATGAGCTGATATTCAGATGTATTGTAACAATTGCCGATAGAGAAGAAATAATAAAACCAGCAACACAGACTAGGATTTTAATTGACCTTCTAATGAATCTTCCAAATGCTATGTTCACTTTGGTTATGGTCATTTGAAAACAATTCGACTCTGACAGTAAAGTAAGTTTAATGAATAGCAGTATAGTCTTGTGGGCGTTTTACTTTTTTGCCATAGTGAAGACAATATACTGAAAAAAGCTTCACAGCCCATGTGTTTGTGTCTTTCAATTCAATTTGACGCCACCTTCGCTGCGATGATTCTTTTCCTAATACATGTACGAAAGGACTCAATCATCATGTTATGTGACAACTTGCATTGAATCATAAATGTATAATTTTTAAATCATTGAATCTTAAATTTATCAATGTGAAATCATTGATTGTCTAATGTTGAAAAGAATTGTGATTATGAGTAATTAACTTATTATCTCTTCTTGACATTGTCGTTGTTAAAAAAGTACCAAGCTTTCAACTTTGTACATTGGACGCGCCTTTTTTCTACAAAAGACTCACCAAATACGCTAGTCCCAAAAAAATTAAGAATGCCCGATAAAGTATGATGTTGAAGATTATTGATGATGATGATTTTCAGATGTTTTTCATACATTTACTGTAGATTCAATTTTTGTTCGTGGTATAACAATTTTCGTGAGTTTTGTGAATCAGAGCAATCGTTGAATTTAAGAATTCAACGAAGAATAATACCGAGAAATGTGTTTTAAGTCGGATGTTTATTTCCGGTTATGTTCTGCAATTTTAGTATAGTGTTGACTTCCGATAAACATGTTAACATAAAATGCGATTTTGAAATAAAATAGAAAAGTATTTTGATTAAATAAATAATAAAATCTTTAGAATATCAGTAAGTATTTTCCTTTTTAAATTGACCGAAATTGGTTATGGGAAATAACTACAAGTTGTTAATTACCGTATGATAATTTGGTTTATTGGGGATTAAAAACCAAACGGATAAAGTTCGGGACTTTGCCCGTGGGTAATATTGTTTCTGACAAGAACATTAAATTACACACATTTGACTTTAAAAATAGATAAACAAACCTTTAATAATTAGCTCAGGTAGGACACACGTTCCTTTTCAAATAAAATTTCGATAAATTGCCGTTGAAACATTTTTGTTTCTTTATTCTGGACAGAAACGACATTTTATCAAAATCATAAATTACCTGCACATGAACACTTGTAACCCATTCAATTATAATCCTTTATGTATTTATTGATCCTAATCATACATTATACAAATACAATTTATATTGCAAAATCGTTCATCAAAATTACATGGGAAATACACTAAGTTATTTTCCATCATGAAACTTAACACTTCGAATAAAATTAAATTTGTACATGTTCCACACATGTTCTCATAAAACCGCGAGATGAGAAAATTGTATCACTATTTTATGTTGGCTTGGCTGCAAACATTGTAAGCATGTTTCTTACTTTTGATAATTTTCTAGTGACTGTTATATCGGCATTATGGAAAATAACTTTCTGTTGTTTCATTATTCAATCATTTGTACATCAACAGGCTTTGAATACCTAATAAAATTCGGTGAGGAAATTATAAATTGTAAAACAACCAAATAATAGTTGCCTTTGTTCACGTTTGTAATCGAAGTTTTAAATGAACACTTTAACCTCTAATGACCCAAAGAGGATTTGAAAAGTACACAGTGGGGTTTACTCAACAAAAAAACAGATTAAAACAACCAAAATACGCAAAGAGTGTCATATTCCCCTGGTAAAATCAAACTGGAAGCAAATGTATACATCAACATTTTCAAAGACATTTAACTGAATGTTACAATAACTCATTTTGACATCCAAACTCCTTTCAGTGAATGTATTTTTTTTTGTGAACATTAAATAAGGTATCCAAATTCATTTTCCAAAATAAAAGTTTTCTACACTGCAGACATCAAGTATTTCAAGTCGCCTGATTACTTACATTCCTTTGGAAGCTGATGTAATGTGTCTAAAAGATTGTACTGAACTATCCTCTGAATCTTATTTCCTAAATTTGTTCGATATTCTGTAACCGATTTATTTTGATACTTCCTACATTTTGTAGCAGTTCATCCTCATATACTTAACACGATAATGTATTAAGCCACAACTTCCCCTTATTGTGAAGTACTGTACTCAAATGGAGATCCCAAATTTCCTATTCAAATCAAATATCTAGTATTAACTGGACTTATTCATGTTATTATTGTCCGTTATGTCTATGTATAGTTTAAATTCATTTATTTTACAGTAATCCTGTCATTACAACAAATTATGATGTTAACGTGTTAAATATTGGAAATTCCTTTTTTTCTATACGTCAAGAGGAATCATTTCTATTGGGTTTACCATCGCTTGAAAACTATATAACACTAGGTATCCGTCTTCTTAGTGACGAAAACCTTTACAGTGAACTAGTTGTAAGTTATTAATGGTTAAGTTATTGGATCTGTTTCATTTTTTTTTAAATATATGTTTAAGCTTGATAAGGAACAATTAACATACGCAAGCATTCTGACTTCGATCTGTTAGGTTGTCATATGATTCCCTCGTTTTTTGCAATTTGTTTAGTATAATCAAAGTGAATTACACGGTGTGTATTTTTCCCCGCTCTTCGCTATGCCAGTATCTGTAGTGATGTTAAAGATTTAAATGCACGTAATCTATAAATTTACCTATCAAAGATACCAGGCTTATGATTTGGTATGACAGACGCGTGTTCCATCCACATAAAACACATAAGTGGTTTACGAATTTGATCAAATACGAAGTTAAAGAGCCTTTAAAACTGAAAAAAATCGAAAACTTTTGCCAATTATGTATAATTTGTAGATTTTATCTCACTTTGACACAAAGCGCTTTTTCCGCGTTTAACTTTATCATGAACTTCTAAACTAAAAATTTAAAAGCCAATTTTTATAAATCTTTGCTGATATCTTTTATAGATACACTGTATTAGTTTGGTAGCTACGCTGTACCTTAAGATACCTTTATACAAACGAAATATCTAATCTTATTTTTTACTGTGATGTTGTTTAATGAGACTGTAAATTTATTTCCAAAAGTTATCAATTTCACACAATAGTGACATCATCGAATATTATCATAGCGGTACTAACAGTTATAAATGTTTTAGTTAAAACAAAATCGAAGTATATTAATCATACATGAATTGTCATATAGTTTTGAACACATATGTTCCTATATCCTATCGTTTCTAATATTTTGGAATTGTATAAGGTAACTATATCTCATTCTGTTTATGATATCTTTACAGTTAAACTGTTAGATGTGTACTGATTTATATTTCATCTTATAAAACATGATTTATTATCAGTTGACATTGCCTTTTAAAATGTTTTGGTTCCTACGAATACTTTATAATCGGTATTTCGTAATTTGTACCATTTGTTGAGCTATGCTGATCTAATGAGTCGAACCCTTTCCTAGTGATGTTTACAGTTTGATGTTTTGTTTGTGCTTTTTACACTACTGTTCAAGGTTATGCGGGTGGTTGAGCTCACACACATGTTTCACACCAAAACATTTGCCTGAAATTCGGAGGTTGTCGTTGTTTGCTGTTTGTTTTATGTGCTATGCACATAAATCAGGATTGCTTTTTTATATCATTTGATAAGTTTCACATTTTTTCATTGCTGGACCTTTTAAAGCTGGTTATACGGTATGAGGTTTGCTTATTGTCAAAGACCATACGGTGGCCTATAGCTGTTTATTTTCTGATTGATAGCTGCTTCATTGGCAATCATACCACATATTCTCGTTTGTGTATACGAGATTTAAAAACATTTAATTTACGGCGCCGTCTTGTTAACTTGAAATTGTATGTTTTTTGAAAAGCATTACTATTCATTTTATGTTTGTTGCTTAACAATGTGTTTTACTGTTCACAAAACAGGATAAATTCGAACATAACAATAATGAGTAACAATAGACCAAGGATACCAGTTTCCGAAACATTGCAAGGATTAAAAGTTAAACTCTTGGAAGGAAACGATTATGCGGACACACTACGGGATAAATTTGTAAGTATGATGTACATATCGTATACGTGTGTTTGGCTTTCACGTCAGATTGATTAAACAATGAATTTTGATACAGAAATGCATTTCAACGAATTGAAAGATACATCTCAAATCAAGATGGCATAAGTAAAAACAATTTGTAAACTAATAACTATAATTGTTTCTGCATTTATCTAAAAAAAAAAAGGGAGTACTAGGTTCTGAGTTGTATCATTAAAATTTTGAATTTGTATACAGGAGAAAGCACATCTAAGGAACATTTCAAGTTTTCTCAGAAACTAAGTAAAATATATCTATTGGTTTAAACCACATAAGTGTTACCGACAACAAATTCCAAAATTCAGGCTGATGCATGTAGAAAGATTACATTTCATATCATGTTTACAGTTCCCAACAAACCTGTGGAGAAATAATATACAATACAACTTAATGTTTATACTTACAGGAGAACTAACTTATATCATTTTTTCACTATCTAACAGTAAATTTGTTGACGACGCTTGTGATTTATATCAAATTGGTTTACAACAATAAAAATAATAGTAATGAAGTTGTAATCGTCCGAAGTGCTTTCTTTGTTTTGCTTCATCAGGACTGATCAAGCCCAACCATTTCACTAAAGGGAATATACATAAATCAGTATAAAGTCATGATGTCATAGCTCTGCTTTTATGTTTGAAACAGGGGATGACCATTGTGAATAAAAATAATTCTCGTTTATATTTTTTTTGCATAACTAAACAGATCCAAAATCCATTTCATCCCTATTATAACTGTGTTTTGAGGGAAAAAAAGACAGATGTATATTTCTTATTGCAAACATATTTTACACTGTAACGGTTTCATTTCAAGGGAAGAGAGAAGATACAGAGTGATCGAATGATCTCCCACATTCAGTACAATGTCAGGAGTGAGATTAAGATCAAGCGATTTACAAGGGAAACTGCCGGTCATTCAATTCACAGGGTAAGTTTATATTTGAATTGTATTGTTCATATTTTGATACCATAACTTTCAAGTAGTTATTGAAATTTGTGATACATGAAGTTTTGTCAACTTTGTGTATTGAACTTTGACTTCAATGTATATTAATTTGATATTATATATTGTCAAGTCAATACATCTATTCAAATACAGAATTTTAAGTTATAGTTTGGCTGAATTTGCCGAATGAGTTAATAACCGAATTGATTGCATATAACATTAACATTATTAACTCACTGTTAAAATATTTCACAAAAGCGAGGACTTAATATCTTAATTATATCTAGAAAAGTAATAAATAAATGAGAATTAAAGTGCAGCTTGCAGTATAGAAATGCTGATGACAAATACTGAAAAACATATAAACATAATGTCAAACTATCGAACGGTCTGGTTCAAAACGTTAGTCATGGTATTGTTAGAAAATTTTATTGATACCAATAGAACACCGAAGAAGTGAAGTGAATGAATAATGGATGAATGCTCAATGAAATAAAAGAGTCGGAAAGTACCAAGGGGGCATTCAAAACTCATAAGCCGAAGAGAAAGCGAACGAAGGCGAAAAGACAAGCAAGTCTACAGAACACTACATAAAAAAAACTTATGACTGAGTAACTCGAATCCAACACTAAAATTGATAATTATCAACCGATCCGGAAGGGTAATCAGCTCTTGCTCCACTTATCACTATCACTGTTCTCATGGTTTGTACAAATGTGATGATAAGTCACATTGGAATTTCGTTGATATCACAATCGGGGGAATGAGGACAGAATTGTGATTAGGACAACTGGAACATATCCGTAGTTATCTGTGACATTCCATAACGGTAAACAAAACAGAAAAGTCAGCCGATCTCGAGGATTTCCACGCAGAGAAAAAAAATATCCATGTGGATTCAGTTTAAAAAGTTGAATGTCAAGTTGATACTTTCAATGGCCATCGTATTCAAATGAAATAACACTTAACATAATTAATTGATCAAATTTATTGTTAAAACATATATGGTTTTCAATAAATATTTGCTAAGGTGAAATGGGTAAATAATAGCTTTAGAAAGAAATCACTGTACTTGCATTCACTAAACATGGTTGAATTGACTTTTTGTATGTGCTATGAAAACAATATATTCAAGAAATATTTGCCATAGCAAGATAAGTAATACAGGAATTAATCAATTGTAAAATGAAATTAAAAGCAAACAATGAATATTTTACATTGTCAAAGAATTATTTGGAATTCTTATACCTTGTCGGAAATTTGACCAAGAAGTTTTTAATTTTATTATTTCATACTTAGCTGAATCAAGTCCACATCAACTACTAGATGTCTATTTGTTCGGGTATTATTTTCCAATGTGATACTTGAACGTTCAGAGAAATATTGATTATTGAAATAGTTTTGACATTTTTAAAATCCTTATGAAAATACAGAGACAGAAACAAAATATTGTAGTCAAATATAATTGAGGAAACAGTTACTGTAAATCTGAAATATATTAATAATTATTTGTCTTTCTCTTAGCTTGGACATCTGTACAAGAAATCGAGGAAACATATATCAAAAGTACAAAAATACCTCGCACACGTTCATAAAAATGAAACCCGTTTTTTGGACGACCAGACAGATTTTAATGAACTACAGTTAAAGGTAGAATCGATTCTGCAAGAACTTGATTGCGCAATTCTTGAACTAAGACAATCTGAGGATGATACCGATGACGAAAATGATGAGATGAACTCAGATGATGAAACTTCCGGAATCAACGGCGGAAGTGCAGGGGCATATGTTAACGATAGTGAATTGATACGTCCTCATAGTCATAACCATGACCGATATAAAAAATTGAAAACAGATTTCAAATTTCTCTGTAAAGCTTCTTTCATATTAGAAATCGAAAGTAATAATTACAAAATGCTAAGACAGGTTTGTGTATGATAAATATGTGAGGATTTGTTCAGACCAAATGGAAATATATACAGATAAAAGTGATATTGCAATTGTTGCTAAATATGTAACCTTTACAGAAGAAATATGCATAATCTACATGCAAATATGTTTGGTTACGGTTATTTTCCCTGAAAAATTTGATCGTAAAGAGAATTAATATACTTCCACTGTAAATACGGAATGATCTGGTGCATAAATAGTGTGACCACTACTGAATCACTTTTGTGATTTACCATTGTTAATAGAAGAATATTCAATTGTATTTTACTAGTGTTGAAATTCTCTCAGACAAAATTAGTTGTAGACAATTTAGACTATACAGTGTATGTATTGTTGATGTTATTTTAGTAAAATTTTGTCTTTTACATGTTGTATTGTTTTTATATATTTGACTTCTGACACCTAATGTCTCGTGCGAACGTAATTTGGGTATTTCAGATAATCGTTTATTAATGCGTACCGTAATTAAATTATTACATCACAAGTAGTTAAAACATTTGTTAAGTGGTATAAGAAATCAATTCACATGTTTACCTTTTATAAGTAAATTTAATACTTTCAAATTAAAAGAATGAACTCAGCATTGTTCTATGTTTCATTATCGTTTCTTTTTTTTTCTCCATGTTATTTATTTGTAAAAAAAACCGTTATCAAGTCATATTCTGCATAATCGTGCAGAAATAAAAGTAAATACTCGTAAATACAAACATATCATAACCACCAACGATCAATCGCAATGTATGCTTTTGTTTGAAAACAAAGGATACGTTCTGAAAAAAGCAAAAGACTAAAGCAGCAGGACAACTAAGCTTGTACTTTTTCCAAATTAACATATTTTAATCAGTTGCTTAAGACTGTGTGTTTCCCTGTAGATGTGTTTTAGTAATAGGTGTCGTTGGATAGCTGTTTCAGTGAATTAATCATAAATTACTTTTAATTAACCCGATATTTTCTTTAAATAGGTCAACGCCCGCTAAAGTATAGCAAGCAAACTGAAGATCTATACACACAGTTTTAGTTTTCACCATTTTTTCCCTGATTAAGGTAGATCGGATGTCTTCCTCAATCTTGATTATAAAAAAGCAGAAAACTATCAGTTTAGATCTTGTATGAATTAGTCTTATCACCAGATTGTACTCAAATGAGAAAAAAGGAACTGCTTCTTGGGCACATGAGTTCTATCCCGGTTTTTGATAGGGTTCGTGTTGTTCAGTCTTTAACTATAACCATACAAGGGGTGATAACTTTGTTAAACTATTTTGTGTAGGAATGTACAGAAAATTTACTTTTTTTGAATTTGTGAACAGAAAATGAGTTCCTTGACCCAATTTTCTATTTTATTTCCTAAAAGCACAAATCCTCCTTCCCTTATTTTACAATAAATTGACCGTTTATGTTATTTTTTTCAATTCACATTGACAAAATGTAGCTCTAAAAAAGCTCCGTTATCCAAACATTTCATGTATTTTTGAAAAGAAAATGTTAAACACTACATTTTGACAAATTTTTGAAAATTCTATCGTTTTAATTATGACCTCATCCGCCTAAGTATACAAATATATTATGTGGTATGATTTAGAATAAGAACATAGACACACACAAACTAATATATACACGCGCACAATATGAAAGTCATTCATTTAATCATAGATAACATTAAAAATGGCCGACACAAAATACGTTACAATTGCATACCTTGAATTTCTCACCAGAATAAAGTCAAGACATAAAGGAATGCTATTCCTAAAAAGATGTGCATAAAGGAAAGTGCAACCTGTTTCGTTCATACAAGGATATTTGTTTTCGTATGCCTTCCGTCGTTCTCTTACATTCATGATAAATAAAGCATGTAATTTCAAACGGTCAGTATATATCTATTCTAGTGTCACACGTATACTGTTAAAACACTGGCATCGAATGTGTATTCGAGTAGTGTTTGGCGTACTAAACTATAAGTCTGGTATCTCTGATGAATTTATTTTTTAGTTTGAAATATATATTGTTATTAACTTTTTAGATTTATATCCATAGAAAATGTATATGATCTATAATTAAGTTCAGACCCTTTATGATAAATTCGTCATTGCTTATGCAGTGTATTTGCTCAATCCGAAGAAAAAAATTTAACAAATCAAAAAAAGATATCAGGATTATAAATTGGTAAAAACTACTAATCAGGAAATTTCATACCTGAAATTTTTTTTGTTTGAATTGATTATTATACATCGTCAAAGAAATTTTTTGGAGAACTGCTTCATGCTGTTAAACGAAAAAATTTCAAAGCATTCTGAAATAGTTCCCTAACCGTTTTCCCTTCAAAGATGTTTATTAAAATTTAGTTCATTAGTCAGTATCATGTGGCTCTACTTTCACGATTATAATTTTATTATTTTTCTTTTTATGTTCACAAATTATGTTTTTGTTAATATTAAAAGCTTTAGGCTTGAACGTAATCATTGATACATGTATCAAAATAAAATATTACTTTTCAATATTCACAATAATGTACATATACCAGAATCACTAACTAATAGAACTTTTTTTTTTTTTTTTTTTTTTAAATATGTTTAATATTTTTCTTCGCAAAAATTAGTTTCCTGAAACAACATGATCAGCTGAAAACGATATGTTTTATCGGTATCATACGGTTGCATTAAAGTACAATTTCCTCTATATGGAAATGTTCTCATTGACTTTTCGTAATACATGTACAGGATGCACTCTAACTAACAAATAATCATAATTATTTATACATGTATTTGTATATGGAAATATTATTCTGAAGTGCTGAGTTCCGTTATAGTTGAAACTTTATCAGGATATTGTCATTATCGTACCGGTGCTGCATACGTTGATTTTACTTTCAAAATTTTAATAAATACCTATTTATGAGTTCTACATGTAAGTATCATAAAAAACGCAGCAATTCGGATTTTCAATTCAATTAAAATTCTAGACGAACAGATATTCTGTTTAAAATTGACGAATCAGTGTGTTTAAGATTCCTTGGATTTTGTATACATAAGTACACTTTGGACATTATCAGTATGTTTTTAGTTTTGGATTGAATGTCACATTTTTACCCAAAAATGTCTTTGTATAGCAGATTACAATCATTACGATATCTTCCTACTTCAAGAGTTAGCATAATCAAAAATGTATGCAGTCAAACGATTATACGTTTCATTCGACTAACTTTGATCATATTAAATGAACAAATGAGATTTCTCTTTAGAACTCTATGACGGGTATCGCTGGTGTCAGAGGAGAAAAAAAGATGTAATATCATTCGATTTTGTACTTTATTTGGCTTTTTTAAAAACTTTTTTGATTAACCACTGATGAGTCTGTTTAGACGAAACGCGTGTATGGTGTACAACATTGAAATATAGTATCTATTGTGAGTTTAAACCGACCAGATATTCGAATAATACCTTGAAGGAACTATTTTGTATTGTCATTCAAATAATGACCAAAGGGTCTACGAATAGGATTTGTTTATTTTCCGTGTGTTTTTCAAGATTCAACACAAAATTGCGTTTTGATGTACTGGATAATACTTTTGTCAGAAAAAAATCGTTCTATCAATTAGTTGACGTTCTATATTAAACAAGCTTTCAGTAGATGTGTGTACTATTACATTGGTATATTGTGTATTTTTGAATTTAGTCATTTGTTTTAATTTGTGCTTTCAGTTGTGAACTGTTGCTCTAAGTTTTTTTTAACTTAGTTGTTATTCTTTTTGCAGTAACTACGTCGTCCCAGGTTTTGAAAAGAGTTGAACTGTAACATACATGTTTGGCATATTACTTTCTTTGTTGTCTTGTTGTATTCCGGCAGTGTGTAGTCAAGTGGTTGTTGATGGCCTTTGTCTTTCATGATTGTTTTTCGTTTTAAAATAATAGCTTAAATTATGCCTTCACATTTCTTGTTTGATTTTATCACATTATTTTATCCTGAGACATTTAAAAAAACATACCATACGGTAATAGTTTTGGTACTTTTACAAACCGCTCAGTAAGTGGTGGAAGTTAACATACTTGTCTATGGTTTGTTAAAGTGTAGTTGACGCGTTCCCAATCATACTACATCTTGACTTGATATTAATGAACTCCACAAATGACCGACGGAATGAAAATGTTTGACTAATGGGATACTATAAATGCTTTGCATTACAAAATAACTACAAGGTTTACCAAAATGGCTCCATCTTATGCAAAAAATATTCATGTGCAAATTCGAAAGAAAAACACTTCGAATTTCTATATATTACCTTAATCAGTTATCTTTAAATTCACTTCATATTCATATAAAATCAAGGGACAAGTCTTAGAAAATAGCAATCGACTTTCAAGTAATTAATCATGCTTCCCGATTGATTTTTTAAGCAATTGCTGGTGATTTTACTGGAAATGTTTTCTATTGAAGCAGGCCTTTTTGGTGTCTTATATGTGCTCCTGTTTAATTATGCAAGCATTTATTAACTGATATTCCACCTGTTTAGCCCCTTTGTAATGCAGTCTGTCTTATCCTATTATTATTACTTGTATCGTGAACAAAGCTCTTAAATATACAAATACTTTATCATATGAAGATGATATACGTTATCCTTTTGAGATTCACATTTTGAAAAAAGGCATTTGTTTGTCATTATTCATGCTCATTTCTTGAAGATTTTAAGGTCTTTGGGTGTTTGGTGTGGTATAAAAAAAAAATATTCAAAGTTACCAGGTATATAATTGTGTATACCAAACGCATGAAGTGCCTGCATCCGATTCATCAATGACACTCGAATCAAAACAGCTGTAAGGCCAAATCCATTTAGAACCTTTAAAAAAAGCACTGAAAAAAAAACTATATTTTTTTTTTCAAATTTGAATAAGGCTCTTTATGCAAGGTATATCGAATGATTTTGATATTTTCTGAACATTAAATATCAGCACAAGAATACAGGCTTCTGGACTGGTAATTTAAGCAAATTTAGGGTAATTCAATCAAAAAACAAAAACATTTATTCGTCGTGCTCTTTTATTTTATTATCACGCATTGATATTTTTAGATGATAAGTATGTAGACGAATGTTCGTATTCCAAATATTAATATATGGTTTCAATCATTTTTAAAACTTGCAGAACAAGCCAGAGAAAACTATACCATTGTTTATATAGTGAACATTATAAATGAAATCTTAAAATTACAAGTAATCGGTATCCTGCTATATATGAAATTTGAACATCGAGTATTACAGCGAAGTCGTCAAGGTGAATATTCAAGTTATTTGTAAATATTCTAACAAACCAATTGATACATTTAAAATTAAATATAAGTTGTTGCTTCCTTTATACTTAACAATCTTAATGTCGAATGTTTAGAAGATACTCAAATTGAGGCGAAGAAAAGGACACATTTTAACATAAGCGTAAATTTATATTATGCTGAATGACAAAATACATTCATATATGGACTTTACCTTCTGGCTTCATCAAACCTGGAAGCTTTAGTTTTTTTTTTCTTTTTACAAAGTGACTCACCTAATCTATAGTGTTACTGTAATTTATAATATCAACATTCAAACTATATGTATTGGACAATTTTAATTTAATAATGTATATTAACCTGATTTACCTGAGCAAAAATGCGATTATTAATTTCGGGTGATCACATATTCTCATTGGTTAATTCAACAATTGCAGCGTATATGATTTCCGTATTATTATTTAAAAACTAGTATACAAATTCATTTTCAAATTTTATCTTTTAAAAAAAAATGAAGGCATACACGGTCTTCACTTTTATCAATTTACATGTAAAAAAGTATAAAAAAAAATATCGAACTTCAAAGAGAATGCAAAACGGAAAGTCCCTTATCAAATGGCAAAATCAAAAGCTCATACAGATCAAACGAATGTTAAACAACTGTCATACTCCTGACTTGGTACAGGTATTTCCTTATGTAGAAAATAATGGATTAAACCTGGTTTTGGAGCTAGCTAAACCTCTCACTTGTATGACAGTCGTATAAAATTCCATTATATCGACAAAAATATTGAATTGCACTTGATTGCCTGGAAAATGGCACACTTGGTCGTTTCGTTTGGTTAATTTGAGTTAGTGGTTGGTTCAATCCTTTTAAACTTTAATGTATATTTAATGAAAAATTCATTGTCAAGTCCAAAAAAATAAGATTTTTTTAAAAACTTTTTTCGATCAAATGTTCTGGTCATTGATTAGTTGAAAAAGCCTTATATCATAGCTAACTTGAGAACAATGGAACAAATCAATTTTAAAATTGTAATACGTTTCTTCTGGTAAAAGAAATAATATTAGATTAGTTTGATTTTGACAAATTCAACGTAAATTCCATGATTAATGAAACTTTATTGTTTTATCAATAGATGTAAGTAAAATCAGTTCGCTGTCGTGTCAAATAATTTAAATCTTTTATCAAATAAACTCATATTCAAGCTGAAATTCGTCTACAATATAATAATCATACTCAACTTCACACTTCGTTTTGGTACTTTATTTTATCCAATTATTTTGAAAACTATTAACATTAAGTATTTCTAATTATAATGACACAAAAGATTATGTGATGTGTCTTTCTTTAATAGATCAATTGAAAAATCTGGTAGTTTATGTTTTCTAATTCCCCCTTCGACTTAAGCCAATTTAGTGCATTTTAAACATCCATTAACATTTTTATGCTAATATTGATTTATGACTTTATTCCCCGTCGACGAAAGCCAATTAAGTGCATTTTACACATCTAATTAAAGTGTGTATGTTTACACTGTATATGACTTTGAATTCTCAAACAAAGCAATTGAAAATTCTGGTAAGTTATGTCCGTTTTCTAATTCCCCTTCGACTTAAGCCAATTTAGTGCATTTTACACATCTAATTAAAGTTTGTATGTTTACATTGTATATGACTTTGAATTCTCAAACAAAGCAATTGAAAATTCTTGTAATATATGTCCTTTTTCTAAATCCCCGTCGACGAAGCCAATTTAGTGCATTGAAGTTTTAAGTTTTATTTTTACATTGTATATCATTTTCTTAAATAAAGCAATTAAAAAAATTGGTAATTTATGTCCGTTTCGAAATTCCCCGTCGACGTAATCCAATTAATGCATTGTACACATTAAAGGGGTACTAGCTACGGGATATAAAAACATTCTAAAATATGATTTTATTTGTTCAATCATTAATGAAAGTGGAATAGTGAAATAATAATTCGCTTTTAGCAGCCAGTATTGTCTAATTTTGTCAAAATAAGCAAATAAATATTGAAGATGAATTATTCACTTGCAAGTGAATAATTCGACCTCGTTGAATCCGTATTCATGTGAACTTCAATTTAACCCCTTAGATATAGTTGGATAACGCATGAATTGTGTGCATGTTTGATTATTTAAAGGAAAAGAATGTCAACATTGAAAGTAAACAAATGTAATTCATTTAATTGACTGATTCGATCCTCCAAAAAATCATTCTTATACAGGTAAAAATGATGATTAACATATATTTTTAATCTATAAATGAAATTAAATAGACCTAGAAGAATCAAATTGCACGAGTTGCGCTATCTTTTTATATCTTTATTTATGTTTCTATCTCTTATATGGGCATCGGTGATTTTCAGGAGGTCAACTCGACAGTTAATTAAATGGCATTTAGACTAAAATACACACAAAACGAAGCTACATATTATCGATCCTATGCCCTGTAAATTGTTTATTTTAGATTTTTTATACTTTGAATAAATGTTTTACATTGTTATATAACAAATATGAGAATTTGAGTCAAATCGGTGAACATAAATTTGACAGCTAGTGCCCCTTTAAACTAAAGTTTTTGTTTTTACATTGTATATGGCGTTGTTATATAAAGCAATTGGACATTCTGGTAAGTTATGTCCGTTTTCTAATTCCCAATCGACTTAAGCCAATTAAGTGCAAAATTAACAAACTGTACCCTCGATTTTAAAACAAAGAAGGGATAATAATTGTATGCCCTTTCTTCAATTTCGAATATATTCGATCCTGCGTAACTGAGATCTTGAAGGTAATATACTACCTCAGATGATTGTGTGGATGAACAAAGGTTATCATTTCAGTCAGATATTGTTACATTTATCCGTTAAAATACATAAAGAGTGCAGTTCACAACACGTTCGTTAAACATATAAATTTTATAGGTTAAAATTGTAGGAAAAGTTGCAATCACGATCTTTGTAAACAAATGAGTAATAAATATATAATTATTCTTTATGTAGATATATACTTCATACTAAAATATGACGAAGTCTACTTCCAAAACCTAGCTGTAGGACAATTTGATTTAATTTGTTCAAAAACTAAAACTATCTCAAGGGTTAAGTTGGGTAAAGAAATAAAGTAATCCCTAAAATTGTCCGGTCCAAAAGTAAAACCCTTTCTTACAAGAGTGGGATGTATAGATTAGTATCAGCAGGATGAATGTTACGCTCTCTGCATGTTAAATAACACATGCGACAACTCTTTGATGGAATACGCATGATATATTTGCCACTGAACGTTAAGCTAGCAACACACGATCAATCAAAACTTAAATCCGCGTGATATACAGGTGTCTTCAGTCTTGTGAGTATAAAACGCCAAAAAAGAACTATGAAACGTTGCAACATTGACTCACGTATTCATCTTATGATGGCGAACGTAATGACGGACATGTATGTCTCTTACTATAAAATAGCTAAAAAATAAACAGTTTGTAAATTCGAAATTGTTTCCAAGTCATCTGAAGCAACATATGTTCGGTTATTTTTGACAAATGAATTTTGGTAGAAGCGAAGAAAAACCCCCGTATTTTGCTTATACATCACCGTATATAGCTTCCTTGATGCCATAAATAACCTAGACATAATTCATTAACACAACGTTCTATTTAAAGAAGAAGACAGTTATGACTTTATTTTGACAAAAACATCTATATCTTTTAGAGAGACGATACATTTTTAGTCCGACATGGCAGATTTTATATAATTTTATAGTTCTCATTTGCCTTTGCGCGATGAAAAATGGTACCAATGTATTCTTTTTTAGAGTTTTATATCATTTTCTAAATAACTGGCAATTAGAAACCACCGAACTAAGTCGACTCACTTTATTTTCAACAAATTGATAATTAATCAAACACTCAATGAGACTAATTAACTGCTATCTGTTTGATGATAATATTTCTACCCATAATTCCATAGTTATAAAACGAGATTTGGGAAGAGCACCTTTGTCGCTTTTCACTGATAATGGGGACATCGTGATCGCCTTACTATATAGCACAACTTGCACACTTCCTCTAGTAATGGACTTCTGATGTTACACATTGGAAAAACAGTTTCATTCTTACATTGTATAGTATGCGTGAAATTTGCTAAAATAAATAGTTTTACCACTTAATAAAATTGAGAATGGAAATGGGGAATATGTCAAAGAGACAACAACCCGACCAAAGAGCAGACAACAGCCGAAGGCCACCAATGGGTCTTCAACGCAGCGAGAAAATCACGCAACCGGAGGTGGTCCTCAGCTGGCCCCTAAATAAAATTGTGTACTGTTTAAGTGAAAATGGACGTCACACTAAACTCCAAAACATATAAAGGAACTAAAGTTAAAAAAAACATACACGACTAACAAAGGCCAGTGGTTCCTGACTTGGGACAGGCGCAAAAATGCGGCGGGGTTAAACATGTTTTGTGAGATCTCAACCCTCCTCCTATACCTCTAGCCAATGTAGAATAAAGAAACACATAGCAATACGCACAGTACAACTCCGTTTAAAAGAAGTCCGAGCCCGATGTCAGAATAGGTAACAAAAGAAACTAAGCAAAATGACAATGATACATAAATTAACAAAGGACTACTAGCAGTTATGACAATGTATTGTGAACATGTTCACAATTGTTGACGTTTTAAATAGAATATATGTAGTATGTCGGCGTTTCAAAATATACTAAACATAAAAATGGATTGAATTGTATAAAGGTTGCATTATTCTACGTTTTCAATCATTGACCATTCCTATCCTGTTTTCAATATGTTCTGTATGTGCGCCTATTTATGACAGAATCATATAAAATTATTCTAACCTAAAATATGTTCTGTCTGTGTACGTTTTTATGACAGAATAAAATATGGTCATCATTTTAACAAAAACAATTGTTTACTGTTAGTTCACATGTTAAATACCTTTACATGAAAATAAACTCATTATAGATATCAGAATTGAAATTTTGTACGCAAGACGCGCGTTTTGTCTACTAAAGAATCATCAGTGACGCTCGAATAAAAACAGTCACAAAGGGCGAATAAAGTACTAAGTTGAAGAGCATTGACGACCAAAAATACCTAAAAGTTTTGCCAAATACAGCTATTCCTGGGATAGAAAATCCTGAGTATTTCAAAGTTTTGTTAACAGTTAATTTATACTTATGGCCATATTAATGATTATTCAATTATACTCATTTTAATTTTAAAAAAATATTCAAATTACACTTTCTTTGTGGGAGAATCCAACAAGTTCATCAATTAAGGCATCCAAATTTTTTTCCGGGATGATTAATTCTAATGTCAATGGATCCGTGTGCCTCTTTGTACATCGTATGATAATACGTTTGTTCAAGATCGTGACATGTGATTGAATATACTTTAATTGTTATCTTATTTTATCCTTAATATACGTGACGAAAGGAGGATTTCCTATTAAAATATAAAGTCGGTAAACCGGTACATGCAACTTTTTCCCACTATCCATTTTAGGTTTTCCCTGTATGGAATTTGCTTTACATTTCACACCTTTTCGGTTATATAAGCTCTTCAAAATTAAAAATAGAACTTTAATCTTGTGGCTTCGAGCATCACTAAAGAAACATTAATTGTAATCATGTGCCTCTGATTGAATAAGATTGGTGCCATGATGTTCAAGTTTATTATTGGTTAAAGGTTTAAGACTTTTGGTAATAACAACGTCTGTTAACAACCTATCCTTCAGTTGAAAACACACAGTGACATACAATTATAACAAAATACACAGTGACATATAATTATAACAAAACACACAGTGACAAATGATAATAACAAATACTAATAACAAAAACAAAAGTGACATACAATTATAAAAAAACAGACAGTAACATATAAGTATAACAAAACGCACAGTGACATATAATTGTAACAAACACTTATAACAAAAACAACAGTGACATAAAACTAAAACAATAGAGTGAAATATAATCATATCAAAAACAGTGAAATATAATCATAACAAAAACAATGAAATATTATCATAACAAAAACATTGAAATATAATCATAACAGAAATACAGTGACATATGAATATCACAGAAACACAGTGACATAATATTATAACAAAAATTCAAAGGCATACAACAGTGACATACCAACAACGACATATATATTATAACAAAACAAGAATGTGTCCATAGTACACGGATACCCCAATCGCACTATCATTTTCTATTATTCAGTGGACCGTAAAATTGGGGTCAAAGGTCTAAATTTGGCATTAGGATTAGAAAGATCATATCATAAGGAACATGTGTACTAAGTTTCAAGTTGATTGGACTTCAACTTCATCAAAAACAACCTTGACAAAAAACTTTAACCTGAAACGGGACAGACGTACGGACGGACGGACGAACGGACGGACGGACGAACGGACGGACGAACGGACGGACGAACGGACGAACGAACGTACAGATAAAAAACATAATGCCCCTAGGTGGTGCATAAAAACAATAACACGTTATTAAATTTTGAAGCAAATACATAACTTGCATGTTTTCTTTTAATTGCTTTTTAATAGGTACAAAATTTCTGTCAAATGGAATATAATATAAATTATTGCCCATTTTAACTATTCAATCTTAAAAGCGAAAATATCAATAATATTCGTATTATATTAAATAAGTGATTTGTACAGGAATGCAATTTTTTAAAGGTTCACATTTAACAGTATGCTTGTGTCCAGCGTATAAAAAAAACAGTCCTAAGTTCCAATGTTGTAATTTGTGTATTGTTGTTTGTCTTTTTGACCGATTTTCTGTTTATCAATGGCAAAGTCAGTTTGTTTTCGACTTTTTGTGGATATCCATTAGGTATCTTTTGCTTCTCTTTTACTCACATCTCAGAAAAATGAAGTGATAAAAAACTGTTGTGGAAATAATTCATTACAAAATCTGATCATCTCAGAAACATTTATACTGGTATGATATAACTCTCAATCAAAATGAAATGTGAATAAATTACTATCCACTTCTTTAAACTTGATATGTCAAAACTGCTTTTATGTTCTGAAACATCAACTGGTCACGTTATTGATTATAAAAAAAATTACAAATTTTAAGATTTTTTATGCTTTCTAATGTAATAGAAAGTAAAATAACAAAACAACAGAATTCCAAGGAAAATTCAAAACGGAAAGTCCCTTATCAAATGGCAAAATTAAAAGCGCAAACAAATCAAACGAATGAAAAACAATTGTCATATTCCTGACTTGGTACATGCATTTTCTTACGTAGAAAATGGTGGATTAAACCTGGTTTTATAGCTAGCTAAACCTCTCACTTGTTTAACAGTCGCATGGAATTCCATTAAATTGACAACAACGTGTGAGCAAAATTAACAGACGTAATAGGTAAAAATGTCAAAAATGGGGTACAGCAGTCAACATTGCGTTATAATCTTAATCACTATAAAACAAACAACTATGTCAACAAAGAAAAACAAAATGGCAAAAAACAATCTATAGACAACGCACATAAGCAAAAATGAAAGACAGGAATACAAAAAATGACCATAGCACAATAGCAGAATGGTGGGATGTATAAATACCGAGCCACGCCAGAAGGATATTACCAAAAAAGGACTAAACATTAAAGGTTAAAACTATACAAAGACAAATAAAAAGAACTTTTTAACTAAAGAGGGGCGAAAGATACCAAAGGAACATTCAAACTCATAAGTCGAAAACAAATTGACAACGCCATGGCTAAAAAAAACTCACACACACAGACACATAACACAACACAGAAAACCAAAGACTGAGCAACACCAACCCTACCAAAAACTGGGGGTGATCTCAGGTGCTCCGGCAGGGTAAGCAGATCCTACTCCACATGTGGCACTCGCCGTCTTGCTAATATTAGTACAAACCCGGTAATAAGTCTAATTCAGTAGGTCACATTAGGAACATATCCGCTATCATCTGTGAGACGAATATTCCGTAACAGTCAACCAACTCGGGATGGCGTCCGTACAATTTACGAAGGGATGATTTTAACTTCCCCACTCGGAACTCTAGATTTAATAGCTTAAAAATTAATTAAGATGATAAACAACGTCAGCACCAACAACCTATACTTCAAGACCATCATGTATTATTTGTGAAGTTGATACGGATAGACAAAGGTTTTACTAGATTTTGAGAAAGAATACTTTAAAAACGTTATAAATAGAACATTAAATAGTTTGTTCTGTTGGTATTTAGATACATAAGGATGCAGATGTTCAATTGTTGTTTTAGAGCATTTCCTAGAATGTCTCGGGAACAAACTTAATAAAGAACACTACTTATACCTAGTTAGCAGATGTAATGTTATTTGAAGGATTAAAACATTTCTGTATTTTCCATCAAAATTAAACAACAAATTATTCAAAATACAAAACTGTTACCCAGAAATCTAAAGATTTTGCAATAACATGCTGATATAGATAAACAAACTGGTATCAGAGACTAATGAAGGGTAATCTAATCCCAATAATTTTGCACTATTGCATTGTCATGAGGTCAGGGTCTATAATTTAACCAATATGGATCCCAATTCGGGAGAAAACATGACGGTTCGACTTGTACCGTCCAAAAATCAGTTCAACAAATAAAAATAATAGCTTCAAGGTCAATGTGGGGAAGTGAAACTGTTTCTTTGTGTAGATGAGCTTAATTACTATAATGGTAACAAGGGGTCATTGTTTTCATCATTCTGTTCATTAAAGGAAAACTTAAATTTTATTAAGGTAATGGCAGTTCGCTATTATCACAAGAATAACAACACACAACCTTACTTATTCCTCAATCCCCCCCCCTTCCCCCCCAAAAAAGCAAATATTTATCAAAGAGTTAGCTAACGACTGAATCAATCAAAGTTCCTGAAATGGAACAAGAAGATGGACAATTGGGGGTGAGACTCCCCTAATTTAATGATTGTGATAATTCCGACAATTCTTTGTGCATTTGTATCATTATCCTATTTAGTCACGTTATTTTTGGATTTTTTTCCTTGAAAATTATTCAGTAAAAGGAATAGAAAATTATGGTTTTTTTGTTATGTTCCTATAAATTCATTTCACATAAAAAATACATTGAATTCTCATTGATGCAAGCATTATTTAACTTTATTTATAATGTATATAAATACTAACTAATCGATTATGATTTTTTATTTATTAACTGTAAATATTTATCAGTCAATTCTTCTCATCATGGTTATGCCAATTTTTTGCAAGAATCATTATATTTTAAAAAGTATCTATAAAATGTTAAGCGAATTAAGCGAAATCGACAGCGTTATCAACGAAATTTGCATACTTTTTTTCAATTATCTTACATTTTGGAATAAATATATATGTTCCGCAGAGTACGTATGGAAATTGAAAAAAATATTGCCTATAACTAACTTAAAAACTTTAACTAGAATGACAATTTCCCAACACTTTTAATCATTTTTCAAATGTGTTTCATTATAAAACAACAAACACGTAAAACTATGTCATTAATCAAAAACAAGTGTGAAGATTGACAGGCAGGAAAATAACATAATCCAGGAAGCAGCCAATTACCATGAAGTATGACCAATATAAGAAATATCAACTAAACAACATGATGAAATACATAAGTTGATTACATACTATATCTGTGTACGTTAATATTAACTTTAAATTGTGTCAAGTGTCGTGTTTCCTATATCAGTCTTATTGTATTCGATGATACAAGTAATATGTGATGGTGTGGAAGGGGTTTACATAATGAAGAATAACTGGAAAAATGTGTAGAATAAAGGACAAAACAAAAAAGGAATGGAGAATAATGGGGAGCTAAAATATAAAGAATAGAGAACTACAGGCAAAATCTATAAAGAATAGAGAAATTAAAGAATACAGTAACGAAAACCCCCCATCCAGACCCTAATATGTAATTGATCAGCAGAGTGGGACTTTTAGAGTACTAAAATCCACATGCTAAATAAAACTCCTTATCCATATGATTCTTTGATATTAGGAAAACCCGTTGTTAGCTTTCTTTCACTATATATATATTCTTAAACACGAACTTACACACATCATATAATATTGGACATAACCAAATCTTGTAAGTAAAGCATTAAAGAATCTGCAGGTGACTTGTTAAAACAAAGAAAATCATATTGTACAATTAATATCCTATATCATATCAATAGCGTTTTTAGATTAATAAATATTGCAACAAACCCAAATTTAATGTACATGTACATGAATTATAACAGACATTAAAATTTTCTTAAATTGATGATTTTTATAAATTAAGAAATTAATTAGAAACTAAGGTTTCAACTCTCCTAGGAAAAGTTCAACTAAGATGGATTTGGCTATCATTTTATGTTCCTGTTGATGATATAGCTCTTGGTGTGTTTGGGTACTTATACACTCTTGGCTTTCACAGATACAGCGTTGAGCATTCCTAATGAACGCAAACTCAAAAAAGAGCTTCGGACACATAGAATTAATAATGTGTTGTGTTCATTTTTTATATATATAATATATTTATGTTATCGCAGCCTACAAAATGCATTATGCATTAAAATCTTTTTAGATATATGAATATAAATATTATCAGCCTATAGTTTTTATGTGTTTAAGATTTTTGTTTGTTATTATCTCTGCATGGGAAAATCGTTCTTTTCAGATTTTTCACGTGTAGTTGATATATTACTGTCCATTCGATTTACGGATAGTGTATTATACCTTAAAAGCCATTGAGATTGAAAACAAAATCTTAATTGACTACGTGCAAAGTTTCTAAACAGTATTGTTTTTTTTTTTTATCTCAGATAAGAAAGTTTAAATTAAATGAAAACAAAATTGAATGGACTTAATGGCGTTCACAGAATAGAAAAAAGTGCCACAAAAATAATAGAAATAGAGAAACATAGCCTACAAAAATTAAAGAATATAGAAATAAAATACCCTAATCAAGGCCATCATAATCGGTTACAATGTTAATAATCTTTAGTAGTTTCGTTTGGAAGCAGATTCACCAAAACATTATACAGCTATTTAATTTCGTCACCTAATATGGAACTTTTACAGTATAAAACGAGATGTAAATTTTAAAACATATTCTTAAATTTATTTTTTACGATTGTCATGTATACTGGTTAGTTGTTAGAAAAATCTTTACAAGGAATTCTTTAGGAAATGGGTGGACATTGAATATCATATTACTGACAATGTAATAGGCGTTTTAGATGAAAGTAACAGGATGAACCAGGTTTTACAGCTCGCCATTCATGTCAGTCCAAATTAATTGTGCATCTTAGAGTCAGAGTTCATAGTAGGACCGAGAGACTTCAATTAGGAATTGAATGCTTCTTTTTGTAAATTTATTGGGGTGTTAAAGCGTTGACCAAATTAAATTGTGTATGAAGCGCGGAAGCGGTTCATTTTAAAACTGTGCGCACGGTCAACGCTTTTACAACCCTATAAAATTACTAAAAGAAGCATTCAATACTTATAATTACATTTTTTTTTTTTGCTAGGATCAAGAAAACACGATTTCTATCAAGTTTTTCTTTTATTTACCTGTGCACTTAATTGTGGAGGCTCGTGTCATCATGAATGTTACATTTCATTTTAAAATGAAGGTTAATTTCAGAATGACGTGAGATTGCTGTTAGCCAATCAAAATAACGTACTATAATGAAACATACATGCAATGAAATAATTGCCCCTTAATATTTTCTCTCTCTTTTTTTAATATTTCTTTTTTTCACTGAAACAAATATGTATCATTTATGAAATTATCAATTTATAAAGATATTGAAAACTTCAAACTTGTTTACTTGATATGATAACAAACAAAATATCCTTACTTAAATAAGTTTACTGTTTTCCTCCGTTGGATATTTCAGCACAATACGATAATTACTCATATAAAAACATTTAAAGCAGACTAAAATAAATATATAAAATCATAATTACTCATTTTTAAAAATACATAAAATTTAAATTTTCTTTTAATTATGCATTTGAAAATTAGGAGGTCTTGTATGATTGATAATGAGAACGTGCATGGAAGTACGGGATTCAATAAATAGCAAAGGCCTTCCGAAGAGTCTATTCACAAGTTCGTGGCATGACGAAATGTGAAACAGCTAGTACGTATTTGTTGCTTTGACTTATTTATAAAGGTTACAGTACAGTTACGGATAAATATAAAAATCAGGAGATGTGGTATGATTGCCAATGAGACAAGAATCTATCAAATTCCGAATGACGTTAAATTAATCAACCATATCTCAATGTACGGGCTTCAACAGATAACAAACCCCATACCTTATGGTCTCCTATTAAAGGTCCGGACATGACAAAATACGAAACAATTCAAAGAGAAAACCAACTGTCAATAGCTGCGTATTTGTCTATTTTACTTATTAATAAAGGTAACAATTCGATAACTGATTAGTACAAAAATAAGGAGATGTGGTATGATAATCAATGATACCACTATCGATTAAGCATAAGTCACCGTACAGGCCTGAACAATTAGCAAAAACAATATCGTATAGTCTGTTACATAAGATCCCACAATACAAATTTCTAAATTCAAACGAGAAAACAAGCGGTCAGTTTTTACGTATTCAGTTGCAAATCTAGTGTCACAATATTATCTACACTTCAAAAACTGAATACTTGATCTTTTCAAAGGACGCTATTAATTATAAGTTCACACTAAATCGTTCTGGTAAATAGTAACAATGAAAATAAATTGAAATAAAATCAAATTTCTATATATTGTTATCTTATGAGATGAATTAGTTACTTAGCAAATTCTAACGGATGTTATCCTGATGTAAACATTGAGTGCGAACACATCTAGCAGCAAGTAAATACATGTACATACACGGCCGACTCAAAAACGTACTTATGGAAAATAGATATCTTTTGGGAAATTGTAACATGCTAAGGCAAATGTTTTTTTTTTCAATATGCAGCAAAGATTAACATTTTTCTAAATTTCAGTTTCACAAGCTTCTAATCAAATTATGTCAATAAACAATGAAAAATGAAACCTTATGTCTTTGCTTGCATATTTCTTAGATCACATTTTAACAAATACTTTCTTTAATATGTACGTTAATTGTTAAGAAATAACTTTTATTCAGTTACGTCAGCGGCATTGGTTTCCTATTAATTTTGTCGACTTATTCATCAGACGAGTAATTTTCTATCGATTTCGCGTTATCGGGTTTGTCACTGTATTTGTCCAATTTACTTATTTATGAAAGTTTCAGTACAGTAACTACTTAATGACTATGCGAATGAAACAAAACTAAACATGGAAAACATGACTACCAGATGCCATAACTTATTATCTTTTAGATGTTTGAAATAGATAGCAAAACCCATAACCGTATAGTCAGCTATTAAAGGTATTATATATATATATATATTTAGGAAAGAAATAATGGGAATCTGTTTCGGTTGGCTGAGTAGAGGGAATGCTCTTACTCTTCTACCTCCTCCTCCACTAGATCGTGAAGAAACATACAAAGATTTGAAAACTTATCTGCATGAAAGCCATGAAAAGGCTGATCAACTTCAGCAGAATTTTGTAAGTATGAATTTCTTTTATTAGCTTTTAATTTTTTACATCTGTTTAAGTTTTTATTCATTGCTTAAAGTGGTAAAGTTAAAATCATCCCTTCGTAAATTTTACGGACGCCATCACGAGTTGGTTGACCGTTATGAAAAATATGTTTCACAGACGACAACTGATATGTTACAATTGTCGGAACTGCAATCCCGTCCCCTTTCCCCCAAATGATACATACCGAATTAGACTTATCATCGAGTTTGTAGTAACATGAGCAACATGACAGGTACCATGGGATCTGCTTACCCTTCCGAAGCACCGGAAATCACCCCTAGTTTTTGGTGGGGTTCGTACTGTTCCGTCTTTAGTTTTCTATGTTGTGTTTTGTGTACTGTTGTTGTCTTTTTGGTTTTTTTTTTCTTTTTTAGCCATGGCGTTGTTAGTTTTTTTTCGACTTATGAGTTTGAATGTCCCTTTTGTATCTCTCGCCTCTCTTTTAAAATTTTAATTTGTATTTTTAGTATAGATGAGGAATACATTTTTCATTAATTGTGTGGTATGGACTCCCGAAATCATCGGTATAAGAACCAGGCCTTTTAATAGATATTCATAAAGATATGAGACGTCGGCAGTGTCTGAAATAAAAACAAGTTATATCTACACCATGTGGTTCCTATTTGGTAATTCTCTCATTGGCAATAATAACACACATCTTTATTCAAAATTAATATATTCATAATGGTTCTTCAAAATGTCTTGAATTGAACTTTAGTCAGTTACTTGATGGAAAGCGTTTGAATGTAGTGCGGATGTGTCCTAAGTTATCTATTTTTTTCCTTTTGGTTTTGCCTTACTATAAACTTATTGTCTTATGTTTACAATTGCTACTCTTTTATTATATTAAACAATGATTTAAGCAAACAAGCACACTTCCCGTAAAATGGGGACTCGGTAGCAGAGTGGTCTACGTGTAAGTAGTTCATCTACTGTATCACTAGACTGTCAACATTGAGTTTGTGAGTTCGAAACCCGTATGTGGCAGTTTACGATTCAAATCTTAAGGTGGTACATAACACTACAGGGAGATAATTATGTAAAAAATAGTTGAACGTTTTAATCACGTTCTATTGTTAAGGAAATATTAAGCTTCTCAGTGATCAAAATTATATTCAATGATTTTATTCCGATAAAGTGTGTGGTTCAAGTTTTTTTGTAAATGTTTATATTTTTGTCAAAGGGTCAAAGTAAATATTTTGTCAAAATT
Organism: Mytilus californianus; assembly: GCF_021869535.1. Lineage (NCBI taxonomy): Eukaryota > Metazoa > Mollusca > Bivalvia > Mytilida > Mytilidae > Mytilus > Mytilus californianus. The sequence continues at coordinate 34,469,477 of NW_026262582.1, read as the reverse complement.
TTATGAAAAGTAAACGAGCAAAATTAATTTTAGTCAAGGTGTTTGATACCACCTTAATTGAATAAGATTGGCAGTTTTCCTAGTCTTATTATTCGCTTAAATAGGTCAATTGCAATAATTTAAGTTCATATCTGAACATTTTATTACTAATTGTTATTATGTTATCCTATTTAGTCTAATAGAGATATTGGTTTATCTTGAACTTAACACTAAAATATTTAAATGTATTTTGCTCGTCTTGCTCTTATTATATTTCAATTGATGTTCTAATATGACGACCTATTTATCGTCAAACGGTATAATCACAGTATATCTACTTTTAGCGCAAAAAGTTTTACAAAAAATTGGCTGTTCCGTGTTACGCCCATTTTCTTTGTACGACCAGGTAAACTAAGCTTTCAACAGTAAAACCCAAGTTTTACGTAGGTCAAACTTCAAATACAATGCGATTATCTCTATTCTCATGATATTTCTAACTGTTTTTTATCTATCGTAACTTGATCAATGAGAAAGTTTTTTATTAAACATATGAGCTGCGTCGACCTTATGCAAAGAATCTGTTCACCTATTTTGGGTTGAAAAAATCTCTACGGATAGTCTGTAATTGTTTGAAAATAGAGTTGTTATAAGAACCCTACAAAACAGACCAAAATTCATCTTTTATTTCGTATATGAATGTTCCAAAATCAATCAAAGTCTTATATATGTACATGTATACGTGCACTTGCATCAGGTCGATTTCTATCCGACACAGCTCATATTATGTTTTCATGTCATCCATGTAAATGGCCATTTTTGTTTTTCCCCATTGAAAATTTTAGTGCCTTGTTATTTGACAAAATAAGTGATGTCAATATCGCCATACGGTGTCGCATTGACAAAGTTTTATATGTTAACAATGTTTTCAAAGAAAGTTGACCTAGTACATGTGGTATTATTTCTAATTAATCCACCAAAAACGAACGCAGTGACAGGATAGCTAGCTTGACATAATCATACATTTAATATATTCGGACCTATTAGCGGGAAAACATATACAGATTTACCATTACAGGGAGTGGCAGCTTTGGCTGTTGTTTAAGTTGTTTTTGTTGATAATGCATTAATTGTCGCCTCCTTGGTAATTTTTTTATATGTACCTCTGAAGGACATTTATCCACAACAGTCAATTTCAGTCGAGTGTTGCGATTGCTGTTACATACACTGCTCAGTTAAAGAAATATCCAATCTAAGCTATGATTTTTTTGAAGATTTGCATAAATATTGGAGATCCTTATAAGTGTAAATCGATGACATATTTTCAAGTCATCCGTTTACGAAATAACTGATAGCACTATCTATTTTGGTGCTTACTATGCTAAAATCGTTAGTTTGTAAAAAATCGGAGGCGTTTGTTTTTAATATTTGTTTGTCTATGATTTTCAATAAATAGTTCTTGTTTTATTTACCTCAACAGTCATTTCAGTAATTTGGTAAGTGTTATGTGTTACAATAATTGTAAATAGTTAAAATGTTTAATCCACATTTTCGATTAAATTTACTAAGTTTTACCAATCAAACATGTTTAGAATATCATTATGTATATTCATCAGGCAGACAAAGTGATACAAAGTAAAAGAATTATTAAAAATGCCAGAAAGAAAATTGAAAAAGACTTAAGAAAGTCAAAAAAGACTAAACCGCTCCCAGAAAAGAAGGCAGAGGAAATAGTCAATCATATACAAAAGGCAAGTACATTTAAGTATCCTGTTAAATTCTAATGAGACCGTTTCCGGCTGATGCACACATTGAACTTGTTATAGACCATTTGGTGTTTTCTACCAAACAGGTAAGATCTTGACAATATTAATATGAACAAAGATCGTCAAAACAAATTTAATCATGCAGTTTGTATATAACATCACATTACGCTTAAATTTAATAATCAGGAATTTGCCGTCGGTCACAAAGATTCTAATATATAATTATTATCCTTTTGTTGCAAAGCGGTAAATTTAAAGGCTATGTTGTTAAAGTTTATTTCTGTCGCTTTGGATTTTATCTTTGTTTTTTTATGTTCCTATTAGTCTATGTTTTGAATAAGTCGTAGTTCCTTTCTGATGAAATTTAAATAAATGTTTGTTTGTTCGATTATTTCTTTTCGCCTTGGTCAGTGTTTTTTTCAGCATGATGTTTCAATCCATTCCATTATTTTTTTTTTTTTTTTTTTTTTTTTTTAAATAATTTTCCAAGTGTTTGGATAAACGGAATTGTGGGGTATACATAGACCAGATCTCAACACAACAACAAATACAAATTTAGAGGCCAACTCAATGACAGCAACTATAATGTGTCATTATAGATATATATATATATATTATTTTACCAAATTCCTAATAGCCCATAATCTAGACTAGTAGCGAATAAAACAGAGCAGAAGCTACCAAAGGTCTTCCAGCAACACAAAAAGGACGAATCGAAAAAAATTTAACATAAAAAAGTAATTTAATAAACATATTAACATTGGTTCAGTTGTCCAAGTTAGTAAGAGGAAATTAAAAATTCGAAATAACTTCGTGCCATAAAAAAAATCTTGAGGTAATTGAATTTGAAGTGGAAGGATACCGAAATTGCCGCATATTTTTCGTTTTCATTATATTGTGTACATGCAGAAAAAGAGAAAATAGTAAACATCAAGTGAGTTTTGTTGTTATTTTTAATGTTTTGGTTACTCTTATTTCCAGGAAAACGATTGGTTAAAAAGATCTTACAATAAAATCACAGATGTACTTGCCAGGCTTAAGGACGTCCGTGAACATGAACCTCGTTTTATAGATGAAAACCCTAATCATACTAATTACGACACATTAATTGAAAAACTAAAAACCGATTTCATGACTTTGCTTGATATTAGAATAAAACAAATCATGAATCCACCAAGTTGTTGCTTCCCAGACGCACAAAGTATTAACAGCGAAACAGACGAGCCAAGTCAGAAAAGTGATAAAGAATCTGGTAACAGTTTAGAACACGTTAGTGAAAACGAATCAAATCATGGTGTGGAAAGTGGTGACAAATGTGATATTCGTGAACGCCAGATGCAAGATTTCAAGTTGCTTTATGAATGTACATTAATATTGAAAACAGTACGCGACGATTATTCAAAAGTATACTTATTAATAAAGGGTACAACGTGCAAAGTAACACTTTAAGAGTTGTCATAGAGGAATATAATATTCTGTATCGTGTATATATTATTGCATCGTCGAGTAACTAATCAAACTGAAAGCTTCCTAAATCCATATTCATGAACCCTAGAAATTAATCAAAGGCGATGAAATGCATCCGTTAAAGAGCACCAACAAAAACAGCAAAAGGGACTGTTGTTAAGATATCAGATTTACTAGTAGTTCCAAGCTATCCTTGCTATATCCACCACCATTGATAGTTTGATAGAACTCTCATGATCCAAAAACTCATTTACGAATTTCGTGCTTTAGAAGAAAGAAAAATATTTGTTCTCAGCAAAATATTTCTCTACAATTGATGCATCTATTGTTTTTATTGTTATAATTGAAATACATATTTGTTTTTGTTATTCATAGTTTAACTAATGTTTTAAATGAAATTAAAAAAATACTCTACTCATTTACTTGCTTATTGATATTGAAGTTCAAAACCCTAAACTTATAATACCCTGAGAAAAAAGATTTAGAATATACAAAGGGGACATTCAAAACTTTTAAGTTCAGGAGAAACTGACAACGTCATGACAAAAACACAACAAAAGACGACGATAAGACAAAACATCAATTAAACATAATAGAAATCTAACTGGACAAAACGAAGGAACTAAAACGGAAAGGGGGGGTGTGATATCAGGTGATCCGGAAGAGTAAGAAAATCCTGCTCTACTGGTGGCATCCGTCTTGGTGTTGATTTTTTGGTACAAATTGGTGATTAGTCTCATTCAGTGTAGTAATATCAAGGAAAAGAGGACGGGACTGTGGTTGGAACATATCCGTGGCCATATGTGTCATATATGTTTACTCTTCAGAAACAAACAAACTTAAATGTGTAAACATTATACACAGTGATGAGTGGTTACTTTTACATGTACAAGGAAAGGGAAAAGTGCTCGTTCTGGAAACTTAAATTGTTTTATTTGTCATTACGTTTGATTATGTCCTATGGAATTTTATATATAACACAAAAAGTGGGATGAAGATGGTCTCTATCTGAATACCTATTCCTCTGATATACTATTTCAATCGTAGTATCTTATCAGCATTTAATTCTCTGTAATTGTTTTTTTTTCAATTGATATGGTACCTGACAAATTCTTTTGTATTTTTAAATCATGATATTACATACCGTCTTTGTTAGTGTATTTCATGCGACGCATTACAGATTAATGTCGAGTTTTGAATTCGTCATTTGATGGATTGGTTTGGAAAATGTACATTAAGGAATTTTTGAATGCTGTTAGAAATTTAGTGTCATAATCAACTGTGGAATCTAAAAATAGACTGGGCCGATCGTGACCGGTCAGGAGCAAAACGTATTTTATAGAACTGAATTTCTGCAGTAAATTCATAACTCGCTTGATATTGTACCCGATGTCGATTTAAAACAATGAATAACGAAGCCAAATGTATTCAAAAATTTGATAACACTTTTAGATATTTAGATGATATATTGGCTCTCAATAATGACGACTTCAGTATGTACACTAAAGAGATTTATCCTGCCGAACTGACTTTAAATAAAGCTAATACTAACAATGAACACTGCCCTTTCCTGGATCTTGATATCTTTATCTTCAACGGGAAGCTTAATACCAAAATTTATGATAAAAGAGATAATTTTTCATTTCCTATTGTTAATTATCCATTTTTAAATAGTGACGTTCCCTTGTCGCCATCTTATGGTGTTTATATATCTCAACTTGTTCGATTCGCTCGTGTATGTAACAACGTATTTGATTTCAACGAAAGAAATCTCTGTATTACTGAAAAATTATTACACCAGGGTTTTCGATATCACAAACTAGTCAAAACATTTACTTAATTTTATAATCGGTACAAGGACATCATTCGTAAATATAAATCAACATGCAGACATCTTATACGTTCAGGTATTTCACATCCAATATTTTATTGTAATATTCTTTAAAAGTCACAAAAATGTCGGCATTCACCTCAAAAGCTGACCAAACCTTTAAACAGACTTATTCGGAAAGGATATAGTTACGATATTGTTGTCAAGTCATTAAGGATTGCATATTTTGGTATTAATATTGATTCACTCATAGGGTCTTTGCATCGGAAATAAACACATTTATTCTAAAACCAGTTGTTGGCATGATACAGGTTATGTTCTTCTCATATATTTTATGATGGTATGATACCAAACGCCTAACGGGAGGGATTGTACTTGATTTTCATATGATGAAGACATAATCTTTCAATCAGTTTAATTGAGGTCTGGAGCTGGCATGTCAGTAACTGTTAGTAGTCCTTTGTTAATTTGTGTATCATTGTCATTTTCCTTAGTTTCTTTTGTTACCTTTTTTGACATCGGACTCGGACTTCTTTTAAACTGAGTTTTACTGTGCATATTGCTATGTGTTTCTTTATTCTACATTGGCTAGAGGTGTAGGGGGAGGGTTGAGATCTCACAAAACATGTTTAACCCAGCCGCATTTTTGCGACTGTCCCAAGTCAGGAGCCTCTGCCCTTTTTTATTCTAGTATGTTTTTTTTAATTTTAGTTCATTTATATGTTTTGGAGTTTAGTGTGACGTCCATTTTCACTGAACTAGCACAAAATTTTATTTAGGGGCCAGCCGAGGACCACCTTCTGGTGCGGGATTTTCTCGCTACATTGAAGACCCATTGGTGGACTTCGGCTGTTGTCTGCTCTTTGGTCGGGTTGTTGTCTCTTTGACATATTCCCCTTTTCCATTCTCAATTTTATTAAGAACATCAATCAAACACTGATATAAAAGGGAAAAGAACATTTTTATCGTAACTAAGTTTCATACTCTGTAATATCAAACAGATATAACGCTAAAGTGCATATGAATTTTAAAAAATTGTGAATTAAACGTCAACTGGAAAGCAACTCAATTACAAAAATAGCGTAAAGACATCTAGAGGCCAGCATTACAGTTTTAACATGTGTTATGCAGTGAATTATTCAAATGTAAAGATTCTAGTGTATTTCAGATCTTTAATATAAAGAAGCGTTTGTTATCTTCATAACTGCACAAATCGGCTCAGCATTGATTAGCATGATCCTGAAGTTAATAACAGGGCAAATTGCAAAAGCAGGAAAAAAAATCAAGGATGTGATATAGATAAAATGCATACCAAAATACAGTATTTGTCGTAGAAATAAAGATGTACGTTTTAGCGGCGAGAAAAATATTGCGAAAGGACAAAACCATATTACTATTTTTTTAATTTATACAAAAAAAACCTTCTTGAATAGAATGAATAAAATATTTACGAAATGAGATCAACGACTAGCACATATTTTTGTGACAAAAGGCTCTAAAACGTGGTGCATATTCCCCTAGGGCCAAATTAATCTAGTGAATTAAGGGTCAGACAATGAATCGGATTAAGATGGAATGAATGAGATATTAAAAGAATTTTCATGAGTTTGAATATCTCAGTTATCAGAGGATATTGCACACCCTTCATTTTTTAAACATAACGTCCTTGACAGTTTTTCAAACAATATCATATCATAATTAAACTATGCAATATTCACAAAATTGTCCCCTCAAAAAACGTTTTTTTTTACACAAAGAAAAAAGGAGTATAAACACTAAAAATCAAAATATGCGAACAAATAGTTCCAACCTTCAACCTTATAATAAATGATAAAGATTTCGTATTCAGTTAAAGAGGTATACATTTCCTTAAAATATTTTTTTTTGTAATTGTGCTATTAAAAAATATTTTTATAAGAAGACGTTAACTTTTAAAGATCAATCAAAGCTCAGGTGAAAAAAAAAGTATTCAAAAGCAAAAACAAATAAACCAATTAGCAAACACAAAGCAAGTAAACATTTACATTTCTAGCCGTTTGTGACAGGCTTTCTTTTATAAAAACTTTATTTTTATTCATTTTCTAATCAAAACCCTTTTTGATTCATCAATTATTTAATCGTTTCCAACAATGCTGTGCTCAGGTGTTCGTTTGATTAGCCTATGTTTCCAGCGATTCTCTGTTGGTAATCAACAGTGAGATGAAGTTTTTCCAATCCACGAATCGTCCTCAGGTAATCAAAACTGTTTTTCTTATCTTGTTGAGTAATTTGTAAACTTGAGAAAACTTGTTTCAATCCCTCTGACCTAGCCGTCTCTAGTAAAGCCGTATAATTAGCCTGAGCAATCGATTGTATCAAGGCTGCCTGTGCTGTAGCATTCTGACTAATTTCTTTGGCTTCATTTTCTATTTCCGCAACCTAGATAAGAGATATAAAGTAAGTGACTGTTATTGCATTTTGAGATTCTCATTCTGATAAAAGCAGCCGAATGCGAAGTATCTTGTCTGTATATCTTCAACATTTACAAGCAATAAAAATTGGAATTTATACTGATCTCAAAAATAAAAATAATAATAATTGTTATTATCATTGTATCATTATTATTAGTATGATAAAATATATTTCAATGTTTAATATGCGTGTCTGTTATTATCGGTTATTTACACACACCATCCATCGTGAAAGCTAAAGTTAAAAAAATATTAAGGACTAGCATCTAAAATAAACAAACACCTGCATTATATTGATGCTGTCCACTTAGTAACACTCTTCAAATCATATATTGTTTTGTATATATCTATTTCCCTTCTATTGTCAATTTAGATCAATACAAATCAAAACAATTTTACATGAGGGGGCATCTGAAAGAGTCTTATGTAGACGAAACGCGCAATTGGTGTACCAAAGTATAAGCCTAGTATTTTGGATTAGTTATTACTTATTTAAAAGTTACTTCAAGCCTTTTGATCACATTTTTATTATTTATATGGTTTTTTTTACCCAAGATTTGGTATCAATTATACCAGTATTACAAGGGGAATTGTGTTTTCTGAGGGTTAAGAGCCCTAAAAGCATTGCTTATTGATATACTAGTATATGAGATTTACTTCACCTTTTGGTTCGTTTCCTTCCTGACGATAACAGCTTTCTGCTTTAACTTCTCTTCCTCATTTTGTTCCTTTAATGTAGATCCCCGTATAAACTGTTTCTCAACTTCTGATGGAATCTGTATCCTCCCCAACTGGAAAAACTTAACTTCAACATTCAGTCCTCTATGAGACGGTGAACAAACTGTCAAACAATTTGTACATACTGGAACAAAAATAATATCTTGTAAACATTTGAATAAATGAAGCATGTACATATAAACTTGTTTATGAACGCGACCGGAAGTTAATGAATACTGAGTATGACTATTTTTCTGATAAAATTCCTTGTAATTGTCGTATCTGTATGGTTTATCTAGCTTAACGCTTAAACCGTAATAAAAAAAACATAGTTTAATGGTCATGTCCTAGAGGTTATACAGATGCTTAATTGTTTACAATGCTAAAATTGAAAAAGGAAACGGGGAATGTTTCAAAGAGACAACAACTCTACCAAAGAGCAGAAAACAGCCCAAAGCCACCAATGGGTCTTATGTACTTATGACTTGTTAATACTTAGAGGGGTTAGTTTTACCACGACTATAGATGACTTTTTAATACTTACAAGGGTTAGTTTTACCACGACAATGTATGACTTTTTAATACTTACAGGGGTTAGTTTTATCACGACTATGTATGACTTTTTAATAATTACAGGAGTTAGTTTTACCACGACTATGTATGACTTTTTAATACTAACAGGGGTTAGTTTTACCACGACAATGTATGACATTTTAATACTTAAAGGGGTTAGTTTTACCACGACTATGTATGACTTATTAATACTTACAGGGGTTAGTTTTACCACAATAACTGTTACAGCAGGTTCCACCTAATCTCTCCCGGACAGATTTCCAAACTGTTTGTTCAATCTCTGACCTGTTGTTAATCAATTCTCTGACATTGTATACCGTTATTGCACCCTAAAGAATAGCAAACATGTTTTAGTATAAAAATAAGAAATGTGGTACGAGTGCCGATGAGACATCTATCCACCAAAGTTCAAAGTGGACGTAAGCAATTATAGGCAACCGTACGGTCTTCAACATTGAGAAAAACCAATACCATACCGTATACCATAATCGGGAATATAAATAAGAAACGCATTTTTTCCTCGTCAAAAATGATTGGTTTGAAGAAAGGAAAGTTTATGCTGGCGAAAAATGTATGTGTTGAATACCGCGAAGTCCTATCACAGAGCAGTTATATATTTAAACAAATCAACTCCTATTCACAACTCAACCACAGGTACTGAAAATTTCTATGGTTATTACTTCGAACGGTAGTCGATGTTTTCTGTCGCCGAAAAAGACATTTTTTGTGGGAAAACGACTGCAGTCTACAGAAATGATTAAACTAAAACGACTAAACAAATGATTTTTTAGGATTTGATAAAATGTTAATGTACTATGGTATATCTCATATTCTGATGTTTTTCGTGATTTTCAGTTGTAAATTTGCTATGAAGCATTTGAAAACTTCTGTTTTGTTTTTCCAAGGCGACAGTAGTTTACCAATGTTAAAATTTCGTAAATCGATTAGGAAGAGAAAAATCAAGGCATTAAACAGAAATTGAGAGAGTCGTATAAACTTCAAAAGAAAATAGACCTGGTGCGTCGACAGGGTAAGCGTCACCTATTATAATGCATCACCCGCAAACCGAATTCACACTCTTAACTATCGTTCCAGTACCCAAACTGCATCGGATACCCAAATTGCACCAATTTAGCAAGAATAGCAGCGGAAATCTTACAAGTTTTCTTAGAGACTAAGCAACTAGTACTTTTATGATTTGACATTAATCACGTATTCTAACATAGCTAAATATATGGAAGTATATACAAAACGTTCACAGAATATATCAGCAGATGAAGTTTTCACTGGAAAAAGTGAAATCTACGGAAACGTTGATATGCGACGCCCACAAAAAGTCAAGTTTTAAAAATGAGCAATTCAAATATGTTCTAGACATCCATTCCTTAATAATGAATGAATAGTAAGTATGGACTGTTTTCAAATTATTCTAACTATTTGGAGAAATAAAACAAAACATCAGTTTTTCGATTTTTAAAGATGTAAATTTAAGCATGGATCAAATTTGGGTACTCCTCATTACAAAATCATGGATCGTTAGGAGGTCGATTCAAACTCATTTTTCAATGATTAAATATGGATTCAACATTAAATTGGTGGAACTGTATAGTAAACAAAGATGCATCTACGAAATAAACACAGAATGGAAACTTTTGTCTGGATCATAAATAAACGTAGGTGAAAAAAACTGTCAAAAAAGGTGCAATATGGATACTATCACTTTAAAGATCTATGTTTTTGTTATATGGAAAGAGACGAAAAAAAGGCATGACTTGCATTGTATGGAGAATTGTCTCATTGGCACTCATACCACATCTTCTTATATCTATGTATTGTAGTCAATTCTTTTCAAACGATTGTCATAGGGTAAAGGGCGATTAAATGTAACCATTCTGACAGAGTAAACACTTCCAAATAAATGTTGAGCCACATTTGACAGAGCATTAGAGACTGACTACATAACTTTTACTTTGCCTAAATATCTTATCTACTTTACCTAAATATCTTATCTATCTCATATACGTATAAAGGGAGATCCTTTATTTAGACTGGTTCCCTGTCCTTTATCTGTTTGGCTCTGACACAAAGGTATATGTTGCAAGGGAGAGGACCAGCCTATCCTTTATTTTCTTTGATTTTCTGAGGGGGGCAGGTGGATTAATAAAATGAATATTCCGGCCTTGAAAGAGGTTAATGTCAATCAGCAAAATAACCTTCTGCAACTCCGTTCCCCCCTCCCCCCACGGAATATTAAATGAAATGATCGCGTCCTAATGCTTTACTGCTGTTAAGTTATTGTAATTTAATTTTTTTTTTCTGTTAAACGGGAGATAACCCAATGTCTATGTTTGTATTTAGAAATTATAAACACTACATTTATTTAGATACATGTTTGTTAAAAAATATATTTCAATATATTCAGCTTTTCTGATGATCCTCATTGGAACTATAGGTGATTCACTATCATGTTTCTGTCTTTACCGACACAGTAATTGCTATTTATTACAACAACGGGAAGGGATAAGTATTGCATTTGCATGACTTTTCATTTTAAGCTTTAATAACATTCTTTTACAGCATTTTCTTGAAATTAGATGTAATGACACATTTTGGACAGCTGTTGATCAAAAACTAAGCAAATTGTAAAAAGCAATGAATTCTGATTTTGCATTAATATATTATTGCGTAACCAACTACATTGTAAACAAAAAGGCATGTAATATAAGTTGAAATTTATATGCGACAATTCGCCATTAATACGTTTTGACCATCATGATATTTGGAAAACTGGTGTAGTTAACTACATCAATTACTAGCATACGTCTTACTGCTATAATTTCAACTCAAATACGATTAAAAATTGTTACACCTGAATTTGTACGTTCTGTTGTAGTATATCGCCTACCTTTACAGCATCTAACGCACTGGACTTCATGACTTCTTTATAGCCTAAATCGTATGCATCATGAAGACTGATCAATTCATTCTTCCTTATAGCGTATTGAAAATGAGCTGTTACCTGAACCTGTTAAATGATAAACAGATGTAAACACTTATGAAGCTTCTTGGCTGCATGGATCGGGTAATTGCTTGTTTAAATACGATGACAGAAAGAGATATATTAAGCCAAAGAGCCCCAGAATAATTATGCAAAAAAAAATCATTTGTATCACATAAAGCATACATTTTGTAATTGGTAATGTGTTTTTGTAGTAACATGTTATGGAAACATTTTTGATTTCAGTGCATGTACGTTTTTGGTTTGTTTCCTTTTATTTTTCATTTATGTTCGTGTACTGTGTTAGGACAAACGATAAAACAAACGTGGAAAAGAGGCATTACGCTACTAGCAAAGTTGATCGAGTGGTCAAGTGCGCTAGACACAGTGCAGACAGAATTGCCCCGATATCACAAATGCATTGATTCATACATTTAGCTGAGGAAAACATAAATGTGCAACCGCAAATAAGCACATCTAAAATTGTCTGGCTAATTCCCGTTTATCGGTACTACTGCAACAACAAAAATGTAAAACATTAATTTCCAAGACTTACTTCCAATTTGTCAGAAGAAAATACTTTTGCGTTGTCTAAATCAACTTTATGGAGATCTGCTGGAAATACTTTAAATTCAAAATCTGGGCCAATAAAATGTCTACCTCCATCGTACACTTCTGATTTATCAACACTCCCTGTAGATTTCTGCCGTTTCAAGCCATACTGAAATAGATTTATAAAAGGACATGCAGGGCAACTATATGCACAGGATTTTTTGGTTTATACAGTTTTAATTTAGAAGAAAAACCGAAATTCTTAGAAAATACAAATAATAACACCATTACAAACACAATTCCATTTTAATATTCTTGTCATGGTGAGAAAATACATAAAATAACAACATAACAACATAACAAACTCAATACCAATCAAATAAAACAAATCTATGTTATTTTTAGAAATTTACCTGTAATAATATAAACGTCACAAAAAACACGTCGCTTTTTGTGACGTTGGTCCATTCATGTGACGCGCAGTTTATATTTCGTTTGTGGTGTCCTGGTGTGCTGTCGTAAATTCGTGGAAGCTGTCCGTTGTTAATCTGCGGTTAACATGTTGTAATGTACTATTGTATTATTTATTTATTTATGTATTTCTCTGTGCTGAGTGTTCTTGCGTTTGTTTGTACTGTATTCCTGTCACGTAGTGTTGTCATGTTTGCGGTATTGTTAACATTGTCATATAAGCGGGAGGTTTGGCTAGCCATAAAACCAGGTTCAACCCACAATTTTTTCTAACAATGTCTTGTACCAAGTCAGGAATATGGCAGTTGTTATCTACAGTCCGTTTCTATATTATTTTGTTTTGCGTTTGCTTTTGTTGTAGTTCAGTGTTTCTGTTGTTCTGTTGTTCCGTTGTTTTCCTCTTATAGTTGATGTGTTTCCCTCGCTTTTAGTTTGTTACCCGGATTTGTTTTTGCTTAATTGGATTATGTCTTTTGAACAGCAGTATACTTCTGTTGCCTTTATATAGAACTGATTTAAGTATTTTTAAATAATTGACCGTTATAGAAGCAGATACCGCATTGCTATGCTAACCCATCTTTGTGACTTTTACAGAAATCCTGGCTTTCTTCATTAGCTCGTTTTGGTGACCTAGTTAAATGTTCCAATACCTCTCAAACGCTAATTGCCACACTAGCTTCTTAAAACAGAGGCGAAAGACACCGTAGGGATATCTAAACAAACTGACAATGCCATGGAAAAAAACGACCAAAAGACAAACAACAGTAAACAAAACACAACATGGAAAAAAAAAAAAAACACAACATGGAAAACCAAAGACTGAACACACGAACCCCACCAAAAAACGGGGTTGACCCCGGGTGATCCGGATGGGTAAGCAGATCCTGCTCATAACATACATTACGTGACGCATTGTTTTTACTAGTCAAAGGAAGGCGATCCAATGATTTAGAAGTCGCGTCTCCAATTTCAATGCATTTTACATATCACATACTTATGTACAGTTGAATTACTTCCTAATAATTTTCTAGTTTAACTTTAACATGTTTAACGCTTTCACTCAGACGTAATACTACATGTATTTTCGGACTTCCTTCTATGTATGCAATCCTCCAATACTTTATCATTTTTACTCTCGGACTTTCTTGTATGCCAATGAAATCTGCGATACTAAAACAGACTTGATCATTTATACTTCTTTCTGAATTATTTATTCAATATTAATGTCGTTAAAATACCACGGGTACTGTACTTGTTTTTTATAACTGTGGTTACGTACAGCTGGATCTGTGGAAAAGTACTAACAAAATACCGAACTCCAAGATAAATTAAAAAAGGAGATGTCCATAAAAACCGACAAAATCAAATGTTTTCAACTAAGGCCACACCAATTTGATTTTTAGTTCTTCGGACAAAAGCTTCAAAAAATATGGGGCGAGCGAGCGAATTTTTTTTTTTTGTATTTATTTCTTGAAAATGAGTTTTGTTGAGGCGGGTGCTCTTCAAGTGGAGCGAGCGGTATAATTTTTTTTTAATAGTGCGATTTGGAATTTTATGTTCATGGAAAAACTGGGTTAATTCAAAGAAAAAGGAGGAGAAACATGCTCTTATGCATATAATATGATGTATTTGTGCCTGTAGTACAGTCTGTACCATACCCAACTTTCTGGTTCGCTTTGGTTTAGTATAATTTTTGATTATTTTCGTCAAATAAGCTTTGACTACGTGAATTTTCATTTAAATTTATATATGTGTATATATTAAGGAAGCATAGCAGGTCATTAATATGTTAGTTAGGTAAATGAAATGTGTTGAATACAATTAAAATATGTGTATGAACTCCAAAAAATGCCCTTGAAAAATATTAAATATCTTTTGATATACATGTAGTTGTTTTCATTATATGGTAATGATTGTTTATTGGCTGCTTGACATACAGTTGGAACTATTTATCCATAATATGATCAACATAATGAGTGTGATGAATATTTCAACAACATCCTGAGTAAGATAGTTATATTGCTATGCAATGCCATGTAGATTTAATGTATTAAAACATTCCCTTAAAATACCTTTAACCACATTCACATGCATTATTCTGACTTAGCAAAATACTTTTTACTTTTGCCCCTGAAACCTGCAATGTATTTCAAACTGGAAGTGGTTGCACCAATAACACATCCCTAATTATTATTAGCATGTCAATCCCAATACCACCACTATGGTCTCGAACGTTGGAACTCATAAATTTTCCCTTACAAAAGAGTTCTGATTGCATGTCAACAGACTAACAAAGGGATATGGGGTTATCATCAAAATAAGATAAATTTTTCGTTTTCTCAAAAAATTATGTGAATTAAATATTAATTTCATCCAAGACAAATAGCTCTATCTATGTCTCTTGTAGTCCGGGATTACTCTGACGTCCAACGGTGTTTCGCCAGACAAGCTGGGGCCGTGGGACAACAGCGCCCCAACTTGTATTACAAAACAGCCGTTGGACGTCAGAGTAATCTCGGACTATGTCTGTTGAAACAATGATCGGAGATGACACTTGTTCTAACAAGTACTGATGTGAACGTGGTCATCTAACGATTTTTGTCTCCTAGAACAGGTCTTCATAGGTAAAACGAAATGCATTTCAAATAACTGTGTGTTTGATAACTACTTGTCCTCGGCAATGATCTGACACAACTTCATGTTGGCATCCCGATTTTTGACCTCTTATTTACAAATCGATTTATCACACGTGCGTTTGAATCGATTGGAGCAATATATGCACAAGAAAAACGTCTAAGAAAAAAAAATTTCAAGGATAAACTCATTTTGGAGCGGCATGCGGCCCAAAAAATTGGCGGAAGCGGTAATTATTTTTTTTTATTGAAAAGTCAATTTCTCCAAATCAGGAGCGGGAAAATCCAAAGAACTATTAATCAATTTGGTGTGGCCTAACGGAACGAGTGAAAAACAACTGTCATATTACTGACTTGGTAGAGGCATTTTCCGTAGAAAATGTTGGGTTAAATCCGATTTTAAAGCTAGCTAAACCTGAATTGTTTATAGATCCGTTATATAATCTCTCTTAAAATCTGTCAGGAAATATTAAGAAAACTGTTCTAGAACGTTTCTGGTAAAGTTCTCCTGAAACCTGGACAGTTTCTAACATACGCTGGTCTAACCTACGACAGTTTTGTTTATTTCTGACCTAGAATAGTTTCTGGCAATTCTAGCTTATAACATATTTTGACAGATCTATCCTAAAACAGCTTCTGACACAATATTTTTTAAGTTCTACACCAGAACAGATCTTGGCAGTTTCACTAGTCTCTAGAACAGTCTTTGGCAGCTCTATCTGTTATATAATTATTCATTAACTTATGCTTTTTATATCATTTTTTCTAACGTGATGTATTTATTTATTACTACTTACTTTTTTTCAATTTATCCTTTCCAGACAAAACTTTCAATAACATCTGAATTATTTTTCTTATTTAGTTAGAATTAGATTTATCACTGGGTTTGTACTAACATGAGCATAACGACTGGTGTCACATGTGGAGCAGGATCTCCTAATCCTTCCGGAGCATCTGAGATCACCCCCAGGTTTTGGTAGGGTTCGTGTTGCTCAGTCTTTAGTTTTCTATGTTGTGTTTTGTGTAATGTTGTTTGTCTGTTTCTCTTTTTTCTCTGTTTTACGTAATTTAAATCTGTTCTTCCCTAGAACTGATTCTGACAGTTCTACCCTAGAAAAAATTCTGACATTTTACCCTACAACAAATTTAGACAATTTTATACTTAAATTGATCCGGACAATTGTACCACCCTAAAATAGTTTTTGACAGATCTACCTTAGAACATATTTTTGATAGTTCTACCATAGAGTAGAACTCCTCTAGAATAGTTCTATGCGATATTATTCTGACAGTTCTGACGCGGGGTTTCCAACTATATGTAACTCCCATAAGGATTAACTAAGAACATTGTGTACTTATTACGTTTCCAAAAGCCTCGAACGACAGAAATTCGCCTGAAATTTTTTTGACCTCAAATAGGGTTTTTACTTTCTAAAGGGAACCGAATGACAGCACATTTTGATACGTATGTACAATGTGTAATGAAGTTGCCTTATATTTAATTACATTGATATTTGCTGAAATGAATATAACGAAGACAAAGGTCAGTTACTTCCATAACAATCAATTTGTTTTTCACAAACATTATGAAGCATCATGGATATACTTTTTATCATAGTTGATCAGCGGCCAGTTATGCGATTGTGTTGTGTATACAAGGCCAGTATCCAGAGTGAAAGTTAACTACATCGGAGTGGTGCGTCAGTATCATAGGCACGGAAAGCTTTATGTTTTAGTGGCACAGAATCTGAATTTTGATTGCAAGTGGTTAGAGGTTAGGTTTTATGTTTGTTGGTGCAAGAGCCAGGGTAATGTGATTTCCTAAATTTCATCAGGAAACATGTTGTTTCATTTGTAATCGTTAGTTTCCCGTAGCTTTCCGTTATGAAAATATAACGTAGAAAAAGTTGACCTTTGTTTAGCTGTTTGAATGATAATAGATAATATTATATATTCGAACATCGAAATATAAGCTTGGGATAGTTTTACTTTGAACTCATGGATATGAAATACTTTTATTGTTTCGGTATAACAAGATTGGTTAATTGGTAAATAATTATTTGTTTTGTAATCCAGGTCGGTGATTTATAGTTGCTTACAGATGAACTCTGGTCGTCTCTTCTGCAATCATACATAATCTCCTTATGTTTTGTAAAATAAATAGTTATATAACGTAAGGAGATGTATGTACGATTATCGTTATTTTTACAATCCACCAGATTCCAACTCAAACTATATGTATTACATGAAAAATATTGCAACAGAAAAATGTGGCCGTATTTTTGACGTGAATAATTCTTTGTTGAAAATTTCAAAACAAATCGATATCATTAAAACAAACCAGATTTATTTAAAATAATGAAAATGATTGCAAAATGTCTAGTTATGATTTTTGAGATCTTCGATGTTATACATGCAAATGAGTTCAAGATTATGTGATATCTTGTATCTTTCGTTCAAGCTATTAAATTCAAAATTCAAATAAAGAACTACCAAATTACTTTGAATAAATCTCACCTCGTAATAGTCCAAGTAACTATACGATGCCACTATAAGAATACTGATTAATCCAAGAAAAATAGCTACAACTGCTACAATTCCTTTAATTAGGCCCGACCCCATAATTAGCACGTGTAGTGATCAATCGTTTACATCCATATACATAACAATTATTTGTATCCGGTGTGTCAATTAAAAGTACACGTAGTTGTTTGTTTGCATATTATTTGTTAATAACAGTAAATTATTTGAGAAAGGATTGTCTGCTTTCCAATGTTAAATGTTTTTTTTTCATTTATGATAACTATGCTTATCAAGATTAATGTTAGATATGTATTTTAAAAGTGCTTTGCATGTATTTCGATATGACTGTGCTGTTATATATCCTGTCTGCATGTTGTGTGTTTTAATGTTGTGTTTGTGTTACCTTATATTCGGTAAAAAGCTCTTAAGAGCTTATGTTTGTATTGTTATATGTGAACCGAATCAAAATAAAACTTTCGTATTCGTATTCGTATTCGAGTGTAACGTACGAATAATTTTATGCCAAAAATGACATGACCATATCTTAATAAACAAGTCATCATATGTACCCCTTGCAATAAACAATTAGTTTTGCTCTGTTCTCACTCAGGTTTTCGACATTTTAAACGTTCGGGCAGTTCGCTCATGGCCATGCACAACTGTTGAGTTTTTTGTCAAAGTTCTAAGAAGCTTATCTTTTATTTACTAAGTCACACTTACTGGAATGTCCTGACCAAATCTTGATTGAATGTAGAAAATATTTGTACAATACCTCATTGACCCGATTGGAAAAATCTGAAGTATAGCTTTTAACTTTTTAGGCCATATCAAGATCGAAACAGAGGCTTCTGACAATATGTCATTTACTACCAAAAGGTAACAATTTGAACGCATTGAAATCAGAAATATTGGAAATATTGCAGATGCGTAGAATTCAAAACTGTCTAAGATTATCAAAAGCCTACTCAAATGACTTAACACACAACAGCATAGGCTGCTGACTGGGTAGATTTCTCCTAGAATGACTGTCCTCCAGCAGCAGTACAAGCTTTTAAAACAGCTCATCACAGATCAAGCCAGACGCGCGTTTCGTCTACAAAAGACTCATTAGTGATGCTCGAATAAAAAGTGTTAAAAGATCAAATTAATGACGATGTTGAAGTGTCTTGAAGACCCAAAATCACGATAGTTATTCCGAAAGTAGTACATGTACTAGTAAATAATTATTTGATACTAATTTCAATGTAGAAGATTCCTATCTGTTGCCAGTTTTGACCTTATATGGATTGGGATGATCTGTTTCGTCTCTTTTAGTTTCTGTGCTATATGTTTTTCTTATTAGGCTTTATCGAAACATTGGTTTCAAGCATGCGGAATCAGTATCACATGGTTAATTTCGTGATTGTCAAGTCGAACAATGTTTTGTAAACACCGCTCGAATAACAGATGAAACAATAAGAAACAAGAATTGTAATTATGCGCACCTTCCAAATCTTTCGGCTGTAGAAAACTGTTACAGAAAAATACTGTATAACAAGGGGAGTGGTTTACCGACGGAAATGCGTGTACTTGTTGTATGGTAAGTGGTGTATGATACTAGTAATTATAGCGAGAATTAAGATATTTTTATAGATATGGCAGAAAATCTCTACATGCATTCGACAAACAAAAAAGGAAGTGAAAACACTTTGAATGCAATTCATTATCTCATAGTTACAGTGAGGCCATCAACGCAAGGTAAACCATCAGAACTCATAATAGGATCAAGTTTGTTTTTCATGGAAGAGGGTCTTGATGGGGTCCTTCATTTCTTTATTCTTTTAATTTTTTTATGTCAATATCCCCTTTTCTTTATTTATGTTGGCCATTATTCTCTTTATTTCAGCACCCTATCATTGTCAATTCTATTTTTTTTCTCTTTTTTTATGTCATTTATTCTGGACATTTAACCCATTATTCTCTATTCTACAACCCCCATCCAGACCTTCATGGAAAGAGAGTCTGCCACAGAACTATACTGTTGACATCCAACATACCAAGGTTTTGTATTGGCAGTCCAAATTTTCCTCCCTTCAACCCTGTCCTTCCACCTTACAGAACTTCCCTTTTGTAAAAAATTGTCAAGTTTCTGTTCTGAATATGCATGACATAATTGCCAGGTGACATTAAGCAAGAAAAAAAACCAATCAAATCAATAAGAAGTTGGAATAATTGTCAAAAAAAATATTCAAACAAATGTGAAAATATTTTGATAAGAATATAATATAAAAATAATATTTACATTTTATATAAAGCACACAAATACACATACCAAGGTATTTAGTTTAAAAAAAGTTCTTACTACTAATAATCACAAGTGTAACCATTCTTAAATAAGGTATATCCATACACTGGTAGACCTGGAGATGTAATTCAAAGTTTCTGACAACTTAAAACAGCAATGTACTATATCATATACATATAATATTCTTCATTTCATTGTAAAAAAGTGAACTGTTTCCAGCACTATATTTTTCCCTGTGCAATATATTACTCAAACATTTTCTACCTACACAGACTAAATAAAGTGTGCCAGTGCAATTAATACATTGTATAAAAATAAAAAAATAAATGAAGTATTTAAAACAATGTTTTTTTTATCTTGAGTGACCATGCTCACATTTTCAGCAAATAAAACAGAACTGTATGAAGACTTGAGAGTAGTTACAAATATCAATCCCTGTTTTCATGGCATTAAACTTATTTTTTAACCAACCATCCTTACAGTTCATTTATTGAAATGACTTCGTCTTTTGTCCAAATCAAAGTGATATTCTTAAAATCTAAAAACACATCAGTACATTCATATGGATTTTTAACAATTTAACTTACTATAAAACAATTATATAAAAGTAACAGTTATATAA
Organism: Mytilus californianus; assembly: GCF_021869535.1. Taxonomy (NCBI): domain Eukaryota; kingdom Metazoa; phylum Mollusca; class Bivalvia; order Mytilida; family Mytilidae; genus Mytilus; species Mytilus californianus. Next base: position 34,448,614 of record NW_026262582.1, on the reverse strand, counting down.
AAGTACCTATATATTGTACACACAAACATGAGTGGTGGATTTCCTTGGTTTACCATAACTTTAAATACCTTACATTTGAATGAATTTGGGGGAAAAAATAAAAAATCGCAAAAATAAAAACCTGAAAAATAACTTGTTCTTCACAACACAAAAGGTTAAAGTTTTATAACCAACATTTAAAAACTACATGTGTAAACGTGTTAGGAAAAACTCAAACTTAGTCTTTGCAATTGATATGTTAACACAAATTTCAACGATTCTATTCTGTTACAAATATAATAAATTTTAAGACGATTTATACAATATTGGCTCCAATTCCATTTCAAACGTGTGATTTTCAACAAATGCATTAAATACAATAAATTTCAGCAAAACAACAACAATAACTGTGCGTTAACATTAATATAAAAGCAATCACACATGCTTTTTTTTTTTGTTTGGTTCAAGTAAATTTTCCAGTGAAGAAACTTTTGAATATGCTCATTCTAAATTGTTTGATAACATTTTGGATTCATTAAAGGGTAACATACAACTGTTATCACATGAACAGATATATAGAGTTTCAGGGACACACTTTAAATCTACGACATTACAAAAATTATGTATCACATGGTTGGTTGTTGTTAAAAAATGTTTCTGTACTGAAATAAAAAATTATATATTATCAGTGACATAGTAATAACTATATTTAATATGATAAACTGTTGACAGAGATATGTCTTGACTTGAAAATTAACTCATTATAGATACCAGGAATAGAATTTTGTACACCAAACCCGAGTTTTCGTCTTCAATAGATTCATCAGTAATGCTCGAATTAGAAAATTACAATATTCCAAATAATGTACGAAATTGAAGAGCATTGAGGACCCATAATTCCGAAATGTTTTGCCAAATATAGCTAAGGTAATCTATCTCTGGTTTAGCATAAATTTTAGAAAAGTTCACTATGAACATGTGTACCTGGTTTCAAATGATGTGACCTCAACTTTGTGGTTAAGTTCCTTAAACCAACACTTTAATCTTAAAATCTTAAAGGAAAAATTTAACTGTGAGGTCTGTGTGGAAACCTTAATTTGGTATATACCTAAAAAAATCTATTATATAAATGAACATTTATAAGTTTCAAGATGATTTGACCACAACTTCATGGTAAACTACCTCGAACCAATATTTTAACCTGATAGCTGAACCATGACGTTTTGGTCAATCTCTTAATATGGCATATTTTTTTTTCAAAGTTCACATCATAATGTCGGATTGTCCATTTTTATTAAGGAAACAGAACGAATACACCCACCAGAAAACATAATGCCTCTACTATTGTAGATAGGGGTATTAAAACATTGAATAAATCACACGGTTAGTTTGAGCCAAGGTTTCCTGCAATTTTTTGCTGAAAGTTAACTGTCAGATGAGTATTATCTTGTCCACGTATTGTCCGAAGGTAATCGAAACTATTTTTATGCTCTTGTTGGTTAAAATTTAAGTCTATGAATGCTTGTTTTAATCCATCTGAACGAGCTGACTCCAAGATGGCTGTATAATTAGCCTGAGCAATCGATCCTATCAATGTGGCCTGGGCTGTTGCATTCTGACTTATTTCTTTTGCCTCATTCTCAATCACAAGGACCTGAAATTAAATAGTTTGTTCATGTTTAAAAGAATATGAATCTAGTTAACAAAGCTATCTAAGAGTTACAAGTTGAATTGCAAAGGAGAAAGTACAATATGATACGTCACTGTTAAAATTTTTAAATACCCATATTTTGAGATTTTGTATTTGGATTATCAAAGGCTTTACCCAAAAAGATATTTTTCTACAAAATATATTTTTGTTATTGGTTTTTAGCTGTCTCATGGTGGTATACCAATTGTCTCCTTTATTTGTTTTAAGCTGTCTAATGGTGGTATACCCATTGTCTCCTTTATTGGTTTTAGCTGTCTCATGGTGGTATACCCATTGTCTCCTTTATTGGTTTTTAGCTGTCTCATGGTGGTATACCAATTGTCTCCTTTATTTGTTTTTAGCTGTCTCATGGTGGTATACCCATTGTCTCCTTTATTGGTTTTAGCTGTCTCGTAGTGGTATACCCATTGTCTCCTTTATTGGTTTTAAGCTGTCTCATGGTGGAATACCCATTGTCTCCTTTATTTGTTTTATCTTAAAGACGTATTATAATCATCCTTAAGAATTAATAAATAAGCTACAGGGCATTTTACAGCTTGCTATGTGGTATGATTTTTGCTCATTATTAAAGGCTATATGGTGAACTATGTTTTCTAACGTCTTTGTCATTTGGTCTTTGGTGGGTAATTGTCTCATTGGCAATCATATCACATCTCCTTATTACATACAATTGCATTTCCAATACCCTAAGGCTTATAGTATTTATCGTGGAGGAGAATGCAAAAGGAAACGTCCATAGTCCTTAATTAAAAATATCACATTTATTTTTTGTTCAAAGTATTAAAAATTTATAAATCTATCATTTGCCACTCTTTAAAAGCTTACAGTACATCAGTTTTTCAAATACCAAGAATTAATATCCAAGTGAAACCTAGTTGATTATTATTGATGGGGACATTGCCAGTGATCAGATTTTCAGTGGGCCAACTAGTGACTCTTCTCATAGTTACTTGTTTTTGAATGATGATATTCATGGATAGTGTGTTCTGTCAAAAACGATAAGCTACACCTAAAGTCCTAATCAGAATTTCTTAATTGACCCTGTACGTGGACCAGAATGTGTTAACCAAGCATTCAATTACAAACAACAAGAAAAGTTATGCACAGCTTGCTTTCTATTGCTTGAAGCCATGTAAACTTCACGTAAAGGTCAGCCGCTTACGTCTAATCGAATTATAGTTTAAGGGTCACAAAACTGGCTTTTAAAGTACGCCAATAATACCTTTTGACTTGTTTCCTTTCTAACGACAACAGCGTCTTGTTTAAGCTTTTCTTCTTCATTTTGCTCCTGCAATACTAATGCCTGTATAAATTGTTTCTCAACATCTCTAGGAATCCTAATTCTCCTTAACTGGAAATATTTCACTTCAACATTCAATCCTTTGTCCGAGTCTGTACACACTACTTTACAGGTAGAACACACTGGAAAAGTGAGATTATAATGGTAATATGAGAGTCTCGATGGGGGGACTTCATTTGTGTATTCATTAATTTTTATTTCATGTTACTCTACTATTCATATGTTTAGCCCATTATTCTCTATTCTTTATATTTTAACACCCAATTATTCTCTTTTTTATTTTTTGGCCGTTTTTTTTTCTTTTCTTAATTTCTTAGGCCATTTTTCTGTTGGCCCATTATGCTCTTTTCTGTAAACCCTCTCAAGACCCACATATATGGCTTTATCTCCTTCAATATTTAAGAGTTTTTGTTAAAGTGATAGTTAAAGTGATGTCAGAAGATATGACAGTATATTTACATACAATATATCAAAAACTACCTTTGCAAAATGAATAAATAAGCTTACAGAATCTGTTAAATTGATTGATTGATTGATTGATTGGTGTTTAACGCCACTTTCATCACTATTGCGCTATTTCGTGGCGGTCAGTTTTTATTGGTGGAGGAAGCCGGAGTGCCCGGAGAGGAACACCGACCTTCGGTAGGAAAACTGATAATCCTAGTCAATTAAGATTTGAGTCGAGTGCACCTGCCCCGTGCGGGATTCGAACTCACAACCTCAGAGTTGACAGGCTAGTGATACAGTAGTTCGACTATTTAGACCACTCGGCCACCGAGGCCCCCAGAATCTATTAAAGAAAAAGTTTCTAGCTTAAAGGAGGAAAAAATTTATCAAAGAAAAAGTTTCTAAGGAAGTAGAAATTTATAAAAGAAAACGTGTCTAAGGAAGTAGCAATTCATTAAAGTAAACGTGTCTAAGGAAGTAGAAATTTATTAAAGTAAACGTTTCTAAGGAAGCAGCAATTCATCAAAGTAAACGTTTCTAAGGAAGTAGCAATGTACTAAAGAAAAATTCCAAAGAAAGTAGCAATTTATTAAAAGAAAAAGTTTCTAAGGAAGTAGCAATGCCCACACCATGAAGTCAATTTTAAGAGCATTGTCCAATATGACACCCATATATTTGTAAAATCTATTTCACAGAGAACTGTCCAATATGGTGACACCCGTATATTACACGGTTGCCTTACATAGGGAAACATGTTCCCTCTTAAGTACAATCTGTTTTTTTTATAAAATTATTCCTTGCAATAGTATTAACAATTGATTATGTCCTAGATTTGTTAAAAAAAAAACATCTTAAATTGAAAATCCGCTTCCGCATTTATGACATAATAAACATTTGAGATCAGTGAAATATGAAACCTAACGAAACCTATCACGGCAAAATGAAATGTAACTTTTTTATCAGACTCCATTAACTTACATGGATTTGAACGTCCACAGTAACTGTTACAACAAGTGCCACCAAGTCTTTCCCTGACGGATTTCCAGACTGTTTGTTCTATAACGGCTCTGTTGTTAATAAGTTCTCTCGTCGTGTACACAGTTATTGCACCCTAAAAATATAAACAAGTTTAAATAAATTTTTATTTAGAAATTTTGAAATACCATTGAAATACACGAAACAGATCGAAAATAAAAGGTTATAGGGTCACAAAACCCGAGTGACTCGAGAATCAATAATCTTAAAAGAAAATGTACAGTTTTAGTATTGCCTTCTAGCTTCTTAAGAGTAACAAAATTGTAAAGGATTCGGGGGACCCTGTGTCCCGCCTGTAATTGCTGCTGTCAGTGTAAATGTCCAGTGTTGACTGCCATAAACTCAGCCCATTCATTAGTAAAATATGAGAAAAATTAAGCTTTTGCATTAAATGCTATTTCTTGGTCACGATGAAGCTTCTGTCCATGTTTTATAACGTTCCAAGAAGAAATATTTGATGATTCTAAAATATTAACCGTGTGTGAATGTATCGGCAAAGCAGTCCATTCATCAGTAACAAGAAAAAAACATATTTTCAAATTCTGGTTCAGATGTCATTTCTCAATCATAAATAATAAATAGGCTTCTGTCCAAATTTCATAAATTTCTCTGAAGGTTTGATAAATTTATTGATTTAAACAAAAACTTTAACCAAAGATTGTATCTAAATGTTAAGTGCAAAAAAAAACTTTGTCCGTTTATCAGAAAAAAACGGATAAGTAAGTATTTTGAAAAAAAACATGATTGCACAACCGCCATCACATTTAAGAAAAAACATATAAACTTAATTGAAAGATGACAAAAAAGTGCGGGCTGAATTTGAATGTGTACTATACAAATCAGGAGCCTATAATTCACTAATTACCGTTTGTTGTTGTATATCATCTTTGTTTTTCGTTTATACATAAATCAGCCGTTAGTTTTCTCGTTTGAATTGTTTTTACATCTTTTATTTCGGGGCCTTTTATAGCTTGCTATGTATGTGGTATGGGTTTTTCTCATTGGTGAAGATCTAGTTGCTGCATGGCGGTCTCTGGTGGATATTTGTCTCATTGGCAATACCACAGCTCCTTATTTTTATTTTATTTTTTACACTGTCGCATAACATTAGGTATAACATCAATTAGATTTGATTCTAGCTATTTTCCTGATGAAAAAAAAAAATCTTTTAAGACTGAGCCTTGACGATTTTACAAAGATAATGATTTTTGAAAAATGTGCATGTAAATATAACTGCTAAAAACCAAATTCATTTCAAAAGCTGTCAAATAAAGAAACATGAAAAAAACAATTTTCTAAATTTTGCTAAAGATGTTATCATATGGTATATCTAATAGCCAACAGAAAAACATAATGTCATATTATAGTGAAAAACACACAGGCGACATACTTTATTCTTTACTATCCGACGTATTTCGGCTGTATGTATACATATATATATAATAAGCAAGTCTAAAAGGGTACAAAATAAAATCATGAACAAATGTTAAATATTTCGGATAACTAATATCCTTCATCAGTAAGATATCAAATGGTTCTTATCTTGACATGTGGTAGTCACACTGTAATAGTAATCTTGATCGTTATACAAATTATCACGAATCAATACGCTGGTAAAATTTTTCAATATTGATATTTGGGAGGAGGAATAAATTTCTTAAAACTGTAAGAGTCCTGTACTGAAGCCTGAGTTACTGGAAACAAGTGTTGGGAAGGACTCATTCTATGTTTTTTCATTAATGCCATCTGGGGAAACTGTCCTTAACTTCCTTATCCAAAAACTTTCCCGAGCAAGTATGTCGGCCCTTGACCAATCCTCGTTGTGGTCTATGATAGATGGTAAGGTTTTTGAGATCAGCTTGAATGTGCCCCTGTGATCTCAAATGACGACTTACGAGGAGGTCGGGCTTGTAGGTGTAATCATTTCGATGACCATTCATGCGTTTGTTGAATGGCTGTTCTGTCTCGCCAACATACTGCATGCCACATCGACACTGAAGAAGGTATACAACATTCTGGGTTTTGCGAGTTACATTGCAATATTAGTGTATTCGGACCCAGTAGAGTGGCAAGTAAATGTTTGAGTGTTCAGTATTTGTTGGCAAGTCAGACATCGTCTGTTACCACACGACTTGCACCATCCTACAGTTGAGGAGCTTTTATCAGAGGATACATCAGCTCTCACAAATAAGTCTTTCAGACTTGCTAGTTTCCGAAAAGCTAAGACAGGAGTTTGGGAAAGATCTTGGATAGTTTTGGATGTTTGGTAATAATCTGCCAATTGGCACGGATCAAACGGCAGAGGTTAGCAAAGGCGGGATTGTATGTTAAAACATACGGAACTATTGTGTTGCGCCTCTTCTGTTTGTACTGTAATAGGTCATTACGGCTGTTATTGTTAGAACGCGCAAATCCCTTATCGATGTCCAATTTCTTATAACCTCGTTTGGTCAAAAATCCGCGAAGTTCCTGTAACCGTTTAGTGACAGCCTCCACAGAGGAGCAAATTCACTTTACTCTGAGAGCTTGACTGTACGGGATACTTTTTGTACAGTGTTTGGGGTGACAGCTTTGGGGAGAAAGGTATATAATGCATGTGTAATGTTGAGTTTCTTTTTAATTGAGATCTATTCTGGAAAACATAAGATAACCCAGTTTAAACCTTCTTCCATCGCTCATTACAAATGATTGATTGATTGTTGATGTTAAACGCCATGTTCAGCACTATTATATACCTATGTCGCGGTGTAAACTTTTAATTTGAGAGAGGATGCCGGACAGAGTGCCCGGAGATAACCAACGACTTTCGGCCGAAAAACTGACAATCCCATAACAAGTGCATAATATGTCTGATACTTATGTTTAGGAATTATAATATGAGCTGCGTCGGATAGAAATCAACCTAATGCAATGAATATCAAATATGTATCTCTTAACCTATTTCGGGTTGAAAAAAAATCTCTCTGCAAAGTATGCAACTGTTTGAAAATTGTGTTGATATAAAAATCCTACAAAACAGACCAAAATTCATCTTCTATTTCGTATTTGAATATTCCAAAATAAATCCAAGTCTTATACATGTACATGTATACGTGCACTTGCATTAGATCGATTTCTATCCGACGTAGTTCATATATTATAGTTTACGTAAAGTCGTTTGTGTGTTTTTCTCTAATATACAATGTGGACCTCCTGAAAAAAGTCACCATGAATTCAACATGCATATATTTCTGAAAAGTCTTCAATGACCTTTCGATGTAGACGTTATTGTATGATATTTGTGCTTTTCTATACATAGAGCCCGATATAGGGAACTGGCTGTGAACTACGTATTTGTATTTTCCATCTATAATAGAGTTTGAGAGAGGGAACTGGCTGTGATCTACTGGTGCTACTCACCGATGCATTAACCTGATTACTGAAAACGGACTGACAGTCCAAATGGATAAGATACTAGTCAATGTAAATCGAGACTCCAAGACTGAATAAAATGTAACAAGTCGCAGATTAACTTTTAAAATACCAGCTTGTAATAAAATTGTCTTCAACTTAATTATTTTTATACATCTTCTTAAGTTTTCTTCATATAATCATGATAACAGAGATTGGCAATTCTATTAAATGGCAATATTACTTATCTCCTAAAATATTATCATATATATTATACAACTCCAGTTATCTTTTAAACTACTTTTTTTCATACTGACGCATCACTTTATTTTAAGCTTTGTTTATCTTCTTGATATTTCCAATGACATGAAATTTCGCCTAGTTGTCGATCTCTGGTAATATATGTCTCTAATATCTATAAACAAAATTGAGCTCTAGGCAGGTAATCTGCTCAATGTGATGATATATATTGCCATCATCTGGCGTCCTCCGTTATGGGACGACCATTTCGTTTTGTGTGTGGGGGGGAGAGATCAGTTGATTTTCATAAAATTAATACCATTGTCTGGTACAATGTACATGTAAGAGCTGAAAATAAATAGTCTTGCCAAAGACATGCAGTAAATGAATATTCTGAAACACAAAAAACAGTAAATAATTGTGTACAAAGTTGAAAATAAATTTTCCGCGGAAAAAAAGAAGCATGCGAAGCAACAGCTAAAAATGAATATTAAATCTTCAAAAAAATCCCCTCTTCAACACCCATCACGATGATCACACGATGTTCTACATAAACACAACAGTCCACAAATTGACAATAAACTCACGTGCACGCTCTTTTTATATATTACAACAGAATACTTGTATTTTTTACGAGGAAATATTATCTCTGTTGATACATACCTTCAAGGCATCCAAAGCACTGGATTTCATGATTTCTTCATATTCCAAATCATAAGTATCATGCAGAGAGATTAATTCATCTTTACGAATAACATATTGGAAATTAACTGTCACGTCAACCTGCAAGTAAAATTAAAACTTTAGTGTAATAAAAAATGTTCTCTCAGTAGCATGCACTTTTATTAGAAGAGGATCCAAGGACATTAAAAAAACTGCATAGTACTCTTTTTGAAAATCGTTTGCATTTTTAATGAGATTTGAATATTAAACACGCCATTATTTGGACTAGAAACACGTTTTCGTTCATGTCAGGCCGGAATTGGGACGTTAAATATTATGCCCCAGCGTGTAGTCAGAGCGAGTGCAAGGCTCTCGGTCCGTTAAAAAAAACCTGGTAACAACTCTCTGATAGGTTTTCCTATATATACATGTATATAAATGAAAATAACTTCGCTCTAAACTGAATTTTTGGAGTATCGCATTTATTGTCGATTTGAATGTTTTCGTCCTGAATATGGATGAAATATTTGTAACTGCACGTTAAACAAGAAACAAGAAGTTGTGTCAGTAACTGGGTGCAACTTTTCATCGGTAGTTCCAAGTTAATCCCTAAACTGAAAGGAAAGGTTGGTGAATTTGTTGTTATGTAAAAGAAGGTACTGTAAAACTGTAAACACTAGTAGATATATGTTTATATAATTATATGTACCAAGGAAACACAATTTTCGAAAAATAAGGAAGCGGATCTTTTGCATACCCAGCCTTGAATCCACCTCTACCTCGGAGATAGAGTTTAAAGTATCGATCCAGATTAAGGTGCTGGAAGGTCGACTTGTGTCCTGCAGTTGACCATTTTACTATATAGATACAAAATAGTATACGCATAGGTATCCTGTATCCTGCTTCTATTGTAAGCGAACGAATACATTTGATTAAATCATTGTTTACGTTGCAGTTTACTTTGCAGTCCCCGTTAAAATATTGTCGATTTTATTGAAAAGTAACATCGGTAAAATAAAGGTTCATGTTTTCAAGCGTAAATTATAAACTGTCGTCTAAAACATAGTTTTTACATTGTACAGAGGAAAATAAAACATGTATGTGTACTCGCTACGAAAAAGGAGAGAGCTCGGCAAATTTCGCGACTTTCGCTCGCATTTAAATTAAAGCTTGTACAAATAAATGTTACTGATATTCCGATAATGATCGAATTTTGTATTTGTAATTTACAAAGACGACTGTAAGGGGAGGTGTTCACATTATTGATAGACTGTGTGAACGGCAAGCTACACTAATTATCCAAGTTTTAATCATGTTTAATACGCCCGAATTGTTAAATAATCTTTCACAGGAAATAAAGTATTTTGGGACACCTAAATTACCTTTTTAGCAATTATTACGTGATCGGTCTTCTAAATTTAGAAACAATCACTTAAGCTTACCGGTAAATTATAAATTAAAGCCTGTCACATATGTTATACCTGTGAAAAAAGACTATTTTTTAACATCCATGTATTTTAACGTTTTAAGCCATCGAACCTTATCCTATTGATCCATCGCACTTTAGCGTGACATACCATCGTACTTTAGCAAAACAAACAACCATCGCACTTTAGCGTGATTCACCATCGTACTTTAGCGTAGACCATCGCACTTTAGCGTGACCATCGCTAATTGGTTACCATCGCACTTTAGAGTCCTACATATTTAAAGCTTAACACGCCTTTAATTCGCCGGTCATGTCTGTTGTATATGAAAATGACGTCACGCATAACAATTGTGTTTCCATAAAGTAGATAGAGGCCGGTAACCCAATCCGATATAAATTCTTTCAGGCAAAACTTTTCGAAAATCGCTTATTTGAGGTCTTTAGACCAAGTACCAAGTTCCTGCTTTTAAAATAACTACAGACACTTTTTGCTTTATTGCTGAGCTTTTACGAATACAATTCCTGAACATTTTTAAAAAATTGATATCCGTCAATAAATCAAGCGACATATAAAAACATCTGTACCCGGCAATATGTTTGTCTGCTTGATTAGCTGTCTCAATTCTTGACCAGTATTTTGTTTTAACTTAAACTAAAATTTATGAAATACCTATGTTTACACACATATCGGTCATGTCGCTATATTATGGAAAGCCTCAGCTGTCATATATTAGAGATTTACAAAACGTTATGCTGAACCTTAAAATGTAAAGCTAAGACAGCGTGATGTTGAATTCAGTCACCAAAATGCTAACTCTAAATTACAATATGCTAAGTTGAATTGCGCAATGTTGACTTGCAATGACAAGTGCTTTAGTCGTGATAGTATAATGATAAGTCACGATGTTGTGATGATATGCCAAACACGCGTAACGTTGGGTTTAAAGTACATGATGTAAAGTTGACGTTGCATGATGTTAGCTTGCAGATTGATACTGCTCAGTCATCCATATCGACAGCTATGATAACAAATAAAATGAATAGCTAAAATGTATGGTGCTGACTTGTTATTAATAAATGTTGAGCTGAGATAGTACGATGTTATATCATTGTGATATTACGATTGGTCTATCATGCAATCTGTTGATTTACAACACCATGATGCACAGTTGAAAGTGCATGATGTTAAGTTAAGATAACACGATGCTACACCACTATATTGAAACGAAAGGTTTACCATACAATTTGTTGACTTAAAACAACACGATGCAACGTGTTAAGCTAAGATGCTCACTGGAAACTACAGGACGTACAGTTGAAATTTTGTAATGCTAAGCTACGATAGTACGATGTTATATCATTATAATGTCACAATAGGCTTATTATACAATTTGCTCATTCAAAACTACACAACGTACAGTTGAAAGTACGTGATGTTAAGCTTAGATAGCACGTTGTTATATCATTAGAATGTCACGATAGGCTTACCACACGATATGCTCGTTTAAAACTACACGACGTACAGTTGAATGTACGTAATGTTGAGCTATGATAGCAATATCTTATATCATAATAATATCACAATAGGCTTGCCATACAATATGCTCATTCAAAACTACACGACGTACAGTTGAAAGTACGTGTTGTTGAGCTAAGATAGCACGATGTTATATCATTATGACGTCACGAGAGGCTTATCATACAATGTGTTGACTTGAAACTACACGATGTAAATTTGAAGTAGTTTGGTCTTGACTTGAAACAGTAAAATGTTAAGTTATAAAAACAGAACGTAAAGTCAAAATAAAACAATGATAGGATGACATATACTTGTGCAGAATTGAAGATTTTTGGTGTTGACTTCGAATATAGTACAAGTATTAGATCGTTTTTTGTTAAATTGAAAGACAATAATGATGCGTAAAACATTACAGAATTATGTGAATTGAAACTGCAATTCTATGGAAAAGAATGAGGGACAAATCCCCAGGATTTTTTCTTCTTCATTTGCAAGTTCGGCGGCAAAATGATATACAAAGAAAGTTTTCCATAAATTGATAAAGCAAAAGAATTACCCATCGCTATATATTACACTTGAATATAGTTTTGCCGTATATTTTACATGTTTTGTTTGGATTTTTTTTTTTTATGATTAAAAACCAGACTTTTTTTATGAACAATATTTAAGAAAATATTTATCTATGTTGTGTGTTAATATATACCACATAATATTGTGCTTATAAGACTCATGACTGTGAGGGTCAAATTTTACTCATATAAAATCACATCTATGTAAGAGTTAGCGGAGAATTTGTATTTACCACTCCCGTTTTCCACGAAATAAAACATAAGAATCTGGAGTCTTAATCTTAAAAAAACAAAGATCAACTGATATGACAAATAATACGATTATAGCGCAGGACTGAGAGGGTCAGAGCTATATCAGAATGTGACCCCCGGTCTTGTTAGAGGTATCTGAAAATTTGAATTTTCTTTTCCATGAAATAAAACAAAAGAATCTGGACTTAATCAAAAGCGATGCGATTACGATTTCCATAGAATGTCAGAGACAGTGTGTCGACTATTTCGTTGAAAATTCGGCTAGGCAAGTAAAGAATGTCTTGTAACAAAGAAGGGTTTATTCATATTCATATCACACTTACATGTTCTCGTCCTGATATGCATGTAATATTTGCCACTGTACGTAAAACGCACCCCTTTTCCCCGAAATAAAACCAAAAAATCTGGACTTAATCAAAACCGATGCTATTTGGATTTCCATAGATTGTCAGAGTCGGTTTGTCAACTAGTTTGTTAAAAATTCGGCTAAGCAAGCAAAATATGTCTTGTACAGAGCCAAGATTTATTCATATTCATATTACACTTACATATTCTAGTCCTTATATGCATGTAATATTTGCCACTGTACACTAAATACAAATACATTTTCATCAATTCTTTTTTATGAAAAGGAGCCTATCTTAAGCACGTTCATCGATTTGACACCCTGTAGTTCATGTTTTTTTTTGGGATTTCCTCGAAAATTATAACACATTCCTTCTTTATTTGCAAAATCGCCAAGTGACGGTTGCCACATATGAAACAGGATCTGCTTACCCTTCTGGAGCACCTGAGATCACCCCTTTTTTGAGGGTTTCGTGATGCTCAGTTTTTGGTTTTCTATATGTTGCGCTTAATATACTGTTGTTTGGTTTTTGATCTTTTTTCTCTCGTTTATTTCGGCTCATGAGTTTTTGTCATGACATTGTCAGTTTGGTTAAGATTTTTACTATCCCTTTTGTATCTTTCGCCTTCTTTTATCCATTTTTGTGTATTTTTTTTTCGATTCTCCCCTCCCCCTGAACAGTATAATAGATAGATAAATGAAAACAGAAACCCTTTTCAACAAAAGGAGATCTACAAGTAACTCGACGTGACCGAAATTGTAAATTTCTTCCTCATTAGACATATTGCCCTTGGGGTAGATCGAGTGTCTTCCGCCATCTTAGGGAGCTACCATGTGATTTTTATTGGGGGCTAGAATGAAATTTGAAAAAAGGCAGGACAGGAATTTTGTGTAAAATAAAGGCAGGATGAGCAACTTGGCAAAAAAAAGGCAGGATGACAATTTATGTAAAAACAAGAGGCTCTCAAGTGCCTGAATCGCTCACCTGTATTTCAGAGGAGAAGATTTTTAAATGTTAGCAAACTTGATGAACAAATTGTGTAAAATTGTCTTTAAAGGGCAATAACTCCTTAAGGGGTCAATTGACTATTTTGGTCATATTAACTTTTTTGTAGATCTTACTTTGCTGAACATTATTGCTGCTTACAGTTTATATATATCTATAATGATATTCAAAATAATAACAAAAAACTGCAAAATTTTGTTAAAACTACCAATTCGGTGGCAGCAACCCAACAATGGGTTGTTCGATTCGTCTGATAATTTCAGGGCCGATAGATCTTTACCAATTAAACAATTTTACCCCATGTCACATTTGCTCTAAAAGCTTTAGTTTTTGAGATATAAGCCAAAAACTGCATTTGACCCCTATGTTCTATTTTTAGCCATGGCGGCCATGTTTGTCGATGGATCAAAACTTCGGATACAATATATAAACTAGATACCCTAAGGAACATTTAGTTAAAGTTTGAAGGTATTTGGCCCAGTAGATTCAGAGGAGAAGATTTTTGAAATAGTTTACGACGACCGACGACGACAGACGACGGACGACGACGGACGCCAAGTGATGGCATAAGCTCAGAATAAACTAATAAAAAAAAGCAGGACTGAATAGAGTGAAAAATAAAAAGGCAGGACAGAGATTACAACTAAAAAAAAGGCAGGACAACATTTTTCGTCCTAGCACCCCCCCCCCCCCCCCCCCCCCCCCCCCCCCCCCCCCCCCCCCCCCACCCCCCCTAAAAATCACATGGTAGCTCCCTTAGATTCTCATATAGCTCAACACAATCGGTCTAGATCTAAAAAAATATAAACATTTTGAGAGAGGAATGTTATTCATATGTAGTACTTTTCATCTTGATGAAGAAAATTGTGAGATTTATCTGATTAAAACGACTATTTGTTGTTGAATAAAAGAACGTTTTTTGCATATTTTTTTTAATTTTTTGCCATGGCATTGTGAGTCTGTTTTCGACTTATGAGTTAGAAATCCCTTTGGCATATTTCGTCTCTAATGATGGAATGTGTAGGGACTTTATCTTTTTTGTTTTGTAGACAGAAAACGAGTCTCGTGATCCCAATTTTTATTTTTATTTTCTAACATTGAGTTTTCCATGTATAGTTTATACAAAATCTGACAATACTGCATAACCTGTAGCGTGCAAAATATACTGTGGCCCAAACTTTTTATTATGTTTTTCAAAAAAGAATAAACTACATTTTGGCAAATGATAAACCGATTTTAATTTAGACCACACTCATGAAATCCATAAGAGAGAGAGAAACTGTTGATACCAAAATAATTCATGGACTTTAACAATTTTTACAGATATTTGATTTTTTTCTTTTTCTTTGAAAACACATATAGATAGAGAGAAGCTGTAAAGAACCAAGAAAATCACTATGGACAAGAAAATAAGTGACGGAAATCATTAATTGGCTTCTTATTATAAGTTTTAGGGGTCATTGTCCATTAATGACTTTACAATTTAAAAAAAATAAAATATTCTCCGAGTGGATATATACACAAACCTGGGTACTATCTTACTTGGTCCTGGAAAAATGGTTGGCACTGCTGTAAATGATGTATTTTTTTTTGAAAGTTGACGATTTAGACTGGAGGCTGTAGGTCAAATTTCATTAGGTTTCATATAGACCATGTATGAGCGAAAAGTAACAGAATCTACCATACTTTATGTTTGGGTTGGCCCCATGCAGTAGGATTCAATCACCTATTAATTCTTTTTGTTTTATTTCGTGGAAAAGAAAATTCAAATTTTCAGATACCTCTAAACAAGGCCGGGGGTGGGTGTCACGTTCTCATATAGCTCTGACCCTCTCAGTCCTACGCTTTACCGTATTATTTGTCATATCAGTTGATCTTTGTTTTTTAAGATTAAGACTCCAGATTCTTATGTTTTATTTCGTGGAAAACGGGAGAGGTAAATACAAATTCTCCGTTAACTCTTACATAGATGTGATTTTATATGAGTAAAATTTGACCATCACAGTCATGAGTCTTATAAGCACAATATTATGTTGTATATATTAACACACAACATAGATAAATATTTTCTTAAATATTGTTCACAAAAAAAAGTCTGGTTTTTAATCATAAAAAAAAAATCCAAACAAAACATGTAAAATATACGGCAAAACTATATTCAAGTGTAATATATAGCGATGGGTAATACTTTTGCTTTATGAATTTATGGAAAACTTTCTTTGTATATCATTTTGCCTCCGAACTTGAAAATGAAGAAGAAAAAATCCTGGGGATTTGTCCCTCATTCTTTTCCATAGAATTGCAGTTTCAATTCACATAATTCTGTAATGTTTTACGCATCATTATTGTCTTTCAATTTAACATAAAACGATCTAATATTTGTACTACATGTATATTCGAAGTCAACACCAAAAATCTTCAATTCTGCACAAGTATATGTCATCCTATCATTGTTTTATTTTGACTTTAAGTTCTGTTTTTATAACTTAACATTTTACTGTTTCAAGTCAAGACCAAACTACTTCAAATTAACATCGTGTAGTTTCAAGTCAACACATTGTATAATAAGCCTCTCGTGACGTCATAATGATATAACATCGTGCTATCTTAGCTCAACAACACGTACTTTCAACTGTACGTCGTGTAGTTTTGAATGAGCATATTGTATGGCAAGCCTATCGTGATACTATTATGATATAACATCGTGCTATCATAGCTCAACATCACATACTTTCAACTGTACGTTGTGTAGTTTTAAATGAGCATATTGTATGATAAGCCTATCGTGACATTCAAATGATATAACAACATGCTATCTTAGCATAACATCACCTAGTTTTAACTGAAAATCATGTAGTTTTAAATGAGCATATCGTGTGGTAAGCCTATCGTGACATTCTAATGATATAACAAAGTGCTATCGTAGCTTAACACCACGAACTTTCAGCTGTACGTGGTGTAATTTTAGATGAGCAAATTGTATAATAAGCCTATCGTGACATTATAATGATATAACATCGTGCTATCGTAGCTGAACAACACGTACTTTCAACTGTACGTCGTGTAGTTTTGAATGAGCATATTGTATGGCAAGCCTATCGTGATATTATTATGATATAAGATATTGCTATCATAGCTCAACATTACGTACATTCAACTGTACGTCGTGTAGTTTTAAACGAGCATATCGTGTGGTAAGCCTATCGTGACATTATAATGATATAACATCGTGCTATCGTAGCTTAGCATTACAAAATTTCAACTGTACGTCCTGTAGTTTCCAGTGAGCATCTTAGCTTAACACGTTGCATCGTGTTGTTTTAAGTCAACAAATTGTATGGTAAACCTTTCGTTTCAATATAGTGGTGTAGCATCGTGTTATCTTAACTTAACATCATGTACTTTCAACTGTGCATCATGGTGTTGTAAATCAACAGATTGCATGATAGACCAATCGTAATATCACAATGATATAACATCGTACTATCTCAGCTCAACATTTATTAATAACAAGTCAGCACCATACATTTTAGCTATTCATTTTATTTGTTATCATAGCTGTCGATATGGATGACTAAGCAGTATCAATCTGCAAGCTAACATCATGCAACGTCAACTTTACATCATGTACTTTAAACCCAACGTTACGCGTGTTTGGCATATCATCACAACATCGTGACTTATCATTATACTATCACGACTAAAGCACTTGTCATTGCAAGTCAACATTGCGCAATTCAACTTAGCATATTGTAATTTAGAGTTAGCATTTTGGTGACTCAATTCAACATCACGCTGTCTTAACTTTACATTTTAAGCTTCAGCATAACGTTTTGTAAATCTCTAATATATGACAGCTGAGGCTTTCCATACTATATATTTACTTACTTCAAGTTTATCAGAGGTAAATATTTTTGCATCCTCCAATTCAACATAGTGCAGATCCGAAGGAAAAACTTTAAATTCAAAATCTGGACCGACGAAATACCTGCCACTGTCATATATCTCTGTTTTATCAACACTTCCTGTTGACTTTTGTCGTTTTAATCCATACTGTAAAATATAATAACTTGCATTAAAAGAATACATATAACCCTAAAGGTAATGCTACGGATATTACAATTAGTATCAAACTCTTAACCAAACAAAATATGTGCAAATGATAAATAAACGTCATCGATCCTGTCTTCAGACTATACAGATTTGCATATTGTATACTTTGTGAACATTACAGAGATGATTTTTATTTTTTTTTTTGCCTGCTTTATTCAGTATATACGTAATAGTTATTGAACAATCAAAAAGGTATATGTCATTTAATCTGCACGGCTGTGGTAAACGAGCCGTGCATATTAACCAATCAGGTCGATTGGACAAAAGGGCCGGGAATTTGTATTGCTACGCGAAACAAGGGTTTAGTAAACACCAGCCACTTTGGAATTAATGTCCCAATCCGACCGGACGTGGTTGCGTACAATAACCGCACAGCCCAATGAGCGTCGTTTTACCACAGTGCACCACGGAATACCGGAAAATACCACAGACATGACACAACGACCAAAATATACCACACAACTTCGAAATATTACTACTCCAGACAATTGTTAATTCTTTATATAATTTGACATTCATCATTTCAAAAACAAACAAAAATCGATCTAGGGGGAACACGTTATCGGTACGCCTCAAACTTAATCGGTCTGTAATTGCTTCTATATATAACAAAAACACCTATTAACAACATAGTACACAAAGTTAAATTAAAGTTACACCAATTAAAATTCTGAGATACATGTGCATTCGTGGCATTTATTTTTTATATACAAGAACAAATTAAATTCTATGAATTTTATCTTTTCTTTTTTTTTTATTATTTTTTTAAATGTTTAGATGCACAAGGATATATATGTTTGTATTTTATATTGGATAAAATCACCGTAATCATCTCGTATAACGCTATTACAAATCTATCCGGACGCACTCGAATCGAAAACATTGTGTACCACTGAGTTAGGACTTTTAAGGAAAGTCCAATAAAAATTATGTATTCTTCGGATATTTTGCTTCAATATATTCTTTGTTGTATTACTCGTTACTTACTGCAAGGTTTTTAAAATATATATCGGGAAAATATTACAAAAAACACATATATAATACACACGACCTTGTCACTGATAAAAGCATGCTTACTTTTTTTTAATAGTTATAAATTTTAAATTTCCTGTGCTTCATATTGTTTTACAACATACACTTTTGAAAATATCATCGTGCAAACTTAACAAACTAATAAAGATTGTAGGTTTATTTGCTATCTAGAAACAACAAAATATGTTTTTACGCGTCTTTATTTTCAAATTGGTGTACGCTTCGTTATCTATACATAAGAATGTCAATTTTTTATACTGTACGATTCGTTGCGAAAATATTGTATTAGACAAATGAATTTTGCATGTATTAAAACATGTTTTCATATGTTGATTACAATATACATAATAAAACAATTTAATTTACAACCTAAGCCAACTTATAGTCTCCGTTGTATAGTTGAAAAACACTTGTAGGTATTTGAACTTTCTTTGATTTAGGTAGTATCTCAAGATTTAGGAAGGCTTAGCCCTTAAAGACATTGAAAAATGTAAACATTTTCATTCATTGACCGTTACGTTGTATAAGCAAACTTTTAGTCTTGAAATACAGGACTAAGTACGGACATATTGTCACCTTCTGTTACCATGGTTACGGGAAGTCATCATTCATAAACATCTATCGTCGTCAGTACTTTTGGTTTAAGGAGGGGGGGGCTCTCAACAGAATTCTCATTTAGGATTTTTTAAGGCGAGTCCAAGGACTCGTCATTTTTGGTCAAGACGAGTCCAACTGAGAAGATAAAATGTTATTGCTATATGGTTTATCATTTCAGTCACCATGACAAAAATAGAGCAAGGAAATGACATCAAATTTGATTATCTTTGAACTTTTGTAATAAAATGATGATATATGTGGTACAATCTTGATGCATCTTTGGACTCACCAGTTTTGAAAATAATGAGTCCAAACAGATTTTCATAGAATCCAGGACTCATGGACTCGCCTTAGTGAGAACCCTGCTCTTAGTTGAGTGATTCTAAATCCTTTTATATCATGTATCTAGATTAAAAATTTGTTTTCTCTTTGTCATTCATATAAAATTGAGAATGGAAATGGGGAATGTGTCAAAGAGACAACAACCCGACCATAGAGCAGACAACAGCCGAAGGCCACCAATGGGTCTTCAATGCAGCGAGAAACTCCCGCACCCAGAGGCGTCCTTCAGCTGGCACCTAAACAAATACGTATACTATTTCAGTGATAACGGACGTCATGCTAAACTCCAAATTATACACAAGAAACTAAAATTAAAAATGATACAAGACTAACTAAGGCCAGAGGCTCATGTTTAATACATAACTGGATAGGATAATAGGAATTACCAAATTATTGGACAATACAATCACCAGCACCCCGACTCCTCCGAAAAAAAAGTAGAGACAAACAACAACGAGCGACACATAATCAAGATATACGGTTTGTTTATCTTGTCAAAAAATAATATCGGGATGATTTACATGTAGCCTGAGACATAATTATGCAGGGGCAGATCCAGGATTTTTTAAAGGGGCCGTACTTCCGTAAAAGTAAAGAAATAGCGCCTAGCGTAGCGAGACAAACAAAATTTTGGACGATTTTGGTGCGGGATTTTCTCGCTGTGTTGAAGACCAATTGGTGGCCTTCGGCTGTTTTCTGCTCTTTGGTAGGGTTGTTGTCTCTTTGATATATTCTTCATTTCCATTCTCAATTTTAATGATATATTTTCCAATCAAAGGGGGCGTACCCCTCCCCCTGAACCCGCTACTGTAGTGTTATAGTATACTATTCTCAGATGTAGCTAACAATAAACTTTAAATATAAAAGACATATATAGTAGTGTGAATATGAGTGAACAATGTCATTGAATGAAGCGTGTAATTAGCCTAGGATACGAACTATAGGACAGAAAAAGTATACATGCACATATCATTAATTCAAACTTTTACATGTTTTAATCGTCCGATGATTATTTTTCTTCTCTCCCAAAGCCGGGAAGAGAACACTCCGTTACTGGTCGGTTAATGGTGGTAGCCATTGTCATTTTGTGAAACAGGGATTTATATGAACGCATTTTTTAACGACAACTAGGTAAATAAAAATAGATTGTTTGGCGAAGCGTGGAATGTGACATATACAAACAATTAATGATTAATTCTACATGTTGTACTCACCTCCCAATAATCCAAATAACTAAATGAAGATATAATAAGAATAGCTGCTAATCCAAGTACAGCCAAAACTGCTATCACAATAATTTTTATTGTACCACCCTCCATCGTTAAAAGAATTGTATATTGATTAGCGTCATAGGACAGGTATTAAAAATTCGAAGTTAATATTTTGAAATACACAACACCACATCCGTATCCGGGTAATTAAGACAAGTGTAGTGTAACACTTACATGTAAACACACCCTATTTCACCCTGTACACTATTTATTAATCTTTAATCCGATCACAAACAAGGAATTATGTTTACAAAATGAAAACAATGATTAAAGGGAGATAACTCAAACTTATTTCCTTGTTCGATCAATTTACGCAGGGAAAATGCTTATTGAACCAGACTGACTCTACAGTTTATGTTTTTGCGTCCAGGATATCAACATGTTTGATATACTAAAATTCTACCAAGATATTAATGTTCGAAATTAATGATTTGGGTTAAAAATAGCGTTTTTATATATTCAAAAAAATCATTGAACACGGGGAAATCATCATTGATATGCATACAGTAACATCTTTTACAAAGTAACTATTTGAAACATAAAAAAAAAACATGTTTGTATAAGAAATCCTATAAAATTTCATGAGCAAAAAATAGTATTTCGAGGAAAAACTAAGATATTTATCATGATAAAATCTCAGAAAACAGGAAACCGGAAGATTTGTAAAATGTAACTGTATTTGAAACCTCACAAACAATATCGTGAAAGGACATTGCAAATATTTCATAACCAGAATTTAGTATTGTAAGGCAAAAAGTTAAACTTGAAGATGTATTTGTCAGCAATGCCCCAAATATATACGATTAACATGAGACTAATAGTATGTTTATTTCCTTCGGGGACCTTAATTGGAATAAAATAGTATTTAAATCTCTCATGACAAAAATATTTTTGATCATATCTTAGTCAAAAGCTTCCTTTATTCAAAGTTGTAAAATCAAATAAGATGTATCTATAATTATAAAAATATGGCAGCACATTTCTATGATTTGAATCTTTTTAGAAGTATATCGGTATCAATTTAATTAAAATTAAAAAAAAAATAATAATCAAACAGGCCCTAAAAATTAAGCTGTTATCATACATTAATGATTTTAAATGATTAATTTGGATGTAAAACAGGGACCTTAATTGGAATAAAATAGTATTTAAATCTCTCATGACAAAAATATTTTTGATCATATCTTAGTCAAAAGCTTCCTTTATTCAAAGTTGTAAAATCAAATAAGATGTATCTACAATTATAAAAATATGGCAGCAGATTTCTATGATTTGAATCTTTTTAGAAGTATATCGGTATGTTTATTTCCTTCGGGGACCTTAATTGGAATAAAATAGTATTTAAATCTCTCATGACAAAAATATTTTTGATCATATCTTAGTCAAAAGCTTCCTTTATTCAAAGTTGTAAAATCATATAAGATGTATCTATAATTATAAAAATATGGCAGCAGATTTCTATGATTTGAATCTTTTTAGAAGTATATCGGTATCAATTTAATTAAAATTAAAAAAAAAATAATAATCAAACAGGCCCTAAAAAATTAAGCTGTTATCATACATTAATGATTTTAAATGATTAATTTGGATGTAAAATTTATATCTCATTCTTTAGTGGACAATCTGTGAAACATTAACACTTTTAGAAAGTCTTGTATATCACCTACACACAGACACTATTTGTTTTTATTCTTATTATACCGTCTGTTGCATCTTACATCAGTAGAGAAAATATTCCTCCTCCAACATGAGACTGTGAATTATATGAAACCTATGTACATGTTATAAAAAGGACTTCCCCATACTAAGGAGGTACATACTTCCATTTCCTAGTATGTAGCCAGATAAAATGCATGTTCAGTGGTTATCGTTTGTTGGTGTGGTTCATAAGTGTTTCTCGTTTCTCGTTTTTTATATAGAATAAACCGTTAATTGGTTTTCCTGTTTGAATTGTTTTACACTAGTCTTTTTGGGGCCCTTTATAGCTTGCTTGTTCGGTGTGAGCAAAGGCTCCGTGTTGAAGGCCATACTTTGACCGTAATTGTTTACTTTTTACACATTGTGACTTGGATGGATAGTTGTCTCATTGGCACTCATACCACATCTTCTTATTTATATCTGCTAACTCCAAAACATGATCAATTTTCATTTCCAAACTAACACTGTACCAGTCGGGGATCGACCCCATGACCCCTGACATAGTAAGAATCATCTGCTCTGATTTAACTTATGGAGAATCATTTAAATTCAGTTAGTAGATTAATAGCTTATGGTGCCTTGGAACCAGGTTCGATAACAGGTCGTAATAGAAGTAACTTTAAAACAAATCATGTAAAATTGTGAGATGTGGTATAATTGCCAATGATACAACTATCCAGTAGAGTCTAAATTTAACGTGGATTGAAATAACGTGGAAGAGAAATTGTGGTCTATTTTAACATATGGATATA
Organism: Mytilus californianus; assembly: GCF_021869535.1. Lineage (NCBI taxonomy): Eukaryota > Metazoa > Mollusca > Bivalvia > Mytilida > Mytilidae > Mytilus > Mytilus californianus. The sequence goes on along the minus strand of NW_026262582.1, from coordinate 34,424,923 downwards.
TTTCGGGGCATTTTATAGCTCTATGCGGTATGGGTTTTGCTCATTGTTGAAGGCCGTACAGTGACCTATATATAGTTGTAAACTTCTATAATATCATTTGGTATTTGGTGGAGAGTTGTCACATTGGCAATCATACCACATCTTCTTATTCTTATATAAGTTCTATTCGATCGCAATATTTTCTACAAATAAGAGTTTAATTAATTTTGTTAAGTTGTGTTGTTGCAGTCCACTCGTTGACTTTCATCTCAACTCTTACATTGTCTTAATTCAAAATTTGTGTTGTTGAGTTAATGTCTCAATAGTGACCTTATATAGATAGTATTGTCCAAATTTGCCTGACTGATGTTTGTTACTGTGTTACATGATTTAGTTTAATGCATCGCTTATTCTACTTCGTCGGTCAGTTAAGTCCAAGTCAGTACATAGGTGAAGAATGCATTGGTTATATTAAAAAAACGTTTTGGATAACAATTTTGTATTATAAGTGTGTTGAATTTCCTATTTTTCTTCCTAAATAAATCAAAATTGGTATTGAGAGAATATGACCCTCTTATTTAAACATGCTCTTTAAACTTTGTGACTGATTGTGATATCATCGAATGTGACGTATCACAACCGTTGCCACATTTGGAACAAGAACTGCTTTCCTTTCCGGAGTACCTGAGATTACCCCCGTTGTTTGGTTGTTTTTTGTGGGGGGAGGTTTTGTGTTGCTCAGTCTTTAGTTTTCTGTGTATTGTTTTGTAAACTTGATCGTCTTATCGTCGTGATCGTTGTTTTTCACTATGGCGTTGTCGGTTTTTTCAGACTTATGTTGGGGAGGGGGCATTTTTCTTCTACTTTTCGTTTTATATAGGATGAGAATGGAAATAGAATTAAATATATATATTTGTTTGGTTGTCTGTGTCTGTTGTTGTTTGGAGAGGGGACTTAGGTACGAGACAAAACAAGACCTTCTTATCTGAACATGTGTAAACCCGGATTTGTTTTCCTACTGACTGAAATTAATGTGTTCCTTTTCAGAGGCGACTGACTTTACCAAGATAAATAAAGATGCGTTATGGTAAAAGGAAATGGCATAAAAGGAACAAATGGTGCACATTTAATATTCACAAGAAAGACATGCGATGTCAGAAAAATCTGAGGGATGATTGAATTTGAGCTGAAACTTACCTCGTAATAATCAACGTATGCAAAAGACGAAATTACAAGAATAGCAGCCACGAATACAAAACAGACAACGCCCAACAGAAAAAACTTGAAGCTTTTCTCCATGATTATCGATTATGAAGTCACATGTTCAGGTAGCATGCCTTGAGTGACAGACAATAGAATCTGAAGTATCAAATTGAACTAAAACATGTAGTGTGAACTATTCAAATGACGAAAATGGCTAATATTTTGAAATCATCTTTTGTGTATCGGCACTCGTATTGCATTTTTATACTTTCGGATCAAAGTATTATGATACACATGTATACACACTTACTATCTAGGGGTATGATAACAACATATTAACACTCAATTATCAAACATAATCAATGTATAGGATACTTGAGACTTCAGATCGGTTATTACGAATAATCAATAAGAAAGATAACGGTTGTGGAAACATGATTATTGAATTATCAAATATTTGAATTTGAGGTAAACAGCCATTACGGTATCTGGTATGATTCGGTGGGAAAAGGTAACCATAGATAAAGTGCAATGCTCAAGTTGAAGCACAACTATACGTAAACTTTGTTCTCCATGGTTTAAATTTTTTTTAGATAATAATAATAATAATAATAATAATAATAATAATAATAATAATAATAAAATGATAATACAATTATAATAAAATCAAAAAAGTAATTAAACATCTTTTGTAAATTGTAAGTTTATTTATTATAGTAGTTTTCTGGGGCAGCTTCAGTTAGGAGGGACAACATATACTTTAACACCTCTATGCTAATTGGCTTATACGTATAGGCCCTCATATTAAGGAAAGGGGGGGGGGGGTGATTATTTGTAGATTGAACATTGCTGGTTGCTTACCGTTCAGTGGAAAATGTTAATAATTAGGACGGTGAAATTATTTGTTACATAAGCTATTTGGTACATAAAACAAAAAATGAAATGGACAGTTAAGGAAGCCTTAATTGATGGAAATAAGATTCCTTTTATACATGTGGAAAGACGCACAATCAATTGTTTCTAGCAAATGACATATGATGGTCATGAAACTCAAGAAAATCCAGTTAGAAACAGAGTCTTAACACTGGTTATACAGAAAATGCATGTGCAACAGCACAAACTTTATATGATACCAGGCTTATAAGTTGTTACGCCATGCAGACGCGCGATTCGTCTACATAAGACTCATCAGTGATCCTTGAATTATTTTTTTATGGGGGGAGGGTTTGCTGTTTTTAGTCTTCTCGTTTTTTCTATTGCATAGTGGTATACAACTTATAATTTTGCTGTTGACTAATTACTTTGAAAGATATTTCCTTCTATAATAATTTCATGTTAGTTTCAAACCAAAAACTTACATCGTTAACAAAATATAGTATTTTCTTATAGCATTATATCTTATTACATTAGGGTAGGAATGCCCTTTACCGCCAAACCGTCATTTTCGGCTACCGTTAGCGTCAAATTGGTTACAATTTTACCGTGATTCTTCAAAATATCCTTATCGTGATTCGTCAGAGGTCTCAAATAATTATCGTTATCGTTATTTTTGGAAAAAAATTAACGTGATTCGTCAAAATCAGTCGACTTTTTATCGTCTATAAGAAACTGTATACATTTTATCGTCATGCACCAAAAGTTACCGTTTATGTAATTTGGCAAGATTTTTTTACCGTTAATCGTCATGATTGAAGGTACCCTCAATACGACCCTCTTACATCAGTGCATAATTTGTTATTCGCTGATCTTGTTTGTGACATTTTTTCAGATATTCGGAACCCTGTGGTTTTATCAATATAGGGCCTTTGACAATTTTGAACACAGATCCCTACTTTTCGTTTCATAATTTTATTACATATAGTTTTAAAAGCCATTTTTGAAAATCTTATAAAATGTTTTTTTTATATTTTTGAAAAAAAGGTGACAAACTTTTAGAAAAAAAAAGGTGACAAACTGCATGAAAAAAAAGGTGACAAACTGCATGAAAAATTTAGAGAGAATCATTTCCTGCCAAATTTTCAATGGTATCTCAAAAACAAGGACACTGATCTTTTGAATTTTTCTGCTTTTCAAGTTCCATTATTTCTTTACTAACATTTAAAAAGCTTTTATAAATAGAGCAGCGACCATCCTTAATTAATGGCAAGGTACTTTTAGTCAAGGCATAATAGTTCAGGGCTGATATGCAGAAAACAACTTAAGTTAAGATTTGTTCCGAACGGACGGATTTTTCTACATGTCCTACGATAAATTAGTACTACGATTTGATATTTTAACTTAAGTGGTTTTGTGCATATCAGCACAGATTAGTAAAACGTTACTATGAACAATGGAATGGATGACCTCATGTTTACGCTGGTTACATATCTAAAATTATCGTCCTGAATATGCATGAAATATTTGCCACTGGACGTTAAGCAACCAACAATCAATCATATCTAAAATTATGTCTTACTTCGTAGTAGTCGAGGTAACTGAATGACACCGGGACCAGTATAAGTATCATAAGTGCTCCTACAGCGACAACTCCTATAATAATTTTACAAATCTTGGAATCCGGCAGATTGATGTCATCGAACGCCATTGCAGAGTCAGAGATCTGAAAATAAATTAGATTTTTTAACAAAACAGTATATTTACTTTTTTAATGAACATGTTAAATAGCGTCGACAGAAAAGCCGGTTCCTGGTCCAAGTCTAACAAACAGTCACAATGACATCCGCAATTTGTTGGAACGCCTTGGTAATGATGAAAGAGAGTCGGAAGATATCGAATGGGTATTGAAACTTATAAGTCAAACTGACAACGCCATGGCAAAAAACGATAAGCGATGAGAAGACAAACAACAGTCCACGTTACACAACAGTGAAAACTAAAGACTGAGCAACACGAACCCCACTACAAACCCGGTGTATATGTAGGTCGGGGATTACTTATTTACTGTTGCTTGTTCGTCCGTCCATTTATCTTTCATTTTGATTTGTAGTATTAAAGTGTAGGAAGGTTTGATTTCATACCAACAGGGGGGATTTAGAGGGTGCCCCCCTTTATGAAGCTTTATTTATGGTTAATCCAGACAATTTACCGGTTCCACTACAAATTTTGTCAAAGTTCTGCCCTCGGGCACCCTTTTTCAAAATCCTGGATCCGCATCTGACCAACAGGTTAAGAACTTTGAGCGTGCTTTCAGTAACAACGACAATTCATTGTTACGGTATTGTTCACTATTGTTTTGATTGACATCTGTTTTGTCATGCCCCGCCTACTATAGTAGAGGGCATTATGTTTTCTTGTCTGTGCGTCTGACCGATAGTCCGTAAATTCGACAGTCCTGTATCACGTTAAAGTGTCTAGGTCAAAGAAGTTTAGTACTTTGAAGTTGTAGTCACATCAACTTGAAAGTTAGAACACACGTCCATCATGATGTGAACATTCATCATTGTAACTTTTTCAAACTAAGGTTTTTCTTCGCACAGGCATAGATTGACGTAGCCGTATTTGGAACAACATTTCGGATTTTTTTGGTTTTAATACTCTTCAACTTCGTATTTGATTAGCCTAGCTTTCAACTGGTTTGATTCGAAAACTACTGATGAGTCTTATGTAGAAGAAAAGCGCGTCTTGCTAATTTCAAGGCAGGCGATTTTTTAAAACCTGTTTTCTTCACGGTTCACTGAAAATGAGATAACTGTGGTGTTGATTTTTAAAGAGATTTGGGATCTACAAACATCCATGTATGTAAACATAAAAGACGGCATGTAAACATAAAAGACGGAACGCACCGTATTTTACATTTTTAGAAAGTTCGTGAAAGATAAGAGCACGATTAAATCACAAATGAATAGAAGATATAATTTAGATATATATATGCAATATTACAATGTGCTATTAAATTAACATTGTTAGAGGAAAATATGACTAATTTTGAAATTCTAGTTGATACTGAAAATTTGAAAATCAATAATGTGCAGTCAGATTTATTCGGGTGTAGCCCGTTCTCCACTTCTGGCAAATTGCATATGAATTATTTGCTATTTCTTATATACCCCCTTTTTTTTCATAAAAAGTTTATTCATTAAATATATAATACTTATAATTATGTAACATAGCGCAATTTTCAAGAGGATATGCCTGCTTTCGTTGATTATTACTGTTTTCTTCTATTCAACTAAAATTTCCTCCTCCGGATCCCCCTTTCTAAATTAATACCAATTACTAAATGAATTATCCAGGTTTGCAGTATATAAAGTAAATTTAGTATACTGCAATCCAAATATCTGCTGCATCGTTGATAGCAAATCTCGGCTACATATTATACATAATATATATAAGGCTTCCATCTTATCTTTGATTTTTTAGTTAGTTTTGTTTATAGATTTCAAATATTGTCCCTTCACTGAAAGCTTATACGTCGAAAATATTCTTTTTAATGTTAGAATATAGCAAAGTGCTCTCGACACATGAAATTGTAGGATTTGGTGTCTCTTAATTGTGAAAAATGAATGTAAATCATGTTCTTAGTAAGGGATTATCCTATTATTTGGGTCTATTTACATTTCGAAACAAAGAGTTTCTATAAATGATTTACAACTACCCCGAAGCACATTTATCAGATTGAATGAATTTGTGATTGAAACTGACTAAAAGTTGAATTGTGAAACAAACAAAAAAATCAAAATAAGTTGAAGTTTACTGGTGCAGTAAAATTTGTACCTTTAATGTTATTATGAAAATATTAATTACTTCAAATTACTAAAAAAAAACATAAACGATATCACAGCAATGCAAACAAAAAAAGAATGAAAAAAAGTTTTAAAATAAAAAATAACCTTAATCTTTAGCTTTCCGAAACTCTGATTACTAAACCAGCGGTTTGGAAGAATAGTTATTTCCAATATTCCGATAAAATAAAAAAAAAACAGGAATTTTATTTAAGTTTTTAATATATTTAAAACTTTTAAAGGCATTTTATTAGAACATTTTTCCGACATAATGAAATAGTATTTGATTTAAAAAGCCGGACCAAAATATTGGCTGTGAAATAAAATTAGTTGTAAATCAAATGCATTTATTGATTTAAACTGTAAAAAAAAGGATAATTCCTCAATAAAATATTACATGATTTACATTCATACTCACAATCGGGAAACATATACAATTCTTACCTTTTCTTTGTACTGTTGTGTCACCTAATGTCTTTAACGCATTTTTTTTTAATTATTTCCAAAATTATAAGGAAGTCCTTACATCACTAAAACTAACCCATAAATTATTTGCTGAAAAATGAAGTCATGCATCAATTATAAATATTTAATTTACACTGACAATGGAACTCATTTTTGAATACAACCAATCAAGAGACCATTTGTGCATTGAGCACTTTACAATATTCTTAGTTTGTAAGAGAATGATAATCCTTTACTTCATGATAAGTACTCGTTTACGTTCGTACTTAATCATGAAGACAGGGATTATCATTCTCTTACATATACCTAGAAAATTTGACGCGTACTGGTGTTATGAACATAGACAATATCTCACTTTATATTCTATCGATCACCCATTATTAAAATTCTATAAAAGTTCTAAATACTTAACCTGTTAACTGTTCAACCCAATTAATAAAAAATGCACATATCTGTGTTTTATATACCATAATATTGCTAACTAGAAAATATAAGAAAATATGAAAAGTCTTACTTGTTCAAAAGAATTCACCAATGCCCGTTTGGATTTCTTAACTAATACGATTTCAAAATACCATAAGAAATATCGTAAATTGTGGTTGTTGCTATCAATTATTGAACTTTAGATTTGACCTGGAAATGATTTAAATTTTACATTACCTGAATAGCACTAATACTATAAATAAATAAACCATGTAAAGTCACTTTAACTCTTACTACATTTGTTTATATTTAAATGTTGAAAGCAGGTTTAGGTTCTACAAAATGTATAAAGCACTAAAATGGATCAAGTTAGATTTTTTTTGTAGGGCTGATATCTTTTTGTAGTTGGTGTATAAATAATTCTAGGTTGATGAGTGAACATATACAATTTATATCATGATGTTGGCCCGAGAAAACAGACGTTCAAGTATTTATCGATTTTAAGACATTGTGCTTCTGTAAATGTTTACTTTAAATCGTTATTTAATGGATCTATTTCTCTGTAAACAATCCCGATTTTTTTAAATCATAAACAAAAATTAATTAAGATTTTCGACCTCAACTTAATATCATTGGTAATCGTAAATAAATCATGAAACCAAAATTTATAAAAAAAAAAAAAAAAATACGGGACAACTTTTCCTTCATATTGTCTAAAAGAGGTGAAAGATACCAAAGGGATATTCAAACTCATAAGTCGAAAAATAGACTGACAAATCCATGGCAAAAAAGAAAAAGACAAACAGACAAACAACAGTACACAAAACACAATATAGACAACTAAAAACTGAGAAACCCAAACCCCACCGAAAACCGGTGGTGATCTCAGGCGCTCCGGAAGGACAAACAGATCCTGCTCCACTAGTGCATTAATGTGTTTGTCCTTGGTGGTGATGTTATATTTGCTCCTTTAAATATATTTGACATATACTGGTCATATTTACAGAATTGTATACATATTCTAATTAAATTTTACATTTTTATGGAAATCTGATTCAACTGAAGGAAATTTTAAATGAAAAAAAAATGGTAGGATCTCAAAACACCTGTTCAACACCACCATGCGCATGTCCCGTTAGGAATCTCGTTATCGGTTGTCTTTTATAATATCTTATATAATACGTTTGTCAACACACATCGTCCTGACCCCTGCGGGGTTCGAACTCTCAATCTCAGTGTTGACAGACTAGTGATACAGTTAATGATCCACTCGGCCATAATTTGTTTTTGGTTATTTATTTGTAAGAAAATGATAATCCCTTTCCTCATGATTAAATTCGAACGTTAGTGTTTTAGTTAATTATGTGATAAAATAATTAAGAGCTAGCGACGATTTATTTTATATTTTACATGGTCAGTGGTGGATCCAGGGGGAAGGGGGGGGGGGGGCGGAGTTCTGGGGGTTGGAACCCTCGCTTTTTTTACGATCAATGCTTTTAAATAGGGACATATGGTTGGAACCCCCCCCCCCCCCTTTTATCCTTGGTTGGAACCCCCTTTTAAAAATGGCTGGATCCGCCCCTGATGGTAGCTATTTCTATGCAATATGTTTTTGATACATTTTACGGTTTTTTTTTAATTTTGAAGGATCAAATCTGATAAAACAATAGGTTTGTTAGCCAGCTTCCCTATATCCTTATGGTGACTATGTTAAAATGCATGTCAAATATGACGACAAAAGACCCAAAAAATTTCAACAAAAAATTTGTAAACATTTTGAGATGATCTGATAGCAACCAAACTCCATGGAAATGATAAATGTTGGGTCCTCTTTCGGAACTACTCGTGATGCTAAGTTACCCGGTCCCTGTATGCAATTTTAATCAAGTCATAATTCAGGCTCAGTGGAGTTTCTAGTTGTATACCTAATGAATAATTATGTATTTAGTGATAGAGATGGAGTGGGCTTCGAACCAGAAAAAAGCTATTCGAAGGTCGAAATGGAGCGTTCTGACAAGTTAAAAAGAAATATCGATATTAAGGTTTCGTAATTCTGTTGCTTCGGTTAGTGAATTTACTCTCATTTAGTATGGAACATGCAATCGAATTTGAGTTATCTCTCTTTATACGTAATATTGCATGGAAGCCTATGAACGATAAAATGAAAATCATTTATTCTATTTATTGGAATTATGTGCACAATTTTGATTTTGGGCATTGCACACAACTCTTCTTTCCAAATTTTACACTAATTTCTTTTGAGAGAAGAAATTTAAGAGGAAAGAAACATGATCTGACATTACACCAGATTATTTTTTTGAATGGCATGTATATAAAACATTGTCATTATCCATCACACGATAAGTGTTTTCCTGTGGTTAAAACTGCTTTTATCTCAGTTTAACTCTTGGCAAAGTGTAGTATCTTAACTTGACTGGGTTGGACTGGACGCTTGGAGTGGACTGGACTGTGGACTGTGGATTGTAAACAAAACAGCATCAAACAGTCGTTGTAAACAACAAGATAACAAATAAAGAAAGAAATAATAAGTGCATTAAAAAATAACATGTGAGAGTCCAGTCCAGTCTAGTTTAGTATATAGTTAAAAGTCCAGTCCAGTCCAGTCAAGATATTACACTTTAAAATTGCATTTAATTGTTTAATCCCCAAAGTATTACATCTGCACATACTACTTTAACAGTGGCGGATCCAGAGGGGGGTTCCGGGGGTTGGAACCCCCTTTTATTGACGATCAATGCATTTGAATGGGGACATATAGTTGGAACCTCCCCTTTTTTTATCCTGGGTTAGGAACCCCCACTTTTATAAATGTCCGGATCCGCCCCTGATTAATGTTCTAAATCGATGAAAACAAGTTATCATGATATATTGACATGTTTCTGTCATTTAGATATGAATGAATATAATAGAGGTAAGGAGCATTTCTCCTTTTTTATATAAATATTCTAAATAATTTTATGATAATGTTTATGGTAATTTGAGGGGAAGAAAAGGAAAAAAACTAACTAAGATTTTTTATTTTTTTAATATTTGTTAAATGTTTCATATTTGTATTGCTTATATGTGCTATTTCATGTATTTAGTAGCAATCCGATTGTTTGGATTTTACATTTATAAATATATTATCTTATCTTATCTATAGAAATTTGTTTAATGAAAAAAAATATAGCTGTTAACTTGTGTGTCGTTTGGTCTCTGGTGTAGAGTTGTCTCATTGGCAATTATACCACATCTTCTTACTTTTATATTACATATATTAAAATGCTGTGTTTCTCTGTTGTTGTTTTTTGTAAGGTTTTTTGAACAACAATATCATATATTGTATTCGCAAATTATGCTTGTTACATAAGTTAAATTAAGAGCTCCTCTTGATGTATCCTGTAATGTTTCACTGATTACCCAGGTTATTAATCAGCTGCTGACTCATATGTATATTGAAATACAAAAGTATTATGCATTATGTATTATCTATTCAATTTTGAATACCCCCAGGAACAGAATGATTTTACTGTTTTGTTTTCATTAAGTCTTTTGATGTAGTTTCGAACAAAAAATCGGGAAACTTTGATATCAAAATGCTGTTAGAATGACACGCACTTTTAGCGTTTTACGATTTAAGAGTGTTTATGGGCTTCCAATCTGATAACATCAGTATCAGAGAAAAAATAAAGTTAGTCTTGGTGTTGAATCTGGCTACAGACAGTTTGTTTACAATGATGTTATCAAATTTTGGAAAATGTTATTGTCTTAATTTTTCGTGATGAATATATATAAACTCATCATAGATACCAGGATTAAATTTTGTATTTACGCCAGACGCGCGTTTCGTCTACAAAAAAATATTCATCTTAACAACTTTTTTTTCAAAACATAAACAATCCATTTCCATCTCAGTCTGATATCTTTCAATGATATAGAAATAACCTTTCCTGAATTATTGACAGAAATGTACAAGATATGCATTAGTTGAATACTCGATGAGGCTGTTGCTCTGACTTGTCATAACGCTCTTCGTACTAGTTTCATGCATGTCCCAGGTTAGGGGAGGGTTTGGCGCCATTTAACTAGTTTAACCCGCCACATTCTGTATGTGCCTATCCCAAGTCGGGAGCCTGTAATCCAGTGGTTGTCGTTTGTTGCTATATATCATATTTGTTTTTCGTTCATTATTTAGTACATAGATCAGGCCGTTAGTTTTCTCGTTTGAATTGTTTTACATTCGTCATTTCGGGGCCTTTTATAGCTGACTATGCGGTATGGGATTTGCTCATTGTTGAAGACTGTTCGATGACCTATAGTTGTTAAATTCTGTGTCATTTGTCTCTGGTGGAGAGTTGTCTTCATTGGCACTTATACCACATCTTTTATTTTTATATGGAATATGACAACACCTGCTCCGACGTTAACGTTATCCAAGAAAAGGTACGAATTAAATTGAATAAAATTATCTTTGGTTATATGTCTATTATAGGACGTTACCAATACCTAGGACAATTCATGGAAAGACATGCTTATTGTTGAAAATCGTTTTTAACGCGAGCAATATTTTGTTATGGTTTTATTTTGGTTGTTAGTTATATTTGTCATAAATAATGCCTTTGTTTTAAGGATGTTCGCTACTCTGTTTCAAAATAACAAGCTTTTAAAAAGAATGTTATAAATTGATAGTATATAAATAAAGGAACTATAAAAGCAGAAAAAATGAAGGGTCCGTGAGCTTGCTTTCGAGATATAAGCCATTGAAAATTTGGCGGGAAATGATTCTCTCCAGATTTTTCATACATTTTAACATTGGCACCTTTTTTCTGTCAAAAAGTATGAAAAAATAACAAGGATTTATTAAGATTTTCAAAGATGGCATTTTAAACTATATGTAATCAAATTATGAAAAGAAAAGAAGGGGTTAGTGGGCAATAATTTTTAATGGCACTACATGGATAAAACCAGAGGATTCCGAATATCTGGCAAAAAATCAAAATCAAGAGAAGCGAACATCCTTAAACCGGCGTAACGCAATAAATATATATGATGACGTTGTACTAAAACAATCAAATCTTACGTTTCCTTTTACTTCATGACAACGGCCCCTAACATTGCGTAGCCACTTACCAATGCATTTGTTTCCATATAAAATAAGAAGATGTGGTATGATTGCCAATAAGACAACTCTCCGCAAGAGCCCAAATATAGGAGTTAACAACTGTCTGCCATCAGTGGCTTTAAAAATGTTCATGGACACTACCGCACTGTCGCTTAACTTTATTTTAGTTCACGCATGCAAAGTGTGGATTACAACACATACTATGTTTTTTTTATTTGAGGGAAGGCTTATGATCTGGTATATGTTTGCTGTTCATTTTCAGTGTGACAATTTTCTTTTGGACACAGTAGCTTTGATAATCACTACAATGGACACAGAATCATAACCTCTGACTTTTTTCACCGTAAATAAGTCAAATGATTTGTTAATCATGCTTACTTATGGTATTCAATAATTGTAGAATAATATTTGATTTTTGTTCTCTAAGGTTAGTGTTCATCTCCGATGCATGTGTGTAATGAGTAGTGAATACCCTTGCAATATTAAGAACATTAAGCTGAACGAAAAGAACATTTAAAAAATTCGGTTTTTAAAATGCGTTGGAATGTGACCATTGGAAAAATCTAATTAGATGTCTAAGCCTCGAGTTTTCAAAAAGAATTTATAGAACTTAACAAAAACTTATCAAAGATACCAGGCTTATAACTTTGTACACCAGACGTGCATGTCTGCTTTGGCGACGCAATACATTTCAACTACAGACAATTTGTGTTTAAAATACTCTTGTTTATCTTATCTTATGTTGACATAAACGTAAGCCGATCTCTGAGTCATAACACTTTATTAAAGGAAAACATTGTATACTCCAATTTTGATGAATTCCAATTTAGCAGCAGCAGATCAGATAATTGAAATGTAAAAAAAACATTTTTTTTTAATATATTCTTTTTTTATTCAAAAGTACACTTTGGTGAAGACAAGTATCAGACATTAATAAACTATCCTTTTTTTCACAGTAATATCATAAAGATGTTAGTATATAAATAAATTTTGTATCTTTATCTTGTTTATTTTATTAGCTTCCAACATTTATGTTCGATATCGTCTTACTAGTAAGTTCTGACATTGCCTGCACGACTTTCGACTGAGAGGTTATTACATGATTTAGTCGGTTATCACTACCAAAAGCTAACATGGTCAAAAACTTAATAAAAGTTATCTGTTGTCACTATCAAAGTTGTTTATTAAAAACATGGTCAAAGAAAACTTTAAACAGTTAAACTTGGTCCATGTCATCGGTTGTCACTATCAAAGTTGTCCATTAAAAACAATGTTTTTTCATAAAAAGTTTGGTCAAAGAAAAAACTGCATTGTGAATGGATAATTCCCGTCCAATCCATCCAAGTTTCAAGAAAGAAAGCATGGGATTCTATTCCATCCAAGTCCGTCAAAGTTTTTTATCAAAATGTTCTTTGATGGTTGTAACTATCCAAAAATTCCTTAAAAACTTTGACTAAGAAAACTTGTACAAGATAGTTACAACGGGCCTTTAAACTTATTTATTCTAGAGGTTATATTGATTTGAAAACGAGACCGATGCCCTCACATATAGATTTAAGTTTGTGAGTGCATTTGCCCTGTTTACACAACAATAGAAAGGTATTTCAAATATGCAATGCGGGCATTTCTTTTAAATCTGAATATTCCATTTTTTAACGTGTGCCTAGGCCGATTTATCTATTTTGCGGGTCACAATTATTTCTTGCCTTTTCAGGGGCAGGATATTCATTCTCATCTCGTCTTGGGCAAGATGATTTTTTTTAGTTCATCTTAGCAATCCGATATATTCATTTCCAACCCCCACAAAGTCAAATGGTCGCCTTCTTATAAATTGAAAAATGTTTTGAGAAAAGCAAATGAAAGGAACACGACACGAAGATGTGGTATGATTGCCAATGAGACAACTCTCCACCAGAAAACAAATGACATAGAGGTTAACAACTATAGGTCACCGTACGGCCTGCTCTTTCTTCCTGTGTATAAACATTCATTTGTTTCAGTTCTGAACTGACAACCATTAATTCATCATATTCAAGACATGGCAGGCTTCTTAACCGGTAACATACCAAGAAGTGTTCCGGAGAAGACATTACTAAGTTGTACAACTTGTGTCTCATCCGTTTGTTTAGTTTATGAACAATAACATATGTTTAAACTATAAAGTGCTCTTGTAAAAATCCTTTTTTCTCAGTAATTTAGTGAATTTTTAAGCAATTTTCGTCATGTCACACTTTTATGACTGGTTTGATTATAAATGGCAGCTATTATATAGAATATCTCACCTAGACTGGAAGATGTATAAAATGTGAGATATACGTCAATAACACATCAACCCACAAACAGAAATAACTTTAGGATGTTCACTTCTGAGGAGCCAAAAATTTCTAGAATTAAACTTTTTTCTTAACCTGATTTTTGGGTTAATATGACTGTAAGAAAGTAAATTAATGAAGAAAAAATCATATGGTGGTGCACTTCTTTTTTTACTACGGCCATTTGAAAGTACAACATTTTAAATGATATTCACATTTTTCATCAACTTTTACCCATTTTGGGCTATTATGAAAAAAAGTTTCACAATTAAACTTTGTTTTATAATTTCACTAAAGATGAAGTGGACCAATCTGAATACATTTAACTTAAAAAAGAACTATAGGTTGGTGTTAATATTAGAAAGTTTTATAAAATTTTGTTGCTTTTTCGTGTCAAATTGACCATGCTGTCAATTTTGTAATTTTGTGATTTTTCTCTTTTTATAGAACCAAAAGCATATTATTTCAACTTCTTTGTTATAAATGATTGAAAAAATACATATCTAAGAATTTTTAAAAGAAAAAATTGATATGGGATGTACATATTTTTGGTAAAATCATTTCTTTGTACTGCGTCGACAGCGGTTCCTAGTCCAAGTCTAACAAACAGTCACAATGACATCCGCCATTTGTTGGAACGCTTTGGTAATGATGAAAGAGAGTCGGAAGATACCGAATGTTTATTGAAATTAATAAGTCGAAACCAAACTGACAACGCCATGGCGATAAGCGACGAGAAGACAAACAACAGTCCAAATAACACAACATATAGAAAACTAAAGACTGAGCAACACGAACCCCACGACTACAAACCCGGGTGTAGGTCGGGGATTACTTATTTACCTTTGCTTGTTCGTCCGTCCCTTTATCTTTCACTTTGATTTTTAGTGTAAGAGTGTAGGAAGGTTTGATTTCATACCAACATGTTAAGATTTGAGCTTACTTTCAGTAACAACGACCTTTCTTTGTTACGGTTGGTTCACTATTGTTTTGATTGACATCTGTTTTGTCATGTACCGCCTACTATAGTAGAGAGCATTATGTTTTTTGGTCTGTGCGTCTGTCCAGTAGTCCGTCAATTCAACAGTCCTGTATCACGTTAAAGTTTTTAGGTCAAAGGAGATAAGTACTTTGAAGTTGTAGTCACATCAACTTGAAACTTAGAACACATGTCCATCATCATGTGAACATTTTACATTGTAAGTTTGTCAAGCTACGGGTTTTCTACGCCCAGGCATAGATTGCCTTAGCCGTATTTGGAACAACATTTCGGAATTTTTTGGTTTTAATACTCTTCAACTTCGTATTTGATTAGCCTAGCTGAAAATGAGATAACGATGGTGTTGATTTAAGAGATTTGGGATCTACAAACATCCATGTATGTAAACATAAAAGACGTAACGCATCGTATTTTACATTTTTAGAAAGTTCGTGAAAGATAAGAGCACGATTAAATCACAAATGAATAGAAGATATAATTTAGATATATATATGCAATATTACAATGTGCTATTAAATTAACATTGTTAGAAGAAAATATGACTGATTTTGAAATTCTTGTTGATACTGAAAATTTGTAAATCAATAATGTGCAGTCAGGTTTATTCGGGTGTAGCCCGTTCTCGACTTCTGGCAAATTGCATATGAATTATTTTCTATTTCTTATATACCCCCTCTTTTTTCATAAAAAGTTTATTCAATAAATATATAATACTTATAATTAAGTAACATAGCGCAATGTTCAGGAGGATATGCCTGCTTTCGTTGATTATTACT
This sequence comes from Mytilus californianus, assembly GCF_021869535.1. Classification (NCBI taxonomy): domain Eukaryota; kingdom Metazoa; phylum Mollusca; class Bivalvia; order Mytilida; family Mytilidae; genus Mytilus; species Mytilus californianus. Next base: position 34,408,922 of record NW_026262582.1, on the reverse strand, counting down.
GTTTTCTTCTATTCAACTAAAATTAACCCTCCGGATCCCCTTTCTAAAATTAATACCAATTACTAAATGAATTATCCTGGTTTGCAGTATATAAAGTAAATATAGTATACTTAAATCCAAATATCTGCTGCATCGTTGATAGCAAATCTCGGCTACATATTATACATTATATATATAAGGCTTCCATCTAATCTTTGATTTTTAGTTAGTTTTGTTTATAGATTTCAAATATTGTCCCTTCACTGAAAGCTCATACGTCGAAAATATTCTTTTTAATGTTAGAATATAGCAAAGTGCTCTCGAACAATGAAATTGTAGGATTTGGTGTCTCTTAATTGTGAAGAATGAATGTAAATCATGTTCTTTGTAAGGGATTATCCTATTATTTGGGTCTATTTACATTTCAAAACAAAGAGTTTCTATAAATGAGTTACAACTACCCCGAAGCACATTTATCAGATTGAAAGAATTTGTGATTGAAACTGACTAAAAGTTGAATTGTGAAACAAACAAAAAAAATCAAAATAAGTTGAAGTTTACTGGTGCAGTAAAATGTGTACCTTTAATGTTATTATGAAAATATCAATTACTTCAAATTACTAAAAAAAAATAAACGATATCACAGCAATGCAAACAAAAAAAGAAAGAAAATAAAGTTTTAAAATAAAAAATAACCTTAATCTTTAGCTTTCGAAAATTCAAGATTTTCAAGATTTATTGATAACGCTCGGACACATAAATGTGTAACATGAGGTCAAAGTATAATACATAAATAATTGAATGACGAAATGAGCATGCAGTACTATTTAAACACATAGAAATACATTTGTAAATATTTTAGAATAAACAAGCAATTTTCTTAATCAAAAATGATAGTCGTTTGTAGACTTCCATGTTACATATGGACAATAATCCTTCCATTTTAATGTATTGCGGATTAATAGTATAATATTTAGGTAAGTATTGGTTTCTATAATTAACAATAGAATCATGTTGACATACAAATAAAATTTGAAATTCATCACCAACAAATTTATGACATAAAGTACATATTCTCTCTGGTCTAGGTATATTTTGCCATTGGCCTATCTCGATTGGAATACGTAAGTTCGATGTCCTTAATTTAGTTACCCACCCTCTGTTCTGTTCAGATAGTCTGATCAGTTATTTTTCTAATCCAAAGTCCTTTTTAAATGTCCCATAAAATTGTCCCCGAGATGAATTTTCTATATCGCCAAACCATGATGTAATAAACTGATCACTCAATATTCGGTCGAGATAATTTTTATCACAAAAGCCAATTTGATTCATGAAAATGTATCCTAGACCAGTATTGTTAAATATTGATTCTACAGAATCAATCCATTTGAAAGCATAATGACCATGATTCTTTAATGATAACATCAGCCTGTACAAAGCACTACTAAGTTTACTGCTATTATTTTACAACTTTACACCAATACGAAATAATTCTACATTTAACTCGAATTTGCAGAGGAAATCTTCCCAATTCTCCATACACCATAAAATTGGGTGTAGTATTTCGACCTTTAAAAATTTCTTGCAATATTTCAAATGCATCTGTTCAATAATTTTCAAATTCTCAAAACCCCAAACTTCAGAACCATATAAAAGAATTGGTTCTATTATGGAATCAAATAATTTCAGTTGCAAATTTATAGGAATGTTTTCGTTTCTAATAATTCTATGTATAAAATGCATCGATTTTTGTGCTTGATCAATAAGTTTCTTTTTGGTATCTAAAAAAGTACCGTTATATCTAAAGATAACACCTAAATAAGAAAATTTTTCAACAATCTCAAGTTCTTTGTCTTGTAATAAAAATTTAAATTTCTTTTTACTTTTCCTCTTTCTAAAAATCATAACCTTTGTTTTATTTAAATTTACTTTTAATTTCCACTTTTCAAAATACAACTGAAAAATGTTTAGTGATCGCTGCATACCTTCTTCTGTTTCAGATAAAATTACAGTATCATCTGCATATAATATAACAAATAATTCAAAAAATATGTGCAATTCACTTTGAAACTTCTCTTTTACAGTTTCTAGTGGAATCCCATCTATACTCTTAAAGTAGTCTTCTAAGTCATTAAGAAAAATTGAAAACAAAAAAGGCGATAAATTCTCCCCCTGTCTTACACCTGCTAAACAGGGGAAACAATCTGACTGACATCCATTATATTTTACACATGATTTGATTCCTTGGTACATATTAAAAATAACTTTGAAGCACTTCCCTTTGATATTACTCAATTGAAGTTTTCCCCATAATCCAGATCTTGATACCGTATCAAATGCTTTCCGAAAGTCTACAAAAGTACAAAAAAGTTTTTTGCCAAATGAGAAATACAGCTCTATGAGTGCATGAAGTACAAAAATATTGTCTACAGTTGAATACCCCTTTCTAAAACCAGCCTGATTTTTAGGTATAAGTGAAATTTCATTTGCAAAAAAATTCAATCGAGTATTGATTATGGAAGTAAATAATTTCCCTATACAACTAATTAATATTATAGCTCTATAATTATCTGGATCCTTTGGACAACCTTTATTTTTTAAAAACTGGTATAATTATTCCTGCTGTCCAAGTTTCAGGGATGATACCTGTATCTAATATCACATTAAATAGTTTAGTGTGAATACATATCAAAAATGGTGGAGAGTTTTTCAAGAACTCATTCAGTATCCTGTCAGTACCAGAGGCTTTACCATGTTTCAAGTTCTTAATGGCATCCACAACCTCTTGTTCTGTAATGACGCCATTTAAAATGCATTATAAATTGGGTCACTACATAACGCATTGATGTCAATGCCATCAAGATCTTCTTCGTCACTTGCATTCATGTTTTTAAAATATTCATGAAATGCTTCAATACTGATAGAGGGATTGTCTTTTTTGTAGCCAGAATATTTTTTAAGTGTCTTCCAAAATCCCTTAGAGTCATTTTTTGATAGTGCTCTCAGTTCATCCGAACATTTTTCTTTATACTGCTGATAGTTAATGTTAAGTGTCTTGTGGTATTCCTTGGCCTTACTATTCATTGCCAGTTTATTAACACCTGATTTCGCTCTGCTATATAAGTTTCTAGCCTTGTGAAACTCATTACGTTTGTCTTGACAATCTTTATCAAACCATGGGGTTTTTTTGCGGTCGGGATAAACCGGTCTTTTTTTAGTCTTGCCTAGTACTCCTTCTGCCGTATTTAACAGTACATTGCCAAGGTCATCAACTAGACCGTTTATCTTTTCAGGAGTAACATTATGTGTGTCAATACTACTCAAAACGTGATCAATCTGTTGTAAATTACCTGATGCACTGGATAACGCTTGAAAATATTCGTCTGCTTTTCTACAGTCCCATTTAATGTGAGTTTCTGTGTTACCTGTATTATTTTCTGTGTTCGCCTTATTAGTGTAGTTACTATCAGTATTGAATGACAATGTAAAAAATATGCTGTTGTGGACATCTGAAAACATGGGATTAAACTCATCTATTCTAAATTCAGAGATATAATCAAACATGTGAGGAGATGCAATTAAATAATCTACTACGCTCGAGTCCTTACATGTAGTATGACCTATAAATTTGTCTGAAAAAATACAACCATTACATATAAAAATTCCACATCTTTTACATAGTTCTAAGAGAAGAGTACCATATTTATTCACTCTACCTTGATCATAACTGTATCTTTCCGAAACTCTGATTACTGAACCAGCGTTTTGGAAGAATAGTTATTTCCAATATTCCGATAAAATAAAAAAAAAAAAAAAAACAGGAATTTTTTCATATATTTAAAACTTTTAAAGGCATTTTATTTGAACATTTTCCTGACATAATAAAATAGTATTTGATTTAAAAAGCCGGACCAAAATATTGGCTGTGAAATAAAATTAGTTGTAAATCAAATGCATTAATTGATTTAAACTGTAAAAAAAAGGATAATTCCTCAATAAAATATTACATGATTTACATCCATACTCACAATCAGGAAACATATACAATTCTTACCTTTTCTTTGTACTGTTGTGTCACCTAATGTCTATAACGCATTTTTTTTAATTATTTCCAAAATTATAAGGAAGTCCTTACATCACTAAAACTAACCCATAAATGAAATGCTGAAAAATGAAGTCATGCATCAATTATAAATATTTAATTTACACTGACAATGGAACTAATTTTTTAATACAACCAATCAAGAGACCATTTGAGCCTTGAGCACTTTACAATATTCTAAGTTTGTAAGAAAATGATAATCCTTTACTTCATGATAAGTACTCGCTTACGTTCGTACTTAATCATGAAGACAGGGATTAACATTCTCTTACATATACCTAGAAAATTTGACGCGTACTGGTGTTATGAACATGGACAATATCTCATCTATCGATCACTCATTATTAAAATTCTATAAAAGTTCTAAATACTTAACCTGTTAACTGTTCAACCCAATTAATAAAAAATGCACATATTTGTGTTTTATATACCATAATATTGCTAACTAGAAAATATAAGAAAATATGAAACGTCTTACTTGTTCAAAAGAATTCACCAATGCCCGTTTGGATTTCTTAACTAATACGATTTCAAAATACCATAAGAAATATCGTAAATTGTGGTTGTTGCTATCAATTATTGAACTTTAGATTTGACCTGGAAATGATTTTAATTTTACATTACCTGAACAGCACTAGTACTATAAATAAATAAACCATGTAAAGTCACTTTAACTCTTACTACATTTGTTTATATTTAAATGTTGAAAGCAGGTTTAGGTTCTACAAAATGTATAAAGCACTAAAATGGATCAAGTTAGATTTTTTTGTAGGGCTGATATCTTTTTGTAGTTGGTGTATACATAATTCTAGGTTGATGAGTGAACATATACAATTGATATCTTGATGTTGGCCCGAGAAAACAGACGTTCAAGTATTTATCGATTTTAAGACATTGTGCTTCTGTAAATGTTTACTTTAAATCGTTATTTAATGGATCCATTTCTCTGTAAACAATCCCGATGTTTCGAAATCATAAACAAAAATTAATTCAGATTTTCGACCTCATTTACTATCATTGGTAATCGTAAATTAATCCTGAAACCAAAATTTATAAAAAAAAAATACGGGACAACTTTTCCTGTATGTTGTCTAAAAGAGGTGAAAGTGAAAGATACCAAAGGGATATTCAAACTCATAAGTCGAAAAATAAACTGACAATGCCACAGCAAAAAAGAAAAAGACAAACAGACAAACAACAGTACACAAAACACAATATAGACAACTAAAAATTGAGTAACCCAAACCCCACCGAAAACCGATGGTGATCTCATGTGCTCCGGAAGGGCAAAAAGATCCTGCTCCACTAGTGCATTAATGTGTTTGTCCTTGGTGGTGTTGTTATATTTGCTCCTTTAAATATATTTGAAAATATACTGGTCATATTTGCAGAATTGTATTACATATTCTAATTAAGTTTTACATTTTTATGGAAATCTGAATCCATCTGAAGGAAATTTTAAATGAAAAATGATAGGATCTCAAAACACCTGTTCAACACCATAATGCGCATGTCTCGTTAGGAATTCCGTTATCGGCTGTCTTTTATAATATCTTATATATGCGTTTGTCTTAATTTAGATAATTAGGTGTGTTGTAGAGGATATTTTCTAGTCTGTTGAACTGCATTTTGTTAAGACCATGAGCTTGACTTATTGTATAGATATTGTCTATTGTTGAACACTGTTAACTTACATTAATTTTTATGTCTTTGAGGTTTTTCTTTTGTGGCGTTTGGTCACTGTTTCAATAACGTATATTCAAAATAACCATTCTTCTTATTGATTGCTTGCTGGTGTTTTAGCAACCTTAGATATATGACCTGTTGGCTAATTTTAATTGTTGGGGGAACTGGAGTACCCGGAGAGTACCATCGACCTTCGGCAAGAAACTACCGACCCTAGTCAATTAAGATTGGAGTCGAACACACAATGTCCTCATAATCTCAGTGTTGACAGACTAGTAATACAGTTAATGAACTATTCGGCCATAATTTGTTTTTGGTTATTTATTTGTAAGATAATGCTAATCCCTTTCTTCATGATTAAGTACGAGCGTTATTGTTTTAGTAAATTGTGTGATAAAATAATTTAGAAATAGCGATGAATTATGTTATATTTTACATGATATAGCTATTCCTATGCAATATGTTTTTGATAGAGGTCCTGAAACATTTTTACGTTTGTATTTAATTTTGAAGGATCAAATTTGATAAAACCACAGATTTGTTAGCTAGCTTCCCTTTATGCTTATGATGACTATGTTTATAAAATTTATGTCATAGTGATGCTAAGTCACCCGGTCACTGTAGGCCTTTTTTTATCAAGGTGATCCATAATTCACACTCAGTGGAGTTTCTATGTGTATATACCTAATGGATAATTATGTATTTAGTGAAAGAGATGGAGTGGGGTGTAAATCAGTAAAAAAACGATTTAAAAGTTTAAATGGGGTGTTTTCAATAGGTAAAAACAAATATCGATATTAAAGGTTTCATAATTATGTTGCTTCGGTTACCTCATTTTGTATCGGAACATGCAATCGAATTTGAGTTACCTCTCTTTAATTGTAATATTGCATGGAAGCTATGAACGATAAAATGAAAATCATTTATTCTATTTATTGGAATTATGTTTGGGCATTGCATACAACAATATTTTTCTACTTCTTCTTTCCAAATTTTACACCAAATTCTTTCGAGAGAAGAAATTTAAGAGGAAAGAAACAATTTCTTTATAACTGTATTATGATCTGACATACACCAGATTCTATTTTGATTGGCATGTATATATAACATTGTCATTATCCATCACACGATAAGTGTTTTCCTGTTGCTAAAACTGCTTTTATCTCAATTTAACTCTTGGCAAAGTGTAATATCTTAACTTGACTGGGCTGGACTGGACTCTTGGAGTGGATTGGACTGTGGACTGTGGATTGTAAATAAAAACAGCATCAAACAGTCGTTATAAACAACAAGATAACAAATAAATAAATAAATAATAAGTGCATGTTATTAAAAAAAACATATGAGAGTCCAGTCCAGTCTAGTTCAGTATATAGTTAAAAGTCCAGTCTAGTCCAAGAGTCCAGACCAGTCAAAATATTACACTTTAAAATTGCAGTAAATTCTTTAATCACCAAAGTATTACATAATATACACATACTACATTAATGTTCTAAATCGATGCCTTTATATATTTTAACATTTTTCTGTTTTTTGAATATGAATGAACATAATAGAGATAAGGAGCATTTTTCTTTTTTAACACACCTGGCCCGAAGGGCCAAGTGAGCTTTTCTCATCACTTGGCGTCCGTCGTCCGTCGTCGTCGTTAACTTTTTACATTTTGAACTTCTTCTAGAAAACCACTGAATGGAATGAAACCAAACATGGCATGCATGTTCCCTTTGAGGTGCTGACCAAGTGTTGTTATTTTGAAGCCGATCCATCATCCAAAATGGCCGCCAGCGGGGGACTTCGTTTAACATAGGACCCTATGGGAAATACATACAAATGTCTTATTTTAGAGAATCACTGAATGGCAAGAAACCAAACATGGCAAGAATGTTCCTTATGAGGTGCTGACCAAGTGTTGTTACTTTGAAGCCGATCCATCATTCAAGATGGCCGCCAGCGGGGGACTTCGTTTAACATAGGACCCTATGGACAATACATACAAATGTCTTCTGTTAAAGAACCACTGAATGGAATGAAACCAAACATGTCATGAAAGTTCCTTATGAGGTGCTGACCAAGTGTTGTTACTTTGAAGCCGATCCAATATCCAAGATGGCTGCCAGCGGGGGACTTCCTTTAACATAGGACACTATGGATAAATACATACACATGTCTTCTTTTAGAGAACCACTGAATGGAATGAAACCAAACATGACAAGAATGTTCCTTATCAGGTGCTGACCAAGTTTTCTTACTTTGAAGCCGATCCATCATCCAAGATGGACACCAGTGTGGGGCTTCGTTTAACATAGGACCCTTTGGACAATACAAACAAATGTCTTCTTTTAGAGAACCACTGAATGGAAGGAAACCAAACATGGCATGAATGTTCCTTATGAGGTGCTGACCAAGTGTTGTTACTTTGAAGCCGATCCAATATCCAAAATGGCTGCCAACGGGGGACTTATTTTAACAAATGACCCTATGGACAATAAATACAATTGTCTTCTTTAAGAGAACCACTGAATGGAATGAAACCAAACATGGCATGAATGTTCCTAATGAGGTGCTCACCAAGTATTATTACTTTGTAGCAAATCCATCAACCAAGATGGCTGCCAACGGGGGACTTAGTTTAACAAAGGACCCTATGGGAAATATATACATATGTCTTCTTCTGGAAAACCGCTTAATTGATTGAAACCAAACATGGCATGAATGTTTCTTTTGAGGCACTGACCAAGTTTTGTTACTTTGTAGCGGATTTGTCATCCAAATGTTTTCTTCTAGAGAACTACTAAATAGAATGAAACTAAACATGACATGAATGTTCCTAATGAGGTGCTGACCAAGTGTTGTTACTTTGTAGCCGAATCATCATCCAAGATGGCCGCCAGCAGGGGACTTAGTTTAACACAAGACCCTATGGGAAATACACACAAATGCTTCTTCTAGAGGTGCACTGAATGGAATGAAACCAAACATGACATACATGTTCCTTATGAGGTGCTGATGAAGTGTTGCTACTTTAATGCTGATTTACTGTTCAAGATGGCCACCAAGATTTTTTTATTAAATTACGGGGCCAATATTAAACCAAATTTGGCCTTATTCATTATTAGGGTATCTGATATGATTGTAATCTATTTTTACATGATTTCCAAAACCAAATTAGAATCAGGTGAGCGACACAGGCTCTTGAGAGCCTCTATTTTATACAACTATTCCAAATATAATAATGTTTATGATAATTTAAGGCGATGCATGTTGTCTAGAATTTAAGGGAAGAAAAGGTAAAAAAACTAAATAAGATTGTTTATTTGTTTTAATATTTTTTGTAAATGTTACATGTTGTTTATTGTTTATTTGTTTTGATTCTAGTATTTAGTAGCAATCCAATTGTTAGGATTTTACACTAATAAATATCTTATCTTATCTTATCTTCAAAAATGTATTGAGTAAACATTACATATATTACAATGCTGTGTTTCTCTGTTGTTTTTTGTGAGTTTTTTTTAACAACAATATTATAATTTGCATTCGCCAATTATGCTTGTTACATTAGTTACATTAAGAGTTCATGGTCCTCTTGATGTATCTTATAATGTTTTAATGATTATCTAGGTAATAGCAAACATGTTTAACCCCGCCACATTCATTATGTACCTTTCCCAAGTCAGGAGCCTGTATATATATATATATGAATTAGCAGCGGACTACTTACTTCAAAATATTTTAGGAAAACAAAACAATGAAATCCAATTCGTGTCTGGGGTCACTGATTTTTTTTTTTTATTAAAAACTAAATCGAAAATAGACAATGCATAATACTTTTGTATTTCAAGGAATATATATATATACTGTAAATTCAGAAATTAATGCGATGTCTTTATTATTGCGAAAAATGCGACAGGGTAATAATCGCAATAATTTAAACTCGCATTTTGAAATTTTTTATATGAATTAAACAGGATTTTTCTCAATATCGCAAAAATTAAAAATCGTATTTTAGGCTAAAATGACAAAATCGCAATAATAAATGCACGCAATAATTTCTGAATTTATATATATTCCTTGAAATACAAAAGTATAATGCATTGTCTATTTTCGATTTAGTTTTTAATATAAAAAGAAATCAGTGACCCCAGACACGAATTTGATTTCATTGTTTTGTTTTCTTAAAATATTTTGATGTATTCATGAACAAAAAAATGGTAAGCATTGATATTAAAATGCTGTTAGAAGGTCAAGCACTTTAAGCATTTTACGTTTTAAGAGTGTTAATGCTTCCAATTTGGTAACTCATTAGTATCATAGAAAAAATAAAGTAAGTGTTGAAGCTTGGCTACAGACAGTTTGTTTAAACTGATGTTATCACATTTTGGATAAGGTTATTTACTTAATTTTACGTGATAAAACAACATTTTTCTTCAAAACATCAACAATCTATTTCCACCTCAGTCTGATATCTTTCAATGATAAAGAAATAACCATTCATAAATTATTGACAGAAATGTACAAGATATGCATTAGTTGAATACTCGATTCGGTTGTTTAAAGCTCTTTGTACGAGTTAAAACCGCGGATGCACGACATTTCACAGCGTTAACAACATACATTAAATCTGAAAAAGCGTATTGATATTGCATTGAATGTTACAACACCCGGCAAAGATGGTGAGAGGTTATGATAAATATAAATAAAATCATATTTAGGGTATCTGTCAATTAGACAGCAACCCGATGTCACAGAAAAGTCCAAATGCACATATATATAGAGGTCTTGAAGATAAAGATAAATGGTATACATTTATCAACTGATTTAAAAACGATTTTGGCTTTTAATAGATATAAAAAGATGTGGTATGAGTGCCAATAAGACAACTCTCCATCCAAGTCACAATTTGTAAAAGTAAACCATTATAGGTCTTCAACACGGAGCCTTGGCTCACACCGAACCACAAGCTATAAAGGGCTCCTAAAATGACTAGTGTAAAACTATTCAAACAGGAAAACCAACAGTCTAATCTATATAAAAAAAACGAGAAACACTTATGAACCACATCAACAAACGACAAACACTGAACATCAGGTTCCTGACTTAGAACAGGTGCAAACAAATGCAAACAAATGCAGCGGGTTTAAACGTTTTAATAGGCTCCAACCTTCACCCTACCTGAAACAATAGTGTAACATCACAACACAGAAAGACACACTATAAAATATCAATTGAAATGGCTTAACTCAATCAAAAGACATATTTTAAGCCCATTGTACAGCTGTTCTGTTTGATGGCTCCGAATATGTCTATGCAATGAAAATCCAGAAAGCGCTGAAGGATGCAAATTCGGTATGATGAATCTTATCAACAATAAGTCTTGACCAAGTGAATTTCTTGAACTTTGAATATTTAAAGTGGTTAATGTATTATTGACTTTTGTTTCGTTCTGAATATGTCTCAGTACGAACATATATATTATGTGAGTTAATGGCGGTTGTAAAACAATGCAAGTTCGAAAAAAAATACAAATATATTATTATATGAATGTACATTTTTAGGAACACTCAAATATCTATTCTTTATTATCTGTTGCAGCCTTTGTTGAAACATACAAGACGTTACCAATACCTAGGACTATTCATGGAAAGACATGTCCACTGTTGAAAATCTTTTTTAACACCAGCTATACTTTGTTATGGTTTTATTGTGGTTGTTAGTTGAATTGGTCACATGTCTTTGTTTTTGTTTTAAACAGGCGTACCACAATAAATATAGATATGATGACGTTGGACTAAAACAATAAAATGTTACGTTTTCCTTTAACCTCATGACAACGGCACCTAGCATTGCGTAGCAACTTACCAATCCTTTATCTTAATATAGAAATAAGCTGTAGTATGATTGCCAATGAGACAACTCTACTCAAGAGACCAAATGACATAGAAGTTAACAACTATAGGTCACCGTACGGCCTTCAACAAGGAGCAAAACCTATACCGCATATTCATCTAGAAAAGGACACGAAATGACAAATGTAAAACAATTTAAACGAGAAAACTAACGGCCTGATTTATGTACAAAATAATTAACCAAAAAATATGATATATAGCAACAAACGTGTTACTACCAAAGCCAGGACTACAAAAGCCATCTTTTGCTTTAAGAACGTTCACAGATACTACCGCACTTTCGCTTTACCTTATTTTAGTTCAAGCATAATTTCCTTATTCAAAGTGTTATTTACAACACATAATATGTATATATATTTTTTTTTATTTTGGGGAGGAAGGTTTATGGTCTGGTATATGTTTGCTGTTCATTTTCAGTGTGACAATTTTCTTTTGGACACAGTCGTTTTGATAATCACTGCAATTGACACTGAACCAAAACCTCTGATATTTTTTTGACCGTAAATAAGTCAAATGATTGTTAATGATTTTCAGTCAGTCCAAACAAAATGGTGAAACATCACATATTTACTATGGGAATGAAGTCATAGAGAGCGTATCAGAATATTCATTTTTGGGAATGTTGATAAAATGCAATGGAAATTTATCACAAAGTACTTTAGAGCTGACAAAAAAGGCAAACAAAGGATTTTTTGCAATAAAATCTTATACTAAATCATTGAATAATCTACCTATAGAAGTAGCAAATAATCTTTTTGATTCTTTAGTAAAACCAATTATGACCTATAATTCAGAAGTAACATATTTGGATACATATATTTCTTTTCAAAGAGCCAAAAACAGAGCCTTATCTTCAGGTAAACAAATTAATCAACTTGACTTTACAGACAAAACCCCGATTGAAAATATGCATCTTAAATTTTGTAAATCTACTCTAGGAATAAGAAAAAAATGCATCCAATTTAGGAGCAAGAGTTGAGTCAGGAAGATTGCCTATAGAATGTTTTATTAAAACACAAACCGTTTTATATTCAGCCAGACTATATAATAATAATATTAATCCATTGATAAAGGAAGCTTTTTCTTTAGCACAGTCTCTAGATTTGACTGGAACTTATTCATGGTATACATATGCAAAAAATATTGTTGAAGAGACTAATATTGACCTTAATATTCTTTCTACTTGTAAGGACATAAAAGATGTAAAAAAAATAAAAAAAACGATATAAAGTTAAAAATGAAAAATAGATATGAAGATTTAATTGAAACAAAATTTGAAAACATTGATGATAAAGGTAAATGTTATCTATATAAAAAAAACATTAAAAAGATTGCAAACTAGAATCTTATCTAAATATATCCAATTTTTTGATAAGGAGATTGATCATTGAATTTAGACTAAGTGATCACTCCCTCTTAATTGAAAAGGGAAGATATTCTAAAATCCCAAGAGAGGAACGACTTTGTCATAAATGTAAAAAACTAGAGGATGAGAAACATTTTTTACTCTATTGTGATTATAATAAAACACTAAGAAATGCCTTTTTTTAACACATATGTACTGAAAATAATAACTATAATAATTTAAATGAAGAAGAAAAAATTAATTATTTACTAAATCCATCAACGCCTTTACAAACAAATAAGTTAGGATCCTTCTTGAAAAAGTCATTAGAACTGAGGGCAGGGGACTCTTAACAGCTTGTTTGTTTTTATAAATTTTGATGCTGTTTTTTATTGTGCATGTTTGATATGTATGTATATATGTTTATTGTGTTAATACATGTTGGTCACAAACTGTAAAGTTTATACGACAATAAAATATTTGATTTGATTTGATTTGTTAATAATGCTTACTTAAAGTATTTAATAATTGTAGACAGATAATTGATTTTCGTTCTTTTAGGTTAGAGTTCATCTCCGATGCAAGTGTGTAATGAGCAGTGAATACCCTTGTAACATTAAGTTGAACGAAAAGAACATTTTAAAAATCCGGTTTTTAAAATGCGTTGGAATGTGACCATTAGAAAAATCCAATTAAATGTCTAAGCCTTCTGCTTTCAAAAAGAATTTATATATAACTTTCCAAAAACTCGCTTAGAAGTTTGTACATCAGATGCAAATGAAAGGTTTGGCGCCGCAATACATTTCAACTACATAATATTTGTATTTAGAATATTTCTGTTTATCTTATCATATGTTAACATAAACGTAATCCGATATGTGAGCCATAACATTTTTTTCAAGGAAAACATTGTATACTCCAATTTAGATGAATTCCAACTTATCCAATTTAGCAGCAGCAGATAAGATAATTGAAATGTGAAAAAAAATAATTTGTTTTTTATATTTCTTTTTTTCTTAATTAAAAGTACACGTTGGTGAAGATAAATATCATAAATGAATAAACTGTCCTTCTTTTCACAGTTAAATCATAAAAATGTCAGTAAATAAATAAATTTTGTTTCCTTATCTAACTTGTTGATTTTTTTTATATTAGCTTCCAACATTTATGTTCAATATCGTCTTACTAGTAAGTTTTAACATTGCCTGTACGACTTTCGACTGAGAGGTTATTACAGGATGAAGGCCCGGTTATCACTATAAAAGTTAACTTGGTCAAAGTTTTCTTTGACCAGGTAAGCTTGGTACAAGTCCAAGTCATCGGTTGTTACTACCAAAGTTTTTCATCAAAATCTAGGTCAAAGAAAAAATTGCAATGTGATTGGATTATTCCCGTCCAATCAATCCAAGTTTCAAGAAAAAAAAGGGTGAGATTCTATTCAAAGTTTTTGATAAAGTTTTCTTTGGCGGTTGTCACTATCCAAAGTTAACATTCATCAAAAACTTTGACCAAGAAAACTTGTACACGAAAATTTGATACATTTCTTCTAGAGGTTATAATAATTTGAAAACATGGCCGATGCACTCACAAATTGATTTATGTTTGTGAGTGCATTTGCCCAGTTGAAACAACAATTGAAAGGTATTTGAAATATATGCAATGCGGGCAAGTTTTTAAATTTTAATATTCATTTTTCACGTGTGCCTAGGCCAGTTTATTTATTTTGCGCGGCAAAGTGTGAGAAAAATTATTTTCACTTTTCTACACAATTATTTCTTGCATTTTTAGGGGCAGGATATTCATTTTCATCTCGTCTTGGGCAAGATGATTTATTTCAGTCCAGCTTAGCATGCGGGGATATTCATTTCCAACCCCTACTTTTTCCTCTAACAAAGTCAAATGGTCGTTCTCTTATAAATTGATAATATTTTGAGAAAAGCAAATGAAAGGAACACGACTTAATTAATCCTTTTTTTTTCATTACATGTATTTCTGATCTTTATTGTATTCCTTTATTTTTTCTATTATTTAGTATCTAAATAATGTTCATTATTTTATGTATTTGACCGTAAATGTTAAAACAAAATCACCAATTAGCTTCAATATTTTCCATTCTAACCTGACCACGAAATTTTAAGTTTCAAACGTCAAAATTTAAATTAAATTTATTCTTACTATAATTAAGTAAAATTTCCCGATTTAACAAGTGAAAATTTTAAATTATAGTAGAAATTAATGACCTGATTTTATTTTATTATATTTTTCATTTCTATACGTTGATAATGTTCCAAATACGCTTCCAGAGAAACCTTCAAACATAGCCCAAAATAGATTTATCTTTAAATTAATTTAGATATCTATGATTTTCAAGTTTTTCTTTTTAAAGACATTACTTTTAAATTGAACGGATTTACGTTACTTCATAAGCACTACATTTGTATTTGCCTTCCGTTTTCATTTTAACTCTCGGAGAGTGGTTGAGAGGACACTTGCACGAAAAAACATTAAATAAATTTCTCGGGGAACATGATTTAATTTCTTCCAGGAACGTTACACGAACATGATGAATAAATAAAGGCAACAGTAGTATACCGGTGTGCATAGCATATGGATAAAAAAAGGAGAAACCAATACTTTAGCGATATTTAAATCTCTTAAGTCCATTTTGAATAACTCTGCTGAAACAAATGTTGGTTTATAAGCTGCTAAAGAAACCGATAATATATTAAGACAACACTAAAGGTTAAATGACTGTTCCATAGGCTTACATACAAAACAGCTGATCTTTGAAAATGTTCGAAAATAAAATGATCCAGAGAATTTTTTTTTCATGTACATAATTTGTATGCAGTAATGAGAAATTGTGATTTAATGGGGGGAAAAGTGCCTTATGCCACGAAGAATAAAAAACTATGGAATCCTGAAGTAAAAATCAGAAAAAAATGGACTATTTTATTTTATATGTTTTTACATGCACTGGGAAAATGGAGTTTGTAATACAAGACTGGTACCTAAACGGGGTGATAAAATCAGATAACACCCATGGCGCATAAAATGTCGAAAAGACGAACAGTATTCCGCATATTATTTCGCAAAAAGCTAAAGATTTAGATGAATAAACAGGAATCTAACCAATATTCGGAATTAACCTCGTGCTGTCCGAAAATCCGATAATAATTGATATATTATACAATAAGTCAGATTTAGACATATCACCAGGATTGTACTTACACGAGCAACACGACGGGTGCCACATGTGGAGCAGGATCTGCTTACCCTTCCGGAGCACCTGAGATCTCCCCCAGTTTTTTTGTTTTTTTTTTGGGGGGGGGGGGTTCGTGTTGCTCAGTCTTTGGTTTTCTATGTTGTTGTGTGTACTGTTGTTTGTCTGTTTTTCTTTTTCTTTTTTAGCCATGGTGTTGTCAGTTTATTTTTCAACTTATGAGTTTGAATGTCCGTTTGGTATCCTTCGCCTCTCTTATTCAGGACTATAGAAAAGTTGATAGAATTGTAGACTACAATGGAAATGACCAAGTTTAAGCATTCGAATCATGGTTTATTTCGTACTTTATATCTGACCCGAACAATTTAAGCATTCGAATCATGGTTTATTTCGTACTTTATATCTGACCCGAACTAAAGAAAATCTAATTTCTATTAACACCTTTTCCCAGACGGGGCCCAAACCACAGTCCAAGACTGTAATCAACAATTAAGCACACCAGATCCTTTCTTTACTGTGCTGTTTACTGCATTGTATTTCGCACTTTGTGACAATGTATCAAGGTCCTTTCATGACATAACAAAATATATAATATGCTACAAAAATGTCAAATAAATATCTCATGAATAAAAGTCCTTTTTACAATAGCAATCACAGCATTTCAGGTAAAAAAGCAACTGCCTTGACCTTAACAGTCGACACACATATTTGCATTTAACCTACTGCTGTTAAGTTTTTAACATGGTTTGCCAGTCTGACATAAAATTACATTGTTATCTGTGATAGACATTTTTTTATCTTAGTGCACTTATTCTTGGAGTACTCTTATTACTAATATTCCACTAGTCTGCCAAAAAAAGTAAGATTTAAGTTTGTATCTATTTGTTTGTCTCAGATCAAATATATTTATTTGAGTTTAATTTGACGTCATTAATATTTCAATTCAATGTCCGAATAAATCATCCTCTAAGAATGGTTTTTAATGTCATTATTGTTTCTTTTTAAAAACAAATGTATGATGTTTATGAAATATATAATCTAGCATTGTTTGTAAGACAAAATAGACTTGGCCTATGTCCCGGTGTTGATTGCTGGTTGCCGTCTGTTAGATTTTTTTCTTTTAATAAATAATCGTGTCCATGAACCAATCTTAGCAAATTCTACTAATATTATTGCCTATATGATATTTTATTTCTTGTCCGTATCTAGTTTCTATATTGATTTTCCATGTATCGCTGTGTATACGTTATATGCAATTTTATATGCATTTAAATGTTTGTCTTCAATTATTACAGGTTTATTCTATCATTGCTTTGTTAATGCATGATTTGGTGATTCATATATATAGCATTTTTCGCTTATATATATTTACTTTAACTTAAATAAATTATCTTTAACTGTTAAAACCTGATTTGACCTTTTCTCGGTAGATTGTTCTGTGGTTAATTATAAACTTTTACACATCTATTTATTTGAAAGGATTTTCCCAACGTAAATGATTTGTCTTCTATTGATGGTATTACACCTGGTGTTTTGGATATCATTTAGGTCAAGTTCGACCGAGGCCGTTCCTCCTCGCTAATTTATTTTTATTTACTATAACATTTGATTATAAATACTTTTTAATTATAATTAATATGTTTCTATCGTGTAACGTATCAAATGCAGTTACATTTTTGGGGCACTGCTGGTTGCCGTCTGTCAGAATTTTTTTCTTTCGTTTAATACTATTATTAAAAACTTAATTCAGGCCTTTTATCTCAAGAATTGTTTTACGTTTTGTGATTCAGGTGCCCTTTAGCCTACATCATTTACCTGGTTTTTGTTCTCATTGTGGAAGGCCGTATGGTAATATGTAAAATTGAGAATAAGAACGGGGAATGCGTCAAAGAGACAACAACCCGACCAAATAGCAGAAAACAGCCCAAGACCTCCAATTGGTCTTCAACACATCGAGAAAATCCAGCATTCGGAGGTGGGCTTTAGCTGGCCCCTAAACAAAAATGAATACTAGTTCAGCGAAAATGGACGTCACACTTAACTCCGAGACATATAAATGAACCAAAATTAAAAAAACATACAAGCCTCACAAAGGGCAGAGGTTTCTGACTTGGGACAGGTGCAAACATGCACCAGATCTTATGTTATTTTTGTAATGTGGAATAAACAAACACACAGCTATACGCACAGTAAAATTCAGTTAAAAAGAAGTCCGAGTCCGATGTTAGAATAGGTAACAGAAGAAACTAAGCAAAATTACATTATAAACATAAATTAACAGAGGACTACTAACAGTTACTGACATGCTTGCTGCAGACCTCAGTTAATCTGATTGAAAGATTATGTTTTCATCATGAAAATCAAGCACAATTCCTCCCGTCAGGGGTTTAGTACCTTGGTTGTTGCATTGTAACATCATTGAATCGAAAGTGCCTATACCAAGTCAAAAGTAGTTATCTATATTTTTTCCTTTTTTGATACCAGCGTAATAAAATTCTCGATAAATCCATATTTTGCTGTAAACAAGTTATCATTATTATTATGTACAAATACCATGCTGACATTTAATCATCAATTTACATAAGTATTGAAAACAGGAGAGCAAAGCATATTTATCTGATGATCATGATTAAGAAGAAACAGACATGTGAAGCATAAACAGAACTACATGAAAATATGATTGAATTCAAATGAAATACAGAAATAACCAGATCTTATGTTAGTTTGTAAAATTATATCTAATTTTAAACAGAAAGTTGTGTAAAACATGCACTTTAATTTAGCGCTACAAAAAGTGGAGAAATCGCATATATTCTTCAGTTATACATTCACTCAACAATTTAAATAAAAATTAACATTTATGCAGCACTTTCGATTGTTTCAGTATTTTACGACTATTGACCTCAATCTTAGGGTGTTCGTTACTCTTGTTTTTGACTTTCCTACATATATTCGGAATCCTCTAGTTTTATCCATAATGGTTCAACTTAGCGAAGATTGGCCTCATGAGATTCATATTACAATTCCTTTTGAATCAAAAGTCTCTGTACCAAGTCAGAAATAAAAACAGCGTAATAAATTCTCGATAAATCTATTTTAGCGCAGAATTACATATGTACCCCCTGCTTCCCAACACAAATTTACATGTGTAAAAGATGAGAATAACGGAGGCTACAGGTTAATATGAAAAAAAGAAGATGTGGTATGATTGCCAATAAGACAACTCTCCGCAAGAGACCAAATGACATACAGAAGTTTACAACAAAAGGTTGCCGTACGGCCTTCACCAATGAGCAAAACCCATACCACATAGTGAGCTATAAAAGGCCCCGAAATGACAGATGTAAAACAATTCAAACGAGAAAACGAACGGCCTGATTTATGTTCAAAATAATTAACGAAAAACAAATATGACGTACAGTAGCAAACGCGAATCACTGCCCAGCATATTACAGGCTTCTGACTTGGGACAGGCACATGCAGAATGTGGCGGGGTTAAACTAGTTTGAAGGCCCCAACCCTCCTTAAGTCTGTTTATGGAAGTTATCCCACTAATACACATGGAAGTCATTATCTCGGAATGAAGACTTCGGTTTTGAAAAAAAGTAGAAAAAACATATCTGACCAGGTGCATTGCTTTCAGACCGAGCTGGTTCTGCGTCGTGTTACTACCAAAGCCAGGACTACAACACTCAGCCATCAGTGGCATTTAGAATGTTAATAGACTACCGCACTGTCCCTTAACCTTGTTTATACATCATGTCCTATTACAACACATACTATGTATTTTGTTATTTGAGGGGAGGGAGGCTTATGGTCTGGTATATGTTAGCTGTTCATTTTTCAGTGTGACAATTTTCTTTTGGACATAGTCCTTTTGATACTCACTGCAATGGACATCGCATCAAAACCTCTGATATTTTTTCACAGTAAATAAGTCAAATGATTTGTTGATAATGCTCAAAATATTCAGTTATTGTGGAAAAAATATTTGATTTCCTTTCTCTAAGGTTACTGTTTATCTCCGATGCATGTGTGTAATGAGTAGTGAATACCCTTTTCTCTAATATTCATGCTATTTTCACATGTCTCGATCAGTTTGAGAAAAATATTTCTCATCTCTAGAGAAAACGTTGTTCTCGGTAAATGATTGGTCGAAATTTCAATTATTACGGCAAATTTTCTTGATTATTTCTGAATTTCCCATTGTTACGTTAAGAAAAAAGGCGACCATGCCTGATGACGTCACATATAAATAATATAACTGTCTGCAAATCTTTGAAGAGGAAGGATAAATTTGTTTAGATATCGTCTTAAAATCATATGAGGAACATATTCCACCACTATACCTCGTATATTACGATATTACTTCACTCTCAACTGTTAGATTTTAAATATTTAAAATTTAACTGTCTCGAGTGGAGAAATATTATTATCGCTCTATTACGAAATTTTCCTTTGATCTTACTGACTGATAATTTCCTTTCTCAGCACAGTATAGAGTGATATGAACAATTATCGCTAGAAACTAAGGGCGCACGTACCGTTGTCAATGAAATTAACAACGTCGTCATAGGTAAAATAGCGATAAACAGATTATCATTGATCATCTCAACTCGATTGCTTTTCTCACTTTCGCCGCAACGGCTCAAGCGAGAAAATCAATCTCGTTGAGATGACCAACGATAATCTATGATTACACACTTGATGCAGTGCTCGAATCTATATGTAATATTAAGGACATTAAGTTGAACGAAAAACAAAAAAAATATTTTACAAATCTGGTATTGAAAAATGCACTAGAATCTGACCATTTGAAAATCGAATTAAATGTCTAAGCCTTTTGCTTTCAAAAGGAATTTATAGAACTTTATGAAAATTGATTAAAGACACCAGGCTTACAACTTTGCACACCAGACGCGAATGAATACTTTGGGGCGCAATACATTTCAACTACAGAAAATTTGTATTTAGAATATTTCTGTGTGTCTTATCATATGTTGACATAAACGTAATTCAATATGTAAGCCATAACATATCTTTTTTTCAAAGAAATCAGTGTGTACTCCAATTAACATGAATTTCAATTCTTCTTTTCTTAAATTAAAAGTACACGTTGTTGGTGAATTTTAATATCAGACATGAATAAACTATCCTTCTCTTCGCCGTTGAACCATAAAATTGTCAGTAAGTAAATAAATTTTGTTTCTTTACCTTGTTTTTATTTAATATTAGCTTCCAACATTTATGTTCGATATCGTCTTACTGATAAGTTCTGACATTGCCTGGACGACTTTCGACTGAGAGGTTATAACAGGATGAAGGCCCGGTTATCATAATCAAAGTGAACTTGGTCAAAGTTTTCTTTGACCAGGTATAAACCTGGTACAAGTCATCTGTTGTCACTATCAAAGTTGTCCATTAAGAATCGGATTAAAGAAAACTTTAACTAGGTAAACCTGGTCCACGTCATCGGTTGTCACTTTCAAAGTTTTCCATCAAAAACATGGGCAAAAAAAACTTTTACCAGGTAAATTGGTCCAAGTCATCGGTTGTCACTTTCAAAGTTTTCCATCAAAAACATGGGAAAAAAAACTTTTACCAGGTAAATTGGTCCAAGTCATCGGTTGTAACTTTCAAAGTTTTCCATAAAAAACATGGTAAAAAAAAACTTTTACCAGGTAAATTGGACCAAGTCATCGGTTGTCACTTTCAAAGTTTTCCATCAAAACATTGGCAAAAAAAACTTTTACCAGGTAAATTGGTCCAAGTCATCGGTTGTCACTTTCAAAGTTTTCCATCAAAAACATGGGAAAAAAAAACTTTTACCAGGTAAATTGGACCAAGTCATCGGTTGTCACTTTCAAAGTTTTCCATCAAAAAACATGGGCAAAACAAAATTTTTACCAGGTAAAATGGTCCAAGTCATCGGTTGTCACTTTCAAAGTTTTCAATCAAAAACATTGGCAAAGAAAACTTTTACCAGGTAAATTGGTCCAAGTCATCGGTTGTCACTTTCAAAGTTTTCCATCAAAAACATGGGCAAAGAAAACTTTTACCAGGTAAATTGGTCCAAGTCATCGGTTGTCACTTTCAAAGTTCTTTTCATAAAAAAATTTGGTCAAAGAAAAAAACTGCTCTGTGATTGGATAATTCCCGTCCAATTCATCCAAGTTTCAAGAAAAGAGGATGAGAGTCTATTCTATCTAAGTTCGTCAAAGTTTTTATCCAAAAATTCATCAAAAACTTTGACCAAGAAAATTTGTACAAGAAAATTTTGATAGTGACAACGGGCTCCTAGACACATTTCTTCTAGATGTTATATTGATGTGAAAACATGGCCAATGCACTTACAAATTGAATTGAAGTTTGTCAGTGTATTTGCCCAGTTTACACAACAATTGATAGGTATTTCAAATATGCAATTCGGGCATTTTATTTTAAATCTAAATATTCATTTTCACGTGTGCCTTGGCCGGTTTATTTATTTGGCTGGGCCAATTGCCAAAAAACAATATTTTCACTTTTGTACACAATATGTCTTGCATTTTTAGGAATAGAAAGTTCAATGTCATTAAGTCTAAGACTTGGGGAAGATGACTATTTTTTCAGTTTAGTTTTGCATGCTGGTTTATTCATTTCTAACCCCAACTTTGTCCTCTTACAATGTTTGATGGTCGTCGGCTTAGAAATTGAAAAATATTTTGAGAAAAGCAAATGAAAAGAAGACGACTTAGTCGTTTTTAAAATGGTTTCTGATCTCTATTGTATTCATATATTGGCATGACACGGGTTATGTTCTTCTCATATATGTTATGATGGTATGATACTAAACCCCTAACGGGCAGGATTGTGCCTGATATTCATATGATGAAGACATAATCTTTCAATCAGTTTAATTGAAGTCTGGAGCTGGCATGTCAGTTAACTGCTAGTAGTCTGTTGTTATTTATGTATTATTGTCATTTTGTTTATTTTCTTTGGTTACATCTTCTGACATCAGACTCGGACTTCTCTTGAACTGAATTTTAATGTGCGCATTGTTATGCGTTTACTTTTCTACATTGGCTAGAGGTATAGGGGGAGGGTTGAGATCTCATAAACATGTTTAACCCCGCCGCATTTTTGCGCCTGTTCCAAGTCAGGAGTCTCTAGCCTTTGTCAGTCTTGTATTGTTTTTAATTTTAGTTTCTTGTGTACAATTTGGAGTTTAGTATGGCGTTCATTATCACTGAACTAGTATATATATTTGTTTAGGGGCCAGCTGAAGGACGCCTCCGGGTGCGGGAATTCCTCGCTGCATTGAAGACCTGTTGGTGACCTTCTGCTGTTGTCTGTTCTATGGTCGGGTTGTTGTCTCTTTGACACATTCCCCATTTCCATTCTCAATTTTATCTATTATTTAGTATCCAAATAATGTTAATTTCTAATGTATTTGACGGTACATGTTTAAACAAATTCACCAATTAGCGTCATTGGTTTCCTTTCTAACCTGATCACGAAATTTTAAGTTTCAAACGTCGAAATTTAAATTGAATTTATTCTTTTTATAATAAAGTCAAAATTTCCCGATTCTACAAGTTATAATCTTAAGATATAGTCAAAATTAATTTATATATTTTTGATGTTTTTTTTACTAGTCCTCTCGTATCTTAAAAAAAAGTGAAGATACGTCAGAATGTGATAAGAACTGTGTTAAAAAAAATCAAAAATAACACATGCACCTGGATTCTGAATTTCATTATCGTAGACACATTATCGACAGCCTTGTTTATTTACCACACAAGAGTCTAAGCTATTTGGTTCCTTCTCAATACATTTAAAAGAAATAAGGATCATAAGTCTCGTGTCCTTGCAGTATATAGTTTTTTTGTTGTTGTAAATGTGAAGTGTTTGTAAATGGTATTTATGTTTGGTGCAAGGATAGCCATGCTCAGGTGCTACGTATTTTAGTGTTAGTCTATATGCAACGTTTTCAGTGGTTCTGAATAGTAGACGCAAATGATACAAAGTTACAAAAAAACTATATTAATAAATCAAAAGAACAATAATCTGACAGCTTATTGAACTTATGAAGTTGTCCATGTTAGTTCATAGGGATTTGTAAAACGTAAATATGTGTTTATTGTGTTAGTCCTTCTTTTCATAGTTAAATCATAAAAATATCAGTAAATAAATAAATTTTATTTCTTTATCTTGTTTCTTTTTTTATATTAGCTTCCACCATTTATGTTCGATATCGTCTTATTTTAAGTGATTAATGTATTATTGACTTTTGTTTCGTTCTGAATATGTCTCTGTACGAACATATAAGTTAATGGCGGTTGTAAAACAATGCAGGTTTGAAATAAATACAAATATATTATTATATGAGTGAACATTTTTCTGAACTCTCGAATATCTCTTCTTTATTCTCTGTCGCAGCCTTTGTTGAGTCATACAAGACGTTACCAATACTTAGGACCATTTATAGAAAGACATGTCCACTGTTGAAAATCGTTTTTAACACCAGCTATATTTTGTTATGGTTTTATTGTTATTGATAGTTGAATTGGTCACACGTGTTTGTTTTTGTTTTAAACCGGCGTACCACACTAAATATAAATATATATGACGTTAGACTAAAACAATAAAATCTTACGTTTTCCTTTTACCTCATGACAACGGCGCCTAGCATTGCATAGCCACTTACCAATCCCTCTATCTTAATATAAAAATAAAACGATGTAGTATGATTGCCAATGAGACAACTCTCCGCAAGAGACCAAATGACATAGAAGTTAACATCTATAGGTCACCGTACGGATTTCAACAAGGAGCAAAACCCATATCGCATAGTCAGCTAGAAAAGGCCCCGAAATGACAAATGTAAAATAATTCAAACGAGAAAACTAACGGCCTGATTTAAATACAAAATGATGAACATAAAAAATATGATATATAGCAACAAAAGACAACCACTGTTGCAGGCTCCTGACTTGGGACAGGCACATACATAATGTGGCGGGGTTAAATTTGTTTGAAGGCGCAAACCCTCCTTAAGTCTTTTTATGGAAGTTATCCCACTAGTACATATAGATGTCAATATCTGGGAATGAAGACTTCGGTTTTGAAAAGAACAGAAAAAAAAAACGTATTTGACCAGTCGCATTGCTTTCAGACCGCACTGGTTTTGCATCATGTTACTACCAAAACCAAGACTACAAAAGCCATCTTTGGCTTTAAGAACGTTCACAGACACTACCACACTTTCGCTTCACCTTATTTTAGTTCACGCATAATTTCCTTATTCAAAGTGTTATTTACAACACATCATATGTATATATATATATTTTTTATTTTGGGGAGGAAGGTTTGTGGTCTGATATATCTTCGTTGTTCATTTTCAGTGTGACAATTTTCTTTTGGACACAGTCGTTTTAATAATCACTGGAATGGACACCGAATCAAAACCTCTGATATTTTTTAACCGTAAATAAGTCAAAAGATTTCTTAATAATGCTTACTTAAAGTATTCAATAATTGTAGAAAGATAATTGATTTGCGTTCTCTAAAGTTAGTGTTCGTCTCCGATGCATGTTTGTAATGAGTAGTGAATACCCTTGCAATATTAAGAACATAAAGTTTAACGAAAAGAACATTTTAAAAATCAGACTTTGGAAATGCACTGGAATCTGACCATTTGAAAAATCGAATTAAATGTCTAAGCCTCCTACTTGCAAAAAGAATTTTTTTATTACTTTCCAACAACTCGCTTATAATTTTGTACACCAGACGCAAATGAATGCTTTGGCGACGCAATACATTTCAACTACAGACAATTTGTATTTAGAATATTTCTGTTTATCTTATCATGTGTTAACATAAACGTAATCCGATCTGTGAGCCATAACATTTTATTCAAGGAAAACATTGTATACTCCAATTTTGATAATTCCAATTTAGCAGCAGCAGATCAGATAATCGAAATGTAAAAAAAACATTTTTTATATTTATTCAAAAGTACACTTTGGTGAAGATGAATACCAGACATTAATAAACTATCCTTCTTTTCACAGTTAAATCATAAAAATGTCAGTAAATAAGTAAATTTTGTTTCTTTATCTTGTTTTTTTTTATTAGCTTCCAACATTTATGTTCGATATCGTGTAACTGGTAAGCTCTGACATTGTCTGGACGACTCTCGACTGAGAGGTTATTATATGATTTAGTCGGTTATCACTATAAAAGGTAACATGGTCAAAGTTTTCTTTGACCAGGTAAACTTGGTACAAGTTATCTGTTGTCACTATCAAAGTCTTTTCCATCAAAAACATGGTCAAAGAAATTTTTGATCAGGTAAACTTGATCAAAATCATCGGTTGTCACTATCAAAGTTTTTCATCAAAGATTTGGTCAAAGAATAAAATACTGCATTGTGAATGGATAATTCCCGTCTAATCCATCCAAGTTTAAAGAAAGAAAGCATGGGATTCTATTCCATCCAAGTCCGTCAAAGTTTTTATCAAAATTTTCTTTGATGGTTGTAACTATCCAAAAATTCATTAAAAACTTTGACCAAGAAAACGTGTACAAGATAGTGACAACGGGCCTTTAGACACATTTATTCTAGAGGTTATATTGATTTGAAAACAGGACCGGTGCACTCATATATAAATTTAAGTTTGTGAGTGCATTTGCCCTGTTTACACAACAATAGAAAGGTATTTCAAATATGCAATGCGGGCATTTTTTTTTAAATCTGAATATTCATTTTTCACGTGTGCTTATGCCGGTTTATCTATTTTGCGGGGCACAGTTATTTTTTGCCTTTTCAGGGGCAGGATATTCATTCTCATCTCGTCTTGGGCAAGAAGATTTTTTTCAGTTCATCTTAGGGAGCTACCATTTGATTTTTATGGGGAGCTAGGATGAAATTTTTAAATAAAGGCAGGACAGTAGTTTAGAGTAAAAAAAAAAGGCAGAATTTATGTAAAAAAAGTCAGGATAAACAAATAAAAAAAAGGCATGATAGAGATTACAACTAAAAAAAAATGCAGGACAAAATTTTTCATCCTAGCCCTACCCCCCCCCCCCCCCCTATAGAAATCAAATGGTTGCTCCCTTAGCATTCCGAGATATTCATTTCCAACTCCCACAAAGTCAAATGGTCACCCTCTTATAAATTGAAAAATATATTGAGAAAAGCAAATGAAAGGAACACGACACGAAGATGTGGTATGATTGCCAATGAGACAACTCTCCACCAGAAAACAAATAACATAGACGTTAACAACTATAGGTCACCGTACGGCCTGCTCTTTCTTCCTGTGTATAAACATTCATTTGTTTCAGTTCTGAACTGACAACCTTTAATTTGTCACATTCAAGACACGGCAGGCTTCTTAACCGGTAACAAACCAAGAAGTGTTCCGAAAAAGACATTACTAAGTTGTACAACTTGTGTCTCATACGTTTGTTTAGTTTATGAACAATGACATATGTTTAAACTATAAAGTGCTCTTGTAAAAATCCTTTATTCTCAATAATTTGGTGAATTTTTAAACAATTTCCGTCATTTCATACTTTTATGACTGGTTTGATTATAAATGGCAGCTATTATATAGAATATCTCACCTAGACTTGAATATGTATAAAATGTGAGATATACGTCAATAACACATCAACCCACAAACAGAAATAACTTAAGGATGTTCACTTCTGAGGAGCCAAAAATTTCTAGAATTAAAATATTTTCTTAACCTGATTTTTGGGTTAATATGACTGTAAGAAAGTAAATTAATGAAGAGAAAATCATATGGTGGTGCACTTCATTTTTTGCTACGGCCATTTGAAAGTACCCCGATTTTAATGATTTTCCTATTTTTCATCAACTTTTACCCATTTTGGGCTATTATGAAAAAAATCACAGTTTCACAATTAAACTTTTTTTTATACTTCACTAAAGATGAAGTGGACCAATCTGAATACATTTAACTTTAAAAAAAAACTATAGGTTGGTGTTAATATTAGAAAGTTTTATAAAATTTTGTTGCTTTTTCGTGTCAAATTGATTATTCTGTCAATTTTGTAAATTTGTGATTTTTCTCTTTTTATAGAACAAAAGGAATCTTATTTCAACTTCTTTGTTATAAATGATTGAAAAAATATATATCTAAGAATTTTGAAAAGAAAAAAATGATATGGGATGTACATATATTTTTTGGTAAAATCATTTCTTTGTACCCCTCACGCATTTTCTTAACATTTTGGCTGATGACACTGACCGGATTGGTTATAAAATCTGAAAATTTTATTACTCAAAAACTACTTATCGTAAGTACACAATTTTTTTACAGAGTTTTATTTGATTATGATATTTTTTTAATTCATTAATATTTTCCAATTGTATCAAATGTTTTTGAAATAATTTCCGAACGAGATTTCAACGAGACTGAAACATCAGAAGAATACCTAGAATGTTTCTAGAGGGAAACATATTACAGTCTTCTACATTAGACAGTTGTCTTCACAATATAGCAAGCCCTAAATTGACCCGTGTCTATAAAAAGTCTTAGATCAAACTAGCAGCGTCTATGAATTTACTTTAGGAAACATCTATCATGAAAAATAAGCACTGGGAATCGCGAAGTATTTATAATTTAAAAGAAAAAAACAGAACACGTTCAGTCTCGCACACTGAACGTCAAATACAAAAGTACTAACAATTTGATTGAATTGATAGACGAAAAACGCACAACACGATGCATGAAAAGGCATACTGTAAAACATGGTATGGTACGATGGTATGGTATGTGTTATGGTATGCATGAATGGTACCATGGTATGGTATGATGGTATGGTAGAAATTACTATACCATGGTGTAATTTGATGGTATGAAGCATGGTATGGTTTTTTGAAGTACAGTGGCGGATCCAGAAATTTTCATAAGAGGGGGCGCACTGACTGCCTAAGAGGGGTCCCGCTCCAGTCATGCTTTAGTGATTCCCTATATAATCAACAAAATTTTTCCCACAAAAGGGGCGCCGGGCCACCTGGGCCACCCCTAAATCTGCCTCTGAAGTAGACACATGTGTAATGGACACCATTTTATTTTTTGTGTTTAATATTTTTTTTACCATATTCTGTGTTGTTGTTTATCCTGAGTTTCAAGATATAATTGGATATCTATTATTATTGTTACATATAGTATACAAAATATTCCAGTTTTGCAATTAATTGAAAAAAATTGTAATAAAGTTGTTTAAAAGAAATCGCACGTATTAAAAGAAGACACATTCCTTGATTGATATTGTGTATTAACTATTCCTTCATGCAACAATTTTCACATCAGAAACATGTGGTATCTATCAACTAACATAGCATTATATGAGTATATAACAGTTTAATTTGAAAGTATGGTGTTTTCTAATTGCTGCAGGAGATGCATTCACTTTTAATTCAAATTTGTTAAATATGATTTCTTGGGCATACATGTAAACGGAATATGCAACTGTTGAAAGTGTCATATTTCAAAACAATATAAAAGTTGGTCATTGGCAGAAGATTTAGCAATAAAACTTTAACTACATTATCTAGATTATAATCATAAGATATACAGCACTTACCAAAATTTCAATAATTGACAGAAATTTTCAATGTGTCAGGCTGGGACATAACATTTATCTTGATGATCTTAACTTTATGGTTATCTGAGATGTTTAAATTGAGTTTTCTCTTGTTTTCTGTTCACAACTTTACGTAAGTGATCTGTTTTGTCTACATCCACTTTCTTTTTTTAGTAATATTTTCTTTTCAAAAATAAACCAGATACACAAAGTCAGCAAATTAAAAATTTCAAATTACCTTAATTAACTTTTGAAAATTTCCTACTTCAAAAAACCATACCATGCTTCATACCATCAAATTATACCATGGTATAGTAATTTGTACCATACCATCATACCATTCATGCATACCATGGTATGGTGGTATTCGTACCATACCACCATACCATAACACATACCATACCACTGTACCATACCATGTTTTACAGTATGCCGCATGAAAATGTCTCTTCCTCTCGTATCTTTTAAATAAAAGTCAAGATACTTCAGAATGTAATAAGTACTCTGATAAAAAACATCACAAATAACACATGCACTTGGATTCTGAATTTCAGTATCGTAGACAATTATCGACAGCCTTGTTTATTTATCACACAAGAGTCAAAGTTATTTGGTTCCTTCTCAATGCAATACAAAAAATAAGATCATATTAAGTTTCGAGTCCTTGCACCATAAAGTTATTTTTTGAAAATGTCAAGTGTTTGTAAATGGTATTTATGTTAGGTGCAAGGACAGCCACGCTCAAGTGCAACGTCATTAGTGTTAATATTCTTATATATAACGTTTTTCAATGGTTCTTTATAATAGACGCAAATGATGCAAAGTTACAAAAAAAAACAATATAAATAAATCAAAAGAGCAATAATCTGACAGCTATTTGGACTTATGAAGCTGTCCATGTTCGTTCATAGGGATTTGTAAAACGTAATTATGTGCTTCATTGTGTTAGTTGTTCGGTGTCATTTTACTTGATGATCGGCTACATAGTGTTGCACTGTGGTTCTCTGCAACCAACTTGAAGACGCCACACATCGTGTATGAAAAAAGATCCAGTATAAATAGCACTCAAACTGAAATGCAAAAGTCGTGAGAAAAACCTTGTTAATCAAATGTACTAAAATTCCTAAAGTATTTTACATTTTTGAATAAGTTTCAGTTTAAGCAGAATTTGGATCATTAGCCGTTATGAAGAATGGGCTAAACGAAGGTTGGCATAGAATATGCATATGGTATGCCCGCAGAAGAACCGTGTATCATTCCAAAGATTTATTAAAGCTCGTATAGCCCTAGGTTTTTGTGAACATTTTTTTGTTTCGAACACATCTTTTCTTATTTGTCCGTTCATATTTTTCGGTCGCATCCGTTGTGTTTTTAATTTGTCTGGATTATATTTTTTGTATTCGCATTTTTGTATAAGATAAATCTCTGAAAGCGTTGGATCGATTTGTTTTATCTAAGTGACACCATATTATACATTGTAGTTAATGCAAAATGATATGTTTCAGTAATTTAGAAACGGGGTTTTATAGGAACTTGACCATATTTTATCAGGATACAGCACCATAAATGTAGGATATCCAGTAACAACTAACATGACTAATGCCAACTGTATGGTGTAAACACAGGTTTCTTTGTGTTTTCTTAATGCTATTTATAACAAGTTTGATTGAAATGTTTATCAAATAGATATGGTTTTACACTAGTAATTTTTGGAGCCCTTTATAGCTTACTGTTCGGTGTGAGCCAAGGCTCCGTGTTGAAGACCGTACTGTGACCTATAATGGTTTACTTTTATAAATTTTGACTTTGATGGAGAGTTGTCTCATTGGCACTCATACCACATCTTCTTATAGATATAAGAAGATGTTGTAACTGTCAAATTCAAGAACACTATAAGACTTGGTGTGTTATTTTTTGCTAAATGAACAACCAACGGACAAGATTTGATTCACTTTATATCAAAAAGAGAGGCGAAAGATACCAAAGGGACATTCAAACTCATAAGTAGAAAATAAACTGACAACGCCATGGCTAAAAAACGAAAAATACAAACAATTAACAACAGTACACAAAACACAACATAGAAAACTAAAGACTAAGCAACACGAACCCCACCATAAACTGGGGGTGCTCCGGAAGAGTAAGCAGATCCACATTAGGAACCCGTCGTGTTGCACATGTTAGTACAAACCCGGTAATAAGTATAACTGGATATGTCACATTCGGAGGAAAGGGGACGGGATTGTGGTTACGACAATTGGAACATAAACACTAAAATGAGACAGACATAAAATTTAACTTGTTCGATAAAAGGGATACCAAATTCTAACAGATTTAAAAAGATGATGTAAATCAAAGAATAACTTGTTCTAGTTTGAAAGTATCTGGTCTTATCTGTGCATGGGATTAAAAATAATAATCATCTGTCCATCTTAATACTCTTGTAATATTGACACATTAAAATAGTTAAAGTGCATCCAGTCATGTACAAAATCTGATCAGTATAGTCAAATCCAACTTAGTCCAGTCCAGTCCCGTCCAGTCTAGTCCAGTCAAGATTAACACTTTGCCCTTGAATGAATTTACTTTTAGTTATATATAAGTCATGTAGCAGCGGAATTTTGAGATTTGATGTTACTTACATGAATAAATTAGCACATCCTGTTCTCTGGCCAAACATAAATGCATGTGTGTGGATGGGTGGATACAGTATAGAGAATAATGGGCAAAAAAATATAAAGTATAGAGAAAAATGGACCAAAATATAAAGAATAGCGAATAAAGAGTTGCTAAAATATAAAGAAAAGAGAATAATGAGCAAACATTATAAAGAATAGAGAAAAATTACCTAAAAATTTACAGAATACAGAAATGTAGGACCCCATTGAGATCCTCATGCGTAGCACATGGGTCGAAACAAGAGGCAATAGTAGTTTAACGATATGTAAATCTCGTAAATTCATTTTGAATATACCAACAAAGTGAAAACCGAAGGAAAATCCAGAATGATACCGTGTGCGTCGGCATGGTAGGTATCTTCTGGACTTTCCGTCAACTTACGGTCATACACATTTTGAGCACGGTTAAGGTACCTGGCAAGACGCAGAAATCAACCAATCAACTTTCGAGCTCATATTTTGTAGTTGAGTAAAGGTTTATGACCAGAAGACCTGAAATGCATGCATCACTCATAATGTGAATTTATGAGTCAAAATGTAACGATAGCGAATACATGTAAGCACATTTACAAATCAGACGATGTTTAAATAAAAACGAGTCCTTAACCAATCCAAATATCTCAATACAATTCCTAAGACACAATACTCTTTTTCTTGTAACAGCATAAATCTTCAGAGATGTTGAAATAAGAGCTGTATTTCGTTTGAAAACTGTATCCGCCATGAAAAATAAATGGGGAATGTGTCCATGGGACACAGATGATGCCCCCGCTTGCATATAACTTTTAAAAGGAACATAACTCTAGAACCGTAGAAGTGACGCTACCCTTGATTAGAGTTTTGTGGTAATAAGCATTGTGTATAATTTTCATAACATTTGGTTGAGGCAAATTTTCCATTTGTAAAGGAGCATAACTCTAGAACACTTAAAGTGACGCCACCAAAGTTCAAACTTTTGTGTATAAGATTCATAACATTTTGTTGAGACAAACTAAAGTTAGAGAATAGAAACCAATTTTGGGACGTACGGACGTATAGGCGGACAAGGGTAAAACTTAATTATGTATTATCAAAATCATACCATATTCAAAGAATAAAGTAAGAAGTTGTACTAGACATACATGTATTTAAGGTGATACTGTATAAAAACTGTATACGGAAATTCGTTTACTTATAAAATTAAAAAATGTACATCCACAACTCCACTACACTCAAGCATTCAGTACATGACTGCTTTAGATGACGTTTGCTACCATGTTTAATTGATACTTCGATTTAATTAATTATGATATAAATTTTAGTATATTTCACAGATATTTTATTTCATGTATCTCGTATCTCGTATCTCGTATCTTGTATCTTGTATCTTGTATCGCTGTATCTCAGATCTCTGTATTGTCTTTTACACCTTCCCTTCGTGGAAGTGACCCACTGTGTAGTGACCGTAAAACTTATGAAGTGTCGATTTCAGAGGCTCTGATTTCAACTTAACCTTGCTTAAGGATGTTCGCGCCTCTTGATTTTGAATTTTTGCCAGATATTTGGAATCCTCTGGTTTTATCCATGTAGTGCCATTACAAATTTTTGCCCATTAACACCTACTTTTCTTTTCATAATTTGATTAAATATAGTTTAAAATACCATCTTTGAAAATCTTATTAAATCTTTGTTATTTTTTCATACTTTTAGACAGAAAAAAGGTGCCAATGTTAAATGTATAAAAAATCTAGAGAGAATCATTTCCCGCCAAATTTTCAATGGCTTATATCTCGAAAACAAGCACACGGACCCTTCATTTTTATCTGCTTTTTTAGTTCCTTTATTTATATACTATCAATTTATAACAATCTTCTAAAAAGCTTGTTATTTTGAAACAGAGTAGCGAACATCCTTAAGCAGATGTTGGTTTATAAGCACATCCTATTAATGAAACTGATAAAATAATAGGATAACACAAAAGGGGTTATCAAATCAGAAAACATTCATAAAAAGAATATTCGAAGAGACAAAAAGTATTCAACTCCAATCATGGTCAAGTTCATAGCTTATGATGCGAACAAAAGAAAATATCTATTTTCTATTTCCACCTTTAACACAGTCAAAGACTCTACTCCAATAATCCTCAAACTACATCCTTTTTATACTATGATGTTTATCCGCATTGCATTTCGCACTTTGTGACCATATATCAAGGTCCTTTCATGACATATGACAAAAAGATTACAAAAATATCAAGTAAATATCTCATGAATAAAAGTGCTTTTTACAAATACATTCATAGCGTTTCAGATAGAAAAAAGCAACTGGCCTTGACCTTAACAGTCGACATATATATTTGCGATTAACCTACTGCTGTTAAGTTTTAATCGTGGTTTTCCAGTCTGACATAAAAATACATTGTTATCTGTAATAAACATTTTTTACCATAGTGCACTAAGTCTTGGAGTACTCTTATTACTAAAATTCCTCTAGTCTGCCAAAAAATGTATACTAATGAGATTTAAATTTAGATTTATTTGTTAGACTGAGATCAAATATATCTATATGAGTTTATTTTGCCGTCATCAATATTTCAAATCAATATCCGAATAAATCATTTTCTGAAAATGGTTTAAATGTTATTTTTGTTTCATTTAAAAAACCAAAATTGTATGATGTTTATGAAATTTGTAATCTGGCATTGTTTGCAAGACAAAACACACTTGGCCTATATGATCAGTTGTTGGTTGCTGTTTGCCGTCTGTCAGAATTTATATTTTTTCGTTAAATATTATTATCAATAACTTGATTCAGGCTGATTATTTTAATAATTGTTTTACGTTTTGTGATACTAGAGCCTTTTAGCCTACATGGTTTTTGTTCTCATTGTGGAAGGCCGTACGGTAACATGTACCATAGCTGTTAACATCACTGAATCGAAAGTGCCTATACCAATTCTATTTTTCCTTTTAATAACAGCGTAATAGAATTCTCGATAAATCTATATCACGGTAGGTATAGTGTCCGGCTAGGATCGTGGTTTTTCGAGTGATTTGATCTGGTTTTTTCGAGTGTGACCACTTTTTTTCGAGTGAATATGAACAAAAATGTAAACAAACAGACTTCATGTCTAACAAGACGTGATATAGACGCTTGTGTTTTATATTCAAGGTTATACAACGTATGTTAGTATTTGATTTGAAAAGATATCATTAATCCGACATTATTTTTCGTTGAAAAAGTTAAAATAAGCCTTAATGCTTTTATTCCAAAATACTGAATAAAGCCATTTTTATACACATACCAATGCAAATGTCGAAGAAAATACATACATGGAATCTATATATCCTTATACATACAGACACTTTACAAAAAATCCTGTTATTGCATTGAAAACAACATTTTGAGACTAAATTCATTTCTTTATGTTCGGGTTTTTTCGAGAGCAGTCCGGGCTTTTTCGAGTGCGTCCGTGTTTTTTCGAGTGATTATATAAATTGTCAATAGCTTAAAATGTTATGTGTCAGAGTATTTACGTCAAAAAACAATAAACAAAGGTTCAAGTTAAGTACTTTTCAAGGCATGAAACCAATACATTCGTCAGTTTGATAATGGTGTTCTCACACTTACATGTTATAAACAAGTATCGTTCATTTGTATATATTGTAACAGTTGTTTGTCATATCTTATAAATTACATGTGCAGTATATATTTGCGATGTCAACATTCTAATGTAAGCAAAGATAAATTGGATTGAGTCGTGCATGCATATAGTGTTTTAAGCTGATGAACTATTCATTTCATTGTTAATTATATATGAAATTTAATTAAAATTTTATTGTCCTTTAGTAGAATATGTTTTATTACATAGCATTTTTTTTCTGATTCCTCACTGCTGTCTAGTAGGTTTCTTACTCCTTTTTTTTTAAAAAAACTCCGGGGTTCACCATAAAAAATATTGTTAACTGTAAAAACAAAAGTAGCATGAAATGAAGTTGAAAAGATTATGAGTCCCCTGCACTATGTTCTAAAGACCGTTTTATAAAGGATCCAATAACTTCTTATTTAACACTGCAGAGTTTTTGTAGGTTTTCCGAACAGAAAATTTGCATTAAATTGAAAAGGGTTAATTTTTATCCACGGAGTATTACACCCCAGTTCTATTTTCACAGTTTTCACAGTTTCTATTTCTGAAACAAGTGTAAATTGAATAGATCTATAATTGTTAGGAATAACAATGGATTTTGACCACAGGGTGTGACGAGCGGGGTTGCTGGAAACCCCTGCTTCTACATACCGTAAACACAGTCCATTGATATTCATTACAATAGAAATTGTTTTTTTAAGCATGAACATAAGAGATTACCAATAGTATTCACTACAAGTTTTTTAAAAACATAATAACAAAACATATTTCAGGCAATTCCAATAGCGAAAAAAAAAATTTTGAATTAAACAAAATTATTTAAATACTCCTTTGCTCGAAGCTTTAATTTTAATCCAATAATGACGTTCGACTATGAATGTTTGTTGAATGTTGAGAAGAAGGGGGGGGGGGGGCTTTTTTTTATAAAACCGTAACATGTAAAATACATGTATGATTACCTTTATTAAACTACTACATGTAAGTACCTTGGGTTATATATATTGCGTTATCTGCAGTCTCTTCTGCCAAATCCAACGAATGAATCGTCCGTCGTATTCCCGTCCATATTGACAACTGCATACAATGAGCATGATGAATTGCTTTTGGTATAAGAATGCATGATACGGCCAACCTTGACCTGCTGATCCATATTTCCACATAGATTTGACGGGAATATGCAAAATGTCAACTTTGACTTTTGTAACATCTACTCACTTGTCAAAGTTTGGATGAAGATGCCATAGTAAGGGGACTACTGGGGTTTCATTTTTAAAAAAAATCTTATTAATCATGAATTGATACTGTCAATAAAAATGCTATCCATTCTTTTTCATTCAATATTCAATATAAACAAATAAAGGGTTTAGCACCGGGTGTGAGATAGTAATACACTTCGGGGTATGGTGTGTCTTGATGTGAAACACCTCCGGCCTCCGTCCGTCGGGTTTTTTTTTATCCAGACACACCTTTCCCTCAGTGTATAACTATTTCATATTTTGGTGATTTATTGGGATATATGACATTTTTCTTCACTTAATTACAGTTATAAACTGGAAAGTGTCATTTTTTAAAGTCAAGAATATCTTCTTTTCTTATTCAAATTTTCATTAAAAAACCCGGACCATCTGTTTAAAAACCCGGACGGTTTCACTGTTGCTCTCGAAAAAATCTGGACAATATTAAAAACTGAATGTTTTGGTTAAAACCAAGGAAATTGTGCTACTTTGTTGCTCAAAACATGCATAGTATTCAAAATAAGATGGGTAGTCATGTAAAAAACTTTTATAATTACGAAATAACAGGTAATTGACCTTATCGCATGTTTTCTCACTCGAAAAAACCCGATCTACACTAGAAAAAAAATGGACAGATTCACTCGAAAAACCACGATCCTAGCCGGACATCATACCTTCCGTGTATATTATGCTGTAAACAAGTTATCATATTAAGTACAAATTTCATGCTGACATTTAATCATTAATTTACATAAGTATTGAAAACAGGAAAGCATACCATCTTTATCTGATCACGATTTAGAAGAAACAGACGTGTGAAAGTATGCTGACAAACAAAACAACCATTTTATTTTTAAAGCAAATTAGATTATTTTTATCTGATTTTACAAAAACAGAACTACATTAAAATATGAATGAAATATATTATAAAATAACCAGATCTTATGTAAATTTGTAGAAACAGATTTATTTTTAACAGAAAGTCATGTAAACCATGCACTTTAATTTAGCGCAAATTAAAGTGGGAAAATCGCTTATATTTTAGTTAAACATTCTCTCAACCATTCAGTAAAATGAAAATTAACCAGACACAAGTTGCCAAGACACAATACAGCACTTTCGACAGTTCTAGTATTTTACAACGATTGACCTTAACTTAACGACGATTGACCTCAACTTAGCGACGATTTACCTCATGAGATTCGTATAACAATCCCTTTTGAATCAAAAGTTCCTGTACCAAGTCAGAAATAGTTATCTCAATTTTTCATTTTAGTAACAGCGTAATAAAATTCTTGATAAATCTATATTTAGCGCAGACTTGCAGATGTAGCCCTCTCCCTTCCCCTCGTAAATTAATATATATCCAAGATAAGAAAAACGGAAGGTACAAGTGCTGACATTAACGCTAGTCACACATAGCAATATAGAGTAAATGGCTCATGATTTAGGACATGCACATACATGTACAGAATAAGGCGGGGTTAAACATGTCAGCGCCCAATTCTCCCATTAAACATGTTTGTGAGAGTTATTGATTCATTTTTTATTTTCTTATCTTAAATTAAGAATTTTTAAAATCGTCCAGAAATTAGACACTGGTGTTAGGCTGTGGACCATGCAGATTCTGTGAAGAAATATAAAGAAATAAACACATTATAGTCCGTTTGACTTCTATAAATCTTCAGAAAATAATTCTTAAAATTTCATTTTTACAAATAAACATTTTGTTTCTTGATGTATGTTAATGTATGATATATACGAACTCTGACTATGAAAATCATAAGTTTAGCCCAATAATAAAAAAGTTACCCATTAGGTCTCTATGTTACTCTTATTTTTTTTATATAAAATACTTGATGGAGTAAGTATGAATAGTATAACAGCCTTCCATTCAAAACATAAGACATGTGCTTTAAACCTGTTTCATTGTACCATGTGACTTAACTCATTTAAATATCAAAGGACACTATACATGTCATGAAAAATTACCATCATCTAAGTTGTGCTTTAAACCTGTTTCATTATTATACCCATGTGACTTTTCATGTACTTTTTTTCTCATTTAAATAACGCTGACCAGCATACAAACTTGGACTTCATAATCATTTAAGGTTTATGTCATGTGAATACTGAACTTATTATATATACATAATACCAGTTTTCAACACTTATTTTCATCATGCTTGAAGATATAGATTTGATAATTGATATTTAGTTTTATCATGACAAGTTACAGATCAAGTTAGCATTTTGTTCCAGTACAATGAATTTTTAACTGGTAGGTGACTATGTATTGCCAGGCAATACTCACAGAATGCTTGTTTTTTAGTTTTGGATAATTTTACTATGGTAACAAAAGCAAGATAGATGCATCTTTATCTGATTATGACGAAAGAGACACGTTTTTTTTTAAATTTAAATTAATGAAATATGTGAAAATATATAATACTCAGATACCATACACATTAAGATTTATTTTGTAAGAGAAAGACATAGAAGCTATGTATTTCAACTCTCTCCACAGAAGTGCTTATTGTGTATTTTGTATCTTTTTTTTTTTTTTTTTTTTTTAATACAACTTGTTGTTTTTTACTGCTATATTTCGAATCACAATGTGTGCTACAAAGATTCAAAAACTGAATTTTGACTTAATAGTTGTACACATAAACGACTATGTCAATTCCCATGCATTTTAATAAGGCGTTCACAGAATCGTGTTTACAGTGCATTTTATTATAATGAACATTTAAAAAGATACAAAACAGATTTTAAAACTGACGATTAAACATGCACCTTAAACGTTATTAGCTTGTAACAAACTCTCGTTCTCATCTCTTCACGGCGAAATTTAGCCCAAAATATCATTGATTGTTTGTGATAGACAAAATGCTGTTAACAAGTAATCATAAGTACAAATGCCATGCTGAAAATTTATAAATGGTCATCAATTTACCTTGGTATTAAAAGCAGGAGAGGAAAACATCTTTATCTATTCATAATTTAAAAGAAACAGACGTATGAAAGTATGATGGCAAACGATACAACAATTTTATTTTAAAAGCAAAGTACAATATTTTTAGTTGATTATACATCAACATAACTAAGTGAAAATATGATATAAATTCACATACAATATAATTGAAACACGATCTTATGTTTTATTGTGAAATTATAGTTACGTTTTAACAGAACGACATTCAAACCATGCACTGTAATTCATGGCGCACAAAACGTGCTCAATTGCATATTTATAATTGTTTACTGGACATGCTCTCACCCATTTTGTAAAAGAAAATTAAGAAAACACGAGTTACCAAGAACAAAATACATCAGTTTCGACTGTTCCAGTATTTTTACTACGAACGACCTAAACTTAACGAAAATTTTTATAACGCTACAAAATTACGGAAGAATGTTTTATTTCTTTTAATGGCGGACAAACTCGAAGAAATGCATATAACTAGGATGGTTTCCTCCGTATATTTTCAGTGTGCTTTCTGAATATACAACATACCGGACCGGAACAAGACTAATTTTATAAACGAGGCTTATCAGCTATCAGAAAACGAACTTTCAACACCGTTTTTTGTGACCAGAATACTGATGTTCACGTATCTCTCGTTCTTTTTATGTTTCTGTACCTGTGTCCACCAATCCGTCGTGTTTTTGTAATATCTCCGGACCTTTTCCACATATCTCTCATGTTTTATTGATGTCTTCGTACCTTTGTCCACCTATCCAACATGTTTTCGTGAAGTTTTCGTAACGTTGTCGCTAGGCTCAAGCTAGTAGCCACTCGCTAGCAGCCACTCCGTTACGTTGTCCACCTATTTAGTTTAACTGACGTCCGATAACGAACTTCCACCAGATTGTGTGTAGCCTCTACACTGCTTTGATGTCTCCGTACATTTGTTCGCCTATCTCTCATGTTTCTTGGTGTCGCCTTACCTTTGTCCACCTATCTCTCATGTTTCATGGTGTCTCCGTACCTTTGTCCACCTATCTCTCATGTTTCATGGTGTCTCCGTACCTTTGTCAAACCTATCCCTCATGTTTCATGGTGTCTCCGTACCTTTGTCCACCTATCCCTCATGTTTCATGGTGTCTCCGTACCTTTGTCCACCTATCTCTCATGTTTCATGGTGTCTCCGTACCTTTGTCCACCTATCTCTCATGTTTCTTGGTGTCGCCTTACCTTTGTCCACCTATCTCTCATGTTTCATGGTGTCTCCGTACCTTTGTCCACCTATCTCTCATGTTTCATGGTGTCTCCGTACCTTTGTCAAACCTATCCCTCATGTTTCATGGTGTCTCCGTACCTTTGTCAAACCTATCCCTCATGTTTCATGGTGTCTCCGTACCTTTGTCAAACCTATCCCTCATGTTTCATGGTGTCTCCGTACCTTTGTCAAACCTATCTCTCATGTTTCATGGTGTCTCCGTACCTTTGTCCACCTATCTCTCATGTTTCTTGGTGTCGCCTTACCTTTGTCCACCTATCTCTCATGTTTCATGGTGTCTCCGTACCTTTGTCCACCTATCCCTCATGTTTCATGGTGTCTCCGTACCTTTGTCCACACATCTCTCATGTTTTCCTGATGACTCTGTTCCTTCATATTGTCTTGATGTCTTTGTACTGTTTTCTATGGAACGCCACAGCTGTCTTATGTGGAACTCTGATATTACGTTATGTTGTTTTATTATTACTTGATGATAGTTTGTCTTTACATACAATGGTTTTGACATTATGTAATAATGTTTTGATATAACTCAATATGGAATAGTCATTACTTAATGATATTTCGATATTACACGATATGGTTTCGTATTGACTTGATATAGTTTTGTCATTACTTAATATGGTTTTGTCATAACTCACCATTATATGATACAAAACTTCAGATAATCTACGTCTGATAAAATGTTATTGGAAAATCCCCCTTTGCTTTTATCATTTTGTACTCTTGTAATGAAACAATCAAATTATATAAGAATCAACCAGGTCAAATATTTATTTAATTGATACTATCTCTATTATTACGTAAGATCTTCAAAATAATGTGTGATGTAATACAAAATCGCTGTACTAAATAACAACTTGAACAACATAAACTGTACCAAATGCGTATTTCCACATTTAACTAATGTCTCTTCGGTGATGATCGAGGCCAAACTATTTTGAAAATCCAGCACCTAATACAAATGTTGGAGAAGTAAAGTCGAACTTGGACAACGAATCAGAGTTATACATGGGGTAAGGGGGGGGGGGGGGGGGGGGGGGGGGGCATAAAATAATACCTATATTGTACTGCCAGAGTATACCGAAGTACTGGCTACGGGGCTGGTGATACAACCACGTTTTTCCAGATACATAAAAGATAAGAGAAATAAAAAGAAATAAATAATTTAATAAATCAAAACTAAACCCGTTGGAATGCACTATGTTTATGCAAAACAGCATTCTTTGATATACGGGGTAACTATATATATATATAGCATTCTAACAAACAAAGTTGATGATGATTACTGGCATTGGAGTTAACGTCCATATTCCGGGTGGACGTTGTCAGTCGTAAAAATCTTATTTTTATAGTTTAACCTATAGTCAAGTCCATGTGGAAGATGTGGAAGATCGTATGCCTTAATCTGTTATACGAATTGGATGCTGACATTTCTATGACATTTTGAAACAAATGATTCCATCGACAAACTAAATCTGTACGACTCATGTAGTTAAGCAAAACAAAACATTAAAGTGATTGAAATACAAAGTTCTCAGTGAAAGAAAGACAAACAACAGTTTATAAAACACTACACAGAAAACTAAATATTGGGCAACACGAAACTAATAACAACCAGGGTTACTCAAGTTCTCAAAGGTCACCAGTTATTGTAGGTGTATATATGTTATAATTGACATTATAAAATTTTCTTGGTTTTTTTTTGTTCATATGGTTTTATATTATATGACGTAAAACTTCCTGTAATCTCCGCATGATAAAATATTATAGGAAAGTCCCCTTTCATTTTCATCATTTTATATTCTGGTATTGAAGCAATTAGATAATAAATATTTCACAAAATTCACAAGATCATATATCTGCTTCTGTGTCTGTTGTTACGCAAGATCTTTAAAATAACGTGTCATATAGTACAAAACTGCAATAACAATTTTTTTCCCAAACATTTTCTTTAAAAAAGAATCATAAACTATGAAGATTTTTGTAACGTGAATGTGAACAAGGATTTACTGATGCTAAAGATACTAGTATTAGAAACCCGAGGTTAATATATATTTATTACAAAGACGAGAAAATGAATCAATGATAAATTCCCGTTAAATTTCTTGGTGTAGTATTATATAAGTTAAACGAATTTGGAGATCATGCTCACTTTCATCATGCACAGTTGGGACATTAAATGTTTGGAAAGCAAAATAAATATGAAATCACAAAATGATCCTCTCCCCCTTCCCCGTTCCTTCCAAAGTTCAAACTTTGCTTAGGGAAACACAAAAACTATTTAGGATCTCAAACAAAATGAGAGGTACGCAATGCCATATGTTGAAAATTCTGAAAGAATTGCAGTAGATTCTGATAATAAGTATTTTTACAAATGTCTTAACGTCTTTTCTGTTATATTCGT
The DNA here is from genome assembly GCF_021869535.1 of Mytilus californianus. NCBI lineage: Eukaryota > Metazoa > Mollusca > Bivalvia > Mytilida > Mytilidae > Mytilus > Mytilus californianus. The sequence goes on along the minus strand of NW_026262582.1, from coordinate 34,364,890 downwards.
GTTTTATGGTAAAAATAATTTATCACCCCCTTCATTTATTAGATTTTAGTTTGGTTCAACGAAATTTATACGATATATATGGTTTACAGTTTGATTAAGAAGAAACACCGACATAGCTAGATAATACAATTAATTATCTAATTACTACCACAATTTGATATTAATATGTATTGTAATTTTCATTGTTATTAATAAATGTAATGTCAGTATTACAAATCTAGTCTTGAATCAATCCTAATCCTATCTTATTTTTGGAAAATATTTTTACAAATTCAAATGTGACGTCACTTTGTGTGTTTTTTTAGAATTTCAAATGTGACGTCACTTTGTGCGTTGAGGCTTTGGCTAACTCGGCTGTGTATGTTTATGTGTTGGATTAAGTTGTTTTATGTAATGTATCCGTTTTTTATTCTGTAGTTAGTCCCCACTTCGGTTTTATCATGTATATCTATTATATAGTCATTTTATAAAATTTACTGTTTGCAAAATTATAAATTATTCTAAATAATAAGGATGTTCTTGTCCCAGGCAGAAAACCCTGGCCGTGTTAGGCGCAACTTTTTGGAAGTTTTGGTCCTCGGTGCTCTTCAGCTTTGTACTAGTTTTGGCTTTCAAACTTTTTTCATCTGAGCGTCACTGGTTGGTCTTGTAAGGACGAGACGCACGTCTGGCGTATTGAATTTTAAACCTAGTACCTTTTGTTAGCTATTATTCGTGTGTTTCTTTGTCCTATATGTTCTCCCATTTATTTGTATTGTGGTCCTATCATGTGATGTTGTCGTTTTTTGTGTTGTGTTTGACGTTGCCATAAAAGCGGGAGGTTTGGCATGCCACAAACCAGGTTCAACCCACCATTTTTTTCTTAAAATGTCCTGTACCAAGTCAGGAAAATGGCCATTGTTATATTATAGTTCGTTTCTATGTGCGTTACATTTTAATGTTGTGGGTTTTTTTTTGTATCGTTGTTCTCCTCTTATATTTGATGCGTTTCCCTCAGTTTTAGTTTGTAACCCGGATTTGTTTTTATCTCTATCGATTTATGAGTTTCGAACAGCCGTATACTACTGTTGCCTTTATTACGCAGAGAAGCCGATACATATATGTACAGTAGCGTGTGGATATGCATTGAGAGTTATTTTCATTTCATTATGTAATCGTCAAAATCAAAATATCTGTTTATAATATTAACCAATTTAACAATTTTATCTTCTTCACTGGGGCGGCTGTTAAATTTTGATCAACAAATAACTGTACAGGGATAAATTCAGTAAATAAATATACGTCATCAGGGACCGCCCATTTGGGGAAGAGCTTTCTGTATAAACCTTGAATCCTGTGCTCTTCTGATTGGTAGACTAATGTTTGTTATAAATATTTTTTGATAGATGGGTCAAAACTAGAGTTAAAAAAAAAAAAAATGAATGCTGAATGTACTTTTTTTTTTTTACTACAGGCTTGAAAAGTAATGGACGTCAGTAAAGGAATTTAGTGCGAATCTACAGTGTTTGTAAACAAGGCCATGTGAGTGCCCAAAAATGCCGCATGACCCTATGTTTTAATGTTGCAAAAGATAAGGCTACATTTGTACTTTCATGTATGATATATGAAAGCTTCTAATGTCTAAAGGTAAATCGGGTATAAATTTAATTCAAGACATAGATTAGCATTCAGGTCAATGGGAGATTTTTTACTACATTTACCCCTATAGGAAAATATGCACTCTGTCACTGTACTTGTTCAAGGCCACACAATAATCACAAAACTCATTTCCTGTAAATATCAATGCAATGGAAGCTTTTTGCAACCAGTTAAAGTTGTTTGATATACAAATTTCTATGGTTAACTCTGGCTATCTAGGATGCACTGAGAGTACTGTGGGAGGAAGCATGGGGTATATGGTAAAAATCATTTTTGTGTCCAGATTGAAAGAAACAATAGAAATTACACTTGAGAGTTATGATATTAATGAATGGCATAAATATTCTCTCATTTACATCACATTTTGCACATAATTTTTCCTAATAATGTGTAAAATCATATTGAAAATCAGAATTATCTCCCTTTGACATAGTGTATTTTTTTAAGCTGTGTTCCCATGTTAAGTTGTAGATCAAGTTGTAAATAAGCACTTTTCAAGCATTTTAACACTCGAATTATCTGACCGTATGAAAAAATTCATTTATTTTAACGTAATTCATTGCGTTTCTTTAATTAAAAAAATACTAGACAACTTTTCGTGATTATGTACCCTTCATCTATGAAACTAGTGTTGAAATGTTTGTAATTGGAATGCTATGTGAAATAATTGCTTTAAAATATTCTAAATTGTTACTTTAATCTTCAAATGCAAAGTTTGGTCATACCCAGTCTTAATTTTTCATATTTGGCCCCTTTTTCTACTTCAGTTTTGGCTGTCTAGTTTTGGCGAAGAAACCATCCTGATGTTGGGGTAACAGGAACTTCTGCAGAGTGTTTGTCAATGACATTTTGTGAACTTTACAAGTAATTAAAACACAGATTTAGTAAAATGAAACATAATTGTTGTTATATTTTTGGTATGAAACTGCTTAAAAAGCCTTTGAAAAGTCTTTTTGTGGTCTTTTCATGGTATTTAATCAAACACTTCCATATAAGGCAAAATTTAACTAAGAGTACATCAAGACATCCTAGATGAACTTGCAAAACTAGTCAAAGCAAACACAGAAAACAATTCATATTTATTAAGCATAGTGTTTACACCATTCTTTTCAAAACAGTCAATGTGCAACTTTATATACCAAATATACATTGGCTGCAGTATGGGCTGTAGTATAAATTATCCTCTATCTTTATAAAATCAGCATTTATGAATGTTGTATTGAAACTGGAACTTGAAAATTGGATACATACATGATTAATACAAAAAAAGTAGGAAAAGAAGTTAAAAAGTCCCTTACAAATAAACGTTGTATATGAGGACAAGTTTATGCATTCTTTTTTTTAGTTTCGAAAATTGGTTAAGCTTCCCGTCAGTAGTACAATACAGTGGCAAATACAGAATTATATATGGCGCTACAAAAAGTGGGGAAATCGCATATTTTTCAGCTATACAATCTCTCAACCATTTTGTAAAAGAAAAATGAAAAATTAACAAGACACAAGTTGCCAAATAAATGCAACAGTAGTATACCGCTGTTCAATAGTCATAAATCGATTTAACTGAAACAAATCCGGGTAACAAACCAAAAACGAGAAAAACACATCAACTATAAGAGGAAAACAACGGAACAATATAAAGACTAAACTGCTACAAAAACAAACGCCAACATACATAGAAACGGACTATTTGATAACGACTGCCATATTCATGACTTGGTACAGGGCATTGTAAGAAAAAAATGGTGGGTTGAACCTTGTTTTATGGCTTACCAAACCTGCCGCTTATATGGCAATGTTAAAAAAACCGCTAAATCCTTGTTTTTCTTTTTATAGTTTTTAAAAGATAAAATATGCCAATGTTAAATGTATCAAAAATCTAGAGAGAATCACTTCCCGCCAAATTTTCAATTGATTATATCTCAAAAACAAGGACACTATACTATCAATTTATTACAGTATATTAAAAAGCTTGTTATTTTGAAACAGAAGACCGAACATCCTTAGCGACGATTGGCCTCATGAGATTCGTATTACAATCCCATTTGAATCAAAAGTGCCTGTACCAAGTCAGAAATATTTATCTCAATTTTTCATTTTAATATCAGCGTTATAAAATTCTCAAACAATCTGTATCTACGGTAGATTCACAGATGTACCCTCCTCCCTTCCACTCGTGTGGACATATAGACCCTTATGCAGAAATATAGGGGAAACAACACATTAGAAGGGTACTTTGAATCCATTTACCTGTACTTACAGGTACGCTTTCAATAACAGTAAATATGGGTATACACTGCATATTTCATACAAATCATTACAAAAACTTATTTCTCTTTTGAAAAGCCCATGGATTGACTGCGGTACAGAATTATGGTCATCCCTTGAATTTTCCGAAAGTAAAAACCTTGCAAAAAGTGGTCGTCCGATTGGCCGTGTTGGATGTATAATAACGCTCCCGAGTACAGTCGAAATGGGAACGTTCAATTCGGTGCCTCGTGTAGAAAGATTGTCACGTTTTCTACACGTTGAAGAATCCTTTCAACAACTCTATGAGCAATCCGTAGGCGGTATGTTGCAATGCAAAACTTATACCTTTTCCGAACATATCCACATCCAATGGCAGTCCAAATATTAACCCTTTCTCCCTGCCGACGTCTACCTTTCTGATCCTTCCTATTGTATTCATTACCAATTTGCTCTGGTCCTGAACTATTTGTGACTGGACGTCAAGTAAACAAAAAGCCATTAATCGTCCTGCATGGCGTGCATGCAACAAATGCCACTGGACGTTAAACAAACAACAATTAATCAATCAATCTTTTTGTCGAAAAAACATTATGTGTATTTTAAGGATTCATGACAAATACATAATTGTAAGGTAAATCAATGTTTCAGAGTTAAACAAGTTAAATTAATATTTGCCCTTTTTTTTTTTAATTTTAATCATTTGATTCAGCCAAATGTGATTCCTCTATCCTAAAGAAACTACGACTTTTTTCAAATCTTTGTTTTTAACATTATTTACGTATGCAATTCAACGTGTTCGATGGTAAACAAACAAACGCAGATTATTTATGTTGGTTTAATTTGTTCAGAGGCAAAATTGAAAACAATAAATAACTTTTATTGCAAATTGTCTATGAAATTTACCTCATTGCATTTTGTACTGCAGGTATGCAAGAAATTTACGTATTCATTGCTCAACCATAAAGGTGCCTACAATGTGCTACTAAGATTGTAGAACTTAAAGAACGCGAATAAATATGCACCAAAACGATTTTGTTATAAGAGTACAAGCAACCTGTTACAGGGAAATATAACAATAACAAAATACGGGTCACGTTTACTAAACACAATCCATGAGAAAGCATGTCAGATACGGATCCAAGATTTTGCAAAAAGGGGGCCCGCGGCACCCAAACTAGACAAAAGTTGTAGTAGAACCGGTAAAAAGTCTGAATTAACTAAATAAAGCTCCATAGGTTAGGGCCGGGCACCACCTCCTCCCTAAATCGGACCCTGTATATATGATGAAACAAAAGCTCCATTCTGTTATTTATGCTGTTTTAGTTATGGATAATTTTACTATGGTACGAAATGTAAGATAGATGCATCTTTATCTGGTATTGATGATAATATGAGGACAAACAAAAGAACTATTTTCTTTTTTAAATTTAAATCAGGAAATATGTGTATGATGTTTCATGAAATTATAGATAATAATCAGATACCATACACATTAAGATTTATTTTGTAAGAGAAAGACATAGACGCTATGTATTTCAACTCGCTCCACAGACGTGTTTATTGTGTATTTCATCTTTTTTTTAATACAACTTGTTTTTTTACAAAGATTCAAAAATGTTGACTAGTAGTTGTCCACATAAACGACTATGTCAATTCCCATGCATTTTAATTAGGCGTTCACAGAATTGTGCTTACAGTGCATTTTATTATAATGAACATTTAAAAAGATACAAAACAGATTTTAAAACTGACGATTAAACATGTAACAAACTCTCGTTCTCATCTCTTCACGGCGACATTTAGCCCAAAATATCATTGATTGTTCGTGATAGACAAAATGCTGTAAACAAGTTATCATAAGTACAAATGCCATGCTGAAAATTTATTAATGATCATCAATTTACCTTGGTATTAAAAGCAGGAGAGGCAAACATCGATTCATAATTTAGAAGAAACAGACGTATGAAAGTATAATGGCAAACGATACAACAATTTTATTTTAAAAGCAAAGTAGAATATATTTAGTTGATTATACAGAACTAAGTGAAAATATGAATATATTCAAATACAATATAATTAAAACAAGATCTTATGTAAATTTGTAACATTATAGTTATGTTTTAACAGAACGACATGCAAACCATGCACTGTAATTCAGCGCGCACAAAACGTGCTCAATTCGCATATTTATAATTGGTTTTTTTGGACATGCTCTCACCCATTTTGTAAAAGAAAATTAAGAAGACACGAGTTACCAAGAACAAAATACATCAGTTTCGACTGTTCCAGTATTTTACTACGAACGACCTCAACTTAACGAAGATTTTTATAACGCTATAAAATTACGGGAGAATGTTTTATTTCTTTCAATGGCGGCCAACAAACTCGAAGTAGATGCATATAACTAGGTTGGTTTCCTCCGTATATTTTCGGTGTGCTTTCTGAATATACAACATACCGGACCGGGAAAAGACTAATTTTATAACGAGGCTTATCTGCTATCAGAAAACGAACTTCATGTTTCTTGGTGTCGCCTTACCTTTGTCCACCTATCTCTCATGTTTCTTGGTGTCTCCGTACCTTTGTCCACCTATCTCTCATGTTTCATGGTGTCTCCGTACCTTTGTTCGCCTATCTCTCATGTTTCTTGGTGTCGCCTTACCTTTGTCCACCTATCTCTCATGTTTCTTGGTGTCTCCGTACCTTTGTCCACCTATCTCTCATGTTTCATGATGTCTCCGTACCTTTGTCCACCTATCTCTCATGTTTCATGGTGTCTCCGTACCTTTGTCCACCTATCTCTCATGTTTCATGGTGTCTCCGTACCTTTGTCCACCTATCTCTCATGTTTCATGGTGTCTCCGTACCTTTGTCCACCTATCTCTCATGTTTCTTGGTGTCGCCTTACCTTTGTCCACCTATCTCTCATGTTTCTTGGTGTCTCCGTACCTTTGTCCACCTATCTCTCATGTTTCATGGTGTCTCCGTACCTTTGTTCGCCTATCTCTCATGTTTCTTGGTGTCGCCTTACCTTTGTCCACCTATCTCTCATGTTTCTTGGTGTCTCCGTACCTTTGTCCACCAATCTCTCATGTTTCATGATGTCTCCGTACCTTTGTCCACCTATCTCTCATGTTTCATGGTGTCTCCGTACCTTTGTCCACCTATCTCTCATGTTTCATGGTGTCTCCGTACCTTTGTCCACCTATCTCTCATGTTTCATGGTGTCTCCGTACCTTTGTCCACCTATCTCTCATGTTTCATGATGTCTCCGTACCTTTGTCCATCTATTTCTCATGTTTCATGGTGTCTCCGTACCTTTGTCCACCTATCTCTCATGTTTCATGGTGTCTCTGTACCGTTGTCCACTTATCTCTCATGTTTCATGATGTCTCAGTACCTTTGTCCACCTATCTCTCATGTTTCATGGTGTCTCCGTACCTTTGTCCACCTATCTCTCATGTTTCATGGTGTCTCCGTACCTTTGTCCACCTATCTCTCATGTTTCATGGTGTCTCCGTACCTTTGTCCACCTATCTCTCATGTTTCATGGTGTCTCCGTACCTTTGTCCACCTATCCCTCATGTTTCATGGTGTCTCCGTACCTTTGTCCACCTATCCCTCATGTTTCATGGTGTCTCCGTACCTTTGTTCACCTATCTCTCCTATATCTTGGTGTCTCCGTACCTTTGTCAAACCTATCCCTCATGTTTCATGGTGTCTCCGTACCTTTGTCCACCTATCCCTCATGTTTCATGGTGTCTCCGTACCTTTGTTCACCTATCTCTCCTATATCTTGGTGTCTCCGTACCTTTGTCAAACCTATCCCTCATGTTTCATGGTGTCTCCGTACCTTTGTCCACCTATCCCTCATGTTTCATGGTGTCTCCGTACCTTTGTTCACCTATCTCTCCTATATCTTGGTGTCTCCGTACCTTTGTCAAACCTATCCCTCATGTTTCATGGTGTCTCCGTACCTTTGTCCACCTATCCCTCATGTTTCATGGTGTCTCCGTACCTTTGTCCACCTATCCCTCATGTTTCATGGTGTCTCCGTACCTTTGTCCACCTATCCCTCATGTTTCATGGTGTCTCCGTACCTTTGTCCACCTATCCCTCATGTTTCATGGTGTCTCCGTACCTTTGTCCACCTATCCCTCATGTTTCATGGTGTCTCCGTACCTTTGTCCACCTATCCCTCATGTTTTCATGATGTCTCCGTACCTTTGTCCACCTATCCCTCATGTTTTCATGGTGTCTCCGTACCTTTGTCCACCTATCCCTCATGTTTTCATGGTGTCTCCGTACCTTTGTCCACCTATCCCTCATGTTTTCATGGTGTCTCCGTACCTTTGTCCACCTATCCCTCATGTTTTCATGGTGTCTCCGTACCTTTGTCCACCTATCTCAAATGTTTTCATGGTGTCTCCGGACCTTTGTCACCTATCCCTCATGTTTTCATGGTGTCTCCGTACCTTTGTCCACCTATCCCTCATGTTTCATGGTGTCTCCGTACCTTTGTCCACCTATCCCTCATGTTTCATGGTGTCTCCGTACCTTTGTCCACCTATCCCTCATGTTTCATGGTGTCTCCGTACCTTTGTCCACCTATCCCTCATGTTTTCATGATGTCTCCGTACCTTTGTCCACCTATCCCTCATGTTTTCATGGTGTCTCCGTACCTTTGTCCACCTATCCCTCATGTTTTCATGGTGTCTCCGTACCTTTGTCCACCTATCCCTCATGTTTTCATGGTGTCTCCGTACCTTTGTCCACCTATCCCTCATGTTTTCATGGTGTCTCCGTACCTTTGTCCACCTATCTCTCATGTTTTCATGGTGTCTCCGTACCTTTGTCACCTATCCCTCATGTTTTCATGGTGTCTCCGTACCTTTGTCACCTATCCCTCATGTTTTCATGGTGTCTCCGTACCTTTGTCCACCTATCCCTCATGTTTTCTTGATGCCTCTGTTCCTTCGTGTTGTCTTGATGTCTTTGTACTGTTTTCCACCTCGATAGTTTTCTGTCAATCAAGTAATCATCTTGGACACCATAAACTGTTAGTGTCTTACCATATTTATATGACATAACAGTTCCAATTTTACTGCAATTTATATGATTGAGATTGTAAAACAATGTTGACAGTTGTACACCAATTTTTGACTTTTTTACCTATTATGTCTGTTTGTTTTGCTCACACATTGTTCTAATATAATGGAATTTTATGCGACTGTCATACAAGTAATAGGTTTAGCTAGCAATTAAACCAGGTTTTATCCACCATTTTCTACATAAGGAAATGCCTGTACCAAGTCAGGAATATGACAGTTGTTTCTATTCGTGTTTAATGTGTTTGAGCTTTTGATTTTGACATTTGATAAGAAACTTCCCTTTTTGAATTTTCCTTGGAGTTCGGTATTTTTGTTATTTTACTTTTAATATGTCACACACTACAACCTATGCTCTTATCTACGATAATGATATATCAATAGTATTTTTAACAAAGCGTCAAAGGAAGGGATGGAGATGCTAAGAGGATAATTAAAACTTTTTCTGAAGAGAGAAAGACAACACCATAGACAAAAGGAAATCGAAGAAAGGACGAATAACAGTCTAAAAGAATCTAAAAGAGTCTAAGGGAGCTACCATTTGATTTTTATTGGGGGGCTAGGATGAAATTTGAAAAAAAGGCAGGAGAGGAGTTTTGAGTATAAAAAAGGAAGGATGAGCAACTTGGGGAAAAAAGGCAGGATGACAATTTATGTAAAAAAAAGTCAGGATAAACTAATAAAAAAAGGCAGGACCGAAAAGAGTGAAAAATAAAAAGGCAGGACAGAGATTACAACTACAAAAAAGGCAGGACAAAATTTTTCATCCTACCCCCCATTCCCCCCTCCCCCCCCCCCCCCCCCCCCCCATAAAAATCAAACGGTAGCTCCCTAAAGCTGAACACAACGAACCTCACGAAAAACTAGGGTTAACTCACTCATGTGCTCTGGAAGGGTAAGCAGGTAACGTGTGTCATTATTGATTTCATGATAAATTACCTTCATTTTGTTTTCTATTGTTCATAAGGTAAATCATTTATAATCTCCTGATACAATTGATTAATTGTTGGTTGCTTAACGTCAAGTGGCAAATATTTCATAAAAATAATAAGATGTGGTATGAGTGCCAATGAGACAACTCTACATCCAAGTCACAATGTGTAAAATGTATACAATTATAAGTAAAAGAACGGCCTTCAACACGGAGCCTTGTCTAGTGTAAAACAATTCAAGCAGGGAAACCAACAGTCTAATCTATATAAAAAACGAGAAACGAGAAAATGCATATTCTCCCCCGATACAAAACTTCCAGCGACAAACTAAATATGTACAACTCATGTAGTTAAGCAAAACAAACCATAAAAGTGATTGAAATAAAAAGTTATCAGTGAAAAAAAGACAAACAACAGTTTATAAAACACTACACAGAAGACTAAATATCGGGCAACACGAGCCTAATAACAACCAGGGTTACTCAAGTTCTCAAAGGTCACCAGTTATTGTAGGTGTATGTTATAATTGACATTATAAAATTAAATTTTCTTGTTTTTGGGGTTTTTTTTTTTGTTCATATGGTTTTATATTATATGACGTAAAACTTCCTGTAATCTCCGCATCATAAAATATTACAGGAAAGTCCCCTTTTATTTTCATCATTTTATATTCTGGTATTGAAGCAATTAGATAATAAATATTTCACAAAATTCACAAGATCATATATAAGCTTCTGTGTCTGTTGTTACGCAAGATCTTTAAAATAACATGTCATATAGTAAAAAACTACAATAACAATTTTTTTTTTCCAAATATTTTCTTTAAAAAAGACCCACAAACTATGAAGATTTTTGTAACGTGAATTCGAACAAGGATGTACTGGTGTTAAAGATACTAGTATTAGAAATCCGAGGTTACTAGATATTTATTACAAAGACGAGAAAATGAATCAATGATAAATTCCCGTTGAATTTCTTGGTGTAGTATTATATAAGTTAAACGAATTTGGAGATCATGCTCACTTTCATCATGTACACTTGGGACATAAAATGTTTGGAAAGCAAAATAAATATGAAATCACAAAATGATCCCCGATCCCTTCCCCCTTCATTCTAAAGTTCAAAATTTGCTTAGGGAAACACAAAATCTATTTAGGATCTAAAACAAAATGAGAGGTACGCAATGCCATATGTCGAAAATTCTGAAAAATTTGCAGTAGATTCTGATAATTAGTATTTTACTCAGTGAAGCCGATACATATATGTACAGTAGCGTGTGGATATGCATTGAGAGTTATTTTCATTTCATTATGTAATCGTCAGAATCAAAATATCTGTTTTTAATATTAACCAATTTAATAATTTTATCTTCAGCTGTTAAATTTTGATAAACAAATAACTGTACAGGGCTAAATTCAGTAAATAAATATACGTCATCAGTGACCGCCCATTTTGGGGAGAGCTTTCTGTATAAAACTGAAGTCCTGTGCTCTTCTGATTGGTAGATAATGTTTGTTATAAATATTTTTTGATAGATGAATCAAAACTAGAGTTAAAAATAAGAAATGAATGCTTAATGTACTATTTTTTTTTACTACAGGCTTGAAAAGTAATGGAGGTCAGTAAAGGAATTTAGTGCAAATCTACAGTGTTTGTAAACAAGGCCATGTGAATGCCCAAAAATGCCGCATGAGCCTATGTTTTATTGTTGCAAAAGATAGGGCTACATTTGTACTTTCATGTATGATATATGAAAGCTTCTAATTCCTAAAGGTAAATCGAGTATAAATGTAATTCAAGACATAGATTATCACTAAGGTCAATGGGAGATTTTTTACTGAATTTACCCGGTATAGGAAAATATGCATTCTGTCACTGCACTTGTTCAAGGAGACACAATAATCATAAAACTCATTTCCTGTAAATATCAATGCAATGGAAGCTTTTTGCAACCAGTTAAAGTTGTTTTTATACAAATTTCTATGTTTAACTGTGGCTATCTATGATGCACTGAGTGTACTGTGGGAGGAAGCATGGGGTATATGCTAAAACATCAGCTTAGTGTCCAGATTGAAAGAAACAATAGAAATTACAATTGAGAGTTATGATATTAATGAATGGCATACATATTCTCCCCATTTACATCACATCTGGCACATATTTTTCCTAATAACGTGTAAATTCATATTGAAAACCAGAATTATCTCCCCTTGACATAGTGTAAATTTTGTAAAGCTCTGTTCCCATGTTAAGTTGTAGATCAAGTTGTAAATAAGCACTTTTCAAGTATTTTAACACCCGACTAATCTGACCGTATGAAGATATTCATTTATTTTTACATAATTCATTGCGTTTCTTTAATTAAAAAAATACTTGACAACTTTTCATGATTACATATCTTCATTTATGAAACTAGTGTTGAAATGTTTGTAATTGGATTGCTATGTGAAATAATTTCTTTAAAATATTCTAAATTGTTACTTTAATCTTCCAATTGCAAAGTTTGGTCATACCCAGTCTTATTTTTTCATATTTGGCACCTTTTTCTACTTCAGTTTTGGCTATCTAGTTTTGCGAAGAAACCATCCTGATGTTGGGGTAACAGGAACTTCTGCAGATTTTTTGTCAATGACATTTTGTGAACTTTACAAGTAATTAAAACACAGATTTAGTAAAATGAAACATAATTGTTGTTATGTTTTTAGTATGAAACTGCTTAAAAAGCCTTTGAAAGTCTTTTTGTGGTCTTTTCAGGGTATTTAATCAAACATTTCCATATAAGGCAAAATTTAACTAAGAGTACATCAAGACTTTAGTTCCTAGATGAACTTGCAATACTATTCAAAGCAAACACAGAAAACAATTCATATTTATGAAGCATAGTATTTTACACCATTCTTTTCAAAACAGTCAATGTGCAACTTTATATACAAAATATACATTAGCCGCAGTATGGGCTGAAGTATGAATTGTCCTCTATCTTTTCAAAATCAACATTTATGAATGTTGTATTGAAACAGGAACTTGAAAATTGGATACATTACATGATTAATACAACAAAAGTAGGAAAAGAAGTTAAAAAGTCTCTTACAAATAAACGTTGTATATGAGGACAAGTTTATGCATTCTTTTTTTAAGTTTCGAAAATTGATAAAGCTTCCCGTCAGTTGTACAATACAGTGGCAAATACAGAATTATATATAGCGCTACAAAAAGTGGGGAAATCGCATATTTTTTAGCTATACAATCTCTCAACCATTTTGTAAAAGAAAAATGAAAAATTAACATGACACAAGTTGCCAAATAAAGGCAACAGTAGTATACCGCTGTTCAATAGTCATAAATCGATTTAACTGAAACAAATCCGGGTAACAAACTAAACACGAGGAAAACACATCAACTATAAGAGGAAAACAACGGAACAACATAAAGTCTGAACTGCTACAAAAACAAACGCCAACATACATAGAAACGGACTATTTGATAACGACTGCCATATTCATGACTTGGTACAGGGCATTTTTAAGAAAATATGGTGGGTTGCACCTGGTTTTATGGCTTACCAAACCTGCCGCTTATATGGCAATGTTAAAAATACCGCTAAATCCTTGTTTTTCTTTTTTATAGTTTTTAAAAGATAAAATATGCCAATGTTAAATGTATGGAAAATCTAGAGAGAATCACTTCCCGCCAAATTTTCAATTGATTATATCTCAAAGACAAGGACACTATACTATCAATTTATTACAGTATATTAAAAAGCTTGTTATTTTGAAACAGAGGAGCGAACATCCTTAGCGACGGTTGGCCTCATGAGATTCGTATTACAATCCCATTTGAATCAAAAGTGCCTGTACCAAGTCAGAAATATTTATCTCAATTTTTCATTTTAATATCAGCGTTATAAAATTCTCAAAAAAATCTATATCTAGGGCAGATTCACAGATGTACCCTCCTCCCTTCCACTCGTGTGGACATGTAGACCTTATGCAGAAAGATAGGGGGAAAAACCCATTAAAAGGGTACTTTGAATCCTATTACCTGTACTTGCAGGTACGCTTTCAAAAACAGTGAATATGGGTATACACTGCATATTTCATACAAATCATTACAAAAACTTATTTCTCTTTTGAAAAGCTCATGGATTGACTGCGGTACAGAATTAAAGTCATCCCTTGAACTTTCCGAAAGTAAAAACCTTGCAAAAATTGGTCGACTGTTTGGCCGTCTTGGATGTATAATAACGCTCCCAAGTACAGTCGAAAAAGGGACGTTCAATTCGGTGCCTCGTGTAGAAAGAGTGTCACGTTTTCTCCACGTCGAAGAATCCTTTCAACAAATCTATGAGCAATCCGTAAGCGGTATGTTACAATGCAAAACTGATGACTTTTCCGAACATACCCACATAATCCAATGGCAGTCCAAATAATAACCACTTTTCCCTGACGACATCTACCTTTCTGATCTTTCCTATTGTATTCATTACCAATTTGCTCTGGTCCTGAACTATTTGTCACTGGACGTCAGGTAAACAAAACGCCATTAATCGTCCTGAATGGCGTGCATGCAACAAATGCCACTGGACGTTAAACAAACAACAATTAATCAATCAGTTTTTTCGTCGAGCAAACATTATTTGTATTTTAAGGATTCATGACAAATACATTATTGTAAACTAAATCAATGTTACAGAGTTAGACAAGTTCAATTAATATTTGCCTTTTTTTTAAATATTAATCATTTAATTCAGTCAAATGTGATTCCTCTATCCTAAAGAAACTACGACTTTTTTCAAATGTTTGTTTTTAATATTATTAACGTATGCAATTCAACGTGTTCGATGGTAAACAAACAAACGTAGATTATTTATGTTGGTTTCTTCAGAATGAAAAATGATTATAGCAAGGCAAAATTGAAAACAATAAATACCTTTTATTGCAAATTGTCTATGAATTTACCTCATTGCATTTTGTACTGCAGGTATGCAAGAAATTTACGTAGTCATTTCTCAAACATAAGTGTGCCTAAAATCTGCTACTAAGATTGTAGAACTTAATGAACGCGAATAAATATGCACCTAACACGACTTTGTTATAAGAGTACAAGCAACATGTTACAGGGAAATATAACAATAACAAAATATGGGTCACGTTTACTAAACACAATCCATGAGAAAGTATGTCAGATACGGATCCTAGGTTTTGCAAAAAGGGGGCCCGCGGCACCCAAACTAGACAAAGGTTGAAGTGGAACCGGTAAAAAGTCTGAATTAACTAAATAAAGCTCCATAAGTGGAGGCCGGGCACCCCCCCCCCTTAATCGGACCCTGTATCTTTGATGAAACAAAAGCTCCATTCTGTTATTTCTGCTGTTGTTTTTAGTTATGGGTAATTTTACTATGGTACGAAATGTAAGATAGATGCATCTTTATCTGATAATGACGATAATATGAGGACAAACAAAAGAAATATTTTCTTTTTTAAATTTAAATAAGAAAATATGTGTATGATGTTTCATGAAAAAATAGATAATAATCAGATACCATACACATTAAGATTTATTTTGTAAGAAAGAGACATAGAAGCTATGTATTTCAACTCGCTCCACAGACGTGTTTATTGTTTATTTTATCTTTTTTTTTTAAATACAACTTGTTTTTTTACAAAGATTCAAAAATGTTGACTATTAGTTGTCCACATAAACGACTTTGTCAATTCCCATGCATTTTAATTAGGCGTTCACAGAATTGTGCTTACAGTGCATTTTATTATAATGAACATTTAAAAAGATACAAAACAGATTTTAAAACTGACGATTAAACATGCACCTAAAACGTTATAAGTTTGTAACAAACTCTCGTTCTCATCTCTTCACTGCGAGATTTAGCCCAAAATATTATTGATTGTTCGTGATAGACAAAATGTCATGCTGAAATTTAATCATCAATTTACCTTGGTATTTAAAACAGGAGAGGAAAACATCTTTATCTATTCATGATTTAGAAGAAACAGACGTGTGAAAGGATGACCCCCTCGCAAACAGACCAACAATTTTATTTTAAAAGCACTTTAGAATATTTTAGTTGATTATACATAAATAGAACTAAGTGAAAATATGAATACATTCAAATACAATATAATTATAACAAGATCTTATGTAAATTTGTAAAATTAAATTCATGTTTTAACAGAACGCCGACATGCAAACCATGCACTTTAATTCAGCTCGCACAAAACGTGCTCAATTCGCATATTTATAATTGTTTACTGGACATGCTCTCAACCATTTGTAAACGAAAATTAACAAGACATGAGTTGCTAAGAACAAAATACATCAGTTTCGACTCTTCCAGTATTTTACTACGAATGAACTCACTTTAACGAAGATTGTTATAACGCTACAAAATTACGGGAGAATGTTTTGTTTCTTTTAATGGCCGACAAACTCGAAGTAGATGCATATAACTAGGTTGGTTTCCCCTGTATATTTTCAGTGTGCTTTCTGAATATACAACATACCGGACCGGGACAAGACTAATTTGATAACGAGGCTTATCTGCTATCAGAAAACGAACTTTCAACAAATTTCTTTTGTTACCAGAATACTGAGATCCACCTATCTCTCGTTTTTTTTTCTTGATGTCTCTGTACCTGTGTCCACCAATTTGTCGTGTTTTTGTACTGTCTTTGGACCTTTGTCCACATATCTCTCATGTTTCCTTGATGCCTCCGTACCGTTGTCCACCTATCCATCATGTTTTCGTGATGTCTCCGTAACCGTTGTCCACCTCGTTAGTTTATTTGTCGTCCGATAACGAACTTCCACCAGATTGTGTGTAGCCTCTAAACTGCTTCCACCCTATCCCTCAGATTGTCATGATGTTTCCGTACCTTTGTCCACCTATCTCTCATGTTTTCTTGGTGTCTCCGTACCTTTGTCAACCTGTCTCTCAGGTTTTCATGATGTCTCCGTACCTTTGTCAACTTGTCTCTCAGGTTTTCATGATGTCTCCGTACCTTTGTCAACCTGTCTCTCAGGTTTTCATGATGTCTCCGTACCTTTGTCAACCTGTCTCTCAGGTTTTCATGATGTCTCCGTACCTTTGTCAACCTGTCTCTCATGTTTTCATGGTGTCTCCGTACCTTTGTCAACCTGTCTCTCATGTTTTCATGGTGTCTCCGTACCTTTGTCACCTATCTCTCATGTTTTCGTGGTGTCTCCGTACCTTTGTCACCTATCTCTCATGTTTTCATGGTGTCTCCGTACCTTTGTCACCTATCTCTCATGTTTTCATGGTGTCTCCGTACCTTTGTCCACATATCTCTCATGTTTTCTTGATGCCTCTGTTCTTTCGTGATGTATTGATGTCTTCGCACTGTTTTCCACCTCGATAGTTTTCTGTCAATCAAGTTATCACCATGGACAAAATAAAGTGTTAGTGTCTTACCATACTAATATGAAATAACAGTTCTAATTTTACTGCAATTTATATGATTGAGGTTGTAAAACAATGTTGACAGCTGTACCCCAATTTTTTACCTATTATGTCTGTTTGTTTTGATCACACATTGTTTTCAATATAATGGAATTTTATGCGACTGTCATACAAGTAATAGGTTTAGCTAGCAATAAAACCAGGTTTAATCTACCATTTTCTGCATAAGGAAATGCCTGTACCAAGTCAGGAATATTACATTTGTTTTCCATTCGTGTTTAATGTGTTTGAGCTTTTGATTTTGACATTTGATAAGGGACTTTCCGTTTTTATTTTTCCTTGGAGTTCGGTATTTCTGTTATTTTACTTTTTATATGTCACACAATACAACCTATGCTCCTATCTACGATAATGGTATATCAATAGTATTTTAAACAAAGTGTCAAAGAAAGGGATGGAGATGCTGAGAGGATAATTAAAACATTAGCTAAAGAGAGAAAGACAACACCATAGCCAAAGGGAAATCGAAGAAAGGACGAATAACAGTCCAAACAACACTTCACAGAAATCTAAAGCTTGACCACAACCAACCTCACGAAAAACTAGGGTTACCTCACTCATGTGCTCTGGAAGGGTAAGCAAGTAATGTGTGTCATTATTGATATCATAATATTAAATTACCTTCATGTGTTTTCTATTGTTCTACGGGGTAACTATATATATATATAGCATTCTAACAAACAAAGTTGATGATCATTACTGGCATTGGAGTTAACGTCCATAATCCGAGTGGACGTTGTCAATCGTAAAAATCTTATTTTCATATTTTAACTTTTAATCAAGTCCATGCGGAAGATGTGTCGGAAAATACAATCATATGCCTTAATCTGTTATACGAATTGGATGCTGAAATTTCTATGACATTTTTAAAAAAAAATTTCCAGCGACAAACTAAATCTGTACGACTCATATAGTTAAGCAAAACAAACCATAAAAGTGATTGAAATACAAAGTTCCCAGTGAAAGAAAGACAAACAACAGTTTATAAAACACTAAACAGAAGACTAAATATTGGGCAACACGAAACTAATAACAACCAGGATTACTCAAGTTCTCAAAGGTCACCAGTTATTGTAGGTGTATGTTATAATTGACATTATAAAATTAAATTTTCTTGTTTTTTTTTTGTTCATATGGTTTTATATTATATTACGTAAAACTTCCTGTAATCTCCGCATGATAAAATATTATAGGAAAGTCCCCTTTTATTTTCATCATTTTATATTCTGGTATTGAAGAAATTAGATAATAAATATTTCACAAAATTCACAAGATCATATATCTGCTTCTGTGTCTGTTGTTACGCAAGATCTTTAAAATAACATGTCATTTTGTACAAAACTGCAATAACAATTTTTTTTCTAAATATTTTCTTTAAAAAAGAACCACAAACTATGAAGAGTTTTGTAACGTGAATGTGAACAAGGATGTACTGGTGCTAAAGATACTAGTATCAGAAACCCGAGGTTACTAAATATTTATTACAAAGACGAGAAAATGAATCAATGATAAATTCCCGTTAAATGTCTTAGTGTAGTATTATATAAGTTAAACGAATTTGGAGATCATGCTCACTTTCATCATGCACACTTGGGACATAAAATGTTTGGAAAGCAAAATAAATATGAAATAACAAAATGATCCCCTCCCCCTTCCCCGTTCCTTCCAAAGTTCAAAATTTGCTTAGGGAAACACAAAAACTATCTAGGGTCTAAAACAAAATGAGAGGTACGCAATGCCATATGTTGAAAATTCTGAAAAATTTGCAGTAGATTCTGATAAGTATTTTACGCAGAGAAGCCGATACATATATGTAAAGTAGCGTGTGGATATGCATTGAGAGTTGTTTTCATTTCATTATGTAATCGTCAAAATCAATATATCTGTTTTTAATATTAACCAATTTAACAATTTTATCTTCTTTCACTGGGGCAGCTGTTAAATTTTGATAAACAAATCACTGTACAGGGGTAAATTCAATAAATAAATATACGTCATCAGGGACCGCCCATTTGAGAGAGAGCTTTCTGTATAAAATTGAAGTCCTGTGCTCTTCTGATTGGTAGATAATGTTTGTAATAAATATTTTTTGATAGATGAATCAAAAAGTAAAATCACAAAAATACTGAACTCGGAGGAAAATTCAAAACGGAAATTCCCTAATCAAATGGCAAAATCAATGCGTGAACAAAACAGACATAATAGGTAACATTGTCAAAATATTGGTATAGCAGTCATCACTGTGTCACAATCTCAAAACAAACAAACATTAACAAAGAAGCACAAAAAGCATCTATCTATCTAACTAGAGTTAAAAGAAATAAAAAAAATGAATGCTGAAGGTACTATTTTTTTTACTACATGCTTGAAAAGTAATGGAGGTCGGTAAAGGAATTTAGTTCGAATCTACAGTGTTTGTAAACAAGGCCATGTGAATGTCAAAAAAAATGCCGCATGACCCTATGTTTTATTGTTTCAAAAGATAGGGCTACATTTGTACTTTCATGTATGATATATGAAAGCTTCTAATTTCTAAAGGTAAATCGAGTATAAATCTAATTCAAGACATAGATTAGCATTAAGGTCAATGGGAGATTTTTTACTAAATTTACCCCTATAGGAAAATATGCACTCTGTCACTGCAATTGTTCAAGGCCACACAATAATCACAAAACTCATTTCCTGTAAATATCAATGCAATGGAAGCTTTTTGCAACCAGTTAAAGTTGTTTTTATACAAATTTCTATGTTTAACTGGCTATCTAGGATGCACTGAGTGTACTGTGGGAGGAAGCATGGGGTATATGGTAAAAAATCAGTTGTGTGTCCAGATTTAAAGAAACAATAGAAAGTACACTTGAGAGTTAAGATATTAATGATTAACATAAATATTCTCCCCATTTACATAACATTTTGCACATAATTTTTCCCAATAATGTGTAAAATCATATTGAAAATCAGAATTATCTCCCTTTGACATAGTGTATTTTTTTAAGCTGTGTTCCCATGTTAAGTTGTAGATCAAGTTGTAAATAAGCACTTTTCAAGTATTTTAACACTCGAATAATCTGACCGTATGAAGATATTCATTTATTTTTTACATAATTCATTGCGTTTCTTTAATAAAAAAAATACTAGACAACTTTTCATGATTACATACCCTTCATCTATGAAACTACTGTTGAAATGTTTGTAATTGGATTGCTATGTGAAATAATTGCTTTAAAATATTCTAAATTGTTACTTTAATCTTCCAATAGCAACGTTTTCTCATACCCAGTCTTATTTTTCATATTTGGCACCTTTTTCTACTTCAGTTTTGGCTGTCTAGTTTTGGCAAAGAAACCATCCTGATGTTGGGGTAACAGGAACTTCTGCAGAGTGTTTGTCATTGACATTTTGTGAACTTTACAAGTAATTTAAACACAGATTTAGTAAAATAAATCATAATTATTGTTATTTTTTTGGTATGAAACTGCTTAAAAAAGCCTTTGAAAAGTCTTTTTGTGGTCTTTTCATGGTATTTAATCAAACACTTCCATATAATGCAAAATTTAACTACGAGTACATCAAGACTTTAGTTCCTAGATGAACTTGCAATACTGATCAAAGCAAACACAGAAAACAATTCATATTTAATAAGCATAGTGTTTTACACCATTCTTTTCAAAACAGTCAATGTGCAACTTTATATACCAAATATACATTGGCTGCAGTATGGGCTGCTGTATAAATTGTCCTCTATCTTTACAAAATCAGCATTTATGAATTTTGTATTGAAACTGGAACTTGAAAATTGGATACATTACATGATTAATACAAAAAAAGTAGGAAAAGAAGTTATAAAAAGTCCCTTACAAATAAACGTTGTATATGAGGACAAGTTTATGCATTCTTTTTTTAAGTTTCGAAAATTGATAAAGCTTCCCGTCAGTAGTACATCACCATCAGATCTGGCAAATACAAAGTTATACATAGCACTACAAAAAGTAGGGAAATCGCATATTTTTAATCTATACAATCTCTCAACCATTTTGTAAAAGAAAAATGAAAAATTAACAAGTCACAAGTTGAAGAATAAAGGCAACACTAGTATACCGCTGTACAATAGTCATAAATCAATTTAACCGAAACAAATCCGGGTAACAAACCAAAAACGAGGGAAACATATCAACTATAAGAGGAAAACAACGGAGCAACATAATGACTGAGCTGCGACAAAAATAAACACCAACATACATAGAAACGGACTATTTGATAACGACTGTCATAGTCCTGACTTGGTACAGAGCATTTTAAGAAAAAATGCTGGGTTGAACCTGGTTTTATGGCTTGCCAAACCTGCCGCTTATATGGCAATGTTAAATATACTGCTAAATCCTTGTTTTTCTTTTTATAGTTTTTAAAAGATAAAATATGCCAATGTTAAATGTATGAAAAATCTAGAGAGAATCACGTCCCGCCACATTTTCAATTGATTATATCTCAAAAACAAGGACACTATACTATCAATTTATTACAATACATTTAAAAGCTTGTTATTTGAAACAGAGGAGCGAACATCCTTAGCGACGATTGGCCTCATGAGATTCGTATTACAATCCCATTTGAATCAAAAGTGCCTGTACCAAGTCAGAAATATTTATCTCAATTTTTCATTTTAATATCAGCGTTATAAAATTCTCAAAAATCTATATCTAGCGCATATTCATAGATGTACCCTCCTCCCTTCGACTCGTGTGGACATATAGACCTTATGCAGAAATAAAAAGAGAAAAAAAAACATCAAAGTGTACTTTGTAATTGCAGGTACGCTTTCAATAACAGTAAATATGGGTATACACTGCATATTTCATACAAATCATTACACAAACTTATTTCTCTTTTAATTTTTGTTTTCGTCGAAAAGCTCATGGATTGACTGTGGTACAGCATTATGGTCATCCCTTGAACTTTCCGAAAGAACCTTGCAAAAATTGGTCGTCCGTTTGGCCGTGTTGGGTGTATAATAACGCTCCTAAGTACAGTCGAAATGGGGACGTTCAATTCGGTGCCTCATGTAGAAAGAGTGTCACGTTTTCTCCACGTTGAAGAATCCTTTCAACAACTCTATGAGCAATCCGTAGGCGATATGTTGCAATGCAAAACTTATGACTTTTCTGAACATACCCACATATTCCAATGGCAGTCCAAATATTAACCCTTACTCCCTGCCGACGTCTACCTTTCTGATCCTTCATATTGAATTTATTACCAATTTGCTCTGCTCCTGAACTATTTGTCACTGGACGTCAAGTAAACAAAAAGCCATCAATCGTCCTGCATGGCGTGCATGCAACAAATGCCACTGGACGCTAAACAAACAACAATTAATCAATCAATATTTTAGTCGAGCAAACATTATGTGTATTTTAAGGATTCATGACAAATACATAATTGTAAGGTAAATCAATGTTTCAGAGTTAAACAGGTTCAATTGATATTTGCCCTTTTTTTAATTTTAATCACTTGATTCAGTCAAATGTGATTCCTCTATCCTAAAGAAACTACGAATTTTTTCAAATGTTTGTTTTTAACATTATTTACGTATGCAATTCAACGTATTCGATGGTAAACAAACAAACGTAGATTAT
This sequence comes from Mytilus californianus, assembly GCF_021869535.1. Classification (NCBI taxonomy): domain Eukaryota; kingdom Metazoa; phylum Mollusca; class Bivalvia; order Mytilida; family Mytilidae; genus Mytilus; species Mytilus californianus. The sequence continues at coordinate 34,341,837 of NW_026262582.1, read as the reverse complement.
TTATGTTGGTTTCTTCAGAATGAAAAATGATTATTGCAAGGCAAAATTGAAAACAATAAATAACTTTTATTGCAAATTGTCTATGAAATTTACCTCATTGCATTTTGTACTGCAGGTATGCAAGAAATTTACGTATTCATTTCTCAAACATAAGTGTGCCTACAATGTGCTACTAAGATTGTAGAACTTAATGAACGCGAATAAATATGCACCTAAAACGACTTTGTTTTCAGAGTACAAGCAACCTTTTACAGGGAAATATAACAATAACAAAATATGGGTCACGTTTACTAAACACAATCCATGAGAAAGCATGTCAGATACGGATCCAGGATTTTGCAAAAAGGGGGCCCGCTGCACCCAAACTAGACAAAAGTTGTAGTGGAACCGGTAAAAAGTCTGAATTAACTAAATAAAGATCCATAGGTGGGGGCCGGGCACCACCTCCCCCTAAATCGGACCCCGTATCTATGATGAAACAAAAGCTCCATTCTGTTATTTCTGCTGGTTTTTTTAGTTATGGATAATTTTACTATGGTACGAATGCAAGATAGATGCATCTTTATCTGATAATGACGATAATATGAGGAAAAACAAAAGAACTATTTTCTTTTTTAAATTTAAAGACGGAAATATGTGTATGATGTTTCATGGAAATATAGATAATAATCAGATACCATACACATTAAGATTTATTTTGTAAGAGAAAGACATAGAAGCTACGTATTTCAACTCGCTCTACAGACGTGTTTATTGTGTATTTTATCTTTTTGTTTTAATACAACTTGTTTTTTTACAAAGATTCAAAAATGTTGACTATTAGTTGTCCACATAAACGACTTTGTCAATTCCCATGCATTTCAATTAGGCGTTAATTAATCAGAATTGTGCTTACAGTGCATTTTATTATAATGAACATTTAAAAAGATACAAAACAGATTTTAAAACTGACGATTAAACATGCACCTAAAACGTTATTAGCTTGTAACAAACTCTCGTTCTCATCTCTTCACGGCGAAATTTAGCCCAAAATATCATTGATTGTTTGTGATAGACAAAATGCTGTTAACAAGTTATCATAAGTACAAATGCCATGCTGAAAATTTATAAATGGTCATCAATTTACCTTGGTATTAAAAGCAGGAGAGGAAAACATCTTTATCTATTCATAATTTAGAAGAAACAGACGTATGAAAGTATCATGGCAAACGATACAACAATTTTATTTTAAAAGCAAAGTACAATATGTTTAGTTGATTATACATCAACATAACTAAGTGAAAATATGATATATATTCACATACAATATAATTGAAACAAGATCTTATGTTTTATTGTGAAATTATAGTTACGTTTTAACAGAACGACATTCGAACCATGCACTGTAATTCATGGCGCACAAAACGTGCTCAATTGCATATTTATAATTGTTTACTGGACATGCTCTCACCCATTTTGTAAAAGAAAATTAAGAAGACACGAGTTACCAAGAACAAAATACATCAGTTTCGACTGTTCCAGTATTTTTACTACGAACGACCTAAACTTAACGAAGATTTTTATAACGCTACAAAATTACGGGAGAATGTTTTATTTCTTTTAATGGCGGAAAACTCGAAGTAGATGCATATAACTAGGATGGTTTCCTCCGTATATTTTCAGTGTGCTTTCTGAATATACAACATACCGGACCGGGACAAGACTAATTCTATAAACGAGGCTTATCAGCTATCAGAAAACGAACTTTCAACACCGTTTTTTGTGACCAGAATACTGATGTTCACGTATCTCTCGTTCTTTTTATGTTTCTGTACCTGTGTCCACCAATCCGTCGTGTTTTTGTAATATCTCCGGACCTTTTCCACATATCTCTCATGTTTTATTGATGTCTTCGTACCGTTGTCCACCTATCCATCATGTTTTCGTGAAGTTTCCGTAACGTTGTCGCTAGGCTCAAGCAAACGGCCACCAGCAAGCAGCCACTCCGTTACGTTGTCCACCTATTTAGTTTAACTGACGTCCGATAACGAACTTCCACCAGATTGTGTGTAGCCTCTACACTGCTTTGATGTCTCCGTATCTTTGTTCGCCTATCTCTCATGTTTCTTGGTGTCGCCTTACCTTTGTCCACCTATCTCTCATGTTTCATGGTGTCTCCGTACCTTTGTCCACCTATCCCTCAGGTTTTCATGATGTCTCCGTACCTTTGTCAACCTGTCTCTCATGTTTTCATGGTGTCTCCGTACCTTTGTCCACCTATCTCTCATGTTTCATGGTGTCTCCGTACCTTTGTCCACATATCCCTCATGTTTCATGGTGTCTCCGTACCTTTGTCCACCTATCTCTCATGTTTCATGGTGTTTCCGTACCTTTGTCCACCTATCTCTCATGTTTCATGATGTCTCCGTACCTTTGTCCACCTATCCCTCATGTTTCATGGTGTCTCCGTACCTTTGTCCACCTATCTCTCATGTTTCATGGTGTTTCCGTACCTTTGTCCACCTATCCCTCATGTTTCATGGTGTCTCCGTACCTTTGTCCACCTATCTCTCATGTTTCATGGTGTTTCCGTACCTTTGTCCACCTATCTCTCATGTTTCATGGTGTTTCCGTACCTTTGTCACCTATCTCTCATGTTTTCATGGTGTCTCCGTACCTTTGTCCACCTATCTCTCATGTTTCATGGTGTCTCCGTACCTTTGTCCACCTATCTCTCATGTTTTCTTGGTGTCTCCGTACCTTTGTCACCTATCTCTCATGTTTTCATGGTGTCTCCGTACCTTTGTCACCTATCTCTCATGTTTCATGGTGTCTCCGTACCTTTGTCCACCTATCTCTCATGTTTTCATGGTGTCTCCGTACCTTTGTCACCTATCTCTCATGTTTCATGGTGTCTCCGTACCTTTGTCACCTATCTCTCATGTTTTCATGGTGTCTCCGTACCTTTGTCACCTATCTCTCATGTTTCATGATGTCTCCGTACCTTTGTCACCTATCTCTCATGTTTTCATGGTGTCTCCGTACCTTTGTCACCTATCTCTCATGTTTTCCTGATGACTCTGTTCCTTCATATTGTCTTGATGTCTTTGTACTGTTTTCTATGGAACGCCACAGCTGTCTTATGTGGAACTCTGATATTACGTTATGTTGTTTTATTATTACTTGATGATAGTTTGTCTTTACATACAATGGTTTTGACATTATGTAATAATGTTTTGATATAACTCAATATGGAATAGTCATTACTTAATGATATTTCGATATTACACGATATGGTTTCGTATTGACTTGATATAGTTTTGTCATAACTTAATATGGTTTTGTCATAACTCGATTTGGTTTCACCATTATATGATACAAAACTTCAGATAATCTACGTCTGATAAAATGTTATTGGAAAATCCCCCTTTGCTTTTATCACTTTGTACTCTTGTAATGAAACAATCAAATTATATAAGAATCAACCAGGTCAAATATTTATTTAATTGATACTATCTCTATTATTACGTAAGATCTTCAAAATAATGTGTGATGTAATACAAAATCGCTGTACTAAATAACAACTTGAACAACATAAACTGTACCAAATGCGTATTTCCACATTTAACTAATGTCTCTTCGGTGATGATCGAGGCCAAACTATTTTGAAAATCCAGCACCTAATACAAATGTTGGAGAAGTAAAGTCGAACTTGGACAACGAATCAGAGTTATACATGGGGTAAGGGGGGGGGCATAAAATAATACCTATATTGTACTGCCAGAGTATACCGAAGTACTGGCTACTGGGCTGGTGATACAACCATGTTTTTCCAGATACATAAAAGATAAGAGAAATAAAAAGAAATAAACAATTTAATAAATCAAAACTCAACCCGTTGGAATGCACTATGTTTATGCAAAACAGCATTCTTTGATATACGGGGTAACTATATATATATATAGCATTCTAACAAACAAAGTTGATGATGATTACTGGCATTGGAGTTAACGTCCATATTCCGGGTGGACGTTGTCAGTCGTAAAAATCTTATTTTTATAGTTTAACCTATAGTCAAGTCCATGTGGAAGATGTGGAAGATCGTATGCCTTAATCTGTTATACGAATTGGATGCTGACATTTCTATGACATTTTGAAACAAATGATTCCATCGACAAACTAAATCTGTACGACTCATGTAGTTAAGCAAAACAAAACATTAAAGTGATTGAAATACAAAGTTCTCAGTGAAAGAAAGACAAACAACAGTTTATAAAACACTACACAGAAAACTAAATATTGGGCAACACGAAACTAATAACAACCAGGGTTACTCAAGTTCTCAAAGGTCACCAGTTATTGTAGGTGTATATATGTTATAATTGACATTATAAAATTTTCTTGTTTTTTTTTTGTTCATATGGTTTTATATTATATGACGTAAAACTTCCTGTAATCTCCGCATGATAAAATATTATAGGAAAGTCCCCTTTCATTTTCATCATTTTATATTCTGGTATTGAAGCAATTAGATAATAAATATTTCACAAAATTCACAAGATCATATATCTGCTTCTGTGTCTGTTGTTACGCAAGATCTTTAAAATAACGTGTCATATAGTACAAAACTGCAATAACAATTTTTTTCCCAAACATTTTCTTTAAAAAAGAATCATAAACTATGAAGATTTTTGTAACGTGAATGTGAACAAGGATTTACTGGTGCTAAAGATACTAGTATTAGAAACCCGAGGTTAATATATATTTATTACAAAGACGAGAAAATGATTCAATGATAAATTCCCGTTAAATTTCTTGGTGTAGTATTATATAAGTTAAACGAATTTGGAGATCATGCTCACTTTCATCGTGCACAGTTGGGACATTAAATGTTTGGAAAGCAAAATAAATATGAAATCACAAAATGATCCTCTCCCCCTTCCCCGTTCCTTCCAAAGTTCAAACTTTGCTTAGGGAAACACAAAAACTATTTAGGATCTCAAACAAAATGAGAGGTACGCAATGCCATATGTTGAAAATTCTGAAAGAATTGCAGTAGATTCTGATAATAAGTATTTTTACAAATGTCTTAACGTCTTTTCTGTTATATTCGTGTTTTATGGTAAAAATAATTTATCACCCCCTTCATTTATTAGATTTTAGTTTGGTTCAACGAAATTTATACGATATATATGGTTTACAGTTTGATTAAGAAGAAACACCGACATAGCTAGATAATACAATTAATTATCTAATTACTACCACAATTTGATATTAATATGTATTGTAATTTTCATTGTTATTAATAAATGTAATGTCAGTATTACAAATCTAGTCTTGAATCAATCCTAATCCTATCTTATTTTTGGAAAATATTTTTGCAAATTCAAATGTGACGTCACTTTGTGTGTTTTTTTAGAATTTCAAATGTGACGTCACTTTGTGCGTTGAGGCTTTGGCTAACTCGGCTGTGTATGTTTATGTGTTGGATTAAGTTGTTTTATGTAATGTATCCGTTTTTTATTCTGTTGTTAGTCCCCACTTCGGTTTTATCATGTATATCTATTATATAGTCATTTTATAAAATTTACTGTTTGCAAAATTATAAATTATTCTAAATAATAAGGATGTTCTTGTCCCAGGCAGAAAACCCTGGCCGTGTTAGGCGCAACTTTTTGGAAGTTTTGGTCCTCGGTGCTCTTCAGCTTTGTACTAGTTTTGGCTTTCAAACTTTTTTCATCTGAGCGTCACTGGTTGGTCTTGTAAGGACGAGACGCACGTCTGGCGTATTGAATTTTAAACCTAGTACCTTTTGTTAGCTATTATTCGTGTGTTTCTTTGTCCTATATGTTCTCCCATTTATTTGTATTGTGGTCCTATCATGTGATGTTGTCGTTTTTTGTGTTGTGTTTGACGTTGCCATAAAAGCGGGAGGTTTGGCATGCCACAAACCAGGTTCAACCCACCATTTTTTTCTTAAAATGTCCTGTACCAAGTCAGGAAAATGGCCATTGTTATATTATAGTTCGTTTCTATGTGCGTTACATTTTAATGTTGTGGGTTTTTTTTTGTATCGTTGTTCTCCTCTTATATTTGATGCGTTTCCCTCAGTTTTAGTTTGTAACCCGGATTTGTTTTTATCTCTATCGATTTATGAGTTTCGAACAGCGGTATACTACTGTTGCCTTTATTACGCAGAGAAGCCGATACATATATGTACAGTAGCGTGTGGATATGCATTGAGAGTTATTTTCATTTCATTATGTAATCGTCAAAATCAAAATATCTGTTTATAATATTAACCAATTTAACAATTTTATCTTCTTCACTGGGGCGGCTGTTAAATTTTGATCAACAAATAACTGTACAGGGATAAATTCAGTAAATAAATATACGTCATCAGGGACCGCCCATTTGGGGGAGAGCTTTCTGTATAAACCTTGAATCCTGTGCTCTTCTGATTGGTAGACTAATGTTTGTTATAAATATTTTTTGATAGATGGGTCAAAACTAGAGTTAAAAAAAAAAAAATGAATGCTGAATGTACTTTTTTTTTTTTACTACAGGCTTGAAAAGTAATGGACGTCAGTAAAGGAATTTAGTGCGAATCTACAGTGTTTGTAAACAAGGCCATGTGAATGCCCAAAAATGCCGCATGACCCTATGTTTTAATGTTGCAAAAGATAAGGCTACATTTGTACTTTCATGTATGATATATGAAAGCTTCTAATGTCTAAAGGTAAATCGGGTATAAATTTAATTCAAGACATAGATTAGCATTCAGGTCAATGGGAGATTTTTTACTACATTTACCCCTATAGGAAAATATGCACTCTGTCACTGTACTTGTTCAAGGCCACACAATAATCACAAAACTCATTTCCTGTAAATATCAATGCAATGGAAGCTTTTTGCAACCAGTTAAAGTTGTTTGATATACAAATTTCTATGGTTAACTCTGGCTATCTAGGATGCACTGAGAGTACTGTGGGAGGAAGCATGGGGTATATGGTAAAAATCATTTTTGTGTCCAGATTGAAAGAAACAATAGAAATTACACTTGAGAGTTATGATATTAATGAATGGCATAAATATTCTCTCATTTACATCACATTTTGCACATAATTTTTCCTAATAATGTGTAAAATCATATTGAAAATCAGAATTATCTCCCTTTGACATAGTGTATTTTTTTAAGCTGTGTTCCCATGTTAAGTTGTAGATCAAGTTGTAAATAAGCACTTTTCAAGCATTTTAACACTCGAATTATCTGACCGTATGAAAAAATTCATTTATTTTTACGTAATTCATTGCGTTTCTTTAATTAAAAAAATACTAGACAACTTTTCGTGATTATGTACCCTTCATCTATGAAACTAGTGTTGAAATGTTTGTAATTGGAATGCTATGTGAAATAATTGCTTTAAAATATTCTAAATTGTTACTTTAATCTTCAAATGCAAAGTTTGGTCATACCCAGTCTTAATTTTTCATATTTGGCCCCTTTTTCTACTTCAGTTTTGGCTGTCTAGTTTTGGCGAAGAAACCATCCTGATGTTGGGGTAACAGGAACTTCTGCAGAGTGTTTGTCAATGACATTTTGTGAACTTTACAAGTAATTAAAACACAGATTTAGTAAAATGAAACATAATTGTTGTTATATTTTTGGTATGAAACTGCTTAAAAAGCCTTTGAAAAGTCTTTTTGTGGTCTTTTCATGGTATTTAATCAAACACTTCCATATAAGGCAAAATTTAACTAAGAGTACATCAAGACATCCTAGATGAACTTGCAAAACTAGTCAAAGCAAACACAGAAAACAATTCATATTTATTAAGCATAGTGTTTACACCATTCTTTTCAAAACAGTCAATGTGCAACTTTATATACCAAATATACATTGGCTGCAGTATGGGCTGTAGTATAAATTATCCTCTATCTTTATAAAATCAGCATTTATGAATGTTGTATTGAAACTGGAACTTGAAAATTGGATACATTACATGATTAATACAAAAAAAGTAGGAAAAGAAGTTAAAAAGTCCCTTACAAATAAACGTTGTATATGAGGACAAGTTTATGCATTCTTTTTTTTAGTTTCGAAAATTGGTTAAGCTTCCCGTCAGTAGTACAATACAGTGGCAAATACAGAATTATATATGGCGCTACAAAAAGTGGGGAAATCGCATATTTTTCAGCTATACAATCTCTCAACCATTTTGTAAAAGAAAAATGAAAAATTAACAAGACACAAGTTGCCAAATAAATGCAACAGTAGTATACCGCTGTTCAATAGTCATAAATCGATTTAACTGAAACAAATCCGGGTAACAAACCAAAAACGAGAAAAACACATCAACTATAAGAGGAAAACAACGGAACAATATAAAGACTAAACTGCTACAAAAACAAACGCCAACATACATAGAAACGGACTATTTGATAACGACTGCCATATTCATGACTTGGTACAGGGCATTGTAAGAAAAAAATGGTGGGTTGAACCTTGTTTTATGGCTTACCAAACCTGCCGCTTATATGGCAATGTTAAAAAAACCGCTAAATCCTTGTTTTTCTTTTTATAGTTTTTAAAAGATAAAATATGCCAATGTTAAATGTATCAAAAATCTAGAGAGAATCACTTCCCGCCAGATTTTCAATTGATTATATCTCAAAAACAAGGACACTTTACTATCAATTTATTACAGTATATTAAAAAGCTTGTTATTTTGAAACAGAAGACCGAACATCCTTAGCGACGATTGGCCTCATGAGATTCGTATTACAATCCCATTTGAATCAAAAGTGCCTGTACCAAGTCAGAAATATTTATCTCAATTTTTCATTTTAATATCAGCGTTATAAAATTCTCAAACAATCTGTATCTAGGGTAGATTCACAGATGTACCCTCCTCCCTTCCACTCGTGTGGACATATAGACCCTTATGCAGAAATATAGGGGAAACAACACATTAGAAGGGTACTTTGAATCCATTTACCTGTACTTACAGGTACGCTTTCAATAACAGTAAATATGGGTATACACTGCATATTTCATACAAATCATTACAAAAACTTATTTCTCTTTTGAAAAGCCCATGGATTGACTGCGGTACAGAATTATGGTCATCCCTTGAATTTTCCGAAAGTAAAAACCTTGCAAAAAGTGGTCGTCCGATTGGCCGTGTTGGATGTATAATAACGCTCCCGAGTACAGTCGAAATGGGAACGTTCAATTCGGTGCCTCGTGTAGAAAGATTGTCACGTTTTCTACACGTTGAAGAATCCTTTCAACAACTCTATGAGCAATCCGTAGGCGGTATGTTGCAATGCAAAACTTATACCTTTTCCGAACATATCCACATCCAATGGCAGTCCAAATATTAACCCTTTCTCCCTGCCGACGTCTACCTTTCTGATCCTTCCTATTGTATTCATTACCAATTTGCTCTGGTCCTGAACTATTTGTGACTGGACGTCAAGTAAACAAAAAGCCATTAATCGTCCTGCATGGCGTGCATGCAACAAATGCCACTGGACGTTAAACAAACAACAATTAATCAATCAATCTTTTTGTCGAAAAAACATTATGTGTATTTTAAGGATTCATGACAAATACATAATTGTAAGGTAAATCAATGTTTCAGAGTTAAACAAGTTAAATTAATATTTGCCCTTTTTTTTTTTAATTTTAATCATTTGATTCAGCCAAATGTGATTCCTCTATCCTAAAGAAACTACGACTTTTTTCAAATCTTTGTTTTTAACATTATTTACGTATGCAATTCAACGTGTTCGATGGTAAACAAACAAACGCAGATTATTTATGTTGGTTTAATTTGTTCAGAATGAAAAACGATTATTGCAAGGCAAAATTGAAAACAATAAATAACTTTTATTGCAAATTGTCTATGAAATTTACCTCATTGCATTTTGTACTGCAGGTATGCAAGAAATTTACGTATTCATTGCTCAACCATAAAGGTGCCTACAATGTGCTACTAAGATTGTAGAACTTAAAGAACGCGAATAAATATGCACCAAAACGATTTTGTTATAAGAGTACAAGCAACCTGTTACAGGGAAATATAACAATAACAAAATACGGGTCACGTTTACTAAACACAATCCATGAGAAAGCATGTCAGATACGGATCCAAGATTTTGCAAAAAGGGGGCCCGCGGCACCCAAACTAGACAAAAGTTGTAGTAGAACCGGTAAAAAGTCTGAATTAACTAAATAAAGCTCCATAGGTTAGGGCCGGGCACCACCTCCTCCCTAAATCGGACCCTGTATATATGATGAAACAAAAGCTCCATTCTGTTATTTATGCTGTTTTAGTTATGGATAATTTTACTATGGTACGAAATGTAAGATAGATGCATCTTTATCTGGTATTGATGATAATATGAGGACAAACAAAAGAACTATTTTCTTTTTTAAATTTAAATCAGGAAATATGTGTATGATGTTTCATGAAATTATAGATAATAATCAGATACCATACACATTAAGATTTATTTTGTAAGAGAAAGACATAGACGCTATGTATTTCAACTCGCTCCACAGACGTGTTTATTGTGTATTTCATCTTTTTTTTTAATACAACTTGTTTTTTTACAAAGATTCAAAAATGTTGACTAGTAGTTGTCCACATAAACGACTTTGTCAATTCCCATGCATTTTAATTAGGCGTTCACAGAATTGTGCTTACAGTGCATTTTATTATAATGAACATTTAAAAAGATACAAAACAGATTTTAAAACTGACGATTAAACATGTAACAAACTCTCGTTCTCATCTCTTCACGGCGACATTTAGCCCAAAATATCATTGATTGTTCGTGATAGACAAAATGCTGTAAACAAGTTATCATAAGTACAAATGCCATGCTGAAAATTTATTAATGATCATCAATTTACCTTGGTATTAAAAGCAGGAGAGGCAAACATCGATTCATAATTTAGAAGAAACAGACGTATGAAAGTATAATGGCAAACGATACAACAATTTTATTTTAAAAGCAAAGTAGAATATATTTAGTTGATTATACAGAACTAAGTGAAAATATGAATATATTCAAATACAATATAATTAAAACAAGATCTTATGTAAATTTGTAACATTATAGTTATGTTTTAACAGAACGACATGCAAACCATGCACTGTAATTCAGCGCGCACAAAACGTGCTCAATTCGCATATTTATAATTGGTTTTTTTGGACATGCTCTCACCCATTTTGTAAAAGAAAATTAAGAAGACACGAGTTACCAAGAACAAAATACATCAGTTTCGACTGTTCCAGTATTTTACTACGAACGACCTCAACTTAACGAAGATTTTTATAACGCTATAAAATTACGGGAGAATGTTTTATTTCTTTCAATGGCGGCCAACAAACTCGAAGTAGATGCATATAACTAGGTTGGTTTCCTCCGTATATTTTCGGTGTGCTTTCTGAATATACAACATACCGGACCGGGAAAAGACTAATTTTATAACGAGGCTTATCTGCTATCAGAAAACGAACTTCATGTTTCTTGGTGTCGCCTTACCTTTGTCCACCTATCTCTCATGTTTCTTGGTGTCTCCGTACCTTTGTTCACCTATCTCTCATGTTTCATGGTGTCTCCGTACCTTTGTTCGCCTATCTCTCATGTTTCTTGGTGTCGCCTTACCTTTGTCCACCTATCTCTCATGTTTCTTGGTGTCTCCGTACCTTTGTCCACCTATCTCTCATGTTTCATGATGTCTCCGTACCTTTGTCCACCTATCTCTCATGTTTCATGGTGTCTCCGTACCTTTGTCCACCTATCTCTCATGTTTCATGGTGTCTCCGTACCTTTGTCCACCTATCTCTCATGTTTCATGGTGTCTCCGTGCCTTTGTCCACCTATCTCTCATGTTTCTTGGTGTCGCCTTACCTTTGTCCACCTATCTCTCATGTTTCTTGGTGTCTCCGTACCTTTGTCCACCTATCTCTCATGTTTCATGGTGTCTCCGTACCTTTGTTCGCCTATCTCTCATGTTTCTTGGTGTCGCCTTACCTTTGTCCACTTATCTCTCATGTTTCTTGGTGTCTCCGTACCTTTGTCCACCAATCTCTCATGTTTCATGATGTCTCCGTACCTTTGTCCACCTATCTCTCATGTTTCATGGTGTCTCCGTACCTTTGTCCACCTATCTCTCATGTTTCATGGTGTCTCCGTACCTTTGTCCACCTATCTCTCATGTTTCATGGTGTCTCCGTACCTTTGTCCACCTATCTCTCATGTTTCATGATGTCTCCGTACCTTTGTCCATCTATTTCTCATTTTTCATGGTGTCTCCGTACCTTTGTCCACCTATCTCTCATGTTTCATGGTGTCTCCGTACCGTTGTCCACCTATCTCTCATTTTTCATGATGTCTCCGTACCTTTGTCCACCTATCTCTCATGTTTCATGGTGTCTCCGTACCTTTGTCCACCTATCTCTCATGTTTCATGGTGTCTCCGTACCTTTGTCCACCTATCTCTCATGTTTCATGGTGTCTCCGTACCTTTGTCCACCTATCTCTCATGTTTCATGGTGTCTCCGTACCTTTGTCCACCTATCCCTCATGTTTCATGGTGTCTCCGTACCTTTGTCCACCTATCCCTCATGTTTCATGGTGTCTCCGTACCTTTGTTCACCTATCTCTCCTATATCTTGGTGTCTCCGTACCTTTGTCAAACCTATCCCTCATGTTTCATGGTGTCTCCGTACCTTTGTCCACCTATCCCTCATGTTTCATGGTGTCTCCGTACCTTTGTTCACCTATCTCTCCTATATCTTGGTGTCTCCGTACCTTTGTCAAACCTATCCCTCATGTTTCATGGTGTCTCCGTACCTTTGTCCACCTATCCCTCATGTTTCATGGTGTCTCCGTACCTTTGTTCACCTATCTCTCCTATATCTTGGTGTCTCCGTACCTTTGTCAAACCTATCCCTCATGTTTCATGGTGTCTCCGTACCTTTGTCCACCTATCCCTCATGTTTCATGATGTCTCCGTACCTTTGTTCACCTATCTCTCCTATATCTTGGTGTCTCCGTACCTTTGTCAAACCTATCCCTCATGTTTCATGGTGTCTCCGTACCTTTGTCCACCTATCCCTCATGTTTCATGATGTCTCCGTACCTTTGTCCACCTATCCCTCATGTTTTCATGATGTCTCCGTACCTTTGTCCACCTATCCCTCATGTTTTCATGGTGTCTCCGTACCTTTGTCCACCTATCCCTCATGTTTTCATGATGTCTCCGTACCTTTGTCCACCTATCCCTCATGTTTTCATGGTGTCTCCGTACCTTTGTCCACCTGTCCCCCAGGTTTTCATGGTGTCTCCGTACCTTTGTCCACCTATCCCTCATGTTTTCATGATGTCTCCGTACCTTTGTCCACCTATCCCTCATGTTTTCTTGGTGTCTCCGTACCTTTGTCCACCTGTCCCTCATGTTTTCATGGTGTCTCCGTACCTTTGTCAACCTGTCCCCCAGGTTTTCATGGTGTCTCCGTACCTTTGTCCACCTATCCCTCATGTTTTCATGATGTCTCCGTACCTTTGTCACCTATCCCTCATGTTTTCTTGGTGTCTCCGTACCTTTGTCCACCTATCCCTCATGTTTTCATGGTGTCTCCGTACCTTTGTCCACCTATCCCTCATGTTTTCATGGTGTCTCCGTACCTTTGTCCACCTATCCCTCATGTTTTCATGGTGTCTCCGTACCTTTGTCCACCTATCCCTCATGTTTTCATGGTGTCTCCGTACCTTTGTCCACCTATCCCTCATGTTTCTTGGTGTCTCCGTACCTTTGTCCACCTATCTCTCATGTTCATGGTGTCTCCGTACCTTTGTCCACCTATCTCTCATGTTCATGGTGTCTCCGTACCTTTGTCCACCTATCTCTCATGTTTTCATGGTGTCTCCGTACCTTTGTCCACCTATCCCTCATGTTTTCATGGTGTCTCCGTACCTTTGTCCACCTATCCCTCATGTTTTCATGGTGTCTCCGTACCTTTGTCCACCTATCCCTCATGTTTTCATGGTGTCTCCGTACCTTTGTCCACCTGTCCCTCAGGTTTTCATGGTGTCTCCGTACCTTTGTCCACCTATCTCTCATGTTTTCATGGTGTCTCCGTACCTTTGTCCACCTATCTCTCATGTTTCATGGTGTCTCCGTACCTTTGTCCACCTATCTCTCATGTTTTCTTGGTGTCTCCGTACCTTTGTCACCTATCCCTCATGTTTTCTTGGTGTCTCCGTACCTTTGTCACCTATCCCTCATGTTTTCATGGTGTCTCCGTACCTTTGTCCACCTATCCCTCATGTTTTCATGGTGTCTCCGTACCTTTGTCCACCTATCTCTCATGTTTTCATGGTGTCTCCGTACCTTTGTCCACCTATCCCTCATGTTTTCTTGGTGTCTCCGTACCTTTGTCACCTATCCCTCATGTTTTCTTGGTGTCTCCGTACCTTTGTCACCTATCTCTCATGTTTTCATGGTGTCTCCGTACCTTTGTCCACCTATCCCTCATGTTTTCATGGTGTCTCCGTACCTTTGTCCACCTATCTCTCATGTTTTCATGGTGTCTCCGTACCTTTGTCCACCTATCCCTCATGTTTTCTTGGTGTCTCCGTACCTTTGTCACCTATCCCTCATGTTTTCATGGTGTCTCCGTACCTTTGTCCACCTATCCCTCATGTTTTCATGGTGTCTCCGTACCTTTGTCCACCTATCTCTCATGTTTTCTTGGTGTCTCCGTACCTTTGTCACCTATCCCTCATGTTTTCATGGTGTCTCCGTACCTTTGTCACCTATCCCTCATGTTTTCATGGTGTCTCCGTACCTTTGTCCACCTATCCCTCATGTTTTCATGGTGTCTCCGTACCTTTGTCCACCTATCTCTCATGTTTTCTTGGTGTCTCCGTACCTTTGTCACCTATCCCTCATGTTTTCATGGTGTCTCCGTACCTTTGTCACCTATCCCTCATGTTTTCATGGTGTCTCCGTACCTTTGTCCACCTATCTCTCATGTTTTCTTGGTGTCTCCGTACCTTTGTCACCTATCCCTCATGTTTTCTTGGTGTCTCCGTACCTTTGTCACCTATCCCTCATGTTTTCATGGTGTCTCCGTACCTTTGTCCACCTATCCCTCATGTTTTCATGGTGTCTCCGTACCTTTGTCCACCTATCTCTCATGTTTTCATGGTGTCTCCGTACCTTTGTCCACCTATCCCTCATGTTTTCTTGGTGTCTCCGTACCTTTGTCACCTATCCCTCATGTTTTCATGGTGTCTCCGTACCTTTGTCCACCTATCCCTCATGTTTTCATGGTGTCTCCGTACCTTTGTCACCTATCCCTCATGTTTTCTTGGTGTCTCCGTACCTTTGTCACCTATCCCTCATGTTTTCTTGGTGTCTCCGTACCTTTGTCCACCTATCTCTCATGTTTTCATGGTGTCTCCGTACCTTTGTCCACCTATCTCTCATGTTTTCTTGATGCCTCTGTTCTTTCGTGTTGTCTTGATGTCTTCGCACTGTTTTCCACCTCGATAGTTTTCTGTCAATCAAGTTATCACCATGGACAAAATAAAGTGTTAGTGTCTTACCATACTAATATGAAATAACAGTTCCAATTTTACTGCAATTTATATGATTAAGATTATAAAACAATGCTTACTGCTGTATCCCAATTTTTTTACATTTTTACCTTTTGTGTCTGTTTGTTTTGCTCACACGTTGTTTTCAATATAATTGAATTTTATGCGACTGTCATACAAGTGATAGGTTTAGCTAGCTATAAAACCAGGTTTAATCTACCATTTTCTACATAAGGAAATGCCTGTACCAAGTCAGGAATATGCCATTTGTTTTCCATTCGTGTTTAATGTCTTTGAGCTTTTGATTTTGCCATTTGATAAGGGACTTTCCGTTTTGAATTTTCCTTGGAGTTCGGTATTTTTATTATTTTACTTTTTATATGTCACACAATACAACCTATGCTCTTATCTACGATAATGATATATCAATAGTATATCAAACAAAGTGTCAAAGGAATGGATGGAGCTACTAAAAGGTTAATTAAAACATTAGCTAAAGAGAGATAGACAACACCATAGCCAAAGGCAAAAAGACGAAAGGATGAATAACAGTCCAAAAGACACTTCACAGAAAACTAAAGCTTGACCACAACGAAACCCACGAAAAACTAGGGTTAACATACTCAGATGTTCTGGAAGGGTAAGCAGGTAACGTGTGTCATTATTAATTTCATGATAAATAATCTTCATTTTGTTTTCTATTGTTCATAAGGTTAATAATTTATTATCTCCTGATACAATTGATTAATTGTCAGTTGCTTAACGTCTAGTGGCAAATATTTCATAGAAATAAGAAGATGTGGTATGAGTGCCAATGAGACAACTCTCCATCAAAGTCACGATGTTTAAAATGTAAACAATTATAGGTGAAAGTACGGACTTCAACACGGAGCCTTGGCTCACTCCGAACAGCAAGCTATAGCAAGCTATAAAGGGCCCCAAAATGACCAGTGTAAAACAATTTAAGCAGGGAAACTAACAGCCTAATCTATATAAAAAACGAGAAACGAGAAAATGCATATTCTCCCCGATACAAAACTTCTGATAATCTACGTATGATAAAATGTTATTGGAAAATCCCCTTTCGCTTTTATCAATTTGTACTCTTGTAATGTAACAATCAAATTATATAAATATTTGATATAAATCAACCAGGTCAAATATTTATTGAATTGATACTATCTCTGTATTACGTAAGATCTTCAAAACAATGTGTGATGTAATACAAAATCGCTGTACTAAATAACAACTTGAACAACATAAACTGTACCAAATGCGTATTTCCACATTTAACTAATGTCTCTTCAGTGATGATCGAGGCCAAACTATTTTGAAAATCCAGCACCTAATACAAATGTTGAAGAAGAAAATTCAAACGTGGACAACGAATCAGATGTATATATGGGGGTGGTGGGTACATTGCGTAATTAAAAATGGTTCCCAAAATTTTATAACATCAAATGTCCATAAAAAATATATATATTGTAATGCCAGTATATATATACCGAAATACTGGTAAGTGGGCTGGTAATACCCTCGGGACTAACAGTCCACCACGTTTATGTTTATGATTTTTGTGAAAATATATAAAATATAAAATATAAATTGACAATCAGGTACCATACACATTCAGAATTACTTTGTAAGAGGAAGACATAGAAGCTTTGTATTTCAACTCACTCCACAGACGAACGTCTTTATTGTGTATTTTATCTTTTTCTTAATATATCTGGGATTTTTATTCTATATTTCAAAAGTATTTTACGAAGATTCAAAAACTGAATCTAGACTAATAGTCGTAAACATAAACGACTATATCATTTTCCATGCACTTTAATTCGGCGTTCACAGAATCGTGCTTACAGTGCATAAAACATTTATATTGTAATGACAGTATTTACCGAAGTACTGGCTACTGGGCTGGTGATACCCTCGGGACTAACAGTCCATCAAGTTTTTCCCAGACATATAAAAGGTAAGAGAGAAAAAAGAAATAAACTATTAAATAAATCAAAACTCGACCCGTTTGAATGCATTTTGTTTATACAAAATAGCATTCTTTGAAATACGGGGTAGCTATATATATATAGCATGCATACTAACAGACAAAGATTGAAAGTTTATGATCATCACTGGCATCGGAGTTAACGTCCACATTCCGAGTGGAAGTTGTCAGTCGTAAAAATCCTACTTCTATAGTTAATTGTTTATCACGTCCATGTGGAAGATATGTCGGAAAATACAAAAATATGCTTTAATCTGTAATACGAGATGGATGCTGAAATTTCTATTGCATTTTCAAAACAATTCTCTAGCGACAATCTAAATTTTTACGACTCATTTTAAGCATATGAAACCATAAAATTGATTAAAATTCAATGTCTTCAATGAAAGTGAGGCTAAGAAGATACCCAGAGGGCAATTAAAAAAAAAATTGGTTATACATTGGCTTAAAGAAAAGCGACTTAAGGGACGACCATTTAACTTCAAGGGGGGTGGGTTTGGGGTGTTAAGGTTTTTTCCTTAAAAAAAAATTCTGATCCCCAATTTGATGAAAACAAATATTGTAGTCAAGCAGATGACAAAAAAAACATATGCTGAATCCAGATTTTCCCCATATCTTATAGTGTTAAGCTTTGAAAAACATAATTTGATTGATAGCATCGAAAAACTAAAAAAAAAATTCTGACTAAGACAAAAAATCATAACCCCCTTGAAGTTAAATGGTTGCTCCCTTACAGTCAAACAACTGTCCACAAAACACTAAAATGAAAACTGAAGATTGCGCAACACCAACCAGGAGTGAACTAAAGGTCTCCAAGTGGCAGTAGGTGTATGTTATTATTGATATCAAAATGAATTATCTCGATTTGTTTATATTGTTCATATGGTAAATAGTTTTATATTATATGACGATTTTCTTCCTGGAATTTTCGTATGATAAAATATTATAGGGAAGTCCCCTAGGCCTTTTATTTTCATCATTTTATATTCTGGTAAAAAATAGTTCACAAAACACTCAAGATCAAATAACTGTTTCTATGTCTGTTGTTATGCAAGATCTTCAAAACAACATGTCATATAGTACAAAAATGCAATAACAATTTTTTTCCAAATATTTTCTTTGAAAAAGAACGACAAAATATTAAGATTTTTGTAACGTGAAAGTGGACGAGAGTGTACTGGTGCTAAAGACACTAGTATTAGAAACCCAAGTTATGATATGAATTACAAAGACGAGAAAATTAATCAATGATAAATGCTCGTTAAATTACTAGACTCAAGCTGGCAGCCACTTTTAACAGCCAATCAAGATAGCAGCCACTTTTTTCCAGCAGCCAATTTTGATGATATGTCTAAAAACCCAAAAACTATAACAGACTCGAACGTTCCAAAAATCTCAAAATCTAAGTTAAACGTAATTTAAAAGCGGAATTCGACAATTTCACGGCTTGTAGTGATTCTTAAAGGATTTTTTCGTTTTAAATACCAATAATGATAGCAGCCATTTTTTTTCGAAATTCTAGCTACCAATACGATATATGTATTATTTTTTAACGTCTAAATGACCACAGATGTTCAGCCTTAGAAGTGAACGTCGAACAAACCAACACAAATGACGTCAGTAACTGAAAGCACTCACTAGCTTGATTTCTAAATCCGGCATATTGGTGTCAATGTGTATAGAAATATCTAGTTTCTACATAACTAATATATGTGCAGTTAGCCGCCGGTTCGATATTCTATATCCAACTAGCTGTGAGCAGTCGGTTCAATATTCAAACTTATTTGAATATAATCCCTTATGTAAGTTGCATAATTGTCTTTATGTAAAATATAGTTTTTATCGATAAAACAACATTAAAGATATATTTTATATACAATATTTCTTAAAACAATAGAAATATAACCTTAACACTAGAAACATTTAAAAAATATCAATAGAAATATTTATGGAAAGCCCCCCACCTGTCCCAAAAATGTATAGTAAAAACCTACCGACTTTGAACCCCAACAATTTCCGAATGGGCCTAACTCCCAAAAATTCATTTCAGTGTGGCCTTCCCCACGTTATTACCTTTCATTTGAGCCATGTCCGGTGGCGAACTTTACCGTACAGCGCTGGCGAGGTTAACCGAAAGAATATAGGGTGTATACATTTTTTTTCCTTAACAGCAACTTTGAACCCCAACAATTTCCGAATGGGCCTAACTCCCAAAAATTCATTTCAGTGTGGCCTTTCCCAAGTTATTGCCTTTCATTTGAGCCATGTCCGGTGGCGAACTTTACCGTACAGCGCTGGCGAGGTTAACCGAAAGAATATAGGGTGTATACATTTTTTTTTCCTTAACAGCAACTTTGAACCCCAACTATTTCCGAATGGGCCTAACTCCCAAAAATTCATTTCAGTGTGGTCTTCCCCAAGTTATTACCTTTCATTTGAGCCATGTCCGGTGGCGAACTTTACCGTACAGCGCTGGCGAGGTTAACCGACAGAATATAGGGTGTATACATATTTTTTTCCTTAACAGCAAATTTGAACCGCCACAATTTCCGAATGGGCCTAACTCCCAAAAATTCATTTCAGTGTGGCCTTCCCCAAGTTATTACCTTTCATTTGAGCCATGTCCGGTGGCGAACTTTACCGTACAGCGCTGGCGAGGTTAACCGAAAGAATATAGGGTGTATACATTTTTTTTCCTTAACAGCAACTTTGAACCCCAACTATTTCCGAATGGGCCTAACTCCCAAAAATTCATTTCAGTGTGGTCTTCCCCAAGTTATTACCTTTCATTTGAGCCATGTCCGGTGGCGAACTTTACCGTACAGCGCTGGCGAGGTTAACCGAAAGAATATAGGGTGTATACATTTTTTATCCCTTAACAGCAACTTTGAACCCCAACAATTTCCGAATGGGCCTAACTCCCAAAAATTCATTTCAGTGTGGCCTTCCCCAAGGTATTACCTTTCATTTGAGCCATGTCCGGTGGCGAACTTTACCGTACAGCGCTGGCGAGGCTTACCCAAAAAATAATTTTAGTGTGGACTTACAATAGTATACGCGAAAGTACGGGAACAATTAAATGACATATTGTTCTTAAGTCTTTTTGCCAGTATTGCCGACATTCTGGGGGCTTCAAAATTCAAAACACATTAGCTTATTTTAAAGTGATACATTATTAAAACTATTAAAGTTCTATAAAAAAGATAACAATGGATTTTTTTTTTGTAAAATTTAATAGTACGTTAACTTTCTTCACAAAATTCATTTAACAGTTAGTTTAAACAAATTTCATTGTCTAAATATACAATAGGATCGGATACAAGTTATAAAAACTTAAAATAATATAATAATATACAAAATTTCAAGATGATAGCAATTGTATAATTCAGTACAATATGAAAAATATAATACAATAAACATATTATGTTCAAACAGTAACAGTTGGGTACGAGTACACTTTAAGATACAGCAATATTAATCAAAGAATCTTTTTTGTATGGCATACTAGTATATAACTATCTACATTTCTGAAAAGGATTGTGTTTTGTTCAACCCTAACAGTTACTAGTACTATAGCTCTATTGGATATCACTCCACAATTGTGTGCATGTGGTAACTAGTGATCTAGAAGTCTTTACTTTTGCCGCACGAATAAGTCCATCTCCTCCTTTAATGAAATCTTCAATTGTATCATTAAAGTTGTGGTGGTTCATTTTCTAGTTGAACTACATCACCGATGTTAACTTAACCATTAAGTTTTCCGGAGGCTCAAAGGTATTCACGTAATTCGGAAGGATATTCGTTAGACCAACGTTTTCCAAAATTGTCCAATACTCAGTAAAAGTCTTTTTCTTTCAAATACATTGTAGTTTGTTTTCTGTGATCGTGTCAAGTTCTTGAATATTCGCGTTGTGAATGTCGATGTGCATCTCTGTTTTCGAAATTATACTTTCATGTAAAAGATGAGATGCCGTCAATGGGGATATCTTTTGTCTGAAGATATATATACTATTATATACTATTAGTCAAATGCGTTTTGTTAAAATATACTTTTTCACTTTTTTTGTCTTTTGGAAAATGTTGTCTGTGCTGTATTTAGACCCTTCTACAACGAAATTTGTTTTACATGCACACGTATAAAAATTGCGGTTTTTATCCAACGCAATCATAGATTTGAACGAAGTTTTTAATTAAGACTTGCATATATATATATATATATATCAGCGCTGGACATGAGGCTAAGCGATTGGTGCTGTAGTGTATCAAAGGTGTGAGTTCGAATCCAGCTGAGGGACGGACAAAAAATTGTCAGTAGAAAGTCTTACTCTAACACTGTTTGGTGTAATTTTCAGACTTATATAAATATTTGTATTAACCATGTATCTCTATCACTCTGAGATCCAGTGGGCATATATGTTGTATGGTTTGTCACTTGTTTAGACTTGTTTGTATGATATATACTTATTTCTAGTGACTGTATAATGAATGAATCATGATTCCATATGATATACAAAAATTGTTGAGCTAGATTGCTGACAAATGAAAAATACATTGTGTATAAAAATAACAATATAACATCTACACACGCTTAAAAACACGTGTCTCATGTCTATCTCTAGATTAGCCTTCCGTGACAAGGTTACACTACGACTATTGAAGTTATATTTAGATACAGCGGATGTGGTCGAGTGGTCTAGAGCGCTGGACATGAGGCTAAGCGATTAGTGCTGTAGTGTATCAAAGGTGTGAGTTCGAATCCCGCTGAGGGACGGACAAAACATTGTAAGTAGAAAATCTAACTCTAACAGTGTTTGGTGTAATTTTCAGACTTATATATATCCCGACGAGGGAAGAACAAAAAATTTTCGAAAGCAAATTTACAGATCTAACATTGTTGGGTTGATGTTTAGACGAGTTGTATATACAGAATGTACACAGCCATGTATCACCATCACTGCTGGTGATCCGATGAAAATCTGTTGTAGAGTTGTCACTTGTTCAGACGTACTTATAAATATAATTATTTCTATGACTGTACCTTGCATTAATTTGTAGGATCCTTTACTATAGATAATTTAGCTGATCTGTAACAATAACATCTTCATGCCTTATATATCATGTACTGTATTACGACGCTAGATTAAAACTGACGAGGAAAGGAAACACCCTGCAACCGAAAGCTGTATTATTGTGAAGCCAAGGTGGTCGTGTGGTCTAGCGCGCCGGATACAGTGCAGGCAATTTGGTGTCACGATATCTCAGTAGCATGGGTTCGAATCCCAGCGAGGGAAGAACAAAAAATTTGCGAAAGCAAATTTACAGATCTAACATTGTTGGGTTGATGTTTAGACGAATTGTATACATAAGTAAGTTGAATATTGTGAATTATAGTTTCAATCTCCGTGAGTATTATTGTCAAAGAATGTTCGCTGACGAGTGCCTTACCAAAAGCTTTCTTTAATGTCATTTTCGTTAAACCAATTAGGGTTTCTCACCTTCTGCAATACCACGGGGCCCTTCCGACAGGAATTTCCAGTTGATGAACAAATTCAGCCGACTTTGCAGTTCATTTGATACGGCTACAAATGTAGGTGCGTTATCGGAATAAATAGTTTGTGCCAATCTAAATGCTTAGATAAAAGAGTTAAAATGGCAAATCAGGTACAATTTCCAAATGTATAAATCGTATAAATGCACATATGAATAAACATATGTATACCTTCCGCGGTTGTTTTGATGAATCCTTGTTGTGAAGAGGCTTTGCAAAATCTATCCCAGTTGCACAAACTGGTAAGGTGTCTTTTACTCGATTATTTGGTAGCGATGGTGGTTCCGGTCTGTTCTACGGCTAACCTTTTTTTATTAATTGTACGCATTTGCGTAAAACCCTGTTCACACATTGTCGAATTGGTGGTATCCAGTATGATTTTCTTACATGTGTTGTTGTCTGTCCGACTGCTTTATCAAGATATAAACGTTACTGTTGCACAAGCGATAGTGATTTAATTTTCGGAACCAATGAAATATGTCCGAACTTTTTCTTATATCCATACGATCATAGCTATTTTGAAATTTCCTCTTTATTCAAATTCGTTTTAGCTTCTGTCACCTTGTGAATTGTTGATATGGTCGTTTTTTTCTGACAGTTATTTGCGTATTTCAAGACGTATCCAGTCACAGTTAAAACTTTATGCAAATTGCAATACCATGACATATCTTTGATCTGTGAAATTCGCTACGTATAGTTTTTGTCGTGTGTGTCTCTCTGTTCCTGTGAAATTGGATAGATGAGTGCTTATATCCACATGTCTCGTCAAAGTAGGCCATTCACGATCGTCCGTAATCCACTGGTGTCCATTTATCCATAATATCGAATCTTTATATTGCGATACAGTTATTCCGCCTTTTTTTTTTGTTCAGCCTGGTTCATTTGTGTGGGTTCATATTTCCATTCGTAATTTTCAGTTATATCTTTAATTTCACTTACACGATTTTAAGAAACTTCTTTTACGGTTTTGATGAGATAAGCCAATGTAGAACTCTTTTACTATCGCTCTTAAATACTGGTCTTGTTATTCCTATGTTTTCGATTACATCTTTTGAGGGTCGTGTTTTGATCACTGCAGCCATTAGTTCCAATTCGGTAACGTTATTAATTTCAAAGGCGAGGCGCAGCACGGTCCTTTGCGATAACAATTGTCGACACTGTCCCTTTACTCAAGTAAACAGAAGCTCCATATGCTTTCTAATTTGCATCAACAAAAATGTGAAGAATAATTTCGCTAGTTTCCTCGTCATGGTTTGCAAAATAGTATCTCTGTCATTTAGGGTTCAAAGTAATCTATAAGATGTCATTCTTCACATCATCTATGAGTTTTCAATTTCTTTCGGTAGTGTCTCGTCCCATGCTTATCATTTTCCCCAATTTTTGGAATAAGTATGTTTGCTTTAATAGTGATCGATACGAGTAGTCCTAACGGATCACGCAAAAGTATACGTTTTGTCGTTTGTGTGTTTTTGTTTAATTGTTTCGTTTCGGCAGCATTGAGTGTATCTGATTCTGTATTCCATTGCATACTTGTCTGTATCTAGTACTTTTCAGTTCCGGCAAAATATCCGAGCTTTTTGCTGTTTGACATCCATGGCCGTAAGTTAAAGCCTCCCTTTTTATGTAATTCTCTCGATTCATTGAAGTAGAATCAGTGTGGACAACTGCAATACTTATGTTGGTAATAAAACTGAATCATTTACTTTAAACTTGTAGCATTGGCTATCAATAACAGTGATACTACGCTTACTCAGTCCGTCAGAGGCCTTACAGTGGGGATGTAAACAGAATAAAAGAGTAAAGTACATACAGGTGCACGAGAGGAAAAAAAAGAAGTTTAACATTCAAATCCGCACACACGATTTAGTCCTCTAGTTATTTGTTATATTTGATTAGGCGTATAGAATTTCTGGCGACCCCATAGTTTAAATGTGTATACTAGTAACATGTACGGTATGACAACTGGGCGTTACAGTCGAACGTTCACCTAATCTGACCCAGTCAATTGATAACCTGAGCGCGCCAAGAAATAGTCATGTCCACGCTGTCATGAAAATGGTTCTATTTAACTGCTGCTTATTCGGAGTCCATGCTAGTAAGTCCATTATCAACATATAAGTCTTCTTGTAGAGTTGTGTAGTGGCGATAGGAGATACATAGAAATACAGCCGTTCTAGTCAACAATTTAATAACATATAGTTTCGACTTCCGCCCATACCGACGTCATTGACGTTCCCAAGAAGACAAACAAAAGTACATTAACATAGGAAAGTAATTCGCGCTATATTCACGTTATTCTTTGGGCGCGCAAAAGAAAATAATTCTAATAATTAAAAAATCAATTTTCCAGTTACCACTTAATTGCTTTTAAAAATGAAATAATTTTTAACATTGTCCATGTGTAGTTGCGGTTAAAAGTGACAATAACTTTAAACTCCTCAATACTATATCACTGAAATTTTACGTAACTTTCACAAGTTATATTGCCCATTTATCCTCTTGTGAATTCTTTCATTCGCCCGTACTGATGCTTCTTTTTCTGATAAAGTACGACATGTGCTTTTTTTCAAAATTATCGTGATCGATAGAATCGTTAGTTAGTACAAAGTCAGTTTTTCCATCCACTTCAATTGGATAGAGTTGAACAATGGGTCGCTTTGTATGTCCTGTTCTAGTTCGCACTACGGCAGATCTGACGTGTCCATCGTTTTCCGTCACCAGTTCCTCGACAATTGATAGTTTCCATCTGTTTCTTAAAACTTGTCATTATGAATATGCACGACATCACCAGTCTTGATTGGTCACTCGTTTTTTCCTGTAGTCCGATGAAATTCTTGTAATGACTAGAGATATTCCTTTTCCAAGGGTTCTAAAATTGTCAAGTACTAGTATGTTTCTCTGAAATAAACTTATGTCATTGGTCGGTCATTGATAATCACTTCAATTTGTGTGTTGATAGGTTTGAAATGTCTCCATAGTGACGTATGACCTACCAAGTGTCCTTCTCAAACACGTTTTGTCAAACAAATACTGTAAACCAACATATTTTCGCGAGCGATTTATTTTCGCGACTTTCGCGAGTAGAAAAATAACGCGAATATAAATTGTCGCGAATATTTAAAACTTGGATCTTTCTGTATTTAACTACATCTACTAAATTTGAAAATCGCGAAATTAAATCGCCGCGAAATGGGCTAGGAAGTACTTTACGCGAAATAAGGTATCCGCGAAAATAGGTTGGTTTACAGTATAGCGCTCTTAAAATGCTCCATACCAATGTGCGCGTCGTGGTTTGAACTTCAATGAGGTTCCGTTTTTTTCAAGCCTGTCCTTCAAAAATGATGAATTTGTAAGTTTCTCTATTGTGTCGGATGCTGCTAGGTATGTTGACGCATTATCGGGAATCACTGTACGAGGAAAATTTAAGGCTTGTAAATCTTCTAAATGACTGTACAAATAATTCTTCTGTAAGGTAAGGTACTACATCAAGATGAAAGGCACGTTTTAAAGCACACGTAAACAGGAAAATCCATACTTATTTCTCATTTCAATGTCTTTTCGTAGTGTGCATTGGTCCTGGAAAGTCGATTCCATTGTCTGTAAAAGGCGGAGCTTCTGTCAATCTGATTTTCGGTAATGGCGTTCGATTAGGTGCTATGTATGGTTAGCTGACTTTTTGACAAGTTATACATTTGTGTAGAACCTTCTCCGCGTACAGGCGAATGCACGATATACAGTATGTTTGTCTTATCTGATATTTCATGTCCACCCAGAACAAACAATCGAGTAAGTTGGTGGCCTCATTGTTTATAAATAAGAGAATCTAGCAGTCTGTTTATGAAGCCTTGAGAATCCCCCATCCGCAACGAATAGTTCCAGTTGTATCAAGAAATAGTCTTAACTGTTCACGAGCGACAATCTTTTGCTGGTCTGTGACTTCAAGCTTGCCAATTTCTTCCGAGTATTGTCCTGCTGACAGTTCATTATCCATAGTTCCATGGCATGTTGTGATTTACTTGTTATAAGTTAGTCGGGTTTTCTCTGTGATTTTGGAATTTCACATTGGGCTACAAACCTTAGAATAAAGGCGATAACTCAGATTATTTTGAATAAAGTGTTTAACCGAGTATTATCCATAAAAATGTCAATTCCTTCTTCATTTAGTCTGTTACTTACTTCTTTCGTTGTTGGGTCGTCGTTGTTTTCGTGTTCTACGAATGATGATAATACGGTACTATCTGTGAGCGTTTAAATTCATGTCGGCCCTTTTCCTTATCGGTTAGCCATTCGGATCCGTTAAACCAGAGTGAGTTCTGAAAAACTGTTCCGCAGTCAGTCCTCGAGTGAGTTAAACTGCTGGATTCCGCTGTTGGTCCGTCACCTCGAATAATTTCATCTCATACGAAAGACCAGTAATCTGCTCCAATGAGTAGTGATATTGTTGGAAATCACGCACAGAAGAGAACGTTAACGTAACGTGGCATTATTGTATATCCAACGTCGTAAACTTATGACGTTATCTTGTACTTCAATCATCAATACAAATTCATACAGTTTAGACCTCTTTCTTATTACATATGCAGTTTTAGTAAAACCACTTTACGATATTGGTACTGTGACCAGAAGAAGATGACTACAAAGCTTAAATCTATTCGAGCGGGACACAGAAGCGTTGTTTCTATAATTTTAAGAAGAGTTGACGAGAAGAGTGAATCAGAAGAAAAACCGGAAGAGGACGAGTTGGAAACAATTCTTGATACATTAAAGGAAAAGCAAGATATTCTTAAGGATTTGGATTAAAACATTTTAGAAAGTGCACAGGAGGAGGATATAGAGCAAGAGAAACTTGACACAGATGAGTATAAATTTAACTTAGAGACGAAAATACGCAAATTCGTAAATTCATTCACGTTCAAACATCTGATTTAAATGCAGCCGCTAGAAGTTTTTGCCACAAAATGAGACACTGCAACCCATTCAAAATGTTGGCCCCGCATATAACTTTAGAGATGACTCACAAAATACTGGCC
The DNA here is from genome assembly GCF_021869535.1 of Mytilus californianus. Classification (NCBI taxonomy): domain Eukaryota; kingdom Metazoa; phylum Mollusca; class Bivalvia; order Mytilida; family Mytilidae; genus Mytilus; species Mytilus californianus. The sequence goes on along the minus strand of NW_026262582.1, from coordinate 34,313,651 downwards.
TCAACTTCACGTCTTTACGTTCAAATTCAAGTGTCAATATCAGCAACTTTACTAAACTACCGAAATTGAACTTACCTACATTTGATGGAAACGTACTTGAATGGCAATTTTTTGGGATTCATTTGATTCAGCAATTCACAACAACAACACACTAACCGTTGATCAAAAATTCAACTACCTAAATTCTTTACTAAAAGGAGAAGCGTCATACACCATTGCCGGATTTGCTCTAACGCACAGAAACTACAACAAAGCTATTGAACTTATACATGAAAGATTCGAACAAAAGCATAAGATAGTTCAATCGTACATGCAAGCACTACTAGACATACCCACACCAAAGAATATGCTTACACATCTAAGAGGTTACTACGACAGGACAGAAACATACATACGTGGACTAGAATCTCTCGAACAAGCTCAAGACTCGTACGGCTCGTTATTAGTACCAGTCATTCTCAACAAAATGCCCAGTGAAATACGCAAATACTTGACTCGTGAACATGGTTCGACGGATTGGTTTATCGGTGATCTTAGGAGATCTATTTTTAAGGAGCTAGCAATTTAAGAGTCTGGTAGAAGTACAGAAACATTTGAAACAGCTACATGTACTTTCTACACAAACTGAAAATCGCGCGAAATCTGGCCAAATACCAATTCACCACAGAAATCTTATCAAATAAGCTGCGCATACTGCAAGGAACCCCACTTTTCGTGTGAATGTACCAAATATACAGACCACAACGACCGCATTATAATTTCTAAAAGAAGATAGATTGTGCTTTAATTGCTTAAGGCGACACCGCGTAGTATATTGCAAATCTAAATCAAACTGCAAGAAATGTGATAGACGTCACCACACAAGCCTATGCAGCAAAGAACATGATAAGGAAACTTTAAGTACAAGTAGTACATATACAGTAAAAACACACAACGCGGAGGAAGCTGATACAATTTTATTCATCTTTAAACTGTGATCGCCATAATGTTTTGTTGAAGACCGCAATAGCACCACTAAACTACTAAGAACAATCGATTGATGCAAAGATCCTTTTTGACGAATCGCCACAAGGTCATTTATTACGTATACAAGACATTTAGCAGAGAAAAGGAGTTAAGAACCACAGGAAGTGAAGCAATTACCCTATCTAGATTTGGAGACGATAATGAGAACAACTCTACTGAACAGCTAAATAAAGCAACAGTGAAGATACAAACTATCTGTGGCTTAGAAATACCAGTCGATGTTTTGATTGTACCGAAAATCGCCGCACCATTTAAGGCTGATATTGAAAATGCAAAAATAGTTGCCGTATTTGCAAAACTTAAGATTAGCACACGCTGTAACTGAGGATACATCATTTGAAATTGGACTGTATGTTAGAGCTGACCAATACTGGGATATGGTCGAGGATGAAATCGTAAGGGGCGAGGGGCAAACAGCAGTAAAGTCCAAACTAGGATACCTGCTCTCAGGGCCACTCAAAAGAACCAGTTCAATCAACAAAGCACACGTTCGTGCTACAAATTTAGGAGAAAAAGAAGAGACGCACAATACCGAGGATAAAATAGAGAGGAATACTATTAACATTGAACATATTTCTAGAATTATGGACACTTCAAGGACAAAACAAAGAACCACTGGTCCGTTGACAGTAAATGAAACAGACAAATCAGATTTAATGTGGACAAGAGACACTAACCAAAACAAATACTTTTACGATGATTTACAAGGCATGAGAATATCAAAATCTCCGTTCAAACAACTTACGTTATATCAGGAATTGGATTACAGGGAGAAACTTACCAGAAAAAAAGAAAGTGAAATAAATGTGACACCGTACTATAAAAAACTGTGCTAACTGTGTTAATGATGGACTTTAAAGTTAATTTCATGTTATTTATTTAAAGGGAGAGACTATGATTATTTTCTAAATTTAAGAATTTTCACTTTTCATGGGCCGGAGAATTTTGGAAATCACGCACAGAAGAAAACGTGAACGTAACGCGGCATTATTGTATATCCAACGTCGTTAACTTATGACGTTATCTTGTTTTTTAGTCATCAATACAAATTCATACAGTTTAGACGTCTTTCTTATTACAAATGCAGTTTTAGTAAAACCACTTTACGATATTGGTACCGTGACCAGAAGAAGATGAGTACAAAGCTTAAATCTATTCGAGCGGGACACAGAAGCGCAGTTTCTATCATTTTAAGAAGATTTGACGAGAAGAGTGAATCAGAAGAAAAACCGGAAAAGGACGAGTTGGGAACAATTCTTGATACATTAAATGAAAAGCAAGATATATTGTACTTTTTTTCGCTTGTGACTGGGTGGTAAAATTGTAATCCTCGTAAATAGGTCAAGTTGTTGATATTTACACGTTTCTTCAAATGTATTGGTAGGGCAGTTTTTGGAACAATTATTACTTCCATTGGAATTCTTTCTTTTCTTTCGATCTCAACTGATATTGTCGCTTTCTCCAGGTTGCATACCTAATTTTCTTTCCTGAAGAAATGCAGAAATTGGATTACTTACTATACCATTTCACCACTTATTGTGAAATAAATGAGTTTTGTGTGCCTTCATTCAAGTATGATATGTTAGTCAAACCACTTTCGTAATGGTATCACTCCGGCGCTACGGCAAATTTTGATAGACTTTGGTAGGTGCTGTTAGAGCAGAATGAATAGCGATGCTCTTTGTTTCTGTACTTAGAAAATCTCCATTCGCCGGTTATGTTAGGTTTGATTAGGTTTTATCTTCATTCGAAGTGGAATTTCTATTTTGTAAATTATTACGGCAAATGCTGGTACTTTCTTTAGACCCTGTTGACCTTCATCTTGTGTTTGATTTCCTGTTACCAACAATGCTGTTGAGATAATGTCGGTTTCAACAGGATTGGCATTAGTGGCCTCTCGTATACAAATTTCTTTCTTTACTGCTTTGTGTAATCTTGAGATATCATCATCACCGTGACTTGAGTAATGTTTTTTTCTGACCAAACATTGAATTTTTTTCAGTATTATTGGTATCAATTGGCATCCGTACTATTCTTGATATCGGCAATTCCTCATAGTTCACGTTTATAACTTTCTATCGTGTCACTGAACAATTTTAGTCCTTTAATTATGTGCTATGGTGCCGGCAAATTTAGCAAGTTTTGCATGTATATGCGTGTACAATTTTGTGTTGTTGGCCAATTCTCTCGTGTAGAAAATGTATTGCTTGGTTATAATTTGTACTTGTAATTTGCATTCCCGATATACAGTGGATAGTTTCTCCGTAAAGTTGCAATTTCCGATAGCGCAATATTTGTACGCCACTCAATGAAGGATTTTCATGTACGACAGAATAATATGTATCCCATAAGGTTGACAATTCTAGTACATTTCCGCCAAAGTGGGTAGGTTGGGTTTAGGCAATTTGTTGTCATGATTTGACATGTCTAATTGGCTTACGCTCGTTTGTTTTGAGTTGAAATTTATCGGATTTGTATGTTCTTCTACGCTGGGGTTAGTGTATATATGAAATATGGTGCTTGACTGTTTAATGCGGATTGATTTTTGACAGACGTACTTCTTTGAGAGTATTTCTCAATTTTCGTGATAGCAATCTGTATCTCTAAATCGTATCTGTCAACTTCTTTAATGTCTTCGTCGATTTCTTCTTGTTGTTCAATAATTTCGATTGTCTTTTCATTAGGATCAGATAATGTCTTTTGATTTGTTTTGATAAGCTCCGTTAAAGATTTCAGTTCAGCAACATCTTGTTACAGTTCTTCTGTCGGTCGCCTTTTTACAGTAGTTTCAGGTTCAAACCCACGAAAAATAATTCATTAGATCTGTACTGATTTCGTATCATTTATTTCCTTTTGAGGATTTCCTAAATAATGAACGGTAGACACGTAAACAAATAATTTAACAGTAACTTTGAACCTCAATCCCCAGAAGGTTCTAACCCCCAAACGTATATTTCCTTGCACCTTGCTCTGATGTATGACCTTTCAATTGTGCCATGTCCTGTTGCGACTTTTGCCGTACATAACTGTTCAATTGTGTCTTGGGGTTCAAAGTTGCTTTTAAGAAGAAGAAAATTCGTATACACCCTATATTCTTTCGGTCAGCCTCGACAGCGCTGTACGGTAAAGTTCGCCACCGGACATGGCTCAAATGAAAGGTAATAATTTGGGGAAGGCCACACTGAAATGAATTTTTGGGAGTTAGGCCCATTCGGAAATTGTTGGGGTTCAAAGTTGCTGTTAAGGAAAAAAATATGTATACACTCTATATTCTTTCGGTAAGCCTCGTCAGCGCTGTACGGTAAAGTTCGCCACCGGACATGGCTCAAATGAAAGGTAATAACTTGGGGAAGGCCACACTGAAATGAATTTTTGGTAGTTAGGCCCATTCGGAAATTGTTGGGGTTCAAAGTTGCTGTTAAGGAAAAAAATATGTATACACTCTATATTCTTTCGGTAAGCCTCGCCAGCGCTGTACGGTAAAGTTCGCCACCGGACATGGCTCAAATAAAAGGTAATAACTTGGGGAAGGCCACACTGAAATGAATTTTTGGGAGTTAGGCCCATTCGGAAATTGTTGGGGTTCAAAGTTGCTGTTAAGGAAAAAAATATGTATACACTCTATAGTCTTTCGGTAAGCCTTGCCAGCGCTGTACGGTAAAGTTCGCCACCGGACATAGCTCAAATGAAAGGTAATAACTTGGGGAAGGCCACACTGAAATGAATTTTTGGGAGTTAGGCCCATTCGGAAATTGTTGGGGTTCAAAGTTGCTGTTAAGGAAAAAAATATGTATACACTCTATATTCTTTCGGTAAGCCTCGCCAGCGCTGTACGGTAAAGTTCGCCACCGGACATGGCTCAAATGAAAGGTAATAACTTGGGGAAGGCCACACTGAAATGAATTTTTGGGAGTTAGGCCCATTCGGAAATTGTTGGGGTTCAAAGTTGCTGTTAAGGAAAAAAATATGTATACACTCTATAGTCTTTCGGTAAGCCTTGCCAGCGCTGTACGGTAAAGTTCGCCACCGGACATAGCTCAAATGAAAGGTAATAACTTGGGGAAGGCCACACTGAAATGAATTTTTGGGAGTTAGGCCCATTCGGAAATTGTTGGGGTTCAAAGTTGCTGTTAAGGAAAAAAATATGTATACACTCTATATTCTTTCGGTAAGCCTTGCCAGCGCTGTACGGTAAAGTTCGCCACCGGACATGGCTCAAATAAAAGGTAATAACTTGGGGAAGGCCACACTGAAATGAATTTTTGGGAGTTAGGCCCATTCGGAAATTGTTGGGGTTCAAAGTTGCTGTTAAGGAAAAAAATATGTATACACTCTATAGTCTTTCGGTAAGCCTTGCCAGCGCTGTACGGTAAAGTTCGCCACCGGACATAGCTCAAATGAAAGGTAATAACTTGGGGAAGGCCACACTGAAATGAATTTTTGGGAGTTAGGCCCATTCGGAAATTGTTGGGGTTCAAAGTTGCTGTTAAGGAAAAAAATATGTATACACTCTATATTCTTTCGGTAAGCCTCGCCAGCGCTGTACGGTAAAGTTCGCCACCGGACATGGCTCAAATGAAAGGTAATAACTTGGGGAAGGCCACACTGAAATGAATTTTTGGGAGTTAGGCCCATTCGGAAATTGTTGGGGTTCAAAGTTGCTGTTAAGGAAAAAAATATGTATACACTCTATAGTCTTTCGGTAAGCCTTGCCAGCGCTGTACGGTAAAGTTCGCCACCGGACATAGCTCAAATGAAAGGTAATAACTTGGGGAAGGCCACACTGAAATGAATTTTTGGGAGTTAGGCCCATTCGGAAATTGTTGGGGTTCAAAGTTGCTGTTAAGGAAAAAAATATGTATACACTCTATATTCTTTCGGTAAGCCTTGCCAGCGCTGTACGGTAAAGTTCGCCACCGGACATGGCTCAAATGAAAGGTAATAACTTGGGGAAGGCCACACTGAAATGAATTTTTGGGAGTTAGGCCCATTCGGAAATTGTTGGGGTTCAAATTTTGTAGGTTTTTACCATACATTTTTCGAGACAGGTGGGGGCTTTCCATAAATATTTCTATTGATATTTTTTAAATGTTTCTAGTGTTTAGGTTATATTTCTATTGTTTTAAGAAATATTGTATATAAAATACATCTTTAATGTTGTTTAATTGATAAAAACTATATTTTACATAAAGACAATTATGCAACTTACATAAGGGATTATATTCGAGGACAACGAGAATTTACGACAGCTTGAAGGGGTCATAAAACGATTTCCTACGTACTTTTTCACTCCTTTTAACTCTCAATATTTATGATTTTCAAATAAGTTTGAATATTGAACCGACTGCTCACAGCTAGTTGGATATAGAATATCGAACCGGCGACTAACTGCACATATATTAGTTATGTAGAAACTAGATATTTCTATACACATTGACACCAATATGCCGGATTTAGAAAGCAAGCTAGTGAGTGCTTTCAGTTACTGACGTCATTTGTGTTGGTTTGTTCAACGTTCACTTCTAAGGCTGAACATCTGTGGTCATTTAGACGTTAAAAAATAATACATTTATCGTATTGGTAGCTAGAATTTCGAAAAAGAAGTGGCTGCTATCATTATTGGTATTTAAAACGAAAAAATCCTTTGAGAATCACTACAAGTCGTGAAATTGTCGAATTCCGCTCTTAAATTACATTTAACTTAGATTTTGAGATTTTTGGAACGTTCGAGTCTGTTGTAGTTTTGAGGTTTTTAGACATATCATCAAAATTGGCTGCTGGAAAAAAGTGGCTGCTATCTTGATTGGCTGCTAAAAGTGGCTGCCAGCTTGAGTCTAGTCGTTAAATTTGTTGGTTTAGTATTATATTCATTAGACGAATTTGGAGCGCATGCTCACTTTCATCATGCACACATGAAATGTTTAGAAAGCTAAACAGATATGAAATCATGAAATAGTCCCCCTCTCCCTTCCCCGTTCCTTACAAAGTTCATAATTTGCAAAGGGAAACCCAAAAACTATATAGGATCTAAAACAAAATGATAGGTACTAAATCATGTCAATGATAGGTACTAAATCATGTCAATGCTATTATGATTTCATTTAGGGAACGACCATTCAACTTAAAGGGGGGGGGGGTATGGATTTTTCCTAAAAAATATATTCTGATCCCCAATTTGATGAAAAAATATATTGTGGTCAAGCAGATGACAAAAAAAATTCTGAATCCAGATTTTCCCCATACCTTATAATGTGGAAATTTGAATTTGATAGCGTCGAAAAACCAAAAAAAAATGTTCTGACTCAGACTCAGACAGAAGTTAAATTGTTGCTCCATTAGTATTTTACGCAGAGAGTGTACAGTATCGTGGGGATATGAATGGAGACAAAGTTAACCTTGGCGTTTTTTTTAAACTTAGTACTTAACCGGTGATAACTGATATCGCAGGTTTAAAGATCATACATAATTCTTTGTTAACATGTTTTATATCGGTTATAACTTCTAATCAATAAAGCCTTAGAGAGTTATTTTCATTTTATTGTGTAATCGTCAAAATCAAATTAGATGTTTTGATATTAACCAGTTTAACAATTTTATCTTCTTTCATTGGGGCAGCTGTTTTAATAAAAGAAATAACTGTACAAACTTTGTGTATGAAGACAAGTGTATGCATTCTTTTTTTTTTTTTAGGTTTCGAAAATTAATAATAAGTCCTGTCCTGTACAACACCATAAGACGAGTATCCGGCAAATACAAAATTATATAAAAGTTACTGTCAGTACTGCAACACAATAAGATAGTATCTGGGAAATACAAAATTCTATAATTAATAATAGTTCAAGTCAGTAGTACAACCCCATAAGACGAGTATCCGGGAAATACAAAATAATATATATTAAACATTCAAATTGGCATACAAATTAGAATGTTTGGTTTGTAACATCTGGCTCGGACTTGTTTAAACGATCTGTACCATGCATAATCTAAAAGAAATAAATATTATGTTTGCAAAATCATATTGCACTTGTAGAATAATCTATTGTGCAGATTTCAAGTGGTTTGAAACCTTTTCATAAATTCAGCAGCTGACACGGCGGAATTTCAAATTTATTCAAATACAGGTATTGTATTGCATATTATTCCAATTTCTGACAGTCAGTTTATACAAAATTAGGAAGATGTGGTATGATTGACAATGATACAACTCTCCAGGAGAGACCAAATGACGTACAATTAAGTAACAGGTCACCGTACGGCCTTGAACGATGAGCAAAAACCCCTACCGCATAGCAAGCTATAAAAATAATAATATTATATATTGCCTTTGCCAATTATTGTAATTGTGTTTGTGCCAATAAAATATTTGTATTTGTATTTGTATTTGTATTTGTATTTGTAAATTGATATTCCCTTATTTCAAACTTGTTGAGTCTTATAAATAATAGCATAATGTCATTAAGGATATATAATTAAAAAAAAAACACAAAAGGAAACCAGGAATTACCCGATATATCATATATTAATGTAAATATAGTTCAATAACCATAGCAAACACCAACACCAAATTCTTCCGAGAACATATAATTATGTTCTTACACCAAGATGACGTTAAATGAAATTGGATACCCTGCATTTATCATGCTTTTTCAATAACATATGATCAAATCGCTGAAAGACACCCCTCCTAAATTATAGAAAAAATATCATTCTGCATTGACAATGATATCTTGGTGTAAATTAGATAAACAAATCGGGTTAACGCCTTCAAATGTTTATCTAATACAAACAAAAATAACTCATATTTACATAGAAGTGTTGTCATTTATCAGCAAAAAGTTCAGATTTTGGCGAATAAACCAGAAAAAGACCAGATAATATAGCAGTTCATACTGCCATACAAAAGCAGTGATAAGGTACCAATTAGATGACAGAAAATTAGACGCAATAAAGATATCATTCCAAATACATAACTACAAAACATCTTCTGAAAGTGTTACTGCATCATTCTGGAAAATTTGAGATAATGACACTTTTCCTGTTTATCAAAACTAATTGCTCCTCGGAGAATTGCTCTTTTTATAAGAAAAGAAAAGATAAAATATATATTTATTATTTCTATGTAAATCAGATGTAATCGTCTCATATCTTCTCATATATACGAGAAGCTTGAATCTAATTCGTACAGGTTTAACTTTAACGTTCTAACCTCCCACTTTTCCTCTGTAAACTATAAGATAAGTTATATTTTATTACCAGTTAAGGGCCCACAAGGGGCATATAGAGAATACATGTATAAGGAAAAAGAACATTGATTAGCATAGATACATGTACATAGAAATTAAATACAGTAAATTACACAATTACAATACAATTAGACTGTAAAAAAGCCCTTGGTTTAAAGGGGCACTAGCTACGAGATATATAAAAAATCTAATATATGATTTTTTTTGGTTCAATCATTAATGAAAGTGAAATAGTGAAATAATTATTCGCTTTTAGCCGCCAGTATGGTTCAATTTTGTCAAAATAAGCTAAGAAACATTGATGATGAAATATTCACTTGCAAGTGAATAATTCGACCTCATTGAATCCGTATTCATGTGAACTTCAATTTAACCCCTTAGCTAGAGATGGATAACACGTGAATTGTATGTGTAAAGTTATTTAAAGGAAAAGAATGTCAACATTGAAAGTGAAACAAAGGTAAATCATTTGATTGACTGATCCGATCCACAACAAATCATTCTTATACAGGTAAAAACGATGATAAACATATATTTTTAATCTATAATATGAAATTAATCAGAGCTAGAAAAATCCAATAGCACGAGTTCGCTTAATCTATTTATATCTTTATTTATGTTTACATCGCTTATGGTCATCGGATGACTTTAGAGGTCAACTCGATAATTAATTAGATGGCGTCTAGACTAAAATACACACGAAACGAAGCTACGTGTTAGCATGCCCATGTCCTGTTAACTGTTTATTTTAGTCTTTTAATAGTTTGGATAAATGTTTTGCATTGTTATAAATCTAATATGAGAATTTGAGTGAAATCGGTGAACATGAATATGACAGCTAGTGCCCCTTTAAAGTATATAATTTATCTATATGAGAAATAAATACATCTAACTCATATTGACCTGAATAAATTTTCCTACAGCATTAAATACCCTGATTGTCTTCACAGCTCAATAAATATATGAATTTTTGCTGATTGTCCAGTAATGTAAAAGTTTTGGCATTTAATGGCAAACAAAGTCAAAGAGAGCATCTCTATCAGAATTAAATTTTTCACATGAAGTTAAAAAATGGATTTTATCTTCAATACAGGCCAGAGGAGCGTTTTTTGCAAATTCTTTTATTTCGTGGAATATTTGAAAAACGGCCAAATTCTATTTGAAGCTTATGAGCAGATATATACTTAAATTACAAATAGCTCTTCTAAAATCAAAGTTCTTAACCAAAGAGAGATAATTTTCATAGCCAAATTTTGTTCAAATTTCAAATAATTTGAAACTAACGTCTATATGTCGAAAAAGTTATACACGCAATTAACTGGGTTATATGTCATGGGGAAAAAACTTCAATTTTCCGAGCAAACCTATTTTCAAAACAATTATACTTATAAAATCTAACATACAGATGCACTGCAATGTACTTTTTTTGTTGAATGTGAAAGAAGTATGTCTTCTGAATGATACGTGGGAAATCATTTGAATTATCTGCAAAAACAATGCGTATATATACAAAGAGTTCGGTGCTCTTCCTGTCCTGTTTTTTAATTGTATGCCATTTTATCTAGACCATTTGTTGGTTCATTGGTCGATATTAAAAGGGGAAAGATAGCAAGATCTAATTAAAACAAAACTTAGTGATTGTGTATATAACAGTCAAACAGGCATCATTTCACAATACCAGACTTGAGAAATTTAAGTGAATATAATGCTATACTCTGAGTCAGTTGACCCTTGCTTGTGTAAACAGTATGGGTTGGTTGTCCATTTTCCTAAAATAGCACATTGTTGACCGTTCATATTTACATTGTTGTCTTTTTTTCTTTTCTTTTTTTATTAGTATTAGATAGTTATAATGTTAAAAGCAAGACCTCATCTATTTTCTTAATTATGCGACGATCTCACCGATGCATAACTTATTAAATTCATGTATTTTATACAATGTTTTTAAAAGCAATTGGTGTATTGTTCAAACGGGAGTTGTAATTCACAGAAGCCTATTTAGGTTCGCTAAGCTTAATCAGTAGTGGATCAAATCTGTTTAAAATACAGATCCTGTGTCCAAGCTTTGCAAATAAGGATCTGAAAACGCTCCGTTCTACTCTCTATTTTTAAAACTTTTCGGGTTCCTCTGGTTTCGTCGGATTAAAACATTTCAAACATTATTTTGAAGGCTGAAAATTCATTGGCTGATAAAATTATTGTAGTGGATCAAGGAACTATTTAAAAGGGAGAGTGGTTACATATAATTAAAGGTAGTCAAACCTTACATTAAACTTATTTGTAAGATATGAATAAGGAGATATTCAGTAAAAGTCAACGGGTGAGCATCCTTACACAAAAGGTTAACACGCATAGGCATCTATTGGCTTTTGTGATATTGAAAATTCAAAGTCTATTGGAAACACTGTATGTGGTGCTTGAATTCAGAAATTTGAATAAAGTGTCTGCTAAAATTCAGTGGCGTTAGATCCAGCGGCAATTAAAGGAAGGGATTGTCACACACAATTTTAAAATTGGGGGAAATGACAAACTTCTAAACTATTAGACTATAAAAAGAGTTTTGTTTGTGCCTTTCGCTTTTAGAAGCTCCCCCTTCTCCCCCACTCAAAACAACACTCACACACACACGAACACTAATCATACGCTTGTTAACACTTGACTTCACGAAAATATATATGACTTGCACTTTTTTTTATTAATTTACAAAATGTTTTTGTGAGCTATGCCATTACATGTTATATCCACCTATAAACTGAGACAATTTAAATGTTCCGTCTTTTTTGTTCTATTCTAATTAATTAGGCTTAGGAAATATTCATATATAACTATAAAAAGGTGCGGAAGATTCAAAACTGATAAGAAGAAGAGAAACTGACAACGCCATGGAAAAAAAAGACGTAGAAAAAAATAGTCATTTAAAGACTTAAGACTGAGCAACATGAACCCCGCCAAAAACTTGATAATCTCATGTGCTCCGGAAAGGTACGCAGATCCTTCTCCACTATATCTATGCTTTAAAATCTTAACATCATTCAGAACTTAACTTTCCAATTCAATACTCGATCTAGATATTGACATATATATTATAGACACCTCTGTATTTTTGAAGACCGTATATCTATTGCGTAAGTGCATGCGTTTGTACGTGCGAATTCATGTTGTTGTTTTTTCGTCTTCAACAAAAGATTTTTTTTTATTTCTCCAGTGTATCGTCTTTTCTTTTTATAAGACTTTCTTTTCGGCAACATGGTGAAATAAAATTGTTGGTGAATGTACATACATATGTGCATACTAAGCTATACGTTGAACGTAGTGAAAATCAAATCACTTTATTTTTATCAGTTTTTATGTATACTACTCAAAGAACGTTTTCGACATTCCATTGAGGTTAATGGGTGTCAAACTTTAAGAGCCTATATTTTTGTAGGATGTGCTACAAAACTATGTGTGAAATTAACAGCATTCTTGTTTTAAATTAAGGATGTCGAATTGCTTAGAGAAGAAAACTAAAAAATATTTAGGGGGTAAAAATGTGCATCCTCCAATTTTTTCTTAAATCTTTTTTTGGCGCGGAAATGATAGTTTCTGTTAGTATTTAATAAATTATTCTATCAGATTCACAACTTCGTCCAATTTGTGCAATGTGTGCATTTTTTAAGTGGACCATGTGCAAACACATGTTAAAATTGAGACTTTCAATTTTGACCACTTCGCTCAAAGTTTGCGAACAGTGTAGCTGTCTGAAATTTGACTAACCTAAATGAATGCACAAATGATCAAATATTAGCTTGAAAGATAAATCGAGATTTCATTGTACTTTATATTCAGTCAGAAATTGTGTTGCTAAATTGTTCTTAAGATTGATTGTTGGTTGCTTAACGTCCAGTGGCAAATATTTCATGCATATTCAGGACGATTTATATTGTTCTTAAGTATTATAGTACAGTAAATCATTTTTTTAACAAGTACTCTAATAAAGATTTATATCTCATTACAGCTAGTGCATTGGTTTTGTTGCTTCGATTTTAAGTTGATTTACATAACTACTTCGTCATACATATTTCACGTAAATGCTTATTAGCACACGTTTCACGTAAATGCTTATTAACACATGTTTCACGTAAATGCTTATTAGCACATGTTTCAAGTTAATGCTTGTTAACACATGTTTCTCGTAAATACTTATTATCACATGTTTCTCGTAAATGCTTATTAGCACATGTTTCACATAAATGCTTATTATCACATGTTTCACGTCAATGCTTATTATCACATGTTTCACGTAAATGCTTATTAACACATGTTTCACGTAAATGCTTATTATCACATGTTTCACGTAAATGCTTATTACCACATGTTTCACGTAAATGTTTATTAGCACATGTTTCACGTAAATGCTTATTATCACATGTTTCTCGTAAATGCTTATTAGCACATGTTTCTCGTAAATGCTTATAAGCACATGTTTCACGTAAATGCTTATTAGCACATGCTTCACGTAATGCTTATTAGCACATGTTTCACGTAAATGCTTATTAGCACATGTCTCTCGTAAATGCTTATTAGCACATGTTTCTCGTATATGCTTATTAGCACATGTTTCATGTAAATGAGTATTAGCACATGCTTCACGTAAATGATTATTAGCATATGTTTCTCGTAAATGCTTATTAGCACATGTTTCTCGTAAATGCTTTTTAGCACATGTTTCATGTAAATGCTTATTAGCACATGCGTCACGTAAATGATTATTAGGACATATTTCACGTTATTGCTTATTAGAGGTAACCGGTGAGGTCACGAACCGACGAATAATGACGAACGAACGTATTGGGAGCAGTGTTTTCATATTGGGTAAAGCTCATTAAAATGGAATAATCGACTAAAATACCCCTTGACACCTCACAAAGTTTCCTTTATTAGAAAACAATGATAAAATACGAGCTTTCAAGTATAAGGATGGATATATAAGACAATGTATTTTTAACGTATATACCGGAAGTGCCTATGTACGGATTGAAACGAAACAGTGCGTATAAATGTATACCTGTGGTGATCACCTTCTACACTTTTAATAGTCACGTGGAATGATAGCATGATTTAATCATGAGGACAATCTTTTAAATACCACGGTGCATGTGTTTGATAGAAAAACATATATAGAAGATATTGAATATATATTTGTTCAAAAATAAACATTTAAACTATTAGGGACCGACCATTTAACATTTTTTTATGCGGCGCGACAAATTATTTTTTTCAAATTTAACATGATTATTTTTTGTGGTTATTATCCAAGATAAGATTTTTTTCTTCCTTACCTGGCCAGATTAATTGTTTTCTCAAAATTCAGAATCAAATATATTATTTCCGAAAGAAACATGCCCCCGCCCCCTCTTCATGTTAAATGGTCGGTCCGGGACAAATGATTTTTTTTTTATTATTTGTTGCAAATTTCTTGCAAGAGACTGTCCCTTACAAGAAATTTGCAACAAATAATAAAAAAAAATCATTTGACACCAGCTCCGATCCTAGAATCAAAGGGTCGTCCCCTAACCCCATTTAGTATGTGGTATTGCTGGTATTATTTCATATATTTGGTCCGGGAAAAAAGAATAGTACGCCGGAAAAAAAAATTGGAACTTAATACGCTGGAATTATAAAATTATATCATTATATCTTATTTGGTTATTCATCGTTTATTCTGCGAAAGAACACATAGTATATATGAAGTTTTCTGTTAAGTATTCGGTATTCGTTTTTTTCTTTTTTCCCTAAGTACAAAGAGTACAAGGAATCTCCCCCCTTTTTTTGTTATTTAGCTCATTCTAAACAATGATCCGGATTAATACAAATTTTCAGTTAATTCTTTCTTAAGCTTTGCATGTATGCACCCAAGGAGGGGTCACTTCCTATATAAAAGCATATACAGACGTTCCGCTAGAATTGGTCAGTCATTTTTGAACTTGTCAAATACATGACTGGGTATGAAATTTAAACCTTATTATATGACTAGGCCGGTAATTTCAGGCCTAATATATGACTAGGCGAAAATTATCAGGCAAATCTATGATTTGGGCAGAAATTTTGAACTAAGGGACCAGCCATTTAAATTGAAAATCGGGCTGGGGGAAGGGCATGTTCAAGGAAGGGCATGTTCAATTTTCTCGTCAGAAATTATTTTTGTCTCTTCCATTTCTAGCCATTTTTTTTTCATTCAGTCTCTAAAAATTTGGAATCAAATTATTTATTACCGAAAATACCCCCCTCTTTTCCATGCAAGTTAAATTGTCGGTCCCTTAACTCATGTTTTGGTCACAATTTCAACGCGAAATGTGTGTACCGTTTGGGAGAGTTTGGTACTACATCCAATTAAAGTTGTTACTTGTTTTTAAAAGCTTCAAGTTTGCAGGTAGTTGTATCTTGTCAGATATCACTTTTCTATCAAAGGAGTTGTTATTTGCATACATGAACTGTTGTTCTTTTTCCTCTCCCAGCATGCTCATGCATTATTCAAACCAAGAAGTAAATATAGTAATACAGATGACAGCTCCATGGTGACAAATAAATAAAAATACTAAAGCAAACGTGATCTTCATTTTAAATTTACATAAAACATAGACTGACTAAATATCCAATCTTGATTGGACGGTCTATCAGACCTTCGAAGTTTACAACAAAATGTATTTATACATGTATAAGCATTATTAACACAATTGAATTAACTACTTGAAATTAATGATCCCGCTTCGTGTCATACGGCAAAGTAGGTGATACGTTCGTGATTCGTACGTGATTCGTGATCTCACCGGTTACCTCTATTAGCACGTATGTAAAACTATGCTGTGATTTATCTGCTCATATTTTCCGTTCTTTTGTTATTATACATGTATATCTGTTGTAAAAGGCCATTGGTTATATAAATAAGGAGTTGTAGCATGGTAGTCAAATGGGATGCTTTTTGCCCGTTTCATGTCGGTTTAAAAAACAAATTAGATTTATAAAAAGCAGTTGTGGTATGATAGCCAACGAGACGACTATGTTGCCTGTTTTTCATGTCGGTTTTATTATCCCTTTAGATTTCAAAATAAGTAGTTGTGGTATGATAGCCAATGATATAACTATGAACCACAACACACAAGAACGAAAATGTCAACAGTAACAACTTTAGAACTTTAACAATGAGCAAATTGTAGTAATCAATAAAGGTTGCAATTCTGTAACTATAGACAATGCAATTTCCCATAGGAACTCCCTTTGCGGCTAAAACTGTGACACTTTTACTATGAAGTTTCGTGAAAAATAATATCCCAGAACGGAAAGTTTATATGCACTACTATTTTATTCAAAGGTCAAAATATAGGGCTGTGCGGCATATTTTCAACATTTATATGCCCTGAACTTCTAAGAGTTTAAACTAATGCTAAAATTATATACTACCCTTACCTTCATATTTGGACCTCCTAAGAATTAAAATTTAGGCGCTACCATGTTTTTCTATACTGGTTACATTCCCAAGTGATGTCTCTATGAGATGAAACACAGAGATCGTAAATGGGAACCAGTACATTAACAAATTAACATATCTATGAATATTATATATCTCCCCAAAAGAGGCGTGGTTTGAGAAACAGCTGTATTTACAAAGTGCAACCTATAGGCCCCGGGTGACTAAATGCGAAACAGAGATAAATTAAGACCTGGTTTTTGCTAATGACACAGTCACACTAAGGACGGTCTTGGTGGGGTTTTAAAAATCGAGAGTAATGGACAAAGAGTGCAGAATAAAGGGCGAAAAAAATAATAATAGCGAAACAAAGGCCAAAAAATATAAAGAACAGAGAAAAATGGGGTTCTAAAATGTAAAGAATGGAGAATAATAGACAAACAAGATAAAGAATAGACAAAATGGTCTAACAAATTAAAGAATAAGGAAACGGAGTAACCCCCCCCCCCCCTCCCCCTCCCCTATCTAGAACCTCACTAAGGGGAAAGCAAATACGATCCATGAACTACGTGTTACTTGTACAAAGAATGTGGCGAGTTTTGTTTTTATTATAAACGCCTTTTACCGAGTTGAAATGTATTTCACTTAACATGACTTGTTTGAGATTCAGCAAAAGTAAAATGTTAAGACATTGTTCATTCTGCGTCACGAGTTTTAAATATGAGTATTAAAGAAATCTTGTTACATGTAGCAGATGTAGGCTATTTATCTTTAATTTTCTCTTCTTGCCTTTCTGCATTTTAAATACTTTGTGTACTAAATCACTTTCTGTTTGTTTAAAAATATACCAAAGCAAACACTTGTCAATGAAAATATCACATACTAAATTCCATGCGTCCAAAGCGCTTTTCTGAATTTTAACCTTCCTCAGGATCGCTTAAACTCAACATTTGAAAGCCAAGGATGTATAAATACCTGAAAACGTAAAGCGCTATATGACCAACAAATAAAGTGTGCTATGAGGAGCTAGATATGATATTAGTCTGATATGAGGAGAAAACGTAAAAGAATAATAATTTTGCTATTTACATAGTACAATGTGAAGGTTTCTAATTTGCTTTTAAAGTTGCATCTCGTACTTCTATAGACAATCTGATAAACATTCAGATCCATCGTAAATCGCCTACTCGTCGAAGTTATAACTATAGCGAAATTACAGATGTGTTATACCGTAATTAAATTGTTTAACAGAGTTATAAACTGTCCTAATCATATGGAAGTATATGCCTAAGAAAACTGGTACAATTTACCTGTTTAGATCGTGTATAAACATTTAGATTTCAAATCTGAATGCACCAAACACAAGTGGTATACGATTTCAAACGAGTGGAAGCTTTTTGTTAGAAATTTTTTGGGTTGGAGAGATAAGGCCTTGCGGTCATAAAATTTCCAAGCATGATTATGGTACTCAGACTCAGAAATCTACCAATCAAATTATTGGATTTGGTGTTTCGAGAACAAATTTTGTACTCCGGCACCCCTAGTACTGGGTAAAGTTTTATGACCCAGGGCCCAGGTGTTGCTTCGCATGACTTGAATTGAAAAAAAACTTTATACAGGCATAAGGGAGCAACCGTTTAACTTCAAAAGGGGGGGGGGGGGGGGTATGGTTATTTGTCTGAGTCAGAAATTTTTTTTTGCGATCAATTTTATTTAGTTTTTCAATGCTATCAATCAAATTATTTTTTTCAATATTCAACACTAAAAGGTATGGGGAAAATCTGGATTCAAAGTTAAATGGTCGTTACCTATCCATATGTTTTCAACAGAAAAAATGTAAGAAATTTGACTGTACAAGAAGTATGCACGTTCTTGTGTGTGTTATTGTTCTAGAATTAAACGTAATGAACTTTTTTAAAAATGCTTTTGTTTTGATAAATAGCATTTTAAATCCCGTTTAGTCATTATAGCTCCTAGCGTTTCTACGTCTTTATGCTACCTGTCAATCAAATGCTTGGGTTTGATCGTTCCTGGTGACGCTATACACAGAAAAGCGCTTCGAACGCAAGAACATTTAAAAAGTGCCATTATATTATGGTAAAACGAAAATCCTGTTTCTTTTATTGTAGAAATTGATTCATTCGTGCACTTATTTTTTTTTATCTGTGTTGTTTACCAACTGAAGTCGTGATTCGAAAACATTCTTATAAAAATAGTATATATATATATTTAAACCTGGAGGTGATAATAGAGATGTGTGTACATTGAACTTAAAGTGTACTTTGAAAAATATTTAAAAAAAATTCTATATCTGTTATATAATCTTATATTTTAGTAATACAATATCAAACTTCCAGACGCTGCTTTAGAAACC
Source organism: Mytilus californianus (assembly GCF_021869535.1). Taxonomy (NCBI): domain Eukaryota; kingdom Metazoa; phylum Mollusca; class Bivalvia; order Mytilida; family Mytilidae; genus Mytilus; species Mytilus californianus. The sequence goes on along the minus strand of NW_026262582.1, from coordinate 34,294,561 downwards.
CTGTAGATCTGAGGATCTAGACATAAACAAACCTGTTGTTATATTTAATTTGATCGTTCAAGGATATGTAAAACTAAAATATAAGATTATATTTCTTTTTAAAATATTACCTCAATTATATAATCTAAGATAGAACCAAACATCCAAATTTTTAATATTAAAGTACAAAACATCATACATTTTAGCATTATAGCACAAAGCACTCTAATTTTGATAGCAAAACACATTCTAAACGTCGGAAGATATCAAGAGGACATTTAAAACTAATAAATCGAGAGAAATTGACAACCAACACCACGGCAAACACCGAAAGACTACGAAACGACAAACAAGTTCTCAAAACACAAAAACAAAAAAACAACTACAGACCGAACAACAATAATTGGTATTTAAAATGGTATCAAAATATCCAGGTTGATGTTCGTTATTTTCCCTTGACCGCTTATTTGAAATCATCATATCCATCTTTTAAGAAACAATCCAAAGTGGGTTGACCCGTACATTATACGATACATTAGCTTCAACACAAATGACCATTTATACGTTCTTTCTACATGTATATAAATATATTAAAAGAGAGGCAGAAGATACCAAAGGGATATTCGAACTCATCAGTCGAAGACAAACTGACAACACCATGGCAAAAAACAAAACAAAAACAGAAATACAAAAGGACAAACGGTAAATAAAACTCAACATGGATAACTTAAAACTGAGCAACACTAACTCGGCAACCAAAAGACCAGGTGTGATTTCATGTGCTCCGGAATGGAAAGAAGATATTCTGTTCCACGTGTGGCACCCGTCGTGTTGCTCATGTAAGTACACATTTGATGATAAATATAATTAGATGTGTTGATGCATTCGATGAAATATTGATACGAAATAGCACTATTCTTGTTTTTTCGTCCTGATGTGTAATTCGACGGTTACGTATTTTCCGGAAGTGCGTCTGAAATTCCAGAAGCATCCATGTTCATGTTAGAGTGTTATTTTATCTTCCACTGTAATTAATTTTGTCATATTAAAGTTTTGGTTATGGTCTGTTAAAGTCATTAAGTCAAATGGCTATCCTGCAAAAAGAGATTAGCATAGCATGTTCTCTAGGTCACATAGTAAATATTTTTATATCATTTATATGTTTTGTTTTTGAAAACAAAGAGTTGGAGATTATTTAGGTCAGTTGGAGAATATTTGGAGATTATTTAGGTCAGTTGGAGAATATGTGGAGATGATGGGTATATAAGGGCCCCTGTTTTAGTGTTGATAAGAATTGAAGGCGAGAAAGGAACAATACAATATGAAACGTTAAAAGGGATTTTGTTATTCTATGCAGATTTTGGCAGATCTTGGGAGGACCATTATAGATTCATAGAAAGTTGTCCTTTATTACTATTCACTTGTATTTTGTTTTGATATTTTTTGTGTGCACAGTATTGGACACTGCTGCTAATTCTTTTTTATACGGAATGTAATGAAATCCGTTTGTGATAACTTGTGAAAGTAATGTACCGATGAATCATTGAATCATACATTTTGTAAACTGTATATTATATAAATATTCGCCTGGAATGGAATTATAATAAACAATAGATTAGTCGATTTACTTGTATATTTTCTTTAACAACAAGACTAAACATCACTGGATTACCTGTCGTCAAATTGTCCGTTTTTTCAATGTACCCGGCCTGACCTGAAAGTTTTATGATACTCGACCGCCAGGGCATACATTCTCTGTGTCTTCTATGGTTGCATATTTTTAATTCAGTCATATGACGGAACATATTTTGTCTGGTGTTTGTTTGGTTCATAAAACATTTTCTGTTTTATTTTATTTAATATTTTTATTATTGGTGTTTTTTTTTTTTTTTTGCCTGTATTAATCGTTTATTTCCGATAAACTTTTCCCCGTTTTTTTTATATTTCTCGATCAATTCAGATAACGTCAAATTAATACAACAACAATTGGACAAAGCGGTCATATTTTAGATGTCTTGTTTTAAACTTCAAATAAACAGTAATAACAACAACAAAAACATTTTTTTAAACTAATTTTAATTTTTTCCACCTCCATTCATGTACATGTACGTTCATTATTGTTTCATGAATTAATTCATTGGTGAAATAAGATATTCCAAATGGCAAAGAAATGTTCTTGCTCAACCCATAACAAAACCTACACCGGAAGCAACATTTAATGATGTGTTGTCTGGTTATAACAGTGATTTTAAGAAAAATCAGATTCAGTTTTTTCTGATTAGTAACATAAAATATATGATAGTCAAAACAGATACATGTGCGTAATGGCCGTATGATATGTCACTTGTCATTTTTAAACCACACATGTCAATTTCCTCAAGAAAAGTAAACTGTAACTATCAAAAATCAGAAAAGTACATTACACTTTCAAAATGAAAGATCATTATATCATAATTCGTTATAACTTATTATTATGATATACTTGTACATAAAGCTATGTTGCAATCATATAAGCAGGCATCTTCTAACATGCTCGTATTAACTCCGGAAGTTTGACTTAGTGTGGATTCTCTATTCGATTGACATAAATGATATTTTAATGATACTGTACAAATTTTGACAAAAAAAACTTCAAATACTTGGAAAGTACAACTTCAAAAATGATCAAACCTAAAATGCACCGTGTTTCTAATCATACATGTACATTGTATTAAAATTGTAAAGATCAAGTAGAGGAAAATGTTTGTAACACCGAGGTTGAAAATACCATTGTAAGTCACTATTTGTAATCGTATTAAATTCAACAAAATTACATTGTAGTCCTGGCAGCTAGCTCTCATGACGAGATTGAACGAAAGAATCTGAATAGTGTAATTTGTAACGATGTTAGAACCATACATTGTAACTATTAGTTAAAAATTAAAAAATCTCTAAAATCAAAATGCACAATGCCATTAAGAACCGAACAGTTGTAAAAATGTTGTAAAGGTAAAAAGATCAAACGCGCAAAATTGGAGAATTGTAATAACATATTCATGTTTTGAAATTAAAAAAAAAAATCGCCAATGTCAAGATGGAACTAATGTTCCTAGATCCAAATATCGTGAAACGTCTATGGACATAAAAAAGCAAACATGAAGGCCTTTGTCATTCTTGTTCAAACATAAAATGCATATTGTTAACTTCTTTTTGGATTCGACTTAATCAAGTATGTTAGTGATCTACATTAAGGATGTTCACTCCTCTGTTTCAAAATGACAAGCTTTTTAAAAGACTGTTATACATTGATAGTTTATAAATAACGGAACTTCAAAGCAGAAAAAATGAAAAGAATGTATCCTTGTCAATTGAAAATTATGCGGGAAATGATTCTCTCTAGAATTTTCATACATTTAACATTGCCACCTTTTTTTTTAAAAAACTATGAAAAAATAACAATGGTTTTATAAGATTTTACAAAGTAGCTTTTTGAACTATATGTTATAAAATTATGAAAAGAGCACATTAATTTAAATACAAATGAGACGTAAAGGCATAGTTGATTGATGAAGAAGATTGCTATTGTCAAAATTATTATGTAAAGAAAAATATCCTAATTTTGTACAGTCCTATAATGACAATGATTAAATCGATAAATAATTATTGACTAAACTGGTCCCCTTTTCCTAGTGTCCCTTTTACCAAAGAAACAAATTTATAAATGTACACGTGGTAATCAGTCTAAACAGACTACGTTGGGTAAATCATTCCTTGAAATCACTCAGTAAGTAATTTAAGTCATATGTCTTTGTATTTAGGCCAAGTGTAGTGCAGATATTGATTAATTTTCTTTTTGCTCTTTTCGTGTTCAAATTTAAGTCCTCAACTGCAATGCTGCAAAACGGTTCTTCCTCGTCTGAACTTCCGCAATCTTCCAAGGAAGCCTCGATCTGGTTATACCGTACAGCGTTCTTTTGAATCAGTGTATTCAACAAATTCAAATTGTTTGGATTTTTCAATTGCTGTTTGTGTGCGGATGGAACACACATTGTTCCCAGTATAGTGCAACTTGGTTCATTATTTGAAATCACTGGTCTAATTCCTAATGAAATCATGAATGCATAAAGTAAGATATCATGTCCATAGCAAGCCTTTATCCAGTCACGCAGATAAAAACCACCCATTCTTGCATTTATTTCAATCAATCTTGGCCCTGTATTTGTCATTTTCATTTCAACGTTAAAAACACCATCAACGAGTCCAATTTCAGTACAACACTGATATGCTGCGGTTATAAGCTGTCCTTTTCTATCCAATGGTAAGCATGTTGGCATTAAGGCCGTTGTTTCTGTGTACGACTCATTTCTAGTTGGTCCATTATCTGAGACAAATGCAGTAATGAGTTGCCTCTGGAAGATAACGACATCAACGTCATGTTCTGTGCCGTCGATATTCTCCATCAGCATGATGTCGTTTCCATATCCGAGTCCAATACCAGGGTGATCCGCCTCCGATCGAAGATGATGTTTTATTTTTTGGTATGTATTGGTACACTGTATACGGTCGCGGACTGGTTTAACTCCGACAGCGCTAGACCCATACTCTAATTTTAATACTGCTGGTATCCCTACGTGGTCTATGGCCTTATCTATGTCCGACTCACGTTTAACTTGATGACACTTGCTGGTATAAAGATGAGTTCTGGGAAAATGTGGAATATCTCCTGTTTTTGTTCGTAATACGTTATGTGTCCAGCTTTTCATTTTGGCAATTTGGGCTGCTTGCTTTCCTGGTCCATTTAATTTCAGTGTTTCGCAAACTGTTGCTGCTAAAGGACCACAGTCTTCCCAAAAGGTAACACAGCCATTAACCGTCAACCCTCTCTTGTTTAGAATGTTTATAATGTCTGTAGCATGGTCCTGGTCATGTTTGTGGTCGAGGAAATTGTACTGAATAAAATGTGAAGCTTTAGATGCAGCATAAGTCGAATCGTCAGGATCAACTAATACAACCTAGAATATAAATTCAAAGAAAATACAGATTTTTTTTGATGTTTTCAAAGTAAATTCATGTCAGTTTTGGAAATGAGGCTACAATTTTTGCTCTAGGTATCAAAAACACCTAAGTCCTGGTGTACGCATGACATTAACAGTCCGTTATCATGAATTACATATTTGCGTTCAGCCTTCAAAATACTTGCATTCAAGCAAAATAATTTAAAAAAGTAGTTAATCTTTTAAATGAAGCGCATTGAAAATCTATAGTATACATGTATTTCAACTATAGGCGTTATTCAACTATAGGCGTTACAAATTAGCATAATAACACAAACAACCAATCGGCACACTTCGGAACACTTCGGCAGATTAAACAGATTACACAATGATGTATATATAGAATACAAGAACGCTTTGCGATTGTCAAGTTTTATTGCATATTCATAGGGTACGCTCGATCGGAACCAAAAGGTTTGAAAAGCAAATGGCATTGATATTAAAAATACTTCCGGACTCAAATCCGTAAGTTCGAAGAAGTAAAAAACACACTTTAAAAATTAAAAGTAATGTCGACAAATGACTTACATTGAGACCAAAAGATTTATAGCTGTCCCAAATAAACCTTTTGCTGAAACCTCCAGCCCCGATAACAAGAACAGTTTTGTCTTGCATCGCAAACATCTGAGAACGTCTGATCATGGTCTCTACTAGTGGTTTCACTGCTTCTCCCTGTCTATGGGGGTTCAAGAATTCGAATAACTGACAATTGATTGTACAATCATGACTGTTCACTTCTATTCCAACTGCTTCCATCTGTCCGTTTACCATTCCAAGAACATAGTCTATACCTATCAGAAATAATTACAAACTATCAAATATAATATAGTACAAGAATTGACTGGAAACTTCAGAGAAATGTTCTAGTTTCTTTGATGTCATTTGCATTTATTTGGAGTATTATGACGAGTGTCACATGTGAGCAGGAGCACCTGTGATTACGGCCCGGTTCTTCTTCTGGATGTGTTGATCAGTCTTTAGTTTTCTAAACAGTGAGTGTCTTGTGACCTTGTTTGTTCTTTTTACGTCGTTTTACTATTTCAGCCATGGCATTGTCGGTTGTTTTTCCTCGACTTACAAATGACTTATGGGTTTTGAATGTCAATGAATGTCTCCTTGATATATTAACTACTCTTTTTTAATTTTTTTCAGATCGGTTTAGCCAAATAAGGCAATGCATTAACTATTGCATATGCAAGTATTAATATTTTCTTAGTTACACGTAATTTGTCACACTAAAAAGCCGAAAATGTTGTAATTGAGAAATAAGAGATGTATGGTATACCTTAATTTAAACACCAAAGCAATAACATAAAAACCTAAAGGAGATCTGAAGGTCAACATAGGTCATCGGCAACAGATAAGTGTCTATTTGATATGACAAGCTCTATACATTCGGAGTCTATACAAGTTAATAAATTTAACAAAGACCATCATACAAACAAACATTTACATGATATTGCTCACGATGCTGTCATTTATGCATTTTATTGAACTAAATATTACGTACCAAAACTTCAAAAACACCAGTTTTTGGTGGGGTTCGTGTTGCTTAGTCTTTAGTTTTCTATGTTGTGTCATCTGTACTAATATTTGTCTATTTGTCGTTTTGTTTTTGACCATGGCGTTGTCAGTTTGTTTTCGATCTATGAGTTTGACTGTCCCTCTGGTATCTTTCGTCCCTCTTTTAAAGGATGATCATACGAGAATATGAATAATTGAAACAATATATATTTGACAATTTATCATACTCCATTATAATTGCTGTTGCTTTGGTCTCATTAAAAACAGTTTACATCTCTTCTTGGTCATGAATTAATTCTCTATTCGGAACCTCGCCTAAATCCCTGCTGGGTGTAGCTTCGGTATTGAGGAAACGAACTCAAATATTATAAACAAAAGTAAACACATTCATTAGTCTACAAAATAGTTGAAATATATGGGTCAGTAATAAGATGCATTGTGAATAGAAAAGAGAGGCGAAAGAAACCAAAAGGAAATTCAAACTCATAAGGTGAAATTAAACTGACAACGCCATGGCAAAAAAGAAAAAGACAAACAACATTTCTAAGAAAACTGATTTTGTCTGATTTGTAAGACATAATTTCAGTTGTATTAGTCCTATAGAATATGTATGCATCAATGATACACTACAAATACTAAAAGAAGAGAAAAAGACATACCGATAAGATCCGTTTGAGCTCCGACACCTCCTCTTAAATCTGCTGAAAGCGTACGTTCAAATTCAATAATACTATTCATGATCTTTTTCGAACCTTTGGATACAGTATTCAGTAGTCGCTTTATTTCAGCTTGATCCATATTCCACATTTTCATTGTTGTTTCAAATGAATGGGGAATAGTATTGTCGCCATTGATCGGCTGATTTTTCAAACCTATCCCACAAACCATCTGTGTTGTAATTGGCGTATCGTCTATTCTTCTACACACATTTGTCCTCAGTCTGAACGAGTAATCATCTATAAAGATTGATTGTTTATGTTAAGGGAGCTACCATTTGATTTTTATGGGGGGGGGGGGGGGGGGGGGGGGGGGGCTAGGATGAAATTTGAAAAAAAGGCAGGACAGGAGTTTTGAGTAAAAAAAAAGGCAGGATGAGCCACTTTGCAAAAAAAAAGGCAGGATGACAATTTAAAAAAGTCAGAATAAAACTAAAAAAAATAAAGGCAGGACCGAATAGAGTGAAAAATAAAAAGGCAGGACAGAGAATACAGCTAAAAAAAAATGCAGGACAAAATTTTTCATCCTAGCCCCATAAAAATCAAATGGCAGCTCCCTAACCATGCATGTATAGTCAAGTTCAACGTTATTCATGGTAGGCAGTTATATCAAGTCTAATATGAAACAAGAAGTTGTACGGATCTCGTGCTTAGCATAGACTCGTAATTAAAATCTCCGCAAAAACAGGATTAAGGGGTGCGACCAATCAAAAAAGCCCTAACATGTTACCATGGTACAACTAATCAACTGTCAAGCTGTTGACCAAATATTTATGACTGAGACATTTCGTTAAGTAGTAGTACTGAAGAAATGTATTACGAAAATTGTAAGTTTATTCAACATATAATTGATTGTTGTACCTGAGAAAAGTGTTAAAAATATTTGTTGGAAAACGGGCCGATGTTGAATGCAGCATAATATTCACCATTCATAGAGTAGGGGAATATAATATTGGTATTGACAGCGGCAATATTGAGTCGTCAATGAGGATAACATACCCGAAAATACAATAAAAACTTCATCAGTTTGGCTATTCTTTGTATGTCCCTTTTTGGTCGTATAGCTCCTCAAATACTCCAGAATTTATACATCCATGAGGGTGTGGATGGGAATTACAGAATAGAGAATAATGAGCAAAAAAAAATGAAGAAAAGAGAAAAATGGGCAAAAAAAAAATAAAGAATAGAGAATAATTGGGTGCTAAAATATAAAGAATAAATGCAAAAGTTAAAGAATTGGGTAAAAATATACTGATTACATTGAACAACTATATCCAGGATACAGTTATCAAGTAATTACAGAATAGCCATTATTTTTAAAGATAAAGAATAATGAGCGAACAATTATAGAATACAGAAATGACGGACCAACCTCCCCCCCCCTCCCATCCGTACCCTCATCCATAGCTTTAAAAAACTTTGATTTGAGCAATCCTGATGAAGGTAAATCCTATAATGCTTTAGAAACACAACATTTTTAAAGTTGTATTTATATGTAAACATTTTCAAATTCAGGTACTGTTACAGTTAAAATTATTTTTATCGATGGGAATTAACTTGACATACATACATGTATGTATTATATAGGCACTTTGTATTTTGTTGAAGACCGTAATAACTTTGATGAACTCGCGATGTCTTCATAAATTTTTGTTCTAGGGTTGCTGTCTCACTGACGTATACCTAATCTAGTCTTTGATTTTATTACAGGAAATGCATGTACAGGCGGTGCGCTGCATATTCATATATGTGTTACACCATCAAAGATGTCAATCCCCACAAATGTGTCCAACTCGCCGAAATTTGTTCATTTTGCTCAAACGTGTCCAACTCGCCGAAAGTTGTCCATTTTGCTCAAACGTGTCAATCCCAACAAATGTGTCCAACTCGCTGAAATTTGTCCATTTTGCTCAAACGTGTCAATCCCCACAAACGTGTCCAACTCCCCAAAATTTGTCCATTTCGCTCAAACGTGTCCAACTCGCCGACATTTGTCCTTTTTGCTCAAGCGTGTCCTTTAAATCACATATCATCAAAACGTGTTCGATCAACCGTGTCCAAATTATTACCTAGCAACAACAAATCACAACTTTAAGCAATAAATTGACCACTCGGACGTCGGTAATGTTGTATGTCCTCTGATGATACACGTAAGCTTGCTTTATACTGCAAAAAACATCACAATACCGTCTATACAGAATTATACGGAGTACTTCGCATTTGCTTTAATGCATCAAGTGGAACTATTTGGTGAACATCCCTGAAAGTTGACACCTACATTTCTAATTATTAATTATTTATTGCACAAATCCTATCAAGTAAGATAATTGCCATGTTCCGCATTTAATACTGTATCTTGCATATGTCTCAATAAATACTTCATGGACATGTTTTGAAGTCATTTATTTGATTTCATAAACTTTTACAAACATTGACACGATTGGGTGCTAGTGTAAGGACACGTTTATGCGTCGAACATAATTGAGACATGTTCCGGCATACAGTACGTTTTGAGGATTGGACACGTTTGAGGGACTGACACTTTTCTGCGTATATCATATAACATGTTTTAAGATATGACCTTGATTTTATTACCTAATTTTGGGTTTGTTGATTCTACAGGGTGATAAAATGCCTCGATCAGAACTGCATTTTCTACTTCCAATATGGTTAATAAGTCCGTCACAGCTTTACAAATTTCTTCCACTTTTGTCACTTCGTGGAACGAAACACATCTGCTACCATGCCACATAATACCAGAGGGTTTTACCACGATCTAATAAAATAAAAATAACATTACGTCTGAATATTTTGATTTGTTGCTTGATTGTTTGATTAGTGTCCATTGGCAAATATTTCATGCATGTTCAGGACGATGAATGTAGAAAAATTAGCCACGGCATAATTGATACATTCATTTAAATCTGATTTAAAACTCTTAAATCATGTGAAATGTTATAAAATATATAAATAACCAGCTACCAACACCCATATGTATTGTTTCTACTCATGACTTTTCTTTTTTAGTTCACGTCCAGTCAGAATGGGAACGAGGTCTCGTGAAGAGAGACCGCTAAGCTCCCTCCGCGTTAAAGAACCCTTTCAGCAACTCTTCCACTTTTCAGATCATTGGTAAAATCCAGAATAATCAAGGTTTTTGAAAGGTCATATTTGCACACATAGTAATTAACCTTTATGTTTGAAATTTTATATTCATGGTTGAGGTTAAACATGTAATTCACGAATGTTTTTTTTTAATTTTCTTTTTTAATAACAGAAACACTCCACATAGAGATTTTGTTTGTGTTTTTTAGTTTAATAGTTTATTTTCCTCTGTTTTAGTTATCAGTAGAAAATGTTGCAATTTTGCGGTAATTCAAGACAAGACAAAACCGATCTCTTAAAAATTCTAGATATTCAAACAGTTGCCAAATTAAAAAAAAAAATTGCAAAAACTTATCCCTGGAAATGGATGATAAGACTTTAAGCAGCAGGTGACCCTTGAAGATCAGAATTATCTTGAAGTTTTAAGTATAAAATCAGTTTATCTACATCAGTCTATGATTTATATCTGGATAATTACATAATAAAAGAGATAGCACATGATTCTGATGAAGGAGAAAGTTTTTTTTACAAAAACATAAAAGCAATTTTTTTTTAAACTCAAATCAAGATAGATTACCTTTCCAATTGACTGAATATTTTCTAACTTCAGGAAATGTTTAACTTTGTCTTCAATGGTATTTTTTGCGTCCTGTTTATTTTCAACAGCTATAACTTCAATATTCGCATCATTTGGAACATTGTATTCATACGCAGGTTTAAAAACAACCGCTAGTGTTTCTGGGTAATGCACACCCGCTTCCGCCATCCATATACGAGTCAAAACTTTATCGTCCACGTATTTGCACAACTCAACAGAACTGGACATCGGGCAGTCCAAATCCAACTCAATATCCCCACCATCATTTCGTTGGCCATCAGTACATGCACGTGTGAAGAAGTTCACAAAGTAGGTACACCGTCTAGGTTTCTCGAAAACATCGATAAAGGAGGTTCCCGTACGATCAAAAACAATTGCTTTCTTGACAAAAAGTGAATGTTGACCTTCACCTTTATTAGATTTATCCTTTATGAGCCACGTAGGTGACATCACGAGTAACATTTGGCCCGGACATTGTCGCCCACCTTCTAGCAGTATCGCTAGACATTCCACCGGTGATGCCAAAACAACAATTGCGACTTCCGTATCAGGGTGGCGTGTTCTCGGTATCTGCGTTCTGTCAATAGTCTCGGGTAGATTGTTCTCAAACAAGCTATACTGTAAAGCATTGTAGTAATCCTGGATATGTACGTCATCTTTTGTCAGTGAGACAGAGGAGTCGGGAGGTCCTAGATCTACGTTTGTGTTCCAGGCAGTATAACTACCAACTGTCGTCGTATATTCTTCCGCTTTCTTAGCTAGTTCCTTCTGTTTCCTAGTTATTTCGTCCTGAAATACAAAGTCATATGGTGAAGTATCAAAATATAAAAGTAAAGATTTCAGACTAAATTCAGGAAATAAAACCATAATTTGTCAAGTAATGTTCACTTGACTAAAGTAAAATCGCATGCTATAGTAAAAAAAATATTATTGAGAAAGAATATAAATTATGCAAGTCGTACAATCATTCTATTTAAAAATAAGATGTGGTATAATTGTAAATTGGACAACTTTCCACCAGAGACCAAGTTACGTAAAAGTTAGCAACTAAGCGTTTTACTTAATTTTATACATGTGTTCAGTGTATGTCCCCGTAAGGCCTTTAACAATGAGCAAAACCCATACCGCATAGCAAGCTATAAAAGGCCCCAACATAACAAAAATCTGTCTGGTAGTGAGTATATAAACCGAGTCTACTATATATTTCTCATAGTCATTGCTAAACACAACATCATTTAATAAAAACAATCGATTACAAATCGATAATTTCCGATTGTTGATAATATATTTTTTGAACGGCTATTAATCGTGCGTCACTGGTGAGTCTTTTGTAGACAAAACGCGCGTCTGGCGTACAAAATTATAAGCCTGGTTACATTGATGCGTGTTTACACTATAATCGTAATACGATTCAAGGTAAAGAGAAAGCGATTACAGACCAAACGGAAGAAGAATACCATCTCAAAAGATAAATTGCAAGCAAATTAAATCTTTTAGATAATGATAAAGAATGTTCAAGTAATTCAATACCATAATTTATCATATTACAAAGCAATAAACACTGTATACATGATAGTGATCTGTGTAGTTATGTTATTGACAGTATCTACCCCAGAAACTTCAATTAGTTTTCAAAGTATAACAAATACACATTTTAGAACGCACCTTATCTTAACAATGTTTATTTAAGAAGTCAACAGACTTTTCCCGTTTATTTAGTTAAACAAAAGTATATATGACGATTCTTAACACAAACTTTTATCATTTTAGTCTTTTAAGAGCATACTTAATGTTTATTGACATTATTTAAAGTCCAATGGATAAAATATCATTGATATACATTTTCTAATATAACTTTTTGCCAGTAAAAAAAATGTTATTACTTTTTAGAATATACGTGACATTTCTAACACAATTTTCTGGTAAAATGGATATAACATTTCATTGTCGTACATGTAATATAATCGTTATCAGTATTATATCATCATTATTATTATAATTCAGAAAGTAGAGGGAATGATAAAGTCGAACTTTAAAGCACCGATCATTAATCGTGTGGTGTGTGGGGAGGGGGGACATGCTTATAGTTTTAAATACATTATGTGATTCTAAATTTTATCGTGTGAGGGGGCGGGGGACATGCTTATAGTTTTAAATAAATTAAATTACATTTAAAGAAGAACATTGTTTTGTTTATAAAAAGGAAAGCGAAAAAAAAATGCCAGTTTCCATTGAAAATAAAGGGGTGATACATTCGACACTCGTGTTCCTGTATAGTATTGAAACAAAATTCATAGTTTTTTCTTGATTAAAGTCGACAAAAAATGATTGTCCTGAGAGAGAAAAAAAAACACCCCCGTCAAACATGAAAAGTGGGTGCCCCAATAAACAATTATAATTATAATTGCTCACTAACAATTGGAAATGAAAAAAAGTAATTTAAACTAGTATATCTGAATAGTTAAGCTTATTATCTATGATATTTAATAAATGATAATAATTATTATGCATTATAACACTTCCGCATTCGCTTACCTGTAATTGTAAATAATTATCCTCAGCAGAATTATATTTTTCTGTTAAAACCGACATCATCTGAGACTTTTGATAAGTCTGATATAGATTTCTGCTTAAATACGCGCAATGCGTTGAAGTAAACATTGATGGACGAATGATAGCGTGTTGTAGGAGGGGAAATCCTACACCTGGCAGCAGACGGTTAAATTTCAGCAGACGAAACATATTGAAGCAGTGATGGTCACTTATTAGTTTAATTTGGATTAAAAATTAAGTTTTATCATTTTAATTTATCATGATTGTATTTAAATTGATAAAATTATCCAATTAAATTATTTTACATCATGATTTTTAAAAAAATTATATCGATTTTATTTTGGGTTATCTTATACTGTAAATATCATGCAAAAATGATATTGAACTCTATGTCCTGTATATTTTTATTGTGCTCTGTATTGTTTAATGCTTAACTTAAAAATTAGAATAGCCTCGTGAAAAAGTGTTTGTACACAGTCTAGGGAAATAGTTCACATATTTTACACTTGTAGAGATTTATAAAATATACTGTTTAGGGAGAAATTTCACTTTTATGAGTATATATATGCTTGAAATATAACAACGAATCTTATTACTTAAAAAACAAGAATGTGTCCATGATAGTACACGGATGCCCCACTCGCACTATCATTTTCTATGTTCTGTGGACCGTGTAATTGGGGTCAAAACTCTAATTTGGCATTAAAATTAGAAAGATCATATCATAGGGAACATGTGTACTAAGTTTCAAGTTGATTTGACTTCAACTTCATCAAAAACTACCTTGACCAAAAACTTTAACCTGAAGCGGGACAGACGGACGGACGGACGGACGGACGGACGGACGGACGGACGCACAGACCGAAAAACATAATGCCCCTAGGTGGGGCATAAACACGCGTTTTTTACCCAAATATTTGTTTGTATCAATTTTATATATGCAAACTATATCAAAGATCTGATTTCACGTCAAGATTTGGCTATATTTTTATCAGCTCTTCAAAGTTTGTTTTACTAGGTTTTGGTGATCTTCAAATATTTTGGCCTCGAGCATCAATTTAGATAATTACATTATTTGTCGAAATGCGCATCTTGTGCAATAAAATTGGTACCGTTTATATTATTACACATATACACTTTAACCTTGACGCTTTCCCTCAAAACTTTGTCTGATTTTTATAGAAATCGATAGGGTTTAAACGCGGCCCGCGAAGAGGGCCCAAAAATGAACTGTGGCGTAGATATTAATTTTAAACATGACCGTTCGCTGAACAAGGAAGCGGGATGACCAGGTGATTTTACTCTATTCAAATATTTGTATACCTATATATATATATATGTAAGTACACTGGTTGACTGATTAGATGATAAACATGCATATTTCAAACTTAAGGTATATCAACTGTATATCGCCATCTTGGATTGTTAAATAGCAGTATACAATCGGTCTAGTTCTTTTGCTTACATCTGCAAATTTTAAAACAGATTGGCAATAAAAGTGTAAAACTATTTATTTATATAAAGAAAGAAAAAGTGATTTATTGCATAATTATGACTGTACATGTTTTAAGTAATACCAAATATTTGTTTTTGTTCGAATCTATTTTTCAACTTAACCTTTTAAAAGGAGACAAGTCTAATAGTAAAATTTTTATTTTCTTTAAGCATATTATAAAACCTATCTTCTCATATTTTATTTTTAAATATTCTATCTCACAGATTTCCTTTTATTGACAAAAAAGTGTTTTTCGTGAATAATCTTTGCAAAATTAGGCATTTTTGCACGATTTGCAGCTTGAAAAATAACACGTTGACCAATATTTTGTATTATATTTTTGATAAAAGCATGGTAAAATCTACATTTTGGCAAAGTGTAAGAAATTCTATCTTAGGAAATATTATATACTGAAGATCCACTTTAATGAAGAATCATAAAGAAAAACCATAGCCGGAACGCAACTTAGACGGAGATCGCTTCAAAATGTGTTCATAATTGAGACGGAGACCGCATTGTGTTCATAATTGAGACGGAGACCGCATTGTGTTCATAATTGAGACGGAGACCGCATTGTGTTCATAATTGAGACGGAGACCGCATTGTGTTCATAATTGTGACGGAGACCGCATTGTGTTTATAATTGAGACGGAGACCGCATTCATAATTGACATTATTATTTTGTTGTGTTGACTATTTTATCCGTTTTAACGGTGTCGGTGACCTGGCATATTCTCCGAGTGCTAAACTAAAGGACAGAAAAATATGAAGTTGATTTGGCCGCAGAAAATCGCTCCGAACACAGAATCCCAACAGGAATTACAGTACAGCCAGCATACCGTCTTCAAATGATTAAGGTCTTCTTGTGTTATAATCTTAATCACTATAAAAACAAATAACTATTTCATCAAAGAAAAACAAAATGGCATATAGACACTCTATGGACAAAGTACATAAGCAAAAATGAAAGACAAGAATACTAAAATGACCATAGCACAATAACACAATGGATGTATAAATACCGAGCCACGCCAAAAGTATATTACCAAAAATTGACTAATTAAAACAGTAAAGGTTAAAATATTCAAATACAAATAAAAAGAACACTATAACACAACTGATCGTTTCGATCACTATAGTACCTCGCAGGGTTTGTATTCTTATGAACAACACATCAACACGTTCTCGTCCTGATATATATGCACGTAATATTTGCCACTGGACGCTGAAGCATCAATCCAACCATCCATTAATTTCATCTAAAGTACAACTTTTATGTGATGGATATAACAATGAAAATCAACAATACATATGAGTATTAAGATGGCGTAAACGTCAACAACAAAAACAAAGAAACTATAAAACTGGAGGGTCTTGATTGGGGTCCTAAATTTCTGCATTCTTTAAATTTTTAAAGCATTTTCTTTATTTTTATAGATAACACTTTTCTGTAAAACTCTCATGAACTTGGTGTTACTATTATTGGTTTCTGTAATTAATTGATTTCTTTATTATGTATATCATTTATTTCTGTAATCAGTATTTTGTTACTTAATTCTTTACTTTCCACAAATATTCTTTATACATTTGTACTTTTGCATCCCATTATTCTCTATTCTTTATTTTTTTTTCTTATTTTTCTCTATTCATCATTTTATGGGCCATTGTTCTTTAATCTGTTAACCCCATCCAGACCCTCATAAAACTAATATTATAAACAAAACCTACAATTCGTAATCTACCCTATTCACAGCATTTCACATTATCTTATAAGATACTCGACATCGGCCGTGACACATTAGAAGCAGGTTAAAAAAGAGACACTCAAAGATATGAAAAGCAATACTTGATAAAAAAAAAACCCCAAAGGACTGCAACTATATACAATACCACCTCTGCTTTAAAAGGGGCATAATTTTTATGTGGTCAATGTCAGAGCGGCGAAATTAACTAATTTTGATACACGTTAATACATATCAGACGTGGATCCAGGAATTGATGTTAGGGTGGGGGCGCTCCTGAAAATTAAAAATTAGAGGACAATATATTTTGACAAAAAATTGGCTCTAATTTTACCTATTAATTACATTTTTTTCTCTTTTGTTTCTGTCTCATATTAGTTGCAAATAGATTCCAAAATATTTGACAGGTATCATTTACTGCCATCATTTCATCCCAGTCGTGTTTCGAGTATATATGTTAAGGAACTTCAATATTCATTTCCGCAAAACATTAGGTGCATTGTTTTTCAAATTGAGAATACATAGTCTAGTAGTTTACACTGACGTTTACTCAAAACGTAATTTTTATATAATTTCACATTATCCTATAAGATACTCCACCTTAGCCGCGACATTTAGAAGCAGGTAAAAAAAGAGACACTCAAAGATATGAAAAGCAATACTAGATAAAAAAAAAAAAACGAGAGGACTGCAACTATATACAATACTGCCTCTGCTTTAAAAGGGGCATAAATGTATATGGTCAATGTCACAGCGGCGAAATTAACTACTAGTACTATTTTATTACACATTACTACATAACCGGCACGGATCCAGGATGTCAATGAAAACATTGTTTTCATTTCAACTTTCACATTCGGTCAAAGGTAAGATAATTTAAAAAAAAAACCTGAACGATGATTTATGAATGTGGTAATGTCTTATGATAGATAAGAAAAAATGTCTAATTTGCTATTGTTTGATGCGTTATAACCTGATTAACTCTTCAAAGTATTATTTGAGGAACAGGAACTGAATACCCTTCCGGAGCACATGTTCTCACCATGGTTTTCTGTGTTTTGTTTTGTGTACAGGTGTTTGTCTCTTTTGTTTATCTTTTTTATTCGACTTCTGGTTTTTTTATTCCCACTTTATTATTCTTCTGCCCACAAGCACTTGTTTCTATCTATAGGAAGAACCACTATCAACGTATATATACTCCTAAATATACTTTGATAGTGGCTCTTCCCATGGATAGAAACAAATGCCTGTGATTCTGCCTCTTTTTTATGGATGACTGCATACGGTGACGTTGAAAAAAAACCCGGATGGATTGTCATTTATGGCGTCAGTTTAATTTTCCTATCTTGATGAATACAAACTGTACTTGTGAAAAGTCAAGTGTACATAAATGTAAGGACAAACTTGAAAAAACAGCAAGACAAAAAAAATAGAACTTGACAGTTATGCAATGTTAGATTTTTTTTCTGACATTGAGCAACATGTCGTGTTTTATTATACCAATCGAACTCTTCATTTGTGAATGGATTGCTTGTTGGTTGCTTACTACAACCGCTGGTTAATTTGGACCCAGAAGATCTGAATAAACGATATATCATTGAGCAAGGAGTCTAAGTCTCCTTATGTTTTATTTTAATTCAAATTTATTTGAGTCCCGCCTCTATTTTTACCTTCTTATCAGTATATTTAGGTTGAAGATCGAAGCAACAAAGCTTACCCAGCATACCTTTTAAACCAACTGGCTTACCCAGCATACCTTTCAAGCCAACTGGCTTACCCAGCATACCATTCAAGCCAACTGGCTTACCCAGCATAACTTTCAAGCCAACTGGCTTACCCAGCATACCTTTCAAGCCAACTGGTTTACCCAGCATACCATTCAAGCCAATTGGCTTACCCAGCATACCATTCAAGCCAACTGGCTTACACAGCATACCTTTCAAGCCAACTGGCTTACCCAGCATACAATTCAATCCAACTGGCTTTCCCAGCATAACTTTCAAGCCAACTGGCTTACACTACATACCATTCAAGCCAAATGGCTTACCCAGCATACCATTCAAGCATACCTTTCAAGCCAACTGGCTTACCCTACATACCATTCAAGCCAACTGGCTTACCCAGCATACCATTCAAGCCAACTAGCTTACCCAGCATACCATTCAAGCCAACTAGCTTACCCAGCATACTATTCAAGCCAAATTGCTCACCCACCATACTTTTCAAGCCAACTGACTTACCCAGCATCCCATTCAATCCAACTGGCTTACCCAGCATACCATTCAAGCCAACTGGCTCACCCGGCAAAACCTTTCAAGCTAACTGGCTTACCCGGCATTCCATTCAAGCCAACTGGCTCACCCAGCATACCATTTATGCCAACTGCCTTACCCAGCATACCATTCAAGCCAACTGGATCACCCAGCATACCTTTCAAGCCAACTGGCTTACCCAGCATACCATTCAAACAAACTGGATTATCCAGCATACCATTCAAGCCAACTGGTTTAACCAGCATATCATTAAAGCCAACTGGCTTACCCTACATACCATTCTACCCAAATGGCTTACCCAGCATACCATTCAAAAACAATAAAATATAGATTTAGGATAGGATGTGACGTGCTTAACTAGTGCATTAGCTGAACTAGTATACATTATTGTTTAGTGGCCAGCTGAAGCCCGCCTCCGGGTGCTGAATTTTCTCGCTGTGTTAAAGACCCATCGGTGGAGTTGTTCTGTTTTCTGCTCTTTGGTCGGATTGTTGTCTCTTGGACGCATTGCCCGTTTCCATTCTCAATTTTATTAGGATGTTTAGAATTTAAAAAAAAACTTAAATATATAAACATATAAACCTATATTTTGATCGAACGAAAAATATATCTGTCGACATAGTGTCCACTACCATAGAGGGGCCTATAGTGGCTTACATCCCTGTCTTTTGGATAGAAGTCTCAATAACAATCATTATACAAAATCTCCTTACTTTCATTCGTCATTTTGTTCCCCCTCCCCCCCCCCCCCCCCCCCCCCCCACCCCAGTGGATTGTATTCCTTATTTTATCGTTGTTTGCCGAGTTGCACAAAGTTTAAAACCGGCTCAAAGTATAGTGGTGAATTGTCTTTAGAATAAGATCGATGAACCTTCAGTGAACTAACTACATGATTGATAATGGAAACCACTGCGTCTCAGTAGTTCGAAAACATGTGCATGACGTTGTGTATGTTCATTTTACATAGAAGTGTTATCCTTTATCAGCAAAAAGTTCAGATTTTGGCAATTCATCCAGAAAAAGACAAGATAGTACAGCGATTCATTTTGCCATACAAAAAGCAGTGATAAGGTATCAATTTGATGACAGAAAAAAACAGACGCAATTAAGATTTCATTTCAAATCCATCTACAAAACATCTGATGAAAGAGTCACTGCATCTGGAAAATTTAAGTTAATGACACTTTTCCTGTTTTATCAAAACTAATTGCTCTTTTTAGAACATGAGAAAAGATAAAATATTTATTTATTACTTTTATGTTAATCAGATGTAGTCGTCTCATATCTTTGGGGCTGACGTCCCACAGATATGAGAAGCCTACATCTAAATTGTATAATTACAAGCGTCAAAGTTCAAAACGGGTTAAACTCTTGCTGAACCCGTATTTAATTTATCAATTATATAACCCTATACATTTCCCAATTCATATGATATAGCTAATGATGCGCTGGCTGTTGGATGTTGCTATCCTGCTATTTTCGCTTAATATATAATTTCTAATCTAATTGTAAACATATTATTCAATTTGTATATCAACCTTGACCATTCTCATACAGGAAGATGTCACCACAAAAAGTCTAAAATTGTGTTATTGTTTGAAAAGTTATATCTACTCTAATTATTTTTCAAGTTATCTACAATCTGATTAAAATCAGATTTTTCATTTGCTCCTTCAGATGTTTTGTCACTCGGTGTAACAAACATATCTAACGTAGCAAGGTGGTAGATTTTAATCTTTTAAAAATCGTTTAATCGTGCAAATCTTTAAGTTGTTTAAACGTAAAATTCCACCGTTAAAAAAACATAAATCTAGAGAAAATCTAAGGACCTAATAAATGACCATTACAGCCTTCATTGGAAATCGATGTTTGGGAACCAAAGGTAAGTGGAACACTATATATAACACATCGGTAACTAGAACTATTTCCTCTCAAAATGTTTTTAGAGTGCAGTTTCAAAATGCAGAACGGGACCTCAGTGGCCCGAGTGGTGCAAGTAGTTCATCTTCTGTGTCATTAGCCTGTCAAGTTTTCAACACTGAGTGTTAGAAACCCCCAAGTGGCAGGTGCGTTCGACTTCAATCTTTATTGACTGGGATTGCCAGTGGTCCTGCCTAAGGTCGATGGTTCGGTCCGGGCACTCCGGTTTTCTTTGCCAATAAAAACTGATCGCAGCAATACAGCTAATAGTTGTGACAGGGGCGTTTAACACCAACAATCAATCAATGAATCATTATCAAACAGTCAAAATGTAGAACCAGATTGCTTGAAAGTAAAAAAAAAATGTACCTACCGAACCTCCTTTTGAAAACATGTGACTACTCCCCCGGTTTTTTTTTTCTTTCTAGCGTTAACATTTGATATGGAGATGTCACGTCAATCAGTACAGACAGAAAATGAAAGAAATAATTCTTTCTTTGTCTTTTAATGTTCACTCCGCCAACATCTAGGGTCTGAATATTAAACGGAGATGCTGATCAAACGTCTAAAATGCAGTAACCAAATAAAAAAAACAAGAGTGCACAAACTGAAATGTCTCGCCAGCTTTTCTGAACACGATTGATTTTATGATGAAAATTTTAAAGATACATATTTTAGAGTATCGCATAAACTTAACATTATCAATGATCCATGACAGTGAGTTCAAGGTCAGATAAACCCTACCAGACTGACATGTAAACCATACAATCATTCCATACACCAAATACAGTTTAATTATTGCTTGTGGTGTCCAAGAAACAGTCTACTGTGACCTATAATGGTTTACTTTTATAAATTTTGACTTGGATGGAGAGTTGTCTCATTGGCACTCATACCACATCTTCTTATATCTATAAACCATTATAACTTAAAATTGACCAATAAACCATGAAGATGAGGCCAAGGTCATATCTTACATGCGAGACAAACATCTAAACCTTACAAACCATTCCTAGCACCAAATATAGTTCCTTTTGTTTATAGTATCTAAGTATCAGACTTAACATTTGCCATTGAACCGTGAAAATGAAATCGATGTCAGATGAACCCTGCCAGACAGGCGTGTTCTTCTTACAATCATTCCATACACCAAATATAGTTGACCTATGGCTTATAGTATCTGAGAATAGGATCAAACTATGGAAACTTAACATTTATCAATAAACCATGAAAACAAGGTCAAGGACAGTCGATACTGTCAGAACTGTATACCTTACAATCATTCCATAAACCAAATCTAGTATCTTAGAAACCGACCTAATCACGTTACTTTAACCTTGATCACTGATCCATGAAATGAGGTCAAGGTCAGGTGAACCCTGTCTGACAGGCACGTAGACCTTAAAAGGAACCCATATACCAAATATAGTTATCCTTGTACTCATAATAAAAGAGAAATTCACATAAGAAAATACATTTTTTTTAAGCAGTCACTTAACCATATGAAAATGAGGTAAAGCAAAATGGACATATGGTAGACGAAAACTTCGTAACAGGAGCTATATACGAATGTTAATGCCACTGCTGCCACCGGATTGTAATCCATGTCTCGCATTGAAAGTCTAGGACAAAACAAAGAAAAACCCACAAAATCGACAAAGTAGACATATTCAAAATAGCACAGGTGCTTTGTTTAGTGTTGGTACTCTCTCCACCATTCGACATTTTGTTTTACACATTACAGTGAAGTCTTTTCCATAAAAAATTTAACACAATTTACACAAGATAATTTATTATACAGTTAATATCCGACAGGTCTTGATCATGCGCTCTTTCCAAAAAAAAAAGCTCTGATATGCCCATTCTAGATTCTAATTCGAGTCCTCTCGTCGTTATGTTGTTTAAGTAATACAGTTATTGTATAGATTGCACGAAATTTTGTAAAAGGCAACGACTGGAATAAACAAGACTAAGAACACAAATGCACAATATTTTTTTTTTTAATGCAACAGAAACCTAAACAGCTACAGATGACCATAACTATGTTCCCATTGAAACCAAACAATCATCCGATTCCTCATTATAAAACCATTGAATGCGACTTCTTGCTCGATTTATACGGAGTATATTATATTATTAAAGGCAATCGAGTTGAACTCCAGTTTTGGCGGCATCATGTTGCTTATTTCTTCAATTCCTTTTTTGGCTGGTTTGTATTTTTTAAAATATTTCTGTTTCCGTCTTTCTTTGGCTCGTGATTTTTAAGGTCTTTGTTCGGCTTAAGGTTTTTAAAGTCTTTCTTCGGCTTGTGGTTTTAAGAGACTATTTTCATATTGCCGTCTTTTGACTCTGGAGTCTATAATTTTTTCGACAGGTTACCGACATTGGGGTAAGACATATGGTACTCTGTCAAGTAAGGGCAACTAAAAAAAGTTTACAATCGGTGCAATTTGGGGGAAAATTAACTGCTTTCAAATGATTGTCATTTTTCTCTCCAAATTGCACCGATTGTAAGCTTGGTTTTTACTTCTTTAAGTCGTCTCTAATACTTGACCGAGTACCAGAATATCCTAACACAGAATATGTAACCTGTCGAAAATTTATATAAAATTCATTTTGTTTTGCGAATTTGGTGCAAATGAAAATAATATTTAAATCTCTAATTTTTGTGTGTATATAAATTGAACTGGTCACTGTCAAAAGTAAAGTAATGTATAGTATAGTATGAAATACTTCAGTTTTTTTTCTGGTCCTTGACAAAACTTGCACGTCAGGACTGATTAGATCAATTAATTTCAACCTATTTGTTTAAATAATAAATATAAATATTTTGAAGTCTACAGTGTTTTGAGATTTTATGTGGGTTATGGGTTAAATGGGGATATCCTCGATCTCATATAGTGGAGGTGAAGATTGATTGATTGTTGGTTACTTAACGTTCAGTGGCAAATATGTCATGTCTGTTCAGGACTCTTGGAGGTGCAGAAAACATACCAATTCATATCATCATGGCAGATCTTGGATAGTTTCTGTTTAATTTAATCACAACTTGTATAGGCTAGGAATAGCTTGACATAATAAAAAGATAAGACAAAATTCTATAATTGTTAATTGAAAACAATTGCCTTCTATATGTCTTTAAATTATTTTATTCCTTTACATTGCTCCCTCACAATTGACTGATCAATGTTTAACGAACAAAAGAAAATTTTAATACGACGTAAATACAATATTAAATTATGTAAGCTATTATGCAAACAGTACAAAATGCAAAATTCAGATCCTCAACACACAATTAACTAACTGTTAAAGAGTGCTAGCTAGTATATACAACAAGTCTGCTATTCTTAATGTCTAAACGCATCTGTAAAATTGGATTCCATGGATGTAAACAGTGGAAATCGGTCAACCAATCAAACTGCATAAAACCATTCCATTAAACTTAAGTGAATCAAAATGCTTGTGAGCACTGAAGGGTAAAAGATTGCTTTCGTTTTGCAATTTTGTGAATTTTTAAATAAAACATTGATTTGTATTTTTCTAAGCAAGTTAAAAATATGAGTTGGGGTTATCTTCCTTTGTTCATGATTGTATATTTGTAGTTGAACCTATTTTTATAACAGATTCATACACCATTCATTACTTGTGTAATTTTTAATAAATAAATGTTTTCTTGACACGTATGGTAATTAAAATACACAGCATATTGTAACTAAAATATTAAAGTATAACATATCATCAATAAATTGCATGACATTGATTGGATATGATCTAAATAATGATCACTTCACTGCACTATTTTGTTTGACCTACCAAAGGTAGTGATCAACCTTGGAAGATATAGATATCAAGTCAGTACCATAGGTTTTTGATTGCATTTCATCTTTACCCCAAAAAAAACATATCAAGTAATTTTTAACTCTTTAAAAATAAAAACAATATAATGAATGTTTTTTTTTTGTTAGCTAAACAGAACTTAGTTTTTTTTTAAACTAAACAAATTAACAAAATACAAAATTGATTTTCAATGCAATGACGAAGATTGTTACTATGTACAATGTTCCTAACTTTACAGGTCCGCTATTCTTGGAATGTGCAGTCTTTTCTTGATGATAAATGGTTTTCATGAATGACGACAGCGTTAATCGCTGAGCAATGATAAATGGTTTTCATGAATGAAGACAGCGGTAATCGCCGAGCAATGATAAATGGTTTTCATGAATGACAACAGCAGTAATCGCCGAGCAATGATAAATGGTTTTCATGAATGACGACAGCGGTAACCGATGAGAACACCTAACCGCTAACAGTCATTATTTAAAATGACTCAGTAAGAAGTTATAGTCATAGTTATTTGTATTTAAGCCAAGAGCATTGCCGATATTGATCAGTTTAGCTTTTGCCGTTTCCAAATTTTTGTCCATTACAGCAATGTTAGCAAAAGGTTCCTCATCATTTTCACTTCCACATTCGTCTAAGGAAGCCTCGATCTGGTTATACCGAACAATATTTCCTGAAACTAACGCATTTAAGAATTTCAAACTGTTTGGATTTTTTAATTGTTGTTTGTGTACGGATGACAGACACATCATTCCCATAAGAGTGCATTTTGGTTCCATATTCGTAATAACTGGTCTGATACCCAAAGAAACCATGAACGCATAGAGTAAAAGATCGTGCCCATAGCAAGTCTTGATCCAGTCACGCAGATAGAAACCACCCATTCTAGCATTTATCTCAATCAGTTTTGGTCCCGTTTTTGTCATTTTCATTTCAACGTTGAAAACACCAGTAACGAGTCCAATTTCAGTACAACACTGATAAGCAGAAGTGATAAGCTGTCCTTTTCTATCCAATGGTAGGCATGTTGGCAGTAAGGCTGCTGTTTCAGTGTAAGAGCCCTTCCTGGTTGGTCCATTATCCGAGACAAATGCAGCAATAAGCTGCCTCTGGAATATAATGATATCTATATCGTGTTCTGTGCCATCTATTCTCTCCATAAGCATAATATCATTGCCATGCCCGAGCCCAACACCAGGGTGATCTTCGTCGGACTGAAGAATTGATGATAACTGTTGCCATATATTAATACACTCAACACGGTCTGCAACCGGTTTTACGCCGACGCCACTTGACCCGTATTCCAATTTTAAAACTGCAGGTAACCTAATCTTCTCTAAAGCCTTGTCGACGTCAGATTCACTTTTTATAGAACAGCATATACTGGAATAAAGATGAGATCTCGGAAAGTGCGGAATATTGCCAGTTCTTGATCGTAACACGTTTTGTGTCCAGCTTTTCCTTTTCGCAACGTGTGCTGAACGTTTTCCTGGACCATTCAATTTTAACATGTCGCAAATCGTTGCTGCTAATGGACCACAGTCTTCCCAGAATGTAACGCACCCATCGACAACTATTCCTTCATCTTTGAGAATTTTAATGATGTCTGTAGCATGAGCCTCGTCTTGTTTATGGTCAAGAAAATCGTACTGAATAAATTTTGTACACCTCGATGCACCAAAGCTTGCACTATCTGGTTCAACAAGAACAACCTAGAAGAAAGACAAAAATCAAGAAATTATAATATATTGTCCAACTGGTAAATTATTATGCTACATGTAAGAGAACATGCCCGTACTACATCTAAATACCTATAGTTAAAATGGTATGGTGTATAATTAAAGCACTTTAAATTTATGTTTGAAATAACCGGAATTTCTTTCCCGGGTCGTCTGTTTATCTAGTTATAGATTATATGTTAAACGAAATTAATCCACTGCTTTCTAGTCATACAACAGGGACGGACCGATCCAGGGTCCGAGGGAAGGGTGCACAATTGTCCGTAATGGTAAAAATAACGGCAATCATGGCAAGACATACGGAGGCCACAAGTTGCTTTCATCTACAGTACGTTGTTTGATCTCTAATTGAGATATGTCTCATTGGCAACCATACCACATCTTTATACTTAAAGTTATATAGATATCTTTATCTATATGCAGACTCAAATGGTGGTTCTTGAAAACGTCTAAAATATCAAGAACGGAACCAGATATTTTTTCAAAAGCCCTTAAGGGATAAATACCCTTCCAACTTTTTTTATTTTTAAGTGATTGTGTTAATATTTTCGAATTATAAGGGGTTAAAAAAGCCTTGAACCCATCCTTTTTATCTCAAGCAAATAAAAATACAGCATGCCATCATAAAATGACTTACATTGATGCCAAATGATCGAAAGCTTTCCCATATAAACCTCTTGCTGAAGCCTCCAGCTCCGACTACAAGAACTAATTTGTCTTGCATGGCAAACAGCTGAGAACGTCTTATCATAGTCTCCACTAGTGGTTTCATTGCTTCTCCCTGTCTATGGGGGTTCAAGAATTCAAACAACTGACAATTGATGGTACAATCATGACTGTTCACTTCTATTCCAACTGCCTCCAACTGTCCATCTACCATTCCCAGAACGTAGTCTATACCTATCAAAATTAAAAACGAAACATTAAATATTAATATCGTGTACAGCTGTAATCATTCTATAGTAGTCTTTAGGTAAAACTGACTGAATGAAAATAACATTTTATAAATTTTGTGCATCCGAATGGCTTTCCTGTATCACCATGTTCACCGGGAACGAACAAATACAAACATTTGAATGCCCAGGATGTATAAATACGTAGCAACGTTAGGAGCTATATGACAGGTCAGCTTAATAAAAAAAAAGCCCAAGCAAGAAAAAGACATACCTATAAGTTCAGTTCGTGCTCCAACGCCTCCTTTGATATCTGTGGAAAGCCCACGTTCATATTCAATAATACGATCCATGATCTTTTCTGAACCTGTGGATACTTTATCGAATAAACGATTCATATCATCATCAGGCATATTCCACATTTTCATTGTTGTTTCAAAAGTTTGAGGAATGGTGTCGTCGCCATTGATTGGTTGATGATTCAGACCTATCCCACAAACCATCTGTGTTGTAAGTGGTGTATCATCTATTCTTCTGCATACAATGGTTCTCCATCTGAACGAGTAATCAGCTGAAAAACAAATATTTGTTTTCCCATAATTAATATAATAAGATGGGTTATTAATAAATTGCGATTCTTAACTTCAAAAAAAAAGTGTAATTTTAAAGTCATGTTCCTGTATTTTCTTTAAAGAAAATATTTGAATAAGCTAAAAATTTGTTTGTCCAGTTACCCAGATTACACAAAATATTTTCATGATATTATTGACTGGTTATATATATGTTTATCATAAATATTTTATAGACATTTTGTTTACATCAGAAATTATGCGTGAATGGTATTTTAACAATAACATTTCATCCCAATGTTTGATTGCTAATATTAAAACATTTTTTGTTAATATTTTTTTATAATGAATAAATAAATATTTTTTGCTTTCCATTTGTAAAGGGGCATAACTCTAGAACGGTAAAAGTGACGCCACCAAAATTCAAACTCGATCTGTATTTAGTGGTAATAAGCATTATGTATAAGTTTCATAAAGTTAGAGAACGGAAACCAACTTTGGGACGTACGTACGGATGGACGTACGGACGGACGTACGTACAGACGGACAAGGGTAAAAGTTAATGCCCCCTCCGCTACGGCGGGGTCATAAAAATCACATCTCTATACCTGAAAGTGAGGTTAATGTACAGATATATTTTTTTTTCTTAGACAAGTTCGTGCGTGGATGATAAATTAATGACAGGGAATTCAACCTCACCGTAATAAATATGATATTGAAGTGATACAAATCAGTATACTCTGGTTTGTTGTTATATTATTTATATTAATATTTGTATATTACAGTTACATGTATATATAATTTTCATCCATTTGTATATCATTCTATTCTACTATATTAATAACAGTGCACTGCAAGTGCATGGTGGACACTCTTCTGTGATAATTCGATTTTTCTAATAGATTGGATTTGAGTAGGCATTCATATTTTCCTGCCAAACTTTCAATCTCCCATGCAGAGTTATCGGTCCTTGAGAGAGAGCGAGGCCCGATAACTCTACATGGGAGATTGCAAACGTTCTTGAGATATTCTTCCGCATGCGTTAACACACATTTTCTGTACGTGTGCATAGATATTAAAGATTTTTTACTTATATACATTTCTAACGACAAACATTTTCATATTATTATTTTATGTTCTAAAAAAATATTTTTAGGAGTATCCATTGAAAAATGAATTTATAACAAGCGATAAGGAATGTTATTTTGCACTCGGTCATGTCCGCGTATTTATCATGTTTATAGATCGGTTACAATCCCAACACGAACGTTACGTAATGGAAATCTAGGCGACAGCAATACACCGGAATGCCCTCACGGTCATCCGATGTAAAAAATTATTTCTGTCTGTATTAAAACGTATATGTTATTACAATGTACATATGTACAGAAATAATTCCGTATACTATATAGGTAGTTCGAATACTTTTTATATACTTAATTCGAAATGTGTATTTACGTAGTTAAAATTTGTGTATAGAGGTATATTATTCAATTAGGTATTTTTGCGCCTTTTCGTACATACAGAAATCGTTTATGTATTTACAGAATTCAAAAAACGGATGTACAGAACTGTTTCCGTATGGATAGACTTACGATATATATACGAAATTATGACATAACAATATTTTGCATGCACAAATACAGACTATATAAACTTTTAATTATATAAACTTTTAATTACGTAATACATATATATATGCAGAATTCGAATTAAGTTATACAGGGATTTATTTATACAGATTCTCATCAAACTATTTTCAACAAATTAGGCGGGGTCGGAATATAATTTGCTATGAAAAATACACAATCTTCAATTTTCTTGACTTTACCAATGAATGGTAGACAAAGCAAGCGTTAGTCCAGTTTGTTTCGATCTGATGAGTTAAGCCCTTTTCAACTGATTTTTATTGTTTGTTCTTATGTTGTACTGTTACACCACTGTTCCGGGTTTTGGAGAGGGTTGGCGCCTTCAAACATATTTAACCCCGCCACATTCTGAATGTGTCTGTGCCAAATCAGGAGCCTGTAGTTCAGTGGTTGTCGTAGGTTCATGTCTGTCATATTTGTTTTTCGTAAATTATTTTGTTATAAATTAGGCCGTTAGTTTTCACAATTGATTTGTTTCATATTTTTCATGTCGGGACCTTTTATAGCCGACTATACGGTATGGGTTTTTCTCATTGTTGAAGGTTGTACGGTTGCCTATAATTGCTTACATCCACTTCATTTGAACTTTGGTGGATAGTTGTCTCGTTGGAAAGCATACCACATATCCTTATTTTTATATTACACAAGAACAAACAATAGACACTTGAAACTAGTTAAACCAACGCAAATATATTGACCTCCATTGGATTTTGTTTTGTTATGATTGTTTTTCACCAAAATAGTTTTTTTCTAGAGTGTATTTTGTTCCAATAAAAATACAAAGCAAAACAAGGTTTTAAATAGTTAGCAGAAGCAAACTTTTTTTTCAAATTATTTCAGGTTGAAAATAATATTTTTTTAGAAACAGTATTTATTCAACAGGTACACAGCGTTCAAATCAAACACTTTTTGGGGGGCTTGATTTATGAATCAAATATTTTTTTTTCAAATCAAACAATTAAGAAAAAACATGCCCACCTCACAAAGATAAATGGTCGGCGCCTTAAATTATGTACATTTGTGGGTTAATTGAAATCTACAACACAAAAAGGCCATAATTCATACCAATTACTCACAGTCAAAGCTGCATTATTTCCCATTTTCGGTATGCACAACATAGATTTCTCTCTTTAATATAAACGAGAGTTAAACTGAGTAATTACACATATTGAGAAAAAAAGATTAATTTGATTTTATTATAGTTATGACGAAATGCCCATTTTTTGGTTCGTCAATGACATTTGTACATTCTATAAATGAAAATTTGGCGTAGATTGATGTAGACTAAGCTATCTGCATGTCTCATATAAGTGAATAATATACACTGTAAGGATTGCCCCTTTTACTGAAAATTTGTTCTAAGCGGGGATCTACATGCAGGACGCCAATATCTCTTATGCAGTTTATCAAGTTTGGTTTTGTTTTTCTGGTACTCAAAACCATTGTAGATAAGAATTTGTCCACCTCGGCTTCCTCGAGTTACATATGCCATCCTTCACAGTCGGGATAACTGGAAGGAAATGCCACGAGACTAACGAATGTTGGACGATTATAATGATTTAAGCTGACTGGGTGATTTCGGTTAAGATGCTGTACAACGTACCATTGACTGCTTTTTTTTTTTTTTAGAAATTACATGTAGTCCACCAAAGACCATTTCTAAGATTTCCATCAATTGGTCATTTCCATAAAATTTGCATAATCAGGAGATCACTGCATAAAATCTATTTTTAGGAAAAAGAAAGGGGCTCTGGGTCTTTATAATAGATCTACAGTCCTGAAATTTCCAGAGGAAGTAGAAACTACATGCGAGTCTTGAATTTTGATTGAAACGTTCACAAAGATGGTGAAAGGCCGATAAAAAACTAGACAACACATCAAACCCTTATATGTTTATAACAAGGCCAACAATGGATTATTTTCTTTCCCTGTTAAACATGCAATTGTTCGCGTGTATCTTGTTGTCTTTCGGCAGCTCCCCAGCTCTCAGGTTTGGTTTCAATCATTTAAATTTGGGTTTGAAATGGAACTAGAAATATCGAGAACGGAGTAAATCTTAAACGTTTTTACCCCGTCCTGTCCCCTCTTTTTTTTCTGGGCCCTGGGTTTGTATATGTCTCGTGATTTTCCTCATTTTTGACTGACACTTCATTTGTCGCTATTTTCCGCGACAAAATTAAATGAAACTTAGTTGAGTCTATATCTATGGTTGAGTGATACAAGGGCTTGAAAGTATTACGACCAAAGAGTGCGGGTAGGGTTATCCAACTCTGATATATTTATTTATATTATCACTCCCTTGATACGAAAGAGGGGAAACCGAAGATCTAGTAAAAAGAAGAGACAAAAACAAAACCGGGGACTAGAACAGCACAGAATGACAATGGACACACAAACGCCGAAATATAAAGACAAATAAAATACCCGGCCCGTAAAACGAAAACGGGGGGGGGAGGGGGGGGGATAAGGACTCAGCAGTTGCAATGAATGTGTATCAATTCCAAGGCACTGAGACAAATATCCCGCATGAGAAGAATAATCGGAATCTAAGGACAACCACAAATATTATCGAGAACGTAGTTGGTCTTTTGGAGAAATTTTACCCATACACTTATAACAGATGCATTGCCGGCAAAATGAGCTGTCGGAATAATGGAATGTCGGAATAATGGGATGTCGGAATAATGAGCTGTCGGAATAATGGGATGTCGGAATAATGGGCTGTCGGAATAATGGGATGTCGAAGTAATGGGCTGTCGGAATAATGGGATGTCGGAAAAATGATTGTCGGACTAACGGGATGTCACCGATAATATCTAATGAGTATTTCAATAACGTCATAACAATATATGTTTCGATTTTATTTAGAAAATATTAGTCTAATAGAT
Source organism: Mytilus californianus (assembly GCF_021869535.1). Classification (NCBI taxonomy): domain Eukaryota; kingdom Metazoa; phylum Mollusca; class Bivalvia; order Mytilida; family Mytilidae; genus Mytilus; species Mytilus californianus. The sequence goes on along the minus strand of NW_026262582.1, from coordinate 34,262,045 downwards.
ATTTGTAAGATGTATTGATAGAAATGTTTAGCAAATGTTTGTTATTGATATTTGAGTGAAGCATATGTTTGATATGAAAAAGAAATATTTAATAAACATTCTTACATAATATTTCTAATAGATATTTGTATGATGTATGACATAAATGTTTTCAAATGTTTGTTAATGATATTTGAGTGAAGCATATGTTTGATATGAAAAAGAAATATTGTTCAGATATCACATCAACATGAATGTCTCCTCGTTTTTAATGTACAGAAAAGTTTTAATAATTCTAACTTAGCTTTGATGAAAATTCCAATCAAGCTAAAAGAAATAGCATGATTATATCGAAAATGTTATCTAGACAATTATATCTTATTAACATCAGATATATAGATATTTCTAAAACAACTGTATACACACGGATCTATAAATATCTGCGTGAATTAAGAACATGAGTTAAGTTTAAAATGAAAATAAAATATTTAATTGGTATAGTCCCCGCACACATCCTTTAGAAAATGATAAACATACTCCGAAGCATTGTCGCATTCGTCAGAACTCGGCCGATTCCATACCTCCATAGAAGGATTCCGATTGGATCTTAAACTAGAGGGCGCTAAAGTTTTAAACGGAAGTGCCATATTCGCGCCTTGTTAAAAGAAAAAGAAATAGACCTAGAGTTGCAGCTGGAAACAAATCATTTATATACAGAATAACTATTTGATTGAATTGTTTTATCGTTTGTGGCTGTGCTTATAATTGGTAAGAAAAACATAAAGTGTCGTATAATAATGAACCCGAAGAGTATATTTCCTGTCGCATTCATGATCACCTGTCTCCCCCTTTTTATCGCCATGCTTAGTTAAATATACCAAGGATTTGTATACAAATCCTTGCTAACTTAATACGGAAAATGTAATTATTTTTTTAAATAACTATGGTCTGTCGTTTTAAAACTGTTTTTTTCTTTACGAAGTTTTTGAAACAAGAAATTTATATGGGAATTAGTTAAAAAGTCAAAGTTCAAAGTCATAAATAAGTGTTCCGTGTAAAATCGTTTTCGAAAATCTAATTTGTTCATAATTCTTTTATGTAATAAACTTATTTAAATAAATTCGGACCTTCTCTTATCTGATCACCAGCATGGCTAAAGGAATTATTCCCTGAGGTATTGTGAGGTGACACGTCCAGGTATTCAAGCGATTTCCTGTCGGGTTTAAAAACTCTTTTTTCACAATTACATAAAGCATGTTCATGCATCGCTTCACTTCTGAGGGTATTGATTAGTGTACACGGCCGATAACTTGTAACTTTCCATTTTAAACAGTGGCGGATCCAGAGGGGGGCGTAGAGGGCACTTTTTTTTTTTTTTTTGTAAAATGATTAATCAGACTAGACTTCGTGAACTTTGCCATTTCCCGTGTATTTACTTTTTATGCGACAATTCTTTACTTATAAAGATATTTTTCGCTCGTATTTACGGTAATATATTATTGATTATGTCAAAGTCATGTGATTCTCTACGGTGGAGTTGACCAGTTCGTCGAAAAAAACCGTCACTCAGTCATTTTGAAATTCAAATTACAGTAACACATTGCTTAGGCTGAGGATGACAAGCATGACGCCTTCAAAGCGACAAAGTATTGAGCAAGAACGTATTGACTTCTATTTCACAATTCCACCCAACAGAAAGTAATACTCTATTACACTCTCATGAAAAAAAAAGTTCCACAGCAATATTATTTACCTACGAAAACATGTTTAACCCCACACGCCCGAGCCCATTAATAACATTGCTGAATAGTGATCCCCAGTCAGTAAGCTCTAGATATACATTTAAAGTCTAAGGTACGGACCATTTGATCTGAAAGGGCAGTCTGAGATATTTAAGAGAAAAAATCTGACCCTGATTTTTGCCTTAAACAAAAATTCTGGCTATATCTGGATTGAAAACAATAATCTTGTCCACTTTTTTGCTATCAGTAGATAAAATATTTTCAACAGAATTATTTAGCATTAAATGAACATGATGAATAAAAAACGGGCGTAATTTTTTTTTTTTGGGGGGGGGGGGGGGGGGGGGGGGTTGCATGTGAATCCCATATCTGACCGGAATGTCTGTTTCGCCGAACTGATATACTGAATACTTTTTTCAAGGCCCGGCTGCAACCTGGCTGCTGGGTGCGGCCTAATGTCTCCATGTGTCGACCGTCATTCACAACTTCATTGTCATTTCGACTCATTCGTAGCCTTTGGTTGATTTGGAACCCCTCACTTCCCTTGTTGGGTGAATTTGAAACATTTCAACCAAACATTTGGATGAACATTGCTTGTTTGTCTTTCTTCGTGTCGGTCGTATTGTAAATTTCATTGAATAGCCGTATATCTTGTTTACAACAAGAAATCTGTGAGGTTATGCTAACTAACCATACAACAAACGAGAATTTTCCATTTCCATTTTTTACTGACAAATCACACATCAAATAAATTAATTAGTACATAGCTTTGGATCCATCCAATCATTTCATAATAGACAATTGATTGAGAGAATACGGCACCAAAAATGTCCAACCCCTACACTTTAACTACAAAATGCATTTTACACTTATTTTATGTTTTTTAGTCAAAAAAAGGTCCAAAAAATTGTTTAATACTACGCCCCCCCTTTCCAAAATCCTGAATCCGCCCCTGTTAAAACTATCAGGTGTAATATAAATCTTTGTCTTGCGTGTCCGATAGTGATATACTAGTCATTACTAAACTCATACGCTTGTTTATAAATAACATTTTTAGTGTAAAGAATGATATTTATGAAAATCTAAATAATTCCAAAAAAAGATTTGATAAAATAAAAATCTATTTACATATTTTTCCACGGGTAAATTGGGGAAAATGTAAGTATATACTCGTTGTCAATAATGATGGACATTTTGAAACATGAAAAACTATTGATTTAAAAAATACGCACTTGTCGATCATTGGTTTATACGCCTAGATAGAAAGTTACGGAACTATAGATAGTCGCAATTTAAAATTGTATATTGAATATAAGAAAGAACATCTAGAACAAATTTGATTTAAATACAGGTCGATATCTAACTTGCTTTGGTTCATCGAAGTTATGGACATAGTAAAATCACAGATTTATATTTCAATTAGATTGTTCTCGAACAGTTGAAGAAATTCGTCATCATCACAATTGTTGGGTATAATGTATATTAATGTGAACATGGTTCTAATAGAACCTTATGCCAATTTTCCTGTTCCGACATGCATGTAATATATATGCCACTGGACGTACACTAATGATCCCCAAAAGTTTATTTGAAGAAATAAAGAAACTTCACTCCGGATAGACTGATAGTAGTTGTATTAACGTCTGATCAGCTTGAGGGTTGATTAATTTATTACGTTAGCTTGTGGGGAATAAACCATTCCCACTATCGCACTTATGCATAAAATATTAAATAAGAGTAATATAAGAGAAAATATAAATACGAAAAGTCGCATATCTGGTAAAAAAAAAAAGTCTCACCAACTATAGGATTTCACGTACAATTGTCATTATGATTGAAATAACGGACAGTCATTAAAATACATGCATGTACGCTTTGATAAAAAGGGGTGCCGCAGTTGCATATTATTCATCATAAATCTATTTCAAGTTTATACTTTCCTGTTATTCTTATCAGTTAACGCAGAGACATGTAACTATTCATCTCTAGTTAACGACAATCAACTATATAAATATCTGAATCTGATGTGACTTACCGTTCATCTCTAGTGGTTCATCTCTTTCTTTTTTTATCTTCTTTTTTATTTTTATTTGGGCAGGAACATAAACATTGTTAGATATAATGTTCCCAGGTTTGAGGGGGGGGGGGGGGGGGGGGGGGGGATATGTAAATAAAGATCGCTTTGGACGGACCAAATTTATATAATTGCAATTGGTAATTATCTATTTCAAATATTCAAGGTTACCGATTCTAATTTAAAATAGTACAATTTTTAGTTCATACACTCGTGTTTAGAATGCCATTATTATTTATTCAATTAAATTAATTCAGTATTTCATTGTTACAATAATATTCAGCAGTCATAATTCATTTTAAACTGAGCTTACGGAAAATATAAAAATATACCACGGCTATCCAGTTATTGTGCCACCATATTACTCCCTCAAAATAATTATATTTCTTTTTTTATTTTCTGTCTCAAACTATCACTCCCGTTTATCATTCATACGAAATGATGTTCACACCTGGAACGGTGAACCGTGACGGCTAAAATTCACTGAGTGAAGATCAAAAGATTAGAATTACAGAATGCAAACCTTTATATACCTTGAATTTAACCACGCATTCAACAGGTAGTCACTAAGTGTCACAGTACAATACACATTGTATTTACACGGTACTAGCGGAAAATGTTTGCTAGACTGAAGTAAAAGGTGAGAATACAAACATGCATTTTTAATACACTATCAGTTAAATATGTTTGTTGAAAATATCCGTCGGAAAAAAAATTCATAAAAATATTCTATTGTATGATTTACTTTTATTACTATAATGACTATAATCATATCAGAAATCCTTAAAATATAAATCGTACATTTTATTTTTAAAAGTTGCACGGCTGATCACTTTACTTTCTTAATTATTAGTTGGTTAATAGCTACGCCAAAAGTCGTCGATGCGCTTTAAATCGCGTTATTAGATGGTTAACGAACAAGACTTAAATGAGATTAATTCCACTCCCGACATGCAAAAAGACTTAAACTACGTCACAGAAGTCAGGAAGTTCGAATAAATAAAATAAATAATTCCCAATTTTCTTCTTTATTAGTTTTCATATCCAGATAAAACTTGGTGAATATGTTTTTTATGGTATTATGAACATAATAAGATGATAAGTAAAAAATCGCGAATTTTCCCTTTAATCATAATTACCTAACTCTGGATTTGCTGCTTCTACAGGTTGATAAAATGTTTCTACCAGAACTGTATTTTCCAATTCCAATAAGGTCAATAAGTCAATCACAGCTTTACAAATTTCTTCCACATTTTTCACTTTATGGAACGTCACACATCTACTGCCGTGCCATATGGTGCCCGAGGGTTTTACCACGATCTGTTTATTATAGATAAAAATAACACTATAAATAGTATATTTGTGTACACTAAGTGTTAAAAAGAAGATTGTGATATGAAATTGGTAACATATGCGAATTAAAGTGTTGCTTTTTTTTTTAAGTTCCTTTGAGTATTATAAAACCTGTGTATCAAAAAACAAAACTGAATGTGGTTTCTCACCTTACAATTTCAGGCTTAATATTACAGTTGAACTTTTTTTTTATTTATTTCATGTTTATTTCTTCCTTTCTAACTTTGTTTAATCCCTTTTCTTATAGAATATACATTTAAAATAGGAAAATATTTTCCACCAGAGTAACCAACCCTTTTTGGTTGGGTTTGTGTTGAATTTATCATTTTTTTTTTAACTGTTGTTACTAGAATTTATAGTTTTTTTTTCCTATTTCTTTTCGTCAACGCGTAGTTTTATTGTCCTTTTATATCGTCTTATTTGTTTTAATTTTGTTTTTACTTTTTTAAATATATTTTGTGTAGTATACGCAGGGGTAACCCTTCATCTTAGTACAGAAAAATTCAGTCCCCCCTAATCGATCTCTGCTACTTGCCATTGTAGAGCAGCGGAAATATAAGACTGAAATTATTCGGGTTAAGAGAAAAGGTATCACTATATAAATGTGTATACCTTATCAAATGACTTGACTCTCTCCATATTCAGGAACTGTCTTACGTTTTTTTCAATGTAATTATCCATGCCATGTTTATTTTCGACGATCAGCACTTTCATATTTGCGTCCTTTGGAATGTTGTATTCATACGATGGTTTATAAGCAATAGCCAGGGTTTCTGGGTAGTTAACTCCCGCTTCCGCCATCCATATACGAGACAGAAGTTTATCGTCCACATATTTGCACAGCTCAACAGAACTTGACATTGGACAGTCCAAGTCCTGCTCAACATCCACACCGTCATTTCTTTGGCCATCGGTGATCGCCTTTGTGAAGAAATTTACAAAGTAGGAACACCGTCTAGGTTTCTCGAAGACATCGACATATGTCGTTCCTGATCGATAAAAAACAATTGCCTTCTTGACTAACAGCGAATGCAGACCTTCACCTTTATTAGATTTCTCCTTTACAAGCCATGTTGGCGACAACACGAGAAGCATATCGCCCGGACATTGGCGCCCACCTTCTAGCAGTATCGCCAGGCATTCCACAGGTGATGCCAGTACAACTATAGCGACTTCCGTATCACGCTTTCGTGTTCTCGGCTGCTTCGTTCTGTCCACAGTCTCGGGAAGGTTGTTTTCGAATAAGCTATACTGTAAAGCATTGTAGTAATCCTGAATGTTGACGTCATCTTTGTTCAGTGAGACAGACGCCTCTGGTGGTGTTAGATCTGTGTCCCACGCGTTATAGCTACCTGTTGTAGTTGTGTATTCTACCGCTGTGTGAGCTAATTCCTCCTGCTTCTTGATTATATGGTTCTGAAATATAAAAAAAAATATCTCTTTGAGCTGATTTTTTTATACCAAAATTCGGAAATATATTATAAGGAAGATCGTAGTATGTACACATGTATAATAAATTGGTTTATTTTAAATAATTACTTATATATCATACAGGTTATAGTTTGCGGTAAGGGTAAGAGTTCAATGGAAAGAATATAATTTCTTCGGAAAAAAGGTCTTTTATAATTTTTGTGTTTCCTTATGGAATTGCAGAAAAAATCAAAGCAACGACTGCATTAAATGTTTGTTGGCTGAGGGTGTGGTTATTTATACTAATTTTAGCAAAGGCAGTGACCAATCAAGCGCAACTGAATAACTCATGTTTATTAGCGAAAACATAGATACAAAGCTGATAATTTCGATTGTGGGCACGTAGAATATGCATGTTAAACATTGACTGTAGTGCATGTAAAAACGTAATTCACAGTACGTAAGATATAACGTTAACTGTAGTATTATATTTGATGCATAAATGCACATCAATATTTCCAGTCAGGTATGTTTCCGCCCTAAGTATACGGAAGACACTGTATTCATTGTTGAGGAAAACACAGTGACTCACGAAGTATTTAAAAACATTCTCTCAACGCATTTGTATACCAGTCAATCAAAACTTCCATATTATATTACAAAAAAGGGGGGGGGGGGATGTCCGGGAAAAACCTATATAAATTTAGTTTTATTCCTACATTGAACTAATGATGTGGTCTCTTACAATGTACCAGTAATATTTTACAAACTTCGGGTCAAGTATGTCAATAATGTCTGTGATGACAATTATATTGTTTTTTGTAATTTTTTTTTTTTTTTATTATTATATTATTATTTTTTTGTTTGGGGGGGGGGGGGGGGGGTGTAATACCAACAGGAAATAATGAGTTTGCATATACCAATTCAAGGGACTCGGCTATAGTTGTAAACTCGGTATAGGCACCGAACTTTCTTCGTTTGATGATCTTTGATAGGTAGAGTTTTTTTTTTCGGTACATCTTTTCATTTTATCAAAATTGTACTACATGTTCCGGTTCCGTTTATTGTCTAAAAATATTTCAAGGTACGCCAAGTACTACGATTTCCAAGTTAATTGAGAAATAAAGATATATCTGTTTTATACTTTAACTGTGCAGTCAAATTGCATTGACCGTAACTGGCTGCCGTTTCATAAAACAATCGCTAATAACGACTAACGTTAATATTAGCGTGCGACTAACGACTACATAACGATTACGTGCGTTTCACAAAGCATACGTAGACGAATCGTTAGATTTTTCGATCGTTAGACAATCGCTATTTATTTTTAGAACGGGAATCCCCGGATATCGCACTCTTTGTCGTTGGAGAAAAATATGCTAGTAAACGACTGAGAGTAAAAAAAGACTCCAAGTACAAGAAATCCCAATTTTAAATGTTTCCTCCAACGAGGTAGACTTAATAAAATTGTTTCCTATTTATTAAAGAATAATTCATGCAAGTCCTAGATTAGTTGGAAATTTTCACATGACACACGATTTTTTTGCGTAGCCAAATTGGCCTTCGTAGGCTACCCGCAACCGATTTTATAATAAACTGTCATATGATCGGGAACGAAACGTGAAAGATACACGAAAAATATCGGCTATTTCCTGACTTTGTGAATTCAGTGAAGATAATGGCAAATAATATTTTTTTAATTTGTATTATTAGTTATAAAAACCGAAATTAAATGTAAATGCACATTAAAAGAATAAAATTATACAGAATATGAATAAACATATGTAAAAAAAACTCGAGTGAAATATTATTTGTTATATTTGTTTCGCGATCATTACAAGTCACATTGTGTTCCTGTAATATAAATCTATACTACTCAAGGCAGAGACCGATTTCATTGTAATATAAATCTATACTACTCAAGGAAGAGACCGATTTCATTGAGCAGCAACTCCTCTGAAACCATACAAAGTCGGAAATATTTGTGATATGACGTATACATGTAGTGTTTTGTAGTACTTATTTTTCTTGGTCTTATACGCTTTCGTGTATGCTCAGTCGGCGTACTACCCACGAAAATTGATTTTTGTTTTGTTTCAACTCTTACCTATTTGTACTGCGATTTCGCGGGCATCTTCTAGTAATATAGAATGCTGTCAGGATCAGTAAACTATGTTTTTATCAAAATTTAATACTTAACTGAACAGTACGTCAATTAGTCTTCGGTGAAAATTTTAGGATGGTCTATCTGCCAACCTCGCGATGCAGCGATTAACTTCCGGGATCAATCGTACGGCGGTTATACCCCGTGGGCATGATAGAACTATTTACATATGTAACAATAAAATGTATTTAATATGGCCATATATTCTTGCAATCACGTATTTGCTAATTTGTAACAACAATTTGTAAAGAATTCAAACATAATTTAAGGTGACTCGAATGTTGCTGATACTGGAATTTTGACTCGAACTCGAAGTTTAACTTGGAAAGTAACTCGAAATATAACTTGAAGATCATCTCGAACTTGAACTCGAACTATTATTGATTGTAATTAAGCCACATGCAATTTACCACCTCGCAACTCTTAGAATGTGTGTTCCAGATATAATACACGCAAAGAATTTTGAATACCACAAAAGGAACTGATAGGATTCAGGTTTATTCATGTTTGATAAAACATGAGGTGTGCATGTTCAGGTTAGAACCTACATTATGAGATATCAATCTTGACCCCGAAATTTACTAGGCCGTCATATATGGACCTACCAATCTTTACTAATACCCCCACATGCTGCATACTAATAGGAGAAACAGCAAATACCAACTTTCTTCTTTGGTTTCAACTTACTGAGAATCGAATCCACGGCGATTCAAATATGAGTAAATATTTTATTTATTTCATGGCAGTGCTTAGGTTTCGAGATATAAGCAAAAAACCGCCCCCCCCCCCCTTTTTATGTTTAATTTTTGGCAATGGTGGCAATTCTTTTATGTATGAAATCCCCGGATAGAATGTATAAACTAGACACAACTATAAAGAACATCCAGTTAAAGTTGGATGTATTTGGAACAGTAATTTCAGAGGAGAAGAATTTTAAAATAATTTACGTCCGTCCGTCAAGTGATGACATAGGCTAACATGGCCCTATTTTAGACTGTATGTGAAATGTTAAAGCTGCAAAAAAACAAGTACTAAATATCTTTTCGATCTAGACTATTTTTGACATATCAATTTTCAGAATAATTTGATGATTACTGAGTGATATTAAAGTCTGGGGACACGTGAGTTTTATAAGTTATAATTGGTGTAAGACTAGTTTCAGTAACTGTCAATCGGTACTTTATCTTTTTGATCGTTGGTTTTTTATGCCTTGTTGAGTTGAACCATTTTCAATATATCTTTATAATTCATTCTTATGTTGTACTGTTTTGTAACTTTTTTTTCATGCATACTCTAGCCCAAATCATGACTCTGCACCCAATCGACATTACATATCCAAGTGATAATACAGTCGAAAGTTGTTTACCGACAAGTGACCGTACAGTGAAAAATAAATAGTGACATGTGTTTTTAAAGATTTAGAACTATTTGTGAGTGTAAACATATTGAAGTTAAATTTGAGGAAAAACTATATATTAATTCTTTTTAAACACCTTAAAAATTTTGAAAACAATTCTATTATTAAAAGTCAAAACTTCAGCTGAACGAACACAACTATTTCCATAATTTGGGTCGGAGCTCTTAGTTTTATTTCAATTTTCCCCCTGTTTTTTTGCTTTAAGAATGGGTTCGGCACCCCTCAATGTTTGAATATTAATGACAGATACAAAAGTTTTCTCATATACATTACAAGTAAGCCCCAGAGATAATACTGAAAAAAAAAACACGTATCCGAAAATTATTTCGAATGTCGGAGCCCCGCTTGACAGTCTCCCGAATGACCACAATATCAAAAAAAAAAACATACAGTTGCGTTCCCACATTGTGTTTATTAAATAGAGAACATTATACATTTATTTCCCGTGCCGGAGGGAAATATGAAGATTTGTTCACCCAAGAATATTCATATTTCACGAGGGCTCTGCCCGAGGGAAATATGATTTTTCGAGGGTGAGCAAATCTTCATATCTCCCGAGGCAAAGGGAAATGAATGTTTTATTCCACCGCCTATGCTTTGTTTACTATCAATACATTAAATATTATTTTGCATACATTTTTTTTCTTATCCGCTTGTTTTTGTAAGTCAAACTAAACACGAGATACCCATTGATAAATAGTAAGGATCCAAATTTAATTATAAGTCTTTTTGTTTTATCGTCTGAAATAAATTTGAACATGATAATGATTTTTGCCATCGCTATTTCAAGAAGAATAAGAAGTTCAAAACGTTATGTACATTAACCGCGCGTAACGTCGCACGAAGTAATCCCGAGATTTCAGAGGGGAATATGATCCTCAGAATGGAATATGAAGATTTGTTCAATGACACGTGGGATAGTCTCAACCAATCAAATATTGATTAAACTATCAATATGTTTAAACAGTGGAATAAAAACATTTATAGCTCTTTTTTAAAATTTTTAATACCTTTTTAATCACATCGATGGCTTTAATGAGGGTAGCGATGCACTTTACTTCAGGCGCCTAATGGTCATTTTCGGCTTACGTCGCGTTAGCGACTAAATGGTTAAAGTTTTATCGTGATTCGTCAAAATATCCTTATCGTACGGTGGCAGAATGCTGCCATGTAAGAAAAAAAAGCTGTTCCCTTAAGATACTTTGTCGTTCCCTCAAGATGCTATGCCGTTCCCACAAGAAAGTTTTATCGTTCTCTCAAGATATTATGTCGTTACCACAAGATAGTTATCTCGTTCCCTTAAGACGCTATGTCGTTCCCTCAATATGCTATGCCGTTCCCACAAGAAAGTGTTATCGTTCTCTCAAGATATTATGTCGTTACCACAAGATAGTTATCTCGTTCCCTTAAGATGTTATGTCGTTCCCTCAAGATGCTATGCCGTTCCTATAAGAAAGTTTTATTGTTCTCTCAAGATATTATATCGTTTCCACAAGATAGCTATCTCGTTCCCTCAAGATGTTTTGTCGTTTACATGAGATATATATCTCGTTCCCTCATGATGATATGTCGTTCCCTCAAGATATTATGTCGTTCCTTCAAGATATTATGTCGTTCTCACAAGATAGTTATCTCGTTCCCTCAAGATGCTATATGCCGTGTCCACAAGATAGTTATCTCGTTCTCTCAAGATAATACGTCGTTCCCACAAGATAGTTATCTCTTTCTTTCATAGCCGCATATTGCCACCGTATTCTCGAGATTCACAGATCTCAAATAATTATTTGTTACCGTTATTTTTGGAGAAAAATAAATTGTCAAAAGCAGTCGATTTTTTTTTATCGTCATTAAGAAAATGGTCATGCATCGAAAGTTACAGTTAATGTCATTTGACAACATTTTTTTTACCGTTATTCGTAATGAAGGTATCCCCATTACGACCCTCTTTTACATGGCTTTCTCCGGCTGAATAATGTTTTCACAATTTTTTAGTTCCATTTTCACAATGAAGCGAGAGAAAATTCACTAATTAAAAAGATGTACAAATGTATACTATATCATTTGAGCTTTACTTGGCTGTTGATGGAGACCTTACATTTCAGCAAAATAGATATAAGAAGATGTGGTATGAGTGCCAATGAGACAACTCTCTTGTAGATATGTATACATTTTTGAGTCTCTACAATCTTATGTCAGAATTACACAATGATTTAAAACATGCAATTAAAATGATCAATTCTTAATTTCTCTCATTCCAATCTAGACCAGTCTTACCATTTTACATGTACATATTTCCACCCTTTTTGTCAAGCCTGGGAAATTTATTTATAAAGCGGGACATACCGATAATAGATTACGTCGTCGGCGTCGGGGTCAACATTTCGGTACAGTCTGTGGACCCTCTGTGGTTAAAGTTTGTTTGAGACATCAATAACTTTGTCAACCCTTCGTATAATTTCATGAAATTGGACAGAAGGTTGTTAATGACCAAAAGACAGTATCCATCTAAGAATTTTTTTTTTAATTCTGTAGTTTACTGATAAATGGACTAATTTCTTAGTTAACATTACACTTTTACGCTGACAGCAGCATAAAACCGCGAGACAAAGGGTTCCGAATTTTTTGATAACATGTATTCCTTTTCGGTTATTATCGTCATTATAAAATATTTTTTCTTTCTTCATATTTATAACCATTTTGCTACTTTTGCAGATAAGATATATTTAAACTAAATGGCTTTCTTTAAATTATTCGTATCGTTCCTTTCTCATTGTTTTAAAACTTTAAGGCACTAGTATTAAGGTTCTTTGGCTATCGTTGTACTACCATTTCATTTTCATAGTAATAATAACATTTGCAAAAGCTATTTTCTATTTTATATAACTATTGAAACCATTTTAAGGGAAGTTAGTACCGTTCTGTATTGTTGCACACCCGAAATTTGATTGTTCAAGTTCCAATTTTATGTATATTTTTCGTCTGTTGTGTAGGTAAGGAACAAATATATCCGTGTACATCACAGGCACTTTTTTTCTGTCATTTGGAAGGTCAACTACTGTGGATTAATTTATTTTCGTGGCTATCAATGTTCGTGGATTAAGGAAAAAATGCATTTATTGATATTTATTTCGTGGTTTTGCCAATTTATGCATACAAAGCCTAAAGAAAAAAAAATAATTCGTTGACTTAAATTATTGGTCCACCTGTACCCACAAAAGCCATGAAAATTGGTATCCAACAAATAATGTTGAATCTTGCATAGTATCAAAATATCTGACATTGTCACAAGTTTTTTTTTTTTTTTAAATATACCCTCATACCCTTCCCATATCTTTTTGAAAGAGTGCTGCTTTTTTTTGCTAACAGCTACAGATTTAGATAGTTTCAAATGCCCTCGTGGAATAAAAATTAAAAACAAAATAATATTATTATTTCAACCGGAGTTATTATAATTGGACAAACAAGCACTCCCTGCCAAAACGCGGACGTGACAGAAGACACCTTTTAGTAGCGTATACAGTAAACATTTGGTATAAAATTTAATTTGTCCATGTTTTTGTTCATATATCACCAACAAATGGTTTGGTCGAGATATTTCTGATAAAACAGTTGAAATAACTTGTTATACATATAAATTGTAAGTACATAGCACGCAAATTCTCTTTTAATTTACCCGAAAGTCTGTGTGAAAGGAGGTTTTGAGAAATTTATCAAAGTCGTCCTTTCAAGGCGTGGTAAAAGTGTATCTGAAAACTGAAATATGCCCTATCTACCAAGACGGTAGCGAGATATGATATATGTGTCATTTAAATTGTCCATGATTTCAATCCATCCCTGAAAACCCTGTGTCGTCTAAAGATTCGGCGTCGGCTGTGCCTCAAAGTATGCAAGGCGACGGCCATCTTTTATGTAAAGATCGCTTTGCGACAGGTTTAACCACACGTTAATAACGTTCGCGATTCACACGCAATGTACGACCATCGCAAAGTACGATTGTTTTATGAAACGGAATTTTAGCGTTACGTTTGGTTAACGTTTAAACGTACGCTAACGATTGTTTTATGAAACGGCAGCCTGACCGGTTGTCACTTGTTTATTGCGTTGGCCATGCATTTTCCAGTGCATTCGTAGAATTTTGACTTGTCAGCTTCGAAATCAAAATGGTTTATTTTAAACAAAAATATTTCATTTTAAACGGTTACAAGAGTTACTGTATAAAAGTATAAGGAGAAAAACTTTTTTCTCTCTTGAAATATAAATTTTATTTCCACTCGGCTCGGAACCGGAAAGAAACGCCCAACAAATCCTTGCATTATATCCGTTTTTGGAAAGTTTGCTATAGCTTGCTATTATAGCAATATACTTTCCTAAGACATCGGCCTCAAACCGGAAGCTGGACAGACTATCGCATGCGTTCTACTCCTAGATAATGTTTTACTAGTGTTTGAATACTAATTCTAGGAAGATGCTTTTGAAATTTTGAGTTACTTATATTTTGATTAGCTTACAGCTTGAATTAAAATGTACTGAATGTTCATCGATAATTCAAATGAATTCAACTTCATTTTGAAAATGGCTATCACAAAAACTACTTCGCGGATCTGCGCTGCGCGGAAATTTAAATCAATACACATCTACACGAGACAGCAGTTTCTACGTTATGCTTTTATCCCGACGGGAATACAATAATCCCGATTTCAGGGGTTTCCTCCCGTCCTCCGGTTGAAGAGAAAATACATTCCGTGTTTAAAATATTTCAAGACGTAAAAGCCCGAGTGTATCGAAAGTAACCTGGTATCTCATCTCGGCCCATAACAGACTCGGACTATAATAAACTCGGCCTATTACATAATCGGACTATAATAAAATTCGTATATACTATGTTATTAAGTCTCCCAAACAAAGTTTGGAGACTTAATTTTTTTGCTCAGATCTTATTATTTTTCTTCTTGGGGTCTATTTATGGGTATTTTGAGGGGCCTACAGAAGGGAGGGATTTACTAAAGAACCCTATGGGATTTTATATTTTTTTAAATTTTCAAATAGCTATAACTTGAGAACAGTAAGTGATAGACACACGCGGTCTTCAGTCATGATCACAGGACAATAAAACAAATCAAATAAAATATAGGTTGAGTCCCTGGGGTCATCCCATCCCCCTTCAATTTGAGAATGGACTTTTACCTTGTAAACAGTCGAGATCCCCACACCTAAACCATATATATTCATGTATGGGATAATAAAACAAATCAAATGAAATATAGTGGGAGTCCCTCTGGGTCATCCCAACCCCCTCCTGTTTGAGAACTTGTAAACGGTCGGGATCCCCACCTTAGACCATATATAATCTTGTATGGGACAATAAAACAAATCAAATGAAAAATAGTGGGAGTCCCTCTGGGTCACCCACACCCCCTCCTGTTTGAGAACTTGTAAACGGTCGAGATCCCCACCTTGGAACCATATATATTCTTGAATTGGACAATAAAACAAATCAAATGAAATATAGGGGGAGTCCCTGGGGGTCACCCCAACCCCCTCCTGTTTGAGAACTTGTAAACGGTCGAGATCCCCACCCCTAAACCATATATATTCTTGTATGGGACAATAAAACAAATCAAATGAAATATAGGGGGAGTCCCTGGGGGTCACCCCACCCCATCCTGTTTGAGAACTTGTAAACGGTCGAGATCCCCATCCCTAAACCATATATATTCTTGTATGGGACAATATAACAAATCAAATGAAATATAGGGGGAAGTTAACGGGGGTCACCCCCACCCCCTTCTTTTTGAAAACTTGTAAACGGTCGGGATCCCCACCTCAAAACCATATATATTCTTGTACGGGACAATAAAACAAATCAAAGGAAATATAGGGGGAGTCCCTGGAGGTCACCCCCACCCCCTCCTGTTTGAGGACTTGTAAACGGTCGAGATCCCCAACCAAAAACCATATATATTCTTGTACGGGACAATAAAACAAATGAAATGAAATAAAGAGTCCCCTGAGAATCACCCCCCCCCCCTTTTTGAGAACTTGTAAACGGTCATGATCCCCACCCCAAAACCATATATATTCTTGTACGGGATAATAAAACAAATCAAATGAAATATAGCGGGAGTCCCTGGGGGTCATCCCACCCCCTCCTGTTTGAGAACTTGTAAACGGTCGAGATCCCCACCTTGAAACCATATATATTCTTGTATGGGGCAATTTAACAAATCAAATGAAATATAGGGGGGAGTCCCTGGGGGTCACCCCCACCCCTAAACCATATATATTCTTGTATGGGACAATAAAACAAATCAAATGAAATATAGGGGAGTCCCTGGGGGTCACCCCCACCCCATCCTGTTTGAGAACTTGTAAACGGTCGAGATCCCCACTATTCTCGTACGGGATAATAAAACAAATCAAATGAAATAAAGAGTCCCCTGAGAATCACCCTCCCTCCCCCTTTGAGAACTTGTAAACGGTCGAAATCCCCACCCTAAACCATATATATTCCTGTTCATGATTTCAAGAAGATTTGAATGACATACAGGGTTAATCCCTAGGCGTCACTTATGCATATCACTTTACTAGACCAATACAATTTGTACTGGACTTTGCCCAATGTCAGGCGACCATGGGAATGACTAATTATGAGAGCTTTGTTTGGGAGATTTCGTAACAGCATCATGTTACAATTATTTCTTGTTTTAAGTAAAAAAAATTTAGAAGTCGGAAAAAAACATTAAACACACATTCTACTAATCGTAGTCCGAGTTTGTTCAATATATAACAATTCAAACAAGAAAACTAACTGCTTAATTAGTAATAATACAATTTACTACAAACAAATATGAAGGACCTTAATCAATAAAAAATACTTTAACCTATTTGAAGTGATACACATCTACAACCTATTTGAAATAATACACATCTACAACCTATTTGAAATAAGACACATCTACCGTTGCAAACTTTCCACAGGTGCTATCCAGCACTTTGATTTAGCCTCTGTACACATAATATTTATATTTCGAGACCATGAAATACTTATTCTACATGTATTACACCGAATGTCATGAATGCAATAAACTGATAAAGATGGTCAATTTAATGTTTCATTCCAATTTTTTTCTATAGTATTCTTTCGTCGTCAGGATGTTAGCAAACCGGTCGCATTTTAAAAAAAAACCGTAATTATTATTAAATTGTCATTTATAATACAATAAATGCTTACCTTTACCGGTAAGCTATTATCCTTTAAGTTAAGATTGCTAAAAGAAATACTCTCTTCTGTAGACAACGACATCGTCAAATAAATTCAAGGAGAATAGATTTTTGTTTAAATACGATACACGATAAATACAGCATTGATCGCGAACCGGTTCTGTCCGCTTTAGTTGTGTTGATTCGAGCTAATACTGGCGATCCGTCAGCTGTTTTCTTCGTGGTTAGTTGTTAACCAAAACTGGAATTTATAAACATTTTTAACCTTTATTTTAGAAATTTTGTATTGGTTTACAAAAATTACTGAATAAATATATGGAATATTTTCGCATTGTTAGTAATCAGAGTTAGTAATGATTGTTTACAAAAATATTTTAACTATAAGTACAAATTGATATGTTATTATTTTACATATATGGTTAATTTGATCAGTATTAATTTCCGTATCCTAAAGTGTTTATATTATGTTTCTTTTTGTCATTTTGTCATTTCATTCTAAAGAAACAACCTTTTAACTTAAAAAGGAGTATAAAAGGACACATTTTTTTCTACAACAATCAAACCAAATTATTATTTTTCTTTCCAAGTCGAAACGGAAGATTGTTGTTTTTCATTTTTTCGCTGATGTTTATAATGTTACGAAATAATCGGAAGGAATAGAAAATATATAATTATAATTTACAAAAATGTTTAATATTCAATACAAATTTAGGGGGAGGGGGGTTATATTTTTTATATTGGTTTGACTTTTTTGTCTAGCCTGTGACATTTATGTCGCGAAAGCGGGACACCGCGATCCTAGATTCAGTCGTCGGCGTCGGCGGCGGCGTCAACATTTAGTTTCAGTCTGTGATTAAAGCTTTTTTGAATATCAATAACTTTGTCAAACCATCATGATATTTAGATGGACTTAATTTTTTTACAATTAACATTCAGATTTAGTCTGAGGTTAAAGTTTTTCAGTCATCAATAACTTTGTCAAATTTTCATGGAATTCTTTGAAATTTGGACAGAAGCTTAATTGTTTATGACCAAAATACAGTAAGTATCCAGAGCAATATTTTGAAAATATTTATTTTCATTTTTCCGTAATTTACTGATAAATGTACTTATTTTTTTTTACTGTTTGTTTCACATCAATTACTTTGTCAAACCCCAATAGAATTTTATGAAACTTTGACAAGCTTTTTTATGATTTAGAGTAATGTCTGAAGCAAACTTTTAAAAATATATTTTCATTTTCAGTATTCTTATGCCCCACCTACGATAGTAGGAGGGGCATTATGTTTTCTGGTCTGTGCGTCCGTTCGTTCATCCGTCTGTCTCACTTCAGGTTAATGTTTTTGGTCAAGTCAGGTTAAATTTTTTTGGTCAAGGTAGTTTTTGCTGAAGTTGAAGTCCAATCAACTTGAAACTTAGTACACATGTTCCCTATGATATGATCTTTCTAATTTTAATGCCAAATAAGAGTTTTGATCCCAATTTCACGGTCCACTGAACATAGAAAATGATAGTGCGAGTGGGACATCCGTGTACTATGGACACATTCTTGTTCTGATAGACTTAGTTTTTTACAGTTAACATTAACAGACAGTCTGGATTTACATTTTTTGACATGATAAATTTGTAAACCTTCATGGATTGTTGTGAAACTTGGACAGAAGCTAATCTTTAAGACCAAGAAATAGCATCTAAAGAAAAAGTTTGATTTTTTTTTAAATTTCTGTATTATCCTGATACATGGACACTTTTTATTTCAACATTACACTTTTACACTGACAGCAGCATTCGCAGGCAAGACACAGGGTTCCACGGAACCCCTTACGAATTTTTTAAACATTTTTTTTTTTCAAATTTGACTATTTACAGATTCTCTCTTACTTCTACAGTTTTTTTTACTCAAAACCCAAAACAGGGTAAATATCATCATATTTTAGGGCAATGACTCCTATAAGAAGACGACTGACTATTTCATCTATGCTGACCTATTTGCAGATCTTATCTTGCTGATATATTGTTTAAAGTTTCTATCTATGTATGAAAGGTATTACGATATTTGGCAAAATACTAAAAGAAAATGGTAAAATTGTCATTAAAGAGCACTAACACTTATATGTGTCGTTTTGCGCTACACCCATTTGCACCAATAATATTTTTGCGCAATTCGTATTCAAACAACATTTACCTAGTCTCATTTACGCCAAAAATATTAAATGTGCAATAACAGTAATGTTTAGACAAGTCTCATTTTATTATGATAACAATTCCTCTTTCCCTCTACTTTTATCGTGTATGTAATAAACTTAATTGTCAGTTTAAAGTGTTTGATATAATGACATATTTTAGGATGAACATTAAACATTAAACAATATATAGTCGGAGGACATCTTTTTCATATCATGGAACCATCCAACGACAAATGATTCTTTTATTCTTTTCTGAACTCATATCTACTGCTTACTTTTTGCAGTTGAATTTGTTCTCCGTGAGATATATTAATGAATTATTGTATTTAAGGTAACATAATCAGGGGCGGATCATGGATTTTGAAAAGGGGGCCGGGGGAGTGTAATTCCATAAAACTGAAGAATAAGATCCGAGCGTAGCGAGACTGAAACAAATTTGGGCTATCATGTTAATGCTTAAATTGACATATTGTACAATCGATAGGGGTGGGTCGTAAGCCCTCTATGCACCCCTTAATCCTTCACTGATGATGTACTAAGGACTGAAATATCTTCCAAGTCTTGTAAAGATAGAGATCAGTTGATAAATATGCACACAGTTGTTTTGCGTAAATGAATTCCGTAATCCATCTTCGATAGCCAAGGGTTAAGATCCAGTCCCTAGAGGAGGGGGACTGGATCGTAACCCTTGGCTGGCGAAGATTCCCGTAATCTTGCGCAATTGATATTAAATTTAAAAATAACAATTGGCAAAAGTTAAGGGTAAAACAACTGTCTCTCATTCAAATTAATATAACTATGTTTACCTTTCCGGGACACCAGGGACCGGTTTCACGAAGCTATCCAAAGACCTGTCATAAGATATTTCTTAGGACATGTCTTATGATCCTCTTAATTATTACTATCTTAGGACATATTTCAGACTTAGCCTTAAATTGAAGCTGTCTTAGGATAATCTTAACAAAGATATCCTAAACCTGTCGCAAGTTCTTTAAATTTTTAAATATTAACATGGATTTATGTTTTTAATTGTAAAATACACATGTAATTGATCACTAATGCTATTATTATATTTGTATATGTAAATTCTATAAGCTGTATTGCTTTTGAATAAAAGACTATTATTATTATTATGGAAAAATTCATGTAAATGTAGTATGTGTTTCCCATAAATTACTAAACGCCTTGCTATTCCATAATTTAATTTAGATAATTTCCAAAGTTAATTTAAAAAATAAGTGCAATTTATATAGATAAGTTAGGACCACTTTGTGAAACCCACGTAAGACTAAGATATATCGTAAGACCATCCTAAGACAGCTTTGTGAAACTGGCCCCTGACATCAGTATATATATTTTTTAATTCCTCTTGTACAGAGATGTGTAATACATGACAATTATATGATAATAAGATCAAATCATTCATGAATAATTATTGTTTTGGCAAGTAAAGGGCAAAACATAATTTAATCGTCTCAGAGAAAAACACACGAGCAGACGGTCACGTAAGAACTTGGTGCAAATGTTCACAAAGCTGTTAATATCACATTTTATATCTGGACAGTTTTCTTTGTTAAGATTTGTAGATTTTTAAATTATAAAAAAAAACCATTTAGTTATAAATAGTCTGCCTGCTTTTGTCAATACATATACATGTGCCTCGTTGTGAGGATTGTGTTAAATTCTTTATGTTCTTTTTGTTCGTATTCGTTTATTGTCCAAACTGTCACATAGTATAAATAATTAAATGAAAAGAATTAGACCCCGTTTACACTAGCAAAAAGATCGATCTTTAGTCTAATGTAAACGGGAAAGATCGATCTCCAATCGGACTTAAAAAGTCCACCTCCAGAGGTAGTTTTAAAAAGATCTATATCTTTTATGAACCGCTATTTCTTAAAGTGTAGACACTAAATTGACTAATATCGATCGCGATCGATCCTTCTAAAAGCGAAAGTGTTATATATTTAGATATGCAAATAAATCTGCGCATGATCAGATTGGTATATCCTTATACATCTCTGCCTCCCGGGGTTTCGTACAAATTCTTTAATAATTTGACAGAACTTGAGAATAAGACAAGTAAACAAAGAAATATATTCCAATATTTTTGCATCATTCTTCTGAATAGATAAATCCTATTTCTTTGCTGCAAACTCCTCATTTTTAAACGAAATGACCTTTTCCTTATAAGTGATAGTCTTCTCACATATCTTTGTTTAATGACTTGTGAATCAAAAAGATAATTAATAACTGCATCTAAGTAATTCTAAAAAACCAACTATTTCCTGAAATGCACATGTTGTCATATTCTATATTTACGATTTTTTGTTAACGAAATGTACGGGTATTAGGTCAGACCGATTCTTTTTATATTGCAGTGTAACCTCAAGATCACGATCTATCTTGCTTGTGCTCAAGATCGATTCAAATAAAGATCGGTGCAATTTCGTGCTGTGTAAACAGGGTCAGTCCTATTAGAGATTTTGACACTTATTTCGTGTAATATACTTATACATGTTATAAGTAATGTCTAATTTTATGACAAAGTCCGGAATAATAAAATATGAAAATTAATGAAATATATGCCTGATATAAAAATAGAGTAAAACAATTGACGCAATAAAATTGTTGTTTACGCTAATTTCACACTTCACAGTCCAAATAGTCCGGTCATACTTTTAAGTTATCTGCACCTACACATTGAACGTGAACCCATTTCATTTAAATGATAATCACTTTTGTAAAGTGGTCGGAAATAACCGGATTATACGGAAGCCGATAAGGGCCATTCAAAAAAAAATTTATGTCGTAATTACGACATAACATGTCGTAATAACGACATCACTATGTCGTAATTTCGACATAACATGTGGTTATAACGACATCGCTATGTCGTAATTTCGACATAACAAGTCGTAATTACGACAACACTATGTCGTAATTACGACATAGCTATGTCGTAATAACAACAACGCTATATATATAAAAGAATATGTATTATGATTGCCAAGAGACTAAATGACACAGAAATTAACAACTATAGGTCATCATAATGCCCTCAATAATGAGAAAAGCCCCCGCATAGTCAGCTATAAAAGAGGGACGAAAGATACCAGAGGGAGAGTCCCCGAAATGACAGCTGTTTAACAATTTAATTCAAACGAGTGAAAATAACGGTTTTAATAATGTACAAATAAAGACCGAAACACGAATATGTAACACAGCAACAAATGACAACCACTAAATTACAGACTCCTGACCGCTATGTGATAATAACGACAACCTTATAGTTTAACTTTTCACTTTTTGAAGCGATAGGAATTTCAAAATGGTCGCCAGTAAAGGCAAAGTTTGTATCGTAAACAAATTCATTTTTTTTTTTTGAGAATATTGAACACTTTATGCAATCAAGCTTAATTAAAGTTATTCACTAACACCTCAGACTTGCACATTCTAGAACTTTATTTATAATCAAGTCAAATGAGACCCAGTTGAATAGGGGAGCAATTCAAGCTCCCTGGAGCCTCTAATTATGTTTGGCATTGCAGGTTCTGAATAAGATGAATTTTAAGCTTTTCCCAATAAAGACTATGTTAAACTTTGGACTCATAGTGCTCAGACCCACGGATCTCTGTACCTTCATTTGTACACACTTGAATCTTAATGTACAGTAACTCCTGAGGCTTGATGCAAATTATTACTGCATTGCTATTGTTGGTTCTTAATGAGATTCTTCAAGCGTCCTCCCCATTGAAGCCCTATTAAAACTTTGTACCCCAAGTTCTTTTAACCACTTTTCCCCAGGGCAACTATTCCTACAAACTTAAGGGGAGGGTTAGGATCCCGCTAACATGTTTAACCCCGCCACATTCTTAATGTATGTGTCTGTCCCAAGTCTTTAATTTACCTATTTGTTTTTCGTTTATTTTTGTACATAAAATAGGCCGCTAGTTTTTCTCGTTTGAATTGTATTACATTTGTCATTTCGGGGCCTTTTATAGCTGACTATGCGGTATGGGATGTGATCATTGTTGAAGGCCGTACGGTTACCTATAATTGTTAATTTCTGTGTCATTTTGTTTCTTGTGGAGAGTTGCGTTTTTGAACAAACCAAGTTAGAAACCATTTTTTTTCAGTTTTCTCTCCAATTTTGATGTTTTTTCGTCTTATTTGGGGCCTACAGAGGTTATCAAGGCTTTGCGATACGCTGGGGGGGGGGGGGGGGGGGGGGGGGGGGGCTTTCGTTTAGGTCAAAGAATTTGTTCCCATCTTGATTCAAAAACCTTATTCATTTTTTAGAACAACCCAAAAACATTTTTTATTCAAATTTGAGTGTTGAATTTTATAATTTTTTATCAAAAATAAAAATAAATATTTGTGATAACTCCTTCCTGAAAAGAAAAAATGTTTAGATCTATATTATGCATGTCTGTTTGAGAACCATTTCATAAGACCGATGATTTCTATAGAAATCATTGATGGGACCCATTATAAATACATTTTTTTTATTATTCCTGGAGTAGATAATAATTTTCTTTTAATCTTTGGGAATTATTCAACTTGTTTTTATGTACAAATAATTAACTTCATAATTTTGATGAAGAAAATCCATTTCAATTCAATTTTTTTTCATCAAAATTATGATTTTCATTTTCATCTATCAACAAACTTTTTAAATTGTAGTGGCATGGTCGGTCAACTGATAAGTTGTATGGCTGATTACAGGTAAAGCAATAACTTCTATTTGACAGTTGCGTGTACTCTGGGGTGTGGAATACCTTAATTTTATGGGGAAAATCCTGTCCATGTGTAATACTTAATATATTCCAACAGATGACATTACTCAAAGTTTTCTTCTGTTAAATGAATGATTTGTATATCATCATAATTTGCTATTTATATAAACCACATTTTGGTATAATAATTATTTACCATATCAACATTGAATATTATGAATGTAGAATGAAATATGTCTACAGTATGATTGGTTTGAATCATTTAATTTATAAGATTTAGGAATCAAAATTTGTAATTATTTAAAAACCCACATTGAAATTGTTTTATATCAACACACCCACATTTGAATTATTTTATACTTTAGATTTCATAGCCATATTTGCATTTGTAAAAATATTTATATACCCAAATTTTCAATTATTTTACATGCCCAACTTTTATTTTTGTTGTAAAGAAGTGTAACTTGAAACAACAGTATATCATATAATTTAAAAGAGAAATAAAGATTAAAGTTATATCATGAATATTGGTCATGATTTGTAAAACTCAGAACTGTCAAGTAAATTTAAGACACGATTCAAAATGTTCAGAATATGTCAAGCCATACTGAGAAAAATAAGAATGTCGAGAATATGTCGAGAAATTTCAAGACAGTATTCAAATGTCAAGAATTTGTCAAGAAATTTGAAGACCATATTCAGAATGTCGAGAATATGTCGAGTAAATTTCATACAAATTTAATATAAATGAGAATTTGTCAAGAAAAATTAAGACACAAGTCATACTTTTGGAGAATGTCGAGTAAAAGTTCATGCAAATTAAGACAAAAACTGGTCTTTTCAGACTTTTAGACTTTTGTAGTGTGTATTGGTGAGGTTAAGAGTTTGAACAAGGGTTTTTCAGTGGTCACTTCAAAAATTTTATTTTTAGTACCGACATTTGATGCAGAGTAATTTTATTGAAATTTTATGTATTTTGTGTAAATTCAAAAGTAAAATATATATAGTTATAGAAAACATTAATTCAATCTTTTTATTGTGTTTAAAGTTCAAAAATCCAATTTATCATTTTATTAAATTATATTTAAGTTAAAAAAAATAGTATACTGTATTGATTTTCGAGAAATAGACAAACAAATGAAAGTGTATACAGTAGCTAATTGCATTTTAACTTTTTAATCATAATATATATAATTTTCTAAGACTTATTATATACATGTAGCATGATTGATTTGGTCTAAAAAACGGCCGACATGATCTTGATTATCAAATATGATTCTCTCTTATGCTGAATTATATCTTTTAAAATAACCATTAAACTAAGAACCGATAATTTAAAAGCAGCAGTATCCCATTTATTACCAAAGTTGCACGTAGGTATTGTTCTCAAGAAAGCTTTGGTAAAGTATAGAAATAAGACGATGTGGTATGATTGCCAAATGAGACAACCCTCCACCAGAGACCAAAATGACGTAGAAGCTAACAACTACAAGGTCACCTACCGTAAGGTGTGTTTTCATTTGAACCTGTTATCGTTCATGAATTATATATAGAAGAAGAAGAAGATGTTTTATTTCCATTAAATGGGCCCACAAAGACCTTATTACAATATAAGACATCATTTAAACAACTACAAAAATATACAAACAGTTTTCAAGTATACATGTACATACAAAGAAGAAAAAGCAGTTTGAATATTAATGAACCACGCACACACATATATATATATATATTTTGATAAGTACGTCTAAACAAGTGACAACTCCATCCATTGGATCACCAGTGAAAGTGATACACGGCTGAAAACACATATATTCATAATTTACTCTAAATAACAGCACAACAATGTTAAATCTGCAAATTTGCGGCAGAAAATTTTTGTTCTTCCATCGCCGGGATTCGAACTCATGCTGTTGGGATATCGAGACAACACCGCCTGCACTGTGTCCAGCGCTCTAGACCACACGGCCAGCTAGACTGAACTAATAATTCATTTTTCGGTGGCCTAGTGTTACCGTGTCTCGTCAGTAGAATAGAGAGCTATCAGTACATGATATATTAGGCATGAAGATGGAATTGATTGCAGATTAGCTAAACAATACCTATCGTAAAGGATCGTAAGATACAGTCACAGAAATAATTATTTTGATAAGTACGTCTAAACAAGTTACAACTCTACGAGAGATCCATCCATTGGATCACCAGTCACGAGTGAAGGTGATACACGGCTGAAAACATATATTATATTCATAATTACTCTAAATATATATCAGCACAACAATGTTAAATCTGCAAATTTGCGGAAGCAAATTTTTGTTCTTTCCTCACCGTGATTCGAACTCATGCTGTTGGGATATCGAGACAACACCATCTGCACTGTGTCCAGCGCTCTAGACCACACGGCCATCTAGACTAAACTAATAATTCAGCTTACAAGTGTAATACGGTAATACCCCCTTCTCAGGCACACCCCAACATGAAAAAGTGCTTTTTATAAATCGGGTATTTATAAGATATGTAACTTAACTGCAACAGCCACCAAGGGACAGTGCTGCATGGCGAGGTGGGAGATAGACGCACATGGTAAACATGTATGTAAATAGACAATTTGGTGTTAAAATATTATGAGTAGAAACTTGGCATGTCATCCTCGTGCCTGACGTAGAGGAATTGATACATATTGTAAGGTGACCCGACTGCAAGAGGCACAAACGAACGATGCTAAATGACATGCCCAAGTATACATAGTACCAAATTGAAAAATTCTTTTACAAGTAACATATATGGGTATAATTCTGATTGTTAATGATAGAATAAATTACAAAAAGAAACATTATTGTTATTGGTGAGTCTAGGTAACCACAATACCATCCTCGTGCCTAGTGCAAAGAAGCTAGATCTATATTTTATCTTCATCAATCAGATCACAAACAGATATTAATTTATCAACATTCTCTACATTAAGTAGCCAGATCAATTTCTGGCAAGCAATCGAGTGCTAAGAATTAGGACGGTGTGATTTGATCTTGGAGTACATGCAGTTTCTCCTAGATAAAGATGATGTGCATGAACATAAAAAAAATGTTTTTCATCATCAATTTCATTTGAGGTGCACCTGAGACATACTCGGTTTTGTCGAGAAATACTATGAAATCGACTTTTTTCAATTCTAAGTCTATGTGACGAAATACGCAATCTAGTAAAATTTCTCCTCCAATCAGGGGATCGCAATATATATAACGGAATGTTGCTTTTGATTATGAATCATCCCAACTTGGCAAGTGATTTATTTTAAAAACCAATATCTAATGTTTTTAGGCAGTTAAGCTGCCTTATGCTAGCACCCTAGATTTGTGTTCTTCCTAACGAATGCTGAAAAAAGTGCCATTGTTGTAATCTAGCAGGCTAATATGTTATTTATAACTAATTGGACATTTTTTTCATTCTTTTAATTCTGGAATACAAAAAATATGACCAGAATAACCTTAAATGATCGTCGAACGACGCATAATATTTGAAGTTGCACATAGGAAATAGTGCTCAATAGAAATCCGTACGTAGTTTATTATCCCCTTTGCTTTTGGCTAAGATGGCAAAGAACAATTGTATGAAATATTTCATCGCCGAAAATCTGTAATTACAAGTCGTTTATATTTCCCAAATGGCAAAATGCGCAGGAATATTGTTCATGTACACCAAATCTCTATGATAGAGGGAATAAAGTTATATACACATGTAGTCTAAGTTGGCGGTAATTTTAACTTACACGAAACGTAAGTTCGTTTGATTCTGATGATATAAAGTCCGATTAAGCGAAAGTACTCTTAATCATGATATTCTTTTAGTTTAAGAAGATTGTGATTATTTAATTGATTTCAATAAAATGTATGCACATTTAAATTCCTTTCTTTTATTAAATTATTCCCGTTTATCACTGAACTTGTTGTTTTTATGAATGAAAAACCGGAAATCGACGTAATCAATGTCGACCAATCAGGTCGATGTTTTAAGAAATGCGGAATAACTCGACCCAGAGACAAGTCGGACCGAGTCCACTCGGACCGTCTTAGAAAACAACTCGGACCCCTTGTCAGATTAACTTAGGGTTTCATAAAATGTAAGACTAACATGTCTAGCGGAGCCATCAATCTTTCGTTTGTGCATTGGGAACTATTTAGGGGTATTTTGAGGGGCCTAAAGAAGGGAGGGGTTTACTGTAGAACCCTATGGGGTTTTATTTTCAAATGACTATTTATACTCGAAAACAGTAAGTGATAGACACGCGTGGTCTTCAGTAATGAGAACAGGACAATGAAACAAATCAAATAAAATATAGGGTGAGTCCCTGGGGGTCATCCCACCCCCCTTCAATTTCAAAATGTTCTTTTATCTTGTAAACGGTCGCGATCCCCACCCCTAAACCATATATATACTTGTATGGGACAATAAAACAAATCAAATGAAAATTTGGGGGAATCCCTGGCGTCACCCCCACCCCCTTCTGTTTCAGAACTTGTAAACGGTCGATATCCCCACCCCTAAACCATATATATTCATGTATGGGACAATATAACAAATTAAATGAAATATAGGGGAGTCCCTGGGGTCACCCCACCCCCTCCTGTTTGAGAACTTGGAAACGGTCGAGATCCCCACCCCTAAACCATATATATTAATATATGGGACAATATAACAAATCAAATGAAATATAGGGGAGTCCCTGGGGTCACCCCAGCCCCTCCTGTTTGAGAACTTGGAAACGGTCGAGATCCCCACCCCTAAACCATATATATTAATGTATGGGACAATATAACAAATCAAATGAAATATAGGGGGAGTCCCTGGGGTCACCCCACCCCCTATTGTTTGAGAACTTGTAAACGGTTGAAATCCCCACTCCTAAACCATATATATTCATGTATGGGACAATATAACAAATCAAATGAAATATAGGGGGAGTCCCTGGGGTCAACCCACCCCCTCCTGTTTGAGAACTTGTAAACGGTCCCCACTCCTAAACCATATTTATTCCTGTTTGTCATTTCAAAATAATTTGAATGATATACAGGGTCAATCTCCTAGGCGTCACATTATGTGACATATGCATATCACTTTACTAGACCAAACCAATGTGTACTGGACTTTGCCCAATGTCAGGCGACCATGGGAATGACGAATTATGGGAGCTTTGTTTGGGAGACTTCGTAACAGCATCCTGTTACAATTATTTCTTGTTTATTATAAAATTTTATTGATGCAAAAAATGAGTCTAGTAGGTAAATGGAATTTACTTTAATTATTTTTTGAATTATTTCTGGGCCTATAAAAATTTTCATTTATGGCTCATTTTAAAGAAAACATATAAATCTTTCAAGCAGTGTAAGGCCCAAGAATGTTTGACCAATTGTTTTATTTGACCGGAGAACCTGAGATCACCCCCAGTTTTTGGTGGGGTTCGTGTTGCTTAGTCTTCAGTTTTCTATGTTGTGTCATCTGTACTATTATTTGTCTGTTTGTGTTTTTATTTTTGGCCATGGCGTTGTCAGTTTGTTTTCGATCTATGAGTTTGACTGTCCCTCTGGTATCTTTCGTCCCTCTTTTATAATCACCTGTCATTTTATTCCAAACTTGGTATGGAGTGATATCACGGACTTGGGGTGAAGGTGGGGTTCATTTACATTTACTATGGTCAGGGCAGTCAGACCTCACCTTTGATCCCTGTAGTAGTAAACATTTGTCTGATTTGTGTCTCATAAATTTTGTACTGTAGAACCCAAACTCAGTGTTCCTTCCAGGGAAGCAAGTCCATTCATACAATTACGTCAACTTGTACCACTAAAAGTCAACTGTTACCAACGTTAACTACCAACTAGAACACCTGCAATCATTGCGAACTTGTACCACTGCAGACTCACCATTAAAAATATACATTGATATATGCGTTGCTTTAGAAAACCTTGATAAAATATTAATTAATTTGCCTTAATAATCAATTCATTAAATAAACATAAATGTACAATATACGAATGTTTAATGTTTGTTCTTTCAAATCTGAAAAAAAAAATTTGAAGCAACACTGCCACAGTTTTCATAATTACGTTTGCCTTGGTTTTTGGTTAACTGCCTGCAGCGCTTACAGTGCTTTGATTTTATTATATAATCAAACGTAGAAATTACATGTAGTAATTTTTTATAAGTATAAGTCTTCTATTTTGCACGTGACTTAAACAAAAAATTGATAAACGTCCAGTGGCAAATATATCATGCATGTTACCTAAGGTTTTTGATTTGAGGTCCTTGGTCCTAAAAAACGAAAATTAGGTCAAGGGCAGAGGTCAAGGTCATATTCTAAATTTCGATTTTGGCTTACTTTCACTTCTGTTCAAAAACCGTATAAGATATCGACAACATATTTTTACTAAATTGTTAATTGCGACATGTCGTAACACATACATTGGTTGAAAAGGTACGCTAACATTAAATTTGAGTTTTCTTCCCTCTTAGATTTAAAATTACGCGTATGGTGATATAACGCATTCACCATATATAATAAAGACCTAGTGTCATTTGATTTTAGGTCCTTGATTTATGACCTTCAAATTGAGCTCAAGGTCATTGGTAAATTTGACATTCTAGATTTTGATCTTTGCTTTTACTTCATATGTATACATGATAAAGCCATGGGACTTTATGCATTAGGTTGCAAGCCATAAGACCTCGGAAAAGCCAACCGGAAGTGACCTTGTGTAAACCGGAAGTAGCTATTGTTTGTATTTGTGTAATGTACAAGTATATAGAACCATATATTTTTGGAATCAGTGTCAGGTAAACTATCAACTAATACCGGAAGTAACAAACCATCTTTCTTATTTAACCGAATCGATTAAAAAAATGTCTAGAAACAATATTTTTTTTTAAAACCAGCGTACAATAAGCTATCATTTGACGCTGGAAATAACATTTTAAACCGAATTTTAATATTTTTGTATCAAAATAGATCTTTTCGCTTGGAAAGACCTTCAATTGTTCTCTGAACAATTGGTTTTTAATTATTATTGAATTTGTATTGTTTAACTTTTAATGTAATTATTATTGTATTCAGAGAGCCTTATTGAAAATTGGTGTAATCCAAATGAGTTACTCTCTCTAAATAAAGATATTATTATTATTATTATTATTATTATTATTATTATTATTATTATTATTATTATTATCAAAATAACGAGGTCCAATTACGTAAAAACGACGCATCAAAGAATTCAACTGTATATATAACTAATATAGGACAATGGTGTTGTTTAAAAATTTCACCATTCCAGGCCCTTTTGTTTTCCACATAATTAATATTACCAATAATTAACAAGTTCCGGGTCGAATCCGATACCGATACCGATAGTATATATCACATGTTACTTGTTACCTAATCTGTACGTTCCGTCTCTGTCAGGCGCACCACCAAACGGTGTATTTGGAATTTGCTATATGTATATACACGGGTCATAATCACACCTGAACTTCGTCATTATACAGGGATTGACACTACTAAATTCAATCAATGAACAAAAAATATATCTACAAGTAGTTTCCGGTTGTAGTAAGAAAACAAGGACGGATTCAAACAGAAAGAATTTGAAAGCAGAGAAAATTGTGCACCTTATGTTAAAATCATGCAGCACCAGTTTATTAAATGACAATACGAATACTAAAAATCCAGGCTTAAAACAAGGAGTAGTTCTTTTTTTTTTTGACTTAATATTATGATAATTTTTGTGAAAGTGGGAAGGGGCAAATACAAAGTCCCCCGGCTCCTACGCCAGTGATTGTTAAATTAAAAAAAAAAATAAAGTCACACGACAATCATGAAAAAGTAGGAGAAACCTTAGAGTAGCGTATAATATTTTCAAGAGTTTGCCGGTGGGAAAGGATTGGATGGTTTTAATTTATAGCTTGCATAGGACTTTTCGTAACTGAATAACAAATGGAAAACTATCATGATTACCATATATCAGTTGACGTATCTCAGTGACTTCAAGTGTAAATTGATTGTTTCTTCGTAGGACATGTAGGATACACACCAGGATCTACTAATGAGGTAATTTTAAAGTTCAGCTCGAGTTTAGTTGTACGTTTTTTCTAGCTCCAGTTAACGAATATGCTATTATCAGCATGTGGAATTTTTGTATTTAACAAAATGCATTACCTTGAAGTTATTTTTTTTTGTCTATTTTTTGTTGCTTGAAGTTGTTATGATTGTGTTTCACTAAATGGTAATATCCATCAGAAAACCACGACCTCTTCGAATGGATCTCGATGTATTCATTTGAGAACGAAAAAAAAATGACATTATGATAGCTTAATACCAATTAACATAGTTAACCAAAAACTTAGCTGAAAAAAATTAAACAAATGAAAATAGGGAGATGTGTTATGATTGCCAAAGAGACAACTACATGTATTAATATTCATCAGAGTTAAATGGCGTGTATTATTAGCAACAACAGGGCACAATGTGAAACAATTCAAACAATAAAACCAACGGCATGGTTCCTGTCGTAAAATTGCGTAGCTCCTACAAAACGTGCTTTGATATCTACATTTTCATATATAGTTAACCCGAATAATTCAGTCGTTATATTCCTCTGATCTACGATGGATGCAGTTCCTTGTGTGGGGGGAAATCGGACACGGAAAGGTATTGAATCATTCATACAGTCAAACCTGCTAAAGAGACCACCTGTATTCAGCAAAATCATGTGTTATAAGACCATTGTTTTTAGGTCCCTTCGTAGTGTATTTCATATAGATAGAACCTGTATTAAAAGACCACCTGTCTTATGAGACCCTTTTTTCTCTCCCTAAAGTAGTCTCTTAAAACAGGTTTTACTGTACTTGTTTAATCAGAGTATATACGAACTCTCTCGAACCATCTTTCCTATAAATTAACAGCTGGTATACACTGAATCCGGTACATCTGTACTTTGAATACATGTTGTTGATTTTACCTTGTTTTTCGACTTGAAAACAATTGCATTGCCATAGAAGATCAACGAGTTCATAAAGTAAAACAAATTGAAAATAAGTATATAAATCATACTTATCTCGTACTCTTAAGCACTGAGCAGCAATTCAAAGACACAATTTCAGTTATATAAATGGATTTAACAGACTACATTACAACTAACCAAATTATTTTTGTTTTCATCTTTTTTTTTAACTTCTCGTTTAAAACTCATGTTGAGAATAGAAAGAGGTAACCTATTGAAACACATTAAATTTGCAGTTTTAAGAAATCCCAACTGCTCCCAAAAAGATGTTTTCCTATGAGAGCTGGCCTGAACTTAGCAGACAAACTTCAAAACATCTATCGCTTCAAGTTTGCAGCTGATTTGGATGAAAACTTTTATATACCAGTAACCTCATAATTAAATTGCCTAAATAAGGCCTTTTCCTAAAATAAGCCCAAATTTTAGCCTTAAGGAGCAACCATTTAACTTCAAGGAGGGGGTGGGGTTATGGTTTATTTGTCTGAGTCAGAATTTTTTTTTTAGTTTTTCGATGCTATCAATCAAATTATTTATTTTTTTAAATTAAACACGATAAGGTATGGGGAAAATCTGGATTCAGAATTTTTTTTTTGTCATCTGCTTGACCACAATATTTTTTTTCATCAAATTTGGGATCCGAATATTTTTTTTAGGAAAAAACCATAATAAATGGTCGTTCCCTTATCTTAATATAAGATTTAAAAAAAAATTTCTTCATTTACATTCAGCTAAAAAATATTTATTGATACATGTTTATCGTCTTGTAACTATACATAAAGTATCTGTAATTCTGGACAGTAGTAGAGCGATTTCGTGTAACATTATACATTCTTATGTTAATTTCACATTTATCATTGTACTAAAACAAAGGTTGCAGCGTCCTCTGATACGACGACTTTGGCTGTTCTGTTTTTTCCACTTTTTATCGTACTGTATTTGCTTGCCAAACTTTTGGTCCCGAGTGTATGTGGTGAAATTATTCTATATACAAGTCATGTGCATTGATTGCCAAACTTTTGGCCTTGAGCGTAACTGATAAAATTTATTCTAAACAAAAGTCATGCGCATTGATTGCCAAACTTTTGGTCTCGAGCGTATTTGATAAAATTTATTCTATACACAAGTCATGCGAATTGAGTGTCAAACTTTTGGTCTCGAGCGTATATGATGAAATCTATTCTATTCACAAGTCATGCGCATTGATTGCCAAACTTTTGGTCTCGAGCGTATATGATGAAATTTATTCTAAGCACAAGTCATGCGCATTGATTCCCAAACTTTTGGTCTCGAGCGTATCTAATGAAATGTATTCTATAAAAAAAACAAGTCATGCACATTGAAATATATATATATGTTTAAGAGGCAATTTTTGTCGGTACATGTACATATACTCATCAAGATTTAAAGGTGTCTCGTTGATATATTCCCAGCATCTAATTCTGTTCATATCATACATGTATGTAAACAAAATTTTATGCAAATTAGGTTTCAGCGTAGAAACCTCCGTTTTCTGTACGTCATTTAATTTCATAAATGTCGTCGAATTATGTTGTTGTAGAACATTGTTACTTAACATTTTCAAATGATGTATATATCCGTTAAGAAATAAGTTAACTAAGTCAAAATTGTGTATTCAGGTTTAAGACATCAAAGTGCCTAACAGCATGATTCACCAGACTTTCCATGATTAAAAATCTTCTTCTTATCTTAAAAATGTAAACTTTCGGAGAATATATGATCATTGAAATTGTATAAGATTTCATTTTATGTTTGCTTGAAGTGACTTGAATGATAGAATAATTATTAATCACATGGTTCTGTAAACAATTGTACCTATCATAATACACGTTCTATACTCGTTAAAGAAGTCTTGCAATCCGTAGGTGGCCTGTTGCAGGAATAAATTTCTGATCTTATCAACAGCCATTCTTTCCAGTGGTAGTTTAAATTTCCAGCTTTTCATCCAGGTTGGCCAACTTTACGGAACCTTCCTTTGATATTAAGGGGACGATTACTTAACTTAATAAGATTTGTTTTTGGAGGGGAAACCAAGAGGATGTTATGCAGATTGAATACTCCGTTTTCATCTGTTACCATCCATATTTATTTTTTTCCTCGGTACAGCTTTCACTATTGTATACAATTGTTTACTGCAATTTTTGTTGGAGAATATTTATTTCCATCCTGTTTTATGAAAGATTATTTATTTTCAGCTTTTACCAGGCCAGGATATTCATTTTCGAAATCCTCCTGGCCCCTCCCGAAAAATCAAATGGTCGTCCCCTAATTGTTAATTTGATCTCGTTCTGACTATCTATGAGACATTTGCCACTGGACATTAAGCAAACAACAATAACTCAATAAATCATCATACAAAATCAAGTATAGACAAAAACAAAAGTTGCTTTAATTCAAAATGTTCATCATTTAGGGATAAATAGAATAAAATTAAGTGAACAGCAGGCTAAACAAGATTTGTATGGAATTGGTTTAAAATGTGGCTTTGTGAAAAATTTCTCACATACAAAACTCAATATTTTTTCACACTTTTTTTGCCTCAAAGAAATACTTTTTCTATATTTTCTCAACACACTGCGACTGATAGCACACGTGATCATTTGGACATGTCTCATACACGCAGTACAGCTTAGAGGCTCCTCATGGGGGGATCCCAGTAATCACATAATCACAAATCTGTTGCAAATATAATCACATAATCATTAAATATTTACTTAAACTCGGTAATCAAATAATCAAAAATACATTCCAAGATAATCAAATAATCAAATAATCACTAAAAAAGGGCCAAGTGATCACATAATCAAAAACCCCATGAGGAGGCTCAGCTTAGTTCAATATAACCTGTACTGAACAATTGAATATCTCGTGTCAGTGATTTAATGAAAACACTCTTGATCTTTTTAAAAATGTTGTCCTACAGGAGCCTTTTATAGCTAAATACACGTACGGGATTTGATTATTGTTGAAGGTCGTACAAAGCATATATATAGGTTCTTGAGGACAGCTAGGACCCTATGTTGAGCCCATAGTCCCTCCCCCGTTATTATCATAAATTCCCGATTTTCTAATACTTATCATTTATTTGTACCATATGTATACCAATATATCATATTTTTACGCTAACTATACATGTTGACTATCAATGTGCCACTCGACAATAGAGGGGAGGGACTATGGGGCTCAACATAGCCTTGTACATCCTTGTTCTTTTGTCTCCGGTGGAAAGTAGTCTCATTGGCAATCATACTATACTAGTTTAAATGTGATCTTAAACGCCAAAAATAGTTTCACTTTAATGCATCCCGAATGTTTAAGTATGAGGCGATTTAAAAATCAGTCATCGTATATTTGACATGAATCACTTTTAACAGAACCTTTGTGAGTGTAATAATAAGATCAGGGATGATTACCAATGAGACAACTCTCCACCAGAGAGCAAATGACGTAGAAATTAGAAACCAGTATAGGTCACAGTACGGCCCTCATCAAAGGGGTTTGATTTGAGGGTTTACTAAAAAAGAGGCGAAAGATACCAAACGGACATTCAAACTCTTTTAATGCGAAAATAAACTAACAACGCCATGGAAAAAAAGAAATAGACCAAAAGACAAAAAGACAAAATAACAGTATACAAAACACAACACAGTAAACTTTAGACTGCATGAGCAACACGAACCCCACCAAAAACCGGGGTGATCTCAGGTGCCCCGGAAGGGTAAGCAGTAAGCACATGTGGCATCCGTCGTGTTGCTCATGTAAGCGGGTTTGTGATAAGTCTTATTCGGTAGGTCACATTCGGGGAAAAGGATGACGAGATTGTGGTTACGACGATTGGAACATATCCGTCGTCATCTGTGAAACAGATATTCCATTACGGTCAACCAACTTGAATGGCGTCCGTACAATGTTCGAAGGGATGATTTCAATTTCACCACTTGAAAATCTTGGTTTAATAGCTTCCTTGTGAGCAGCAACCCTCTATCAAAGAAATTATGATAGGAAACGCAAGCCCTGCAATATCTTTTCAACTTGGAGATATATACAATATATGCAGGCGCTGCTAGAATGTTGCTACCTAGAAATGGACATTTCACAATTATGAAACTGAAATCATCTCATTTGCCGTTAATTTAGTTCTATGGTTTATATAGCTATACTCGCAAAATACACAAAAATGACATGCCATAAAATTATATATATATTGAAAATCTAACGAATACCTACACTAATAAATCTGTCTCAAATCTGATCGATAAAGATTAACCATAAGTATCAAGCCAGAGGACAGCACTATTCAGTCTAACAAATACAATACGTACAACAATTATTCCGAATATCAATGAAATATTGCTCCCACCAGAGTGCAAAATGAAATTTATCGACAAGAGTGCGTTTTACTTAATAAATTCTTCACACGCTGTGTATGACATAAGATTTAGGAATAAAAAGGGTGAAAGTGAATTGAAGGCAATGCTAATTCATCATATGTCATGTTATTTATATACTTAAGAGTTTCAATGCATTTTAATTTTTTTTTTTGCACGGTTTCAGATGAGGTTCTGGTGGGGTTTACAGAATAGAGAGTTATAAGTATAGAGAAAAAAGGCAAAAATTAAGAATAGAGAATATTGCATTATAGGGTGCTGAAATATAAAGAATAGAGAATAGCAGGATTCTGAAATATAAAGAAAAGAGAATAGCGGGATTCTGAAATATAAAAAAATAGGGAATAATTGACAAAATAAATCAAGAATAGAAAAAAATGATCTGAAAAAAAAGGATAAAGAAATGAAGGAACCCCCATCCAGATCCTCTTAGATTATAAAAATATATGAACTTACTATCCTGCACTTTTCTAGTTCGGTTGCACGCGTATTTATACAAGTAATAACCAGCGGCTCTTTTCACAAAAAATCTTAAGAGTAAAAATACTCGTAAGTCATACACATTTCAGTATAACTTACGATCAATTTTAGTCGTAAGATTTTTTGTGAAAAGAGTCGCTGGATCATACGTGAACGTCATCATTGCTCCTTGCTTAAGGTTTTAATTCCGATTTTGAAAACATTTCACAAAATGATAGTTTAACGCTTTGAAAGGACCCACATTTTATAGGGCTATTCAATTCTAGATCAAATGTTCACTGTGACGAAATTTATTCAATGATCATTAAACGTAGACAGAGTTCTCGAAATCCTTTTCGTCCGGTGGTCCTTGAAGACAATCTGCTGGTCCTCTCTATAATTTATATTGCTAAATACAAAAAAAAAGTACACTACTGCACTTAAACAAAAAATTTCCAAAAACAATTTGTTTATGCAATTATCTGAAAAATGTGCTTGGTTTATGAATCGGTCCTTAAGTTTGCTAATGATATATAGATGGATGGATTGATTAATTAACAAATTTAGATGATGGATGGATGGAAGAAAGGAAGAATGGATGATTATATCGATTGATAGATTGAATGTACATTTCTATTCTTAAAATTAAACACGAAATGTCTGCATAACCCCGATGACCTCTCGCCAAATGCATTCAGGTAGAAAATTAGCCAGAGAGATCAATCTGCAACCCATCTTCATTAAAGATAGGAAAGGGTTTTTGAGAAATTATTAAGTTGATTGCGGCGAGTGAAATCATAACAAAATAAAAGAACTGGAAAAAACATGAAAGATTATCTCGGACGATATTTATCTACATCGACATCATGAATTCTAACATATTTCAAAGTTACCTCCAAATGATTATTTTTGTCGTTTAACTCCAAACTGTACAAAGCTACTCCAAATTGTATTTATTAGGTTATTCAAAAAAGTACAAAGCTACTCAAAACTGTACTAGGCTAATCCAAACTGTACAAAGCTACTCCAAACTGTACAAAGCTACTCCAAACTGTACAGGCTATCCCAAACTGTACCAGGTTATTCAAACCTATACAAAACGACTCCAATCTATACTAGGCTACTGAAACTGTATAAATCTACTTCAAACTGTACTAGGCAACTCCAGACTGTCCCAGGCTACTCCAAACTGTTCTATGTTACTAAAGTACTTCAAACATAAAACAGCTACTCTCAACTGTACAGAGCTACTGCAATTTGTACTAGGTTACTTCAAACTGTACAGGTACTCCAAACTTAACAAGGCTTCTCCAACTGTACAAGACTACTAAAAACTGTAATAGGCTACTCAGAAATGTACTAGGTTTCTCCAAACCGTACAAAGCTGCTCCAAACTGTACTAGGTTACTCCAAACTTAACGAAGCTACTACAAACTGTACCAGGTAGTTCTAAAGTGTATTTAAAAAGCAACTCCAAACTGTACACAGCTACTCCAAACTGTACAACGTTACTCAAAACTGTACAAATCTAATCAAAGCTGTATAGCTATTCCAAACTGTACAAAGCTACTCCAAACTATACAGCTAACCAAAACTGTACAAGGCTACTACTGACTGTACTAGGCTACTCAAAGCAGAACAAGGCAACTTCAGACTGAATCAGGCTACTCCTAACTGTACTCGGTTACTTCAAACATAACAAAGCTACTCCAAACTGTACAAAGCTACTTCAAACATAACAAAGCTACTCCAAACTGTACAAAGCTACTTCAAACATAACAAAGCTACTCCAAACTGTACAAAGCTACTTCAAACATAACAAAGCTACTCCAAACTGTACAAAGCTACTTCAAACATAACAAAGCTACTCCAAAAACTGTACAAAGCTACTCCAAACTGTACAAAGTTATTCCAAAGTGTAAAAATCTACCCCAGAATGTGCAAAGCTACTCCAAACTGTACAGGTACTGTAAACACGTATAAAACTTCTCCAAACTTTACAAGGCTATTTCAAACTGTACTAGGCTATTCCAAACTGTACTAGGCTAATCCAAACTATACAAAGCTACTCCAAACTGTACAAAACTTACTCCAAACTATCCAATGCTACTCCAAACTGTACAAAGCTACTCCAAACTGTACACGGCTACTCCAAACTGTACTAGGTTTCTCAAAACGTACAAAGCTACTCCAAACTGTACTAGGCTACTCCAAACTGTACAGGTACTCCAAACTGAACAAAACTACACCAAACTGTACAAAACTACTTCGACCTGTACTAAGTTACTCCAAAGTGTACAAAGCTATTCCAAACTGTACAAGTCTTGCCCCTAACTGTACAGCTACTCCAAACTGTACAAGGCTACTCCAAATTGTATTAGGTTATTCAAAACTGTACAAAGCTACTCCAAACTGTACTATGCTACTCCAAACTGTACTAGGCTGATCCAAACTGTACTAGGCTACTCCAAACTGTACAAACCTACTGCAAACTGTACAAGGTCACTCCAAATAGTACTTGGTAACAACAAACTGTACTCGTTGATGAAGGCCGTACGATTGCTTATAATTGCTTACATTCACTTCATTTGAACTTTGGTGGATAGTTGTCTCATTGGCAATCATTCTACATCTCCTTATTTTTATATAGGTTACTCGAAACTGTACTAGGTTACTCCAAACTGTACAAGGCTACTCCAAACTGTACAAGGCTACAAGGCTACTCCAAACTGTACAAGGCTACTCCAAACAGTACAAGACTACTCCAAACTGTACAAGGCTACTCCAAACTGCACACACTCCAAATAGTACTTAGCTACTCCAAACTATTCTATTTTGTTTGTCGTGTTCTGAAGCTATCTCTCAAAATTATTAAAATTCCATTGGTTACATTTAGCAGATTGTAAAGTAGTCAGCAACTATGCAAATGTCCTGTCCTAAAATTCAATATGGTCTTTTTATTTAAATTTAGAATGCTAAGCGTTTCGTGGGGGTTTGATTGGAGTTTATAGAATAGAGAATAATGTGTATTAAAATAGAGAATGAACACAGATATGAAGGCCCCGGAATCCAAACCCTATTTCATCGTGACAATTTTTGAAGGTTATTTGCTTTTTTCCATCTGAACAAACACCAAATGTTACAAACCAAACAACATGTTTTAATGTTATCTTTAAAAATTAGATCTAAAATGTGAACTTATCTAATTACGAAATTAGTTTGCTTTACGATCAGTGTTGCTTAGATACAGTAACTGTTTTGAATATTACTTGAAATAAATTCATTAAAATCTAAAACTCTAGTAAATTAACCAGACTCAAGCTAGCGAACACTAAGCCAGCGAACAATAAGGTGTATCAAGCTAGCGAACAATAAGCCAGCGAACAATA
Organism: Mytilus californianus; assembly: GCF_021869535.1. Classification (NCBI taxonomy): domain Eukaryota; kingdom Metazoa; phylum Mollusca; class Bivalvia; order Mytilida; family Mytilidae; genus Mytilus; species Mytilus californianus. The sequence goes on along the minus strand of NW_026262582.1, from coordinate 34,220,462 downwards.
AGAAATACGCGCCAAACTGATCTTGCCTAAAAACCGAAGACTTGCAATAACATGAAACGTTCTATGAAATCTGATGACAATCATTTCCAGTAGGAAGACGAAATGCAATACATTTTCAAAAAGACTATTAATTGAAAACTGTTTATTTATTTATTTATTTATTTATTTATATATTCAAGACAACATAATTGTTCTTGACCAAAGGACATCTCTTGTAGGATTTTCAAAATTCCTTTTAAGTTCTCCTCTCCCTTTTTTGATTACCTTTGAGTAGAAACGGTTTGTCTTTATAATCATGATAAAAGTAAATAAATAAAAAAATTAGACCATACTTAACTAGTGTAAAGATAAAATTAAATCCACATGCTTATATTCTTTTTAAAAGAAAACAAAATACCGATTTTGGAACGTAAAGTACAGAATTTTGCAGTCAGAATTATAAGTTGAAATAAAAGCTAATAAATATCCACAGTTTTCGTTAGGAATGATTGAAAACTGGCAATTTATTTATTACATTTCAATAGGAAATGTGTTTTATGTGACAATGACACACGTGACACGATATCTGAATGGCTATAAAGATTTAAGCTACTTTAACAGACAAAATTTTCAAATCAAAGCTTTTCAAGGAGGCATATTTAAAAAAAAATGGGGAAACAGACGGAAAAACCGAAATCAGAAGAACAATTTCTTTACACTGATTTAAATTAACAAGAAGAGGATGCAATCACAACAATACAAACTATTTCATTTTAACATTGGAATTATAATCGGGGAAACGGTCCAAAGTTGGGGTAGGGTGACCCAACCCCCTCCCTTCTTTAATTCATAAAAAAGTCCCTACGGCAAAGCTTTTGTCCACACTAGGTACAAATGATAGGCAATTGCCTAAGGTTGCCTGGACCCAAAGACCCAGGTGGGTAAAGTTACGGAACTTTTTTAATTGAGGGCCAAAGTTGGGGTAGGGTGACCCAACCCCCTCCCTTCTTTAATTCATAAAAAAGTACCTACGGCAAAGCTTTTGTCCACACTAGGTACAAATGAGAGGCAATTGTTTATGGTTGCCTGAACCCAAAGACCTAGGTGGGTAAAGTTACGGAACTTTTATTATTGAGGTCCAAAATTGGGATAGGGTGACCCAACCCCCTCCCTTCTTTATTTCATAAAAAAGTCCCTACGGCAAAGCTTTTGTCCACACTAGGTACAAATGATAGGCAATTGCCTAAGGTTGCCTGGACCCAAGGACCCAGGTGGGTAAAGTTACGGATCTTTTGAAATTGAGGTCCAAAGTTGGGGTAGGGTGACCCAACCACCACCAAATTTTAATTCATAGAAAAGTCCCTACGGCAAAGCTTTTGTCCACACTAGGTACAAATGATAGGCAATTGCCTAAGGTTGCCTGAACCCAAAGACCTATGTGGGTAAAGTTACGGAACTTTTATAATTGAGGTCCAAAGTTGGGATATGGTGACCCAACCCCCTCCCTTCTTTAATTCATAAAAAAATTCCTACGGCAAAGCTTTTGTCCACGCTAGGTACAAATGGTAGGCAATTGCCTAAGGTTGCCTGAACCCAAAGACCAAGGTGGGTAAAGTTACGGAACTCCTACAACTTAGGTCCAAAGTTTGTAGACCGTATCTCCCAACTTGAATTCTTAAAAAATTTCTCACGGCAAAGCATTTGTCCACTCTAGTAACAAATGATATTAATTGCCTAAGGATGCCTGGACTCGAAGAACCCGCAGGTGGGTAAAGTTCCTGAACTTCTACAACTGATTTCACATTTGGTGTTTGCACACCCTATCACATCCCAAGTTTAATTTTGTCAAAAAATCATTTCGGCTAAGCGTTTTTCTCACTAGGTACAAATGATAGGCAATTCCCTACGTGTTACCTGGAACAGATGGGCCGGGTGGATAAATTCTTGGAACGTTTGCAACTGAGGTCCAAAGTTGGGAAATGGAGACCTTTTCCCCTCAAAACTTTAATTCGTCAAAACAATTCTCTACGCGGCAAAGCTTTGACCACATAAGGTACAGATGAAATTCAATGGCATAAAGTTGGCTGGATTAGATGAACCTGGTGAGTTAATTCACGGAACTACTGCAACTGAGGTTCAAAGTTGGGATAAGGAGATCATTCCGTCCAAACTTTAATTGTTATAAAATTTCCTACGACAAAGCTTTGATTTTGTCCATACTATGAACAAACGATAGGTTAGGCCTTGAAGTTGCCCGGACCAGATAGCGGAGGTGGGTAAATTCACCGAATTTCTTCAAATGAGATTCAAAATTAGGGTATGGAGACCCCCACCCTCCCAATTTTACATGTAACCCTTAACAGATTCCTATGGCAAAGCTTTTGTCTTTTGCCCAGACAGTAGTGTGAAAGGCCGATTCTGCCGCACTCCCCCATTTTAAGGAGAAATCCTGCATAGGACCCCTAACCCCGAGGCTAAGATGCAATCCTACAGCGTCCCTTCTTAGCGTATAATAAATCATGACTTTTGTACAGAATGGTTTCGTCGACACAGATGACTTCATCATCGAAGACACCTTTCAGGAAAAGGTGCAGGACCAGAATCAGGAAGCCATCAAATGGAAAGACTTGCCCACCGAGGTGATCTATAAGATCTTGGAGGTGGCTGAAGTGGATGGTAAGTTTGGAAAAAGCAAAATCCTCACCCTCAAGCTCAGCAAAAAGTCCAAGCAGGAGTATCTCTCATACGATCTGTTGATGCTGATGATATTTACAATGTGTTCCCCTTCAGTATAGCCGTTTGTGATCATATCGAACATGTAAATCTGCCGCTCGAATCCCAAGACGGTGCTGATGCTATTGACAACGTTGAAGTCTACTTGATAGTGTCTGGCGAGGGTCAGCGTTGCTCTTAGGGTCGCCCGGTTGGCATCGATGATGATCTTCGTTTTGTGTTTGTTGAGCCGTAGCCACCGCTGGATCTCATTGTTGATGTCTTCGATGTCATAGGAACCTGTGCTCATTGCGATGGGAAACCAGTTGGCACCATCGTCGGGGGAGTAACGGAAGGAATTGTTACCTGTATGAATGTTGGGGATGGAGTTATAGGTTTCCAGGTTCACCAATGCCATTTCGTAGGTCTTGAATTCCTTGAGATGTAGTGGGGGGTTGAACCGGGTAAGGATTTGGCTATCGTTTCCAGAGACGATGAAGGAAAACCCATGCTTTGGGTCGGTATTATCAACAATTTGCTGCAACAATGTGTTGTCCATTTATTTATGGTAGACCATTGTCACATATTTTTGCGTCCACTTTTCGATACCGTCATACTGCTCCTTGAGTTGTTTACCAGCCTTCACTACGATCTAATTTAAAAGTGTAAACAACATTCCCTATTATTTTATCAACTTTTCAACTATAAATTATGTGTTGTGTGAAATGGCTTTCCGTACTTTCGGCATCCTGTCAAATAGTTCCTAAAATAACATTTTTTGTAGAATAAACGTATAGACAATGTAAAAACTATGTAAATGATTACCTTTCAAGACAAAAGTGTTTAAGTAAATTGATTTTTTCTTGAAAAAGCGGATTTCGTTTTTCTTTTTGTTAAAGGCTTGAGAACTATATTATGTATCAATGTATGGTGCGCAACTTTTATGAATTAAATTAAAAAGGTGATATACCCCTCAATTAAAAAAGTTCCGTAACTTTACCCACCTGGGTCTTTGGGTCCAGGCAACCTTAGGCAATTGCCTATCATTTGTACCTAGTGTGGACAAAAGCTTTGCCGTAGGGACTTTTTTATGAATTAAAGAAGGGAGGGGGTTGGGTCACCCTACCCCAACTTTGGCCCTCAATTAAAAAAGTTCCGTAACTTTACCCACCTGGGTCTTTGGGTCCAGGCAACCTTAGGCAATTGCCTATCATTTGTACCTAGTGTGGACAAAAGCTTTGCCGTAGGGACTTTTTTATGAATTAAAGAAGGGAGGGGGTTGGGTCACCCTACCCCAACTTTGGCCCTCAATTAAAAAAGTTCCGTAACTTTACCCACCTGGGTCTTTGGGTCCAGGCAACCTTAGGCAATTGCCTATCATTTGTACCTAGTGTGGACAAAAGCTTTGCCGTAGGGACTTTTTTATGAATTAAAGAAGGGAGGGGGTTGGGTCACCCTACCCCAACTTTGGCCCTCAATTAAAAAAGTTCCGTAACTTTACCCACCTGGGTCTTTGGGTCCAGGCAACCTTAGGCAATTGCCTATCATTTGTACCTAGTGTGGACAAAAGCTTTGCCGTAGGGACTTTTTTATGAATTAAAGAAGGGAGGGGGTTGGGTCACCCTACCCCAACTTTGGCCCTCAATTAAAAAAGTTCCGTAACTTTACCCACCTGGGTCTTTGGGTCCAGGCAACCTTAGGCAATTGCCTATCATTTGTACCTAGTGTGGACAAAAGCTTTGCCGTAGGGACTTTTTTATGAATTAAAGAAGGGAGGGGGTTGGGTCACCCTACCCCAACTTTGGCCCTCAATTAAAAAAGTTCCGTAACTTTACCCACCTGGGTCTTTGGGTCCAGGCAACCTTAGGCAATTGCCTATCATTTGTACCTAGTGTGGACAAAAGCTTTGCCGTAGGGACTTTTTTATGAATTAAAGAAGGGAGGGGGTTGGGTCACCCTACCCCAACTTTGGCCCTCAATTAAAAAAGTTCCGTAACTTTACCCACCTGGGTCTTTGGGTCCAGGCAACCTTAGGCAATTGCCTATCATTTGTACCTAGTGTGGACAAAAGCTTTGCCGTAGGGACTTTTTTATGAATTAAAGAAGGGAGGGGGTTGGGTCACCCTACCCCAACTTTGGCCCTCAATTAAAAAAGTTCCGTAACTTTACCCACCTGGGTCTTTGGGTCCAGGCAACCTTAGGCAATTGCCTATCATTTGTACCTAGTGTGGACAAAAGCTTTGCCGTAGGGACTTTTTTATGAATTAAAGAAGGGAGGGGGTTGGGTCACCCTACCCCAACTTTGGCCCTCAATTAAAAAAGTTCCGTAACTTTACCCACCTGGGTCTTTGGGTCCAGGCAACCTTAGGCAATTGCCTATCATTTGTACCTAGTGTGGACAAAAGCTTTGCCGTAGGGACTTTTTTATGAATTAAAGAAGGGAGGGGGTTGGGTCACCCTACCCCAACTTTGGCCCTCAATTAAAAAAGTTCCGTAACTTTACCCACCTGGGTCTTTGGGTCCAGGCAACCTTAGGCAATTGCCTATCATTTGTACCTAGTGTGGACAAAAGCTTTGCCGTAGGGACTTTTTTATGAATTAAAGAAGGGAGGGGGTTGGGTCACCCTACCCCAACTTTGGCCCTCAATTAAAAAAGTTCCGTAACTTTACCCACCTGGGTCTTTGGGTCCAGGCAACCTTAGGCAATTGCCTATCATTTGTACCTAGTGTGGACAAAAGCTTTGCCGTAGGGACTTTTTTATGAATTAAAGAAGGGAGGGGGTTGGGTCACCCTACCCCAACTTTGGCCCTCAATTAAAAAAGTTCCGTAACTTTACCCACCTGGGTCTTTGGGTCCAGGCAACCTTAGGCAATTGCCTATCATTTGTACCTAGTGTGGACAAAAGCTTTGCCGTAGGGACTTTTTTATGAATTAAAGAAGGGAGGGGGTTGGGTCACCCTACCCCAACTTTGGCCCTCAATTAAAAAAGTTCCGTAACTTTACCCACCTGGGTCTTTGGGTCCAGGCAACCTTAGGCAATTGCCTATCATTTGTACCTAGTGTGGACAAAAGCTTTGCCGTAGGGACTTTTTTATGAATTAAAGAAGGGAGGGGGTTGGGTCACCCTACCCCAACTTTGGCCCTCAATTAAAAAAGTTCCGTAACTTTACCCACCTGGGTCTTTGGGTCCAGGCAACCTTAGGCAATTGCCTATCATTTGTACCTAGTGTGGACAAAAGCTTTGCCGTAGGGACTTTTTTATGAATTAAAGAAGGGAGGGGGTTGGGTCACCCTACCCCAACTTTGGCCCTCAATTAAAAAAGTTCCGTAACTTTACCCACCTGGGTCTTTGGGTCCAGGCAACCTTAGGCAATTGCCTATCATTTGTACCTAGTGTGGACAAAAGCTTTGCCGTAGGGACTTTTTTATGAATTAAAGAAGGGAGGGGGTTGGGTCACCCTACCCCAACTTTGGCCCTCAATTAAAAAAGTTCCGTAACTTTACCCACCTGGGTCTTTGGGTCCAGGCAACCTTAGGCAATTGCCTATCATTTGTACCTAGTGTGGACAAAAGCTTTGCCGTAGGGACTTTTTTATGAATTAAAGAAGGGAGGGGGTTGGGTCACCCTACCCCAACTTTGGCCCTCAATTAAAAAAGTTCCGTAACTTTACCCACCTGGGTCTTTGGGTCCAGGCAACCTTAGGCAATTGCCTATCATTTGTACCTAGTGTGGACAAAAGCTTTGCCGTAGGGACTTTTTTATGAATTAAAGAAGGGAGGGGGTTGGGTCACCCTACCCCAACTTTGGCCCTCAATTAAAAAAGTTCCGTAACTTTACCCACCTGAGTCTTTGGGTCCAGGCAACCTTAGGCAATTGCCTATCATTTGTACCTAGTGTGGACAAAAGCTTTGCCGTAGGGACTTTTTTATGAATTAAAGAAGGGAGGGGGTTGGGTCACCCTACCCCAACTTTGGCCCTCAATTAAAAAAGTTCCGTAACTTTACCCACCTGGGTCTTTGGGTCCAGGCAACCTTAGGCAATTGCCTATCATTTGTACCTAGTGTGGACAAAAGCTTTGCCGTAGGGACTTTTTTATGAATTAAAGAAGGGAGGGGGTTGGGTCACCCTACCCCAACTTTGGCCCTCAATTAAAAAAGTTCCGTAACTTTACCCACCTGAGTCTTTGGGTCCAGGCAACCTTAGGCAATTGCCTATCATTTGTACCTAGTGTGGACAAAAGCTTTGCCGTAGGGACTTTTTTATGAATTAAAGAAGGGAGGGGGTTGGGTCACCCTACCCCAACTTTGGCCCTCAATTAAAAAAGTTCCGTAACTTTACCCACCTGGGTCTTTGGGTCCAGGCAACCTTAGGCAATTGCCTATCATTTGTACCTAGTGTGGACAAAAGCTTTGCCGTAGGGACTTTTTTATGAATTAAAGAAGGGAGGGGGTTGGGTCACCCTACCCCAACTTTGGCCCTCAATTAAAAAAGTTCCGTAACTTTACCCACCTGGGTCTTTGGGTCCAGGCAACCTTAGGCAATTGCCTATCATTTGTACCTAGTGTGGACAAAAGCTTTGCCGTAGGGACTTTTTTATGAATTAAAGAAGGGAGGGGGTTGGGTCACCCTACCCCAACTTTGGCCCTCAATTAAAAAAGTTCCGTAACTTTACCCACCTGGGTCTTTGGGTCCAGGCAACCTTAGGCAATTGCCTATCATTTGTACCTAGTGTGGACAAAAGCTTTGCCGTAGGGACTTTTTTATGAATTAAAGAAGGGAGGGGGTTGGGTCACCCTACCCCAACTTTGGCCCTCAATTAAAAAAGTTCCGTAACTTTACCCACCTGGGTCTTTGGGTCCAGGCAACCTTAGGCAATTGCCTATCATTTGTACCTAGTGTGGACAAAAGCTTTGCCGTAGGGACTTTTTTATGAATTAAAGAAGGGAGGGGGTTGGGTCACCCTACCCCAACTTTGGCCCTCAATTAAAAAAGTTCCGTAACTTTACCCACCTGGGTCTTTGGGTCCAGGCAACCTTAGGCAATTGCCTATCATTTGTACCTAGTGTGGACAAAAGCTTTGCCGTAGGGACTTTTTTATGAATTAAAGAAGGGAGGGGGTTGGGTCACCCTACCCCAACTTTGGCCCTCAATTAAAAAAGTTCCGTAACTTTACCCACCTGAGTCTTTGGGTCCAGGCAACCTTAGGCAATTGCCTATCATTTGTACCTAGTGTGGACAAAAGCTTTGCCGTAGGGACTTTTTTATGAATTAAAGAAGGGAGGGGGTTGGGTCACCCTACCCCAACTTTGGCCCTCAATTAAAAAAGTTCCGTAACTTTACCCACCTGGGTCTTTGGGTCCAGGCAACCTTAGGCAATTGCCTATCATTTGTACCTAGTGTGGACAAAAGCTTTGCCGTAGGGACTTTTTTATGAATTAAAGAAGGGAGGGGGTTGGGTCACCCTACCCCAACTTTGGCCCTCAATTAAAAAAGTTCCGTAACTTTACCCACCTGAGTCTTTGGGTCCAGGCAACCTTAGGCAATTGCCTATCATTTGTACCTAGTGTGGACAAAAGCTTTGCCGTAGGGACTTTTTTATGAATTAAAGAAGGGAGGGGGTTGGGTCACCCTACCCCAACTTTGGCCCTCAATTAAAAAAGTTCCGTAACTTTACCCACCTGGGTCTTTGGGTCCAGGCAACCTTAGGCAATTGCCTATCATTTGTACCTAGTGTGGACAAAAGCTTTGCCGTAGGGACTTTTTTATGAATTAAAGAAGGGAGGGGGTTGGGTCACCCTACCCCAACTTTGGCCCTCAATTAAAAAAGTTCCGTAACTTTACCCACCTGAGTCTTTGGGTCCAGGCAACCTTAGGCAATTGCCTATCATTTGTACCTAGTGTGGACAAAAGCTTTGCCGTAGGGACTTTTTTATGAATTAAAGAAGGGAGGGGGTTGGGTCACCCTACCCCAACTTTGGCCCTCAATTAAAAAAGTTCCGTAACTTTACCCACCTGAGTCTTTGGGTCCAGGCAACCTTAGGCAATTGCCTATCATTTGTACCTAGTGTGGACAAAAGCTTTGCCGTAGGGACTTTTTTATGAATTAAAGAAGGGAGGGGGTTGGGTCACCCTACCCCAACTTTGGCCCTCAATTAAAAAAGTTCCGTAACTTTACCCACCTGAGTCTTTGGGTCCAGGCAACCTTAGGCAATTGCCTATCATTTGTACCTAGTGTGGACAAAAGCTTTGCCGTAGGGACTTTTTTATGAATTAAAGAAGGGAGGGGGTTGGGTCACCCTACCCCAACTTTGGCCCTCAATTAAAAAAGTTCCGTAACTTTACCCACCTGGGTCTTTGGGTCCAGGCAACCTTAGGCAATTGCCTATCATTTGTACCTAGTGTGGACAAAAGCTTTGCCGTAGGGACTTTTTTATGAATTAAAGAAGGGAGGGGGTTGGGTCACCCTACCCCAACTTTGGCCCTCAATTAAAAAAGTTCCGTAACTTTACCCACCTGAGTCTTTGGGTCCAGGCAACCTTAGGCAATTGCCTATCATTTGTACCTAGTGTGGACAAAAGCTTTGCCGTAGGGACTTTTTTATGAATTAAAGAAGGGAGGGGGTTGGGTCACCCTACCCCAACTTTGGCCCTCAATTAAAAAAGTTCCGTAACTTTACCCACCTGGGTCTTTGGGTCCAGGCAACCTTAGGCAATTGCCTATCATTTGTACCTAGTGTGGACAAAAGCTTTGCCGTAGGGACTTTTTTATGAATTAAAGAAGGGAGGGGGTTGGGTCACCCTACCCCAACTTTGGCCCTCAATTAAAAAAGTTCCGTAACTTTACCCACCTGAGTCTTTGGGTCCAGGCAACCTTAGGCAATTGCCTATCATTTGTACCTAGTGTGGACAAAAGCTTTGCCGTAGGGACTTTTTTATGAATTAAAGAAGGGAGGGGGTTGGGTCACCCTACCCCAACTTTGGCCCTCAATTAAAAAAGTTCCGTAACTTTACCCACCTGGGTCTTTGGGTCCAGGCAACCTTAGGCAATTGCCTATCATTTGTACCTAGTGTGGACAAAAGCTTTGCCGTAGGGACTTTTTTATGAATTAAAGAAGGGAGGGGGTTGGGTCACCCTACCCCAACTTTGGCCCTCAATTAAAAAAGTTCCGTAACTTTACCCACCTGGGTCTTTGGGTCCAGGCAACCTTAGGCAATTGCCTATCATTTGTACCTAGTGTGGACAAAAGCTTTGCCGTAGGGACTTTTTTATGAATTAAAGAAGGGAGGGGGTTGGGTCACCCTACCCCAACTTTGGCCCTCAATTAAAAAAGTTCCGTAACTTTACCCACCTGGGTCTTTGGGTCCAGGCAACCTTAGGCAATTGCCTATCATTTGTACCTAGTGTGGACAAAAGCTTTGCCGTAGGGACTTTTTTATGAATTAAAATTGGATGGTGGTAGGGTCACCCTACCCCAACTTTGGACCAAAATCTTTATGTCAACTCTTTTTTCGTTCTATTTGGGTGCCTCTCTTACACTTATCACTCTTCCTTTCTAAATATAGTAAATACATTACCAGAGTGACGACATACTTTTGAATAATTAGAAAAATGAACTAGTTCTTTGACAAAAGAAGAAAACTGCGTATAATGCTTTTATTTCTAAAGAAAATCTAACAAAAAATACTGGACGTTCCAAAATCAGATGATTTATTTTTCTTTTCTTTTCAAACGCATATGTAAAGTAGAAGATTTATTTGTATCGTTACATGTACACTAGTTTAGTTTCATTATTATAAAAACAACAAACCCATCTCTAATCAGACAGCACTAAACAGAGAAAGGATTACCTAATAGGAATTTTAGATGTCCGGTTAAAAAACAGTTGTATTAGATACACGAATAACTAATTAACTTTGTCTGTGTTAAAATGGAATTGCATTTCGTTCTCCTACTGGAAATTAGTTTCATTAGAATTAAAAGGACGTTTTGTGTTAATGCAAGTCTTCGGTTTTTAGGCATGATCATGTTGGCGCGTTTTCTTATTGTTCGCTGGCTTATTGTTCGCTAGCTTGATGCATCTTATTGTTCGCTGGCTTAGTGTTCGCTAGCTTGAGTCTGGTAGTAAATTATCATATGATAAACATTAATTTCGAACTATTTATTTCACTGAGGTTTAATTAAGTTGATAACAAAAGTCAATGTTCCGAATATCTCTTAATTGTGTTATGTTCCTTGTGCATATCTGATAAGAATTGAATGCTTCTTCTAAATTGTAATTTAATCAATTGACCGATACACATTTCGTTTGTAGCGAGGACGTAAGCTCTGTTGTAGTTCTGAAATCTTTTTTGCCTTTATTGTATTTTTCTTACTTTTGGCACTATTCCGAATCTTAGTAGGTTATTTTTTTTCATATTTTTCTTCTGTTTTTTTTTTTTTTTTTTTTTTTTAACATTTGAGATATTTGACAGCAGGATTTACTTGCATGTAGTACGATGTGTGAAAATATAATATTTTTCTTGTTGTTTTTCTTGACTTTGATTTAGCCTCTGATTACAATACAAACCTTAATACTGATTACAATACATACCTTAATACTGATTACATCGTTATCATGCATTGTAAACAGTCCTTAAAAATTTCAGATAATTTTATCTATAATATCTTAAAGAGTTTTCGTATTTGTATAAACTGTTTTTGACACATTGAATTTCAAATTGTTTATGATTAATCTTAATAGCAGACTAAATTTTAAAATAACACATGTATTTCTCGTCATATAAATTAATTTAAAAAAAAGGCACGTGTAGGTGCGGATCCAAAATTTTTTGAAAAGGGGGAGGGGCCAAATTATGAGCAGAACATGTAAAACGTCTATGCATTAAGCATATGTGTAGCTCTGTAACGGAGGGCCGGGCTCCCCATACCCCCTTAACCCACCTATGACGTGATGATAGTAAAAATAATGAATGGAACGAGCGAAGAATCGTTGATTCGACTGTCTTCTAAATGATACTCTGAGGAGACTAACGTGTTCGTGATCAGCTTGACAATATTCCAAAGAAGAACAGGGAAGTTTTAAACGAATATGCAAGGGTTTCAAAGACAAGATTCACGATTTCGAAAGAAATACGAATGTTATCATATTGTATATTTTTACTATCATTTGTTTACGACAGGTATAAGGTAACAAGAACAGACACCGGTTCTTTGGTATTGCAGTGTAAACGCGCTGCCTGGATCGATCTTACTTGAACAAATGTATACACTTAACTGGTCTTATAAGATCGACTCAAACAAAGATCGGTTCAAATTCGGACAAGTGTAAACGGGGTTATACTCAAAATGTACAAGACTACTCCAAGTAGTACTAGGCTACTCCAATCTATTCCATTTTGTCGTGTTCTGAAGCTTTCTCATAATGTGATTAAAATATCATTGGGTACATATAGCGGAATATGAAGTAGCCAGCAACCATGTAAATTTACTGTCCTCAAATTTAATATATATGGTCTACTAATTAAAATTTTAATTAACATGCTAAGCGTTTTATGAGGGTACGGATGGGGTCTATAGAATAAAGAACACATGAGAATAATATGGGCATACAATAAACATCAAGAATAGAAAAAAATTATCAAAAATGAATAACGAAAATTGAATAAAGACCAGAGAATAATTGGGAACTAAAATATAAAGAATAGAAAATGATGGACAAAAACCAAAGAATAGAGAAAAATGGCATATAATAAATGAAGAAAAACGGCATACAAAAATAAAGAAAAAAGTAATAAAGACAAACAATTAACCCTCTTTCAGCGTGATAAATTTTATGAATGTATTTGACTTAATTTCCGTATGAACAAAACCAATTGTTTCAAACCAAACACAACATGTTTATATCTACGATGATAACTTTTATTCTAATCGCGTAATTAAGTTGCTTTAAATTCCATGTTGCTAAGATACTGTTTTAAATATTACCTTAGATAAATCAATTGAAATCTAAACACTGATGTTTAATTGACCTGATAGCAAAAGTCAATGTTGGAATATGTCTCACTGTGCTATATGTTTCCTGTACGCATGTGGTATACCGAAAAGAGTTGAATATAAAAATAAGAAGATGTGGTATGATTGGCAATGAAACAACTCTCCACAAGAGACCAATTACAAATGACACATAAACAACTATAAGTCACCGTATGGCCTTGCTTTTAACAATGAGCAAAACCCATACCGCATAGTCAGCTATAAATGGCCCCGGAATGACAAATGTAAAGCAATTCAAACGAGAATAATAACGACCTAATTAATGTACAAAATTATGAACGAAAAACAAATATGATACACAGCAACAAACGACAACCACTGAATTACATGCTCCTGACTTGGGACAGGCACATACAGAATGTGGCGGGTTACACTAGAATGCTTCTTTTGTAATTGTAATTGTTTGTAATAGCGCCGACGTATCCTCTGTTGTATTTTTGGACTCTTATATTGTCTTTTCGTTTCTTTTACGGCAATGGTATACTCTGTCGTCGATCTACATACCCGACTGTAGTTCTTGATTTCTTCTTGGATCATCTTGGTAGCATTCTTTTTTTTTCTTTTCTATTTTAGACATTTGAGGTCACGTTGACCTTGAACCATTGATGTATTTGACATGTAGTTCTATACAAAACAAAATATTTTATTTAATCTGTTTTCTTGACTTTATTTAAGCCTGCGATCGCAATACAAACCATAATATTCATTCTATTATTATCATTAACTGTAAACAACCCTTGAAAATATTAGATAATCAATCTACAAATCTATTTTAAAGCGTTTTTGTACTGTTTTCTGACGCATTGAATTTCAAAATTGTTAATAGCAGACTAAATATAAAAGTAACACGTGTGTTTCTCGTTATAAAAATGACAAATTGTTAATAGAGGCACCGGTAGTTAGCTATTGAAGATAAGAACATGCAAGGTCGTAGTATTATTGTCCGCAAGAGTAGTCAACGGGAAGTAACTCTGATTTACCGAGATCAATTACCTGAAGGTTGCAGTCTTGTCATTGCTTACATGCGAAACAGCTGATCTTTGATTTTTTTTTAAATCAAATGCTACATATATTTTTTTTTCATGTACATATCATGTATGTAGTTATATGAAATTGTGATTTATGGGGAAAAAAGCATCGTGCCACGAAGAATAACAAGTCATGAAACTCCCAAAAGTTGCAACAATTTTTTTACATCTAAAAAGATGTTTCAATTTAGCTTTAACTTTTAATTTTGAGTGCAGAAAAAAATTCAGAAAACAATTATTATTAAAATTCTTTTTAACATTATTTACACCTTCCTCTGCTATCATGGTTGTCGGATTTAACAAAAAAGTCTGGAAGTAAAAAAAGATAGGATTTTTAAAATGAATAACATGGCCTTGTAAGAGCTGAAAATAAATAGCATTGAATACGTCTAGATGAAAATTAATATTCTGCAACACAAGAAGCAGGAAACAATCGTGTACAAAAGTGAAAACAAATTTCGCGCGGCGAAAAAAATAAACAATAAGCATGCGTAGCAACAGATGAAAATAAAGATCATTCCTGAAAAAAAATCATCTTGCCCCCTCCCCAGAATATCAAATAGTCGTCCCATTAGGTTTTATCTATATATACCCCCAGAAGGATCAAGGTACTCGCCATCCGATTTGATATGAATAGCTGAATTTGTCTCATTAACAAATTGTAATTCTTTGTATTAAATTATTCAATTATCAATTATCAATTATCGTCCCTTAACAAAGTTAAACATTTTTGTAAAAATAGGATATTTGTATATTGCTTATTTGAAGAATCCATGAAGATTGTGGTATTGGTAAAAAAAAATCACGTCTTATTGAAAATCAGTAAAATTCTCCATGTTTCGTCTGGTTTGTTTCCATTTGTCCAACATTGAAAGTTACCAATCAGAACAATTTCAAATCGATAAATCAATTTACGATGCATGTCGCAAGCCAAATCGGAAAAATCTTGCCACAACCTCATTGTTGTACTGACCTAGACATGAATGAATCACTGTCATATTTTGGCTAAAGTTACAAAGGCTTTCATTGAGCATAATATTTGTGAAACAATATTACAAACACGAAATCGGCATCTTTAAACAACACTACAGTAACTTTTTTGGCAATTGTCTGAGGCTGTTATACACTAATGCAAATCTTGGCCGCTGGATTAGTACAATGGAAGATAAATTGTTTGTCAAAATTGAAAATAACATAACAGTTGATGGTTTAATTGTACAAGTTGATTTACTTGAGGACAACACCACGAATCTTTTCAAACTGATTTCATTGAAAATTTTAACAAATTATTTACAGATACCGCGAAGGAAACCTTTGGAAATAATTTTGTGAGCAAAAGTTCTTCCTAAAAATATTGTCAAGCGTGGAACACGAGGAGCGAAAAGAATTTCACTGTGCGAAAAAACAACACAATTTCCATAAAACGGACAGTAGCAAACATGAATTAAAGGTTGCATGTAATGCATTCAAATGCATGTGAGTTGAATAAATGTTCCCAGGAGTATCAATTGAACTGCGTATAGTAAATCCGAAAATTAATAAATGTTCCCAGGAGTATCAATTGAACTGCGTATAGTAAATCCGAAAATTAATAAATGTTCCCAGGAGTATCAATTGAACTGCGTATAGTAAATCCGAAAATGAATAAATGTTCCCAGGAGTATCAATTGAACTGCGTATAGTAAATCCGAAAATGAATAAATGTTCCCAGGAGTATCAATTGAACTGCGTATAGTAAATCCGAAAATGGACCCAGGGATCTGAGGAAAATTTTATACAAGTTAGAAAAAACAACGGGAAACCACGCGAGTATACCAAATGATGAGCTGTATACGTATTTCATACACCTTAATTCGGATTATGAACATGATGAAACAATTGATTTTGAGATTCAAAATTGTGAGAATGGACTAGTTAATGGAATTCTGAATGGTAATATAACGACAGAAATCCGTCAAAAATGCGTCCTTAATTGCGTCACAATTCATTTGCGTCAATTCTATACGTTTGCGCAACTATAGATTTCAAAAATAAAAAGTATTGCGCCAATCGAAAAAACGCACGTTTTATCAAATTGGCGCAAATCAATTTCATATATTGCCGCAATTGATACCTTTGGACAAATAATATTTGGCGCAAATAATACATACTAAAAATAACTTTTGGTGCAAACGGACTGCAGCCAATATTACAGAAGATGAGTTAGGGAAATGAAAAATGGTAAAGCTCTAGGTTAAGATTCATATAGTAAATAAATGTATCAAATCTACTCTTCATTATAATGTAAATCTACTCTTCATTATAATGTATGGGTAAGATTTTCACTTCTATAGTAGTCAATGTAACTGTTGGATTGCAACTCTAACAGTTACTTGACTTATAAGGGCGCTTATAAAGTACAATCAGCAAAAATTCGTTTACTTCTTAAGCTGTGAAGACAATCAGGTCCTTAAAGCTGTTGGAAAATTTATTAAATTCAATATGAGTTAGATCTATTTTACGGAAGCGTATTAGCGCCACACGTTTTTTTTTTTATATTTCTTCCTATGTTTGCGTTATAACGCAAACCTTTTGCGTTATAACGCAAACCTTTTGCGTTATAACGCAAACCTTTGCGAAATAACGCAAACCTTTGCGTTATAACGCAAACCTTATATAACGCAAACATTTGCGTTATAACGCAAACATTTTGATTTTAATTATTCATTAAGTTTTGAATATATAATACTGAATTTACATTTTATGTTTTTTATATAATTTGAAAGCAGTGTTTTGTAAATATCGGCATTGGCATGTCCGTCTGTCATCAAATTGCGGTTGTGATTTAGTTAAGAGAAGAACGATGAGCACAAGGCCAAATCATTATAATAAATATGCATAGAAATAAAGGAATACTTGAAGTGCAATTATACACAAATTAATAAATGTTTTATGCATCAGAAGATTATATAAATTTAACAAGTAAACAGATATGGTATAGGCAAATTTTAATTGAAAGGCCAAGATTTTGAAAATTTTGAATAACGGAAAGTGGTAAACTAGATAAGAGCAAAAATAATGTCATACAATTGTGAAACTATAAGTCAAATAGACAAAATGATCTTTCTGCTTTAAAATTTATTATTCAGAAAAAAACATTCTTTTTAAATTTTGATGTAAGAAATCGTTTGTTGAAATCTCAGAATATGATAAAGATTCTTTAAAAAAAGTCATTGAATTTTAATTTCAATCTAGTGAGGTAGCTATTTAAGATGCTTGGGTAGCAATTTGAATGAAGAGAACATTATTATAATATCCAACTCATTATTAGTCAATGATATGTTCTAAATATTCAAGCATTTTTCTTTGTTATGAGTACAAAGGATGATACATTTTAATGTATGCAGCCTCCTCCATTTATAACTGCTGTTTCCTTTGAATCTTAAATAAGAAATAAGATAAAAAAAATGTTTGCGTTATTTTGCAAATGTTTGCGTTATAACGCAAAAGGTTTGCGTTATTTCGCAATTGTTTGCGTTATAACGCAAACATAGGAAGAAATATTTAAAAAAAAAGTTGTGTGGCGCTAATACGCTTCCGTACTATTTATTTTTCATGTAACTATTATATATTATAAACCAAGGGCTTTATTACAGTCTAATTGTATTGTGATTGTGTATTTAAATTCTATTTATCTATGCTAATCAATGTTCTTTTTTCCTTATACATGTATGCGCTCTATGCCCCTTGTGGGTCCTTAATTGGTAATAAAATATGATCTCGTTCTTGTATGTAGATAAGCTGTAATCGTTTTGGGAATAAAAAGGTCATCATTCAAAAATATTTTATTGTAATTCATTTTGCTTTATGCCTTTATATCTTCTCTGTGGTGTAATTGTAGCTTATAAGCATCGACCATGGGAGGCTCTGTTAATTGTGTTTACTATTCAATACATGTACAAAACAACATGCTTACAAATTGTAAATATTTCTCGACGCGTAAATAAATCCAGCGAAAAATTATGACCTACCAACATATTACACATAATGAACCGGAACACTTAAATACATGTAATATACTAGTGATGTCCATTTATACGTCTTTTCATATATAGTCTTTGTACACATACAACAAATTCGACAAACTAATCAGTACATCTTTAACTAATTTGATTCTTAATTTTCTGTCAATTTCAATGTCAATTGCCCCACTAATGACACTCACTGATACAATCATATTCAAAATAAAAATTTAATATACTAGTGATGTCCATTTATACGTCTTTTCATATATAGTCTTTGTACACGTACAACAAATTCGACAAACTAATCAGTACATCTTTATCTAATTTGATTCTTAATTTTCTGTCAATTTCAATGTCAATTGCAGCACTAATGACACTCACCGATACAATCATATTCAAAATAAAAATTGTTTTTGTGCATTGTTCTATCCTTTATAATCACATATTTCGTTGTAACCATCATTTTCAGATTTAAGGTTCAATCACCATCATATCTCTGCAAATTGGATTCCTTTCATTATCCATGCAAGTCTAAATATGTCTCCTGCTTCAAGAGAAGGAGATTGTGGTCTGTTCATCCGTAATATTTAAATTTATTCGCCTGGCCCAATTGGAAAGTGTGGACTAGTGTCATCACTTAGCATCCGTCGTCTGTTCATAACTTTAAAAACAACATTCTCTACTGAAACAACAAAGTGGATCCGGAATGGAACCAGATTTGCCATAAGCATCCTTAGAGTATCTATTTTGGAAGTTACAAAAAAAAAAGTTGTCGTTTTTGGCTCACAACTTGAAAACGGATAACAACTAGAGAGAAAGACTCAATGCAAGGTTGTTTAAAGCTATATATAGATTTATTCCATTTCAAAGAAAAAAACCTTACCAAATTCGGATGCAAAATAAACTTCCTACATCAAAAAATGCAACTAGTGTGGACACTGAGAAATGTTTCGCCTGATCACTTGTCATGTTTAAATACTTATTATATGTCGACAGTTTAAAAATCTATACAAAACAAACCTTGTCATACTGACATACTAACAGTGCTTGAATGGACTATGAAAACAGACCATTTACATTTTACCTGTCTCGAATAATACCGTAATCAGTCAACTGTACATGTGAGGTTGAGTGGCATGTGGTAGAAAAATATGATAGCTCTATGTATTCACCTTTCTGAAAAAATTGACCTCATCACATGAATACAAAGTCACTTAAATGTGAAATTGAGGCCAAGTACAACGTACAACTTACATATGTCAGGCAGCAAAGACACTAGTCGAAAATTGAAAAAACGCTTATTTTCAAAATGTTTTCCCCTATCATTTCAAATATGTTGAAATCTAATGCTAATTCATACCCTTGTATATAATTGAGGAAATTTGATAGATTAAGAATTTTGAACGTACTATATATACTCGCGCGATTAATCGCAAACTATTTGACTATCTTCACTCCGGTAATAATAGAGAATTAGACTAAATAATAGGACAGTATCCCGTTGACATATACGGGTTAAGATGGTAGGTCAATTTTGTCACAACTTACAATTTGTGGCAACTTCGCCTGTAAAAAAGTCAGTTTTCCAAGGTACGGAACTTAACTGAAAGAAATTTTCATCAGATTATCAGTTAAGAAATGTACATGTAGTAAAATTCTGGAAATTTCGTGGTTGATTGTTTTCCTTTATTATTATTTTTAACTTTTATAATGCTGTTTTTAAATCATTTCACTTTTTCCATTGTTCAATTCTGAAATCTGAACACTATATAATTCAGGATAATATTAAGTTAACCGTACGATTTACAATGAAAGTCCCGAAATGAACTTTACATTGTTTACTTTGTAATTTTTTATTAATTAAATCTCGTAACTAATTGCACATAATGATTTGTTGAATGGTGTCAATTTTCACTCGTTTCGTGTCAATGAGAAGTGTCTGTATTTTAAATATGTGACTAGTGGTTCGATTTATTAACTGATACAAAATATCATTCCTATTTGCTTTATATACAAGTTAAACAAAACATCAAAGGTTTTGAGATTTAATAAATTCATAAAGGAGTTCGATACATGATGTACATTTTGTACTCAGGCCGAGAAGATCAACTGAAAATTGTGCAGTAAGAAGGTAAGGTCGTAATTCTAGTCAGTTATTATCTTCAGAAAATGCCTGTTTTGTCCTTCTCCCAGTTAGCGGCCACGTCTACTGGTTGATTTTCCTGCCACCTGTACATATATCACCATTGTGTGTACATTAAGCACCATTGTGTGTACATATATCACCATTGTGTGTACATTAAGCACCATTATGTGTACATATAGCACCATTGCGTGTACATATATCACCATTGTGTGTACATATAGCACCATTATGTGTACATATAGCACCATTACGTGTACATATATCACCATTGTGTGTACATATAGCACCATTGTGTGTACATATATCACCATTGTGTGTACATATAGCACCATTGTGTGTACATATAGCACCATTGTGTGTACATATAGCACCATTGTGTGTACATATAGCACCATTATGTGTACATATAGCACCATTGCGTGTACATATATCACCATTGTGTGTACATATAGCACCATTGTGTGTACATATATCACCATTGTATGTACATATAGCACCATTGTGTGTACATATAGCACAAGTTTTTTCGAAAAATACCTGTTCTTAGTCAGAAATATGCGATTGTTTCAAGTCTTTGTGTTTATTGTATAGTCGAGCGTAATTTATGTCTCAAATCTGATCGACATAGACAACAGGATTTCGTTGATTTTATTGGAGTTACATTAATAATATTCATTATGTTGATAAAAACATCTCATCCGCATCTTTCAAATTAAAATCGTCATCCCGCCTCATCAGTTGCTGTTTTCGCCGGAAATACAGATCAATTATATGTATTTTCTTTTTTTTTTTCATTTTTAAGATTTTCTTATGTTTACTATTCATCCTTTCGGTATAAAACAAAAATATTAAATTTATAATTGGTGACGTCAGAAAGTAGGAAATCCCCTTTAGTCTTTATCTGTCCCTTTAGCGTAGGTATCAAGCCAGGGGACAGCACTCGTCAGTCTTAGTCGAGCGTTTCTTTTTTAATTTACCTTGAAGTTAAGCCTGGCATCCTGACCCAATCTAATACATTGTCGATAGGTTTACTGTCAAGCAGTTCATGCCTAGAAATCCTCTCTAAAAATTCCGGTGGACCTCCTACGGCACCTATTAGTAGTTAAAGATTTGATTTCATTCAACAAATTAATTTATGACCAGCATGTATGTGTCGCTTAGAACACGGCCATATACCAAATGGTCAATATTAATCATCCATGTAATTTGCTCTATGGGATGTTTGCAAAATTTCAACGGAGGCAATTTCCTGGCATGACGAGACAGCATCTCAGCGATAAAATAATATGTTTGAAAGAACTATGCACTTGGCTACCATTTGTTCTTCAATTCGTTTTTTTTAAAACGTCTTGGTTTCTTCAATTTGAATAATAGAAAATAAAACTATATACCAAACGAAAACTGGATAAAGTGAGAAACAAGTTTCTTTCATTAGTGAAAATTACTGCTTCATTGCTTATCTCAGAGTTCGAACCCTACACGTGGTAGCTTGGTTCGACTCCAATCTTAATTGACTAAGATTGACAGTTTCCTTGTCGAAGGTCAGTGGTTCTCTCCGGGCGTCCCAGCTTTCTACACACAAAAAAGCTGTGCGCCAAGACATAGCAAATAATGATAAAAGTGGCGTTAAAGACCAACAATGAATACATCAATCATTGTATATCTTAGACGTTTCACACACATATCATAGTTTTGTTAAACACGAATCTATTTATTTGAAATTGAATTTGACAATAGCAATTTTCCCGCATCGTATAATGGTGAATCCGGATAACACTGTAATATGTGCCGCTGGACATGAACAAGCTTAAGTTCTTATAATTTTTAAATAACTAGAAGAATAGATGAGTTTTAAAGCAGAACTATTTTAAATTTTTGACAGTTATTGTAGGGGAAAGCAATAGGTAATGAGAAGATATTCAAAATTTCCAAGGATAAGGCAACATTGGAGGGGCCTGTCTTTAAAGGCTGGTGTGTCCATCATATTACATATGTGGCAACCTTTTGTTTAAGGCTTAAAACAAATTAAACTTTTCATAGTTATTCAAGTTCCATTACTAACTTAATGTCGACACTTTATAATGTAGAATATCTATTTCAAACAGAAAAGGGTAATTTCTATTTCAAAAGATTGCAAAATTTCTGAGAATGAATAGAGCAGTCCCTATTCGAATGCAGCATTCGCTAACTTAGTAGACATGTCTTTGACAAGCAATACTTTGAACTAATGACAGTGTCTTTAACGATCCCATGCGCAAAAATGACAAAATTAAAAAACAGAGTACTGTCCCTGCTAACCTAAAGAGTGTAGGTTTCAGCTCGACAGTTCCCAATGAAGACATTTTTTTTTCAGTTAAAAAATTTGAGGTAAATAGTCTACAAAATGAAACAAACGTTGAAAATCTGATGCTCGTCTTGGCGTATACTCAAGAATTTACTTATTCGGAACTGCTTAGACATGAAATTATGTCACAAGACACATGCAACCAGTCACGGCTTTTATAGAACGAGTTGCTTTTCATACACCTTTGACACATAGTCTCACAATGCCCTAATGTTCTAAAGCATAATACAAAATATCTTAAAGTCCAGTATAAAAGAAATAACATAACTAATAATTTTAACCAAAAAATTTGATATGAAAAAAAAAAACCACAGATATTAAAGTTTACATTCATTACAAATGACAGGAACTATATTTGTAGACAATCGATTACGAGCGACCAAACAGGTCATTTTTTGAAAATCAGATCATTTCATCTTTTTCTATTTTGTTCTTTGAGTCTCATTTTGCTTTTTTTTTACTTTATTATTTATGACATGAAACCTTAACTTCATGTTCTAAAACATGTACGTGTGCATTGTGCTTCAATGAAAAAAATATGGGGTAAACGTCAATGAGACAGCCACCTAGTGACAGAAATAACCAAAAGACATGTGCTCGGTTTGACGGTAAACCAGATATATGCGAGATTCCCTCACAGGAGAAAGGAAGAAAGACCATTCACAAATTGTCTTACATTTGTTTTTCTCTCTTTTTATTAAATAAAAAAAAAAACTTTCAAATGTTGAGTTCATAAGATAAAAATATTCCCTGTGGAACAACCCCCACCCCCTTTCTTTTTTTTTGTGCTCTCCAATTTCAACCCTCAAATAAGTCTCTCCAATGTAATTAAAATTAAAACCTTGCTTTCTAACCAATCTATTCATGTACCGGACCGGGAACTTTCTTTATTCAATAAGAAAATCTACAGTGCCGTTATATAAATGCATGTTGTCTGCTTGGAGTCCCCGCACGAAAAGAAAGAAATAGCCGAACTCCAAGATACTACATTCTTGCATCACGTGATTTTTGCCACGTGGAGCTTACATTAGAATGAATACCGAATATGGAAAGTGAAACTACAATTCGAAACATAAAGTCCGAAGGCACATAGAAGAAAAAAGAAGGGGTTTTTTTTGACAAAGGGTGCCGGGGTAATCTTCTCTGTGTTCATAATATACATGAAATATTTGCCACTGCCCCTTGTCTGTTCTATAAATTCTAACACTGAGTTTTCTATCTGTTACATGCCAAGAAATCCTCTCTAAAAATTCCGGTGGACCTCCTATGGCACCTATTAGTAGTTAAAGATTTGATTTCATTCAACAAATTAATTTATGACCTGCATGTATGTGTCGCTTAGAACACGGCCATATACCAAATGGTCAATATTAATCATCCATGTAATTTGCTCTATGGGATGTTTGCAAAATTTCAACGGAGGCAATTTCTTGGCATGACGAGACAGCATCTCAGCGATAAAATAATATGTTTGAAAGAACTATGCACTTGGCTACCTTTTTTTCTTCAATTTGTTTTTTTTTAAAACGTCTTGGTTTCTTCAATTTGAATAATAGAAAATAAAACTATATACCAAACGAAAACTGGATAAAGTGAGAAACAAGTTTCTTTCATTAGTGAAAATTACTGCTTCATTGCTTATCTCAGAGTTCGAACCCTACACGTGGTAGCTTGGTTCGACTCCAATCTTAATTGACTAAGATTGACAGTTTCCTTGTCGAAGGTCAGTGGTTCTATCCGGGCGTCCCAGGTTTCTACACACAAAAAAGCTGTGCGCCAAGACATAGCAAATAATGATAAAAGTGGCGTTAAAGACCAACAATGAAAACATCAATCATTGTATATCTTAGACGTTTCACACACATATCATAGTTTTGTTAAACACGAATCTATTTATTTGAAATTGAATTTGACAATAGCAATTTTCCCGCATCGTATAATGGTGAATCCGGATAACACTGTAATATGTGCCGCTGGACATGAACAAGCTTAACTTCTAATAATTTTTGAATAACTAGAAGAAAAGATGAGTTTTAAAGCAGAACTATTTTAAATTTTTGTCAGTTATTGTAGGGGAAAGCAATAGGTAATGAGAAGATATTCAAAATTTCCAAGGATAAGGCAACATTGAAGGGGCCTATCTTTAAAGGCTGGTGTGTCCATCATATTACATATGTGGCAACCTTTTGTTTAAGGCTTAAAACAATTTAAACTTTTCATAGTTATTCAAGTTCCATTACTTACTTAATGTCGACACTTTATAATGTAGAATATCTATTTTAAACAGAAAAGGGTAATTTCTATTTCAAAAGATTGCAAAATTTCTGAGAATGAATAGAGCAGTCCCTATTCGAATGCAGCATTCGCTAACTTAGTAGACATGTCTTTGACAAGCAATACTTTGAACTAATGACAGTGTCTTTAACGATCCCATGCGCAAAAATGACAAAATTAAAAAACAGAGTACTGTCCCTGCTAACCTAAAGAGTGTAGGTTTCAGCTCGACAGTTCCCAATGAAGACATTTTTTTTTCAGTTAAAAAATTGAGGTAAATAGTCTACAAAATGAAACAAACGTTGAAAATCTGATGCTCGTCTTGGCGTATACTCAAGAATTTACTTATTCGGAACTGCTTAGACATGAAATGATGTCACAAGACACATGCAACCAGTCACGGCTTTTATAGAACGAGTTGCTCTTCATACACCTTTGACACATAGTCTCACAATGCCCTAATGGTCTAAAGCATAATACAAAATATCTTAAAGTCCAGTATAAAAGAAATAACATAACTAATAATTTTAACCAAAAAATTTGATATGAAAAAAAAACCACAGATATTAAAGTTTACATTCATTACAAATGACAGGAACTATATTTGTAGACAATCGATTACGAGCGACCAAACAGGTCATTTTTTGAAAATCAGATCATTTCATCTTTTTCTATTTTGTTCTTTGAGTCTCATTTTTGCTTTTTTTTTACTTTATTATTTATGACATGAAACCTTAACTTCATGTTCTAAAACATGTACGTGTGCATTGTGCTTCAATGAAAAAATATGGGGTAAACGTCAATGAGACAGCCACCTAGTGACAGAAATAACCAAAAGACATGTGCTCGGTTTGACGGTAAACCAGATATATGCGAGATTCCCTCACAGGAGAAAGGAAGAAAGACCATTCACAATTTGTCTTACATTTGTTTTTCTCTCTTTTTATTAAATAAAAAAAAAAACCTTTCAAATGTTGAGTTCATAAGATAAAAATATTCCCTGTGGAACAACCCCCACCCCCTTTCTTTTTTTTTTTGTGCTCTCCAATTTCAACCCTCAAATAAGGCTTTCCAATGTAATTAAAATTAAAACCTTGCTTTCTAACCAATCTATTCATGTACCGGACCGGGAACTTTCTTTATTCAATAAGAAAATCTACAGTGCCGTTATATAAATGCATGTTGTCTGCTTGGAGTCCCCGCACGAAAAGAAAGAAATAGCCTAACTCCAAGATACTACATTCTTGCATCACGTGATTTTTGCCACGTGGAGCTTACATTAGAATGAATACCGAATATGGAAAGTGAAACTACAATTCGAAACATAAAGTCCGAAGGCACATAGAAGAAAAAAGAAGGGTTTTTTTTTGACAAAGGGTGCCGGGGTAATCTTCTCTGTGTTCATAATATACATGAAATATTTGCCACTGCCCCTTGTCTGTTCTATAAATTCTAACACTGAGTTTTCTATCTGTTACATGCCAAGAAATCCTCTCTAAAAATTCCGGTGGACCTCCTATGGCACCTATTAGTAGTTAAAGATTTGATTTCATTCAACAAATTAATTTATGACCTGCATGTATGTGTCGCTTAGAACACGGCCATATACCAAATGGTCAATATTAATCATCCATGTAATTTGCTCTATGGGATGTTTGCAAAATTTCAACGGAGGCAATTTCTTGGCATGACGAGACAGCATCTCAGCGATAAAATAATATGTTTGAAAGAACTATGCACTTGGCTACCTTTTTTTCTTCAATTCGTTTTTTTTAAAACGTCTTGGTTTCTTCAATTTGAATAATAGAAAATAAAACTATATACCAAACGAAAACTGGATAAAGTGAGAAACAAGTTTCTTTCATTAGTGAAAATTACTGCTTCATTGCTTATCTCAGAGTTCGAACCCTACACGTGGTAGCTTGGTTCGACTCCAATCTTAATTGATTAAGATTGACAGTTTCCTTGTCGAAGGTCAGTGGTTCTATCCGGGCGTCCCAGCTTTCTACACACAAAAAAGCTGTGCGCCAAGACATAGCAAATAATGATAAAAGTGGCGTTAAAGACCAACAATGAATACATCAATCATTGTATATCTTAGACGTTTCACACACATATCATAGTTTTGTTAAACACGAATCTATTTATTTGAAATTGAATTTGACAATAGCAATTTTCCCGCATCGTATAATGGTGAATCCGGATAACACTGTAATATGTGCCGCTGGACATGAACAAGCTTAAGTTCTTATAATTTTTGAATAACTAGAAGAATAGATGAGTTTTAAAGCAGAACTATTTTAATTTTTTGACAGTTATTGTAGGGGAAAGCAATAGGTAATGAGAAGATATTCAAAATTTCCAAGGATAAGGCAACATTGGAGGGGCCTGTCTTTAAAGGCTGGTGTGTCCATCATATTACATATGTGGCAACCTTTTGTTTAAGGCTTAAAACAAATTAAACTTTTCATAGTTATTCAAGTTCCATTACTAACTTAATGTCGACACTTTATAATGTAGAATATCTATTTTAAACAGAAAAGGGTAATTTCTATTTCAAAAGATTGCAAAATTTCTGAGAATGAATAGAGCAGTCCCTATTCGAATGCAGCATTCGCTAACTTAGTAGACATGTCTTTGACAAGCAATACTTTGAACTAATGACAGTGTCTTTAACGATCCCATGCGCAAAAATGACAAAATTAAAAAACAGAGTACTGTCCCTGCTAACCTAAAGAGTGTAGGTTTCAGCTCGACAGTTCCCAATGAAGACATTTTTTTTTCAGTTAAAAAATTTGAGGTAAATAGTCTACAAAATGAAACAAACGTTGAAAATCTGATGCTCGTCTTGGCGTATACTCAAGAATTTACTTATTCGGAACTGCTTAGACATGAAATTATGTCACAAGACACATGCAACCAGTCACGGCTTTTATAGAACGAGTTGCTCTTCATACACCTTTGACACATAGTCTCACAATGCCCTAATGTTCTAAAGCATAATACAAAATATCTTAAAGTCCAGTATAAAAGAAATAACATAACTAATAATTTTAACCAAAAAATTTGATATGAAAAAAAAAAACCACAGATATTAAAGTTTACATTCATTACAAATGACAGGAACTATATTTGTAGACAATCGATTACGAGCGACCAAACAGGTCATTTTTTGAAAATCAGATCATTTCATCTTTTTCTATTTTGTTCTTTGAGTCTCATTTTTGCTTTTTTTTTACTTTATTATTTATGACATGAAACCTTAACTTCATGTTCTAAAACATGTACGTGTGCATTGTGCTTCAATGAAAAAAAAATGGGGTAAACGTCAATGAGACAGCCACCTAGTGACAGAAATAACCAAAAGACATGTGCTCGGTTTGACGGTAAACCAGATATATGCGAGATTCCCTCACAGGAGAAAGGAAGAAAGACCATTCACAAATTGTCTTACATTTGTTTTTCTCTCTTTTTATTAAATAAAAAAAAAAACCTTTCAAATGTTGAGTTCATAAGATAAAAATATTCCCTGTGGAACAACCCCCACCCCCCCCTTTTTTTTTGTGCTCTCCAATTTCAACCCTCAAATAAGGCTTTCCAATGTAATTAAAATTAAAACCTTGCGTTCTAACCAATCTATTCATGTACCGGACCGGGAACTTTCTTTATTCAATAAGAAAATCTACAGTGCCGTTATATAAATGCATGTTGTCTGCTTGGAGTCCCCGCACGAAAAGAAAGAAATAGCCTAACTCCAAGATACTACATTCTTGCATCACGTGATTTTTGCCACGTGGAGCTTACATTAGAATGAATACCGAATATGGAAAGTGAAACTACAATTCGAAACATAAAGTCCGAAGGCACATAGAAGAAAAAAGAAGGGTTTTTTTTTGACAAAGGGTGCCGGGGTAATCTTCTCTGTGTTCATAATATACATGAAATATTTGCCACTGCCCCTTGTCTGTTCTATAAATTCTAACACTGAGTTTTCTATCTGTTACATGCCAAGAAATCCTCTCTAAAAATTCCGGTGGACCTCCTATGGCACCTATTAGTAGTTAAAGATTTGATTTCATTCAACAAATTAATTTATGACCTGCATGTATGTGTCGCTTAGAACACGGCCATATACCAAATGGTCAATATTAATCATCCATGTAATTTGCTCTATGGGATGTTTGCAAAATTTCAACGGAGGCAATTTCTTGGCATGACGAGACAGCATCTCAGCGATAAAATAATATGTTTGGAGGAACTATGCACTTGGCTACCTTTTTTTCTTCAATTCGTTTTTTTTAAAACGTCTTGGTTTCTTCAATTTGAATAATAGAAAATAAAACTATATACCAAACGAAAACTGGATAAAGTGAGAAACAAGTTTCTTTCATTAGTGAAAATTACTGCTTCATTGCTTATCTCAGAGTTCGAACCCTACACGTGGTAGCTTGGTTCGACTCCAATCTTAATTGATTAAGATTGACAGTTTCCTTGTCGAAGGTCAGTGGTTCTATCCGGGCGTCCCAGCTTTCTACACACAAAAAAGCTGTGCGCCAAGACATAGCAAATAATGATAAAAGTGGCGTTAAAGACCAACAATGAATACATCAATCATTGTATATCTTAGACGTTTCACACACATATCATAGTTTTGTTAAACACGAATCTATTTATTTGAAATTGAATTTGACAATAGCAATTTTCCCGCATCGTATAATGGTGAATCCGGATAACACTGTAATATGTGCCGCTGGACATGAACAAGCTTAAGTTCTTATAATTTTTGAATAACTAGAAGAATAGATGAGTTTTAAAGCAGAACTATTTTAATTTTTTGACAGTTATTGTAGGGGAAAGCAATAGGTAATGAGAAGATATTCAAAATTTCCAAGGATAAGGCAACATTGGAGGGGCCTGTCTTTAAAGGCTGGTGTGTCCATCATATTACATATGTGGCAACCTTTTGTTTAAAGCTTAAAACAAATTAAACTTTTCATAGTTATTCAAGTTCCATTACTAACTTAATGTCGACACTTTATAATGTAGAATATCTATTTTAAACAGAAAAGGGTAATTTCTATTTCAAAAGATTGCAAAATTTCTGAGAATGAATAGAGCAGTCCCTATTCGAATGCAGCATTCGCTAACTTAGTAGACATGTCTTTGACAAGCAATACTTTGAACTAATGACAGTGTCTTTAACGATCCCATGCGCAAAAATGACAAAATTAAAAAACAGAGTACTGTCCCTGCTAACCTAAAGAGTGTAGGTTTCAGCTCGACAGTTCCCAATGAAGACATTTTTTTTTCAGTTAAAAAATTTGAGGTAAATAGTCTACAAAATGAAACAAACGTTGAAAATCTGATGCTCGTCTTGGCGTATACTCAAGAATTTACTTATTCGGAACTGCTTAGACATGAAATTATGTCACAAGACACATGCAACCAGTCACGGCTTTTATAGAACGAGTTGCTCTTCATACACCTTTGACACATAGTCTCACAATGCCCTAATGTTCTAAAGCATAATACAAAATATCTTAAAGTCCAGTATAAAAGAAATAACATAACTAATAATTTTAACCAAAAAATTTGATATGAAAAAAAAAAACCACAGATATTAAAGTTTACATTCATTACAAATGACAGGAACTATATTTGTAGACAATCGATTACGAGCGACCAAACAGGTCATTTTTTGAAAATCAGATCATTTCATCTTTTTCTATTTTGTTCTTTGAGTCTCATTTTTGCTTTTTTTTTACTTTATTATTTATGACATGAAACCTTAACTTCATGTTCTAAAACATGTACGTGTGCATTGTGCTTCAATGAAAAAAATATGGGGTAAACGTCAATGAGACAGCCACCTAGTGACAGAAATAACCAAAAGACATGTGCTCGGTTTGACGGTAAACCAGATATATGCGAGATTCCCTCACAGGAGAAAGGAAGAAAGACCATTCACAAATTGTCTTACATTTGTTTTTCTCTCTTTTTATTAAATAAAAAAAAAAATCTTTCAAATGTTGAGTTCATAAGATAAAAATATTCCCTGTGGAACAACCCCCACCCCCCCCCTTTTTTTTTTGTGCTCTCCAATTTCAACCCTCAAATAAGGCTTTCCAATGTAATTAAAATTAAAACCTTGCGTTCTAACCAATCTATTCATGTACCGGACCGGGAACTTTCTTTATTCAATAAGAAAATCTACAGTGCCGTTATATAAATGCATGTTGTCTGCTTGGAGTCCCCGCACGAAAAGAAAGAAATAGCCTAACTCCAAGATACTACATTCTTGCATCACGTGATTTTTGCCACGTGGAGCTTACATTAGAATGAATACTGAATATGGAAAGTGAAACTACAATTCGAAACATAAAGTCCGAAGGCACATAGAAGAAAAAGAAGGGTTTTTTTTTGACAAAGGGTGCCGGGGTAATCTTCTCTGTGTTCATAATATACATGAAATATTTGCCACTGCCCCTTGTCTGTTCTATAAATTCTAACACTGAGTTTTCTATCTGTTACATGCCAAGAAATCCTCTCTAAAAATTCCGGTGGACCTCCTATGGCACCTATTAGTAGTTAAAGATTTGATTTCATTCAACAAATTAATTTATGACCTGCATGTATGTGTCGCTTAGAACACGGCCGTATACCAAATGGTCAATATTAATCATCCATGTAATTTGCTCTATGGGATGTTTGCAAAATTTCAACGGAGGCAATTTCTTGGCATGACGAGACAGCATCTCAGCGATAAAATAATATGTTTGAAAGAACTATGCACTTGGCTACCTTTTTTTCTTCAATTTATTTTTTTTAAAACGTCTTGGTTTCTTCAATTTGAATAATAGAAAATAAAACTATATACCAAACGAAAACTGGATAAAGTGAGAAACAAGTTTCTTTCATTAGTGAAAATTACTGCTTCATTGCTTATCTCAGAGTTCGAACCCTACACGTGGTAGCTTGGTTCGACTCCAATCTTAATTGACTAAGATTGACAGTTTCCTTGTCGAAGGTCAGTGGTTCTCTCCGGGCGTCCCAGGTTTCTACACACAAAAAAGCTGCGCGCCAAGACATAGCTAATAATGATAAAAGTGGCGTTAAAGACCAACAATGAAAACATCAATCATTGTATATCTTAGACGTTTCACACACATATCATAGTTTTG
This sequence comes from Mytilus californianus, assembly GCF_021869535.1. Lineage (NCBI taxonomy): Eukaryota > Metazoa > Mollusca > Bivalvia > Mytilida > Mytilidae > Mytilus > Mytilus californianus. The sequence goes on along the minus strand of NW_026262582.1, from coordinate 34,188,739 downwards.
TTAAACACGAATCTATTTATTTGAAATTGAATTTGACAATAGCAATTTTCCCGCATCGTATAATGGTGAATCCGGATAACACTGTAATATGTGCCGCTGGACATGAACAAGCTTAACTTCTAATAATTTTTGAATAACTAGAAGAATAGATGAGTTTTAAAGCAGAACTATTTTAATTTTTTGACAGTTATTGTAGGGGAAAGCAATAGGTAATGAGAAGATATTCAAAATTTCCAAGGATAAGGCAACATTGAAGGGGCCTATCTTTAAAGGCTGGTGTGTCCATCATATTACATATGTGGCAACCTTTTGTTTAAGGCTTAAAACAAATTAAACTTTTCATAGTTATTCAAGTTCCATTACTAACTTAATGTCGACACTTTATAATGTAGAATATCTGTTTTAATCAGAAAAGGGTAATTTCTATTTCAAAAGATTGCAAAATTTCTGAGAATGAATAGAGCAGTCCCTATTCGAATGCAGCATTCGCTAACTTAGTAGACATGTCTTTGACAAGCAATACTTTGAACCATTGACAGTGTCTTAAACGATCCTATGCGCAAAAATGACAAAATTAAAAAACAGAGTACTGTCCCTGCTAACCTAAAGAGTGTAGGTTTCAGCTCGACAGTTCCCAATGAAGACATTTTTTTTTCAGTTAAAAAATTTGAGGTAAATAGTCTACAAAATGAAACAAACGTTGAAAATCTGATGCTCGTCTTGGCGTATACTCAAGAATTTACTTATTCGGAACTGCTTAGACATGAAATGATGTCACAAGACACATGCAACCAGTCACGGCTTTTATAGAACGAGTTGCTCTTCATACACCTTTGACACATAGTCCCACAATGCCCTAATGTTCTAAAGCATAATACAAAATATCTTAAAGTCCAGTATAAAAGAAATAACATAACTAATAATTTTAACCAAAAAATTTGATATGAAAAAAAAACCACAGATATTAAAGTTTACATTCATTACAAATGACAGGAACTATATTTGTAGACAATCGATTACGAGCGACCAAACAGGTCATTTTTTGAAAATCAGATCATTTCATCTTTTTCTATTTTGTTCTTTGAGTCTCATTTTTGCTTTTTTTTTACTTTATTATTTATGACATGAAACCTTAACTTCATGTTCTAAAACATGTACGTGTGCATTGTGCTTCAATGAAAAAATATGGGGTAAACGTCAATGAGACAGCCGCCTAGTGACAGAAATAACCAAAAGACATGTGCTCGGTTTGACGGTAAACCAGATATATGCGAGATTCCCTCACAGGAGAAAGGAAGAAAGACCATTCACAAATTGTCTTACATTTGTTTTTCTCTCTTTTTATTAGATAAAAAAAAACCTTTCAAATGTTGAGTTCATAAGATAAAAATATTCCCTGTGGAACAACCCCCACCCCCTTTCTTTTTTTTTTGTGCTCTCCAATTTCAACCCTCAAATAAGGCTTTCCAATGTAATTAAAATTAAAACCTTGCTTTCTAACCAATCTATTCATGTACCGGACCGGGAACTTTCTTTATTCAATAAGAAAATCTACAGTGCCGTTATATAAATGCATGTTGTCTGCTTGGAGTCCCCACACGAAAAGAAAGAAATAGCCGAACTCCAAGATACTACATTCTTGCATCACGTGATTTTTGCCACGTGGAGCTTACATTAGAATGAATACCGAATATGGAAAGTGAAACTACAATTCGAAACATAAAGTCCGAAGGCACATAGAAGAAAAAGAAGGGTTTTTTTTTGACAAAGGGTGCCGGGGTAATCTTCTCTGTGTTCATAATATACATGAAATATTTGCCACTGCCCCTTGTCTGTTCTATAAATTCTAACACTGAGTTTTCTATCTGTTACATGCCAAGAAATCCTCTCTAAAAATTCCGGTGGACCTCCTATGGCACCTATTAGTAGTTAAAGATTTGATTTCATTCAACAAATTAATTTATGACCTGCATGTATGTGTCCTTAGAACACGGCCATATACCAAATGGTCAATATTAATCATCCATGTAATTTGCTCTATGGGATGTTTGCAAAATTTCAACGGAGGTAATTTCTTGGCATGTGGCCAGGATCCCAGGCTACCTTGAAGTTCAGTATTTTTCTTTGTGTTAAAGTCCACGTCGTTTGATAATAGCACATATTCGTAATGTCCTTTAACCGAATGACATTAAAACGGCATTGTACAAAGACATTTTTCAAAAGATACTTGATAAATGACTGTCTTTAAATTTCTTTGATCACGAACTAAATTCAGTAAAATAAGATAGAATATACAAAGGGAGACAATAAAAAAAAAGTGGACACGACCATGATCCAACAGATGAACGACCCAAAGGCAAACAACAGTCCACATAGACTGGTTCCCGATCGCAATATTCAGTATGTTACACATATACCTCATGACAGCGTATGGCTATTAGCTAATACCTGGAACGTAGTATCGGGAACCAGGATACAGTCCACAAAACACTACACAGATAGATAAATATTTAGTCCAACAACGGGTAAAAACAGGTACTCCGGAACAGTTCCTGTTGTACTAGTAGCACCCTATCAAAAGTCAGCTCATGCACTTTTGAGAAATGATTTCCTGTTTTTATCCTGTTCCAGTTTTCCTCGTCTTTTCATAGGAAATTCAAACTATTGTGCTCGTTGACGTTTAGTAAAAAGAAAGACTAAGAGTAAGGGACGACATCAAAAGTTCAATGTAGGATAAAAAACTTAATTCACATAGTTTTTTCACTGAACCCCCCCCCCCCCCCCTCTTAACTTAATTTGGGAAAAATTGATTGACCAATATGGATATATGTAAAATCGATTTTGGATAAACAAAATTTGCAGCAATTTTAACCCCCCACCCCCAAACTATTTGATTTTGAGTTTTTTATCCTACATTGATCTTTTGATGTCATCCCTAAGTGATTATAATCGACTGTTAAAATAGTTAGGTTACATTTAAAATGTCGTCTGAGAATTTGTGAAATATACATGCAATAAAGTCAATTTTATCCTTTATGAAAATAAAGAGAACTGATGTGGTATGAGTGCCAATAAAACAACTATATATGCGCTAGTGTCCAAATGACATGGATGTAAGCAATTATTGGTCACCGTACGGCTTTTCAAAAATGAGCAAAATCGATATAGTAAAGTCATCAATAAAAGGCTCCGACATGACACAAAAAAGTAAAATCAGTATAGAATTGAAAATTTTATTTTAAGTCGGGTTTACATGAATATCTATGAATGTGAAACATTCAAATAAGAAAACCAATGGCCTAATTTCTAAAAAAAAAAAATAATGAAAAATTAACAAATAAAACAGCCTGAACCAAAGACAACCATTCAATTTACAGGAACCTGACTGGTTAAACATACACGTATTTATGAGCGCTTAACCCTCCCCTAACCTGGGACAGTAGTGTACATGCATGTAACAGCATAGCACATAAGAATAAAACCAGGTTGAAATGACTGGATTGGTAGGAAGCACATAAAACAGCTAACACACAAACAAAAGACAAAAAATACCGGTCAAAGAGCAATTTTCAAAATTCAAACTGAATAGCAAAGTGGTGCTAATGAAAAGCTATCTGGACCCAAAACATAAAACATTTTCAAACTGTTTTATTCTCTTCTGTTACGGATATATTTAGTATCATAAAGACTGAATGTGTTGTTTCAATTATTTATCTATAGTTGTAAAACACATACAGAAGGATATGGATGGGGGTTTACAGAGAATAATTGGCAAAACATATAAAGAATAGAGAAAAATGGACCAAAAAAATAAAGAATAGCGAATAACAAGGTGCTAAAATATAAGGAATAGACAATAATGAGCAAAAAATATAAAGAATAGAGAAAAATGGCATAAAAAAATTAAGGATTACAGAATGAAAGACCCCCATACAGTTTTACCTATTTTAATCTCAGTAATACCGCTTTGTCCCGACAAACATCACTTTTAACAACTAAAATTGATCATGATGAAAATGTGCATCGCTTCAACCCATCTCAACATATGTTTACAAAACTTAAAACACTGTTGGTACGAAATACAACAATAAGCACGAAGAATGCTCATATGTTTGCGGTCCTCAAATTTTACGGCCTTCAACACGGAGCCTTGGTTCACACCGAACAGCAAGCTATAAAGGGTCCCAAAAAATTACTAGTGTAAAACCATTCAAACGGAAAAACCAACGGTCTAATCTATATAAAAACGAGAAACGAGATACACGTATGAACTACATAAACAGACGACAACTACTGTAATCAGATTCATGACTTAGGACAGGTGCAAACATTTGCAGCGGGATTAAACTTTTTAATGGTACCAAACCTTCTCCCTTTTCTGAAACAATAGTATAACATCACAACATAGAAAAACAAAAGTTTAGAATATTTGCTAGAGTTGTTTTTCTTTGATCAGTCATATGGTGAATATTGAAACCAATCCGACACATCCATCGAAGATATTTACTATTTTTTTATTTTTTGTTACATCTTGCTTAATATCTTTTACTACATGTACATAATAGGATATTTCGAAATATAATTTTATGCGGCGAGTTTATATTTTATAATCATTTACATGCATAACACGAAAACACTTGTGGGTATTGAATGTATTTGCCACAAGTCATACATTTTTCAAATGCAACGTTCAACAAGTAATGAATCTGAATTTTAAAGTCTAACGCTAAACATGAATTTGTCAAGAAGTTTTGAAAAAGTTATGTTTTTCTTATGGTGTTTACCAATGGCGGTTGATGCATGAAATGGCGCTTATCCTGTCGACCCACCCAGCTTTTTTCTATTGAAGTTCGAACAATTTCATATTTTATTCACTTGATTTATTCGGTAACATTTTAAACAACCTAGCAAGTAACTGCTTGGAAAGGTAAATATTGAAAGTAAAGATAATTGACTGAACATACCTTTATTTACTGTAAAAGCAAACTGTCTGAACAGTATCGAATTGTTGATATATTTGAAAATTGAACGAAAAACTAAGCATGTCAGACGTACTACCGTATACGTGCATACGTTATTGTTCACGCATATCGCCCAGTATGTAATGATCGACGAATGATAATTGATATTGTAATCTAACCATAGAACTACTCAAAGTAATTGAACGAAAACTTGACTGAGCATGTAAAACTTATCTGTTTCATGTTCCACAGTCTTATTGGTTCAGAGCAAAACGTCCATTTCTGTTTAAAATGTATTACCAGTGTCTTGTTTATATATATATACATTGTAGATATAAACGGTTGTATATTATGTTCTTAAATATATGCAGAAACGTATGTATGGATGTATAAGGGTTAACTTAAAAGGTACACATATGTTAACATTGAACGTTTCAATTCAACTTTCAAACAGCAAACCTTATTTATAGACGATGAATTAATGAATGAAATTTATGTCTATCTATCTATGTATTTTAGAAGTATTGCACATTTGAAAATTCGAATAAAAAAAAACAATTTAGTAATGCGTCTCTGCAAAAAAATCATGAATTAACGTAATAATGCTTAAATGATTGAAAACATGTACTGATGGATCCGTATTATGTCAATCTCATATCTGGAATTGAAAGAATTTAAAGATAGACAAGCACTATGCAAGAGCAGAATATTAAGTGCACATGTACCCCCTAAAAATAGAGTCGGATAGATATGCCAAAAACTAAATAGATAAATCACAAAGGTTATATAAAAAATGCACGCTGGATAAAGTTAAAGAGGAAGAACATTTTATATGTCAATGTCCCCTTGAGAAAAAAGTTCTGTGATAAAATTTTGATAAGTTGTAAACATTTCAAAATTTTAAACACAAGTGCCAAGTTTAATTGGCTTTTTATTCAAGAAAACCTTGAGTTATTGAAAATTAATGCAATTTATATTAATAAATGTTTGAACTAAAAACAACTGTTATATAGATACAATGGATAAGCGTGGATTCTTGAAAAAGAAACCATGAGCCCGGAGGGCGAATGGTTTGTTTTTCATGAATCTACGCTTATCCATTGTATCTATAACTTAAACTATTGTGTTAATTTCTTTTCAAAATTAAAGCCTTTTCTTAATTAGAAGGTATTGTAAGTGAGTTTAAATAACCATGTTATCGTGTCCAACGATGCATTGATAATTCTCAGATCACAATTAATTGGTTAACAAAATAAAGATCTTTATATTATCAGGCATCTGAATATTATCTGTTTTTACAAAATAAGACATATTCGAACTTATTTCTAATAAAATTGAGAATGGAAATAGGGAATGTGTCAAAGAGACAACAACCCGACCAAAGAGCATGTATAAAGTATAATATATAATTAGTATGTTACCGAAATTTCCAGCACTCTAGGCACATCATGATTTTATAGCTTAGGAATTTGCTAACAAATATTTGTAAAATTATGTAGTAAAACATATGAAATCATACTATATTTATACAACAAAAATTGACAAATAGAATGTAATCATTTTTGTTTCAAACATGTGAAATAGCCAAAAATAATCCAAAAAATAAACTGTAAAACACGCTATTATTACAAAAATATCCACTATAACATGCAAAATTAGAAAAAAAAACAGAATTGGGACAACAGAGATAATACAGGGATTCGAACCTAAACCGACAGATCCCTATCTTTTTAACTCGTTGATTTTAAGCATGCTAACCTCGCGGTTACCAACTTATACTATACGACTGCCCATTGTGTATATATAAAGGTACAACCCCTGTGTGTCCGATGTTCATTTATATATATATAAAGTAGACTTCTTAGTTGTAACCCATTGGTAGCCGAGAGGTTTCGTCGATGTGTTGATGTCAGTCATTCATAACAGATTTCAAGGAAGGGTTCGATTCCAAGTGAAGGCATATACAAATTACAAAAAATAAAGGTAAGTTTTTAAATTAATTCCATTAGTGAACAGAAATCATTAAATTAGCCAATTCAAACTTAATGAAATTAGACACACAAAGGAAACAATTGAATATAATTTGGTGAGTCCATTTCAGCGGCAGATTTAGGAAGCGTTGATTCTAGAAAAAGAATCCACGGTAAATGTATAGGCTGACGTCACCACAATGGTTTAAATCAATATAATACAGATATTTTTATATGTAACCCATTAAGAATATTTGCCAGTGAAGTTACTGCTTTTTTACGTATATGCTCATGGCTCTGGTTTGGCTGTGGCTTTAGATCTTAAAATTTAGTTGATTTTATTCATATTTATAATATGATTATCAAAATTATTTGTGTCATTTATTAAAACCATAATACTAAATTACTTTGCTCTTCATGGGCCCTTTAGTTGGAATAAAAATATCTTTAAGTTATCTATCTATCTTATCGAGCCTTTGTAAGTTCCAAAAATCAATTCAAAACTACAGTCATTAAATACCGAAAATAATCAAACATGTTCAACCCGTCACATTCTGTATGCGCCAGTCCCAAATCAGAAGCCTGTAATTCAGTTGATTGCTGTCTATCATATTTGTTGGAATGAAGTCTAGTCGGTACCTTTTATAGTTTACTAAACCGTATGGGTTTTGTTTATTGTTGAAGGCCGTACGCAGACCTATAGTTGCCAACATCTACGTCATTTGGTTCCAGTGGATAGTTATCTCATTGGCGATTATATCGCATCTTATTTGTATAACCATTCGAAATCTGCATCATGTCTCTAGGGGGTTCTTGGCATATATTATATATTGATTATTTACTCTTATATTGACATTTGAAATAAATGAGAAAGGATATTTAAAGGCAATTTACCCATGCATCAATGTGATTTTTAAGGATTTTTCGTCCTTGGTATAGATAGTGTAACTTTAAATCTATAATCCGATGACATTTAAAATTTCAATTAATCAAATTCCATTAGACGTATTAAAACTTTTTGAAAAAGAATTATTAGCAATATGTATTGAAAATCATATTACTTAAGACTTTGCGTCATACTTTAAGGATTATTAAAGAGGAATTCTATAACAAATTGATACTTGAATCCAATAATAAAACAGAAAGTATATTAATTTCAATCTGTCATTTCAGAATTTAATAAAAATGTATTTCCTGCATGGATTTACTCTTTGAAGTGTCGTTTGCGGGACAACAGATTTAAATACTTTAAGCTTTGACCGGTAGTGAACTGTCGAAAGTTTTGCTTACATTAAGTACAGTTATAGCATTACACAAGAATCTGTCAGAGGCCTGGTTACATTTAGTTGCAAAAACGTCCATTTGAATTTTGTCTTTCTTAAAATTGTCTGAACCTGACAATGACATCATTTTACCTTATATTAGTTCAATCCAGAAAGTTTAGGAGTCTTGATTGAAATGTTTCAAAATGTCCAATTCAGTACTAAATGCATATGGAACTTGAATGTCAATACCTTAAACCGCTGCACCAAGAAGATGATTTCATCCGACGTTAACTTGAACAAAATATGTTGATCTAAACTTTGAACTTTGATTTATGATTTGTGATTTTCTATAAAATCTTCTCTTTCTTAAATGATGAAGAGGTATATGTGGGATTCCCATTTTTGCTTTCAATTCAAATTTCTTTAGTTCAACATTCATAATAAAGAATTTTACATATTAAAACAGTTTTGCTTGACAGTGAAAACATGTCTTTCGTGGGTTGAGACACATACACATTATATCGAGCAACCATTTCATGTTGGTGACCGGTCAAACGTGAGTAGTAACGATTTCAGTTATTATTCCCTATAACCCTGCTGGAGTAGTATAATCATACCCCAGCTAAGCATGTTAATGAAATCCGTTTAATGTGAACATGCTGGCGTATAATTGTGATATGTGAGGTGCATGTACTCGCTAAATTGTGCGTTATATATAGAGCGACATGACATCATCAATATATCTGAACGTGTAGTGGCAGATCCAGGGGGGGGGGGGGTCCGGGGGGTTAGAACTCCCCGTTTTTGACGATTAATGCATTTGAATGGGGACATATGGTTGGAAACCCCCCTCCTTTTATCCTGGGTTGGACCCTCACCCCTTTTTTAAAAATGGCTGGATCCGCCCCTGACGTGTAAAGAACCAAAACTTGTCGAGATGTTTTGATGCAGAGTGATTTCCACTTTCACTAAACACGAATATTGTGTGATCATTGTGTCCCATCGAGAAAGATTCTCTCATAATTCATGCCATCACCTGCTCAATCACTAATTCACTCGCTTATTCTCTCATTTATATCCTATCATTATGCTCACTCGCTATTCCACTGCCTATCACGCACATCCATTCATGCGCTCACTTTCTCACTCATTAGCTCATTCGATCAGCCACTCAACGTTTCTCTCTCTCTCTCTTTCTCTTTCTAGCTCATTCACTCACTCGCTCTTCCTCTCTCTAGCTCCTTCTCTCACTCACTTTGTCTCGTTAGCTCCTTCTCTCACTCACTCTGTCTCGTTAGCTCATTCTCTTACTCTCTAGCTCATTCACCTTCTCTCTCTCTAGCTCATTCATTCACTCACTCTGTCACTCTCTAGCTCACTCACTCTCCCACTCATTCACTCACCCATTCTCTCGCTCATCTACTCGTTCTCTCTATTTCTTCTCTCTCTATCTCATTCACTCATACTCTGTTTCTTTTTTATCCACTCACACTCCCTCTAGCTCATTTACTCACCTCCCCCTCTCTCTAGCTCATTCACGCACCCTTGCTCAATCACGCTATCTCTCTCTCTTGCTCATTCAATCACTCACTCACGCACTCATTCCTATTCGCTAATTTATTCTCACAAACCTACATCACTCAAATGTTACCTATCCATGAATTCCTCCTGGGCAATTTACAACCCAACAGGACTTACACTAGTGTTTTAGTTTGGTGCTTAGCTAAGGCAGAGGTATGTTCTACTCCGTCAGGGCTATGAATAAACACAGTCTATCCGGGTAAAACCCACTGCCTACCAGTATCTGGGAAAGGTCGGCACTCTCGCCTTCAGTTAAACTTCATTAGGGGAGGAGCAAAACTAGTTACTGGACGTGAAACATTTTATTTCAATAGAAATTTTGTACGCTGTGGTATTTTTACAATTGATTTCTTGCAGTTTAATCTTCATGAAGGAACTTCATGTTATTTTGCTATCATTTGCATGATGATTATTTATCCTTCTATTTACTTTTCAAATGTTATTGACTTAATTTGTTTTAAGTGATGAATTATTGAGAAAATTACAAATGGTCATATTTAAGGGTGGTAACTGCAATTATTGAATTATTTAGAAAATTACAAATGGCTATATCAAAGGGTGGTAACTGCAATTGTTTTTTAATTGCAAATAAATTAATTAACATACGTCGATTTCAATTTCGGTTATTAAGGTTTGAATTGCAGTAGTTGTATTTTCAACTCATGTTATATATTGTAAACTGTATGATCAATCTTTGGATATAAACTATATTTGAAGGTGAATATTTTCAAACATAAAAAAATAAAGGACAAAATCAAACATTATAATTTACCGTCAGCCGAGGCTGGATGCGTTGATAGAATAAATGATTCTTGCTATTCATACATCTCGAGCCAGGCTAATCCAGAATCGGTTAATTTACAGGTGATTCGACTGTTCTTGGGATCTAAATTTAGGAAACAATTCTTTACAGATCTACTCATAAATGAAATAAAGAAATGAAGCTCTTTTCTGAACTCTTAAACCTGAATATTTGAAAGCCAGGAATGTATAAAAAGTTAAAACGCAGAAACTGTTGTTTTGTCTAATCGTTTTAATACGACCGCAAAAAAAAATTTTGGGGTCATATATTGCTATCACGTCGTCGTCGTCGTCGTCTTCCGAAGACATTTGGTTTCCGGACAATAACTTAAGTTAAAGTGTATGGATCTCTATGAAATTTAATCAAAAGGTTCAATACCACAAAAGGAAGGTTGGGATTGTTTTTGTGGGTGATGGTCCCAACCGTTTAGGAATTAGGGGCCAAAAAGGGGCCCAAAAACAAGCGTATTTTTATAGTTTCAGGACAATAACTTGTGTATAAGTATTTTGATTGCTCTGAAATTGTACCACAAGGTTCAATACCACAAGTAGAAGGTAACATTTTGGGGGTAATTGCCTAAACCTTTCAGGAATTAGGGGCCAAAAAAAGTCCAAAAAAAAGCATTTTTCTAGTTTTCAGACAATTACTTGTGTTTAAGTGTATGGATGTCTCTTAAATTGTACCATATTTTACACAAAAAAAAAATTCTTCAAATATTATTTTTTTTTTTTTTGGAAAGGGGGGGATCAAAAAAATATTTTGGGGGTGGGGGTGTCAATTTTTTTCCATCAAGATTTAAGAAATGTCAATTTTCTAAAGAAAAATTGGGGGTCAAAATTTATTTTGCTAATTCTTTGTATATTGTCTGAAAACAGATTTACTAAGTATTGCGCAACAGCACAGTGTATTGCACAATAGCAAGAAATCTTCAATTGAATATAAATTCAAATCATATAACCAATTTCAAGTTCTTTGAATACATTTATTCTGTATCAGAAACCTATAATGTGTCAAATATTTAATTACAAACCAAATTCAGACCTGTATCAAGCTTGAATATTGTGTCCATTTTTGCCCCCAACTGTTCAGGGTTGGACCTCTGCGGTCGTATCCAGCTGCGCTCGGCGAAGCAGTTTATTTTTTTTTTAAATTTGACCATCATGTTGCCTATCTTTGTACGACCAAGGAGGTAATATCTCATATAACCTCCTTGGTATGACTTTTGATTTTAGATTGTGCAAATACCCCCACCCTCCCTAAGATTTGGCCAAAATTATTGCAAGCAAAAATTGAAAATGATAAAGGACACTACTTTAATTTCTGTCTTTAACAGAAAGAAAATATCTAAGGAAAAAAGGAAAAATGAAAAATTATTAGATGAAAAGTAAAAGAAAACACCATGACCATCACAAAATGACGAAAAAATATGCAAGCGTTCATAAAACACAGCACAGAAAACAAAATGCTTGATCGATTATTGGGGTTTAACGGCACTTTGCTATATATATATATATATATATATCAAGCCGATAAGTTTTATTGGTGGAGGAGGAAGCTGAAGGTACCCACCAGCTGGTTCCCACAGAGAACAACTGACCTTCGGCAGGAAAACTGTACATCCTTGTCAATAAAGATCGGAGACGAACACACCGTGTCGAAGCTGTACCAAGACCACTCAGCCACCCGGGACCCCAGAAAACAAAACATAAATCGGCATAATCCCGATGAATTCTATTCCCCTTAGTGTGGAGCATGACGAAGCCATTGGATTCCATCCTGAATAGTTAAGGCAATCGTAAGGGAACGACCATTTAACTTCATGGAGGGGGGGGTTATGATTTTTTCCTAAAAGAAATAATCTGATCCCCAATTTGATGAAAAAAATATTGTGATCAAGCAGATGACAAAAAAGATATTCTGAATCCAGATTTTCCCCATACCTTATAGTGTTAAATTTTGAAAAAAATAATTTGATTGATTTATATATATATATATATATATATAGCGTCTGAAAAAAAATAAAAAAATCTGACTCATACAAAAAACCATAACACCACCTTTTTGAAGTTAAATGGTTGCTCCCTAACTGAGGACAAAAAGTGCAAATTCATTTTGTGAGGTTGATTACTATTCTTTGTTAATTTTTCAATCAATTACAAACTGTATAATTCATACAAATTGCACGTTGAAATGCAATACAAACAAAATCAATTTAAATAAAATGATTAAATCTTGTATTTTAAAATAGAATACATAATAATACCATAATTAATTTCAATACGTGTTTTTAAAGTTGACATCGTAATGTATATTTTTGTTTGTTAGGTATAGATTTTGTAGATATACTAAATATTTAAGTATACACTGACTGTGACATTTAATCAGCAAAACAAGTAGAAGTCAATTTATTGATTAAAATATATTGATAAGAATGTTAAGAAAGTTTTATTTTACCATTTTTGTTTATTTTATGTAAATCCCCTAAATTCGTTAATTCCGACAAACCCTAATATTGATTGCACCATTGGGTTTGGATTATCAATTATTCCATTACTCTAGTATGCCCATAATACGTAAGCATGAGGGTCTGGATGTGGCTTTCAGAAATTGGGAATTATGGGCAAGAAGTGCAGAATAAATGACAAAGAAAAAGAAAAATGGGCAAAAAAAACAAAGCAAAAAGAATTGAGAATAATGCGGTACTTAATCATAAAGCCTAGAGAATAATGAGGAAAATTATAAACAATATAGAAAAAAAGACCGAAAAATAAAGAATAGAGAATAATAGAGTATTAAAATATAAAAAAATGGAGAAAAATGGCTCTAAAAATTTAAGATTAAAGAAATGAAGGACCCCCTTCCAGACCCCCATGCATGCCTTTGGATATTACCAAAGTATATTCGTTTACATCATGCTGACAACCTTGGTCTAAAATTTGGCAATTGATCGCAGTATTAACTCGAACTAAGCATTCATATAAATTTATTTGAACACCGCTTGAAAGATTACATGCAAATAACTTCAAGTGTTGGTGCAACCCATCCAAAGATCATTGAAAATGCCTGTCACTGTGAAGGTTTAAAGTTAGACAACGAATTTGTTTAAAAATCTGATAAGTAAATACTTATAAAGAAGAAAACAGTTTGGTTTAGAGATTACATATGATTTGAACTAGAACTATGTAACGATTCGACTGCACCAACGCACCAACATGTACTGTTATTTATAGTCGCGATATGTGGACCGTTTGTGATCATTGTGAAGCAATTCAGAAGATCAAAGAGCCATTGGCGTTTAATGAGCTGTTATATCACTAACTAACAGGATAAAAGCACTAGTTTACTACATTCAGGTGCAGGCCAATATTATGACGGACGAATTAGGAAAATTTTAATGGTTACCTGTGAGATACATGCTTGTTTTATTTACTATTTTCTTGAAAAGATTATAATTTGGATTTGATAAAAAGTGTAGCGTAATGTTTGGTTTTTGTTAGTTTTGTTACGGAATATATAGATTTAAATCCAGTGTAATGAAACACAATACGGACATTAAGTTGTATACAAATACAAATGATTCTAGAACGATGAATGTATACGAATTTCAATATTCTACATAAGAAATAACAGACTTCATGTATATCATTTATATCCAGGGAATAATTGGCCTATTTTTGCGAAACACTTGAAGATATCGAAGGCTTCCTTACGGTTCACAAATTAATCGCGAATTGATGCATTGAAAGACGGTATTGGTTAACTCAACAGTAACAGATAGTTTTGAAGAAAGAAGTTCCTTTCAAATGATCATATACAAGTACATTTATATTTGAAAAAGATAAAACTAAAGTGTTTTTAAATGTTAAAGATTTTTCAAATGCAATAACCTCTTTACGGTTTATTATACCATTTCGTTTTGGACCATTCAGTGGAAATTATAATGTGACAGACATTTCAAAAACCAATCAATAATGGAATACAAAGCTTTGGGTCTTTCTCACGTTAAAAATTGCTATAACACAAAACAGGCAAATCGAATTAGGATACAATTGGAAGAATACTAGATATCTGTTGTTTAAGATCATTACTTCGACGCATTAAAGTGAATAATGACGGCCATTTATCAAAAATAAATTTTAACTGAATGCACATGAACTTTAATGATATTTAGAAAATTTCAATCATTACAAAATCGTATGTAGAAATACATTAATATAAAGGTAACTGGAATAGCGATACGCGTAATCGTATTTTTGTTCAAAATTCTACACGCTGTGTTAAAGAATATTTTACAAGTATTTCATAGTTGGTACTAAGATGGACGAGAGGAGAACTTGCAGTGTTTGCACTTTTAAGGAACTTAAGCTTCCCCCTATTACATCAGTGAAGCAATATTTAGCGGAACGGGAAGCCAGGTAAGCACTGTACCGAT
The DNA here is from genome assembly GCF_021869535.1 of Mytilus californianus. Classification (NCBI taxonomy): domain Eukaryota; kingdom Metazoa; phylum Mollusca; class Bivalvia; order Mytilida; family Mytilidae; genus Mytilus; species Mytilus californianus. Next base: position 34,173,728 of record NW_026262582.1, on the reverse strand, counting down.
AGTTTATTTTGTGTTTACCGATTTGATTCTGTTATTAAACACTTTTAACACAAGTGATTTCCCTTTGCCAATTGAAGACTGGTTCTAAATCCGGACAAAATTCGATGTAGCTAGTGCAAAGCATGATACATTTTTAAGCTGAAAGTGATACATAAGCGATTTAACATTTTTTTAACGAAAACAAACTATTGATATCAAAAGTGTTTAGTTTAAGGTGGTACATAACACTACATGGAGATAATTCTGTAAAAATCAGCTGAACGTTTTAATCACGTTCTATTGTTAAGGAAATATTAAGCTTCTCAATGATCAAAATTAGTGTGTCAAACAGTGAAATTTTCCCGATAAAGCGTGTGGTTCAAGTATTTTGAAATTTCTATATTTTTGTTAAAGGGTCAAAGTAAATATTTTGTCAAAATTTTATGAAAATTAAACGAGCCAAATTAATTTTAGTCAAGGTGTTTGGTACCACCTTAAAAAAAATAAACTTACTATAATTAAAAACAACTTGAACATGACACACATGAATTTGCTTTTTCCGCTAGCTCTTCATTGTCAATGAAAGTGTTTTTATCTCCTCAGAAAAAACAACTCGTACAAATGGATTTTAAATTACAGGGTCTTTAACGGAAATGGCAAATAGCAATTCTGACTAAGATTTATTTTTTCTGTACGCTACTCATTTTTTTTACTAGACACTTGTTTATTTGTGTCGTTTGGTTTCTGTCTCATTGACGTATACCCGGCCACATCTCCTCATTGACGTATACCCCACATCTCCTCATTGGCGTATATCCCACATCTCCTCATTGACGTATACCCCACATCTCCTCATTGGCGTATACCCCACATCTCCTCATTGTCATATAACCCACATCTCCTCATTAACGTATACCCTACATCTCCTCATTGTCGTATACCCCACATCTCCTCATTATCGTATACCCCACATCTCCTCATTATCGTATACCCCACATCTCCTCATTGACATATACCCCATATCTCCTCATTGACGTATACCCCATATCGCCTCATTATCGTATACCCCACATCTCCTCATTGACATATACCCCATATCTCCTCATTGACGTATACCCCATATCGCCTCATTGACGTATACCCCATATCTCCTCATTGACGTATACCTCACATCTCCTCATTGACGTATACCCGGCCACATCTCCTTTATTTTTTCATACTTATTTCCGATGAAATTCTAAAATCCATTATGGCTCCTTCAGTTCTGGGTTTATACGTCTATTGTCAAGCACATTTAGCTGTACTTTCCCCAAAACACACAGTCATTTTGGAAAAATAATTAGATAGTATTATTAATCTTTACAGGTTGATTAGTACTTTCCATAAACATGGATAAACTTTGATGTATGTTAACTTTTCATTTATTCATATTAATGCTTAACAACAGAGGAAATACATTCCTGAGAAGGGGAATTTGAATAGAGAAATTCAATGAAAACAATTTAAAATAATAGTTGTTTTTAACATTTTAGAGAAAATTGATTATCTCCATAAATACATAGACGGTAAATTTACCTACATTATTATGAAAACTTAATATTTGTATAACGTAGATATATATAGTATAGATACATGAGAATTAATCTATACTGGTACCCTTTAACACCTGTTTACCAAATGTCCTGTCAGTACGATGGGTAGTATTGACATTTTAGTTGAACAGAATTCGTTCAGGTCATATTTTATGTCAGATCTATAATACAAATATACATAAACTCGGTTGGTTATTTGAAGGTTGTTTTGAAAATGACGGAAGAATATTGATGTCAGTTTAAAAATCGTAGGTCCAGGTACATGTATATACATATAACCATGTAGACGATTTTATATAAATTTCGCTTCATATATATACATGCAGTGTCATTGGATAAAATACATAATATCCCTTATTTTTCATTAGAATAAGCGATGACTCTCATATTAAAAACTCTTATCAAGAACTCGTAAGACTTCTCCTTTTCCTCAATATGAAGAATTCTGTTTTGAGTTGTACGTTGTAGTAAATAATTTTTGTAATCTTCAAAATTATACACAAAATTAAAAAGTTAGGTTGATTTAAGTGGTTAGGTTATGGCGAATCAAACTTCCGTTTGGATCCTTAAAATGCTAAGCACTCGTTTATATTGAAGCAACATTGGTGACAGCACCATCCCGAAACCAATGACTACGTATCTCAGTGTAAAGCTTTTTGTAAATATACTTTAAAGCCAGGATTCTCCAGGAGTATTACAAAAGAGATTGACATGACCCATTCAAAAGGGTTAAATATTTCTAATCTATTGATGTGGTTTAACATGGGAATGGGAAACATATAAGTAACCGATATGGTCTCTTCTCCCTCTCTAAAATCCTAGATTAGGCCCGGTATAATATTTGTCAATACCTCAATGCCACCACCATGATTAACTAATTTTAGCATCAACGATGATTTCAATAGTAGTTCAAATATATAAAATAAATCTTTGAAGTAAACTTTGTTTGCTTTGTTAAACATAACTTACTTGAAGATGTTGACATTAATCTCGACTATTTGTACATAGGTCATTAAAATTGTGTCCGTGTAGTGTCCTAACACTTCTGGTATAATGAAAGAAGGTTTTCACTTTATTGCAAGTCAAGATGTTAAACTTAATCAAATACTTGTTAGAACGTCTTGATTGCGTTCTCGGTACTTGTAAATTTATTTAGTTCTTGATTTAAACATATGTATTTGCAAATAGGATATATTGAATAACAGGGTGTAATACACTGAGGGGATATGTAAATAATCATGATTATTTGTTCTTTTTTAATTCATATTTTATAATTTACACTGATTTGTTCATAAACATATTCCCGATTGTCCCACAAAATTTTATTACTTTTTTACCTGTAATTTTAAAAAATGGAACAATCGGGAAGACACCGTTCATATACATGTCATGATTGTTCTTTTTGTTATTTCCTGTTTTCGTTCTTGTCAACGTAGATTCCAACTGTATAAAAATTATCTAGTTTTGCAAGAGTTGTCTTTCTTTGAAGTGTTTTTCTCTGTGTAACCGAGTATCACGAGGAAGAAGGACACACATGTCGTCCTAAGAAATCCCTTATATTGTATTTACTACTTACTTTTCTACCACACCTTCAAATATGTTTGTGTTTATTTTTATAAACGGAATAAAAAGAACTCTGGACTTGGTGCACTTAGATTCAACGTTTTTTATGTTCAATCTTTAACATCAGACATTTCTTCTTCAAACATAGACTTTTTTTTATCTTCGAGACTTGACTATTTTTATGTAAACGTAACATTTTCTATCTTATATGTTTCATATTTACTGCTAGTCTGGCAATTTGTGTAAAATGATATACTTTACAGAGTTGTGAAAGACTTGAAATTTCAGCGCAAGACATGTACATTTCGTTAAGCGATATGTTTTAGATCTAAAAGACCTTTAAAGTTCAATGATTTATTATTCACAGTGCAAGTCATTACATTTACAGATGATATGAATGGTTACCTTCAATGTTATACAAAATGGGGGCCTGGTAGTTCATCTATTGTATTGTAAGAGTGGTTTGATTCCGCTAGCGTACTTTATCTGAAGGATGAACATTATTTTCATTTTAACCCATTAATTTAGGTAAACATGGTAAACAATATACCAGTCAACCATAAACATAAACAACGTTTTTCACACTATTTACATGCAATAGTCTCTAGTAAATAATAGTTGGCCGGAATAAACACACGGTGGAATGAAAGAACGCTTACAGTATCACAAGCCTGTCAACACTAACGTTATTTGTTCGAACCCCGCACGTGGCAGGTGCGTTCGACTCCAATCTTAATTGGTTGGTCAGTTTGTCCCGTCAAAGGTCAGTGGTTTCTCCGGGCGCTACGGTTTCCTCCACCAATAAAAACTAACCGCCACAATATAGCCATAGCGCTTAAAGTGGCGTTAAACAACAACAATCAATCAATCAATCTATACTAGATATTTAAGCACTTGATTTTCCAAAGGAAAGCTTTGCATTTTCAGTGTAATCTTTAACATCTTGACTTTTTATCCTACCAACAGACAAAGAGAGCTAATGAGTATTTATCTAACATAGTTTAGCTAGATTTAAAAAAAATAGAACATACACAATTTTAAAATAGAGAATTTCAAAGCCAAAGTTATTATCAAATGGCGTTAAACTCAAATGCAATTATATATATTATAAAAAAAATATACTAATATGACGACTCGAGACAGTATTTATTTATGCCCTTAAACCTATCGTTTAAAGTCCTTGGAAATTTAGTACTTAAATAATCTGCTAATGTCATATTTGTAGCAATGAAAGCCTTCGGTCTATCCTCGATATTAGATTTAAGTAAGCCCTTTGAATATGTCTTTTCCTATCGTTGGGTGTACTGTTAAAAAACGTCTTTTCTGTTTTAATTTGACGCGTCGTGTAGATGTGTATTTACTTTTTCGTCTTAAACATGTTATGCATTCTGGTCTTTGTGCAGCAGTTTTTTGCCCATCATTGTTTACATTTGAAATTTTTTTTTTTTTTTAAATATTTTTCGACTTTAAACAAAAAATAAACTACATTTTTCAATTACATAAAAGAATATGTACAACTGTTCAAAAGAAAAAAACTATTTTTAGGCAAATTAGAATCAAACCATTTATCCTCCACTTCCCCCTCCCCCCCCCCAAAAAAAAACCAAAATAAAACAAAACAAGACCAATACCTGTGTTGCATGCAATTGATTGCGGTAATATGTATAATGGAGCATAACTTAATTTTTACTTTCACTGATGCCAAGAAAACTTTGACGAACATTTTCCATGTACAATGAGTGTTGTAAATGAGTTGGTACCCCCCCCCCCCCCCTTTTCATTTTTGAAAAGCAGTCAAAAATCCAAAAATACTCATTCTAGGTCCCTATGTATCCGCACAAAGGAGGAGAGAAGTCATTGTTATTTTATTTTGGCGCAAGCGATACTATATGTGGTGTTTTAAAAACTAGTGGCGCAAACGAAGCATCGGCGCAAATAATTGTTGCGCAAACGGACGCATTTCTGGCGCATCCGGATTACGCCGTCTCAAACATTGTGATTTGTATCATGTCCTTAAATATTTTTAATAAAATCTGTCTCCACTTAAAGTATTTCTTTCTTTAATGTTTAAAACTGTCAGTTAAAAGTCTATGCCACAATGACGTACAGTAGTACTCAATATATAGTAGTATATCAGTCATGGTTTGAGATCATTTATAATTTATTGTATTTTCCTTATTGAAAGATTGTATAAAAAATTACCTACAATGAGTAAAGATAAATACTGTATAACTCCCTTCATTCTAAACGCCGACAACGATTAAGTGTAAAATAATGTAATACATATTATATTTGATATATATAATGCTGTTGACAATTTATTGGCTCAATTCGTGTCCTTTATTATTAAGTTGCATACAAAATTGGAAAATAGATTTGAATTAAATTGATTCTTTGGGTACAAATAAGCGATTCAAATTGCACTTTATTTGTGGTATTTAAATCATTAATTGAAATTAAAAAAAAAAACTTGAAATGTGTATTCATGTGGTTTGAGTTACTTGCACTAATTATGTGATTTACACGTGCACATATCATTCCAGTCTAAACAGAAGCAGATTTAATTTACTATTTTCGTATCACCTATGTTGTAATTTTTCGACAGGTTACCTACATTATTGTAGTACATCCTGGTATTCTGTCAAGTAAGAGCAGCTAAAAGAAGTAATCCTGGTACTCTGTCAAGTAAGAGCACCTAAAATAAGTAATCCTGGTACTCTGTCGAGTAAGAGCACCTAAAAGAAGTAAACCCAAAACTTACGAGCGGTGCAATTTGGGGACAAACTTAACTGTTTTATGTTTTCTATATACGAAAAAATCATTGAAAAACAGTTAACTTTTCCCCCAAATTGCAATGATAATAAGATTGATTTTTACATCTTTTATAGTTGTTCTTACCGAGTTCCAGAATGTCCTCGGTATCAAAGAGTAGACAACCCGTCGAAAAATGATTAACTCGGGAGTCAAAAATCGGTATCATGAAAATATTCTATTAACACTTATTTGATTAAATAAACGACGTTTAACGTTTTGTTGGCGTTAAACATATTTTCATACTAAATCAATTTCAAATATCCAATATCATCGCCAGTTAATGAACTTCAGTTAAAGTTTCTTGTGTGTGTGGTGTGATTCGGGGAGGGGGATTTCTTGAGAAAAAAAAACTTGTTTCAAAAGTGAAGTGAAAAAATAGTTTTTTAAATTAAATCATTAGGGGGGGGGGGGGAGGATACAATACACTAATGGGTTTTAAATGAAAAATCTTGTGACATAATTCAAACAAGAAATCCAACGGCCTGATTTATGACAAAAGCTAATTTTGACACACAGCAACCAACGACAACCACTGAATTACAGGTTCCTGAATTGGGGAAAGTATTCAATATTTACTTTGTACAGATATGTTCTTGAGGTTAATCGATGTTGTCTTTGTATTGTTCGATGTCTTTTCAATACTTAAGGTTTTCCGCAGCAGAACAGTACTTTTGACTGTAGTACGGCGTTGTCTGGTTTCACAACAGACCTCCTATCGAAAATTGAAATTAATACAAATTAAAACTGACAAACGGGTTGTGATTACGAGATAAGCCACGTCTGACTTTATTTTAGGCACTCAAAATCCTTAAAATTAACGAAATCCATGAAACTTGTAACAACTTAAAAACAAAGTAATAATGTGACTAACATTCTATGTGCTTAGTCTTTCTAGACTGTTCCTATAGCTGACACATAATATTATATAATGTTAGCTTTACAGGTACGCGTTTACGGCAACTAAAATGAGTTATAACTTTATTTTATTTAATATTGATGCATTAAAGGATCTTTTTATGACTTATAACATAAAGCAGTTTAATACGTGAATTCATTATAAGTAAATCTATTATATGAATTAAATGAGACTGAATCGTCTATATAAAGTTTGACAGTGTTATCTGTAAGACAACCTGGCAGTTCTGCAGTTTAAGTTGGATTTTGTAACGTGGTGACTATTAGTTTATAAATCATAACACGATGCAGACTTATAAAGTTGTGTGTTACAGTGCTGGAAATTTACAGATCGTTGGACACGGGTTAGTTATATCTTTTATGGTCATGTTTAACGTTTTTACCAAAAAAAAGTATATATTGTCAAACCTGCATTAAAAATCCCCCTCCGGACCAGGAAAATCTGACCTTATAAGAAAGGGGACATTTTAATCAAGATGCAGACCTACAAGGTTGTATGTTACAGTGCTGGAAATTTACAGATCGTTGGACACGGGTTAGTTATATCTTTTATGGTCATATTTAACGTTTTTACCAAAAAAAGTATATATTGTCAAACCTGCATTAAAAATCCCCCTCCGGACCAGGAAAATCTGACCTTATAAGAAAGGGGACATTTTAATCAAGATGCAGACCTACAAGGTTGTATGTTACAGTGCTGGAAATTTACAGATCGTTGGACACGGGTTAGTTCTATCTTTTATGGCCTTATTTTAAGTTTTTAACAACAATATATATACAGTCAAATCGCCGGGGTCTAACCTTTAGTGCTGAGGCGGCGCAAAGCAAACAGTAGTCAATCAATATACAGTCAATCCTGTATTTAATGATCACTGACCGACCGGAAGTGCCGATTTAACGGAGAAATAAGGAAAATGAGGAGAAGTTTGTTGTTACTGTTATTTGCTACTGTTTCTGTTAAATTTCAATTCACTCGAGACTTCTTAAATTAGTAATTATGTTCGTGACCAATTCTAACCTCTCTTAAAATCTTTGTTCTTTGTTCTAGAAATGTCCGTAGAACAGTTTCCCTGGCACGTTTAGAATGGTTTCTGACAAACTCTTCTACCCTCGAAGATTTGATGATGATGATGATGGATGGCTGCTTAATGTCCAGCGGCAAATTAATATGCATATTCAGGACGAGAACATGTTAAAGTAATATGAATATTAACCCTGCTTTGTACTAAACCGACACGCTGAGTCTGATTTTTAACGTGCCTGTTCATAAGGTAACAGTCCGCAGGAAGACATGTCACCTTACCCGGACACATTATTCTGACTCCGATCCGACCAGTCTTTGCTCTTACTCCTTATTGCCGCGTGCTTAGCGGAGAAGCAGCAAATACCAATTTTAAAGTCTTTGGTTTGACTTAGCCAGGTTCGAACCCACTCGAGGCGAACACGCTACCACAAGACCACCGAAGCCGTCGATGATTTGACAGTTCTGATTAAGACCACCATAACAATTTTGAATAGTTCTACAATAGATTAGATCTCGAAGGTTCTTCACTCGAACAAATCAATACAGTGTCACCCTATATCTGTTTCTGAGAAGTTGTCCCCTAGAACAGATTATGACAGTTCAAACCTAGACATGTTGAAGGGTCTTACTATTATAAAGCATTCTAATATGACGTTCTTCTTTCGCTTTTGAAACAAAGCCATGTTCTAATTGCAATAGAATATGGCCTGCACGTGATTGACGTCACAATTGAAATTTCAACGTCAGTTGTATTTTGAACAACTCCGGAGAACAAAATGGACATTTGCGTTTGTGTTGCTCACTAGGAAATTAAATGAAATCATTCTTAGTAAGTTTACTTGTATCTCTTCATGTTTCATCGTGAAACGGTTAATTTTCTATATCGTTTTGGCTTCATAAAATCAAAATGGCTGCGTTTCGACGTTTATTATAGACCCGCTTCGAAGTACAAAAGTTCTAAATTTTCCTATCAGAATCGAAATAATTCTATCATGCCATGCTCTATACTCATTTTAACATGGGTAGGCATTATATTTGTCAACATTTTACACCACGCTAACGCTCGGTATACAGATATACAGATATTGACAAATATAATGCCTAACCTTTTTAAAATGAGCATAGGTCATGACATGAAAGAATTATTTCTTAAGTTTAGAACAGTTCTTGTGCAGAATTGTGATAAACAGTAAAGAACAATTTTGTGACAAGTTATTCAAATGGAAATGTGCTCATTTTTTTTTATCAAATTCTACATAATAATTGCGAATCAGACAGGTGAATGTATACAAATGCCACGTTTGAGAGGCTTTACTGGCATTTTACAAGAATGATGCGGTGTTGTTGACGATTGTAAGAATATGGTTAACTTAGGGTTGAAGTTATGTGGGATAAAATTTAATTTGCACATAGTAGTCTGAGGATGAGAATAAAGAATAAAAGTCTAAAAGTCTGTCTATTGTTGAAACGATACATTGCTCATTGATGAAGGCCACACGGTGACATATAATAGATGGCTTCTACGTTATTTGGTCTTTTGTCTTGCGGTCATAAAAATTTCGAGCATGATTATCACACTCAGACTTAATTAGAAATCAACCAATCAAAATATTGAATTTGGTGTTTCGAGTACAATTGAATACGGAGTAAAGTTTTACGACTTATTATCACTTTTCCAACCATTTGGTGCATGATGGGATATTGCATATATTTTATGCAAAGTAAGTGGTAATGTGCACGACGTTTAATTCGTCAACATATTGATATGTCAGAGATCAGCACCAAGTGGTGTCTAATTAAGTGCATATAGATACAATAAAAGTCTTTTCATCTGGTAAATTTTTTTAAACTTATTTACAGGCATAAATAAAAGTATTTACTTTTATGCAACTGTATAGACAAGTTATTGATGTAATTCCCAATCAATGGTATTGAAATCCTGACAGGCAAGTTTCTTCAAATGATTTGAATTATAGTGCATGGCCATGATTAGGTCAACCATAGACACACTTCTTTTTATATGATTTTCAAATTTCAAACTTTAGTTTAGAATTCAAATTTTAATTATTGTCGAATTCAATACAATTGCACAGTTATATTTTCCTTTTCTTTTGTGTATGTTTCATGGTCTTATTTTATACATGTATAATACAAGACTTTGGTCAATTATATATAATTGAAGGCCGTAGTACGGTTCTCCCTCTAATTGATGAATATTTGGCCTGATCGATCCATATTCCAATATTTTTATTTATTAGAATCAAGTAATTCTACCTTATTTTCCAGATAATGTTGTTAGTTATTTTGTACTTCCGGTTTTCAAGGAAACGCCTTCTTGGCACGAGAGTTTGACATAAAACACGGGTAATAGGAGTTGGGAATGCGGTCGTAAAATCACATTTGGAGTACTTTGATTTCATACAATAAAAAATCTACATTGTGTTGATTTTTATTGTTGGTTTCATGCAGGGGCTAGGGTGAAATTTGAAAAAAAGGCTGGACAGAAGTTTTGAGTAAAAAAAAAGGCAGGATGAGCAACTTGGCAAAAAAAAAAAGGCAGGATGACAAATTATGTTTAAAAAGTCAGGATAAACTAATTAAAAAAAAAAAGGCAGGACCGAATAAAGTGAAAAATAAAAAGACAGGACCGAGATTACAACTAAAAAAAATGCAGGACACAATTTTTCAATCCTAGCCCCCCCCCCCCCCCCCCCCCCCCCCCCCCCCCCCATAAAAATCAAATGGTAGCTCCCTTAGCTAATTATAATATATATATGCAATTCGAAAGAAAAAAAATCACCTGCAATGCTCTGTAAACAGAACAAACAGTATCTGTTTAACTTTGATATGACAAAAACAATAATGGAAATATAGTTAATTAATTGTGGCATGCTTCAAACAAGTTTGTCTAATAAAACATGGAAAAAAAGTTTAACTGTGAAACTTCAGTAGCAAAAAAGCACTCAAAATAGAACTCATTTTCATGGCATTTGAAAATCACGTCAACCTGTGTATTGATATCCTTGGATTTGGAAGGATGTTTATACTTTTTGTATAACAACGGGACGTGTTTTCACAATTTTACGGATGTTGATGGAGATGTAAAGATGGGCGATATTTTTAATTTCTTGTTTGCATGATACATAATATGTAATTGCTTTCAGTCCTCAAGACTGATTGTGTTAATTAGTTCAGTCGTAATGGACTTTTTAAATTCTTCAACTTTGAAGTGTCGTAAAAGGTGATATATCGTTCAAATTCAGACTCGTCTCTCCATTTTTTGTAAAATTAGATTGCGAGTGTTATATCGATATTTTTAGTAAACATCAAGGAAACTGTACCCAGGACATGGCAACTGAATGGCATACAAGTACCTATAAATACAATAGTGTATGCAACTGAACTTTGGAGATTTTGACGATCAGATGAGGTCATATAATCTATATTTCCCTGATTACTTACTTTTAAAAAGGATGAATTTAGGCAAATAAAATGTATCAAACACAGACGAAAACAATAGGTCGCAGTGACCTATTCTTCGTCCTTAACTATCACCCTTTAAGTTTTTTAAACAAAATTCATTATTCCCTGTTACACTTAGTGACTAACGTTAGAGCTATTTTCCTAATGCTTGTTGTTTAAAGGTTTGGTTGTCTTGCTTGCTTTGATTGTATAAATGATTGCTCAAACATTGTATTTAAGATTGACAATAAATAGATAGGCGGGGCTTCAGCTTGTATACAGTATACTCTGCATTATACTTAACATCCAATAACATTAAGGTATAATGTATGTACAAGCAAGCCCCACTATCTATTGATTGCAGATGTCAATCATTATTACAAAGCTGGAGCAAAACATTTATACAAACAACGCAAGCAAGCTAACCAAACATTTAAACTACAAGCATTAGGAAAATATATATATAGCTCTAACGTTATCTATCTTGCTGTAATTTGTAAAGTCTCCAAACAAATTGAAGCCACACTGACCAATATGTATAATTCAAGCTTCATTATCGTTGGGTAAAAATTTTCCTTTTTTATTTCGCATTTTGCCCTTTTTCATTCATCACTGACCTTGGTTAAGTAAAATGTAAAAGCTGGTATTACATTAAAATAAAAGAATAATAATGATTGGAGAAATGTGGCGAAGATTCGCCCCCAGTTTTTGGTTGGGTTTGCGTTGTTCAATTTTATAGTTTTCTGTTTATTCTTGTGTTGTTTTTTTTTGTATGTCTTTATGTCGTTTTTTATTTTTTCTACTATTTTTCGTTTTTTTTTAATTGTGGTTTTATTTCGCGAAAGCGAAACATAGCGATCCTAGATTCCATCTTCGGCGTCGGCGGCGTCAACAGTTTGGTTCAGTCTTTCGTTAAAAATTTTTTTAGACATCAATAACTTTGTCAAACTACATGGAATTTTATGAAATATTGGACATAAGCTTGTGTATGACCAAAATACGGTATCTAGAGCAAAAATTTAAAAAATATTTATTTTCATTTTTCAATATTTTACTAGAAAATGGACTTAGTTTTTTTTTCACGTAAACATTCAGATTTAGTTTTGAGGTTATAGTTTTTAAAACACCAATAACTTTGTCAAACCTACATGGAATTTTATGAAATTTGGACAGAAGTTTGTTTATCACCAGAATACAGTATCTAGAGCAAATTTTTGAAAATATTTATTTAGATTTTCCGCTATTTACTGATAAATGGATTAGTTTTTTTTTTTACAGTTAACAAGAAGAGATAGTCGGGTTTAAAGTTTATTACACATCAATTACTTGTCAAAACCTTCGTGGATTGTTAGACAGAAGCTAATCGTCAAGACCAAGAAATAGCACTTATAGAAAAATTTGATTTTTTTTCAAATTCGGTATTTTTACTGATAAATGGACTCACTTTTCAAGTCAACATTACACTTTTACACTGACAGCAGCAATCGCAGGTCAGACACAGGGTTCCGCGGAAACCCTTACGAATTTTTGATGTCCTCCTCGGTATCATCTCTGCCTTCTTATATTCACGGATTACCTCTCTTAAATCATATAATTTGCACTTCCATATAGAAAGGCTCTATGATCAATATAAAAGGAATTATCTGATTTGTACGATCTATATAATTTGTTGTTTTTTCCAGGGGTGTGTTTTCATTTGTTGTTGATGATCTTTCAATCGATTACGGTGATATTTTACACAATTTCGTCATTTGTATATATAATATATACTGAATTTGATTTTTATTTAAACATATCGAATTTGCAGTTTGCATGTTGATATTATATTTCTAGAAAATTCATTAACAATAAAAATAAAGAAAGAAAACAGGATTACTATTTTACATTGGGGGGGGGGGGGGGGGGGGGGGGGGGGACGGAGTCAAATAATTATAAAATGCATTTGCATTTGGAGAGTTTGGGTTGGCTAAAAAACATTACCCTCAAAAAATCCGGCCCTAGAATGTAGCGGGAGAATGTAGCAGTAAAAACTAAAATTCCCCCGTTTCACCTTGCATAGATTGTATAAAAATAAATCAAATGGTTGCTCCTTCCCTTCTAACTTATGTAATAATATTTTTCTAGATATCTTTGCAACATGTTTATACAGATGCAGGGAATGTTGCAGTTTTTAAAGAATTAACTTTGTTCTTATGACCAGTAATTTCATGATGGGACAATAAAGTATATGTGAACTTTTAAAGATAAACTATTCATCGCGTTGGTTAACTTGATTAGTCTGAAAAACAAAAACAAAGTAGCAAATAAAATCAAAGTTACAATATTATTAACTTGTATTTAAAGGCCTCACTTAAGTAGCGTGATAAACCAGTAATTATGCATGTATGATCCAAACAGAACACAATTGTGAATTATCGGATTTTGAAAAGTTAAATTCAATCTATTGTATGGCTTACGCATTTGTTTATAAAATTATTTTTTTCTTAATTGATGGAGCTGGAGTCAATGTTTTGTAGTCTCACCGATGTAATGTAATAGTTGCAATGCGAAAGTGCGATTTGCGTCGCAATCATTATTTACACGTAAAGAATTATTCATACAGTCACCGCACTTTGGACATTATATTCGGTACTTTGTATTATTCCGGAATGTTTTTTTACATTTCGAATGCACGATGTAGCTGATGATAATCAACTCTTGTTTAAAACGCAGTGCAATGTATACAGTTTGTTTTCCATGAGCAAGGGAGATAACCCTGGTTTTCGAGTTTATGAAACTGTCATTTTATAAATTATTACGAAATATAATTTCGCTATAAAAAAAATGGATTAATTTAGTGGTGGTTTTAAAATTGAAAATGTGTTTTCACATACAAGCTTTAAAAGTTTGATTCTTTAAACAATGTTATTTGTATATGGCGTGAAGAGAAAGTGTACAATGCACATTGATGATAAATAACCGTATTCTACTTCACATGCTTTAGATTTCTAAATGAATGACAGACAGTTCGCTTGATAAAAATAAATATTTATAATTCTTTAAATTCGAATAATTGGAATAAAGAAGAACGTTATTTCTATTACTACATGCTTAAGATTACTAAATGATTTGACATGCTACTCTCGCTTTAATAATAGAATTCTTTGAATTCGAATCACTGGAAATCAATTCATTTTACCGGAATATCTATTTTTTTGAATATAATTTAATAAAAGATGAATGGATTATCGTCTTTAAATAACTGGGTGATATATAATAGGAAACCCGGATGACGAAGAAAGAACCCATACCAAATAAGACGATTGAGCTAATAAAACGAATTATAACCATATTTTAGAAAAAAACTTTTATTTTTGTGTCACATACTTCAGATAACAAAAAGTATAATAACTTACGGAATTTAAATATATTTCAATAGATATTATCTTAACTGAAAAGGTTTTAAGGGAGAATTAAAGTAGAATAGTTGTGTTGTGCCGTCTTTTGGAAAATTCAATGAGCTATGCAAATCTGCATATATTAAAATTTAATAATATTGACTCTATCGGTATTATTAATATAAGTATTTAAAATGATGTTTCCTTTAAAATGTAAGTAATTTCATAAATTACATGTCAGGTTCAATCGAAACCAACTACAAGCAATTAAAAAAAAAGTTACGATGCGTAATATGGTCAAAGAAAAGATTAAATAGACTACATGCGGTGATGAAAAGAAAATAAATCTGAAACTGAATTGAGTGTATACCCCTTACCCGCATTCTAAGTTTACACAAATTTGAGCAGATTCAATAATCGAGGAAAGATCTCTTGTTCTTGGAAGCTTCTTTCTTTTATTCTTTTACCTTTAACTTTTACTACGCACTCGAAGACGACACGCCGCCCATTGTATACAAGGAAATTACGATTATCGGTCGATATTTTTAATGATTGTTATTCGATTTACAATAATCTATTGAGTAATTGGACAGATTTACTTGAGGAGCTTCTGATTGGTCTTACTGATGACATTTTTGCAGAAAAAAAAAGTTGAACATCT